>NC_060257.1:19785868-21011848 GCF_921293095.1 Ischnura elegans
AATAAAAGTGTTAGAATATTGCATTATCATGTGGTTCTCTAATATCCTGAAAATTCAGCTTGGTATCTAATCGGAAAGTGGGTTAAAATTCAGTTGCAAGTTCTTACCCGGGCAAGATGACAAACAACAAAGTGAGTTAATAAAAAACGTTATAAAATACAGGATGAATGAGGGGTATCGTGGTAGCCTTGTAGGTAAGGAAGCTAAGTAGGTTATTAACCGAAGGGATCTTGGTTCAAATTCCTTGTGTTAAAGCTTATGTTAAAGCTTAAAAAAATCTCTTAGAAATATTTGTGGTGTGCGAGATGGCACAGGGAAGGGAACGGACCCATACTCAGAGAATTTTTTCACACGTCTGTGTTTTTACATGTGGTGAGCTCTACCCTCACCTATCACATAAAATCTTCGGGATGAATGCCTGAGTAAGGGAGATTGTGGAAGATTGTGTCGATCTCAAACATGCCTAATTTTCAATGGTGCGAGCTACTGAGCTCTCCGATTTCTTTAGAATACCGGTGTATGATCTCGTTTTCGTGGAAAAAAACTTCAAAATAGTTCAATTTTTACCTTATTGAGTTACCACAAATATGTCAAGTTGGCTTTCAAATTGTGTTTTTTTTATCGCTACGCCACTGCAGAGGTAGATTACTGGATAGTTGTCCAGAGTAGCTACTATGATGGAAAATCTGCGAAGTCAGACAATTTATCAATGTAGAAAGTCATGGTATATCAGGGAATACATAAATTAATAATAAATTCCCCCTAAGATCAGTGGAATATGCTAGCAGTTACAGTAAGTAACTGAGTAAATGCTCGTTTTTCCGTGGACCTTATCATATATACCTTAGCACGTTGCACAATTTTTACGGACAATTTGTTTTTCAGCAGTATATAAAACGAATTATTTGTAGCTGGTACCCCTTGAATATTGCAAAAACAGTAAAACAATGGTAAATGCTTGATTATCTTGACAAATAGCGCGTCTAATCGGTAATAGAATGAACTAGCGCTTCTTTGCGGTAACCGAAGTAAGTAGATGTCATTTTTATTTATTTTTACGATGTCGCGCAGCACGGTAGCTCGTAATGATTGAAAAACAATTATTACATGTACGTGTTCTCTTTTGAAATCACTCTGCATATCTCAACATCATGTGTGTTGGAAAGGTAAATCGACGATATTTGCCTCAGCATTCATAAATATATCTTTTATGTTCGAGAATCTCTCTTTCCTGATAGCCATTTCGATTAGTCTACACAGTCGCGGTCTGTATAGAAAGTGACTTGGTCACGCAAGCATTGTGTTAACAAGAAGATTGTCGAATCTCAAGCTCTCGCAATGTAATTGATGTTTCATCGTGTAGTTTTGTCGTAACATGTATCTAATATTTCAAGTGTTCAGTGAGATAAGTCTTCCTCTTTTTCCTGCAAAGTTAGCAAAATAATCATCGAAGCGTAACATGTTAATTTTTGTATATCTATCTTGATTACTTTTCCTTTTCTTTCTTTCATTGCATCCATTTACAGCATTGAAGATCCATTTACAGTATTCTGAGTCAATGCATGGTTCTTGGCATACAATCAAATACATTCTTCCCTTTTGCATTCAAAATAGTGTTAAAAGAGGCAAACAAGACTATTTTTTTATGATCGGCAAGCACATTTCTGTGCACTATCATAATCTACGAAGGCTATTTTGCGTGAAAGTTTAAAGCGAGGAAGCTTTTGTTTAGGAGGTGAATTTCATTTTCTTTAAGTTATACAATTAACTACTTAGGCTCTATTGCTAAAACTTAAACTGTCACATTGTATGAAATAGTGTACTTGAGTGAATAGATACATCATTAACAGTTGGCAATCTGAAGACTGGGTGGACGCAGCTCTAACTCAGTTTTCCCAAAGTCTAATATCATTTACAACTTATATAAAAGATAGTCTGACGAAAAAATCTTTTACAGACATTTGGAAGAGATGAACGGCACAGGTAGGCCTAGGATGAGGAACACAAAGAGAGTGTTGAAGGATGTAAAGGAGAACTTCTGCATGTGTTTAAAGAGAAGTCAATAGGAAAATCATGTGGAAACTATCTTTGGAAGGGACACTATTGATAATGGTGAACTGAGTAAATATCAATAATTATATAATAAAGAACCAAGTTCTTTTTGGTATTTATGCTCTCGATTGCCGTTCAGGTGGACCCTAATTGATCGGTTCTCGATCGTAGTTGTTTTCGTAGTTTGTGGTTAATTATGCTCTTCCACCATTGGCTTAAAAGGAAGGCCATCTGTAGGGACCAGTGCTGATTACGGATAAGTTGCATCTGCGAAAAATCGGAAGCATAAATTCGATAAGCGCAAATAAACGCCGCTTGCAACATCAGCTCCATATTTTACCCCTGAAGAAGATATCAGACTTAGCCGCTGAAGCGCTGGGACTATGTACCTAAAACATTTCCCGGTTGGAAACCCGAGAATTATTCCTGCAGATCATACGCCGGGAAAAACTCAAATTATACATTAATAGATACCGGATGCCAATATTTGGAAAATAAAATGAGGTAGTTATTTTCATGGGGAACTACCATTGCGAGTTGCTGCTTCAAAGCGGTAGCGGCGCAAGTGTAAGGCCTTTGTCTTCAGCAGGTGGCGGCGTTTCTCAGGATACTATGTAGATTCAGATACCCCCCTCTTCTTCATCCCAGCTTTTCCCTTTAAGGAGCAGCCTTTCCAAATTCCATCATCCCCACCCCTAATCCTCAACCCCTCCCCCCCTCCCCTGCACCCCGAAAAGCGCTCCTACTCCACCCCTTTAAGCCCGACACCTTTCTTACCCGACCAGTCCTCTTATTTCTCCTTCGGAGCTTGAGTGCAGCATTTGTCTTCATTAAGGAGGTGAGCTATGACGTCACTGTTGCCGACGCGGGTGAGCGTTGTGTTTGCGGAGGGGTGGGAAGGGTCTTTTGAGGGGGTGGGGCAGTAAAAGGATTGTAGGGGAAGGGTTGGGGAGGTGGGGGTGGAAGAGAAGGAGGGGAGAGAGGATCCTGGGATGAATGCACTATGGGTCGGGCGCGTGAGGAGTCTTGAATTCCTCTCGTCGTTTCTCGTCGACGGAGACATTTCATTGTTTGGATGACGTATGTTCGTCGCATTGGTTTGAATTATTTTGTCTTGTGGCCCTCAAGGCCTTGGCAAAATGTTTTCGTTCCGGGCAAGAGACGACTTGCTCCAACTGCCTAAAAATTTTTTCTTCGCTTTTCCAAAACGACAAGGAGCCCTCATTACTGACTGGAAGAGGAAATAGGTAAATTTTGATCGCGGAAGTTTAGGAAAGGATTCAAAGAGACCTTTGCATTTGTTTTTATAATTAGTTTTGAGACCTGGTGGTAAACTCTTGTAGACCGGCAAAAATGACGTCATTCTTTCGTTATCGCGGTTGGAAACTTGGCGTCGCGCTGTCTGGAGGATTCTTGGAAAGCACTATCAATATTGTTGGAGTTTTGGAAGAGATATTAACTTTGCTGCTTCGGTAGGTGCTGTCAATACATTACGTCGTTATATAAGCGTCGGTGTAATGGCTCGCGTTGTTGCCTTCCAAGCAGTAAAACTGAGTTCGATTCCTGGTTGGCATATTTTCTTACCACGTTTTATCATACTCGTTTTCATTATTATTGTTATCATTACGAACCCTAGTTTGGCTGAGGCATAGCGATAAAGGAAATAATTTGTGAAAAAATAAACTATGAAAGCATGTGAGAACTATGTACTTATTAATTTCATGAAATAGCTAAGAAGATATTTTTTCTAATTCCCTCTGCTACGAAGATCTTTCATAAATTTCAGCCCACTACTGTTATGTGCTATGCTACCAATATTATGCCGTTTTTGAATCTGATTTGTGAATTTTGGTGGCCAATGGACTTGGGTAGCTAAGGCCGTAGGCCGTAGGCTAGGGCCCGGGGTGGGTTTACATAGAGGTAGGAGTTAATTTGGGAAGGGTTCAATTAAGGCAGTAATCAACACATATTCGGGAAAAAGATCTTTGAGCCATTTGAGTCGTAACCCGTTATATAAGTCTTGGGTTAACCTTTAAATGGTTTTCATGCTTCTATATTCTTTTGGGATGATATCATTCAATAATATCGATCATTCATTGCTTTCGTAGGCTTTAAGGTTCAATAGGATAGCGTCTTGTTATCCCGTGTGTCATGATTTGCTTGACTAAAAATGACACCGATATTCATTTGCTGGGGTGGTATTGCTCAAGCTATACTTCAATAAGTATGCTTCTCTGTTCTTTTATTTCTCGCGGTATTAATCCTGAGGTTCCGATCTAATACTGACAGGTAAAAATATTTTAGCAGCAACACTATTTTACGAACCCCTCGTAGCATCTTTTGCATAAAAGGCCCTGTGGATAAATATGGATTACAAATGGTTGCTTTACGTATTCTTATCCTTTTTTCAGTGATTTTTTTGTTAGATGACTTGTAGAACATTAGACATAGGACAGTGCGATATGCTAAGGAGACCTTGGGCTCAAACAGTTCCACGGCAATGGAACCACTTAAAAGAAGGGTTTCTCTAACTATGTTTTTATGGCTATAGAAAGATAGATTGCCAAACAGTGCATTGCTTAGGAATTTATATCTTAAATATCGTTTACATTAGTGATAAATGTATTGAGTAATTTACTAAAACATTTTTTCCGCGAGAAACTTTCGTTTTCGTACTATTCCCTTCCGACTTATATCTCCGGTATATTTTTTAAGTAAAACTATATAAAAATTTGCCTCATCCACTTGGAGTAATTTCGTACTTTTTATGCCCTATGGACAAAATGCTTCCCTGGCCTGAACTACTGTTCATCACAATCGAAATTCGTTAGGAAGTCTGCAGAGTTTTCCTCTGCTGTGGAAACTTTAAGCTTTATCCTTTCAAAGGAATGGGAAGATTTAAGACGCGTTCCCGCCGTCTTCTTGATGGCGGGGAAGGAAGAGCATAAGCGTGTTCCCGTTAGGTTTCCAATTCCGAGATGAGAGGAAGGGGTAAGACGAATGAGAAATAGGTAGACAGCCGGGTTGGGAGACAGGGGAAGGAGAATTCCCCGCCCGCGGTCGCAAAATAGACCGAAAGGGAGAATGAAGGTGTTGGGTGAGATAAAATGTGTCTTTATGAAAAGGGAATAAACCTTTCCTCCGCCAGCATTTCTCGCAAGCCTGTTAAAGAAATATTCACTACCTAGATGTTGTTTGATATATCGATATGGTTCGATGCTGTTTGATATATCGATATTGTTCGATAGTGTTCGTAATTTGATTGATCAGTATCCATGATTGCATAAAAAATGGTTGTATAAAAATTTGAAACAGGTTTATGCAATTTTTTCATAGGGTTCTTGTTCGGTTGTCAATCAGTGCGTTACTCAGACATTTAGATCGCTTCTAGCCGCAATGCAGTATCCCAAAAAATCATTCCATTCAGGCGTATCTTGAATTCCTAGTCCACAAAATCATATGGATAAAACCTGAGTCATATAATCGTACTGAATTTTCAATGTCTTTATGAAAAAGGACTAAATCTAACTGCTTTCTTCCGCCAGCATTTTTCGCAAGCCTGTTAGAGAAATATTCACTACCTCGATATATTGTCATTATTTGATTGATCGGTATCAATGATCGACATATTTTTCCTTGTCTCGGGAGTTACTTCATTCAATCGACTTGACACAATGAAATGTAAAAACTTTGTAATTCAACATAAATTCAATACAGTATGACATAGGTTTCGAGTGGCCACCAGTGCAACGTCAAAACCTAGGTCGTAAAACGTTAAATTTATGAGGAATTACAAAGATTTTACATTTCATTATGCCGTATTTTTTGGTGGATTGTAGATCAGCGGATTTCTTAGGCATTATCTCTCAAGCATCGTCATCATAAATGATAAATTCATTGAGAAAATTGCTGTGGGTGTGATTTGCTAATATTTGTTCACTCCTGAAACTTTCGTTTTCGCACTATTCACTTCCACTCATTTTGCAATGTTATCATAAGAATTCTTCTGATAATTGTAGGTTTGCATTGAGTATTTAAGAAGAATTTGCCAGGCTCTCCTCCCTGTATGGACTTTCCCCTTCAATTCACAATAAGGCCCTACTCTCTTTCATTCTATCTAAAAATACTATTCTCTTCCTCTCCATCGTTTACCCAACATTCTACCCTCTAACCATGTTTTCAACATCCCCTCCCCGCTAAGTACTCCCTCCATCCATACCTTCTGTCTCCTTTGTATATCATCTAGATACTGCCTCTCTTATCCAACCATGTCCAGCACTTCGTCGTTCCTCCTCCTCTCCGTCCACTTCACCTGCTCCATTCTTCTCCACGTCCAATTCTCAAACGCCTCCATTCTTCTATCGTCCTCCTTCGTAAGTGTCCATGTTTATATACCGTTAAGCTCTACACTCCAGTTCTCCAATATAATTTAATAAATATCTCTTAAAATACGCCTTAATCTCTTGGAATGGAACTAAGCTTCTGAAATACCCTCAGCGAGTTTGTTCCAAGAACGTCCTAATTGTTCAAAGTATTCTTTGCCTCGCTTTTTTGGTCACAATAGAGATGTTTTGCCGAACGGATAGACTTGGAATTCGTTTTTCCCCCGAACCATAAAGGTCTATTAGGACTTATTAAGGACCTATAATTAAAGAATTATTAAGATTGACGTATTTTTTGATGGAAAGTCCCTTGAAAGTGTCTTTTTTTTAGGAATTTACCTTATGAAGTAGTTTTTTTTTGCTCAGCGTTGGTGACAATATTGGTTTGAAAACTTTTCGTAAGCTTATAATTTTTGAAAGCTTAACGTTTCCGTAGTCATAGATTATATCTTACAAAGTAATTTAAGCAGAGCCGTCATCTTTGCCTGTTTAGTATCCGCCGAATTTATTATTAACCGAAGTCAAAGGGGCCGTACTGTTATCAGAATTTAAGTTTGGTTAAAATTGTTGTCATGTGATCTGAAAAAGGTACAGTTTCAAGTTTTGACATGAGGAGATGATTGTGATACTGTTTAAGACAGCAAATAAGAATTCCTTGGATATTTTATTCCATTGAAACCTTTGGTGTGTTATGTAGTGAGTAACATGACTTACAATTGACGATTAAGCATAAAAATTCCATAAATACATTAGACTTTCACGCTGGCGCCTGAATGTGGTATCTTGAATATAAGCTATGATTTTACATAATTTGTTGCGATGGGCCGTTGAAGTAAAAATATATAAATGGTTGTGCAGCGTTGAATATAAATTTCTTTTAGTCCTGGAATAATTAGTTAACCTGAGAAGATCATAATATGCGATTTATTATCTGTAGAATCCGAGCTTTCTGGCCTGGAAGAATCGTTTCTCATAGTTCTTGGCGTTAATTGGTGTGAAATTTTAAAATAATGGTAATGTCTACGATATGTCTTCTAGTTGTTACAAGGCAGTTGTTTTTCTTCGGTCGTTAAGGAACGAATAATTTTAAGCGATGGAAACTTTACCCACTGTAAGACAGGAAAGGATCGTCCTAATATGAGGTCTACACGAAGACGATGGAGACCACCTCAGTGGAAGACGCCGTAAACCGCCTTAATTGGTAATGATTAATCTTTTCTGGGTAAAAATTATGTAAAAGTTATATAGCCATTATCTTAAGAAAAACTGCTATTCCTTTTAACGAGGAATGAAATGAAAAGGATAAAATTTAGTATCCGACGATTTTTTTATCGGTCACGAATTATGAAACTAGGAAATGACCTAAGTTGGCATATTTAGAGGAAATTTTAATTTTTATACCGATTTAAATCACAAGAAATAGTAAAGAGGTGACTTCGTTTAATTCTGACATGACAACGACATTGAAAATTAATGCACTAGGCTACGGTGGCTATCACTTTACTACCTCTTTGGTGATGCATAACGCTATCTTAAGCAGCTCATGTGTACCTCCCTGAAGGTTTTTTTTTAAACGATTAATTTAGCGATTCTTATTGTAATTCTCGATTACTCATTTCAATTTTAAGGTGTTTCAATTCTCATTTTAATTTTGTTATAAATATTTATTTGAAAATGTATTATCAATCGCAAAAAATACCCATTTTAATTAGTTTTTTTTGTGATTATAGGAATGAAAGGTTTGTGGACGCATGCCATAATTTAAGATGCTCCGATTTGATCATTAATTTCACTTTAAATATCCTTGAAAGTAAACATAAAAATTCACTTTAGTTTTTTCACTAATTTTCGCTAGTATATCCTTTTGCTTGTATTCAAAGACAATGTATTACAACGTTCTGTAAGAGCACATCTTTCGGATGTATGTATTGATTCCACACCAACATATATGTACCATAGATCGTTAATAGTTTCTGTTTCCCGCAGATGTATTTCACTGCCGGATGATTTTAAAACATATAAATCCTTGGCAAGTTTTTATAGAAACGTTTTCTATTTAAATAATTCCAGCATGCAAAAATGAAAAAGGAATTGATTGTTGTATTCTTATTCACTCCATGTTTTCTTGAATTAACTAATTCACTCTGTGTGCACATAATTCAGGATATTTATTTGCATTTTTTAATTATGCTTTGTCTTTTGATTGTTTAGGTGAATGTATTATTTAGGATGTTCATTTAATAATGTCTAAAGGGCATAGCAGTTCGAGACAATAAAAGTTTATCATTATTCAAGCCATTGAAACGACTTTTTATTCGAGGAAGTAGTGAATGGAATGCTACTAAATCTTCCTTTAAATAGTAACCTGAGGTGCGTCCTCATGAAGTAGAGGGTACGTCGTTGTTGACGCTTGAAAAAAATGTGAATTTTTAGTTACTTTAATGTTTTCATTTTATATATCGCCGTTTAAAATTACCCTCTCGGAAAAAAGTTCATTTTTTCGTATCACTTCTTCCATCTGGCGTGATAGCTAAGTAATCGTGTGGCTGCAATTGCGGAATGGATGTTCGCGCACAGGTCGCGTTTTAAGCCGCTATAAAATGCGATGTTATATTTAAGCCAGAGAAAACAGCGCGTAGCCAACGGTTAAGCATTGAGGGAGTGACCTATTTCCAAAGTAGCTATCGCCATTGAGGTGATTGTGGAATGTCTTTATCTCAGCTTAAAAAAATATGCTAAATTTTAGCCATAAAAGACGTACATGAAAGAAAACATTAATTTAATATTCACACTTCGAGACTCTTAAGGCGTTTCCATGAATCTAATACTTATATTAAGTTCTCTTCTTAATTATTTTGTTTATTTTGTTCTTGTTTCTATTTTATTACCGAGATTTTTTTCTTATGCTCCATTTTGATGTGGTATCATTCTCTCAAATCTAGAAATTAAAAAGCTGTTGACCCTATAATTCTCTTCGTGGTATGTGGGTCACTAGAACACTGTGTGAATAAATTAAAAAAATCCTCACCTTCGTTTTAACTTGTGGCAGGATTTACGTCATTATTACCTCACTAGCCGCAGCTTCCTTGCATGTTTCTGGACTACGGGATTTTTATCGGTTCCACTTGATGTATGAACCATTAAAGCAGTTACATTAGGTTTATAATATCTGTTGACTTATGGCAGTTAGGTGTAAATGGAATGAGTAGTGGAGGTATCCATTATGTTCAATTGGCGGCCATTCTGTATGAATCGATACCAATCGAGAAAAAATTAAACTATACTTTTTGTTATTAAATCTGATGATTAGCTTTGAATATAATCCAAAATGTGTAGGTGAACTTCTCAGAATCATCCAAGTCGTAGATTTCTTTTATGTCTACATGTGTGTTGTTGTTCAGCTGATTCACGAGAACATCTGATTCACGAGAACAGCTGATGAGTCGAAAACAGTTTATTTTTAGTATAAAAATAAGAAAAATGAAAGCCGTAATTTGCCTATTATATTATTTGTAGTTCCGGAGGATATATGCTGGAGGATATATACTGCAGTTACAACTGGTACTGTTCAAGTTTATTTCTGTAATGATAGCTATGGTTGATAATAATAAAGATTTTTGTTCAGTTACGCATCCAGTACAAAACGCATTTAGTATTTACCGCTACATTTGTAATCGGCATTTATTGATTTTGAATTTGACCAAAAGCAGAATAAAACAATTTTAGTTTATTATAAAAATTTTTAAACAAAAGTTTTAAATACAAATATAACTTAAGGAGTGAGTCTTGTGTAATAACAAACAGACCAAGGTTAACATTATGTAAACGCCGTTTTCTTTCCATGGGGCCAAGTTATTTCATTTACTGACCGCTGAAATTAAAAAAAATAAATCACCAAATAAAATTTTAAGACTTGATCAAGACTGGCTTTTCCCACATGAAATAATTGAACATTTACTTTGCTGTTATTTATTTAAAAAACTCATGCATTATTTACTGCATTATTATTTTCTTTTATTGGAATGATGGTGGCTCAATTCTGGTCTTATGACCTTGGAGACCACCTAAAGCTCCTTATTTTTGTTATCTTGTTATTCAGCCGAAAAATCAAAATGTAGGAGTAAATAAATCATTATTATTAAATTTAAGTAATGCTTGAAACTTTTCGTATCGCTAACTTGTTAATGTATAGTTACTCCTCTTCAAAATAGTCCTTAAAAGGTCCTAAGTTGAATCTTAGCCTCCGTGAAGGCAAACATGTACACCCAGAGAATGGTTTAGTTTTTATTGTGTTTTTTTTTTGTCCCGTTCCAAATAGTCCTAAAAAGTTCCTAATTTGCAAAATCGCATCCGTGAAGACAAACATAGGCACCCAGAGTAATTGTACTTGAAAGTGTGTTAAGTAATTACGCATACATAGTATCAGCTGATGACCTATAAAGATGATCACAGAGGAAAAATGCGTCATGGAGATAAGGCGCTTTAAAAAACTAAAATTTTCGAAGAATATCCGTGGCAGCTGAGTTTTTAATATCCAGATCACTCTTTTCCCTTGCTTGTATTTGAGGTTGATGGAGGTAGTTCTTGGGTTTAACTCCGTTTCTAGTCAAACTAGAGACGAAAGTTTGTAGTCTCCTGCTGCCTTCCCCAGATCTAAGTTGACTTTGAACCCTTGATCTTGAAGAACTCAGCGGGTAGCCGTCCGTTGCATCCCTAAGGTTAATCGAGTCTAAGGAATATACGAAAACCACCAATGTCGACATCAACTGAAGCCTCACTGAAACTTTCTTCGCGGAGGTGGATTTCCAAGGCAACCATGACATCTATTAATGCGAATCATCGGTACGATGGAAAGCACACCCCTGAACTTATGTTTGCAATTTAACATCAAAGAAAATGTTCCGAGAACTTTTTCTAATAAATATCAATACTAGATTATCCATGTGGAGTTTCATCCGATTAGACTTGTTAGAAATTTCTCATTTGATGCAAATGAAAAGAAAATCTTTGTTATATTCCTCCATTTTATTTTCAGGCAAAACTATTTTCTACGCAGCAGCGTCATTTTCAGGTACATTGGTTTCAGGTGCTTGAAGATGGCGCCGGTGTATCGAAACTATTTGTACCTTAAAAAAGTATTGGGGTAAGTTTTTTCGCTCTTTTACGATAAAATAAACTTCCACGAGGTTGAACCTGAGACGATTGAGATAATAAGTCTTATTAATTGCGATTTAAATTCCTATGTAGGGGAAAGTGGGGCGAAACCGACCGGTTAACCTTTTTTCATTTAAAACTTGATCCTTCTGTTGCTAATATTCTTTTAAATGTGTTTAATAGTAACATTTATACATATAGGGTGTAGAATATTAATGTAAATGCATTTTATGACAGTAATTAAGTATATTTATGATTTTCTTCGACCATTGACAAAATGACGATTTTGCCCCATAGGTGGGGCAAAACAGTCACCCATTGAATTTGCATTTGCAAAACCTTTATCGTACAATTTTGAAAGACTTATTTTACAAACACTCTTTTAACACGTGCGTGATATTTCTCAACATGAAAAAGTAAATTAACAATATGTGAGGTTGGATGAACTTACGTATATAAATTGCAAATGACATTGTCATCTTCTTCTTCACAATTTGAACACGCCTCGTGAGCCCATCCTTTGCAGTTCAAACATTGTATTAAATCCACTTTATTCTTGGAACTGGAATACAACTAAATACAAATTTTGCAAGCCTCCTCGTCTCCTTCGTTACAATCATCCCTATCTTTAAGAGTATCCAACCTCTGTCGGTCTTGCCCCACTCTCCGCTGACGGTTTTGCCCCTCGACACACAATATCATAAATATGGCAATACAAGCGTATTCATAATCAACTACTCGGCTACACGGGCTTAAAACACAACTGAAACACTAAATTATCATATCAACTTACCGTTGGTAAATCAGATCGGCGTTATAGCTGTCAGATCCAAAACAAACGTAATAGAAATACTTAAGAAAACTGTATAAAAATTTAAAAATTCACAGAAACTAAACGGCGGCCACTACGCAAACGGAAACAAGCTCTATCTGCTGGTATTGGCGGCCACTTCAACTAATTTATAATTTTGCTGCTTGAAAGCAAAAAATACCGGGTGATTTTAAAGGGGTTGGTTTGACCCGCCCAGTCGGTTTTGCCCCTCTCTCCCCTATCCTATGAATATGGTAAATTAATAAAAACGCTTTGATGTACTTTGCATAGGGCAAAAAATCCACTCTTACTTGCACTCTTTTGTGCAGACTTGTTCAGCAAACTTACTTGACCGATCTGATTTATTGGTTTATTAAAAAATTATTCTACATTATTTTGATTTTCATGGTATATTCAGATGTCCCTTGTTAATAATACCGTGTATTTCACACCTGAAAAATTTGCTCGAAGAAAATGTTGAAGTAAAATTAACACTTTGAGGGAGAAATTAGTGTTGGCAAGGCTATTTGCAACACCCAGAGTATAATGCGGAAATGCAACCGGTGGAGCTAAATTGGCATGTCCTCTTTATAGTTATTATGAGCTTAGCTGGGCGTTGCTAACGTATTCTTTCTCGCAGCCTTGTTATGCGTTATTAGTTATTACCCACTTTCTCTCGACTGATGCCACGAGATCCTAGGGGTTTCTCAGCATACCACTTGGAAAAGAAAGTGATTTAATTTTAATTCTGGAATTAAAACAATTTTAAATAAAGCTTGAGAATTTTCCCAAATTAATTTTTCTTATTTTTTTTTGCATTACATAGTCAAGAGAGGAGTCATCTAGCGGCTAAGGCTTCATCTCCTTTCCTGTTGAGATCTGCACTTAATTATGCATTGTTATTTATGGTAAGTATATTTTAAAATATCCATTTTTTAGCACTTTGGCTTAAAAAAGTTTAATTGTATTGTGCGTCAAACACGAGCAGGCCAAAGAGGCCTTTCTTGATTCAATTTCTGTAAGATTGCCTACGTATACAGTTTGTAGACGTATGCGTTATTCTTACTAACTTAAAAACGAAAGTGTTTGAATTTTAATTATGGCGTTCAAACAACGGTAAATAAATCTTAAATTGTTAATAAAAGCTCAAGCTATAAATAAAACACGGGACCATATATTTTTCTGAGAATTTCTCTCCATCTTATTCTCTTGCTATTATGCAGAAGCGTATAGGGAAAAAGGGCATCGCACGGTTTTATAAATGATTATTTAGTAATTCTTCGTTAAAACTTTCGCGGGTGCTCGTCATGTTGAATTAAAACTTTTGGGCTATGTCGCCGCGTCAGATTTTGGTTTGTCGCCGCGTTTAATTTTTTAAATCCCACCTCTTCAAATTGAGAAAATTCTTCCCCTTGAGAAAGCGACCAGCATCGGTCGGGAAACGTTGGGGCCACCCAAAATCTGACGCGGCGACATAGCCCAAAAGTTCAATTCAACATGATTATTTAGTGTTTCTTGACCGGAATATAGGTTTCAGTGCATTATGGCATTTATTGCCCTGCCGAATGGAATGGCCTAGGAAAAATGAAAGAGTTAACCAGTCATTCATAAGCTATCCTGGATCGATTATTTTGAGTCGTAGAGTATCTTATAGTAGCAGAAGTATGGAGTACTCAATATTTAATACTGAATTTTTAAAGCAGGAAGGGATATAATTTATACCGAGTTAATAATTAATTAATTTTAAGACTGAAATTTAATGCGTAGAAAATTTGCTAGTCACCATTCATGAACTACTTTAATGGAATTATGAGAGGGGGGAAAATGGAAAATTTTAGCGCGTATCAGTTGCTACATCGGAGGTCTCCAAAATGTTATTTTCGCGTTAAAGGTCACAAAAAAGCTTCATTCACGGGCACTGAGTTTGTCTTTTCACGTTTTTATCGCTTGGCAAAACCCCAATTATGTGGATTGTATCTCTTTACTTTCATTCTCGTAGCGTGGTCGCCAGACACTACTTTACCTTTCTTTTGCTTATTTATTTTACTAAAAGTGTTTTAATTATTTAAATTCAGTACCTTGGAATGAAATGATGTTCAAAATTATGATGAAGAATCGATATCGATTCAGTCAATTACTAAAATGTATTTTTGAGAATTGTTTCTCATCTTTATTACTAAGTGCTTAATAATTAATCACTATGAATTAATTCCATTTTTTGATTCGTGCTTACATTGATATTGACTTCACGAATTCCTAGCTCAGCGAGGCCATTGATGGATGCTTTTATTTCATTTTCATGTTAATAGGCCAATTATGGTTGAATGATTTTTTTTCCAATAAAGCCTGCCTACCAAGTTATTGTAAGTGGTATATATCGATCATTATTCTTATTAATCATAGGTATTTTGGTCATATATACCAAATTTCTCTCCTTACCTTAGGTATTCGTGTAGTTCCGGCTTTGTTAGGGTGTGCGTGTATCTGCAGGATTTCTCTGAGACTTCTGCTTTTATTCTGCTTGAATGTGGATATTAAGAGTTGAACCTAGGAACTAAGTTTACGGAGTGAAACCTCCTTAATATGATTGCTTATTATGGTATTTACGAAACACTCTTCGATATTTTATTTCGGTTATACTATTCGGTTATAGATCATTGAATTGGAACATATTGCGCCAGGAACATGATAATCAAACAAAATTACAACTGCTGCATGTCTGCAACTTCATATTGGAGGACTGTATGCCTTCCGTTTTGTGAAGGAACAACCTTTGATATTAATTATGTTTCCAAATATTTCCTATGGGCCATCAGTTTCCTCTCTTTACTTAAGTAAATGAACGTATTTACCTTTATCCCACAATCTTTGAGGATTTCTTGAAATAAACAAATCTATGACTTGATATTAAACATTTAAGTTTGATAGTGAGCAAGTTAGTCCACTGGTTTATAAGAAAATACAAATAAGTATTCTAGTGATTCGCTACAAATACATTCATTTAGCAAGGGAATCAACGGTATTTAAAGCACACTTGCGTAAATGAACTCAACCGTCATATGCAGTAGGCCTACATTGACGGCCTACAAAGCATGGAAATAATTTCACCGTTTCGGTCAAAGTGTGTTGTAAAGTTAATTCTTGATTTTTTATCTAATTGCTATATATACGAGTATTAATACTGGATCAATGCCTTCTGTTAATGCAGTTTTATCAATAAAAACAATTGAGGCCTTTTCCCGTCAGTTTTTTTTCGTGGAATGCATTGTTACAATTCAAAATATCTAATGTGCGGTGCTATATTTTAGTTTAAGATTTTACATTCGTAAACCGTTTCCTTTGGAATCGATTTTTGGTTTTGACACACATGTTTTCGTTAAATAAGAACTCATTTGCGAATATCCTCGTTTGCTGATAATTTGTTAGTTTCGTTAATTTTTGTCTGCCTGAAATGTGTGTCGTGTACTTTGATTGGTTGGTGTCATTTACACTGGTCTAACATCAGACCTACGGTTAATTTTCATCCCTGTTGGGCTCCCAGACTTATGACAAGGGCGCTCATAATTGCTTGAATGTCAAAGCCGTAACAAGACCCGCGTCATAGCCTTGGCCCTCATGACAGCTGTGACACCTACACAATCGACCCGCTGGACTCGCAGAAGTTTGTCCTCGTGGACAGTGGTGAAACAGCAAAAGTTCACCGGATTTATGTCAAGACCACTCGATAATTATATTTTTAAGTCTACCTCTACAACTCATTTCGAGTTTTTTTTTCAAAATTTGGATTCACTGTGGAGAATTTATCTCTAATGTGTGTTCATAAAATGTAGCCACGTATTCTTGTGATTTTTTCAGTAGTTTTATGCGTGTATTGTTGCGAAAAACCGTAAAAATATAGATTTAACGGAAACATTCGTATTTTTCCGTACTTTCTGCTGAAATCGGCGTAATTTTTTTATATTGGTGACGGAAGAAATTATTATATAAGCTTACAATGCCCTTTAGTGTATGTAGGTAACAGTTTTTTTCATTAATGGTTCACCGAGAAAAAAATTAAACAATCTTTTGTGATTTTTTAACGGCGTGTAATGTAACATTTATGCTTTTTTGAGCAGTCTGATCTGCTGGGCATCTTTAGCTTACTATATTAAATGACTACCCTGGCTTTTCAATTGGCTGGCTTACAATATTTTGAAAGTATTTTTTTCATAATAATTTTCTACTACTTTTTTCAAATCCAAATCTTTTTCCCAAAGTTCGCGTAATAACTCGTAGTCACAGTATTTTTATGGTCACAATAGATTGGGGGCTAGTGTGAATGATTTTATTTACGATTGAGTTTTATGTCATGGTTTTCATTGAGATTTTTTAAGCTGTCTCAAACTTTTTGA
This sequence comes from Ischnura elegans, assembly GCF_921293095.1. Lineage (NCBI taxonomy): Eukaryota > Metazoa > Arthropoda > Insecta > Odonata > Coenagrionidae > Ischnura > Ischnura elegans. The sequence continues at coordinate 19,802,659 of NC_060257.1, forward strand.
GAAGTTGAGAATAATTATTAACGATAATGCGTAATTAAATATAGAAATTCTCTATTACCCGGATCCTCATTTAAAATAGCAAATTTACAGTAGTTCAAACACAAACTTGAATCACTAATCATTGAAACGTTAGATCTCGAGAAGGGAACGTAAAAATACTAGGATTACCTCCACTTTTTCCTATTCAGTAAGCTACCTGTATAAATACGAAAGCCAGATATTTACTCTGAAAAAATATTCAAATCACTGTGATTCGATCCTTTATATCTCAATTCGTTAGTGGAATGAAGACTTGGAGGCTTTTATCGTGCGCAGTGCAAACAGGAAATTGGAAAACACGGGTTCGAAACTCAGTAAAGTCAAATTATTTTGTACTGCAACGTTCTTACTTAGACGTTGGTATCTTTTCACTTGTATGCGTGACTGCATACGAAGTGATGTGTCTATATAGTGATATAATGTACTGGGTTGCGTTGTTTTTTTAAGAATGTAATTAACATTTTTAATGAATTACTCTTTCCTATCCATCCTCGGTATTGGTGCTTTAAGATTGATATTCTATATCTTGTTTCGTAAAATGGCTGAAATTGATCCCAACTAATTTTGTCTGGTAATCTTTCACAAAGTAGCCAAACTAGATGTATGGGATACACGATACGTCCAAATCATTCCACCGTTCAGAATTTTCGGACAGTTTCAAAAATAGAAACTAACATTTTCATAATAAAAATATTACACCTGTAAACCTCGATTCTTTTCTTGGTGAATGTTTTTCTCATTATAGCCTAAAAACCTGGTCTGTATGGTTGTACAATTTTTTCATTTAATAAATGAACAAGTCTACCGTGAAGCTGAGCGAAAATGAATGCCGAAAATAGATTATGCTGCACATTTCCATCGGTCGCCTATTCCTGGAACCACGAATTTATTATTTTATTCATTAAAATATTCATTTAATAGTTCATGGTAGTAGTTAATTTCTACTTTTGTAAACAGCGTGTATTGTTAACAACCTTTATTTTTTAATGTGATTATGAATTAACATTAATTAAATTGACCTATTAAAATGCTAACATTTGATAAATGCTATTTTTCGTTGCTGAGTCATATTCTATTCCCGTAGCTGCCAAAAAGACCGTCAAAGAGGTGGATATTTTGGTCCAATTTATTTTTCCATGATGGCAGTTCTTTCAAAAAACCTGATTGCACAGTCAAAAATTGATATATCCATTTTTTGCTCCTCTTAATCACTCAGTGTATCAAGGTTAGTTTTACGAATGGAAATTCCAAGTATAAAAATAAATTGCAGTAGCTTTTATTTATCCGTTTAAATTAAATTTAACATTAAAATTAACTAATTTATTAAAAATTGGAGTCGAACAAGTATTCCCCGAGTATTCATTGAGTCCTTTTTTGGGTACCAAAGCGTAATTTTTTGCCTTGAAGAATGAGATGATTATCGCCGATGAACTCAGAATATCTCTAGGCTGCATATTAATGAGATATCGTGAATCCTAATTGATTTTATTGTCATAGGAGAGTGCTGTCGCAATTAAATCGGCCAAATAATGAGACACGATGGATTATTGATGGACTGATGGAAGGGATTAGCAGCAGAGGTAGGCCACGGATGGAATAAATAGGGCAGGCAATGAAGGATATAAAGCAGAAGAATTATGGAGGCATTAAAAGATAAAACTGATTACTTCAGGCTTTACTTTGTGAAACCTCTCCATATTGGAAATAAAGAAATAAAACTTCTTCGTCTCCTCACCCACTTTAACCATGCCCTCCCCTCGCTGTTCAGATACCTATCCTCACCCTCATCCCAAATCAAGGCTGGCCCTTTCCCCCCATTCCATTCCGTGCTTAACCCCCAACCCCGCCCTCTCAACCAGTCCTTTCCCTTTCCGATAGATGTCCTCACTGCCATATGTGTGTATAAATATAAGATGCATGTAAGATCAGTCACCTGACGAATTAACCAAGTTACGAAACCCGAGTCGTGCCCATAATTAAATAATAGTGAACCTTACAAGTTTTATTTCTTTATTTCTAATTGAAAGATAACCCGATAGGAGAATAGGGTAGTTTCCTTCATCAAAGAAAATGAAAAAAAAATAATTTACCCAACATTAGTGGATTCATAATATAAAAATTATTTGGTTTTAGAAATCCCGGTTTAGACGAATGCTAATGGTCAATTTTAACCTCATTTGAAAAAGGTCAGATTGGCGACCATGCGATGCCACTCCACGTGACGTCACAGGGACCTAGATGCTATATGAGTAGTCAGGAGTTTTACATCGCCTGAGATTACCAATGCACGCGTGAGGCACAGAGCTCAGGGAAACATCTCTTAATAATCACCTATTTAAATTGCGTAAGGTCGGAGAGGTTCCTTCGTTTGATAGGGTAGTAATAATCCTCATTTAAGCCTAGCGCTACCTGCTAGCTGGTTTCTCTGCTACCTAATAGCATCCTGCATCGTAGCGGCCCTCATAGCCTCGCACCATTGTGGCCTCACACTGTGGCAGCCGGAACCAGAATGACTTCACACGGGCTTTTCCCAGCATTCATACTGAGCCGCCGCGTTTTCGCGCCCTTGAAAATTTTCACTTTTAATTTTTTCGCGAAAAATAGATATCGTCATTTAAAATTCTAAATACGTACTCCAGGAGTAATAATCTCTCGAATTAAGCAATAAAAAAAACAGGAAACCACCCTGTTGAGTGGAGGACTGCGTTAAACTAATCTTAGGATGTATGACCGTTGATGATGACACTAGGATTTTTCTAATTTATTGAGTTAACCCTTGAAAAACCTGAATTTTTACTGATAAATGTCAAATTTGGAGATTTGACTGTTATAATTATGCGCATTTTCATCTTAACCTCAAATAAAATAGCGGCCACATGTTAGATTATTCAATTTTTCAGCAAAAATTAACTCTTAATTCTGCCCTATTTTAGTAGATATTAAAAGGTATCCATTTATTCAATAATGACATTCTGATTTGAAATTGCTTAGAAGTAAAGAAATTCTAAATGCGTACTCCAGGAGTTTAAAGATTAAAGATTTTAAAGATTTGAAATTGCTTAGATAGGGTTAACGTTGTCCTGTTTTATTATTAGATACAAGCAGGCCACCCGGCGTTGCTCGGAAAGAATAATACCCAGAGAAGTGGGAAGCTTGGAATTCATATTCACATGGCAGGATTTTTAGGTAAAGGAACAAGGAAGGTATGATGGCGGTATACGTATGTACAGAAAACAATGGAAAAACGATTTCCGTAAACCGCGCTCGGGATCAGCCTTCACCCCGCTCCGCAACATTGATCATTATGTGAGTCCGTACGTGCGTAGACTAATAATATTGTGTGAGCGCATATCCCAACAAAACGGTTAAATAGTTAATTAATTAAATTAATATGAATTTTATTATAATAATATGAATAGCATTAATAGTTAAGAGTACATTCCTTAGAGTTATACCCTTCGAAATTGTTAAGCGGTCAAGAAAAAACGCAAAGAACGCGTCAGACACAATCGGAAGTAACACTACGAGGCTTTGAAAGCAAGAGATCTTCCTAAGTACTGACTTTGGTTGCAATCCGTGCAGACGAATGGAAATGCATAGCGGACAGACCAACAGACATCCTCTTGTATATACGTACTAGATATTAATAAAGCATCGAGCTAGAATTTACGTTCTCTCAATTTTTCTCTTTTTGTACTCGATAAAGAGAGTAGAAAGGGGAAAGCGTAAGTTGGGGATTGTGATTTAATCCCGTGAGCAGCGTTTTTGCTAAAACGCATGTTCCCCCATATTCGCCCCTCCTACCTCCCTTTCCTTCATATTCCACCTCCGCCTTCATTATCTCCTCCAACTCCTCCTCCGAAACCATTTCAGGTTTGATGGATTGCCTCCAACTTTGAGTTCGGAGCTAAGGTGGGGGCGTTCCTAGTTTGGGCCAACATTTCCTTCATAGATCTTTCTTGGGACCCATTAAATCTTCGCGCGGGTAGATATTTAGGGACAGATTATGCAAATTGCGAGGCAAAATAGCATCGATTCTGAAAGCATTGTGCAGGAAGGTCTGAGGGGGATGTGACAAAAATTCTATTTTTGGACCGAGGTGTTTCTCTTATCTTCCCTGGGATAACTGCCCCGTGTTGATACGATCCTATATGCTAAACTTCTGAGGGAAGGAGGTCTTCCTGAGTTAATGGCCTTCCCTGACGGCCTATTCTTTTGTGCTTATTAAGAGGCAACCGTTTTCTCGCCGCTAATCCTCAAGATGTGAATGATAGTAATAAAGGTAGGTTGTGAAAGGGGGGATTTTATATGCTCTGCGTATGCCTGCACTTCTATATTGCTTTATTTGAAGGCTTGGCTTCTTGATATTTGGGGACAATGAAAGTCCCACATACTGTATGGGATATACTTTTAGCTACAGCTAATTCATTGGTAAAGCTTGGCTTAATTGACTTGAGCATGTTAAAAGCAATCGCGTTCATAACTATCCATTTAAGCCAGTATCTGTGGTGATTTAAAAATTTAAGGCAAATATTTTTATTCAGCTTTAAACATGCATTTTTTAAAGAAATTGCGTTCGCATATGATACCGCATAGTGTTCAGAAAGAACACATTTAAAAGTTAAGTTCTATACTTAATATTTAATACCATAGGATGGAAATTAGCCAGTGAAAATTACTTGCAATTAAATCTTATACTTTTGTTGCCATTTAGGCGAGTGAGGAGATATTTTCATGTGAATTTAGAAATTTGACGTTGATTTGAATTCGATTTCATTGCCTAGTTCGGCAAAAAGTGATTTGTTTTGGTGCCTAATTTTAATTTTAATCGCAAATTTCTCAATTAAATTGTTGCAAATCGATAATGTTGCTCACATGATCTCGTATTCTTTTGTAATGAATCTATCTAGCAGTTGACATGGGCGCTTCGTCTAACGAAGTATGGAGTTCTCGTGACTTACATCTTTTACATCGTGAAATATTTATGCGTACTAATCCGCAAGCTACTTTAGTGGGTGGGTAGTGGGAATGTAAAGAAACCTGGCTTCAAATTGTGACAGAACTAGTACATATAATTAAGGTATTCGTTGCGACTGATCATTCAATAATGAAAGGGTGTGATAAAATACTGTGAAATCAGTGCTATGAAAAACGTTCTTTCCCTAATTTCGAAGCGTTTTTCGAAGCTATTCGAGGATCTGCTCTTGGATTCGAGGATCTACTAATTATTCCCCTAAGCGAGTGCAAGTATTTGAATTACCGCTTAATAGTGTATTTGGTATGTGTATTTTATTTTTGCTTGTGATACAGACTTTCATTTTGAACTCGAAATTCATCTAGCACGCCTAACGTATGCATGACTTTTCTTGAGGTAATCCTTACGTATTCAGGTATTGCCTAAGTGAAATTGTTAAAAGTTCCATTTGCAAAAAATGTGAATTGGAGTGATTTGTGAGTTTTGGAAAGAATTGTCAAATATCTTCTAGGAAATATATTTGTAACTCATTGCATATTTGAAAAGCAATAGATACTTATAATTGTGCTTTTACTAAGTACTTTACTTATTAGGTGCTTTTAAATTTTCAATATCTATCTGTCATAGTTGTGTTTATTGTACTGTATATTTTGAATGTTGAATGTACATCTACATCTACGAGGTACCATGTCAGCCACCACCAGGATGTGTGGCGCGGGGTGATTCCACACAGTCACATCATGTAGGAAGGAGGAAGGATTGGGAGAGGGAATTCGAAAATCAAATACAAAATAAACCTCTATATCCGTAGGGGAAATTCACTTACCGCGTGGGGAAATTTACGTCATTTTGTGACCCGTCCCCACATCTTGATAATTGGTGACAGTTAATTACCTTCACAGCCGTTAGGCGTTGGTTATCACAAAACGGTGTTTACGGTGAATTGATATACAGCGCTTCTACATGTTTGTTTAGGACGTATGATGGAAAAAAAACTTATGAGGGTGAATCAGGTAATGAACCAGGTATGCAAAATAAACTTTTCATAAAATTTGATCGTTTATCATTTTGGATTTCGTGAGAAACCGAAAAAAAGAACGTCAGGGTTTGGCCCAATATTACTTCATTATTTTTTGGACACTTTGTGTCCTTTTCTGTCGTGATGCACAGAGACATATAATAGGGCCATAAGACTCAGGGTGGGATCCCATGACAAATATTTAGGGAACCATCGCAGTACCTTTCTCCACATTTTTTATTTACTCATCTTCAAATTAAATTAATGGAAAATGAAATGATCTCGTGGAAAAATACCAAATGTTATTTCGTAGTGAGAATAGAAGGTTCGGTTTCTGTGTTATTTAGCAGCAATATAGCGAGTAGAGGTAAACATTTGATTTTTAATAATAGGAAATCACTAGCTCTGTGAAAACGTCCTCTTTTCCTTTGACGTTATTGTTTGCATTTGCATATGACGGTTTGATCCTTTAGCCCCGGTCAAAATTACTTCACTTGACGCAACTTGAAATACTATGAACTATAGCAACGAACAAAGCATTAATTTATCATTATATTAAGTTCAACAGATTCAGGCTTCAATTGGTGGAAGTTAGACATATTTAAGTAAATGAAAGATCGTAGCACTTTTCCACAAGAATTTTTAATGCGTACAACGCGTTTCGGCTCACTGAGCCATCATCTGGTACGATGGCTCAGTGAGCCGAAACGCATTGTACGCATTAAAAATTCTTGTGGAAAAGTGCTACGATCTTTCATTTACTTAAATATCATTATATTATAGAGAAAGATAACAAGAGAATAAAAACATAACTATAACCATTTATTGCGTTAAGAATACAGGGTCGCTCTAAGCCCTAAGGCTTGTCAAAGGGTTCCACACATATACATACCATGCGGAAAATTGCAGAATGATACACAAAGCACTTAACAGAAAATTCTATTCATAAAGCTAGCGAAAATTAAATAAAAAGAATACATTTTGGCGTTCTGCGTTTGGAAGACAAGCATTCATACTAGATGTATTGAACATAACTAGTTAATAATTTTTAATTACCTCCAGTAACCATGCATTTACCTCTTTCTTTAGGTCTGCCTTTCCTTTAAGATCTTTAAGGTGCTTAGTAATGCAATGCAAATGTCTGGTATATAGTATTTTGCTAATCCATTACCATATAAATTGCGATGATGGCGAAGGTGATTCGCTGAAACGCGTCGTACGATAACAAATAATGTGGCAATAAACTTGCAAAAAACAGTTGCAATAAAATTTACCTCATGCGGTATGTACCCGTAACTAAGTCCATAAAAATTTGGGGTTCGAAACTAAAATATCCTGCTGAAATACGTTTCGATGTAATCGATATTTTTAACTTTCAATCCCAATATACTGTTTATGCCGATATTTTTTGGAATGATATTACTGAATAGCTTGGAACGTAGGCTTTCGCTGAGAGATTCATTGATTTCGACGACAATTTTGGGTGCAGCTGCGTATTGCCCGTTGTCATGCAATCTTTGGCGGCCATTGCAGGTCGCATCAACAGGCGAAAGTCGTCGTCATCGATATTACTGAATGTGAGACTATTTGCCACATTCCTCAGCTTTTGGTTATGGATTTACTATTGGCCTGTAATGCGCCTTTAAAATTTTAGGTTTCTTTTTTCTAATAGAATTCTAATTAGTGTTTTTTTCAATTATTAATTTCTCAGTTTTTCAGTGTTGTATTTTATGGAGGACCATGAAATCTATTTCCGATTGTAAAGCCATTAGTATAAAGCCAGTGTTGAGTTAATTTTTGGTAAAAATGGGCAAAATAGCCTATTGACAATTTCATATTTCTTGCAGTTGCGATTGCGATTGCGATAAATTCTCAGTCGGTAAAAAATGAAGTAGTCCGAAATGTGTTGGCTACATTTATAGATGACCTTTTTAGTCTCCATAAATGATCATTGAATTGGAACTATACAAATGACATGTCTTTGCTGATAACGAGTTGAGTGTTTTTTTGTTTCCCTAAATTTTTAGGCAAAAATTGCCTCGGAATATTTGATTAAATTTTGAAAATAACTACGCGAATTGTATCAATAGTATCCATGTGGGTGGTGGGTTTTTAAATTTTTCCTAAAAATGGCACAAAGGCGATTAACTGTGCACTAAAATGGTCCATTGAATGAAAAAGCAGAAAATGTCAAGATACGTATGCTCAATCGAGTGTGAACAGCGAGCAAAGAAGTTGTAGTGAAAGATTTGGGACAGAATATCTATATTTTATTTCCTGGAAAAGTTCATCGTATGAGAATCATTGGAGTGTCTAAGCCTTTATTTTATCATTTTACAAAGAAAAAAAATCGTTGGTGTTCCTCTGAACAATTTCTATTTCCTTAATGTGTTCTTTAAAAATCTTATCCTTACAGTGTCCAGATAGACTTTTATAGTGTCAAATTTGGCTTCGAGGAATTTCGTCGCTGTAAAATAACTCACACTGCATCTTTCACGTTTTCAAAACGATTGGTTGCACATTTTTTGTGTGTTGATGTTATGAATTACCATGGTAATACTATAAAGCAGTGGTTCCCAACCGGTGTGCCGCGGCACTAAGGGGTGCCGTGAGATCTTTTGAGGGTGCCGCCAAAATTTCGGGGAATCGTAATACTATTTTTTTTATTAAGGCAGAATCAGTGTAAACAGTATTCTCATATCATCTAGGACTAGGTATAAGGTGTTGTTGCATGCAAACTCTAATGAATGAAACAAATAAATAAATAATAATAAAAAACCTACGGAGATTTTAAATATCTATTTCCTTATAAGGGTGCCGGGAAATTTTGAAAGGCTTTCCAAGGGTGCCTCAAACAAGAAAAGGTTGGGAACCACTGCTATAAAGGGTAGAAACTCGGAACATTGGTCAGTAAAAATAATCGGTGGAATGTAAGAGGTGAACTTCTTTAGTGTTGCTGTTTTGAAAAACTGCTTTCCGTGGGCTAAAGTGATATTTCCTGACGTTTTATTTACCTTTAATGGAATTTGCATGCTTACATTATGCATTTATTTATTATCTTTCTTGTTTCATGAAGTCTCGGGTATATCCCTTAGCCATCCGTTTGAACCGAATTGTAATTTATGTTAGCCTCCTTTGATCCGGAGCATTTAATTTATACTGCCTAAGGCATTATTTGAGGAGACATGGAAAATTTGCCTGTGTAAAATTTGCTCTTTTCGGGAACATTCCAGCTTCTTGTGTGGTAATGGCCCACTTAGTCTCTCAGCGTCACCAATCTGCCATGATAGCGCGTCTTTTGTGAAATACCCAACCTTTGTGGTCTCTCACCTCCAGCAATGTCTTATGATCTAGTATCACCCAAAATTATCGCCAATGAGTACTTTGTCTCTTGCTTTGTGGGCTGTTATTTACTTTCCTTAGTGTAGGAGTGCTTATCATTTGTATCTCAATAGAGACCGAGTTACCTTCATAGACCCCCAAAGCATTTTCTGCTTGCCTTGTTAACCGCCATTGAGTGTCAAATGCCGGTGGTGAAGTAATGGATTTTGAGCCAAATTTAGCATGAGAATTTACTTGTTTTATGAAAATATCTGAGTAGGTGTTCATGGTGACGTCATTCGTGACGCTGTTGAGAAGCCTTTTATTCTCGACTGAATACAAATATGTATACATCGATCATGTATAAATATGTGCTGCGGTGTAGGCATCGCGAAAGCGTGGGCTCCAGGAATTCTGATCAGAAAGGAACACTCTGACCTTTGAGTTGACAGCTTGATGGTATTTGATCAATAGCATTTTCGATTCGAAATACATTGCGATTTTTCCATTAATCGTCATGTAAAGCGCATCATATTCTAAGGTAAGGCAATAAGCCTTAACTCAATTAGTGATTCAATCCGAAGGTTGGTATGACTCGGTGAGGATAGAGCTCACCTCAGACTTAACTACAGGCGTGCAATTATTACTTATTCAGGAAAGAGGGGGGGGGGAGTTCCTTTCCTTTGGCCACTTCGAGGATTTTATTTGGGTGTGCCTGTAGGTTTCACCCGGAATTTAAACCCTCGACCCTTCGACTACTATCAACACAAAAAAGGTAGAACGATGAACTTTAAGTATGTATGAAATTTTAGCGAAGGTCTATAGGGCCGGCCTCGTTGGCGCCGGGGTAAAGTCCCCGACTGCTAACCTAGAGGTCGCGGGTTCGAGTCCCGCCTGGGTGGTTTGACCACCATCCAGGGCATGGATGTATGTGATTGTCAAACAAGTTAAGTGTAAGAGAGGACTATCTAGTCCTAAATTCACTTGTGAAATAAAGACGACATTATTATTATTAGGGCCATGTAATATATCGTTTTAATCATTGTTTATTTGATTTCAACAATAAATCATTAAACAGTTTTTAAACGTAACAGTTTAGCTTATACGGTCGAAAGAGTGAAAAATAACACGCGAAAAACTGTGAGAACGGCGAAATGGTCGTTCTCTTCATCTCGTCGAGGGCAAAATATTTGATTGGCGCTTCCTATTGTTAATTTCTACCCTGGTATTCCTTTCCTTTGACTATTGTAGTCTTTTTTATAATGACATGTACTCAAGGCAAGTGCCTTGACTTGAGACGAGCGAGAAGAAACCATCATGCTGGTTGAGATATGTGGATGATACTTTTGTGATCTGGCCACATGGAAAAGAAAAACTTGAGGAATTCCACGTACATCTAAATGCAGTACATCCAGACATAAAATTCACAAAAGAACTCGAAGAAGGAGGTTGTCTCCCCTTCTTAGATGTACTGGTTAAAAGAAAAATGGATGGAAGCCTAGGCCATTCAGTGTACAGAAAGAAGACCCACACAGACAGGTATCTGAATTCAACATCGCATCACCACCCACAACAAAAGGCCTGCGTCATTAAAACGCTAACCCACCGAGCCAAAATCGTGTGTGATGCTGAGCATATCAGTGATGAAATGCAACACCTTATGTGGGCACTGAAAGGCAATGGTTATAGTGTCTCTTTCATTAAAAGAGCAATGAAAGAAAAACACCCTCCTCAAGATGATGGCCACAAGGGGAAGAAGCCACTTACATACGCCAAAATTCCATACATCTCCGGGGTCACCGATCGATAGGATTGCCAGAATCCTCCATAAAGGCAACATTAAGACTCGCTTCTGCACCGTGAAGAAGATTCAGAATATCCTACCTTCACCGAAGGATAGCCATCCTCCCCTTCTATCTATGGGAGTGTATGAGGTTCCCTGCTGCTGCGGCAGAAGCTACGTGGGACAGAGCAAGCGTTCAATCTCCCAAAGGCTTAAGGAGCACGAAAGGGCGTTAAAATTACATCAGTGGGACGCATCAGCTGTTGCTGAACATTTTGCCTCCAGCCCTGGGCATAGAATAATGTTTGACGCTACACGGGTATTAGCGAAGACGGAAGAATACCATCCGCGTCTTATACGTGAATCCATCGAAATAGCGAAAAGGCCTAATAATTTTACTAGGGAGGATGGGTATAACCTCAGCCGTATATGGAGAGGGTTCCTATCACAATATAATGACCAACGGCTATCGCCTAAAATTCAAATCCGGCACAACAATGGGTAGCGAAAAACATATATAAGCTCGGGACGAGAATAAATTCCTTCCATTCTCTTGATAACGCTCCCAGTAGGAGGAGTGAAACGTCGAGTAAAAATGTATTCTACACAGCAATACCCGAAAACCACCAACAACATAGATAAAAGAAGCTGTGAAAGTCTTCAGACGAAAAATAATTCAGCACAATTCGCTGCTAAGTGTTGCGAGAAGGATTACATTTATGGTACTTATTTTACGAGTATAACATTGATGCTGTAGCGTTGTAAGTTGATCTCAAATCTGAAATATAAACTTTACTTTCACCAACGGTTTTTCTGTAATTTCATTTTTGTATTAGTTCAGAAAATTAGTTATCATAAAGGAATGCTTTTAGGTACATAAAATCAACTGTCTCAAAGGGAAACTTCCGATAGGCTAAAATACTGGATTATTTCATAGTCCTATGAATAAAACCTAGTTCCACGAAGAAATTCATAAATTATGGTGTAACAAAAAATTATGGGTGTTGGAATAATTTTTCTCGCATTATTGATAATTGAATTTATCGTAGACAGCTATATTGGAATCGCTTGGTTTTTGCCGTTTACTAAACGAAAATTTTGATTTTTTTATTTCTGTAATAGTGCAAAGTTTTACCGAGAAGATAAGCTAATTGTTAATCTGACTTTATTGTATATTTATTTTTATTCAGTTTGGTGGCGACCTAATTGAAGATAGCGCGTGCGAGTAAAATTCACACTTTAAGGGACTGCGTCTTACATAGGAGTGAGTGAATTCCATGTATTTTATGGGGTGAACGAGTAGTAATAAAATCAAAATGTATCGAGCACGATCGTAATTGTATTTTTATCATTCTTAGTCCTTCCCACGCAATAGCATTCCGCATTCATGATTTCCATGTATGAGTTATCTCCATTACTAAATTCATTGGCCATACTATTATCTATTAATCACAATGAATACTATGAATAATAATTATAATTCATAATAATATGATAATTCATGAAAGGTCATGTGATGCTGCGGAATGGGATAATCCAAATGACTTATGAAATGTTATGTTATGAATGAAATGTTATGGTGAATTAAATGGCATGTCAACCTTTGGAGTTAAGTGAATGTATTAAAATATCGACGTTACCTTATTTTCCTATGCGCTGCGCGCACATATATTTTCCATTTTCAGTGGTGCTAAAAATTAGGCTTTCGTCATTCTAAAGGATGCTCGGATAATCCGACCATTTCTATTTATAATGGTATTTATTGGACAGAGACATTACGGTCATGCAGTCGACTAGCTCCAGCCGAGTAATTACTTTGTTTCTGTATATCAGCATTAAGGTTATATGAAGCGATTTTCTGTCCTCATAGAGGAAACACGGCTGATGTTACCACCCGAATGACTCATTATTTTATTCCTCCTCTGATGAGGACTTACTATACTTACCAAAAATCTTTCTGTTTTTCCGGGGCGTGGGTGCGGAATAGTTTTATTACAGACATAAAAAAATCCAGGTCAGTTTCTATTTTTTAAAGACATTTTATGTATCTATTCACACATGAAGGGTCTTATTTAAATTAGCATACGGAACCTAATTGAAGGATCGAAATTTTAACCCAGGATAGCTGATACCAGGAGAAACTAAAATTAACAATGATGTTTAGGTTGAAAAGACACATTTTTTTTAAATAACAGAAGCTTTGCACTAAGCGCTCTGATTGGCTGCGAGTTCGCCCTATTGCCGCGCTACCACTGGCCTATCGAGCTGCCTTGAATACATCGCGATATCCAGAAGGAAAAGTATTCGAGGTCACTAGTTGTCCATAGCGCCGAGCAACAGGGCAAACTCGCGGCCAATCGGAGCGCTTGGTGCAGAGTTTTGCATAAATAGCAGAGCATAATTGTTGCGTTTTCGACCTAAACATCATAACTAGTTTGGGTTCCTACTTGCAGCAGCTATTCTGGGTTAAAATATCGCGACAAAATTTTTCTCCACCCTGCCTATGTATTCAGTTCTTTGTTCTTTGGGGATGACGACGTCCAAGGACTATAAATATATATTCCATTCTAATATTTCCCTGCCGGTTGCGATGGCTAGAGGTGAGTCATATAGTTGTAGTCGTCGCCGTTTATCTCGTGTGCATTGTGTGCAAGTTAGCTGCCAATTGCTTTTTTGAAATCGTTTCTTTTCCGTCTTGGGGTGTATGTCTTGAAGAATTTAAATGCAAATTTTTTCCTACATTTCGGAATATTTATACACCTTCATCAGGGCTGTTAATGAATATGAGTACATAAATTTGATTCAAAACTGCATAAAAGGTTGCTTCAGTGTTTATTGCAATAATAAAATGAAAAAAGAAAAACAAATCAGTTGTAAATTTATTTAAAAGAAAGGACAAGAAGTTTTACATATATTTTTTTTACAATCAATAGCATTTGTTGATTGATGGTAACTTAGTTAATACGGCTCATAGTTACATAACAATTTTGATTAATTAAATAATAATTTACATTGATTAAAATTCGTTGTCTGATATTTTATTACAACTGTTTTTGTTTGTGGAAATCTATATAATTTCTTTGAATAATCTTTTTTTAATTACTTTCACAGTCTAAAATTTTCGCATTTTCGAAGTTAAATGTATGGCTTTCAATTATACCGTTTGCAAAGGAACATTGCCTAAGACTTGTGTTGTGAAATCCTGTTAATTTAATACTGCGAAGTATATCCTATGTAAAAGCAGTCACAGTTGACGCATATATTTTTTAATGTATTATTTTCCCAAATTCATTTTATAAAATGCAAGGCACGCGTCTTACACGGGGGCGCGATGTGTATGAGATTATTCGGCGATTTCATTTAAAAAGTGCTCATGTTTCCTCCTATATTACACGTGCCCCTTCTCAGATCTCTTTCTTTTTGATGTGGTCTTGAAAAATTATTTCCAATATTTCCCTCGGCATGGAATCACCATCAGTTCGCCTCCAGTACAGAAATAATCACCCCCGACCTTTGTTTTTCCGCGGAATCGATAAGGACTTTTCCGATGCCCGAGACTTCCCACCCTCACCCACCCCTGCAATTTATTCGTCCCTCCTCTTCTGTTTGGAGACTCTCTCTTTACCCATCTTTCAATATTCCCGCCCATAGTCGCTCATATTTCTTGCGGAAAGTGGCTGGGCAACGTATTGGTTGAAGTCAATGTAAATATAATCTTGCGACGAACAACTAGCGGAGTTGTCCTCAGCGTGGTGGTGAGGCGAACAACTTGGTGTCCTCAAAATTCGTGAAATTTTCGTGTAAAAAATTAATTACTCTTATCCAGGATACTTTATTGTTAAAAATCAAGGGCTGAATATCCAACGATTTGTTTCTGCTTTTCTCCATAAATTCTCCCAAAAGTTTTCTCATCAGTACATTTCATTCCCTTAATATTATTTATTACTTGATCTGCGTTACAAACAAGTTATCCATTCAAAATGTGTGCAATTATCAGTTAAAATATAAAGAAACCATTATCTACTTGTAAATAATATAGACTCGGTGGCGGTGGGGTAAAGTCTTGACTGCTTTTCTCCATAAATTCTCCCAAAAGTTTTCTTATTAATACATTTCTTTCCCTTAATATCATATATTACTTGATCTGCGTTACATATAAGTTATCCATTCAAAATGTGTGCAATTATCAGTTAAAATAAAAAAAACCTATCATCTTCTTGTAAATAATATGGACTCGGTGGCGGTGGGGTAAAGTCTTCGCATGCTAAGCCGTATGTTGTGGGTTTGAATTCCGCCCGGGTAGGTGGTCCCAATCAATGCCTATCGATGGATGTTTGTGTTGTACTTTGTTAATGATGGAGCTTCTTTTTTAAAAAGGCCGTCATGTGCTGTTTACGGGGAAGTTGGAAATAAATGAGTAAATAGGCCTGTCAATGTTAATTAAACACGCTAATGAACTTTTCCCTCTCAAAATTTCTTTCGCATGTGGCACAATTTTTCCTCTTTTACTTCGGGTCATAAAAAAATGAAAATTGTGTTGGATTTACCGCAGTTGATGAGGCATTCACAGGGCAGGAAAATTGGATACCTTTATGAAATATTTAAAAAAATAGGTAAACGGCTATAATTCTATGTAATATAAATATAGCATGCAAACATTTTTTATGCATCTATTTTTGGGTACTAACTTGAGATTTAAATAGATCGATTCTTCCCACCTCACTCACGTGCAATTTATTCATCTCTACCATTTCGTTCATCGACTCTTCTTTTACCCATCTTTTCATAGTCCTGCACGCTATCGCTCATCTCTCTAACGGAAATAGGCTGTACCTGTTTTTTCAGAGGACAATGGCAGTGTTGTCTTTAAGGTGAACTAGTCAAAATTCTCAAAAATGTGTTCAATAGTCAAACGAAAAATTATTAACCGGGTATCAATCAAAAGAATTGGCCAATCTGGGTATTACATTATTCA
The DNA here is from genome assembly GCF_921293095.1 of Ischnura elegans. Classification (NCBI taxonomy): domain Eukaryota; kingdom Metazoa; phylum Arthropoda; class Insecta; order Odonata; family Coenagrionidae; genus Ischnura; species Ischnura elegans. The sequence continues at coordinate 19,818,770 of NC_060257.1, forward strand.
ATGTGGATTCAAGTGAAAATAAATGCCCTAATTTTTGCATTATAGATGTGATATACATAACATTTTGCTAAAACATTACTGAAAGGTAGTAATTAGACTTTGGAATTGATGGATTCTTCTCACCATCGCACATCCCAACTATTCTGTAGACTCTAACCATCTTAACCATCAACTAAATATTCCTGAGAACTGGCGACATATCTCATGCGGATTGATGCAGGGCTGAAACTTGTGGGAGAGAATGAGATTTTAAGGCGAATAAACTTCACTTTAGAAATACCATTGAAGTCGTCAATTCATCCAATGAAAAAGGGTTTTCGCTTTCTCTATCGACCGTTAAAATGTGCACTTTTGTATCTGATTGCTTAGAATACATTTTTTCGGTTAGAAACCTTAATAATTTGTTATTTAACTTAATATAGCCATATATTTTGCGTGATATCTGCGATTGCTTTCTTACCCATCCACTCAATATTCCTATCCACAGTCGATCTCGCTAAAATGTTGAATCCTAAGAATAAATAGCAACCGTGGATAAATATGTAATGTGTGACGTCATCGGTGTGCATGGTGAAGTGCATGTACATGGGAATGTATCAGTTTGCAATCATATTCTTACGTTCCTTCAATTATCTTCGGCCCCTTATTTCAACATTCAGCGACCTAGGTAAATAATGAAACAAGGGATAAAAAGGTATGGTATGGTAATTGAAGGAGGCGACCGAAGGCTAAGGCCATTTACGTCATGAGGTAAGGTGAGGAGTGAAGGCTGGAGAGAAACCCAGCGTCGGCATTAGCCTGCCCTCAAAGAAAGGCGCCAAAGGGACCACGACTTAACGTCCCTTCCGACGGACGGAGCGCTGCAATTGAAGTGCCCTACGCAAGGCACGCAAACAGGGATCGGGCAGCCTCTGTTAAATCTCTGCAACCTCCGATATTTGAACCCGGATCGACTGGATGGGAAGCCGGCACTCTAGCCACCACACAAGGTCGTAACGAGGGGAGGGATCAAGGGGACCCCTCCCCGAAATGAAAAAAATTAAATAGATACTTTATGCTCGCTTGGTGCTCACACGGCGATATTATATAGCGGGGCAGGGACATCTAGTAGTCCGATGTGACTTAAGTCAATAATTATCTAAGCGAATTTGTAGGTGCAGTATGTGTAGTTGTAGTGCAGTGTGTGAAATAATAGTGCTTTAAATTAGTAGAGAGGTGAGTGACTTATGAGCCTCCTGAGGGACCGCAGAATTGACATCGACTCCGAGGAGTTAATTCATTTGGTCGCTGCAAAAAAAGCTAGAAGGCTAAATTCAATTTTATAATAATATTTTTATATTTTCCATTAAGGGTTTATAATAAATATGTATCTTTAACCGTATACACTATTTTATTTATCTTATTTAAATAATTTTATGTTTGTCTACTATTCCATAAACCCCGAAAATATTTTCTGGCTACGGCCTTGCCACCACACTAACCCGATCTCCCGCAAGCTGATTGTTGCAATTTGTTTTTACATACACCTCTATGTTCTTTGTTTAGTTAAAATGATTCTTTCACCCTGATGTCGATGTACGAGTCGCACATCGAAACGTTAACGTTAGAAAACGAACGAAATCGGTGGAAATCCCGAGAAGACATAACGCAGAGTAAGAGTCTTTTCAGACCTGGCTTCTGAGCTTAAATAAGTTGATAATTTTCTTTTTGTTTATCTGAAAAACCAATAGTGTTTCAGCACCCAAAAAGCAGGCTTTTAAATGTGTCTTGAGAAAAAATGCTGAGCCATGAACGCGATCCCCAGGGATAAGTAGAAGAAGTAGGATTAACGCTATTTGGTAAACGACATTAATGGCTTTTGGCTAATCTAATCTGCCAATTTCTAGAGGGGTTGAGGACGCTATTTTCGATTCTCACCCTGTAACGTGTCAAGTAGGTAGTAGAATATTGATGGCACGGCTGGAGGTGTTACCCGGAAAGCGATGGTCTACGTGCGGCTGCTTCGATTGATCTTTCGTCTTCACTGTTGATGAGGAAATTTTCGCTCCGGCCGTCGAAAGCCTAGCAAGACCGAAAAGCCCGTTTCCATTTTGTTTTTCGATTGGAGATCCTGATAAACTATTCAGTTACAGGCGATTAACGGTGCGAAATAAACTAATCGAATGAATTTCTTATTTTACATCTGGACCTGTCTACTTCTACGCTGACAGCGTGTGAGCCATGCGGAATATTATAGGCGTGAATCTCGGTGGGTGGGTGGTTTGGTTGGTCTCTCGCGCTGTTGATGGGAGGTGGGGGTGGAAAATGGAGGACTTGGGCTCTCTCCTCTCTCTCTCTGCGACGCCAATCCGACTGCAGTGGGGTCATCGAGGGAAATGTCACCGGATTTGACATCCCTCGCAGTACCCAACACCCACTCTCGCTGTAGTTAGTGTCCAGGCCACTGGGGGACGCTCCTCGAGATATATGTATATATATATATATAATCGTTACGACGAGTTTTTTCACGTCGAGAATTATGAATTTTTTTCGTGTGGAAAATATGTGACAAATTTTAAATTTTGGGATTCTCTCTCCGTCTCCGAACTCTCAGCACGTACGTAATTATTTCTGTGGCGTTCACTGTCATGGAAGTAATCTAGGATGCAGATCCTGTATTTGAACAATATTTTTACAGTGGATGTGATGATTTCGCTGTCAAATGTCCGCAGGAATTTCGTGTATGTGTCATCTTTGATACTGAATTAAGTGTTAAATTACTTATTCATGTTTATGGTTTTTGTTACAGCATTGATTTTGCTCTACTCGAGTTACGAGATTGAAGATGGAAATACAGGAAAATTATTTTCAAATAGATTTAAAATTTTTAATGTATCCTCACAAGAATACCTAGTGATAAAGAGCACAATACTATGGTATCTTTATGTGGAATAATGAAGTGGCATGAATGTATCGTGACATAATGTTTTGAATGATATGAATTTGTTGGAGGCCAAAAGTTTTTCGGTAAATCTTTTATTCATGTTTTAATGTGGAAATATGTGACTCATTTTAAATTCTGGGGTCGCATCTCCTTCAGGCTTTAGGCACGTACGTAATTATTTTTGCCTCGTCCGCTATCATGGATGTCGTTGGATGCAGCTGTTGCATGATAGCAGTATGGTCTTTAGTGATTTCATTACTATGATTTGTATACTCGGAATTAATAGAAGAGTAATAGATGTCGGTAAATGTTTTTGCTTGTTCCTGGATTATTTCATTATTGCTGCTTTAGATGAAGTGTGGCACGAAAGAAGAAAGTACAAGAAAAAAGTACTTGATGTAGATATACAATCTGTGTCTCCTCATATGAACACCTTTTGGTAAAAAACGAAATGACTATGGCATTTTGCGATGGAATAATAAAATAGTGACAAACGTACATTTTTTCGATATTCTTATATAATGTGTGATTAAATTTTGCTAATCCAAACTATTTTCAGTAAATTTTGAAGTAATTTCCATAAACATCGTCGGTATTTTAAATCTGTTCTCCTATTTTTCGTCTTTCTCAATTTTGTCTGTGTACCAAATTTAAAATTTTTAGTTTCTCTTTTCCTCTCGGCTCTCAGCATGTGCATAATTGTTTCTGCCGCGTCCACTATCATATATGTCCAAGGATTCAGGGATATTTTCCTGATTTTTCCTAGTTTCTTTTGGCTGTGCAGGCATAATGGAAAGTTCCAGACTTTTAGACGCATTGACAAAAAAAAGGCGAATAAGACGGAGTGGGTCGAATTGGAAAATAGTAAGGCATCAAGCAAAGAGAATGCGTAGATCAGGAATGGAATCGGTCAAAACAGTAGACACGCATCAAAAAAAGAGTGTGAAAACGGTGAGAATTTAATCGAATAGCAAATTAGCCTCGCATCAAAAAAGAGTGTGAGAATTTAATCGGCTAAAAAAATATGTCGGACTATATTACAATATATAAATGAAACATCTATTTTTTATTATGTAATCGTCTGTGTTTTGCTAAAATTACTAATCGCAATACGCTGTTGTTGTTTTTTTACAACCAATAATAGTATTTTCTCTGAAATTTATACCTTTGTTCTCGTTTATACTTGTATGGTACGTGTGAGTTATTAAATGGTCGATATCTTTTGACTTCCTTGTGCGTCGCTTATATTCTCTTTCCTGGTCCGCATTTCCTTGTCTCCGTGTGACAGAAGTACGTTTTTTTATTTCTTTAGCCATTTGAATTCGTGGATTTATTTCTTTCCACGTCAATCATATTTCTTTACTCGCCGGACGAGATGTTTTCCTTTCAGTGTTGTATTGCTAAATATGCATCTCAATATATTCGTTTGCACAATACCGTGCATTTTTTAAAGTTACTCGGTGGATATTTTGCCCGATTTTGAACGCATGTAGCTCTATGAAAGTCTGGCCTTTAGCGATTGTATTTTATCTTCGAATTGGTTGGCATTTTCATTTGGTACGCGGTTGAGTATCATCGTTTGTTTTCCTTGTTTTTTATCTTTGCATGGCAAGACAGTGACTCTACTCGGTGTGAATTTACCTACACTTTATTTACTTTCCTGCATTTTGGAATATGTTATTGTGCCGAACGGCGTAAGAAATGTTTTGGCTCTTATCGAATCCTTGCCATTCTAATTCTAAAAGGTAGGTTTCCGCAGCTAAAATTAATCCTTGCACTATCTCGATCTTCGGGGTGAAGCCGAGTCGAGTTTTCACTGTTCACACACTTGGCCGACGTTTCAGATGCGACGCAGCACTCCATTGTCTGTTGCTCGCTTGGTGTGCTCAGAAGATGTACTGCTGCATTGCCTCCGAAACGGTATACTAACAGTGAAAACTGGACGCGGCCTCACCCCGTAGACAGAGATAGTACAGGTACCTTAGTATTCTGTTGAATATGGGTATTTTTCAATATATTTTCATTATGCGTCAGCGCTGTTGATTTTTTATACTTTGCTTTATATTATGTTGAGTATTCTTTATTTCTTCCTTATTTATCTGCCCCAACTATTTCTCACCTTCTGCGGGGCTTTTTGAAAATGAAAAATTAGTAAATATTGAGCGCTAATAAAATAATGTATTGCTGGAATCAACTAAACGGAACATGTTAACTGCCATTCGATGGAAGATATTTCCCAAGTTCTTTTTGCATGGGAAATCTAAATTATTTCCTTAAAATCTAATCGTCATTGAGTTTATGTTTTTTACAATACGATTGGATTAGGGTCTCCTTTGAGTTTATCTTTCTCTATCACTTTCATGGGCTTAACTGGGTCTCATCTGTTATCCGTTTCACCTTGATTACCTGTAGAATAATCTCAGGTCCCTCTATTACATTTCTCACGTAATCACTTGCTCATAACATGGGTTATTGATCAATGTATAGGATTTGATGCTCTGCTGTTCCCTTTCTTCACCTATTCTTCGTTATAACTCCTCGTTTCTTACCCTATTCGTCCATTTGGTCTTCAGCTTACTGCACTCCACTCAAAGAACTCCATTGGATGACTGGTACTAAATGAGTGAGTTTATCTTCGAATTCGTTTACATTTCCAATTTCTGTTCTTTATGCCGACTGTTCTTATTATTTTTCTCGTACCAATCTGTATGAAGTTATCACACAATAGGATTTTTTATTCTGGGAATCAAATTGTATCCGCGTTTTTAGCAAAATCTTACTATGCGAGAAGCATTGAAGAGTACTGATGCGTAACCACATGTACTCGATTCGAGGACCGGTGCTTAATGAGTAAACTATATTATCTTCGAAAATATTGGCACTTTCCATTATTTTTCTGTAATTTGCTGAATTTTTTTTGGCTATTACTCTTTTGCTAGAGATACGAAGGGGAGAGAAAGTATGGATTTAGCGAGTACATAGCTGGGCGGGAATGTTGAAAACAGCGCTGGAGATCAGAATGTTAGGTAAACGAGTGAGAAAAAGGAAGAGAATAGGATTAATAGATAGAATGAAAGGGAGTAGGCCTTATTGTAAATTGGAGACGTTAATGAAGGGAGGGGAGGCTGTTAGAGTACTTTAATAGTACTCCACGGAAACCTGCCTTTATTGGTAGAATACTTAATACAAAATAACCGACTCTTATGCTTGAAAAATTAACCGTTATTATTAGCTGGCTTCAGAACGGCATTAGTTATTTTTGTAAAAATTTTACTCCTCAGGAGTGATCTAAGAGTACTGATTTTTCACTTTTTATAGTAGCGTATAAAATTTCTTCAGTCTTGACTTGGTGGAAATGCGATACATCCATGTTAAAATATAAGCTACAAATGGTAATGACAAAACTCCACCACCGACCATGGTTTCGACATTCCGTGTCATTTTCAAGGTAACCTCCTACTCAAGGTGTCCCTGAATATGACGTAGAATGTCGTCATAGCATATCATCCTTCTTTTTATATTCAATGAAGTATACCCTCCTACTCAAAGCTTCCTTGAGAATGGCATAGAATGCCGTCATGACATATCATCCTTGAAAATAAGATATAAGGTCGAAACCATGGTTGGTAGTTGAGTTTTATATTTAAGCGTGGAATTGCCATTTGTAATTTATATTTTATCTTGGTTGTTGTTGTAAATTTGAGAACGGGTACCTCACAAGCGAGTTTCATTCACCCTAGAATCCGTTGGCCTTTTTATGTGTACGTGCGCGGTCTTTATTTCCTCGTCATGTCCCTATCTTCCTTTCGTCGCTTGGCAGGAAGACGTTGTCCTCACTCGATCCAAAATCACCGCCCACGTGGAATTTTCGGAGGTTTCCTACCGGCTCCTTGCGTGGGTGGAGCCCCGTGTGTGTTTGCTGGGATGTTTATTTCTCAAACTCATTTATCGTCTTGTGTTTCTCCTCGCACATCCTTCCAACTCTAAAGAAAGAGAGAGAGAGAGAGAGAGTCCCTCCTCCTTTGCTCTGCCGACACCCACGCCACCTTGCCTTTCCCTCGGGCACACACCGAGCTTACATCCGCATATATTTTACCCTCTCTCTATTTTCACTCGAAGTTTTAGTCTATGCATCTGCTCGCGTCCTACCCAAAGTCCTCATTTCTCTGTAAGATGTTCCCTCGCCCTGCCGCATACTAATTCATTGTACTTCATCATACGGCCTCGGTGGCGGCGGGGTAACGTCCTCGCCTGCCAAACAAGAGGTCGCGGGTTCGAGTCCCGCATTGGTAGGGCAGGCATGTCCAGGCATGGCTGTTCGTGTAAGTTAATTTGTTAAAGTTGTTGAATACCCCGATGTAAAATGGCCATTATGAGCTGTATTCGGTGGTTTGAGAAGAAATAAATAAATAACTATAAATGGTAATTTCCGTACTGTAACGTAAAACTCCTGTACCGTCCACGGTTTCGACATTATGTCATTTTTGGGTAGGGTAGGCAAACTGAACTGTATAATTTTTCGTTCTTGTGGATTTTGTTCCGGCACGATGAATATTTTTATACCTAGGTATCTATATTTCTATTTTATTCCTTGAAAGTGACACTGAATGTCGAAAACATGGTCAGTAGTAGAGTTTCATATTAAACTGTGGAAATTACCATTTGTAGCTCACATTTTATCATAGATGTATCGCATTCCACCAGGTCAAGCCTGAAACGATTTTATACGCTACTGTAACGAGTAAAAATTCAGCACTCTCAGATCGTTCTAGTGGAGCAAAATTTTTACACAAATAGCTAATACCGTTCTGATGCCTGTTATGTATACCGGTCAATTTTTAAGAAAAAGAGTCGGTTATTTAGTTTTAAAGTATTCTACCGATATAGGTAGGTTTCCATGGAGTACTTAAAAGCACCCTCCCTTCTGTAGTGGAGTTTTATATTAAAGTTTGGAAATTACAGTTTGTAGTTTTTATCATGGATATATCGCATTTCCACCAGGGCAAACCTGAAACGACTTTATACATAGTACTTCAATCTTCTGTAGAGTCATACAATTATTTTTTTTTCAAAATACGTCTTTATTTTCTTTAAATTTCAGTTTTTTATGGTCTCAATCCGCCAAGAAATTTTATGCCTTGCTTATCCTCTCAACAATCCCCCAATCATGTAATATTTAAAAAATTCCCGGCGAGTATCATTAATAAACTTCTCGAGTTTCCTCGTGGGTGAGAAAATCTAAGCCTGCCAACGTTTCGAGTTCCACCTCGTCCACCATTCTCAAGGCTACTCATTATAGCAGTTGCCTCCAACCCGCGCGGAAACCCGAGAAAAGTTTATTCATTAATGTCAATGATCGAAATGAGAGAAATGACGAGACTCAATTAATCCCCTATCCTTTTTCATCAACAACTCCCTGACAAACAGTAAATAACAGTATTGAAATGTCAAACGTCACACTTCAGATTGACATTCTGAAGTCCTCCATGTCTCCAAAGACGAATCAAAAAGATATCGAATTATATATTCTAACTCATTTACCGCTTTAAACGAATTCGTATACCGACGATGTCGTATGTAAAACAGTATGCATGTAATTGCCTGGAAACGGCTAGTTGCGACAGGCGTTGCGCGGAGTACGGCATGAGAATTACTCTCAAGAAGACCAAGGCTATGCGGTTTTGTAAAGCATCGCGAGCTATTGGCGATGCAAAGATTACCGCAGCGCCCCTAGCGGCCGCGCCTGGAATCACTCTAACTCAGACACACTCCATCCTTTGTCGTATTTACTGCTAGTGTTTCAACGTGAAAAGCGTGAGAAGACGGTAATTTCTTGAACATGTTATCGGTTGTGGACGCCAATGAAAGCAACCTCAGGGTATGTGAGGCCCATGCGTGAGGGAGAAGAAGTTTTAAATGCTGGCTTTGTGATTTCGGTGAGGAAAAGGGAGGAAAAAGAGTCGGTGGTTCATGTGCAGGCTTTGGTCCTTCGCACCTCGGGCCTGACTTCAGAGCATCCGTATTCCGTGGATTTGTGGATTCATTTATCTAAGAATTACGGCAATCGGTTATCGAGGGATCAGAGTTTATAGTGTGGCCGTATTGTTGTGTAACTTTTTAGTACTGGCGCATCATTGACCTCCTTTATACACTTCAGGTGCCCCTGGTAGTGAAATATCTATGTTTTACTCGGGGATGAGAGTGGGTGAAGGACTTTCGTTCTGTACTTCCCGGTCCTCCTCCTCTGCGTCTCAGGACTTCCATATCATTAGCAGTCTCTTGAGAAACCCCCCTTTCGAGGTGATTTCGAATGTGGAAGCACTCACCCAGATAAAACTCCAAAGTGTGGATGCAGTTCTGCTGGAATTTTATGAGCAAAATGATACCGTGACCTAAAACCAAGTGGCTTCGCTCTTGGCAACCCCGCAGAGGACTGATGCTTGGTTCAAAGGCAGAAATATGTCTATCCCAGCATCTAAGGCATACAGCCAGTCCACTTATGCGGTAAATCCTAAAGCTAACTGGAAAAAAACGTTAAGCAGATTTGTACTACAACAATTTTACTGGTAACAAGTACACAGACAGAGGCAAAAAACTTGAAACTGTAGCGAGAAAGAGGTATCCCTGTCGAAAAGGAAGCGTTCGGGGAAGTGTCCGGGTAGTGTTGCGGGAGTGTTCAGGAAGCGTTTAACGGTACGTGAACGCTTCCCGGCAGCTTCCCGAACACTTCCTCAACACTACCTGACTGTCGACCCTTCGCTTGCCGAACACTTCCTCGCCACTTCGTGGTTGAAACACTTCCCGGACGTTTCCCCGACACTCCCGGAACGCTTCCGAAGCGTGGGAAACACTTCCTCGACGCTCGCTGGACGTTTCCCCGACACTCGACCGCGACCGTTGTCGACACTCCCCGAACGCTTCCGAAACACTTCCGCGGAAGCGTTCCAAGTGGGCCATAATCTGCTTCCCGAACACTTCCGCGACACCTCCTCAACGCTACCCCAACACTTGCCCGCCACTTCCCGAACACTCCGTCCGACGCTTCCCCAACACTTCCTCAACACTTCCGTTTCGCCTGGGATGAGGAGCTTGAGGGTTGTCAGGTGGTGGAATCAGGACTTTTAGTCCGTCCAGAAATTCCTTGGGTGAGAGCAAGTTTGGATGGAACAGCTTTGGTTGATGGCAGGTTATTAAGAAATGTTGAAATTAAGACATTTAAGGATGGTGAGACTTTGACGGCAGCTGAGTTTTTGGATCAAAGAGAAGTGAAGACCTTGGACAACAATGTTAATTTGAAGAAGAATACTGACTATTTTGCCCAAGTTCAAATAGGTATGGCTTTGATTGGCATCCCAGAATGTGATTACATTGTGTATTCTCAGGCTGGTAATGATTATCTTAAAGTACGTGTTCCTTTTCATTCGGATTATGTGTTCAATCTCTTAAGTAGATTGTGTGATGTTTATTTTGATCATTTTCTTCCTCTAATGATGGAGGATCATTATGCTAACTCTTAAACCTCTGTTGAGGTGCTTTTTCCTTCGATTTTTTTCTCCTGACATTTGTCATAAAACTGATTTTTTTAATGCAAACTGAGTCAACTTATGTTTACATGTTTGTTTTTCAGTTTTAGTGTTTGTCATTATGTTTTTTTATATTCTTGAACTATTTGATTTGTCCAGAAATATTGTCTTCACCTAGTTTTTTTTCTCTTGCTCAACGGTGATGTTATAGTCTATGTATTTTGATGTGCCAGTATCAAGTTACCAGTGTGAAGTTTTATTTTCAATGTTTTACTATAATATTTTGCATTTTACCAATGTTTTTGATCCGTAATGCCAAAGTAACTTTATTTTATGTATCTAATCAGAAAATATACTAGGATTTCTTTTGCAACAGCTTCATTTACGTTTTTTTCTCTCAAAAGCAGTGTCTGTGGAGAAGTACGTGGTTGACAATTCCACATGTAAGTTAATATAACACAAAACAAGGAGAAAAGACAAATGTTGATGAACAGTTCTCAGATAAAAAGTTCTCAGTTCTTATTCACAGTTCAGTCTCTCTAGTCACAAACACAATACTTGTGTGTAATAGCATTACATGAACTTGTCAATATTCATGATTGGAGGTCCAAAATTAGTTAATCAACACACAATAAAAATAATTTCATCAGCATGTGGGAGTAGCGTCCATTATATTGGACCCAGTATCATTTAATATGCCCGCAGGCGTTGAATCACTTTCTCAACATGACCTCTAGCTCTGGCAATGTCAGCATCATCCTTAGATAACTGACTTTCTTCTGAAGAAATTGAGGGCGGATGAGTCTTAAATTTCTCTGCAAGAGAGGACAATCTTACTTATGCACCTGCAAAATTACATTACTTCAAGAAAATAAATTCAAAAATATCTACTGGGCGACACTGATTTTCAATTCTGTATTCTTTGTCCAGCATCACTCCATTTTGGTAGTCTAATCTATCCAACTCGCAGCTATCAATGACAATAAACTTGTCCGAGGCTCGTCCACCATATAAAGAACTTATCTCAGTTATTAGTCCAGATGGGGCAGTGCCAAGATTGACCTTCGCAGTGTGACCTCTCTTGTACTGGGAATACGTTAAAATTCTACTTTTGAGACTCTTGTATTTTTCCATGCAATCCAGTACAATCCTGGTGAACTTGTATTTTGAAAATGATGATGGTAGGTTGGCTCGGATCGTAGCTTGATCAGGCCAGGGTATCACTGACTTCAACACGCGTGCAAGTAAAGGACATGTGTGCTTAAAATAATTTGTGGTTGGACACTCGTTTTCCCATCTTCAGTACTATAACCCACTTTTGCCGTAAACTTTCTTCCTTCGGAAAAAATGGAAGCTTACTTCGGGGGCATTATAACTTGAACACTGTGGAACGCTGCACGGGGTGTACGGGGTGTTTCTAGAGTTTTTCTGGGAGTGCGGCACCGACAAATAATCGTGGTCCATGATTTCCGCAACGTAAACAAAGATATACGAGCAACGAATGTGTCTGAGTTAGAGTGCTTCCAGGCGCGGCCGCCAGGGGCGCTGGGGAGAATCTTTGCATCGCCAATAGGAATTTGAGCATCAAGGTAAAAGTAGGTGGGGAAAAACTAGAGAAGCAAGACCATTTCAACTATTTTTGCAGCTTATTAGAGGAAAATGGATATAGGAGCAGATATATTAAGAAGATAATTGCGTTTGAAAAGGATATGTTCATGAACAGGAATGAGCTTATGAGAGGATCGTTATGTAAGGGTTTAAAGAAAAGGCTAGAGAAGTGTCAGTACTGAAGTGTAGCGTTTTATGATGTGGAAACATGTCAACGGAGGAAGGACGAGAGAAGAATGGAGGCGTTCGAGATGTGGGTGTGACGAAGAATAGAGAAGGTGAAGTGGACGGAGAGGAAGAGGAATAACGAAGTGCTGGATATGGTGGGCGAGAAGAGGCAGCTTTGAGATGAGATACGGAGTATGCAGAAGGTCTAGATAATGCTGGTACTGACCGGGAGGGGTTGATGAAAACAGTGTTAGAGGTTAGAATGTTGGGTATGTGTGGGAGGAGAAGGAAGAGAATAGAATTTTTTGATACGAAAATGAAAGGGAGTAAGCCTTATTTTGAATTGAAGAAGGAAATCAAATTTGGGACGTGAGATGGACCGTGGTGATCGGCATAATGTTCCATGAAAACCTGTCTTGACCGGTAGAATACGTAACCCTTAGACACTCAAGGTGCCGATTTAATATCGGCTTTCGGATTTCGCCTTAAAACGCTCAAATTCCAATTTATCGGCTCCGTTTTTAGTTCCGTATAAATGTCTATGATATTCTATTTATAAAATATGTATTATTTATTTATATTTTTTTATGTATATGTGCGTGACGTTGTTTTGGACCGGGCATGAGCTTTCTAGGAGAGAAAACGGAAATTGCCATGAGCACAAGTGTTAAAAAAATACCATTTAATCTGTTCACTCTGGGCGATGCTCACATCCACTGCCCTGCGAGAGACCCTACAAGCTCATCCTTTTCTCGCCCACGCCTCTTTCCCGTTTGCCTTTCCCTCGGGCGCACACCTCGCTTCCATCCACACATATTTCCTCTATCTCTCCCTTCTTAAGTTTTTGCCTAACATCGTCCCGCGTTCTCCTACAACCCCTTCTTTCTGTCTACGATTTCCTCTCACACTGCCGAACAACATTTCTCCGATTCTAAAGCCTACAAGGAAATCCAAGATCGTATGCTTAAAATCAATAAAGTTAGTCACTATATACTGCATTCGGGCTCAAAAATCACTTCTTTCTAGGCATCTTTCTTTTATGACGTATTAGTAAACCCCAGATCGCATTGTGCGAAAAATCCACATAGAAAAAATCAATCGCATAGACCAAAATTCGTACCCGGATCCACCGATTCCGTTCGAGTGCTTTAGCCGGTTAAGCTACCAAGGTGTCTTTCTTCTCTGCGAATTTTTCGCACAATTGTGAATTTGCGGGTGACTCCGTAAAGTTTTCACCGTGGCTATTCTCGGTATGCTTAGAATTACCCAGATCACATGTTTGAAATTACTTGGAAACTAATTAATAACTACTTATTGCCCTCGGAAACGCAATTCACTTCCATCTACGCATCATTATTTTGTAACCAACCAGCAAAACCCAGCATATTTAAAATTTAAAATTGTCATTTTATATTTAAAATATCATTTTATACATACATATAATAATTATCAATTATGTATTTTAATTTTATATTTGAAATTGTCATTACTTTTAATCTAGTTTATAACTACTTACTGTCTTCGGATACGTATATTACTTCCATGCATACATCTTTCATTTATAATGTGCCAACAAAACTTAACTCGGTTATTTTAAAATTATTATTTGGAAACTAATTGATGACTATTTACTATCCTTATGTATAAATCTTTCCTATTCCTCATATTTCCTCTCTTTTCACCGAAGCAGAAAGTTGGGACAAATAGGCTTAAATAATATGATGTTTATGGAACAAGGACTTAGCTCCGACAGATGCTGGTTCAATTATAAATTTAGGCAGGTGATGATAAAAATTTGCAAAAGTGAATGATATAGGTGGCGGCGATGCACACCTACGAGGCAGCTTTGGTGCTGTTTAGGGAAATCGTGAGCGGAGGAAATAAAATTTAGCCTCAGGGGATCTTGCTTATCCTGTGCATTGACTACAACCTGGGGAGTAATTAACTTGCTGTGAGCGTGATAAAACAAGACATACTACGAGGAAAAGGGAGGAATAGTTTGCAGGCAATCAAAATAATGGTAGTGAGGTAAACATTCCTGGGGCCAGGTCGAGAAGGTCGATATTTAGATAGATTCCTCAGATTGAATACTATTCTTCAACGGTTATCTCAGTTCAGTTATTATATACTTTTCCATTACAGCCGTAGTTTATGAATGGTTTTAATTTGTTCATATGTAGCGCAGACTTTTCGAACAGATTGGCTATAGCACTGTGATGTTTATAGCTAAAAAAGAAGACTTCGGTCTCATAGAAGCTATTTCAAATCTAAATGTCCATTATAACAGAACGCAATTGGTAATTTCCACACATTAATTCAAAACTAAACAACCGATATATCCATTACCTTGAAAATGACGTAATATGTTGAAACTATGGTTGGTTGTTGAGTTTTGAATTGAAACGTGGAAATTACCATTTGTGTTCCGTTATCGCGGATGTTTCGAACTTCCAAAAAATCAAGCCTGAAATGATTTTATGCGTTCGAATGTAAATGTTGGCAGGTGATAATCAACGATTACAACAGTGAATGATAAAATAAATGCCACCTTAAATCAGCGAACATAATTTTTGCCTTAAGTTTATCCCATCAAAAAATGAAATAAATTGAATTTCATTTGTGTTTGGCATAGCTAGATAAATAAGTTTACCTCTAGCTATGAAGCGAATTCTGTGATCTCGCTGTGTACGACGCTGTAGAAGGATTCTCTTGGTTTCCACCAGTCCAATGACTGCATATCATCCGACGTGAGATTTCGGAAACAGAGTCGGAAGAAATAACGAATTAACTTTAATATTAGAAGTTAACATTAGAATCTATGAGATCCAGCGTTGGGATTACAAGTTGATCGATTTTCCGATCGATTAAAAAAAATATCCTCCACAATGCTTTATTTAATAGTTTAGCTAGGGGAAACTTTGGATCTAGTCACGAGTATGTATCAAATGTCGTAAAATTTTGGTTGCTTATTGGAATCTTCTCCGATTTGCTTCATTGATCTTATACTCGTTATTTTCGTCTATGACTTATCCTCGTCGATAATTCATCCTTTTGGGGTTAATGTGCAAAACACTATATGGTATAAGAACCATTCACTCCACCCGGATTTGGATTTCAATGATTTTATCGGATGTTGGCATCACCGTCTTTGTCTCTTGTTTCTTACTCTTGTACTCCGAATCACTGAAGATGCCACTACTTTGTTTCGGACTGCTATTTTCGGAAATTCCGGACTCTCAACTACCTTTTTCCTGAATTACAATCTCATATTTCAACTCGGTTTCCAAAAATGGCCCGTCGAGAAGAGTTAAAAATATTCGTGGAAAAATGCGCCTGACACCTTTCTTCTCGCGTCTGTCGCAGCAGTTGGGAAACGTGAAAATAAACGGGGCATAGAACGTGTCCCTGGGGGACACGCCGTCGGATCTTAACCGAGTGGGGTAAAGTTTGTTGCGCCACGTGAGCTCCGTGCTAGTCCTCCCCCTAGGGCGAGTGATTCAATTACGGGGGGATATAGAGCATAGAGCTCTAGACTGCCGTGTTCGATGTAAGATTTTTGCCTCCAACCTTCAATGGCTCAAATCAAGTGATAGACTCAGAGGCCGATTATATGTATAAAACATCGAATGGTTATCGAGAGTTGTTAATTTTTTATTTTTTTTTAATGATATTAAGGCGAGAAAATTAACTACAGTAAAACTCTCTAATTACGAATTTCAGGTGATTATCGTTCTATTTGGCTAAAAACGGGAATTATTTATGTTCATAACAAAGGATTTTGCCCTATACATCACAGAATTGCCGGATAATATTTCGTAAATCATCTTTATTTAAGCATCAGATCCGTAGTATTTAACCATAGTCCCACCCTTTCTATCATATGGCCTTAAAGGGAAGAATTTTAAGATCACCTGTATGTCTAAATGATGATGGGTACACGTAAGGACAACTGATGATAAGCTAAAGAACGGTTAAGTCGCGAAGATGGCCGTAAATTATTTTGAAAAAAGTAAATAATTCCCCAAGTGGCCAAGATATAGTTCGTAATAGCGGGGATTTAATTTCATCCAAATTAGTTACGTGCGGGGAAATTGGCGATCATAGGAAAGTCTAAGGGACCGGGAACTCACCTCGTTATGGGAGAGATTTTATTGCATGCGTGATCGTTATGAACATGTTTTAATCTATTTATAGAACGGAATAAACATTTATCTCTCAAGGAAATTATACCATGAATTAAAGACCATAAAATAGTCAGCCCAAACCTTATGATACGAGAAAGCTACGGAAGCTAATTTAGTGATGGTTAATAGCGATTCTCTCAGCGGAGGGAGATCCCGTTTTCAAGAAACATATTGTTTATATCAAACTAATTTAAGAAGCTGTTAACAACGTAAACCTCTGCTATACACGACCATTTCCCGGAGGCCTGCTCTGCTGGTCGGGAGGTCTACCTTCCGTGAATGAAGCGCTGGCCGGCAACTCGGAGTTATACATGTTAGTTTAAAAATCTAATATTTATCATCCTGCATCTTTTTAGACGAATAATTTATTTTTGTATTCCTACAAATTTCCTACTCTTAGTGGTACTCTTAATATATGTATATTTCTCGTCATAAAATATACTTCCAGTGGGTACCAATTTTACTGCAGTGATAGACTTCCTGTTCGAAGTTGCGGTGGATGGAGTGTTGACTTCTCTTCCTATGGGTTCGGAATTCGCTTTCAGGCGATGGTGAAAAATTTTCACAGACTGCCCTTGAGTATTGTGTGGAGGACAGGGTAGTATGCTGATGTATTAATTAGATTACTACTGATACAATGTCGCTGAAAACGAGGAGAGATCATGTTAGTGTGGCGGCTATAGTGCTGGATTTACCCCCTGTGGGCCCAGGATCAAATCCCGGCGGTGGTGGAGAGTTATCAGAGTCTGCCCGATTCCTGCTTGAATGTGGTATGGAGGATATTTCAAGTGCAAAACTCCGTCCGTCGGATGGGACGCTAAGTCGTGGTCAACTTATCGCTTTTCGTGTGGACTAGGCTAATTACCACGCCGAGTTTCTCTCCAGCCTTTCTTCCCTTTACCGATCCCTGATTGTGCAAATGACCTCACCTGTCGGTCGCCTCCTCCAAATACCAAAACCAATAGTGAAACCAGAAGCAGTGGAGAATTGCCAGTATTTTATTTTAGCCTTGAAAAAATTCCGCCGCAACAATTCTGTTGTCATATCTCAAGAAGACAAAATCCGGGTGGACTGGTGAAACCTTTGAGGTAAAATCGAAATCGCCATGGAAATGACATAATAACTCAAAAAATAGATGCGGAATCCCAAACAAGGAAGACAAACACCGGTGCCAGGTAAAATGGGACATGGAACAAAGCAGCTTAAAAGCGGTTACGGAATTATCAGGGTTGGGGTTAGAATGAAGGGCCAATGTCAACCGGTGTCCGAACGTAAACAGATCCTTCACTCACGCGCTTTAGGCCGGCTGGAAAGTCTTAGGGGGGCATAAATAGAAATGTGAGGGCAATACTTCGACCTCCAAAAATCGAACGGAGGGCGCGGCGGCAGAGGAGCGGAGAATTTGGAATGAAAGGAATCGTTGTTTACCAGTTAATAGCGTGGTCTGAGGTCCGCCATGTTGGATTGACAGATTTCCGTTCTTCAATACTTTACATCTCATTATAGCATGAACGTGAACTTGAGCCGGAACAATTTCTTCCGGCTGTCTTTAAATAAAATAATATTAATAGTAATAAGTTTTTTATTTATTCTCAAAACAGAAAAACAATCTTTACAAATAATTTACACGCTATTTTTTTTAATTCAAGGGAAGCTACAAGTAGCCTCTAATAAATATCTTTAGTGATGCTACCATTGCATAATTTACAGCTGCTTATTACATTTTAACAGACCAATACTAGCAATTTTAATTACAAATTAATTTTGAAATTTTTACAGAGAACCAAATGGAATACAATAAATACAAGAAACTTCATACATTAACATCAAAGTAATTATTCATGGTGAAACAAAACCCAGTACTATTCCACAGACTTTTATTTTAACTGTTAGTATAGTGTCAGTATTTTAAAGTCAGTATCAGTCAGTATTTTGACAGTCAAAATAAAAGTTTGTGGAATAGCACTGGTTTTTTTCACCTTGAACATTTCATCGTTCCACCAAGTAACGCCCAAATCAGTTGATTTTATTCAAAGTAATTAATTACACTTTGGGGAGGAGGTAAACACTTGCAATCAAGCAAGGGAATAGCCAATTTAGATTCGAAAAACTACTAATTTAGAGTTAAACTTCAATTTACACTGATCTCTCGCGCGTAGTTCAATCAGCATAATACCCCGCAAACCGCCTCAATAATCGTGTGACAATCTGTGAGTACTTTTTATTTTGTCCAACAAGAGATATTTGGGGTTTCACCATGCCTACCAATAAATTAAGGCGATAAGTTTTTCCGTGTTCATTAGAACATGCAATTTAATTTATTTACAATTTACAAATTTCTCTGAAACTCACTCATTGGCCCTTGGTCGATTGCCAAAGATTTTGGTCGAAGTAGGCGTGGTGTATCCTACCTAAGCAACCCTATTTCTGCCACACTTCTCTTCTCGGAACGTGTGTTCATATCACCACCTTGAAGCGGAGGGCGTACAGTTCCTCGGACAACAAACAACAGATGACGCAAAATTCTGCTCGACCTCCAGAGTCACCGAAGCCCATCCCGGGTCCGTGCGATTGGTGCGATGGATTGAGTTTATTTTTCTCTCCAACACGGAGAGAGTTGGAGTGATATGGAAGGGTTTCCAAGGCAGCGTAACCGGTCCGGCTTGAAACTTAATTATCGCCCCCCGCTTACGCAAGGACGCTTTGGAGCACGGCGGCACTCGGGCTGAAGGGTGCACGAGCGAACGCAGACGAAATCAAATGAGTCCCAAAGCTGTGTCCGCAGACGGGGAAAGGCACGTCTGTCCACGCCTCTATCTCCTCTCGTGACCGCATTGATCAAAATTGGACCAGGAAATGGCGGAGGGAAAGGATGAGACGTAGGAGCTTTGCGGTGATGCTGCGGGGTGGTGTTGACGTGGAGATGGTTAGTCTATGGCTTTCTATTTTTAATTAATTTAATAATGAACCCATTTCCGCCCGGATAACTTGATACTTACGATTACGAATATATTTAGGTACGTTGCTCCTGAGTTTGTCTTTACTGATCTAGTGAAATATTTTGGCGATAAATCATCTTGTTTTTTCGGAATGACTCGTAGCTATAGCGTAACGGGGTCAGAATATTGGGATGCTACAATTCTTCAATTTATATTTGTGACCTTGATGGAAAGGATAAATTTTCGGGGAAAGCAGGACGAAGGAAAGTTAAAATAAGCTATAAAATGCCATTTTATGTTTACTTTTAAGATACTTGCTTGTGATTTGCAGACAGTAGGCGTGCATATTGAATTTGCGTTTCGCACCTGGCTCTTTCCATCAATAGGCTTGTTGTAACCGGCTTAAAAGTAAACTTATAAGTAGTTTAAATTATTTCATGCTTCAAAATTATATTTATGTCCATTCGACACCAAAAATTAGTGCGGGTTTTCTTCAAGGGCCTCCTATGCTCAGAATGGTACGATGCATCCATGTGGCTACGGTGGGCGATGGGTTAATGCAACTCTTGATATAGTGCTCGTGTAATTTTTTTAATGTCTTGAGCACTGGTTACATTATTATTGATATCCAAATAATAACTTAAAATTAGTTTTTACAATTTATATTGTACAGCATTAAGGTCGATTTTCCCCGTTTTTTACTGTCTTAAAATTCTCAGCGCTGAAGGAGGCATTAATTTTTGTCGAATCATTGGTCAAAAATTGAATTCATAAAATTATTTGACCAACTCTGAGGAAAAATTGAAGATGAATTTTATTTTTATATCTTTGTCCATGGATTGAAATACTTCGCTGATGCGACGGAATCGTCATGAGACTTGCTACTCAAGTACCTAGTAGTAAAAGCATTTTACTGGCTGAGTGGCCACTCTTCCAAAAACATTATTTATTATTGGTCTATTATTTTTTAATATGTTTGCATTGACGCTATGGAGGGGATAGGTGGAAGAGGGGACTTCCTAGTCTCAACCTCGCCCGAATAAAGACATTTTGTTATTGTTATTATTAAAAACAAATCTAGACATTCAGAGTTTCATTGAACCTAAAAAGTAAAATGCTGTCTGATAAAATGGAAAATAGCTCTGGAAAAATCACTTTTGTTGCAGAAATCAAATTTATGGAATGAAATCACGATCACTAGTCTTGAAAATGGTACAGTGTAACCGAAACTAGTCGGCAATAAAGTGTGTGTTTTTGTAGAAAAGCTAAGAAATTTCCTTCCAAACATTAAATATGGAATTCTACAAAGTAAAGGCCTCAACAATTCAGTGCATCAAATCACGATAGGTTTTTAAATCGATTACATTGTTATATGAGGCTACTTTAACGCTTTCACTGCGAATTTTTTCATGGTGTACCGCTCAAAAAATGCGGACGATTTTTTTTCTCAAACGATTTCAAATGACACAAAAACTGCAAGTGCGGAGAGAGTATTGCTCACCATCGATTCTCAATCAATTTTTCCTCTTGGAATTTTATTAAAATCAATTGAAAGGAGGGCGACAGAGCGTTGATCGACGCAGCGAACTAGGCATATAAGGTAATTGCGCAAAACGACCATTAATGCGATAACGAGTGTCCTTCGTAGCGTAATGCTGAATTAATTTTGCCTCGCTTCACTCATTCCGTTAGACTTTCAACAAATCGTACAATTTTATTGTCCCTAGTCGCATGCGTGCATAAAAACCGTCAGACTCGTGAAACTCCGTTCCCGGCCCAGTGGACACCAACTCTTGCGCGACCGTTCCCTTAATCACGTGCACGGATGCACGAAATCTGCACGCCTCCGCTGCGGCCTCCGGGTGACAACCGGAAAGCGTGCCTGCGTAGGAATCAATCTGGAGTCGACGTGGCAAAAAATTAGCTTTTTCAGTTCCCATCTGGTCAATTTGTCCGAGTGGTCCAGCGCTCCCTCGCCGATCTTGTTTTGTTTTTTCCGAATTCCTCTCGTTTCCTTCCGAATGGCGGAATGGCAAAACGTAAGCAAACGTTGCGAGCGTGGCTTCCTACTTGGTAGACAGTTAAGTGGCACGGACCAAAGAGTCCCAGGTTCAATTCCCGGACGAACCCTTTCAACTCCCATAACAACAATTTTGTACTCTCTCAATGATATTCCTATGCAGAAAAGTATCTCGGGTTTTCCACCGGTTGATGTTCTCCATGTCTATCTATATTTCGAACAGCGACTTGCTGTTCATCCTCAGGGGATTTTTTGAATCCCCTTTTTGAACAGTAAGTCGCTGCTCGAAATTACGGAAGACATGGGGAACATCAACCGTTGGAAAACCTGAGAAACTTTTCTACACCTGTTACGCCGGGACAACTAAGATCATACAAATGATATTCCTACTTACATCCAAGCAGTGGACGACATCCATTGGATATGTCAAGAAGAATAATATATCCAAAACAAATTGTTATTACGCGATGGATATTTTGAAAACATTATATTGATATCCTATTTGTAACATTCACGTTGAGTTGTAATAATAACGTTTCATAAATATCAAAGTCCGTGATATCAAAAATTGTTATGCCAAGTAGTATCCATAGTTAGCATATGTTCAGTGTAGAATTGAACAGCACAAAGGTTTTGTCTGTATGTATGGAGATTTCCGAAAACCTTGATAAGCACACTCATTATCTATTCATTCGATTTTGTGAAGATATCTAGGAGATGTTATAATATGTAGCTGAGTATAATAGCTGCAACGTTGTTGGGCGAGTCCTTTGGATATTTGACATTTATCCATACAACGGTTATTGGAGTAACATGGATATTGCCCATAATATGTCATATGCTAACGCCGAAAATGTTGTCTGGATATTGTCAGGATGTAAATAGCTGCTTGGACAATAAACGAATTCTTTTTCTTGACCTCAATTATTTAATAATCATTAAAGTCTTGGAGTATAGGTCAGAGAATCATATGCAGAAGTGTTTGCCAACTTTTCGATATATTCCTAATCTCTTCTTGAGGACTACAAATGATAATGGTTGCATTAAATGGATACACGAAGACATGAAAAGATTATTACAATTTTGTTACAACTATAAAATAAATAATTCCTGATTACTATTTCCCGCTTTCCTCTCTATGCTAGAGCATCTTCAGTTGCATTTGCAGTAAATAAAATTTCAATCAATTAATCATACAGTTTTCCTTCAGCTGAGGATTCGAATTTAATGAAGAAAATGATTGCTGGAGTGGTGCGGTCTCTTTTTTATTTGTACATGATGTACTAGAACATTATTATTATTATTATTATTGCAATTTTTTCAGATGGATAAGTACCGTTTAAGAGATTGTTACGCAAGTAAATGCCTTTTTTTATCCGTTAAAAGTGGATTTCTGGTCATAAATTGAACGTTTCACCAAGGTATGATCAAAGACATGAGACAGAATACGAGTTGAACAAGCTTCGGCAGTCACTCAAAGGCTCATGGCAGTGAGCGAAAAGCTTTTTCTTGGAAAACAAAAGTAAACGCAAAGCGTGTATCAAAAGATAAAGGAAAACCTTAAGCGAAGCACAATGATTTTTTCCCGGAACGATGCAGGAAATTGGAAAGGTAGAAACGAAGAGGCTGAAGCCTTTAAGGAGTCGAATTGGACTGAACACCAGTTTCTCTAATCTGAAGCGCTGCATCAAAAAAAGTAACTTTTTACGCAGTCACACTCACTGGTGCGAAGTTATATTGGGCGGATACAAATTATGTCTCGCGGCTCAGCTTTAAGCCACCGAGTGCGTCCACCAGGTTGCGGATGGTGGGTCAACCTCTAGATATAGAGGTTAGCTGCGATATAAGCAAGTTTACTTGTCGATTAAGCAGTCGTGGACAAAAAGCGGCGGTTATCCGAGGTGGTATGGGTCTATCCCTGGGTGAGATAGGCCATCTAAATGATACACTAAACCTGTGAAGATACCGTGACTTGGCGATGAGAGGCCGCCAACAATTAATTATGCCTCACATCACCCGGAGGAGAGGGCAGCAGCTCTTCTTCATATGAGTGAAGGTGGAGATCACGATGGTCAGTACAGCGACACTCATTGCACTTCAGGCGTGGTAACATTTACTTTAACGGCTGTAGTACTGCGATGTGGAAGGCAAAGGGAAACCACCACATTATTATCCCGAGGAGGCGCAGCTACTCCAACTTTAAATTGTCTGACATGATGGAATTCTCTCAGGTAAAAAATTCCGGAGGTAAACTAGTCCCCCATTCGGATCTCCGGGCGGGGACTACTCGAGAGGGTACATCGGTCAATTGTGATAAAGTTATGAGGATAGGTACATGGAACGTGAGATCACTCAGGACTTAAAAGAGAATAAATATGTAGCTATGAAGAGATTAGCGGATAGGAGAGAGAAATGGAGAGCTGCGTCAAACCAATCTTAGGATTGTTGACTAATGATGATGACAAATTATGTCACGAAAATTGAACCCTGGATAGCTGATGCCAGTGGTAACCAAAATTACTAATGATATTTAAATCGAAAACGCTCGATATTTTAGGGTCAATCTCCAAAAAACGTACATTTTCGACAGGCAAAATAAAAAAAAATAATTTCTGTTTATTGAGAACCAAAATTATGTAATTAAGTTCGTTAATTATACAATCTAATGACGTCAGTGGCAGAGATCGTTAGTAGTATTTACACTTTTTAATTTTTACTTTTGTGCTGCCTACGGACATGATATGTTGTCCACGGACATAGCAGAAGAGGATTATTGTGTTTACTCACGAGAATTTTTTTAAAATTTGCCATTGGAGATTCTATAACTAGTCATATCGTAGGTATCATCATGCCCGTTACCATCTGTCATGTCCTTGGACTGCAGATTTCATGAACATGATGTCCATGGACATGGTGTCCACGGACATGACGATTTCCTCTAAATTTACTTATAGTTGGGACTTAATATAAGTTAGCGCAATGTCCTTACTATAATGAAATTGCATTTTAAAGGGCCCCCGCGCACTAACAACTTGTGCAAAGAACCTATTTAGTTGCTTTGTGGAAGTCCCAATGAAACACACGGCATTGAATGTGGCCCCGAGCACGGGCAACTTTTTAGTTGCGGCAACTAAAAAGTCGCCTGTGCGCGGGGCAACAGTCGATCCTGATTGTTTCATTTGAACTTCCACAAAGCAACTAAATAGTTGCTTTGCAAAAATTGCCGGTGCGCGGAGACCCAAAGCTGCAAAAGATAGCTCAATTGTAATTAGTAAAAGATTTTACTTTTGCAAAGTAAAAAAACAACCCAAAACACTATTTTGGAATGTTTATATTGTTGTAACTTGTTTAATCATAGATTTTATAATAAATTATTTAGTGAAGGTTGTTAATACAATAAACACCTCTTCCATAATCTATGTGGGACTGTCCACGGAAATGACGAATCGTAGTCTGTGCACATTAAATTTGGGGAATTTAATTATTTTCTTTGCTAATTTGTCAGTAAAATTAGTAAAAGGGTACATAAAATAATATACCACTTTATTTTTGATTTGCCAGTTTTGGCTTTTTTATGGCAGTCCATGGACATGATTTTGCACGATTGTGAGGGAATGATCCTTTAACTACAGAAACTTCGAGCCAAGCGCTCCTATAGCCCGCGAGTTTGCCCTGTTGCCGGATGCTCAGGACAACTTATGACTTCGAATGCTTTGCCTACATTTGTTTTGATTTTGTCCAGAGCATCCGGCTACATGGTAAACTCGCGGCCAATCGTAGCGCTTGGCTCAAAGTTTCTGCAGTTCAAAAATGGTTCGTTTTCGACTTGTACATCATCAGTAGAGATACGTGAAAATAGCACTTTCATTTTAATTTTACAACATTTTCAATTACAGTTTATAGCATTTTGTGGCATCTATTTTTTTCATTGTTTTCATGATGTATCACTAGTAGTTGACGATAAAGAAGGATGAAACACATTTCTTTTGAAAGAATACGGAATAATTAAAATAATTATGGGGTATAACAATAACAAATTAAGAATTAGGATATGAAGTGAATAATTAAAAATGATTATAGTAGCCTGAATATCATTTACACTAGTTGAACATCAACAATGAACAAGTTTCAACACTTTCTTCCTTCAACTGGTTGCGTCTGTCAGTCACAGCTAGATTTTACCTGCTGAAAAACCTCTCTGCATGCACGATGCTTACTGGTGTTCAGATTGTATGGAGTGTAGAATTACCACTCTCAGTTTTTTCTTGGCAGATGTCAAGAAATATTTCCTTAACATCGCAGAATCTACCAGGGCTTTCTCCAGTTGCTGCCGATGAAAATACATGTAACTAACTATCTATGAAGCAGTAAGGCCCATCGTAGAGTGGCGTAGAGAGGGTCGGGCTCGGCTCTAAATTTACGAATTTTGCCAATGAAAAGGCAAATTTGCTGTTTAAATATCATAACAGTCCAGTCATCGCGCCTATGTCGCATTTATTCACGTGTATCGCATCAATATCGCATTTATCGCATATGCGATTTTCACGTACTTATCACTAATCATCAGTTATTTCGGTTCCTACGAGCATCAACGCTCCGGGTAGGAGTCGACTACCGTAGCCACCGGGCAACCGCTCATTTATTATATCAACTACCGCTTCTTTCTATCTGCGGAAAATCATAGAAATTTCCTTCCTCATAGGAAATTTTTTCCTTTCTGTAGAAACATTAACTCATGGTTTCTCTAGTAGTGGGCCCTGGTCGCTCTCATAGCGGAGAGGGTATTCCCTATCCCTCCCTTCCAAACCTATCCCTTCCTTGGAGGTGTCGTCGAGCTCTCATCGCGGCGGTAGGTACCTCCTATCTTTTTTCCTTCCTCTGTCCTTCCCCTCTTGAGATGGCGCGGGCGTATATGTCTCTGACTTGGTTCCCGGTCCTCGAGAGTGTACCCCATGCGTGCCCGCCCCTGGGTTTCCGAATCCACTGGCATTAGCGTTCCTTAGAGGCGTCGCCGGGCTCTCATCGTGGCTCCGCCTCCTTTCCCACCTCAGTCCTTCCTCTCCTGAGGCGCACAGGCTTAAAAGTAACTGACTTGGGTCCCGGCCCATAGGAGCGTAACCTTCGCGGGCCCGCCCTAGGTACCCGTTTTCAATAACATCAGCTATCCAGGGTTAAAATCTCGTGACATAAATTTCCTCCATCCGTATACACCAAGAATGAAATTCGCCGTAAAAAATCATTTGGCTTTGCCGGGATTCGAACTCGGATCCCCCTGATTTCCACTCAGGTAAGCTACGAGTTACCCCACCAAGTCATATTATTTTAAGGTGAATCTCATACTGGCTTTTCCGCACTCGATCTTCATAATTTCAAGTCCACTCTGTGGCGTAGGAGACGGAGGTGCCTAATATGCCACTGTCGGAAGATTTTCTGGGTTCGATCTCCGGCTTTGCTAAATGCTTTTTTCATGACGAATTTTATCCATGGCGTATATAAATTTGCATCCATCCGCGTGACTGCGTAAAAAGTTCCTTGTTTGGTAGAGTGCTTTGGAAAACGTCCGTCGAGGAATAGCGACGAATTAGGATTTAATTCTCCGACAGTGGCTTATTAACCTCCGCTGCTGTGCCATAGTGAGGACTTCAACGCAGTGTAAAATATACAGCCTGAGATTGAGTTTGGAGGAAGATTGATTGGTGTTTTAACTGTTAGAATACCTGAACGGCAATCAATGGGTTTGAATCACGGACTAAGCTAAATGCTTTTTTTCAATAAAGGTATCGATTCAGTTCCATACTACAGAGCTTATATGTATGAAAGGAATTGTGTTCGTTAATGCTAATCTTAATATTTTACTCTTTAAATGCATTTCTATTGAATCTTGTAGTCATACTGAAAATACCTTACAGACGCTAAATCCTTTAAAAAGTGTTGGAAGAATGCTTCGCGAATTTTGGGTAGAATACTGTACCATACAAATTTTTGAAGCACAAGCTTAATAATTCTGTCATCGAATTCGTAGTAAATTCATAAATATTACTACTGCGTCTGGCTGGCTAGCTAAGAGTAGTGATTTTGAAGTCCTGAGTAATCAAGGATACGGCAAACGTATTGTTTGTTATATTGTACCGTAAGAACCGTACATATTGAGCTAAATATTGCTGAAATCGAGGTCTCATTACTTCCAATAAAATTAGCTCCAATGCCTTAAGTACCTTAAATCTATATCGATTCGTTGAGTGAGTAATGTTGAACGGTACATATTTTGATTCGCGCTGAATAATGCTGTAGTTCAGCTCTCATCACTTTCATTAGCATTAACGCAACTGTGGTAGTGGTGGTACAATTCATTATAACTATGTACCAGAGGTACATAGTTATAATGAATGTAATACGACCTCACTTGGCTATTGCCCCAACGAATATCGAGTTAAAATTTCGGGTCAAGCTTTCGCTCACAATCAAACGCAATATCCTTGAAGTGCGAGGTGGCCCAAGGGTAGGATCTGACCTCTCTACCCAATATGTTTGCTATTCTTACATCTTTGGGTTATTCTCAGGCGAGATCTATCCTCAGCTAGCTAGAAAAAATTGCCGGTTCACTGAGAGAGCAAATGAGCACTTCTGTTGGCTGTAATACCTAGAAATTTGACTTTATGTACACTAAAATATACCATGATAAGTGAAATCCTCTTAGCCATTGTTTTCCGTTAATATTTTACGCTTTTTATTTAACTTGCTCCGTCTGCTTGTCTGTTTCATCGATGGAATATTGCAATTCATTTTTGACCCCTTTTCCATGGTCGGATTGGCTTAAAATGTTACACACTTACTTATTTCCGATGGCAATGCAATATTCAATGATCAAAAGTTTTCAATTTGATTTCATTGTGATTTTATTAATTAAATTTATTATTAAATTTCCATGTGAAAAATATTTTTATACATGGCGTTAGTTTCTCCTTAAACTTTTGACTCTGAAAGATATCGGAGGAAACGAGTTCAAGCCCACTCCTTTCCGAAATTTGGTTTGTCAAATTCTAACTTTTTTATATTTCACTTTCAGTTATAAGTAAAAATAAAACAAAAAGCGCTCTTTTCAAAAGCATTATATAAAAAAATACGAAAAAAAAACATTTCCTTTTTCGCAGAATAAAACGTGGGAGACAATACTTTTCACTTATCAAGCTTCTCTATTTTCATTAAAAAATCCTAATCAGCACCCACGCTTTAGTCTCTGAGTGATGCAAAGCTTATTTTACCCTTTTTTTAGCGTTTTTTATGCTGCTTTTTTTAAGAAAGCTTGTTTTAAAAATAATTTTTATTATATTTTTTAAAGTACCATTCTATGTGTCATCATCATCATCATTAATCAACAATCCTAAGATTGATTTGACGCAGCTCTCCATTTCTCTCTCCTATTCGATCACCTTTTTATAGCGACGTATTTCTTATCTTTTACATCCTTTTTAACCTGTCCGATGTAACTCATTCGGGGCCGTCCCTTTCCCTTTTTCCCTTCCACTTGTCCTTCTACGATAGTCTTCATCACACCACCGTGCCTCAAAATGTGGCCTACTAAGTTGTTCCATCTTCTGCTTAATGTTTTTAGGAGGCTTCTCTTTTCTCCCACTCTTCTCAGCACTTCCTCGTTGCTTACACAGTCAATCCATTTTATCTTCATCATTTTTCGGTAGCACCACATTTTGAATGCTTCCATTCTTGACTTCTCTGCTGCTGTTAACGTCTAAGCCTCGCTTCCATAGAGAAACATACTCCATATGTACGTGTCATATTTGAATTAATTTACGTATTCATGGTTCCAGCCCGGAAGACGCCAACTACCGGCGAAAAATATAAGCAGCGCGATGGTGATAAGGTGAAGGGGCGGAGGAAGGTTTACGTGTGATTCTTACGCGGAATTCTAGCTGCGTTGCTGTCTCGTGCTAATATCTCACGTCTCTTTCCTTCTTTCTTGTTGTTAGAATCATCCCTAATCAATAAATCCTTCGTTTATCTCGAATTTTTTTCTGATTCCTCCAAAACTCCTTCATTTTATCTTCGTGACAGAGTTTTCTCTTCTACCAGCTCAGTCTCTCACTATTTCCAACTTCACCAGCATCACTTCCATTAGTCATTTCTTCATCGATTTCTTTGATTTGTTCCTTTATTCCTACGTCTTTCTTTCCTTGTAAACTTTCCTTTCTACACTTTCGATATTTAAGACGAAAATGTGTGGCAAGCTCACTTAAATCTTATGGAATAAAATAAAACAAAGTTATTTTATTTAATTCAATAATGAAGCAATTCCACATAATAACGCCTGAGACCGTGTCTTATATTTCATTTAAAACCCATCAACATAAAGTGGTTTGATCTCTGTGCTTGATTTAATCAGCGTCGCAAACAGGCTTCCTTACAAGAATATTGAGTCGTATTGTGAGGCTAGGGATGATAGGAGTGAGTGTGGAAGAGGGAAGTTCAAAGGGTGATGGTTAAAGTTGGATGGGTTGAATTTGAAGAAACGGAGAAAGGAGAAGTGGCGACTAGCATGCGTTCCGAGACTCAAAAGAGCTGGAGGGTCTATCTATTTGGATAGGCGACCGGGCGAAACGCTTGTTTGAGGTAAAAATTAGTCAGTTGATCCTGTTGGCTGGGAAATATTTCTCCATTAAGCCCGGCGCTCTAAGGTTCAGTAATGAAGCGAGTGAGATTTCACTCTTATTTGCTCGAGTCGCGATCTGTCTTGACTCTTGCGTCTCGGAAACTGGTGATTTTTATTCATTTAATGTCATTCTATTTGTCTGGATTCAATAATTATCTTTAATTAGTGGATAAATTTTATTGCTACTCTTTAAGAAAAGATCACGGAAAGGTTTCAACTATAAAATAGGGGAGGGTTGCCAAAATCGCACCAATTTTGGAGAAAAACGAATTAACTCAAAAATAACTGATGCAATACAAGTTTTAAATGCTGCTTAATATGAGGTGGAATGTCTATTTTTGGGGACAATCATTTCAAAGTTGAACACATGTATAAAAATTCAGTTTTAAACCTGTGCAAACGGTGCAATTTAGGCAACCGGATTCCCAAATCGCACCACAGGAGGCCAAAATTAGGAAATGATGTTTCAACGACAATGAGAGGCAAGTTGTTTAAGGTTATTTTTTAGTTCCCTAAACAGAACAAACAGGTGCATTAAAATACCCGTAAGATAAGGAACGGAAAAAGTTAAATAAGTCATATCTTTGAGACTAATAATGGATGTAGTTTTTTTGCTGGATAAAAAATCTGCAGTAATTGAAACAAGATTTACAAGTAGAAGCATAGGTAGGTAGAAGTGTTTTGCTTCAGAGTAGTCTTTTCACGGCAGCTTTTTTAAGACTTCTTACATCGCACGTATATAGAGAGAAATGGTGCGATTTGGGAGCGACCGCCATATTATAGTAAATCATTTCCACTGCCTGAAAATGTGATCATACCACGCTGTTAATAGCACTAAATGAAACAAAATAGACTTCAAAAATATTATATGTAGCTGAAACTATGTAAATACAACTAATTTTTTTCCAATATTCTTCTAAAAAGACGAAGGAAATAGCAGAAGGACACTTCTTTTCTTAATACCTACGCACCTGACTTGTCACTACACTGGTGGCCACAATTGATGTGTGGTGTGCATGGTGATGCGGGCAGTTCCAAACGCAGCAGTTAGATTGCATATATATTTCTAATGCATCGGTTTCTAGAATGGTGGTGCGATTTGAGAAGCAGTGCGATTTGGGCAACTCTCCCTTACAATGGGGATTCAACAAGGCTATTGTTAAAATAGGGCGACAAAAACTAGAGGTTCATACATTTGTTATCTCGACTTGATTTATAAATTCGTCATGCATGGAGGACCTAAATTTTTCAGTAGTCTCGTGCTGGTTAACGGCTGGTGTCTCAACCAGATTGGTGCACCGGCAGCAAAAATTCTATAGCAGCGAAGTCCGTGGCATTTTTTTGCGACTTGCGGTACTCATGCGAATGAGGTGCGAATTGGTTTCAAGCAATTTAAAATCGAGTTGCAAGACCAATGTTCAAAACTCAGATTAAATATCGAGTATTTATTCTAGTGCTGGTTAATACTAGCATCCATTCTATCAGTATTTCCTGGGGGATTTATGATCTTACTTATTTTCGCTCGCTGCGGTCTTTTCTGGTCACTCTGCCAGTTCTTAAAATTTTTGCTGAAGCCTATGAGGCAAGACCGTATCTCCCTTCGTTGTAACTCTAATGAAGTAACGCCGCGACGTTACTTCATTCAGGATAACTCAGAATCAGATGATAATATTATAACGCATTAATTATGATTTTAACTGCATCTCGATTGTTATTCGTAATTTAAAATCAAATATGGAAATAAATTTGAAAATTGACCACCAAAATCCGATGGCGGAGCTTCGATCATTTAAATGAGCGAGAATGATAGTGAGCCATAACAACAAATTTGTTTACATCAAAGTTATTTGAAAAATGATTGAACAAAAACTATTATGGCCTGATTGATGAAAGAAAAACAACATACAGATTCCGAAACACAGGAACTGCCAGTGGGCGGGCCACTGCTGGGATTACTCATGACTGCGTTGAGGAGTGGAGATTAGCCAACATATTTGAAGCATTTTAAATTGATTCGACTTGCGTAAATAGAGGTAACTAACTGTTTTCATATCTTAGATTCGCAGTCTATCATATTTAATGGGATTGTCAACCTGAAATTTCTTTTTTTTATCATTTTTAGGTTCGAAGAAAAGTGCTGCAGTTATTTTAAAGGATAAACTACACACGGTATGAAAAACGTCAATATAGTATTCCTCTCCTACCTTCTTCCGCCAACCCTCGATAGGGAAGGCGCTAGGGGGCATAAGGCAGTGAGGGGCGCAGGACCTATCAGTTGACCGTGAATGCGGCCTGCAAGCGACCAGCTCGCCGTAAGGGGTGTGACGCGCGGCTGTAGCTCGCGGAAAAGTATTGTATTTCTAGTAACTGTTGAGTGGGCGTAAAAATGGAGCGAATTTTTGATCTTAAGGAATGCAAAAGTGTACGTTACCCCTCAAAATGGTGTTGTTTAAAAAAGTCGGTAAAATGAAATGTTATTGCATTTATGCTCTTTGAACGACTTCTAAATGTTGAAAAATCGAGCTGAAATTTTTAATATATCCATTCTGTACCCCATAGCATATTTTAGGAGGCAGAAATAAGTAATTCGTGAAAAAATGAAAAAATGAGCAACACCCTTGCTATTCATTACAAGACACACTTAAAAATTGTACCTTGAAGAACTATTACTGTGAATAAATGTAAAATGAACCAATTTTAAAATTGTGTCAACAGATACTACGAGAAGCATGTTAAAACCGAATGAATGAAAAGTGATCGTCTGATCTTACAATCAAACATTTGAATTCCAGCCCGAGAGATTTCCATCAGAAGATTATACATCCGGGCTAAATTTTCAATAACATTATTTTAAGATATACCTCACAAATGCTATCCATAAACCTCACCCAAGCAAATGCATAGCTGACTGATATATCCCCATTGGCGAAATGAAAATAACTTGTAGAAATGTGGATATAATCAGTACTCTGCTTTTGAATACATTAATTATAAGGAAGAACAAATATGTTGACAAAAAGTGCATTTTGTTAAAGGAATGAAGGTCAGGTTACTTCTTCGATGGACCAAAGTGTAACTCCAGTTATGTGTGCTTACGTTTTAAACCTTAAATAGCCCAGAAGTTGTGGCAATTAAATAACTAACCATCTATATTCACTTAGTCACTCTGGGCCAAAACTCAACATGAAAAATTATTTTTTCGCGGGTCAGTAGGTTGAATATGATAGAAGAGAAAATAGTTAAATTGATAAATTACATTAAGATCGGTTTTCGAAATAATGATACAAATATCTATAGTTATCTGCGCGCTTTACTTTCGTATTTATGATACACTTTATCAAATCAACTGCATTTCAAACGTAATCCTCCCGAATGCAAATACTCTATTCAAGAAATAGGTAGTGAAATTGCACGGTTGGCCAAATTTAAAAGTGCTCCGATTGGTCTGAAAATTGGTTTCTCGAAGAATCACGTGGTCTAGATTCGGAAAATGACATTTTTGACCCCTCCAAAACCCCCCATAAAGTAGAGGCATAGAGACACAGACCGGCCACACTGTAATGGATAGGAGATTTAAAATTTTCCTGGGGTTTCAGACAATTTTAGAGGGGGCCGATTCCATTAATTTTAGTTGAATCTCGTCGTATTCACCCCAAGCGTTTGTATGAATCAGTCAGAGGTCGTAAGTGGGTATAATAGTATAGCGTTTTTAAGGAGAGTCGTCTTCTGCTACAGTGGCGCAGCGAAGGGGGGTGGGAGGGTTTGGGGGATAAAACCCCCCCCACCCCAGAGCTCAGAGAAATTTATTAGTTATATCCAATTTACTTATTTGGATTAATATTACTTACAGAATAATGTGAAGATTAATAACATATCCCTCAGAAGGCCGTAAAACTCACCATTTTGAACCATTTATCTTAATTTTTTTCTGGCGGAGGGCCCCCGCACCTCCTGCTTACTCTGGCGGGTATGCCAAAACCCCAGGCCCGCCAGTATTAGTTGCGCCTGAAACCCCCTCGGCCTTAATTCCTAGCTGTGCCCCTGTTCTGTTAGTTCTACTGTTTTCCGCCTAGCTGCCAAGCTCTCAAACTGAACTGTACGAAATACGTTGACGAAGATATTTTCTCCCTTCTTGGAAAATACAGTGCGTCAGCATAGTAGCTTCAACGGCTATGCGCATTGAATTCATATATTCCTTCGCCTTAGTGACGTCAGTGGGACGGGGCTGTCGTTAGGACAAATTGCTTCAATGGAGAAGTGTATTAAGTGGCATGTTTGTTAACGCAAATGATTGATGGCACTTCTCCCTCCTGGTATACACGCTTTGTGGTAGTCCGAGGTAAATCGGGATATAAGTTTTAGTGCTAATTCACTATTTTCAGATATTCTATTCTTTTCCACCTCAGTTGTATCAATCAATCTCTCTTCGTCGACTGAACTGTGCGAAATAGGGCAAATAAAGCCTGATTCACAAGATCAATTTTTCAAAATGATAGCTCAAGGGATAGGTTTACAGGGACCAAAAGATTGATGGCCTGACCCATTATTTTCTGAATCACACGGTCATTCCGACCGTCCCTTTTTCCATCGCTTTTTCCGTCACCTTCCGTATTTACAACGTTAATTCAATTAAAAACCAAGTGTGGCGTAACCATCGCCGTTAGCAGCCGTGCGTTCTGATTACCTGAGAAACGGTTCCAGCGATGGTTTCAGCGACGATGTCCATCCCTCGAGCCATCGCGGAAAATGGTAATTTTTCCGCCATCATTGGAACGATCCCTGGAGCTGTCCTTCGGAAGGAATGATAATAATGATTTTGCGATTCAGGCCTAAGAAAGGTGTTCACTCCCTTTTTGGAAAAAGCATTGCACCACTGTAGCACTTTTCACCGTAGAACTGTGACGTGGGGTGAAAATACACCTCTGAGTGGTAGAAATTTTGTGCCAAACTAAAAAGGTTTACGCTTGTAACTCGGGACCTTTACTGGAATAAAATCTTTGAGTAAAGTGATTCTGAATTAAAAAACACAAAATACGAGCCTTCACCGGACTCTCATAGTCATAATGGGTGTGAGATGCTAATTTTGGAACATTGGATTGTTTTTTCACCCAACGTTACCAGGATAGGGTGTAAAAAATAGCGTTACCCTTCTAGGGTTAAAGCCAACGTAGCTTGCACCCATTCATTCCTTGGCCTTCTGATTGTGAGTAAAAATAACGACGAACTCGCTCCGTGGGCGTCGCGATGGTAATATCTTGTTTAGAAGGACCTTCAAAAGGTAGGATAAGGAAGGAATAGAGGAGAGGGTAGGATTAAGGGTGGGGGAAGAGAAATACAGTGCGCTATTGTGATACTTTTAAAGCTAACATAATTTAAATTAATTCATTTCTTCACCTTTTGATTCAAAAATAAAAATAAATTTTTAGAAAAACAACGTTTTTATCTCATCGAAATGAAAAGAATACAATCCATCCAGCTACTTAATAAAGATATTAGTCAGCGAAATGTGTTCGCGTTTCAGCATATTTTCAGTAAGTAATAATTGCGGAACAAAAGGGAATATCGAACAAATATTTCAGCACAGAATTGTTCATGTGCAATACACATTGTGTATATTAGCAATGAAAAATTTGACTTTTGAAAAATTACTCATTAAATTTCCTACTTTATTCATCTCCTCTTTTTGATTTAGCTCCTTCTTTTGTTGATTAATTTTTGTTCAATCAATTTTTTCAAATAATTTGATGTAAACAAATTTGTTGCTATGGCTCTCTATCATTCTCCTTCCTTTAAATGATCGGATCGGATCACGACCACCGAGAGAGATCGGATCCATTCGGATTTTGGTGGCCATTTTTCAAACTAATCTCGATATTTAATTTTAAATTATGAATAACTATCTAGGTGCAGTTAAAATCATAATGAATTAGTTCAAATATTATATTATCATCTGATTTTGAGTTGTCATAAAAATTTCAGCTCGGTAGCTAATCTGAAAGTGGGTTGAATATGTGTCTTACTAGATTTGACTCGGGAATGGTGACAAACTACGAAGCGAGTTTATAAAAGCGTTATAAAATCAGTACCCTTCCTTCAGTTTTGCGGAGCAAGATTTTAACCCAAAATAATGAATGCCAATACTGATGCCTACTGTGAAAAACCGGTTAATTTTTCTGGCAAAAGGTAATCAACAAAAAAGTAATCGCTTCAAGTTACGGAAAACATTTTCAAAATGCTAACAAATTCGAAGATTAATAAGCTTACCCATTAAGCACCGGTACTCAAGTCGACTATACTCATTGTTAAACATCAGTTATAAAATGATGAACTCGTTCCGCGTTGGTAAGAACTGGGTGAGAAGGACCTCCACAATGTTGGGTTCGGAAGGAAGGTTCGGAGTAAAGGGGAGGGAGTGTTTGAAAGAAGGCCGCCTTAATACCAGAGCAAACAAAACCCTTCTCTTCTCCCCCCTTGGCCGATGGATGTTGGATGATATAGGCCTGGTGAATGGGATGGGGTGTGATGAGAACCTTGGAGGAAGGCTGCTTCGAAGCGTCTTGGGGGATCATCCGAAAATGAACCCTTTGTTTTTTCATCCCCGTGTCGTCCCACGCATCTCCTCGGAACGAGCCAGCTCGCCTATCGCCTTCTCACGTTTCGCCGTGGAAATGATAAATGATCACTTATCCACCCGATCGTTTTACGATGAGCAGAGGCGTGGCGTCGGCGTCGGTCACGAGAGAGATAGAGAGCATGGGGTGTACATGTAATGCAACCCAAGGCTTTTGTTCGATCGGATGTGAAAAATTTGCCTTGCTTGGAGTCTTTTTTGGTTACGCATGAGTTCTTCCAAGGCACGAATAGAGATATAATTCGTTTTTTCAGGTGTGACTTCATGGAATCGACTTGGCGTAATGAAATTAAAAAAACTTTATATTTCCACATAACTTTAACGCTGTACGACCTAGGTTTCGACGTTGCGCGCCATCATCTGGCACATTTGCAAGGAAGGCACGCGGCAGGGGCGCAGCTAGGAATTAAGACTGGGGGGGGGGGGGTTTAGGTGCAACTAATACCGGGGTGTGTGGGGGTTTGGGATACCCACCAGGATAGGCGGTATGCGCGAGATTAATAAATTGCGGAAGTTTAAGATGAATGGTTCAAAATGGTGAGTTATACGGCTTTCTGAGGGAAATTTTATTAATCCTTACACTATTCTATTGGTAATATGAATCCAATTAAGTAAAATATAGATTAAACTTTAAAATTTCTCTGAGCTCTGGGGGGGGGGGGGGGGGGGGTTATCCCCTAAAACCCCCTCCTCGCTGCGCCACTGGCACGAGGACTTGTCTTGACTTGACTTTCCACGTGTCTACCATGCAAATGATGGCGTATCTCGTAAAGAATTACATTTATGTGGAATTATTATGTTTTTTCTTCATTTCATTATTGCACGAATAAAGAGACAGTGAGCAAGTGAAGCCTGCCCATAGAGAGAAATATACTTTGCCTCGTTTATTCCTCGTTTGGCCTCCTAGATCTCTAGACACAACACCATGCGATGTTTTCCTTTGGGTACATGTTCAGCAACGTGTTTACGTTCCTCCCATACCTTATGACATGAACTTAAAACAAGAAAATCAGCTGCTATTCCTTCAGTGACAGAAGACACCTTACGCTCAGTTTGGGTTGAACTCAGCTATCGGATAGATGTCGTCCGCGTAGCCAATCGAGGACATATTGAACATTTATGATGGATTTTTATAAACTTTTGTCTTTTGTGAGTAATTTAGTACACAATTTGTTGATGTTAAGCCCTTATTCCTAATAAATAATCTTCTTTAAATCGGGTCATTCTTTTTGGGTCACACTGTATACTTGTAAAACGATTACAAAAACTCAAAATGTGTCCGTCAAGCGCTCTTGTCGTTTAGGTATTCCTTTACAGAATTGAGGGAACCATTGTTGTAAACATATCATCATTACTTTCATTTGTTGTCATTGGGTGTTCAGAGGAAATTTGATCAAGGGTACGCATGGTGGAAACAAAATAGAAAGGCCAAAACCTAGACCACGTGACGGGTCTCAGTGGCTTGCTTGGCTCATTAAGATGGTAGCACTTGTTTTAATATTGTTCATTTCCTAAGTAAATTTAGTTTCCATTTCATTGAATACTCACGAAGAAGAAGATTTACGCCGTAATAGCATCATATTAAGAATTCAAGGGCATTGAGAGGGTTTTTACCATCATAGCTGGGAGACTTATAGCAACAGGGAGTTTCTCACAGTTTTTTGCAGCAGTCGATGATTTCAATGGTGGTATTTATGCTGTTTGAGACCTTTTGCTTCTACCGAGTCGGGTGGTGTGTTGGCTCGAGTTTTGACGTCCGACCACGTGGTCCCGGGTTCTAAACCTGGAGACGGAGGTTTTTCATACTCCATTTCATTACGTGGGGGGATTATTGCTGAGGGGGGTGCCTTAAAGGACAAAACTCCTTCGGTCGGATGAGACATTGACCCTTTAAGGTTCATAAACATTGCAGCGATTATATTGCAAATAAATACGTTTTTAGGCTAATATTAATACGTAGATTCCAAAAAGATTTATACGATAGTGATGTCTCTAATAGTTTCCGAGGTACAGTCTGGGACGTGAAATAATACCAATTCTCGCTCCCTCATGACCCTTAGGGACATATGTGGGAGAACACATACAAGGAATATCTGTGGCATGGCCCTGAAGAAATTAGGATTCGTCAAGCGGCAGCGGTATAGTAGGAAGATATTCGGATGAGAAAGCGAAAGAAAGGTGCCATTTCGCACTAGTCCGTCCGCACCTTGAATATGCAGCGAGCGTATGGGATCCGGTACAGAAAGACTTAATCCGCGAACTGAATAAAATACAAAGGAAGGCTGCGAGTTTTGTCAAAAACTGCTACGGGCGTGCAGACAGCGTTACGGAGATGTAAAGCGAATTAGGCTGGGAGCCGCTGGAGACTTGGAGGCTGCGCGCTAGGCTTACAATGCTTGAACGATTGAGAATGGATATCTTTAAGAGCGACACAGAGAACATAATATTAGAGCCACACTATATATCTAGGTCCGATAGAAGCGATAAATTAAGAGAGATGTTTTGCCGAATGGATAGATATGGGAATTCGTTTTTCCCCCGAACCATAAAGGACTTTAATAAATGCTAGTCCCAAGTTCATAGAGCACTTCATTTTTTATGCGTAGACGGCTGGTGTCCTAACACCCCCTGCCACACGCCTTTTAGGCGGCTTGCGGGGTATTATGTAGATGTAGATTTATCTATGACATAATAGCACTAGTTTTGAGAAAATTAAAGCACAAATGTGGAGTTTTTCGTACCAATACACATGTGCACATAAAGGATAAACCGAAAGTCTGGTTATAAATGACCTTCTTATTGATTTGTTAGAAACTACCAAATTTCCACTTCGTAGTCTGCATTTCAAGTGAAAGTTCTTAACAATGTGGGAACTACAATATTTAAAGGACATCACAAAAAGAATTTAAAACTAGAAGCCAATAGCCTATTCTTCAATATAACCAATTCTAACAATCATGAACCGTCTCATTTAATTTTGAGAGAATCTAAAATATTGGGGACATATACGTCCCTTGGACCTATAAAGATTAATCCGTGGTCTTCTAAGCACCTCACCTAAATAGTAGGCTCATGCCGACACTGGATTTCTCTCAACCCTTCCTTCCCTATGGCGCAAATGACCTAAGCTTTCGGCCGCCTCCTCCAAATACCTGCCTACCCTTATCCTAGTCTAAAATCACTGTCTAAATCACTATTTTTTGCCTTACTCTCACACTTTCAATTTCTTAACAGATATAAATTCAAACGATTCAGATTTGATGTATTGGAAGTTCGAAACATTGAAATGGTAGGTGGTTTATTTAAGAAATAAAATGTAGCATATTTTATTTTTTATTTATACCACCGAAAACAGCACCATTGGCCTTTTAAATCGGGTTTTTTAACTTAACAGTTAAACGTAAACAAACATGCATGCCCTGAAAAGGGCCAACTTAGGCGTCGAACCCGCGACCTCTTGTGTGGCAGGCAAGGACTTTAACCCTCTGCCCTAGTGGCCGGAAATACTATATAAGTTAACTTTAATACTTCAAAACAATTGTTGAAAAGTGCAACTACCTTTTATTTCAATGTTATTACCATATATATTGGAATATATTTTCAAGCATAATTTTTTTAACACTCCCTCGACATTGTCTAATCAACTTAACGTGCTCCGTAATTTTTATAGCGTTCTAAATTTAGACCACTCTGACTTTTAATACGATTTGAAAAGATTAAAAGAACAGTCCCATTAGTGAGATCAATTCCTCGAGGAAAGCTACTTCTATCCCGACCTATCAAGAACAGGACGATCGCCAAGTCAACGTTCCCGCTCTTTTCCAATTTCCCGATGTTTATTCTGGCATTAATTCTATTGGATCGTTACCT
The DNA here is from genome assembly GCF_921293095.1 of Ischnura elegans. Lineage (NCBI taxonomy): Eukaryota > Metazoa > Arthropoda > Insecta > Odonata > Coenagrionidae > Ischnura > Ischnura elegans. The sequence continues at coordinate 19,859,301 of NC_060257.1, forward strand.
TCGCACCCTTTGAGGGATTAGGTCTATCTGAAGGGCCTCCACCAATTGAACCTAAAAATAAAGATATAGAGCGAGGTATGTCGTCCAACTCATGTGGTATTCTCACTGGTAATTGAAATACATGTTGAGTGAACTTTATTCAGGTACACTAATACTGGACAAGAAATTATGTTCTTCAATTCGGTGAAGAGTCCTTAGAAAATATTTTTCGCTCTCCTTTCATGGTAGTCGAAGAATAAAATTTTGAAATGAAATGGAAAATTTGTTTTGTTCTAATGATGTTGTTCTAAATAGGCATTTTTTTTACTTATTTCTAAAAAATCACACTGGTTTTTGAAATGATCTTTTATTTTCGACACTATGTATGATAAAATGTGAGAGAGTAAGGAGTTACTTCGATATCCTTCACCACGGTGCATCACAAATAGACTTCAATCACCTTCAAGCACGTGATCTACACTTGCAGACGATAGTGCATGGTTCCACCTCTTTCCGAATTCATTGCTTCTACACTCACTCAGCGTACAAGTGCACAATAATTTTCGTAAGAGATACTTTTCATATCACTGTTTTCCCTAGCTTTCACAACTTTGTGTCGTAACTTAATTGAATAACCTTGTGTGAACCTTTCGCTATGGAATTTTATCCTCTGCCATGGCGCGATTAATATAGAATATCCAATCACTAAATTTTGATTTATATCACCTTGATTTTTGGCCAAATACTAGTTTTTTTTCTTAGCCCAGGTGCTATGCGAGTGTGTTCATTTTTTGCTCATAATTGCGTCCTTTAGGCCTCCTATTTGAAGTTCATCCACTATTCCATCCACTCTTCCATGTATGTGTGTATTTTGCCGGCCTCGGTGACGGCGGGATAAAGCCCTTGCCTGCTAATCCAGGGGTCGCAGGTTCGAATCCTGTCTTGGTGGATTTTCTCCCAACCAGGGAATGAATGTATGTGTGTGTACATCTTTTGATTGTAAGAAAGGCCTGTATGTATAGTCCTACAAACGGTTGATAATTATAGACGAAATTATTATTACTTCGGTGGCATTATTTTCATAAATCGTATTGATTATGTATACCCTAAAGATGAAATTCACCGTGAAAAAATCGTTTGGCTCAGCCGGGATTCGTACCTGATTGAATGGATTTGTACCGAATATCAAACTGAGGTAATGATCATCCTTGAGTTTTTCCGACTTAAGTGCATGTATATTTTTGCTTTGGAAATACTTCAAATTTTGTTGTATTTAAAAAAATATACAGATACGTATTTTGCTTGCAGTTAAAAATTGAGGCTTTGTGTTGCTGAAAAGTTTTAATTTGATGATGTAATAATTTGGACAGTAAATATTGAGCGATGAATGGTTGAATGCAGGGATTTCTCTCTTTCAAGTCTCAATATAGGCTCAACAAGAGAGAGCTATAATAATGGAAGCGTATTGAAAAAGGTGGTTAACTCTCCATTTTAAATAACATAAACAAAATGATAATGCATTTACTTATGCTTGGTATATCTAGATTGACTATAGATTAAATTGAAGAAAATCTAAAGAAGGATATAATTGCTGAGAACAAAATCATTGGGTGTGACCGGTATGCGAACCCGGATCGCCATGTTTTCGACATTTATATATTTGTATTTTTGATTTATTCCTCCCTTGCGACAGTTTCTGAGTACTCGTTACCATTAATTTTATTCAGCAACGTAGACGAATGGCGTATGGTAATTTGTTGGTTCAGTTCACATCCTCTCAAGTCAAGAATAATTCTTTCACTGCTAATATCTACATTTGGTGTTTATATCTTCGCATCCTTGCAAATTGATGGGCACGAAGGTCCTTGTAAGTGAAATACAGTACATTAGAAAAAAGAATTTCAATGTCTAAAACTCGACCCATTGAATGAACGTTATAGTTACTTTGTCTCGGCTCGTGGGGATGCTACATATTGATCGACGAAGTGTATATGAACAAAGAAACTTCTGAGTCTTATTCTCACCACCATTAAGGAGTTCTTTACTTAGCGGAGTGCTTCTGAGAATACCTCTGACGATGGCGTTTGTTTAAATGTTGTTTGTTCCTGTTTGAAAGGTCATTTCCATCATTCAATGCACTGCCACTTTGAGAAATCTGTCTGTATAGATACACGGTGTTTTAGGAGGAAATTGCAGTACTTCAGGAGCTGGCAGGGGAGACAATTTAAAGAAATTTTTGTCCATAAACATGGGGTCGCAACTTCTTAGTTACTGAGCACAGACAGCACAAACATTTTTGGATCCCTTTCCAGTTACAATGAAAACAGTTGTTCTTGAGTATCCAGCGTTTTCGATATTTTATATATTACTCTGGGTTTTTAAGGATATAAAATACTTAAGGTTGGACGAAAATTTGCGATGTCAATAGCATGAAACAATTAATCTTTGAGATTAATTAAAGAAGGGCTTTGAGCGAGTATCAATAATACTATTGCGCTATCTCACACGTTTTGAGATTGTTTCAGACAGTTATAATCTCAAATTTTCGTCCAGCCTTAACTTTTTAATGTCCTGAATATTAAATAAATCCTAGCATCCAGAATATTAAATAAAATATCAAGAGGGCTGGATACTCAAGAAAAACCGTTTTCATGGTAAGTAATTGCGTATAATTAAGTGTATCCAAAAATGTTTGCGTTACCAAAGCTCAGTAACTACGGAGTTCCTACCCCATGCTTATGGACGAAAAAAAGATTTCCCTTCCCACCTCCTGAAGTGTTGCAGATTCCTCGTGAAAAACTTTGTGCACTGAAGAGAGGTATTTACTTTTGGACACGAATGTTACGAAAGGGAGTACTTAAGTTGGCCTCTAAATGTGTTGTCAACCACCGCGCATTTCATCGGGTTTACAAAAGTCGCCACTCGTGTCGCTGACGGACAAATTGATCCGATTTTCATGGCGGAAACAAGGAATAATCAGGGGTATTAATAGAAATTTATATGCATGATGATGTAATCTGCCGGCCTCGGTGGCGGCGGGGTAAAGTCCTCGCCTGCCAAACATGAGGTCGCGGGTTCGAGTCCCGCCTGGGTATGTTTCACGGATCCAGGGCATGGTTGTTCGTGTACGTTTCATTGATGAATTTTGTTGAATACCCCGATTTAAAATGGCCTATAAGAGCTGTATTCGGAGGATTGGGGATAAAATAAAAAATAAATAAATAAAAATCTATCAAATTCATAAATTTTCTTTGCCATTCCTCGATATTACAATCATTATAATGCAAAATATTGAAAAAAAGTGGATCGCGTTGAACTCATCACCGCGCCGCGGACATTATTGAAAACCGATTAAAATGAGACCGAAGTGAAACAGAAATTAGTCTTCTATGGGGTGTAATTTGGCCTCCTCTATGCAGCCCCCTTGCTTTTGTTTGTCGACCTAGCAGGCAGAATATATTTGTCGCAAGAATTGCGGGCTTTGTAGCCTCCATTTTACTTTGACCGTGCATTGTTAGGGTAGAGAATACACGATCCCCGAAGTGGAGGTTGGCAGGCGAGGATAAGGAGAGGTAGAGCACGTGTACTGGGAGGAGAGGTGTCGAATGTCAGCCTCCCACAGCAGGCCCTAAACTTCACTGGAAAGGTCCGCTTGATAAGGAGGAGGAAGGCGGCTTACTAGGTGCGATTAGCCCAGCGGCGAGCGGCTTGTTAGGCGAGCCGAGGTGAGGTCAAGATTGTAGGTTGATAAGCGGCGAGTGCCATGGTAAAGGGTATTGCGCCTTGTATGCCGACTCACGTCCCACCTCCATTAAGCTGGTTCCATCGCGAATGAACTGCTCAAGACACTCTTCGTGTGTTTTCTCAGAAATAAATTTTTCTGCCTGTTATATATGGCGGTAAAAACGGTATGGTATTTCATATTTATTAAGTATTCCGCAGGCCTCTGTAGCGGCGGGGTTAAGTCCTGCCACGCAAGAGGTCGCGGGTTCGAGTCTCGCCTGAGTCGATTGACCCTATCCAGGGCATGGACGTTCTTGAACGTTTCATTGATTGTTATGTTAAAAACCCCGATGTATAAGGCTGCTGGTGCTGTGGTGCCAATGGTGCTGTTATCGGTGGTACAGGAATAAATATATAAGTTAGCCAATTAATAAATAAAATAAATATTTAGCTTGTTTCCCTTCTTCTATCTCTCTTCAACGAAAGTTAAAATCCGTCAATTAAAAATCTGTTTTTCCTCAAATCGAAAGATAATGTGCAATATCTTGTGATCTGGTTAAATATATTTCCTTTGTTCTTTTGGTAGTACTAACAATGGTTCATTGGTCTAAAGTAACAATAAAATGCACAGCCTTTGAAGTATTTTAGCTAAACTGAAAAAATATCTTGAGACGACAAGCAAAATGATTCGGGACTCTGCTCCATACTAATAACAAGTTTATTCATATTAAATTCTATTGCCTAATCTTAGACTGCTCAAGACAAACACTCTTCATTTGTTTTCTGGATAAATTAAAAGTTAGTAGTGCAACAGGAAATAAGACGGGTCGAGTGTGAGGGGTCAAGATTGGAAAATGATAAGTAACAAGTGCGATGATGAAGTTCATTTGATATTTCGCTTGTATACCACCTCTTGTCTCGATTCCATGGAAGCTAAAATTCGTCGATTTTAAGCCTGTTTTTCCTCAAATCGACAGATAATGTACAATATCTTGTGATGACTGCTGAAATGTCTTTCCTTTGATCCCTTGAAAGCGCTCATTCTGCTTTATTGGTCAAAGGAGTCATGAAATACAAAGTCTTCGTCACAAAGAGTTCAATCGCGTATATATTTTTACCAGCATTTGCAAATAAAAACAACAATTCAACGTTTTAGATTTCCATATAATTAATTTTGGAGGTAAAAACTCTTCAAAGGATTGTAAGGCATGCTTGGCCAACCTCGACAGTATTAAATTATTAAATTTAGTGATGGAAGTACCTATACCTGATACCAATGAATTATTTAAGGATTAAATCCTGAATTTGGTGCTGAAATTTTAGTATTATCTAACCTGCACTGAGTGAGGGATGGGTAATTATTACTTCTTGTGAAGTGCTTGTTTAGAATAAATTGAAATGAAATGTGTGCGCCAGTGATAATGGTAAGTTAGGAAATGGGTGCTGTGATGATTTGTAACTGCACTCTCAGCTGAGTGAGATGGCAATATTACGGTATTCCCACAGTAGCCGCAAAGAACTACGTATGTTATAATTTCTTTTTAATTACATTTCGGTAATAACTTTTGAGTAGAAATAGTGATGATTTTTTAATGGAATTTTTAAAGAGATTATTAATGATAGCGTTATAAAAGGTTTCGTGCGGATGACTCCACGTGAGTATAAAAATGAGTATATCGAGAGTTTATCTAGAAACGCTTAGACTTTAATTTAAAGAATTAATTAATAAATATCTTAGATAGATCTTCCCATATGTAAGTATGTAATGCCTAATACCGATTTAAAAGTACAATCATCATGAAATGAGGATACTACTTTTATGACATTAGCCTCTTTAGAATGGCGTTTTTAAATGTTAAAAATTTGGGCGAAATAGGATTGAAGTCGGAAATATTTTAATGAGCATGAAGTGGTTTATTTATTAAATATTATACACACCACTCTCAGTAATGGTATTTTTCAAATGAAATACAATTTAAAGTTAGAAATAAAAGTGTTTATTGCTAATTACGAAATCGCTTATAAAGTTCATTCTTGAAAAATATTATTATTATTATCGTATTTTACCGATTAAGGTAGGTTTCCATGGAGTGTGAAAGAAGTGATCTGGAAGCCTCCCTTTCCTTCCAGCACTGCCTTCTTTAATTCACTGTAAGGCCTCCTCTCTTTCAATCTATCCAAAAATCCTATTCTCTACCTTCCCCTCCCTCGCTTCCCTAACATTCTAACCTCTAACCCCATTTTCAACATCCCCTCACCGCTAAGCACTAACTCCATCCATACCTTCTGTCTCCTGCGTATCTCATCTAAAAGCTGCCTCTCCTCGCCAACCGTATCCAGCACTTCCTCGTTCCTTTTCCTCTCCGTCCATTTCACCCTCTCCATTCTTCTCCATACCCACATCTCGAATGCCTCCAATCTTCTCTCGTCTTCCTCTCAGAAGCTCCTTCCTGTTCATGAGCGCCTCCTTCGCTTATGCAATTCTCTTCCTAATGTCCTTACTACTGTACCCGTTTACCTCTGACATACTGCCTAAATAGTTGAATTGATCAACCTGCTCAAGTTTTTCCCCACCCACCTTTATCTTGAGTCTCACATCCCTCGCTCGTGATGCTTTACAAAACCGCATAACCTTAGTTTTATTGTGATTAATCCTCATCCCATACTCCTCGCAACGTTCGTATAACGCATCAACTAGAGCCTGAAGCCCCCTCGCTGACTGGCTAATCAACGCATGGTCATCCGCGAATCTCACTGATTTGAACATCATTCCTCCCACTTTTATTCCAGCTTCTAACTCATCCCACGCTTCCCTTACCATCTCTTTAGCGTACACGTTAAAGAGCAGCGGCGATAGAGGACAGCCTTGCCTCGCACTTCGGCCAATGCTTGCCCACCCAGATTCTCCGTCCGCTACCCTCACTTGCGCAGTCTGGGCCATATGCAGATTCCGAATCAGTCGTCTATCCCTCCAATCTACACCTATTCTCTTGAGAATATCCATTAACTTAACCCAGTTCACCCTATCAAACGCTTTTTCAAAATCCACGAAACACGCATGTACGTCCTGGTAATATTCTAGGTTCCTCTCGACGAGGGACCTCATTATTGCTATTGCATCACGAGTTGACTTCCCTCTTCTGAAACCAAACTGATCTTCGCCCAAATACTCGTTTGCCCTCGCCTCCATTCGTCTGTTCAATATCCTCAGTACCACTTTCGCCGCATGCGATATTAGGCTGATAGTCCTATAATCTCCGCATTCCACAGCTTTCTTCTTTTTCGGAAGCGGAATTAAAACCGTCTTCACGAAATCCTCCGGCCAACATCCCTCCTCATAGATCCTGCGCACTAGTACGAAAAATCTTTTCTTACCCTCCTTCCCTAGATTCTTCAGAAGTTCACACGGTATATTGTCCACGCCTACTGCTTTCCTAGCCTTCATATCACGAAGTGCTCTCTCTATTTCCGAATGTAATATCTCCAGACCAAGATTATCCTCCTCCTCTGCACTTTTCTCCTCTAGAGACAATCTCTCTGGTTTGTTCATTCCGTCATACAGGTCCTCCACGTATTCCTTCCACCTACCCTGTACCTTTTCTCGCTCTGTTAGCATTATCCCATATTTAGCCTTAATTTTAGACATGGCTTGTCCTTTTGCCGCCCGATAGTGACTTAACTCTGGCGTACAACGCGCGTACAACAACCTCCTTCTGGAACTTTTCCATTTCCTCGCACGGTCTTTTCCACCAAGCCTCCCATGCCCTCTTAGTTTCACGTCGTAATCGATTATTAATTTCTTTATAAATTCTTTTGCCCTGTTCTGTGTCCACGTTCTTCCACTTCCTCCTCTCCTCCATTCCCCTTATCATGTTCTCCGTTATCCACGGCTTCTTTATCCTTCTACTGTCAACGTAACCAATTGACTTCTCCGCTGCTTTGAATATTCCCGTTTTAATATTATCCCATATTTCCTCTACAGTCTTAGTACTTTCAATCTCCCGTGTACTATTGTCCACTAGTTCCTGATATTCTCTCCTCATACTCCCCTTCAGGGCTTCTACGTTCCATTTCTTCGCCTTCCTAACTTTCATAAGTCTTTTGAATCCTACATTGCATTTCATGAGAACTAAATTGTGGTCCGAATCCGCATCCGCTGCAGGGAAGCTGCGCGAGTTTTTCACACTATTCCTAAACCTCTGTCTTACCATATATAGTCCATAATGTAGTCTATCGCCGGCCTCAGTGGCGGCGGGGATAAGTCCTCGCCTGCCAAACCGAAGATCGCGGGTTCGAGTCCCGCCTGGGGAGGTTGCCCCTTCCCAGGGAATGGTTGTGTCTGATAGTCTTATTATATGTTATTTACCCCGATGTAAAAGGCCCGAATGAGCTGTTTTGGGGGCAATGAAAATAAATTATTGTAATTAAAATTATTTGATATCTCCCCACATCCCCTGGACTTTTCCATGTGTACCTCTGCCCTTTATGATGATTGAACCACGTGTTTGTGATGAATAATATGTTTCTCCTACAAAATTCTGCTGCTTTCTCTCCCCTGTCGTTCCGTATTCCTAGGCAAAAATCTCCTATTTCGTTTCCATCCCTCCCTTCCCCTGCTGAGGCGTTCCAGTCCCCCATCACCACCAGATTTTTCTTACCCGGTGTGTCTCTAATTATTTCCTCGAGCTGTTCATACACCTCATCTACTTCTTCCTCCCTATGATTGCTAGTTGGCATGTAAACTTGGACCACTACAAGGTTGGTGGGCCGCGCCTCAATTTCTACCACCTGAATCCTATCGCTGACCTGGTCTATGCCTACCACACGCTTACCCATCTTCCCGTTTAATACTAAAGCTACCCCTCGCTGGCTTTCCTCCCCACCACTATATATAACTCTATACCCATCACTCCAATAGTCCTCCCCCCATCCCTCCACCTCACCTCGCATAATCCTAAGATATCTATTCTCCCTTTATCCATTTCCCTTTTGATATTTGCTAACTTCCCCGCCCTCATCATAGTTCTCACATTCCACGTTCCTACATTTATAGCCGACTTCTTCTTCTCCATCTTCTTGGTCTTCTTTTCTTCCTTCTTCATTGCTGCTGCTGCTGCTGATGGTGATGATGATAAGTCTCTGCAAGGATTTCGCATGTTGGCGACCCCGAGGACCTTGCCGACCTCGCTACCGTGCCCGGCACCCGCCCTTTGCGGACGGGTCCCGGGCGATGAGATTCCGAGTCACATTTGGTGGTACTCAATGTGTTCAGGGAAGAGATAGTTGGTAGGGTTTCCCACTTCCATTCCAACAGTGTTTTTCACGTGACACCATCACGTGGACTACCTTTCGTCTGGCTCCTTCCCTTCGACCTATCTTGCATGGGTGGCCCTACCGGGAATAATTTAGATATAATCCCGCCAGTGCAGCTCTAGGGGTCATAGGAACGCGCAAGCGTTTCCACCGCGACTAGGTTGTAGCCCAAGGGAAAGGCTTGAAAAATATAAATGATAAAATAATTCCATGAATATAGGTCATATATCTGCATTTTTTAACAGAAATTGATAACCTTAGCAAAATTTATTTTTATTTAATTAATCAAAATTAATGGTTACTAGGTTCGGTAATAGCTTAGTTACCTACTATCAATAAAAAAATATGTGTAAAACTAAGGCGTGTCAAAATTTTTGTGTATTCTCTTCTTATGTTTAAATAAATTATATTATTAAAAAAACTCTTTTGCAACATTTATGTTGCAACATTATATATAATTGCATTTTATTTTGTTCTCGTGTTTTCATTCATAGCCCTGATGAAGGTTTTAAATGAGCTAAAACGTGCGCTAACGACTTTTTTGCATTATATATATGACCTATACTCCAGGAATTATTTGATCATTAATTAAATGAGGCCAAGATAAGAGGAAAAAGAAGAAAAATATAAAGTAGGTCCTTTCACCGAGATTTGTAATTTAAAATTATTTTATGCCTGCCACAGTTTCGACAAATGATAGTAATTGACTGTTATATTTTTTTATTAGTGCTGATTTTAGGCTTGATGTTACGAATTGGAATAAAATTGAAATAAAAGAGCTTGAATGTGTGTTTTCAGTTAAATTGCATTGGGAACAATCTGGTTAAAATATCCCTATGTTGAAGGTAACGCCCGAATGAACGTCCTTTCAAGTAGAATTTATTGGAAATCACAGAATTAAAAGCTCGTTTTATCGATTTATTAAAGTTGTTCGGCCTGCTATTCATTTAGATTGAAAGGCCGTAGCGCTATTACACCACACGTTTATGCGTAGGTGGCCTTTGGATTATTTGTATGGCACAATTAAGGAAATGACATGGAGAAAATGTACGTGACATTGCGTTAATGCCACAGAATGGTTCACATAATGTCGAACTTAGTAGAATTTTAAAACATGGAATCATTGCAATGACATATGAGTGGGTTGGAAGCCAAGGGGTACAAGTGATTTTTTTTCTCAACAGGGTAATGTAGAGTTGATTGTTAGATTTAATACACAAAAACCTGGTTGCCAAGGGAAACGGGTGAGTCTCTGTTCTGACCTGACATCGAGTGGAAAATCAAATGCACTACTAAGTATGTAATTGATTTTCTTTGTTTTCTATACCTAATTTCTGTACCTAACTCTGTATAGGAAAGAGAAATCACTTGTACCCCTAGGCTTGGCTTGTTAGTAAAATTCCTGTTAAAGAAACGTGTGAAAATTACGACAGCATTTGATTGCGGCTATTATTTTATCGCCAAGACTATTTTTTACGATCGGATATTCATTTGGTGTACTTAACGTTATACTTATCGTTATTCGAGATCGGAAATTATCGAGATGTAGTTGTGGAGAAGAATGGAGAAGATTAAATGGACGTAGTGGAAGGAGAATGACGAAGTGTTGGGCATGGTGGGTGAAGAGAGGCAGCTTCTAGATGAGATACGGAAGAGAAAGAAAGTATGGGTGGAGGGAGTACTTAGTGGGGAGGGAATGTTAAAAATAGTGTTTGATTGTAGAGTATTCGGTGAGCGAGGGAGAGGAAAGAAGAGAATAGGAATTTTAGATAGTATGAGACGGAGTAAGCCAAATTGTGAATTGGAGCAGGAAGTACGTGAAGGATCGGGAGTGAATATTTGCGTGATTTTGGCGAAGTGTGGTGGTTTTCGTTTAGCGATGTTGGTACTAAAGAGTCCCAGCCGCCTTTGCAAGTTTCAGGCAGCTTTTCGCAAATACCTTTCTTATTTTATCATGAACTTATACTTTCCAGTAAATATTTAGATTTACCACAAAATTTTGCTTCTAATGAGTGCCATCTCAACAACTTCTTCAGTTCACAGCTTTGATACCTCGAAAAAAACCGTATTCCTCCATAAGAACCCATGTCCTTTATCCTTTATCTTTGTAAATTATCCTAATTTCACCGTCAAATATCTCAAAAACAGCACTTTGGAATCCCTGTTTCTTTGGATCATTTAAATTACGTCTTTTACAGAATATGTACAACCTAGGAAAGCATAAACTTGAAGAGGTGAACGAGTTTTCTTACCTGGGAAGCCGAATTACCAGCGATGGACGGAGCAATAAAGAAATACACAGTAGAATAGCGCATGCGAAGAGGGCTTTCTACAAAAAGAAGAATCTTCTTACAGCTGAAAATACCAGCATAGAAGTAAGGAAACAATTCATCAAATGCTACATATGGAGTATGTTTCTCTATGGAAGCGAGGCTTGGACGTTGACAGCAGCAGAGAAGTCAAGAGTGGAAGCATTCGAAATGTGGTGCTACCGAAGAATGATGAAGATAAAATGGATTGACCGTGTGAGTAACGAGGAAGTGCTAAGAAGAGTGGGAGAAAAGAGAAACCTCCTAAAAACCATATGCAGAAAAGGGACAACTTAGTTGGCCACATTTTGAGGCACGATGGTCTGATGAAGACAATCGTTGAAGGACTAGTGGAAGGGGAAAAGGGCAAGGGACGGCCCCGAATGAGTTTTATAGGACAGGTTATAAAGGATGTGAAAGAGAAGAAATATGTAGCTATGAAAAGATTAGCGGATAGGAGAGAGAAATGGAGAGCTGCGTCAAACCAATCTTAGGATTGTTGACTAATGATGATGATGATAGAATATGTAACCAAAGTTTCATCAAATTCTTGTTATTTTTGCCGAGGCTCTTTATGTACCTTAACTCAGTGGGAGTATACCCTTTTCTCTCAGGACAAATAACTACCGTGATATCCTTCTAATTGTAATCAAAGGGTGTAAAGTTGATTCCGTTCAAACATGCCCTATTCATCCTTCAAAGTTGTAGACTCAGATAAATTCACTTGATGGAATGGCTTTATACGTATATGACTACCGGCCACCCGGCGTTGCTCGGGAGGGATAGTGCCCTGAGAAGGGGAACTTAGAACTTGGAATTCATGGTCATATTGGCCTCTCAACGGGAAAATATGAAAGAACGTAAGAAGAAACACGATTTGCTGGAATGTACGGTTAAAAGGGTAGCGAGGATGTGTGTGCCTTAGAGTGAAAGGAGATATTATTGGAAGATGGGGGAGTAAGCAGAGGGTAGAAAGTGCTTGCTACGTGGCTCTGAGCGTAAATGCAGGGTTCAGTAATGGAAAAACGACGCAATGGACGGAACCGAATGTAGCACTACGGGATTTGCGAGCATGAGATGCACCTATGTACTAACTTTGGCCACAAACCATACAGCCAAACAGCATACAGGAAATGCATAGCGAACAGAGAAACAGATATCCTGTTATATAGTAGTTTGGGAAAGAAGGAATAGGGACACCTGGTTGAAAAAGGACGTGGACAACGGTGCTGTGGTGGATGGAAAAAGTCAGAAATCAGTGGGTAAGAATGCGACCTGACTGGAACTCGAACCCAGAACCTTTTAAAAAATATATATATTTTAATTTTATATCTACTGCTTCCCTGATTTTCAGAAATATATTTTTTTTAATTTCACTATAGTTATTTGTACCAAACTACGGGATTGTTTTACTGCTAATAAGACATTAAAAGTGAAAAAATCTATAAATATAGCAAGCATTAAATAGATCCCATATATTCGTCGCTGTAAGACACTTTTTTCATATTAATGGTAAAATGGTTGCCAGGTGTCAACGGAAGACCATAAAGGCTTCAATATGTAGCTTTAATAAAGACTACTTTAAGGCCTAGAAAAAAAATGACAGAAATAAATCTTAGATCTGGAGTGAAGTCATCTATTCCGCTCAAGTGAAACGAAATTCACGTACAGGGTGCTCAAAGCTCTGTAAAATTTCCATTATCAAAGAACGCTACCGTTCGCTATTTCCGTCCAATCTTCAGTTAAAAAGGTGTTTTTAAAAATTATAACCCAACTCACTGAATTCGTCTACACTTCCACATTTGAAAGAATAGGACTCTCTCAGATTGCTAAAAATACCGCGAGTCGACAAAACAGGACGAAAAATGCGACCGCGATAAAGTCTTTCATTCTCTTTTATGAGATCAAACGGTGTGACAGAGGTGAAAGGAATATTTTTTTTGTAGCTCGCAGCCGTTTGAAAATTGTCTCCATTGAAAAGGACTCCGGATACGAAAATATGTTCCCTTGTTGGCTGAAGTTGTTGGGATTCGAAGACTCTCGCCCCTTACGAGCCATTCTCCAAGCCCTCAACGCTCCGCGCTCCGAGATAACCTAACTAAATATTCCTCTCAATATCTGCGCGGGTACCTCAAAGGAGAGGAGACTGGAAAATTTCCCTCCAGCAAGAGGGGCCTTTCGCAAAGGGCCTTAGGAGCAAAGAAATTCATCATTCCGCAGTGCTGGAAAACACTTTTCAAGGGAAAACCTAATGTGGATGTGGCTTTCTAAATACCTTTTAGAGCTCTGTTTCCGACGGAGTCTAATGTAAAATGAGGTTCTCAATCCCGTCAAACATTTCAAAACCACTATCGCGACGCGTGATTAACCACAGCTTTGCGGTTTTGTCAAACACTTCGTTTCATGCCTCGGATAACGCTGCTAACAGGGATGAATCGTCAAAATAACAGCTGGTCGAGATAGAATTAGCTGCGGCTATTAAAGTAAACCCAACCATCAAACTCAGCCATTTTGGTTGAAATATTTCTGGGGACTCCTTCATATTTGCGTGGGTGGATTTAATTGCTATATTCGTCCAGTTTTTGTAAATTAAGTAGTTTTTCCTTAGGATCTCCATTGATGGCACGTAAGAGCTATTAGAAGGCAAAATTTCATATTCCAAATATCAAGAACCGTAGCGTATTAATTTCAAATTTATGGTTTGATAAGGAGTTTTTCAGCTAAAATATTCAATTCTATACACTTTTTTACTGTGGGCCTTACTGTCTAATGAAATGTTTTACAATGATATTATTGTACAGCGAAATTAATAGCCAGAGCATGGGACCAATTCAATACAAATAAAGAATTTTAGTCGATTTATTAGTTATAATTTCATTAGTTTTTCATTGATCCGATCAATTGGTTTACTAGCTTCCTAAAATTTTACCTCTATCTAAAACAATGGAGCATCTCCATTGTCATGTTTCCTGCATAAAGCAATCTTATGTGGTGTAAGGATAGTATTTTCCGAACGCTTTATCGTTTATTTTAACACCTGCTTCACAATACTATAACATATAGTTGAAAGCTTATTTGTGAATATGTGAACTCGAGAGCAAACGCAAAAATTGCTACGCAGTCTTATCAAGTTCTTCGAATTCAGAAACAGAAAATTGCCAAACCTTTTCAAATATGGTCCATCAATATGCATAAGTGACGTTGATTCAACGCTCACGTTTACGCCTAAAAACGTATATACTATTGAATGTACGATTAAATAATAGAGGTAAGCGATTTTGGAGAATTTACCGGAAAGTTTACGTAATTAATTCACTAATTTATGTGGCTTATTCAAAATTTGTCGTTCGTTTTCTGATTGTCGTTCTTATTCGCATTACTAACACAAAAGAGTATGTGCAAACAAAGAAACATTTTAGAATTACTTGCGGGAGCACAATGATATGTAATCCTAATTGTCCTGGTCATCTTGTTGTTTTCCACTCATTACTAATTCAAGAAGTAATTTTTAATTTTGCTTCCAAATATGCCAGCATAATTTAAATTAAGTTCGTTTTATGTTTCTACAGTGCTTATTAACTCAATGTTATTATCAACCTGTTTGTACCTTTGAGGCTTTCCATCATTGTCTTTGCCCACTTGCAATTTAAAATTTTACCTTTGTAGTGTTTTCTATGTAATTTAGAGTTTAAGGTAAAATGTGGATCTTTCCGTGTTTGGTAAGCATAATTTTTGTTTTTTTTTTCCTTCCCACTCAGACAATCGGTTGTGAGTGCAGTAACTTCCGCCGTGAAACAGGGGGAAGTGAGGAAGTTAAATGGAGTAAGTGTTGCTCGCTTTTATATCGATTGCCCAAGTTAAATATGAGACCTACTCAGCCTCAGTGCACTTTGGAGGAATTATAGGCCACCTGACCCCAGAGGTGAGTGTTATTTAAATTACTAACTTGACAAGCTAGAGAAAAATTGTTTCCCCATTGAAACTACTAAAATTAGAATAATAACAAAAAAACTTTTAGTTCTAAATATTTTATTTTGACGGAATTGACTCTTTTGCAGATGGGTCTAATTGAATCCAGTGAGATCCGCTCAAGTCTAAACAATTTATATGTGAATACTGAGTATGTATTTCATTAGGAAAACGTTGGAAATTTCACTAGCTGGCTCTCTTTTGAAAGGGAGCAACGCCGCCCGTATACATATTTCATCATCTTCTGTCTCCGAAGACTCATGGACACTTTCACCTCTAATGCGTACGTTTGCGAGTCGGAAAAGGAATATGTTAGAGAAGGAATGTGGGTACGATATTTAATTTTATAATATTTCGAAATACGATGTTACTAAGGAATTCCTCATGGCCAATGCAGTGCTTAATTTATAATATTTTAGGTTCTGAAAGGTATGGCCACACATTTAATGCTTACGTGATTTTCAAATACAAACCCTTAGCCTACCCTCCTAAAAATTCCGATTTTTTAAAACTTGTAAAAGTTACAATGAGGAATCATGCTTTACCTAATAAACAAAAAACGAGGACATTTTTTTAAACTGCCAGGGCAGCGCCGAATCATAATACCCACTTTTCTCTGGGGGGGAGCCGGGACGCTTTTCCGGCTGAAATTAAGTACTGGACCAATGGATATATCGCCGACCATATGTCGACGCTCCGGTATATCGGCACAAAAGGGACCATTTCACCCAAATTAACAAACTTTTGTCCCTTAATTCCTCAGATTTTTATGAATAATACTGTACGGGTATATAATTACCTCAAAATAAATACCCCGGGAGTGCTTTATGAAAAAAATATGTGTTTTGAGCGTGTTTATTTTTTCCGCATTAAAAAAAAACGTGTTTTGAATTATATAATTCAAAACAGTTATTCTCCACCAAATTATCATTCAGCCGAGATTAATAGCTTATTTTAAAGGTAAGACTTTGCCCAAACTGTGTAAATTCAACGTAAATATTATTCAATAACTTTCAAGTTAGTTCATTTCATACCGCAAGTAAATGGCGGCATGTTCATTATAAGTGTACCAAAGATCATCGACGCAGAAATTCGCGTACCACGATGATGGTCAAGACCAGATCGGTATTCCAGTGCTCAAACAGATTCTTGTGTTTGTGTGGGTAGCTTGAAGGAATTGAATGCTCTCATGTGCGCCCGATTACCTGGAATAGTACAAAGCTGCTGTTTATTTCAGCACCGCAATTTATTTATGCCCAGATTGGTAGTGGAGCACAATATGTGTACTGGAAAACCCGTTCTAGAGTGTAATTGGCACACTCAAAATTTGGATCAGTATACATTTTAGCGTGGCTAATACGTGAATAAAATAATTTCTGGGGTTAAAATCTTTGGACTGAGAATCTAATTGAAATATTTTTCTCCTCATTCTTATTGATCAGTGCTTTTAACGGGCTCAGAAATTTATTTTTACTAAATATATTACCAATCAGAAAGTTAGAGTGCCTTTATGATTTAATTCAATATAACGATGTGGAAAACTAAAAATAATATCGGGTATGAGGTGATAGTGAGTATAATTGTTAAATATTAAGATGCATAAATATCAGGGTATATGGGTGATAGTGGAAGTGAAATCAATTCCTGTAAGCATGGTTTGTCTGCCTCGATAATATTGCAGAAAGTTTCAGGATTGCTACGGATGCAAAAATTATTCACGTCATTTATGCTGTGTTCCTTCCACGTTTCTGCTGGTAAGGATTGATGTTGATTAACGACTTCTCCAAATCGACTCTAAAATAATTATGAGTCTCAAATATCCGTAGAGTTTTTTTATAGAAATTTATCATTGGTTAGTTGATGGACTATTTAGTCGGAATTATTTGTTGAAACAACATGTTAAATTTGAATTGTTATGAAGATGGTGCATAAGTCGATACCTCCACTGAAAAAACGCTCAAATATCTCCCACCGAATCAAATCCGCTCATCTAGTAGTCCAACAATACGAATTCGCTCAGCTGGCGGTGTCCGGAGCATAAACGCTCATCTCCTATTCTTCAAGCTTGGAGGTAAGCGTTTATGCTCCGGACAGTGCCAGCTGAGCGAATTCGTATTGTTGGACTACTAGATGAGCGGATTTGATTCGATGGGAGATAGTTGAGCGTTTTTTCAGTAAAGGTATCGAAGTGCATTCACGGACCTTGTAATCACTGGATCAACTCGTTTATTCCCAAATTTTCTCTCTTTAAAGATATAAATTAAACTGAGTCTGTTACATTCTGAATATTCATAATTTTACTTACGAGTTTAGAAGTACCCGTATGATATTGTAACTTCGTGGTGTAGATGGAATATCATGCAGCAGCGTTATTGATACAAAATTTGAAATTTGAAATTTATTGAAGACGATGTATGAGTGCATTTCTATGTAATTACTGGATTGGCCCTTTAATTCCGGAATTTTATCTCTTTGGAGATCGAAATAAAACTGACAATGAGATCTATTAAAGTGTGCATATTCATAATTTTACTTATGAGTATATAAGTACATCAAAATACATACATACATACATTTATTTAATACATCAAAATTAATGGTAACTTAGGTTGTGGCAATACCGTAGAAACCAAATATCAATATATGTATTCAAAGTTTAGAGGTATGTTAAAATTTTTTGTATAATCCATTCTTTTCATATATATATGTTTATATATATATTTCTATAAATTATATTGTTTATAAAAAAACCCGATTGCTCCTTTTTTATGTATATATATTGTATATTGCCTAATTCTCTGCATTTTATATTGTTTCACATTTTTTTTCTAACATAGCCCTGAAGATGTTTTTAAAATAAAACGAAACGTTGGCTGCTAACTTTTAATTTATTGACCTAAACTCCAGGAAACATCATTTTATATATAAGTACCAGCATGATATTGCAATTACCAGGTGTAGTTATAACCGTGGGATTTCGGTTATTGATTATTTAAGGTTTGCTATACATTTATACAATGTGCGTCATAGATGATTGTTTTATAGTTAGATATAGCTCCACCAGAGGCAGAGATATCGCCCCACACGCTTGCTGCTAGCCGTTGTGAGTTTGTTTATATGCGGCGACTTCATATGGCTCGCTCTGAAGTATCCTCTCTCGACCGCGGCATTGCTGCGAATGAGCAGAACTCGAAAGCAATTGTATTCTCTCATAATATTTGTGTTCCGCAGTTCTCTTTGCGAAATCTTGTTTGTGCGAATAGGTAAAGGCCTCGAGAAATCCGATCTAGTTCACCGCAGCTGCTGACCCCAGGCGTACTTTCTAAACTCTTCTCATTTTTTTATTGCTGCATAAAGCGGACTCTGGTGGGTAGATATTTGACAAAGTTTAACCCTGAGAAAGAGTTTGATCATACGTTTATCTCCGCTAGCAGCGAACGTGACACGGTTCTTCACGTTTACGTAAATCACCCATGCTGGGTTGGACTTGGCTCAGGGTTGAAGGGGTGACAGGGATACTACTCAGTGCCGAGTTACCTCATTTCCTTCTTGCTTACGTTTGAACAAAGTTTTTCGAGACCCCCATGATGGCAGAATTAGATTTAAACATTGAAGCATGTGTAATTGTTATATTTATTTTGTTTATTGCCATACCCTCAAAAACGTCTCACGTGGTTTGTTGTCATAAGCACTCTAATGAGCGTTTATTTCCATTCAAGAGAGAGTGGGTCTCTCTGAACTCCTGAGTGAAGTAGTGTTTAAATGACGTCACTAACTCTTGGAAAGTGGGCGGCAATTTTTGCATTGTTTTTCACTTTCAAGTTATGAGAAAATGAGGAAGACTTTTTTTTCGTAAAACTTTTCTTTTCCATCCATCCACGGGATGTCTTTATGAAGCGCAACATCGGATTTGAGTGAGCGACACTATTGCAGCTTGCGATACATCCATAATCATCGACAACGTCAAAAAAAAAGTTCAACTTTTAAAATTTGGGTGGCATCGGTATTCCGCATATTTTCACGACCGTCAAAAAGGGCCGAAAAATGTCCACTAACCCGTGCATCTTTATTCCGCAAATTACCCGTTGCGAGTTTATCCGAGCGGGTGTGGGGGCTGTGCATTTGATATTCCTGCTAATTGTTCGACTTATTGTTAGTGCGAAGTTGTGATTTTGTAGTGTCGCCGTTCTACTGATTAAAACTTCACTAAAATTTGACGTTGAAATCTTATTTTGGTTTGTATATATGTCAATTACGTCTATATTATGCCGCGAACAGCGACAATTTTTTCACAACAAATCAAGATGTTTTCTGCCTTTAGGTAGGTACTGTATCCATGCATGTACTTAAGGTCTGAGAGACGACCTTTTGCCGTTGTCATAACAGCAGTGCACGAAGTTTGGACGCTCGCGGTCAGGATTAGGTCAGGGTTAGGGGTGACCTGCGGAATAGAAACAGTCGCAATCAAGGTAGCTTTTGGATCTGTACGGGAAACGAACACCGAGGCAGGTAAAATGTGCGGAGTACAGATCAGCCGAAAAATTTGACACAAGTGTCCTTTTATGTAGGAATAGCAAACGAAAGAATGTGTTTCGTTTCGGTCCGAATTTTAAAAAAATTGTGGTCTATGTGTAGTTTGGACGCGGCACGAAGCAATACCCAATAACGGGACGTTACTCCGGGGAACGAATCTATGCCGTTCGAAACACTTCTATTACCTATGTTTTACCTTAAGAGTAGGACGGGTTGATAAAAGAAGAAATGGTTCCGACCCCGAAGAAAAAATTCCCAACCCGTGATGTGAATAATGGCGTCAGCGGAGTCAAAAATCTTCCCTCAACGCGTTGCTCAAAAGTAAGACTTGTGAAGGCAAATCTTAGTGTCCCACCGTCGATAAATGTAAATCATATTTGGTCTCATACCAGAGCCCTAGTTTTGTCCTTAGCTGCCGCTGTCGACTCCGTTTTCGCTGTAACTCCGACGTCAGATCCAAGAGATTCATTGAATGTCATTTTGTCGATACTTTCTTTCCACAAGACCGAACCTATTGATAATATGCTGGTTTTGACACTTCGCTTCGTTTTTCGCTTCGTTTATATCACCACCTCTACTTTCATATTCATGGTGCTACGAGCCCCCCAGGCACTAGCTATGATTTGCAATAGGATGACTACAATGCTCTAACATAAGAGCTGTTTGGTTGACAGTGAATATGTGCGTCGATCTATTACAGTCTTGCACGTGGAGACCAGCATAGGCAGAAATCGGAAGGAAACAGACTTCTGCATGAGGTACCGCAGCTTGTCTCACTTTGAGGATGCGAATTATCTGTGAGCTTTAAGCTTTGTCCTGTAGAGCAGTTGCACTGTCACCAGCCAAATAGGGCGGAAAGAGCTCAAGCGCTGACGTTGAATGAGGTATCAAGGTCCGGAAACGGAATCCTGATCCTATATCGGATGAGGCTGATTGTCAACGAGTTGACTTTGTGGAAGTCCATGGATATTATTAGTATATTATTGAAACAGCTGTAGTAATATAAGTAAAGTATTGTATATAAAAAGTAAGTATAGTATAAGTAAAGTATTGAGACAGCTCTTGAAAATGATGCGTAAGCATTGAAACCGGTCGAGAAAGATTAAAAAAGTGTGGAAAATTACTACTAGCCCGGTCAAATTAGCCCAAAAAATAGGGGTACCCTTGCATAAATTTCCAACAAGCTGAAAATTTGCATGAACCTCAAGGATACCACTCTAATGACATCCTGAAAAGTCCCCATCGATCCCGTGTGCGCAAAAAAATTTATTCAAGGTCAAAGTTCACAAAAATGAGTTTTTTTGCATTTTTTGGCCAAACGGTCAGTTTTGTGATAAAAATTGCTCGGATCAAAATTGTAGATCAGAAAATTATCTACAAAATTGTCGTTTCACTTTTTTCTCTAAGATTTACCGTTTCTGAGAAAAAGCCATTCGAATGTATGCGAGTTACGCGTCCAATAATGTTCGGAGAGCGCAACAATATAGTCATGCATATTAGGAAGAAGACAGCTCCAGCCTACATTCGAATGGCTTTTTCTCAGGAACGGAAAATCTTAAAGAAAAAAGTGAAATCACAATTTTGTAGATAATTTTTTGATCTACAATTTTGGTCTGTGAAATTTTTATCATAAAACTAACCGTTCGGCCAAAAAAAGCAAAAACTCATTTTTGTGGCCTTTGACCTCGAATAAAATTTTTTGCACACACGGGATCGATGGGGACTTTTCAGTATTTCATTAGAGTGGTGTCCTTGAGGTTTATGCAAATTTTCAGCTAGTTGGCAATTTATGCAAGGGTCAATGTCTATTTTGACCGGGCTATACAGCTGTTTCAATTATTACTATACCGGATGGCCTAACAATAAGAGCTCTAGGGATAAGGCAAGAAGAATAATAATAATGATATTTATTGTTCTTGGACAAATTGCCCATTAAGAACATAAAATGGGTAGGTACCATTTGAAAAAAAGGCTAAATGAAAGGAGGAGAATGTTAGAAAACGATATTCTGAAACGAAAATAAAATCGTCGCTTGTATGGAGTCAATGTCGCCGACTCATAGCCTAATAAAGCGACATACTTTCCCAATTAAGTGGAGAAAACTCCGGGATATTCTTCTATTGGGCTCTGCTCTTCAACATCTGCCTCAACTATGCGTCCTAATTACATTTTTATAATATATGGTTTGGTTTTATTATTTAAAAGTTTTATTTTCGTTTATTCCTGTTTGTATTTTATGTTGGTCGTTTTGCTTAGTTGCTATGTAAGTTATTATGTGTGAAAATAAACAGGAACTCGGGCTGGAACGACAATAAAGTGCACTTCGCTTTGAATTCGGCGTTGATGTTTAACTCTTTCATTTTAATTAAGTTATTAGAGCTCCCATATGTATCCTTGCCCTTAATAACCGATGGCTCCATTTGCCGCAATTTACTGTGTATGAATTTGTCGAATTTTGAACCTAAGCCTGAGGCTAGGAAGCCATTATAAGTGTCATGGATACTACCTGAAGTTTCTCCAGTCTTCCTTAGTCATCTCCGGTTCTTCTTCTGTACTTCCTTGCTCTTCTGTATAGTGTTCGAAGGAAATAGGTGGTGGAGGCGGGAAAGGGGAGGGGAAGTAGGAGAAGGAGGTGGAGGGGGTACGTGAGGGACGGGATCGGGGAAGGAGGAGGGGGAAGAGGGGAGGAGGAGTTGAGGGAGGGAGGGGGAACGGAGGGGAAGCGGGGAGACTTGATCGATATTAGCCCGGTGAATGAGTGCGCGGTCCCCGGCTCGCCCTCCCGCCTTGCTCCCGGAGAAGCGTAGGCGGCGGACGGACTTAATTTCGCGGCGGAACATCAAGGGATACGACGAAAACGGAACCATATTCTATCGCGGATGAATTATGGCTCCAATTCTGCTTCATTGTTAATGCATTTCTGGGTCTCTCCAATTATGCGTACGGCTAACTTTTTTTTTTTAAAGGTTGATTGTCTCTCCGTTTTAATCCGTGGATACGCTCAGTCAGTTCTTTTTTTTTCTTTCTGTAACGATATTAATTTCAGAGAGGTCGGTGCGCCTGGAAACCTATCCCTTTGCGGATGATTTATGCGTTGCCTATGAAGTAATTAATATGGGCTTGGGACTTGAACTACTGTTCCTATTGTTTAATGGATTCAAACTCCAGGTGCCCCTTTGTAGACCACTATATATGTCTTTGGGAATCGTTTGATATAAATTGGAGTGATTAGATTAGAAACATAGATGGTTTGATCGGAATGAAATTAGAAAAGGATAGAGTTATACTTCAAATGGTGATTTCTCCGAAAGCATTTGTATGAAAACTATTTCAATCCATTAGTTGTGCGTTCTGTGAATGTCCAAGAGTGATGGTCGAATCGTGAATGAAATATTGAACTTGGTATCTGAGAATCAATTATATTGATGATACGAGTCTTACATTTTCATTATTTAAGTCACCTTAGTTGGCAGTGGATAGAACCCTTTAATCAAAATCCAACGCTACAGAAATGAGGTAATATTATTTTTGAAATTAAAGGACTAATTTTTCTGTACAGTGTAGAGAGGCATTGTACTAATTTAGAAATGGTAATCATAAGGTTCAGGACTACTTGATACCTACCTATAGTCCGCAGATGAATAATTTTGTTTGACTATGTCATTCAAAAGGTCATGTTTCTCTATTTATTTTCTGGAGTTATTCCCTTTTCCGCAAGAAGATAAGTGAAAGTAGTCACCTTAAAAAAACGGACCATACCTTTGTTTGCCTAAGTCCGGCTGGCTTTTCCGTCTCTTATTGGTATCTATTCTTGCTGTGTGTTACACCTATCAACTCGGTTTAGGATCATCAAAGGTTTCCGTTAAGCTTATAAACAACTTTTTTATGATTCATATTTTAGGTTCTCTGTATTGAGTATATTCTTTCATAGAGTTGATGGTGTAAAGCTTCGTAATGCTTTATTCATGTTTTACATTTCTTCTGGCACTTTAGTATGTTTTTTTTTTTACGAACGCCCACGATTACTTGAGTGCCTTTTGACTAATATCTCGGCGGTTGGCGAAATATTTCATATTATTGTTGGTGGTATCCGAGTTCTTAATTCAAAAGTATTAGACATTTTCATTGAAAATTTCGGTCTCCTTTTTCGTCACACATATTGAAAGGCCAAATGACTAATTAGGAGCGAACATATGATTTTGTTGTTTATAAAATAGGAATGTTTGATATATATTCCTGTAACCCATGCCAATTTTCATTATTAATTTTTGATCTCACCTCTTAGCTGTATAAAATGTATTTTTTGGTACCTATTTCGTGACTCGTGTTACATATTTGTCACTTAAGGAACTGGATGATTACCGAATAGATTTTATTAACTCCTGATGGTTAGGTTGCTTAATAATTAGCCTAAGTGGAAAAATGCTTGCAAGAATTATACACAGGATTGTCAATTGCTTGGCATTTTGTTAACAAAAGCTTGAAGGTATCCTCAGGCAATTATTCTAGGCTTTAAAAGGTTTTGGTATCTTTTGTAGGTACTGAATATATTAGTTTTCGGTCTGGATGGCCAAAAAGCAACAAAATTACTCCAAGGATATGGGAGATTCTAAGATTTGAGGAACTGCCTTTTGGAACCACCCATTTAAATTGCGGAGGATATGTCAATGGAGGCAAATGCTCTCTTCATTGGTATTTGTGGGTATAGAGATAATGATATTTCCAAAACTTAAACGCTCCTTCATTAAGATGTCCACATATTACATCAGAAAACTACGTAATCTGCTGTTATACGAGGAAAAAGATAGTCATGTTATTTTTAATCATTTAATGTAGTTAGCACTTGAAATGAGATACGTTTTCCATACATCATCGTTGACTCACTTTTATACCTTACCTATTCGTAGACGCTATGATTCTGATGGATTGCACCTCTGAAAAGGGTATCTTGCGTGAAATGCACTCATAACATCTCATTGAAAATGCATCTCATTTCGTGGTCACACTCTTAATTTGAAACGAATATCCACGATGTGATTAATGGCCTTAGATCACGTTGTATTCACCTATTCTCTAAAATAAGCGTAAAGAGGTTACGTTTATCATGCGAAGGGCAACCCCTTTCTATAGTATTAAAGTCCTGCTAGCATGAATTTGAAATTTTGCAAAGCGGTGCCCAGTTAGCCTGTATTTTCCGGGAAATGAAATTGAAAAAATTAGTGATATAGTTTTTGTAACTGACAAGTATCTTATTCGTAATCATCCAGCGTTGTTGTTTTAGTTGCACGATGAAATTTTAGTAGACCACCAGATAATAGGATTTCTGGGAAATACATAATTGTAATTTAAACCACCTTTGAGCATGGATATCGTTCGTCATGGAAAAGTAAATTTTTATGAAAAACTGATCGCGTAATGTGGCCATGTAAATGTTTTTTTTTACCTTAAATGTGAAATCTAAAATTAAGACCCGTTAATGGAGTCTTACGAATTTTGTTTGGTTTTCTAGAATGATGAAAATTTTGATTTTTCGTTTCAACAATTGATTTGCTTTTGGATTGGTTAGTGTTCTATGCTCCTTATTTTATAGTGGTGAAATAACAACAATTTTTACATCAAGAATATTATTACTTCCTTAGAGTCAAATTCTCATTCGGTAGATAACGGAAGCTGGTGTGAATCATAACTTAATCTTATAGTTCTTGAGACGAGTTGCCTTTTTTACCCATGGTGCGGTCGAAAAAGATGACATTTTTTCAGAGTAATTAATTGCCCCGCGTTTGATTTGATGACATTATTCATTTTCGGATGAGCTGAGGGAATACTTTTCGTTGCTCCAGATTGCGCAAAATGTAAATGAATGTTAACGTTCATCTTAGCCCATCTACTACTTAGTACACTTGTTTCATTCCTTGTTTGGGCTATTTTATCCCAACATTGATGTAGTTTAAAATTTCTGCCCTATGTATTTTCAGCTTATCGATTTCCTTACAGATTTCCGAATATCCTGTTTCGTACTCTGTATCTTTTTTTTTATACTGTCGGTGGACAATTCTATTGCTTGCGGGAAACGCAATAACCTCATTGCTTATTGATCATCTACGTTTGTATATGGATTTTAAGTGGACCCATTGTTTAGTAGCATAGAAGAATACAACCGTCGTCTGTTTTTATTTTCCTTTTCTTCCGGCCCCCAAATTTGCAAGGGCTGTTGGATCAATACGTTGACTGACCTCATAAAATCAAAATTACATTATTTAGAAATAACGTGCCTGGATCATCTTCAAATTAATCTCCTCTACGCAAATACTAATGCCAACGGTGTTTTCACTTTTCTAAACGGTCCTGGAACGATTCTATTGTGATGTCCTTCAGTTCCATCGTCGCATTTACCTAAATTTCAGGAATCGTTTCAAAATATCTTCCTGTCAAAAGTTTATAGGACAAGAAGCCAAAAAAGCGAGGCCAGGTGAATTTTGTGATTGGGGAAGCACATTGATGGAGTATTTGGCCAATTATTAGCGTGTTCTTACGTAGTGATTGAAAAATCGATATCGATTGAAATCTAGATTTGAGTTTTTGTAGTGAAAGATCAAGGAAATCGAGATCGAACCATGATATTCGAGTTTCGATTCAAACTCGATTTTTCAACTTCAATCTTGACCATTTTGTTTGATATCAGCAGCGTCACAAGTGACCTATGGATACGTTATCCGTCCTATATGAAAGGCTTCTCTTTGAAGCCGGTAAAATTGGATAGACACTCCCTCGATCGTCAAAAATGCTATGCAATCAGTTGATCTTTCTTAAAAATTTTAGTGAAGCCAAATGGTTCCAAGCGGTGATCCCAGAAGTTAGATGTGCGTGCATTTGTAATTTTCTTTTCGAAATAACTCAAGAACTTTTTCTAAGTAGATTTTCGTGCTACTCAAAAGTGTATTTTGAGCGTTTTTAGAAGGAATAGTAAACATGTTTGAGTGAACATTAACAGATTTCGCAGAAGCCTGGTACATTTTCATTTTTACGCTGAAAATTGTCTTCAGAAAACTCTTTGATTGTCAGACTTTTATTTTCTCGAATCGGGGTGGTGATTTAGTTGATAAGTGAGTCGTCAGTTGACGTGGAAGGAAGTCTAAGACGTTCATTGTCCTCAATAGACTTACGGCCTGCTTTAAAACGTACTCATATTACTTGAAATGTACTGCGAACTTCATAGCAACGTTGCCGCAAGCTGTCAAGAGCATACTAACAGTTATGATTTCAGATTTTCCCAGTTTTACCCAGAATTTCGCAGCGAGTTTTAGGTCGTTCAAGTCACTCATTTTGAGATCAGCAAAAAAAGACCACACGTCACCAACAAGCTCGTTAGTTAGACAACCAATGGTGGTAATTGTAATCTCAAAACTGCACCGTAATCATCAGACCTCTACCAAAATTACGGCAAAAAGCGTATTCAACTGGATCTAATTCAAGCGGTTGCGTATGGCTTTAGCAGCTGCGTCTCAGGTATGAAAAGCCTTCTAATAGCTTAGCATTCTCTACCGTTTGTGAGCGGTAGTTGAATCATCCATACTCTGGAAGATTTAATTATGCCGTATTTTTGTAGTTGAAATTGAAACCTATCTCCTAAGTTTTCACATGCACCTATCATATTCTTACTTTTCATATCAGCGATTCCAGTTTTCTCCCCAATTATCTGATTCCATTGAGTGTTTCTGTAAAGAGGCACCTAATCCTTGTAGGCTGAAATTACTCATCAGTTAATTCTTTCTAACTCAGAGCTGCTTCTGGGAGAAATCAAATTTAAAGATTTTTCATTTGGAAAACTTGAAAATTGTGCACTCAATCATAATGATCGTGGCAGCTAAATATTTCGTAATAAAAATTTACACCACAAAATAATACGTGGTTTACGTATTTCCTAAATAGAGCTGAAAATTTTTACATTTTTGATATTTCTTAGAAGCAACATGGAGTTACAATAGGTTTAAGTCGTCGCCTTGTCACTATTGCTTATTTCCATAGTTGTTATACAGAGTATATGGTAAATTTTCGCGTTGTCTGTCGGAATACCTTGCGTTCTCTAGTACAGCTATGGGGCTGCACTTGTTTAATGCGCATTCAAGGCATCTTCGCCCTTGATTAAAGGTGGCGGCTATAATAATTATTTTTATCAAATATTGTTAAAATTTTTGTCATCCATTCAGCCATTTAATGAGGATAAATTTGTGTGAAATCATGGATTTTCACATAAAAAGCATTATCGTAAATTTATTTTGCTCGATTGTAGCTCATTGAGAGCTAATGAAAAATAGGTATTGAAGTGTGCTCATGATGTTTTTTTGATTTTTGTCATAAACTGTAGAAATATACCCCTTACGCATTCTAATAATAGTTTCTTGAAATAGCAGCCTCATAGAGGAAGTCGAAGTAGGCGTGATGTATCCCAGCGGAACCAACACATTCAACATGATGCCACGAGGGACTCGGGGGCTGCACGCTAGGCTTAGATTTCTTGAGCAATTGAGAATCTTTTAGGAAGCAATTGAGAAAGCAAGAGAGACACGGAGAACATCATATTAGAGAGATATTTTGATGGTCGGATGGATATGGAAGTTCTTTTCCCCCCGAACAATAAAAGACTTAAGTAAGTGCTTGGCATAATTTCTTTAGGGAATTTCCTTTTTTATTTGGTTTTCTAACACCCCCCGCCACACGCCCTTTTAGGTGGCTTGCGAGGTAGGATGTAATTGTAGATGGCAGAAGCTCATGGAAATGCGACGAGTCGTTAAGCATCAAAGAAAGTGAACGCTTTAGGTTTCTGTGTCTCAAAGATTGAACTGATAAATTCGGTGACTTATTCGGTAATTTATGACAACACTTACCGTGTTATCCCAATTTCTTTGACCAAGGTCCTTAGAAAACTGATCATATTTATAATCCTTAACGTCTTTGACAAACTGATCATATTCTCAAATTTTCTTACCTTTATTCCCCTGCAAAAACTTTTCTTTCGCCAGTAAATTCAGGAATCAAAAGTTATATCTATAGTAAAATAATAAAAGAAACGAACCGAGATAGTGTGACGTGAAAGTCAGAGAATCATTAAGGTGACAGAGAGCATACCATGCAAAAATGAAAATAATCCGTGCTGATTTATTTGCTATTGATCGCGAGTTAATAATAAACATATTTGATCAATCTGAAGGAAACGTAAAAAAAACTGTCGTTATTATACGTCTATCTTATTAATATTATCATATTTTTAACTTTTATATTAAAATAAAATGTATGTTACATTAATTGTTGTGTGCTGTTCTTAATCGCAAATATGAGAAGACCGTTTGCGTGTCAGACTCTTGCGCCCCGCCAGAAAAAAATCCTGTATCCGCCCTTGGTCCTTAGCAAACTGATCGTAATTTATCGGTTTTGAAATACATTCCAGGTGGTCTCATATTAGAAAACGTTATGGTGGGGGACCTGTAGGCGAGATTTGATGTCCGAAAACAGGTTAATTAAGGAAAGTGTTGTAATATCTCGCCTGAAGCTCCGACGACGTTTAACTACAACGCTCCCGTGGCCTCCACCGTAAAACCTCCCTTAAACCACTCCGCCCCGACGGACAAATTAAATTTCTCCCCTCTCGAGATCTCTTCATATCTCACGGGTCGTAGATTCGCAGTGGACACTTTCGATATATGTCCATATCCCCTCGGCTGATTCCTCCGGTTTCCAATCTCATCTCGCGCGGGCATGACGTTTATGGACGCGTGGGTATAATTCCACCTTCGCCCGCCCGATGGCGTGCCCCTCGATTCATTGACGCGTGGGCGAGGAATCTCATCAATCAGGCGACAATATTTACATTCGTCCTCCGTCGGGTGCTCTTCCTGCCACCGACCGGCCGTGCCCTTACTTTCTGACGCGTCCGCGGATCTTCCACTCGCGCTGCTGATGTCCGAATCATCCCTCCATTAAGAGCCATCCGAGAGGGCTACGCTCATTTGACGCATTTGCGGCGACTCGTTTTGCAAACCAGGTTATCACAATCAAATGCTTGCGAGGATAGCAGTAGATTAGTCAATTCGAGTACGGGATTTCCATACGAACGGTACCGATATGTGTTCGGTTTGACTGCGCAGTCAAACGACCGAAATCGGGTTAGGTATCTGACTTCATGCCCTTAAGGAATTCCCAGTTATTTATGAGGAATGAAAAAATATGAAACTTTGTGCTTTCACGTGAATATTTATTCATATATTTACAAGACCATGGTTCCAACGTTAGACGTCGTCATTAGGTGGAGTTCACCTGATGATGACGTCTAACGTGGAAACCATGGTCGTGTAAATGTGTAAATAAATATTCATGTGAAAGCACGAAGTTTTTTTCTTTTTCATTTTTCATAACGAATCGCTTTCACAAAGTTTCGCCTCAAACCATCAATTTTACCCAGTCATTTAATTTTCGAAGTTTCGAGGAATAACTCTACGGGTGTCCATCACCCCAAATTACAATGGGCGTGTAGAAAGCGCCATGTTTGTTTCACACGGCGCGCGTACTTGTATAACCTGACGTGTGTACGAAGGAGCAGTCCAAATTGCGTCGTGTAAAGCGAAGAATTGCTAAAACGCATGCGAGAATGCGTGGACGTGAGACGGCAAAATAGCCCCTGTTCTAAATTCGTTTGTTCAATCCCGTAATTCCACGCCATAAAGAAAAATTATTGCAATTCTAGCCTGAGCAATTACGTGCTCCGTGTAAAAAGCCTTTACACTGATGATAAAGGAATTAGGGTGGGAGCCGCTGTAGACTCGGAGGCTTCGCGATAAGTATAGATTGAGCTTGCTTGAGTAATTGAGGAAATATATCATTCAGGGCGACACGGAGATCATCACATTAGAACCGCACTATTTTTCCAGGTCCGATAAATTAAGAGAGATGTTTTGCCGAACGGATAGATATGGGAATTCGTTTTTCCCCCGAACCATAAAGGACTTTAATAAACGCTAGTCCCAACCTCGTTAGAGTACTTAATTTTTTTCTAAGCTGTAAACGGCTGGTGTCCTAACACCCCCTGCCACACGCCTTTTAGGTGGCTTGCGGGGTATTATATAGATGTAGATGTAGATGTCCGACTGAAACGATAAATCAAGAGAGGTATTTTGACGAACGGATAGATATGGGAATTAGTTTTTCCCCCGTGCAATAAAGGGCTTTGTTTAATGCTAGGCGTAATATCTTCAGAGCATTCCTTTTTATATGTTAACGGCTGGAGTGTTATCACCCACCTCCACACGCCTGTTGATGCTGCTTGCGGGGTAATAGATGTAGATGTAAAATGCTGACAGTACTTCCTCCCTCAGAGCATCAACTCCCCTGCGTATTAAAAAAATCCAAAAAATTCCCCTTAAAATTATTCTCTGTTGCGCTACTGCTATGGCGGCCCTGAATCACTCTATCCCCTTCTGTTGGAAAGCATCACAAATGAATAACTTATGCATTCAGATGTAGCTGGAATCCCATATGGATTCTTGGAAAATGCTGTTATTAGTGCCTCACTGGCTGCAATGGTACTCTTATTACCCCTGCATCAATTATCTGTGTATTTGATTCTGGGGGCGAAGGCCACCGTTATTAAGAGCGAGACGCGATACACTAGGTGGAGCGGGCTAACTTCACACTTCCTGTTTACCGATATTTAGAGTTTTTACGCAGTTCATTTTTTCCAGGATCAACTTTGCAAAAATTTGGCCTTGATATTCTAGGAGAATGAATGAATGACTACTCTTTTTAATTTCCACATGGATATATTAAATAAAATCCAACACGTGTCAACACTCTGAAGTTATCTGAAGAAATACGGTTGATGTAAGAAGTAGGATCGCGAAGGCAAAAGCGGAATTCAATATAAAGAGTCAAATTTCAACAGCCGGAAGTAATAGCCTAAAAAATTTAAAAAAGAATTCTCAAAGCCTACGCATGGAATGTGGCATTACTTGGCTGTGAAACATGAAATCTAGGTCAATATGATAAGAAGACACCGAGTTAATACGAACTATGGTGTTATAGACGAATGCTAAAAATTAAGTGGACAGACCGAATATCTAATGAAGAAATATTGAATCAAATGAAAGAGAAAAGAAGCATATTGAAAACGGTTATAAATAGAAGAGTCTAACTTATTGGGCATATATAGAGGCATGCGGGAAATCCTATAGAAAATTCTAGAGAGGAATGTGTAGAACCTGTGAGAATTTCACGATCTTACTTTGAGTAGACGGCTTCGCGGCGTGGACTGATTGCCGCTGTTGTTGGCGCATACCACCCCCTCATGGTGGCATTCAAAGCCCTTTTTGTCATTAAACTTCAAGAATGACACAAAGGTGTTCAATAGATTTGTTTTCTTTTAATAACTCCTGAAAGTTACGAGTATTCGTTCATTAACCCAGCATATTTTTCGTTCATCAAATCATGCCCACAGGGGTTATGTCATCCCTCCATAGGGTGTTCCAGTATTAGACCACCTATTTTGAATTACTTATTTTGAAACCGAGTAATTATGATCATGTTGCTGAGGACCTTTGTCCAAGAAATGAAGAAATCATGGGAAATGTTGTTATCTCGCTAAAATCATGATCGTTTTCGAATGGATACAAATAAATTAGTCAAAGAATGTATCAGACAATTTATGAGACACATAAACATAAAGCACTTGCTTAATTCAATTGAGAATAGACATCTTTGTTATCCATGTGAGGGTCTTATGTATGCATATGCTTTATGGAATACCGGAAAATGAGGGTGGCTTAAAGCGAAGATCGTTAGTAAACCCTCTCCCACGTGATGTTGGAGTCCCTCCGGCCTGTCCAAACAGTAGTTCCGGGATTTTGATGGTTAAAAGTTTTCGTATAGGGGGATGGGTGTGTACATTTCTTTGATTTCGCCGGACCCTCGAGGAAGAGGAAACGAAATTGTTATGCCCTTTACGCCCACTCTGAGCCGAAATCCCATATCGCACCCACTCCACACGGTTTATTTCCACTTCTATGGAGTGGGACGTGTGCTTTCTTGATAATGACGTCGTATGTCCAAACAAAATTTAGCGCGAAATTTACGAAGCGAATTTTCGCTACCGCAAAATTCATCTCGATGCCGAATGTAAACCTTCTTTGTAGAATTTTAGTTTTTCCCGGCGTACAGTTTGAAGAAATGAATCTCGGGTTTCCCACCGGGTTTGGTTTTACGTGATTGGTCCCCAAGGTTCTTAGATTGTAGGTGTGTCCCCATGGTTATCCAACGATTTGATCGATGGGTTTTTCTTATTTACAGGAAAATCCTCCAAAATCGTTGGTAAAATGGCTGAGCCAGGTGTCGTTAGTGGTGGGTTCTGGTCGCTTCTATATCGGCAAGGGTATTCCCCATACCTCCCTTACAACCCTATCCCAGAGGCGTCGTCGGGCTTCTATCGCGGCGGCGCCTCTTTCCTATTTCCTTCCCTTCTAAATGCCTCCCTGGGAGCGCGGGCGTATCAGTTGTAGTACTGGGTCCCGGCCCCGGCGCGGGCGGTTTTAACCCTGAAAGAACCCCCCTTGGGTTCTCATCGGTGTCCCCATTGTTCTAATACTATTACTCTAAGAACCTTGAGTGGTCCCAACGTTTCCACGGCTGAGTCTGCAATCGCCTTCAGGGGTAGAATCTGGAGTCAAATTCTTTTCGGTATTCTTTGTACACCTTCTTTGTTTCGAGTGGTTGGAGTTATGAGCAGGGCTCTTTAATTTTCGGAAATGAAAATATTTTCTCGAGTCATATGTTTTTACATTTTTTAAACAATCTTTTGCATTCTTGGGGTAATTTGTCAGTTAATCCACGGTTTTGGATGGTGCTCGGACCTTACTATTGCACTATATAACGATAAGTTGCCCGGAAATTGCGAAAAGTAGGTTTCGCGATAACCAAGGAGCTTTGTTTTA
The DNA here is from genome assembly GCF_921293095.1 of Ischnura elegans. Taxonomy (NCBI): domain Eukaryota; kingdom Metazoa; phylum Arthropoda; class Insecta; order Odonata; family Coenagrionidae; genus Ischnura; species Ischnura elegans. The sequence continues at coordinate 19,893,100 of NC_060257.1, forward strand.
TGAGTACCAAATAAATGTTTGCACTGTGTGCATGATAGATAATTTCATCTTCAAAATCTATTAAATCAGGGAAAAATGAAAAATTATTCTTACCTACTGCTAATGACTAAAAAATCTAATGCATCTTGAATTTGGTGTGCTTTTCTATTCCATTAACATTTAAGCTCTATGGCGTGCGCTTGACATTGAGGAGGACATATTTGAATTGGAATCCTAGTTTCTAATTTATAATAATGCATTACCAAGTGGGAATGAAAAGTACCGAAGGATAAAAAAAGAATGAGAACCGAAGGATTCGAGTTTGTGTCACCGTAAGACATGTACACTTTGATTTTGTTCATGATCAAAGGAAGGTGCTTTTGACCTGGAAATTTCCATTGGGATGAGTTATTCACAAATATTTTAACAGCGAAAATGTTTTACGGTATGTGCTGCTTGGATGATTTCAATTACAGGATACCTTAGTTGAGTAGTTCTTGAAATGTTTGAATTTTAACCTTGAATATTTTTTCAGAGGCTGGTAGAAACTATTTTTCTCATAAGTGGTGCATCAAAATTTCATTTGTCAAAAGGTTGTGAATTGGCGGTTGTGTGATTCAATGCTTACTTGTGTCTGTACAGTGTACAGAAAACTTAGTGTTACAATTATGCAGCCTCGGAAACGACGGGGTCAAGTCCTCGCCAACCAAACCGATGGTCCCGGGTTGGAGTCCCGCTTGGAAATGGGTGTTTTTAATTGTGTTGTCAAATATATGAGTGGGTTGGAAGCCAAGGGGTACTAGTGATTTTTTTCTCAACAGAGTTAGGTAAAGTTAATTGTTAGAGGAAATACACAAAAATTGGTTGCCAAGGGAAACGAGTGAGTCTCTGTTCTGTGCTGACATCGAGTGGAAAATCAAATGCAATTCTAAGCATCCAATTGATCTCTTATGTTTTCTATACCTAATTTCTGTACCTAACTCTGTGTAGAAAAAAGAAATTGCTTATACCCCTCGGCTTCCAACCCACTCATATGAAAATTATCGTAATTGGTGGACGTTGTGATCATTACAGGCATCTTTATTATGATGTCTGTAAATAAGTGCAAGGAGTAAATAAGGAGAGTTCACCATCCTAAGGTCTATACTGTGGCTATTTCATACATATAAGTGACCATCCATGTGTTTGTTGGTGGTGAGTTTCCGTGTGAATACTAAAACTGTCGGCTTTTGCGCTAACTCTTCCACTTCTGCTGCTTTTGTGGTGAAACTCGAGTGTTGAACTTTGTGCGATTTTTGCTCAACTTCATCGCGCGTTTTGAATATGATATTTGAATATTAAAAAGTTCTTGCGGCGGTCTTACGACTTAATCTTGGCTATGCCTTAGTTAAAATGAAACGTTAATTCACTACGGGCCGTAAGAACTTTTAAATTTTATTTCGTTGGCTGATGATGACTAAGTGAGAAGAGTTTGTGATTTGTTGTCGTGTTTGGTTTTGGGGAGTAGTTAATGTGGATACAGACTTAATAACGCCCCATCACTCGCCTTTTGAGGTGGCTAGCGGAGTAGTATAAATAAATAGACATATTCATGATCTTATAGTTTCCTTACTTGTTTAATACATCTTTGAGAAAAGTAGTTTTTTTTCCGTATCCTAATTGGCAAACATGTATCCTCTTAAGAGGCAAATTTTTTTGTCAAAACATATCTAAAGAAGTATTGGAATACATGATTATTTGACACTTTATATTATCCTCAGCGGAAATCCTAGAAACACTTATGTCTAGCTAGATGCATGAGTCACTTTTGGAAGCTGTCGCAATTTTCAAAAGCCTTGATGAGGGAGAGTTTCCGGTTGAAGACCAGAGGGTTGTATTAGCTAAGCAAGGAAGGTATTGTGAAGGGAGTATTGAAAGGCATTAAGAGAAGGAAGCTTTGGGAGGAAGGGTAAATCACGTTAGCAGAATGCTCCGAGTCTGCGTCGCAATTAGGACGGGATTGTGAAGTGGAATCCACAATGACGGTGAGTCGTGCAAATCACCCTTCGTAGCTGCTCCACACCCGGGATGCCATATTCGCCGCAGTCGGACAGTACTCCAATAAGCGAGCAAGACAATACGTACGAGGTATCACAAAGGGAAATAATTTTGTATTTTTATCATTATGAGAGAAGCATAACTTCACCGAAAAATATATACCCACTAATAAAAGATCGTAGGCTTTCCTTTCATTGATCAAATCCTATAGGGCTTGGCTCCGGCTAAGGCTGTCTAAGGCCAACTTATCGACGAGAAACTCCCTTTCGTAATTAGGTCTAAGACTGACTGATCTAAGTCAGGGCTAAGTAAGTCAGTGTTTGGCAGGGGTGATCAATCACTAGCATGCGAGAGGATTCCAACATGCACACCTCACGGTCATAAAAATGTTACCAACCTTCATGCAGAGGCAAAACGTGGCAACTACTCATGCGAAGGCAGTCTATTTTTGAAACTAGAGTATGAAAAACATGCTCTTAGAAGTTCTAGGAAAAGTAAAAAACGTGCATTAAGAATACATAAGATAGAAGGCTTCGCTACAAGTCAACTAACTTATTAGTGAGTACTAACGTTGCCGTTATTGTCTCTTATCGATCATGGAAAAACGACATTCTGAATATATCTTTTCTAGAGTCTATTTCTCTTATTTTTATGATCTGATCTACTAGCATGTTGGCGTGCGTGAGATATGGCTAACTTTGTTGGAAAATAAAAATTTGGCTGGAGCTGATGGAGTAGGCCAGGGTGTGTAAGGAGTGATCTGGCGAGACGTTGAATGGCTTACTTGATTAAGCAAGCGATTTCCTGGGATAGAATTTTTGAACGACTACTAATCTAGTGCATCTAATTTCTTGCTTTTCTTTCCTACCGGGAATGGTTTTGCGAAAGAACATCGGTAATCCGAACGCTTGAAATATCGAGAATAACCTTAAAGTGCCGAAACCACGGTCGGTATCGGAGTTGTGTATTTAAGTTTGGAAATTAATATTGGTGTTTTATATTTTATCATGGATTGGCAATCCGTTTCCATCAAGTCTTTACTCCCTATTATGTCATTGCCATTTCGGAAGGGCCTGTTAATGCTTGTTCACTCTTGGTGATCGGTCTCTCTGAAACCGCTCTTCTCAAGCTACGAGTTTCCACGGTAACTGCAAATGTATCTTAAATGAAGTGTGCATTGGCGTTGCTCAGCAACTAATGAGTCGGTAGTATTTCAAGAACAAAAATGAAATTGTCGTACTAATTTCCTCCCAAAAGGTTTGGATAGCCCGTGAAACACTCTGCATTCACATTTTTTAAAAGTAAAGAGAAACGGAAGAAATAATGGAAGCTGGGGCGCAGCTGAGGTGGGGGTAGAATTTGAATTAATGGATTTCAAGGTTTAGGTAACATTAACCAAACCAGTTCGACGTATATATCTTAGCGCATCTCTATAAAAAAGGGCTTGAGATAGTAGATATTAAAAGTGACAAAGCTTATGGCCACTGGACAAAATTCTTTAAAGTAATTAATATTGTCTATAATTTCGAAAAAAATGAATGTTTGATAATGACAAGCATCCGTTGACATGATCTGGTTTTAAATTTTGCTTAACAATGTGGGTATGTACTTAAATAACTGTTTTCTTACCCGAGATATAATATGTAGTTTCTCTAATCCTGAATCCATTAATATAGCTATTATCTTAGGCAAAAGTCCTGGTTTTAAAGATAAAGTAAGGGTTTTTACGCTATATCCCACGCAGGAGACTATATAGCGACTTAACGTCTCACAAATATTATATTTTAGGACAGGGGTAGGTAATTTATATGTTACTGAGGTCCAATTTAATATCTAACTGTCACTTTTCTACGATATATGTCGAGGAAATCATGGATGTCCACAGCCCGTTTCTATATTATTAATTGCGTTTCTTTTACGAATTTTTGGCCCTCAATTCACACAACGTTTGACTACACTTACATTTCTCTTTAAGGTTAAATTTAAAGAGGAAAAGTTTTTTCTAGCATGGGTAAGCAAAATTTTTCTCTGTCAATCAAGCGAAAACAATGAGAGTTCATATTTTTATTTTTAAGTATTTCTAGTAGTGGCTTAGAAAAATTGTAAAAAAGATCATTTTGTGCTGAGAATGTAGAGTATTTTGATAGCATAATGTCGGACCACGAAATACGTTTGAAAACACCAAACTTTTATTTTAGTGTATTTGAAAATATTATATTTGGTGTGAATGATTGCATAGAATATTTTGATTAGGTAATTAGATTATTTCATGTGGCAATCTGAGCTTAAACCTTCTAATAAGGAAAATAAATCATTGTTTTAGACCGGCTGAAATCCTCCTTTTAACATTAATTAATTAGGCCATAAACAGGACTATTAAAAGACCAGACATAGGCGAGGACAATTAAAAATTTAATCTGAATATTAGCGTAAGACAAATTAGGAAGGCCGGAAAAATGAAACATAGTGATTGTTTTGGGTACATTAGCCCTCTTGAGCTGTTAAAATGTCTTGTGTGGTATTGTGGAAATATCTTGCGAGGTATTTAGTGATACCGTTGTCGACTACAGCCCTTCAATAGTCTTTCACGAGGTGAACGTATTTGGAAGCCTAGGGAATCAAATTGGCACGGCGTGGTTTGATCTGGGCCTTCCCAGTCTAGGACAATTATGACTGTTGTGCTTCACGTCATGGTGTAATCTGCGTTCTGCGAAATTGCATTAGTAAGTCCCCTCATACATTCAGTCTTCTCACCGTCACAGTTCCTACATGTCACCGTCTTTCACGCTGCCTTTGTACCAATAACTCTGTTCCTAATTAATCATTCCCTTTGCCTTACCTATTATCTGCTATCACTTCAACTCCTATCTTATTAATATGGATACTCGCATCTTGTGACCTATCTCATGATTGAGTTTGAAAATTCCTTTTATTTTTTTCCACGTTACCAAACCTCTCTACTGGTTCAGATTTCCTGCAGCTATGTTCAATGTTGAATATTACAAAATAGGTTATACCTAGACTCAAGGTAAAGCCTTTTCTGTCTATGTATATCTCATAAGAAAGGAACGACGAGATATTTTTGTGAGATTAGAACCACTTTATGTACTGTGCCTTTGTGCCAATTATTCTGTTCCTATCTAATTAACTTATTTGTCCTCATAATAGCTTAGCATCTCTCTTAAACCTACATTATTTCATACAATAATATTCATTCCTAACCTGTAGTCATATTTCATTTTGAAGGTAAAATGTGCTTTATTGCGTAATAATCAATCGTATTTACGTTTTGTGCTTGTTTAGATTTCTTTTGATATTTCCAAGTATAGACTAGAACATGAGAGGCGAAGGCTAATGATATTGATATGTGACATCTTGTATGCCGTGCAAGAAGGAGCGAGGAAGGGAATATATTGATCAAATGTAGTCCTGTAGATATAAGTAATGCTGTAAATACAGCTTTGCGAACATAATACTGATTTTCAGTATTAAAAAGTGATCTGATTAGGTGGAAAGAGGTTGTAAGCTTCAAAAATGCCTATTTAGAATATGGTAAAGAGTATTTTTAAATTGCTGTGTGAATCCCACCTGGAGAGCTAGCTAACCATTGAATTATTACGGAGGCTTCCGCGGTGAGTTGATTGGTGATTGTTTTTCGGGTTCATTCCGCACGAAACTGTCGTCCGCAAAATATGAGTCAACGCGGAATGAACCCGAAAAACAATCACCTAGCTAACCATTGAGTTTAGTGTGTTTTTAATGCATATAAAGTTTGTTTCTACTCAAGCATTAGGTATACCTACACTGTGAATAGAACAACATATCTATTTTCTGATCTCAATTTATTCCTTCACGTCTTAGTAATTCGTTGGCTTGTTGAGATTTTACTTATAGTGTTTGGATGGAGACAAAGTGACTAAAAGCAATGCTAGCCGGCCTAGTCTCTTGTCCTTTTTTTTCGTTTTGTTAGGCCTTGAATGTGGGTCAGTAGTTTAAAAATAGCTTGACCGTGATTATTTGGAGATCGATTCGGGAATCACGTCATTCGTCACCAAATTATTCGGCCCCATTTTCTGGGACGAACTGTTGATATGGTGAGCTTATGGAAAGAGGTCGACCGTTAAATCGGCATAGTTCTTTCTATGAAATTGCGTGCTTTAAAGTTCACTGCTGATTTTAAATGAATCCCTGCTTTAAAATGCACTTCGGGTAGGAGCTAATGTTTTCCCGAATCATTTTTGTTCCCATTAACTGAAAACGGAATTGCAGCTCATTGTAATAGAAAAAAATTATAACCAATGTCCACTATGTGTTTGATGCGTACCACTACTTATTACGTAATTTTAACTCGCTATAGCTGAAGATGACACGGCGTTGAAGCTTGCGGCATGCGAAAAAAATAATGTGGACATCAGGTCTATTATTTTATAAGTCAAAATTAACAATTCGAAATTGTTTTTCCTACATTTCGTCCCCTGCAATTGAATGAGTTAGTTAGGTTAATATTTACGGTTATGTGGTTCTGGTGGTAAAAATATGCCGTAAGTATATTTTCTTATCGGAAATCACCTTCATATGCATGATAACTGTACGTATTCGTTGTAACTGCATTAAAATATAAACGCCGCATTTGGTGATGTACACAGTTCTAATGTAGGATATCGGTATTTTAATCTGCGATCAACTCACGAAAATCATGAATCAATGTCACTGGTAATTCCATTATTGTGTCCTATTGTTTGTGAATTACTCATAAGCAAATTAAAAAAAAAGATTATGGGCAAATCAAAATATAATTGAATACTTTTAATTCATAAGGGAGTGCCATTTTATTTTTTAAAAGTTAGTATCTCAAAAAAGATTTTATTGTATGAGTCAAGAAAATATGAAAAGCTTGTATAAGTCAAGTCCATCAGGCAGTTTATGCGCAGGTATAAACTTCTAGGTACTGAAGTGTTTACTGGATGGGATAGGGTGAAGCTCTGGACAACAAAGAGAGGAAGATACTAACTAAAAAAAGTAAAATCACACTTTCATCCTTAGAAATTTCGATTCTTCAAATGAATACTTGCTAGATTAGTTTAGTTGCTATGTAATATTTCAAAATGGAGACTACTTCTGGGGTTCATATGAAAGTATTTCCATGCCGGTATAATGAGTTACAGCAAGTGAAGAAGTTGTTTCTATCCATGGCGATACTAATACGGGATACATCATTTTATCACTGGGTGCAATTAAATATTTTTAATAAATGTACATATTTTATTTCAGGGATATGGTGTGGATCCCTATGACTGGTGTCGCTTTGCTGGTCAGGCTTGGGCTTCTTCAGTGGGCATGAAGGAGCGGCAGCTAGTTCGCATTGACCCTCATACGGCCTTGCAATTCAAGCAAGAGGTAAGTATAATGGAGTAAAATCACAATTTTTCAGTTTTAAAATGTTTTTAACCAGTACTTGAATTTTGTATAATAATCCAACTCCGTTGTTCGGTATTCATTGCAAACGTACGCTCTTTCAAATAAAATTTTATATGGAGTGCACCAAGTTAACGATTTACTGTAATGGAATGGACTACTTGCCTGGTTTTGGTGCAAATATACCTAAATTCTCCCTTGAGGAACCTTCGAATTGGAGTTTTTTTCAGCTCTGAAAGTACTTCGAGAAGTGGGTTATTCTATACCTCTATATTGCCCAATTTTGCTCGTTGTGTGTGTGCAATCTATTTAAACCTCAGAAATGCAACCGCTCCTCAAAAAAAAAAAAAACAAAATTACATGAATTTTTTACTGAAATTTGCAAATGGCGTGAAGAACGCGTCTGATGGAACGGGCATAAATTTTAATTAAAAACGGAGCGTTCTGTATTTATCGGAATATTAGATATTAGTGATTTACGTTCAATGACGTCAGACCACCTGTCAGATTGAGAAGCATTACCGTTTCGATCTGCTCGATAATGCGCACTCTAGTTTCTACTCTTGGCACATTTTTGTCAGTCTATATTGCGTAATCTATATCTAGCTTAAATGTACCTACCCGCAAACCACTACAATTGAAGTCTGGTGGATTTTTTTAAGGACGTGAGTCGTTAATCTGACAAAAAGCACACATGTCTACATTATTGGGTTATGGCTTAACGTATCAATGGCCATAAAAATAAAAATACTTTCTTCTATTCCACACTTTATTTTAAATAGTACGACCCGGGTTTCTGCATTTATGATATATACCTAATGATAGCATGATATTGAGAAGCCCGGGTCATGCTATTTAAAATAACGTGTGCAATAGAAGAACATATTTTTATTTTATGATGAAGCAGTTCCACAATATCACGCCGGAGACCGTGTCTTATGTTTCAAAGGCCCTTCATATTTCGTGAAAACTAATTTTTTTACTTATCCGTTTGTTAATATGCCTATCTGTGGAAGACATCTGATTTCAGTCGTTCAAAATATCTTAGCCTAGCGCGTAACCTCCTACTTACAAGTATCAGACGGTCCAAGGTTACAATTTCCTGACCTAATTCAGGTAAATGTTTTGTGACGCTCTGCATTCCCTCGTAGTAATTCTAAATGAATTTTGCCACTCTCCATAGAATTTATTTATATCTCGAATCTAATCATTCTCAACAAAATTTCAAATACTTGCTGCATATTTAAGTAGTGGACTGGCTGGCACTATGCGGCATCTCCCTTCCTTTTCTTCCGAGTCTAATCTTCCCCTAATTCCTTTGATTACACCTAGTTTCTTCATGGCTCTGTCGCGAATTTTTCTCAGAAGTGCTCCCCACGCCACATGGATGTAGTCTAACCAGAAGGGGACTCCATTAAAGGCTCAAAAACTTGTGGATTTTTAAACAATAAAATAAGAACATTCAACAGCTCAACAATCAGTTATGCCAAGTATTACTTTAGTCCTATAAATTAATTTGAACCAAACTACTTGAATTAAAAATAAATGGACCGCGAAGGATTTAATATGGGATACGCTAGAAAACCATGACAAAACACGACCGGTAGAGCGAGACTGATGCGTTCTCTTAATGCTTGCGGTTGGTTCGACTGGCGCGGCGCGATCGTCATTTGGGACCTACCGCGGTGTTCCCGATACCGATTGCGTGTCACAGCTCCCTGAGTAATGGCCCGGAGCTCAAATGATCGCCAGCGGATGGCCCTAGTAGCACGTAGGAGTGCTGCACCAAGCACAAAGTAGAAGGGAGGATAGTGGGAAAGGGAATGTATACGCATATATATACGGGAGGGAAGGGGAGGGTTGCGGAGCTCGAGGAAAACCATACGAGTCCGCAGCTAAAGCAATCAATTCTTCTCCACCCTCGCAACGCTGTTTTTTTCATCTGATCCCCTCTTACTTTCCCAAGCAAATGGGTGAGCTCTCGGAATTCAATCCCGTGTTTTATTCTTTTTTTATAATTATTTTTCGATCCGGATTTGGTAAGGAAATGGCTGTTCGCCTGGAGAATCGAAGAACTCTGGGCTTCATCGAGATTCAAATTTCGGCATCATTAATCAGTATGGTATCGCTGTGTGCAGTAATTTTGTATCGTAATTTCGCGTAATTGTATCCTGTCACAAATGTTACTATGGACTCAATTACTCATACGTTTTTGTAATAGTTTTTGCATGTATCGAAATCATTAAGGGTGGCCAAACCTTTCAACTAATTAGGCTATCGATGAAATTTTATGTATACTTTGTGAACGAGAACCATCCTTTATTTGACTGATGAGATGGTAGCTTTTAAACTTAGGTGTCTATAGTGTTGATATCACTTTTATACACTTGTATTGGATTTCGTAAGTTAATGCATGATATTGTGAGCTGAAATTTGATATCTTGTTGTACGTTTTTTTTACTTAATATTCGCGCTTGTATCTCATTTAAGCCTTATTTAAACTAATTTTTTGGTATTACTATAATTTTAATATTTTGAGGCTTTTTTGAGGTTTATTTGATGACTGTAGACTTTAAACTCAATATGTCATGGACGTTATTGCATTATTTTTGATACTGATGCGTGCCTGCCTACTTCCCCTACGTATGCGATTAATTACGCATAGTTTATTATTATTTCGTCAGTCTTCTTTGATACTGCTAAAATTTGATTGGGAGGACAATATAAATGATAAAAAAAAGCCGATGAAAGCTATGGTAGCTGATTATACTGTTGCGGATTTTCTTAATTTTTGAGACCATAGTGCTCCAACCACTTTAGTAGATTCATTGATGTAACAGCTGTTTACACTGGCCAACGATCCTTTGAAAAAATAAAAGGAAGGAAGAGTATATCATTTTCATGAAATTTTTTGTTGTTCCTTGAAATTTTCTAGCTTAAATGGCTTTATCTAATACTGTTTTCAGCACGTAGGTTTGTTACTCTGTGTTCACATGAAAATGTCCTCTAGTCAAGCGGCCTTCTCGAGTGTGTTACAAATAGTTAATGCTTTCAATTAGCCATTATAATATATGTTGAACTGTGATTTAGTGTTGTTGTCTTTGCCTGAATAGGTAATACCCGACCCGCCAGATTGCACCTTTCATCAATAGTCAAATATCGGCCTAAACCATTTTCTAAGGAAAAGAGCTAAATTACACCTGCAATAAATAAATAGCCTCGAACCTGTAATACCCAACGCACTACGAGAAAGCTACCGAATAGGTAGGTAACTAACAACATCCAAGAGTAAATTCCTACTGTGTGAATGAATAGCTAATGCTGACGCTGGCATTTATTCTAACACCGGAGATTCCGAAGGAGACATTCCGAACAATAATGTTGCAGCAATTTTCACTCTTTTACCCCGCCTTAACCGCATTATAGTCGAATGTGATTTGAGATATTTCAATGGTCGTAAAACCCTTCAAGTAATTAACTTGGCATGGAGACTAAGTATTCCTTTCTGAACCATCCCAGTTATTAGGGTTGTGCGAGTTCTCGAAAATTCGAGTCGAGTCGAGTAGTTGGTACTAGACTCGAGTGTTTCGATTGGCATTACGAATGTCGAGTCGAGCAGTTTCGGTGACGTAGCTGTCGATGCTAGTAAGTTCAGAAAACTGCCGACATGAGGCGCTATCACGAAATCCATGTAAAATATTTTTTTTTATTCGATCAGTCGTTCTAATGCCTTGGCCTTGGAGTTTCAGCTTGATGGATACGTAGCAGACAACCACTTTGGTAGTCGACGCGGGCGATAGCGGCCGCCGAACGTCTTCCGACCCGGCTACGTATTCGGAGTGGACCGTTGCATGGCTCATACTTTTCTTATGCCATACTTTTATACCGTAGTATCTTTACTGTAGCACCGAGAGAATAAGTAAGCATTGTTAAGATTTCTGTGAAAAAATGTGACTTTTAGGTTTTAGCGGACAAAGCGGTGTTTGACGCCATGGTGCCATCTCTTAGCATATTTGTGTACTACGTACGTGCGATGTTACTATTCGTTTATTACTTTGCTGCGTTTAGTTTCCTTCTTGAACTCACAAAATAAGAGTTGCTAAGGTTAATTAAAGGTAGTGGCAAATAAAGAAATTTTTTGGTCTACAAAGCTAAAGCTTAGTTCTATTTCTTTCGCTTCTTCCACTTCAATTCCGTTAAGATCCAATATCCATAATAATTGTTGATATAATTTTGAATAAATTTCCCACGGCTACCAAATATTGCAATTTACTAGAAAGAACTTGTCCATCAAAAATTGTGTAGCGAAAGGCAATTTTCGGCTGGCAGCAATACTGTAATATGGAATCGTCAAAAAGTGCTGACTCCTAAGTCACATTCATTTTCAATCATCTCCAAATTCTGACACATATTACCATCAAATTTCCTCTTTATATTTTCCTTTTCACATTAGGCTAAGCATTTAGAATTGAAAATTTACAAGGGGACTGGAAAAATGGAAATATGCTAGAGCATGGATTGCTTAAAGCCTGGTTGAGAAGTTATCATACTCGACTCGACTCGATACTAGCGAGTGGTTTTCAACTCGACTCGATACTCGACTCGAGATCAAAAAGTGCTACTCGCACATCCCTACCAGTTATTATACTTTAAATCTGAATCAAAAATTTCCCGCCAAGTCTATTCACGATACGTAGTGCTACTTTCAAAAGACATATCTGGCTAATTCCACCTCCGATGACTTTACAGATTTGATGTCCACTTCAGAACTGCGACAAATGAAACTGAATTCGAGCTAGGTCAACCGAATGGTAAGTTCAATTGCAAACTCTAAGATATTTTAGCCACTTAGCCACTTTGATGTAGGGGTAGCAACATGTATCTTTTTTTGGCGTGTCCAATGTTTCCTAAAATTTTTAATTTAATTTTGAAAATTATAAACCTACGTAGAATTATATTTTTGCTCAAAACATTTTGAAAAAAATCAGGATTGTGTAGCGTAAAAGCATATACATTTTAAAATCAAGAAAGCGTTTTTCCAAAAAATAAAAACTGGAGATATTGTTAAAAAACTAAACATCTTGTTCCAATTTGTTTGGGGTTAATTGCGTTTTTGAGGCCTAAAACTTTGGCAAAACACATAATTTTTGATGCGATTGAAGTGTATATTATTTATTTTTCAAAATATCTGGAGGCACTTTTCACCATTGTCTTAACCTGATAGTCTCTTTAGCGCAAACCTTCGTAAAGAAGATATTTATCATATTCCATGCAATAATCGCTTAAAAAACTTTTTATTTTATGATAAAAATGGGCTTGTAACAAGATTCCCCAATTCAAACTCCCCGACTTTCCCCTGACAAAAGAAGTGAGGGAATTGAAGATTAATGAAGGAAAATTTGGGTAGTTGTTAAGTTCAATTGCAAACTCTTAGATATCTAAACGGAATGGAAGCGAACGCTGACGCCGAGATTTTCCTCATCTCCTGCGAAACCCAAAGTTAACACATTTACGTCCACCCGCATTGGGTGACGTCAACAGTCACCGCCTTCCGAGGAAGACATCCCAGCAGTGATTTTCCAGCACTTCTTACTCTTACCCCACTTACTAAGCATTAAAGTCGAATATGATTTGACCTATTTCGATGGCTCCTAGTCCCCGCGGAGAATGTCGTAATAAAAACCTGAATGGTCCCCAATATTTCAGTCCCTCCCCTCCTTTTCTAGCAGCCGCACTAGTGCCCTCTACGCCTACGAGTAAGTACCACTCAGACCCCCACTACCCACTCCAACAATAAAACTTCCGCCCTGACCCAGTTCCCATCGCGGTCCAATTCCTCCCACAACATTCCGCACACCCCCTCTCGGTCCGTTCCGTTCCTCCGTGCCATCCCACACGACTCCTCTCCAAGGGCCGCGTTCGAAATCCGAGTCCCTCCATCTCACACCTACATTCAAACACCCACCAAGACGCCACCGACGACCTCCAAAGTTTTTCTGGATCAGAGATGTGCATCTCGCCGCGACAACTGCCCCTTTGCGTAGCATCACGTGGGCGCGCTTCGGAACCATTGTCAGGCCGTTTCCATCTATTCATATATGTGTGTGTGTGTGTATAGCGCGGGCGAGGCATCGGCTTCGGTAAAACGTTCGCGGAAGCCTGTTGCGGATTGAGGCGGTCGTCGCAGCGTAGCTCAGTGATAGTTAATGGCCCCTGCCCGCTTCTGAGATGATCTCAAGGGTTTTTATTATAACGCATGCCTTCTATACGCCATACACTCAGCGTTAAACTATCGTCAGCAAGATATTTATGTTAACTGCGGAAAAAACTTCTTATTTGATGACAAAAATGGAGTTGTAACCAGATTCACAAATAGCAACTACCCTAATTTCCCTTCATTGATCTTCAATTCCCCTTACTTCTTTTGTCAGGGGAAAGTCGGGGAGTTTGAATAGGGGAACGTTGTTGCAAACCCATTTTTCTCATAAAATAAAAAATTTTTTTTCAGCGATTATTTCATGGAATATGATAAATATCTTCTTTACGAAGGTTTGCGCTAAAGAGACTATCAGGTTAAGACAATGGTGAATAGTGCCTCCAGATATTTTGAAAAATAAATAATATACACTTAAATCGCATCAAAAATTAGGTGTTTCGCCAAAGTTTTAGGCCTCAACAACGCAATTAACCCCAAACAAATTGGAACATGATGTTTAGTTTTTTAACAATATCTCCAGTTTTTATTTTTTGGAAAAACGCTTTCTTGATTTTAAAATGTATATGCTTTTACGCTACACAATCCTGATTTTTTTCAAAATGTTTTGAGCAAAAATATAATTCTACGTAATTTTCAAAATTAAATTAAAAATTTTAGGAAACATTTGAATAGGGGAATGTTGTTGCAAGCCCATTTTTCTCATAAAATAAAGAGTTTTTCAGCGATTATTGCATGGAATACGATACATATCTTCTTTACGAAGGTTTGCGCTAAAGGGACTATCAGGTTAAGACAATAAAATAATTTTTTTTCCGCGATTATTTCATGGAACATCATAAATATCTTCTTTACGAAGGATTTCGCTAAATTCGTTGCGCATGGAAGGCCTGTGTCGGTGTAAATAACCTTGAGATCAGCTCAGAAGCTGGCACCTCACTTCCGTTTGGTAATTAGGTTAGATTTAAAGCATGTAATAGTGAATCGAATTCATAAATCTTTGGAATTTCATTTTGACTCTTTTATATGGGTTCGCAGGAAGCCTGTTGAGGATTGAAACAGTCGCCGCCGCGAAGTCCTGGGATTTACTTTGGCCCTTTTAGGTATATGTAATTATATCTCTTAAGCAAAAAGAGATCGCCACGATTGTACCCTTCATGCTTAGCATTAAAATTAGTGCTGTAAACAATAATAATCATCTATTTTTGGCTAATGGGAGCTGAAGCTGACTAAATGTTTGTGTTTATTTTTATTTTCAGTAAATCTTAGTGCTTGATTACGTAGATTTCTGTTGCCTGAACTCCAATATTTGCTAATTCATCTCTAACCCTCGGCCAATTACGTGCTTTTTCTTGGAAAACGGATCTCTGGTATTGTTATCAATGCGATCGACTCCAATCAGAATTTTTCGAGGATCTAAATGACTAAATTCTTGACAATAATAGACTCCTAGCTGGCCGTTTGTAGTCACCTATTCTTGGCCAATGGCTGCCGAAGTTGGATCGAAGTTTCGTTCATTTATTCTCTGGTTTCGTTAGATGATGCTATTGGTATTTGATTACGGAGGTGATTTTTGTAGCCCGAACTCTTAGGATTGCTCGAAATTTGGTGTTACTAAAAGATCTGCGCTTCGATAGATGACCCGCATTTAAAATTTAGTCGTGACGCTTCGGTGGTGTAAAAGGCATTGATATAATGAGAAATTTTTTTTTCTTAGCTTGCAAAAGATAAATATACGCTTTAAAACAGATAATAAATACAAGAATAGTATTCGAAGATATCTCCCTTAGCAATAACAAAAGAAAGAGTAAAAATGGTACATTGACCATTGTAGGTACATGTATTTATATCCATTGAACAAAAAGAGATTTCGCCACGATTTTTATACACTGTATGCATAATATTAAAAGTAGTTCTGGACAAAATAATGAGCGATGAATTGGCCGCCTGTAGCCATTTCTTACCCTCGGACAATTACATGAGTTTTCGTGTGAAACAGGTCTAGTGATTTTTATCGATGGATCGACTCTCCTGAATATTTTTCGTGGAGTTTGGTTTCTAAAACCTAGTCAATAATAAACGTGTCTGGTTTGTGTTACCTATTTTTGGCCGATGGCTTCCAAAGTTGGATCAAAGTTTCGTGCATTTTTTTTCTCTGGTTTCGTAAGATGATGCTCATGGTATTTGATTACGGAGATTATTTTTGTGCCCTAAACTCTCAGAATTGCTTTGGTATTACTGAGAGCTCTGCGCTCAAATAGGCGACCCGCTTTGGGAAATCCATCCTGACACTTCTTTGATGTAAAATTGAGACAATGAAAAACATGTTTTCCTTACCTCGAAAAAGATTTATAAATGGTCTAAAACGTTAAATAAACACAAGAAGAGTATTCAAATATCAGTGTAAAAAGGAGACTTAACAATAGGGTAGTTTCCTTCATCAAAGAAAACGAAAGGCTTGATTGCGATTCGTTACCCACCATTACTGTATTCATAATATACAAATTGTTTGGTTTTAGTAATACCAGTTTAGACGAATGGCAATGGTCAATTTTATCCTCATTTGAAAAAGGCCAGATTGGCGCCCATGCGATGCCACTCCACGTGGCGTCACAGGGAGCTCGTTTCTATACGAGTAGATAAGAGTTTTACACCGTCTGAGATTACCAATGCATGCATGAGGCACAGACTTCAGGGAACCATCTCTTAATAATCGCCTATTAAAACTGGCTAAGGTCGGAAAGTTTTCTTCGTTTGATAAGGTATTAATAATCCTTATTTAAGCCAAGCGCTACCAGCTAGCAGGGTACTCTGCTACCTGCTAGCATCCTACGTCTAATCAGCGCTCAAAGCCTCGCCCCAAGGTCACCTCACTTGCAGCAGCGGTAACCAGAACGACGTCACACGGAGATTTCCCAGCATTCATACTTAGCCGTCGCGTTTTCGCGAGCTTGAAAATTTACACTTTTCATTTAACCGCGAAAAATAGATATTGTCATTTAAAAATCTAAAAGGGGGAAATACGTACTCTAGGAGTATTAATATTTCGATTTAGGCAATAAAAAAATAATAGGAAACCACCATATTGCAAAAATTGTACTTTGGCCCTTTAGGTATATGCACTTATATCTATATAGCAAAAGGAGATATCGCCACGATTTTTTTTGTACACTGTATGCATAGAATTAAAAGTAGTACTGGAAAAAAAGATGAACGGTGGAGTGGCCCGCTATAGTCATCTCCAACCTCTGGGGATTTCATCGATGCAAACAACTTCCCTGAATATTTTTCGTGAATTTTGATATTTAAATTCTATTCGCTGAAGCGGCCGGTTGGTGTCGCCTATTTTTAGCCTACGGCTGCCAAACTTGGATCGAAGTTTCGTGCATTTTTTTCTCAGTTTTTGTAAGATGATGCTCGTGGTGTTTGATTACGGAGATGATTTTTGTGCCCCAAACTCTCAGGATTGCTCGACCTTTGCCTGTACCCTCATCCATTCTCATGTTCTATCGCGTAAAACAGCTCGTGATCTTGTTTCTTCCGCCCTTATCCACTTCGTTTGGCTTCGCAGTTCCTTTAATCACTCGCTTCGCTCATCCTTTACAGCCGCCAACGCACCTCCAACTCTTGTATTATCCTCCTTGCAAACGCCCCCGCGCCCATAGTAGTTTTGCCCTCGCCTCCGTTTAGTGAAGAATGAGCGGTTAGCAAGTTTGTTTCTAAGTTAAGTGGGCGATGGCGGTAAGATCTACTCAAAATCTCGTTTCCCTTGATAGTAAGTATCCTTACCCTTTCCATTAGTAAGACCCGTAAAATTCACGGTTGCCCAGGGAGGAAATCCGCGTCGTCCAAAAAATGCTGTTATTGGACATATGGTGTTTCACAGTTGATGCGAGAAATTGGCGTCTTGTAGAGAGGAAAATGGACGGAGAAAATGTCTTGGATGCAGTGGCGGCGCGTGCGTATACGCATGTTAGCAAGTGCACACCCAAAGATGAATAAATTATAAAAGAAAACTATTCCTTTGCAACGCGAAGGATAAAAGTACTATCTGCATATGCAAGAAACATGAGACTCCGAACGCTACAGCTATCTCCTTTTCGAATTCACCGCTCTACTAGTGTGCGATCCCGTGGCATCATGCCGGGCGCATTTTCGGTCTGTGCGATCGCTTGTGGGAGCTCTGGCGGGACGAGGTAAGCGGGGGGGTATGTGCTGTTCAAAGGGGCGATGGGAGCAGACTCAAAACCATGCGAATGCGCACGCGCATGTTTTTGGTGACTGACTAGCAGGTAGTGTAGTGGTGTAGCCGCCACCTACACTACCTGCGCCCAGGATACTAGTCCGTCTACAGAGCGATCTGTATAGCCGTTTTCTACACAACTTCCTCACAGGGTGTAAGGAAAAGAGAATGAATTTAAACTACCGTCACTTGTAAAGGCGTGTTGAGAATAATTATTTTCATACATGCTAATATTATTTCTGTTCTTGCAATTTTAAGGGTAGAGTGTACCAGTGATATGTTTTGCTTGCTATGTATTCTATTACGACGAAATATGACGCTCATGGATTAGGATTAACAGAATATAATTAAATCATCCTATATCTGCTCTAATGCACACCCTAGATAAATTACCACCAGCCGCCACTGCTTGGATGGCGACCGAAGTGCGTATCCCTAGGTTAATACAGTGACTGAGATAGAAAAGAGAGATTATGATACTAAAACCTTCCTTTAGCACGTTATAGGTTGTTATGAACATACATTATAAAGATAATTTCGAAATAAGTTACAAGATTTGTTTGATGAACCTGTCATTCATCATGACTAATTTTTTTCAGTTCATTATACTGGCTACTCCAAGGGTTAACATTACGATTGATAGAGTTCACTTTTGGGTTTGCATGACTTGCAATGATAATTCCAACATGGAGAGAATCATGTTCGATTAGAGGGAATATATTTTCCTCATTTTGACGAATATAAAGTCTGATAATTATTCCATAAGCAAAACCCGTAAAATTCGCGATTGCTCAGGAAGGAAATCCGCGTGGTCCAAAAACTGCTGTCAGCGGACAGATGGCGTTTCACAGTTGGAATTGGTGCCATTCGCAGGGGATAAAGTTGGAAGAATGAACGTAGGAAATGTCATGGGAAGCGACCGAAGTGCGTATCTCTAGGTTAAAATAGTGACGAAGGCCTAAGGAGGGGGATTATGGTATTAAAATCTCCCCTAGCGTATCGTAGGTTGTTATGATTATGCTTTTAAAAGATCATTTCGAAAAAAAGTCACAAGATTTGTTTGATTAACCTGTCTGTCATTCTTCATGACTAATTTTCTTCAGTTCGTTATAATGACTACTCCAATAGTTATAATTATTGATGATAGAGTTCACTTTTGGGTTTGAAAGACTTGCAAAGATAATTAAAAAAAGAGAGAATCATGCATAATTTGAGGGAATATAGTTTTCCTACATTTCGATTCGTTTATTACGATTCGATTCGAAAGACTGATAATTATTATGTTAGCAAAGCCCGTAAAATTTGCGATTATTCAGGAAGGAAGTCCTTGCGGTTCAAAAAACGCTGTGAGCGGACAGATGGTGTTTCACAGTTGATGCAAGAAATTGGCGTCTTTCGCTAGGAGAGAAAACTTAGGAAGAATGGGCGTAGGAAATGCCTTGAAAGACGATCAAAGTACGCACCCCAATGGTAAACGTTAGAAAGTGTCAAAATCAGTTTGATTTTCGTTACATTTATCTTGAACAATTTTAACATAACATAATATTAAATTTTAATATATTGGCTACTCGAATACTTAGAATTCCCGAGTGGTCCTAACAATTCTGTATCGGACAGATGATGTTTCACGGTTGGTGCAAGAAATTGGCGTCTTGCAGAAAGAAAACTTGGAAGAATGGACTGAGGAAATGCCTTGGAAAGCGACCAAAGTGAGTATCCCTAGGTTAAAATAGTGTCGGAAGCAGCGGAGGTGGATTATGATGTTAAAACCGCCCTTAGTCCTTCTTTGGTTATTATGAACACGGTTTTTAAAGCTCATTCACTCCTCAATTCGTAAAAAAGTTGCAAAATTTGTTTGATGGACCTTAAATTTATCATGCATTAGTTTTTCTGCTCAATATACTGTCTACTCCAATAGCAGAATTCCTATTAAAGTAGTTCCCTTTAGGAGTTGCATGAGTTGCATCGATAATTCCATAGTGAAGAGAATCATGGTCAATTAGAGGAAATATTTATTGCCTACATATTGATGCATAGAAATTCTGATGATTATTGCATTTTATCCACAAATCGTTTCTATGCCTTTCATAATCGCTTTTAAGTTAATACTTGTTGATGTGGCTAAGAAATCACTCGGAAAAAATCAAGTAATTAATTGTTCTTCCCTTTTCTAATTATCCTGATTATTTTTAATTATTGATGTTACTTCATTGTGTGTATTGTTTTAATCAATAGTTTGAGAAAAATTTATACATAATATTTTTTCTCAAAAAATCACATATTTATACAAAAATACATAATTATACTAAAATACAGAAGAGGTTTGGAATTTTACTTGTTAGATGTTCATATATTTTTTCATGGTTTGACCGTTCATTCTATGTGACTTTTTACGATACCTAGATTTCTCGTGTTGTTGAAGTCAGTCAGAATTAGTCATGAAACTGCCAAAATAAGCTACCGTGAATTCTCATTTCAAGCGGGATGTAAGCGTTCTTTCTATTCGTGTGCGTGATTATCAAGAATCAAGGAGTTCAATTAAAGTCGCAAGAGTAATATTTTGTACGTGCAAATATTATTGAGTGGGTCTGCAATTTTCAATTTTTTGAATGGAGGTACATTTATTGACCTTTTATGATTCATAATTATCTTTATTTTTTAGTCATTATCTATTTATTTAAAGAAAATAACTCCAAGTGTCAAAGTCAAACAAATTGTATTTTTTGCGTCCCCTCGGTTTGAAAATTTGTATAAACTAATCCATAACCAAAACATTATAACTCCTCCAACAGACTTGAACTTGTAAAAAAGGCAAAATACTTCGTTCATCTACATCTACATGTACACGTACTATCACGCAAAACGCCCAAATCAATTAACCTTTGAGCTTAATTAGACGTGAGATTTTAGCAAATATCAACAATGCGATTGCGCAATCTCACTTATTGTGAGATTTAATGTTTCAATGATAATATGGCAAATTTTCGTCCAACCTCAATTATTTGATATCCTTGAAAATTCGTAGTATAAAATAAAATGTCTATGTTGGAAAATATGAATGCATAAATTTGGTGATGTATGTATTTCCTATGTATTTGTGATACTGGGTGTATCGATACCTTTGATCGATACTATCGATTGTTAATTGTCGGTGCGGTCTGGTTGGTAACCAGTAAATAAGTTGGTGTTCTTGAAGTTTAACTGTTTTTTCTCTCGCTTCTGTCACGTCGATGACTGTTTAATTAATAAACGCCAAGTCACGCAAAGTCTATATATAAATCATTCAACGGTCTAAAAGGCTGGATACCCGTTAAAATAAGAAAAACAGTTTTCATGGTGACTGCAAAGTGCACAAAAAAAATGTTCACGTTGCCATAGCTGAGTAACTGAGGAGTTGCAACCCCTTGTTTAAGGGAAAAAAATGATTAAAATTGTCTCCCCTTCCACCTCCTGTGAAGTAGTGCAGATTCCTCCTGGAACGCCGTGTATTTATGGACGAACTTGGTATGACACGGTGCGGTGACATTGAAGCAAGTCGTTGTTCAATGCCTAATTTTATTAGTGCAACTTATTTTGATCCTTTGTTAGGAAATTTTATCAAAATTGGGTGTAGAGTCGCTATTGCAATTTATTCGTGTAGCGCTTTGAAAAGGGCAAACGTGATCCGTTGGGCGGGTAATAGCTGCCCGATAAAAGATATTTTTACTGAGATTATAGACACTTCCCAGTCGTATATCTGCTGTATTCATTGGTGTTCCACCTATACTTCTCATTGTCAGTTTATTTTTTGTATTTATGATATTCCATAGACGGTATTAATCGGTATTCCTTCTGCATTCATTCATTATTTATTAAGTAAAGAAAAAACATCATCGCGCGGAAAATAAATAATATTAGCGCAAACTATGAAGAGAATGGTGAATGGATTACATCCACAAAAGAAAAATTTGAAAGAAATTATAAAAATATAAATCTGAGGGCCTCGATATTAGGTCTCTCGCTCAGGAGTCGATCCCAGTAGCAAGTAGAATGTATGGAACTTCTTCAATCCCTCATAACATAAGGCCACTCTGCATTTCTTGCTGTTTAATGTATCACACGTACAGGTACCATACAAGCAGATGAATATGAAGTACTCGCATAATAGTAAGGGAATTGAAATCTTCGATTTGAGTGTCATTTTATACATTATTGGAACACACTGAATCCATTTCTTATAGGCGAAATACGAACATGAAAAAATTCGCATGGGTGATCGACTACCCTATATATTGTTGAAGAATGGATTTTGTACTCAATGGTTATATTTTTTAAGGAGATTTTAATTTTTGATTTTTGAGGGAATACTTCGAGAAGTAGTTAGCGTATCGTACAGCGGAAAGATACGGGTGTCTCTCTTTGTCAAATTTAATAATGCACAATAAAAGAAAATTGAAGAAAGCGAGCCCATTTGAGAGAATGAGTGTTCATTGTATGGGAAATTTTATATCATTCTCGTTTCATTATTGAATCAATTAGAATGATCGTAACACTCTTTCATGCGTTCAAATTTCCTTCTGTTCGCAGAAGACATCTGTCTTTATCGATTTTGTTTTATTTATCGACATACTTCTTTCACATATTGTTTTTGATTTCAAGATATGTCGTTGCTTTCCTCTCTTTCTCAGACTCGCCGACAAAGGCATGGTCAGTTCTGACAGGAAATCGATACGGCAAAATGCTCCTCGATAGTTCAAATGAGCGAATATAAAAGTATTTATTTTATTTTCGAGACAATCCTTAATGCCTTACCTGCCGATGGAATTCTTTTTTTCCTTTTCAAGAAGCTTTCATTCTCAGGCATTCGTCCTAAGTGTCTTTCGCGGGAGGGATAAATTGGATTCGAATATGAAGAATTGAAGTGTCGTCCTTGGCGTGGAAATTTCGGAGCCGTTTTGTACAGGAGTAGAAAGAGAAGTTTTCGTTGAATTTTTGAGTTGGACTTTCAACTTATGAGTTTATTCAAACAAGAATATTTCTTTGGACCCCGGCGAGTATCATTGTTGAAAAACTTTTTTGAAAAGTTTTTGTTGTGTTTACCAACGTAGTAACGGTTTTTCTTGGATTTAGTGCCCTATTTTTCTCTCAATATTTCACATTCAGTCTGTAGTTTCGACCACATTTTTAGCTTGTGTTGATTGTAGTTTATAAATAGTTCCAGCCACTATCTTTACTTGTTCATGACCATGAATCATGAATCCGTAGATCTGCAATGGCCTTAGGAGTATAAGTCCCAAGGTCTCTATTGCAAAAAAATTGAAGGAGTATAATTAATCCGTCTGAAAGGGAACCTAAAAGGGCCCTTATTTATGTATTTACATGTTCGATTTGCACAAGAAAATATTTATAGAGAATTACCGTCCCCCTTATTTTTTGCTCAACATATCTTTCCCATCACAGAGGAAAATGTTCTGACTATTGTGGTGTCAAAATACAACTGAATGTGATGTACGTCCTGTGGTGAAAATCCTAGTGCGCCTTTAGTGAATCTTCAGTTTGAATTAAGTCATTCAAATAGTGAATCAACTATTCGTATAGTGCCTGCACCTGTTAATTTTTTAAATCTGCAATGATTTATTCCACGCTACTGGGAGATTTGTCGCACTCATTTGAGTATATTGTATGCCGCTAGGTATCGTTGCACCCACACGTTTGGCGGTGGATTTCAAGGTATGATGGTGGCTAATGTGTCGCTGAAAGCAGTGCCCTTTATGGGAGAACTTCGGGGGCTCTATTATGTCCATTTTGGAAAGCGCCAAAAGGCATTGTTAATCCATTATTGTGCGGTACGTTTTCGATGTCGCCACCATCGTTTCTCGATTGTTGGAAAACGGATATGGAATTGTTGCTGCGGTGTCTCTTTGTAGTTCGTGGCAATTTAGTCGAGGTGCATCACAGGCAGTGGTGTAGGTAACAGAATGAGTTTCTGATCTGGAAATCACGGCAGTAAAACGCGAATAAGGTCCCGGTCACGGTAAAATTCGCATTTAGAGTCCGCCTCCGCAGAAAGACCAGTTGATTGAATTGTGAAGGCACATCATAGTTTTTATTGTCTTACTCCCACGCGTGATCTGGTCACACGTGACCCAGAGCTATTCTCGCGGGATTTGATGATTGATTTCGGGCCAAATCCCTTCGCATACTGCTGATTGGACTGTGTGCCGAAGATTCGGGCGTATATTTAGAAAGCTCGCCATCTCTCTTTTCGTACAATCTCAGGAAAATATCATGAGGTGAGGAGATTCTGTTTGAATTACTTATTTCATATGAATATATATTTTTGCTCTTAATTAAAGCTCTTTGCTGTCAATTATGAAAGTAAGGAAGCGGTACGCTTCACTACAATTAGCGGCTACCCCATTTATGCCAAACATTCCGTATATATTTATCTACAGATGTTAAAATGTAGCATATTCCATGTATTCGAGAATTAAATACAATTTTTTTCTGCTATATTTTGGGTAAATAATAGTAATGAAAATATTCTATGTATTAGGTGAGTATGTGATGTAAACCACATACTCACACATCAATAGCCAACTCACACACAATCCACATAACCACACACTCAAAAACACCAATCGTAATATATTTAATCTCAATGTCTATGTAAGAATGGAATCCGTGGTGCTTTGTGTGGCGTCATTGATTCGGCCATATTACTTATGGATTTCGTCGCATGTTGGGCATTATTAACGAATCCGATATTGAATAGGGATGTGATGGCTTAATTTTTCTTAAATAGATATTGTTTCATTGTCCTCTATAGCCCATGATACCTTAGAAATGACAATATTACCGAGGAATGCAACTTATTACTAGAAAAAATTATTTCCAGAACATTAACTGTGTATTTCATTCCTTTGAAAGCTACATCAATGCTCCGGTTATTTCGCTCAGGTCATTTATGCTATAATGGAGGAAAAACTATCGTCCTATTTAAGGTTGACGGGCGTATAATAAAACCACTACCGCAGGGAGATATAGTTTGGGCTTCCAACATAAGTTTTCGGGCGTCAGTTTATTTCGCTACGGCTGGCATTCGGCTATATTCAGATTTAACACAAAAGTGCTCGTCACTCGGGTTATAACCAGAACAGTGACCGGTTATTTTCCGGTTATATCATTAAGTGCTCATTGCTTTTTGGTCGGTAGAGGCGCTGAAAAACCTGACTCGTTACTTCAGTCAACTTCTCTGCGACTTCGACTGGCAAATATATCGAAAATAAGGTTATCAGGTAAATCCTATGACGATTTTGATGTAATTCTAGTATTATTAACGTACCAGCAATTGGTAAATGTCCTAATTAAATACGATAACGTCGTTGAAACATCTTTTATTTGAGTTATGATATTTTTTAGCATATTTTTAGTCAAGGAAATAGGTTAAAATAGAGATGCATTAAACACGCCATACTTTTTCGTTATTAAAATAAAATAAAAAACTTTTTTCTTCAAGTTTTAATTTATTAGTACTATAGTGAATAAAAATAACTGGTTAATGTGTAGTCGTTTTTTTTTCTCATAACCCCTCATCTAACCCCTAGACTTTCCTAATGATCGTAGGTGTCAAAAGTGATAGAGAACATTGTAATTATATAGATGATTTCTCCACGAGCGACGAGTCGAGTGGCTGGCCCGAGAAATCCAATCGTTGATGAATCTCGTGGGATATTACACTATGATAGAAAAATTGCTGTGCATAGCTAATATCCGATTCCTGCCTCGCGAGATGCGTATTGCTCGTGGAACGAGATTTACCGAGTGGGCGTTTTTAGCGTGGGTCGGCGAATGTTTTCTCGGGAGAGTTAAAGATGGAGCCACTGTACACTAAAAAGGTTGTTATTGGACACCCGTGATATCTCCTAGAGACCTCAGAAGGGCATCTTTTCCAAACGAGGACCACTAGCACGCTCTCAGATCCATTTCCGGTGACATTTAGCCTGGATTTGAATTCTCATAGCCGTTACGAATGATATATGATTTGATTTTTGGCATTTAAGAACCCTCGGGAATTTCGATCGGACAATCGTATTTCCGTATTTCCGAGAGACGAAGAAAATGATATTTTTCCGAAGATTTCAACACTTTTTATTGTTGACCTCTATCGATTTCTAAATGAAAAAAAAATGATTTTTCCTTTTCGTATTACATATTCCATTATATGAATACGAATTTTATTTAGGGCTTATGACTGCGCTCGTATATTCGTAGAAAATTAGTTAAATAATCAATGCAAATATAGACATCATCCTGCCCTTAAACTGATAGAGGGTGCGTTATAGCCTGAGGATATAACAATAAATGTGAGGGTATCTCACTGTATAATTTTATTGAATAATATCAAGCCGATTGCTGGGTACGTTATTTGAATTAAAATCGTGTAAATGTTGCAAGAACTCGGTAAACTCTGATTAAAAGTGTATTAATTTACTAATTATGCGTCCCAGAATTACACTGTTAATTTCGATGAACATCGCAAATAAATTGTTTTTTGCATTTATTTTTTCAGGCTTTTCTGGCCTAATATACTGAATTGAAATAACAAGTTTACCTGTTTCCGGTTTTCTTATAACCATTACCGCTAACCCTTAGATTTGACTAATAATTTTAGGAGAAAAATAAAATAAGTCGCTGGCACCAGAAATCGAATGGGTGATGAGTCTCGTGGGATGTTATACAATATGATAAATAATAATGTATTGATCTACTTATCTGTAAGAGTGTTTTAGTAAGTGTAAATAAAAACTACATTTTCGTAGAGTGAAATTAATGTTTTAAATTGCGTGGCCATTGCGGAACCTCAAGATAAATGAGGATTTTTGTTAATTTTTACCCGCAGTTTTCATTAAAATTACTGAACAAATGGCGGAATATATTGCTACTATCGCGGTACCATTAGCAACCGGATAACTTGCTCTTGCTTGCCTGTTGCATATTTGCTAAAAAGATACATTTTTTGCATAGAACAAACACAGTTTATAAGTTAGAGTGTTTATTTCTCTATAACACTAGAACGTTTATTCGCTATTTCAATCAAAACCAAGCCAAAATTTTTCTAAAATAAGTAGTACTTTCAGGTGTGCTAGAAGAGGATTTTTAAAAACGTAGTTTGTCCTACGTGGTTCGTGACCAACAAAATATCCGCAATGATCTAAAAATGACGCTTATCTTAACTCTTCTGAAATATGCTCTACCAAAATGTTCTAACCACGGACCTAATTAAAAGTTACTAAGTTATCTCTGGGACAACGAACCCCCTCTAAACCCCAAACACCGATACCCTTAATATGTCCTTGACACTAATCGCACCATAAACCCCAATCAAACATTATATGCCAAGACTCATTAGTACATAAAAAACGGTGGTTTTGAAATTTTCCTGAAACAATTCTAACGCAAAACTCCCAAGACACAGTTATTTGGCTGGGAACTGTAGCAATTAAAAGGAAAAAGTGAAATACGTCTGAACTGGACGTGGGCATTGCCGGTAAGAATTCGATGGCAGTGCCGTTAAGGAGCATTTAAAGTGGCGTACGGCGTGCGCTGGTGTCCATGCCGATGGTCGCCATGGCCGGAATTAGTCAACAGCGGTTATAAATTGAGTTCCCTGCATAGGA
This sequence comes from Ischnura elegans, assembly GCF_921293095.1. Taxonomy (NCBI): domain Eukaryota; kingdom Metazoa; phylum Arthropoda; class Insecta; order Odonata; family Coenagrionidae; genus Ischnura; species Ischnura elegans. The sequence continues at coordinate 19,920,647 of NC_060257.1, forward strand.
GAAAATCTAATGTAAGATAAATGGCCAGGATGAATAAAGCGAGCAAATGCTTATGCCCCTAGAATTTGGAGCATTTGTTTAATATTTTATGAATAAAAATTGGGATCATACACTTACAAGACCACTCTAGCACCAAGTATATTCTGGGAATTGAATATCTCATTTTCAGCTAAGTTGAATTCTCTTATTATAGTCTCTATTTCAACCTATAATTTCCAAAAAAACACCAGTATTTATTTTATTTTAATGTGGAATCACCAATTCAAAGGTATAAAGGATCGATTTTTGACAGATTTAAAGGCGTACAGTCAAAATTAGTCCACACCACGTCATATTCAGAAGTAACTGCGCTTATCTCAAGTCGAAATCGTTTCTTCGTTCGTTTTACTCACAATCAGTCATTTCAGAGAAGTGTTCTAGGTTTGGGTCGCATGCAGATGTAATGGAACACAAGGAACGGAGTGTAATTTTATCAAATTCAGTCACGATTGCTTCTCACGGTCCCCTATTTCTACTACCTCGCTATTGAATTATCTTCTATCACTACTATTGATTTACTGTCCGGAAATTGATCATAAAACCTAATAATAGTTTATTTGCTTTTTGTAAACTATTCAACCTATTAAGGTAGGTTTTCATAGAGTACTTTAGAAGTACTATTGCAGTCTCCTCTCCCTTCATGGACTTCCCTCTGCAATTCACCATATTTTTTCCGTCCAAAAATCCTATTCTCTCCCTTTCTATCCATCGTTTACCCAAAATTCTACTCCCTAATTCCGTTTTCAACATCCCCACCCCGCTAAGTACTCCCTCTATCCATACCTTCTGTCTCCTCCGCATCTCATCTATAAGCTGCCTCTCCTCATCCACAATCTCCAGCACATCGTCGTCGCTCCTCCTCTCCGTCCACTTCCCCTACTTTGTAGATTATGAAACTGGAAACGAAGTTCTCCAATCATTTACATTTCTATCAGATCATATCTCCTCTTTTAAAAAGTCGAATTTTTTAAAAATTACATAAAACATTTCGAGCACCTTTACTACATGTTTGAACAAAATAACTATTGCATGTGTTTCTTCAGTTAAATGCAATTTATGCTATTATTAGCTTAATATTTTACTCATCACTAATATAAATGTTATATACATTTGTTGTTAGTGAATGAGGATGAGCGGAGTAAAATAATTTTCCGAAATTGAAGATTCAAAAAATTATTTGAAGTTATTATGCATATTTAGGTGCACAGGTAGTGTACCTAATAATTATTTAGTTGAAACCTGAATCCCGAACGAGGAAAGTATTTCATAACTTTCATAGTTAAAAAATATCTTTTTTTTCTCCAAACTCATTATGCTGACAAAAAAATATTCCTCCGTATCGCTCGCGAAACTTTGAAATTCACTTGCCAGAACTTCATCAGCACCCTTATACGTTCGCGCGAGAGGTTATGAAGAGATCGCACGAATTTCCCAAGGAAAATGTCTTTTCTTCGCACCAAGCCATCTCGCGTAAGTTTTCAGGGTCGAATGGGGGAGACTGTGGGTCACGAAGAATGGAAGAACCGCGTTTCGTCAAATGGCGTCGCGAGAATGCTCTCGAGAACGTATATACGCGCGGGTCACATTGAAATATCAGGGTAATTTGTGAGAATGGCTGAGAAATGGCCCTTTTGGAGATGGCCAGAGGCTTGATTATCCTTCCGTGAAACGTGAGACGCAATCTGGCCTTATCCTACTACTCCCTCTTGGCGTTAAGGGTCAGGGTTAAGTTTTCGTTTCCCGCTTGCCTCGGCGGCCATTACTGCCATACTGGTGTCTACACCTCCTGCGCCATTACGCCCACTTGCGCTGACCTTGGGAGCGTCCTCATCTTCCACAACAGGAAGAGAAGAACGCACAAGTATCGATCGAAATGCGTCTTGAACTTGTTACGCTCCATCAGGTCCAGTGGTGTAGCATTGGGGGCGGAGGGGTCCGCACCCCCCCTCCTCGAAATATAAAAACAATTATTTTCCTTCATGAAAGATAACAAAATTGTGAAAACTCATGAATTTACAAAATATTTCTGTAACAAATTAAGTTTCTTCGATAGTGAAAAGCGTTGAAATTAGTTTAAAACACTCTACTTAGTACCCTGTTTAAAAAAAAGTTTTCCCCCGTTTTTGGACCCCTCCCCCCCGAACGAAAGTCCTGGCCATGCCACGGATCAGGTCCAAGCATAGTTTCGCAAGATTTAATTGATTATTGCATGTTTTACTTCAGCTCAAATTTGCCATAAATTCTCCCAAATATTAAAATAAAGGTTAGAAAATTCTTTGCTTTTTTCCCCAATTATATAACACGTGCGACACATTTCGGCTCATAGAGCCATATCAGACCTTGCCTTGTACTAGATGATGGCTTTGAGAGCCGAAACGCGTCGAACGCATTAAATTTTTGTGGAAAAGTGGAACTATCTTTCATTTCAATATGTCGAAATTCCACTGTATCAAACTTGAATCGATTGAACTGAATGCTCCCAAATATTATTCAATCGATTCGATTATTAAGTTTCTGCCCCAAATTTTATTCGATCGACCCAATTTTCAGATTTTTTTTGCCATTTTCAGGTTAATACCTACTCCGTAAAAAAGTATTTTTCCGATTATTAGCAACAATTTTTTTCCTGTTTGGAGGAGGACTCAAAATTAGTGCGTGGGTTAAGTTCAAGAGATAAATTTACGTACTCAATCTAAAGATTGGCTAATTTGTGCAAACCAACCATTTGGCCTGACGAGGGTGCCAAGAAAACTCGACCTAGCCACAGGAAAGTAAGAAGTGCAGCTGATTTAGGTCGAATTGGTGCATAATTTATACTGATGTGAAAGAAGTATGATTGTGTCTCAGTTCTATTGGTAATGTAAAAACAATTATAATATTTTAATCGCTAATGATGATGGCAGTGTTGATGTACGTACACTAGAAACTAAGATGTTGTTTACCCGCTAATCGGATGCGCTAAAAAAGGTGTGTTTACTTTTTTCATCGTTTGTAACTCCTATAACTGGTGCGAGTAACATTTGAGCAGAGATTTCATTCGGAGAAATACGGTAATGACAATAACGTGATGAAATCTGGGCTGGCTTAATTGATATTTTTGTAGTAGTAACAGCCACGCATTTCCACAAGCTTTATCGCCGGAAACCTGGGAATTAGGAAAGTTTTTCAGGCTATTTGAGGGAACTAACTCCAATTTAAATATATGAGTATACCTACTCTGAAGAGAGACAATATTGATTGGCATTTACTGCGGATTTTTTGAACCATTTTGATTCGAGAAAAGTGTTCCGTGAATGGAATAACGTTTTTTTGCCTAACTTATGGATTTTTTTCTGTCAATCTATTATCTGTCTCCGTCAAACGAGTTTTTTTTGCTTGATACACCTCCCTCGGCACTGATGTTTTCCCGAGCGAGGTCCACCAACAGGTGTTATACCCTTCCCCTTCCTGGCTCCTCAACCTCCGCAGACGATTCCCCACCTCCCTCTCTCGTTTTCCCAACCACCAACAATCCCCAATGCTCTCTCAAGACTTGTATCCTCTAAGTCTTTTTGTTTCCCCTTGCTGTCATGTGGTTTTTAGAAAAAAACCATTTTCTTGTCTACCTTTTAGGCATTTAGTCAAACTAAACAAAAAACTCAGAGAGAGAAATTTTCATTATCGTGGTCGGCCTCGGTGGCGGTGGGTGTAAGGTCCTCATCTACCATACCGAAGGTCGCGGGTTTTAGACCTGCTAGGGAAGGTGGCCCCTAACCAGGGCATGGGTGTTTATGTTGTGCATTGTTTATTTTAGAGACCCCGTTGTAAAAGGCCGCTAAGGGCTGTGTAGGGGGCACTTGGAAAGAAATAAATGGTTTCAGAAAATGTAAGAATAGATTATCAGGATAAATTGATGAATAATAATACAATTGTACTTGCAGAGAAGAGAAAGTAGAATTTATATCTAAATAATATTTATAATAATAATGTTTTTTTAATCCGTATTATTGAAAAACAAAGCCATAAACAGAATATAAGTAGCTTCAGGTAATTTAGAAGGCGTTTGCATCACCATCATTACTTAATTATCTTCCAGGCATTGGTTTTAATCGGAAAAATAACAAATATCAACATCAAAATTTAAAAAAAGAATATATTTGGCTAAATATTTTATTATAATTATAAAATTTTAATCAACTCAGTATTTCTTCAATTGTTGGATAAGCAAGCAGCCAATTTTTTTTAACTTGATTAGAAAAATATGAAGATTTATCGCCCTTTTGCTCTCTCATGAAAATAAGTTGAAACTTTTTGTCCAATGCATATGAAATTTTTTCTGAAAAAAAAAAAGACAATTTGGGCCTCTTGATATTTTGATTAAAGCGATTCATTGCAATAAATATCCGAGAAGATGAGGAAGGTTCATTAGTGTTAGATAAAAGGCATTCATTAGTCATTTATGGAAAAATAAAAAAGTAATTGTTTTTATATTTTTTCAGTATCGTACTCTATACCATTAATAATTTAGCATAAAATAGTGAAGTCCCTACCGTTATTATTATATTTAGTTATTATTCCTAGTACTTGTACTAGTAAGGGATTCACGCTGAAAATTGAGCTAGGATAATCTATACTGAAGAGACAATATCTACTGAATTAAAATGCATTTGCGAAAACCGCGGCTACTTTTATCTACCCTTACTAAATCGAGGATAAAAAACTCTGAGAAGACATTTTTTCCGGACGGCTGCTAAGGGGAAAAATGACAACAGTTAATAGTTGTTCATTAAATGAATTATGCTACTTATCGAATTCGTTGTTAAGCGTAGTCGTGTCGTAAAAACACAGCCTTTCTCATCGTTGAAAATGATAGATTATTAAAATGAATGCGAGAAAAAAATTGATTGACACAGTGTGTAGCCAAAACTAATTAATTTTTGTATTTTTCGTGAAATATTTCATTTCCGATGAATGAATTTCAAAGGAGATAAACTAGTGCATGACCGCAAGCTTTGAAGCGCCATGCAGAAATATGCATTCTTGCACCACTACTTGATCAAAAATAACATTAAAATTGATAATAAATGGAAATACCATAAATAGATAATTTAAGGTGAAATGGAATAATCTGAAGTGTGTTGGGTGAAAGAATCACTGCGAACGCATCTTTGGTTAAATTGTGGAATGTCATCCCATGATAAACATCAACAGCGAAGGCGTTGTATTTCGTCAAATATCTATCTTGACTATTTAGAAATTAAGGATAATTAAGTCTCATTTATCGTGTCTTATGTCTCGTGTCTTAGGACTCAAACCCGCGACCTTCGGACCTCCAGTTGAAAATTTTGATAACTATAAAATCTAAATTTTTATGAATTATTAGGTATAGATATGATTAAATCAGATTAATTTTGGAATTCAGTTATTGTTACCGTTATATCATTGGTAATATGATGGAATTACAGTTGAAGTGATCAAAATTCTCTTCAAAATATCTTCTATTTCAACTTCTCTTCTTATCTTATCGTTAAAACTTGTTGATTGAGTGGTAAATCTCTGTAATATCTAATTAAATATAGCTAGCCTTGATATAATTATGTTGAAATTTTTAACTTTTCAGGCAGTTATGTAATGTAATCCAAATGAATCTTTCTCTTGTCAATCATTTCAGAAGAATAGAGCACTAACGATGCTCTAATACGGGGTACCATTACCCATGTGGTCTTGAGTTTATTTTTTGTTTAACCCTTGACAAAAGCTATCAAATTCATAAAAACGTACTTGCTATATTTATTAAATACGAACATTTTCTAAAAATCTTTTTCTTTAATTAATCTGTCATCGGTACGGGAATGGGTCATTTTGAATTTGCGAAATTTGAGAATTCGTAGAAATTGAATCTTTCCGATGGTGATTTCGCGAATGGACCTCTGCGTTTAAGGAATCGAACTAAGAGACGGAATTGTTGGAATTTTCACTGAGATGTAGAAATGTAATTTTTAATGAGATTTCTCGAATGTTGATCGTGTTATGAAACTTACCTGATATTTTTATAAAATCTATTATTAATATCTGTAAGTTTCAATGGGCTACTACGTCACCCTTACCTATCTGAAGGAAACATATGCATTGGTATGTACCTAAATTTTGCTTTTCATGAATCGAAACCTCCGTCTAAAAGTTTAATGGAAAACATTTATGGACGTCATATGCGCATAGTCGTTTTATACTCCAGAATATGTGGTAGTTTTGAGTTGTGCAGGGCAGAAGAACCTCTGAACTGAAAGCTTGACATTCGCTGCAAGCTTTGCCCTCGCGGCCTTTGAGGCGACGATGGTTTCGTGACTAGTAGTCCAGGAAATGAAGCTCATAAAAGTGAAAAACCTTGCAATTTTTTCAAACTGAATCGATTTGCACAAAAATTTGGGATTAGACTAATTATACCCCCTACTTCAAAATATATATTATGCCGAAGGGCGCTTTTTATTTTTTAGGGGTGAAAACTATCCCTAAAAGCTAAAACTTAAAAAAATTATATTTTAAAGCTAAATACGTGTAAAATATAGTTTAAATTATTTTTATAATTATTTTTTTATGTTTGGAAAACAATTTTAAGGTGTTCCAACCCATAATAATCAACCCTTATTTGGGGTTAATGTAAAAAAGAATTTTCAAACTGAATCGATTTGCATAACAATTTGTGATTATACTAATCATACCTCCTTTAAAAATTTTTTTCAAACCGAATCGATTTCCATTAATATTTGGGATTAGACTAATTATACCCCCTTCTTCAAAATCTATACTATGCCGAAGGGCGATTTTTATTTTGTAGGGGTGAAAACTACCCCTAAAAACTAAAACTTATAAAATTATATTTTAAAGCTAAATACGGGTAAAATTTAGTTTAAATTATTTGTATAATTATTTTTTTGTTTGGAAAATAATTTTAAGGCGTTTCAACTCATAATAATTCACCCTTAGTGGGCGTTAATGTAAAAAAAATATTTACCCTAAAAATATAAATTATTTATCACATTGTATCTTCTTATTCACTTTCTTACTCCTTTTATTATATATTCACTTTTTCTCTCATGATTTTAATCACAGCAAAATATAACAATAGAATAAACAAAACAAACTTCGTCATGGTAACATAAACAAATAAATGCACATTTATGTAGACATTACATGAAAAACTATCAAACGGAGACTGTATGGCTTCCAGCCTTCCCACCACATGCATGCACGCAGGTCACTGAGCGAGAGCGCACATACGTGTATGTTTATATACATCTTATGGGTATGTGTGTTTATTTTGTAGCAAATTTGAGTGTATCGTTAGCTTCGAACGTAAAGTACACAAAGTATATGCTGATTATGAGGAATGTTATGCTCTGAATTGTGGATTTCGAATTTTTGGAAAATAAATTTGATTGGTATTTCAAACATAGCTCCTTTATTTTTTATGATAGAAATTTCATTTAAATTGTATCTTGTAGGGTTGTTACCGACTACGAGGTCATGTGAATTAAATTTTTTTTGAGCCATTAATTTTGAAAGAGGAGGGATTTAAGAGTTTAAATAAGGCGGAGCTCCCATGGAAATAAAGGTTTTAATTATCAATATCTCACCAAATATTTATTGCATAGAAAATTAAAACACACCAAAATATTTGAAAATAAAGAAGCTACAATTTATTACTCAAAATGTTTTTTCATATCTCCAGTTTTTTTTGGAGTTATTTCGAAAAAAAGAGCATTTTTAACGAAATTGTAGAAAATGGCTTTTCACTTTTTCCTCCAATTTTTTCAAAATTTAGGATTGTAAATTATTCAAACTTCTAGCATCAATTAACAATACTTAAATAAAGATAAATTCTGAAGGGTATTGATCATTTTTGTCTAGTCTGGTAATAAGGAGTTGTTTTCACTGATTTTTTCGTAGAAAAAAGTAGGGACTGATCTTATTTTCAATCATAACTCGCTCAAATTTCATGATAAATTTTTTTTTCTCATTTTAAGAAAGTTTTTTAAAAACGCGTTTAAACAGATTGCATAAGTTTTCCTCGAAAAATACGTTTTTCCCGCTATTTGGTATTGAATCTTTCAAATTTAGCGTATGACAAACAATAGATAACCATCAACAAGTTGTAGCTCGGTCCGAATTGGCCATAAAGGAAATATAAAATAAGATTTTTATTTAATTTTTCACAAGCTATAATTTTGTTACTAACAATTTCCTAATACAATTAATACTTTTCAAGTTATTTGCCTATAATCGATTAAAGTCGTTGATTTTTTCGTCAAAAAACTGTTACTTTCAATTGAAAATAACTCGAAAAATATTAATTTTACGCAAAAATTGGGAAGAACATTTTATTCTTAATTTATTTTTCTATCGATTCCTGTGGTCAAAAAGTAATTAAAATTTTCCACCCCCGATATGGGGTGGAAACCACCCCCAGGGTAAAAGTGCCCGTCGGCATGATATAGATTTTGATTCTTGGTATATTCCCTACTTATTGTGAAAATTTCAAGAAAATCGATTCAGTTTGAAAAAATTGCCAGCCAAAATGCTTCATTTCCTGGACTATAGACCCAATGGACAATGACTTGTTGAATTCATAGAAAAAGGAGCATTGTGAAAACGTTACCGTATTAATAATTTCGGAATAGTTGGCTTATTAATTTTGTACCCGGAGTCAAAACATCGTTTGCTTAAGGGAAATGGGGGCCTTATCGACAAAATTGTCAGAAATAGAGCCAATTCAAATAATATTTATCAACCTAACCTCATGCTATGCAATTATCTTTTCTGAGAACTAACATTCGTTGCGCAAAATTGAAATTTGAACTGTGTTATCAAGGCAAGGCGAAATGTTTATAACTGAAATGCGAAAAATGCAATGGAAAATTTTTCACGGACGCGTGACTGCAGAGGAAGTTGATAACATTATAGATTGCTTTCAAATTATAAATGCCATTTTCTCAAAAATAAAACAATAGCGATGTGGAGATTGCGATTCATAAGATAATAAGAAAACTATCTTATTAAAAGTATTTGCAAGCAATGCAGATTAATAATGCTTTTATGTGTCAATAAAATCTATAAGATTTACGAAAAGTTGACATTGAGTAGAGTTGTAGCCGGTGAGTTTAGAATAATAATAATAATAATGATAAACAATAAAAATTATTTATCTGTACAATCAACATTACAAAATTTTTTATATTTAAAAAAGAAATGCATAAATTAGGAATCTCTTTTAGGTATTGCCTGTACTGGGATACCTAAAAAATAATTAGAATTAAAGTTGAAAAAAAGTAAAGTGAGACAGTATGCGAATCATAAATCGATACATTAAAGATTACAATTTGTTGTTCAGTCTAAACTTATTGTGCTAACAAAAATACATGTACTATTAATTGTACTATTAAAAAATCTGAATTTTCTGCACTATATAACAATTGTTTACTCTTGTCATAAAAGATTTTAAGTATTACAAATTCTTGTAGGTACTATCTATCAATTTACGAAATAATTTTGGACCTTCATAGAGAAATGAACGTTTGAATAGGGTCAAATTTGAGTGGGGCAAAATATACTTTTTTGTAGATATCATGTTGCATTCATTACTTTTTGCTCCTTCTTTAAGTTTATCACCACTTCTAAGGTAAAAAACGATTTCAACACTTTGTAAACGTAAAGATGACAATTCCACAGTGACTACGGAACCTTCTTAAAAGAATGGTGATAATAGACTTCAATTGAATTTTTGCACCCCACGACCTCTGATTTCGCGAATCGGCCCGAGCAAGCAAACCACGATTGAGTCGTCATCCCCTCTCAAATCAGGGTCACACACGCGTGGGCAGCGATGGTTTGACCTCTAAGCCTACGCTTTTGGCCCACTTTGCCTCGCGGTCTGTGTTGCCCGATAACGTCACCCCTTGGAACACACCTCCGATGCAGCGTCGTTCCGGAGGGAGATAGAGAAAGAAGTAGAAGCACCTACATTTCCCTCGAACCCAGTCGGCTCCGGGAACACAAAGAGTTTCGCAAAAATCCGAATCCAAACGCTCATGAGCACGAGCTGGTGTGGGTGTAGTGGTGGCCGGAGATTTAATTAATTTCTCCCGAAGCCGGTGCAGCCGTCGTTATTGCAGTGACATTCCCATTCAACACTTTTGATCCCTTTAGGATACGTCGAGCGCACCGTTTTCAGCGCGAAATCATTTCTGTTTCCAACAGTTGCAGTAACGGATGTGATTCCGACGGTGATTCTACGCCATTTAAACGCGATTTTTTTCCCTTAAGAGTACGGCGTAGTCCCTCTCGGTCTCATATTCGTGTCCTATAACGCGTTTAAAACTTAATCATTCGTCTTGATGTTTTCAGAGCATAGAAAGTAGACATATTTCACGTATCCCCGCCGCTCCAGTTTGAAAATTTTACGCCAGATTTTTTTACGCGCATTCTAGTATATTTGAGATGCAGCCAAATGTTGGAAAATGCCAAATCTATGGTAGTAAGTGCTATGCTATGAAAGTCCTCAGAAGAATCTCATTGTGTTCAGTTTTCATATTTGACGGTAAACACCTAGGCAACCAGTCCACGTTGAAGGGTAACTGGATGTTTAACAAGGGTTGGATAAGCCGAGTCGTTTACTTTAAAATGAAGGTTGAGGTGCCTATACATATACCAAAAATATTCTCCCGACATAAATATTCCTAAGAGCAATAAATTCCTAAAATAAGTTTACGCGACGAAAAGTCTCCTATTAACCGATTATAACTCAATGCTGCGTCTAAGTAATATAAAAAATTGATATATTTTCAGCTCTACTGAGAAGAGATTTAAGCTACGTCATCTTTTGTGCTGTAAAGTTTAATGGCGAATTATATAGCTGCCCAAATGATTATGATTGGGTATAAAATTTTCACATTTAAAAAATGAGAAGTCTTGAAATTTAATTTCTCCCAGAAGAAGATCTGCGTTAGAATGGGTTAAAATATGCTCATTCACCATTATTTTATTATTTTATATTGCAATAGTTATCTATATCTATCTATATCTAAACGTATTCTATAGCAAACTTAAGAGACCTGTATTTTTCCGTTTTTTAATAAGTCACTTCATTCTCGACACATTCGCATATCGACGTGCAAACCCCTTTCGCTGATAAGATGAGCCCAGCGGTTCGTCACTTCTGCACTACTCCATACCCTTCTCATAGTTCGATCTCATTAACGGCTCCGATGAGCGATTCTTTCCGTCAACGATCGGATCTTCCTGAACGACTTAACGAAACAGAACTTAAACTATGTCACTTGCTCATGAAAAATGGGCGGCAACTTTTGAATTCATTTCGTTTTAAATTATGAGAAAATGGCTGAGGGTTGAAATCTTATTTTCGCTGTACTTAAATGTATTTTTGGTGGGAATCCCTTCTAGTTAGAATAATCAAAACCAACAATTCCAGCTGTACAAAAAATACAGTCCTAACCTGTACTTCTATTTCTATCCCTCATCTTTCGATATAAAACAAAATTAAGTTATTAAAAGCATCGGAATTCGTTTAAAAATATTTTATAATTAAATTATCCGGCAATTTCAGTCAAATGTCTCTATTTCCCGTAAACTGGCATCTTTAGAATTTTATTAGAGCGCTAGCTTAAGGCTGGGACACAATCAACGCTAACGTGAGACGGTATACGGGATCCGGGAGAACGTGAGACGGGGAACGCCACCGTGCGGTCACAATTGACGTTCCCGTGGCCGGAAAGAAAATTGACTAACGCGTGCGCAGTGGTTTTGTTTGTGGTCTTCAGTCTTTTCGTTTGTGTGTAGGAAGAGTTTTGAAGAATGTTCGAAATCGACGAGGATAGTATGCACGTAAATTAAATTAAGTAATGGCTTACCTTAACTGACTTCTCTTCAGCTCACGTTGCACAACAACAACTGCTATATTCAGCAATGGGCGCCAACAATGCTGCATCGCTGTAAACAGATGGCTCCCATTTTCGGGCTCTTCTGATTGGCTTTCCGTGTACGGGACACGGGAAGAGGTGAAAGTTGTCCATCTCTCGCGTTTACGTACTATCCGTAAACGGTGGTTGTGTCCCTTCCATAAGCTTTCCCTTCCGCCATCTTTTTACCACTTCCCATTAACGGCTCGTGTCTCACGTTAGCGTTCATTGTGTCCCGGCCTTTACGCGGCAAACGTTGTTTTGCCGTATAAATTATTTATAGTGAATATTTTGGTAGTCAAATAAAAGGTTACTGACTTATTGTAAGTGTGTTGGGATGTGGTATATGACTCAAAGAGGAATGGAGCACTGTGAACGATGTTGACGTTCTGGGTAATAATCTGGATAATATTAATAATGTAATGCAATCTATCATCAACACAGGAATATTTAAACTCTTGTGACTTCATACAATGGGTTTTTGTTGAAAGCGCTCAATAGAACTCAATAAGCTTCCTTAAGGTAAAGGAACTATGAGCGGTGCAAATGACCTTGCTTTCGACGCACCCCTAAAACGCATCTCTACTACTACTACGATGTTGACCTGTAAAAATAACGAATATCAAACATTCAGTTTTTGAACGCAATGTACTTTTATCATCTTAATCAATAAATTTCAAATTACATCCCTTCAAAATATTATGGCAGTTAAAAAAATAAAAATTATCAGTCTCTTAGTCCAATGGCGTGTACGATATTTTTATTGAGTCCACCGTGAGTATGCCACGCATAATTGTCAGAAAGATTAAAAAAAAGATTACAGTTTAACATTTTCTAAGAAACTCCATTTGTTTTGTCTTTTAGTTGCCTTCTCAAACCTTTTGATATCTATTTATTTTGTTGGTCTTAATCTCTTGCGTCTCCCTCGGAGTCATTAATGTTTTTCGTGGTAGGATTATTTTTATCCGAGTTACTCTAAAGAATTGTCGGAAGCAGTTAATGGGCTTGTGAATATTCTTCATACATCCAAATTATATATACTCGTCCACCATGTCTCCCTTAGTGGAAATAATGGCTTGATTTAGAGTAGTATTGTTTTGAATGAGTAGAGCGTTATTTTAAATTTACCGTCCCACACGTATCACCCATTTTTTAATTACATATCTTTGTCATTATATTACATAGGTATGTGTCTGTGGATGCGCCCATACCAAGTGATGTGTGTTGTTATGATTTAAAAAGATATATTTTTAACGAATTATACTGTTATTAAAAAAGACCCCTTTACATTTCTTTTAGTCTCTTACGTCCCTCATTACTAACATAAAATAGGATGGCCACTCTTCCAGAAAAAAGTCGAAAATCAGGGAAAGTTATGGAATGTCAGGAAAGCAACTAAAAATTTATATAAATCAGGGAAAATTTGGCTCTTAATATTTTTCTCTTGGGAACAAAACTGTATGAAAATTGTATTTGCTTATGAAATTGTTTCTGGCTTGAAGTGGTGGATATAAGACTTATCATTAATAAAATATTAACAACAAATGCCACTTTCCACTCTTAAATTCTCAACTCCATCACCGACCATTTTTTCGACCCTGTATGTCATCTGACTCATGTTCGTCACGTAGAAAGTGACATAGAATGTTGAAATCATGGTGGGTAGTGGAATATATTTAAGTGTTTAAATTACAATTTGTCGTCTATATTTTCTTATGACATTTGCTACCAATGCTATTACCTTAAATTGTTGCTTATTGATATATTTTCGATGCTTGTATAGCCTTCTTCAATATGACTTTAAGGTGATTACCTTAAAAATTCATTTTTATCTTGCGTAATATTTTTGAGGTTATCGTGATACCACGCTCTATCAAATGTTTTCCTTAGCAGAAGAGAATAATGTATTTAAAATACCTATTATTTTTCGAATCTCTAATTGAAAAGACAGCTTGGAAATTCTGGAAGGGTCAGGTAATTTTAGGTTGATAGTTGAGGAGCTACCATGATAAAAACATGAGATTACTTAAAATATACGCAGCCAGCTCCCCGTATTTTAATTTTAGGTGCAATATTTGATGAATGTGTGCTATAAAATGTTATTAAACCTTATTCTAATAGTATATTTAAGGAAAGGTTGACCTTTTATAAAAACTTGTATAATTAACCTTGGAAATAATTGTACTTTTTATTTCAATGCTTCGTTAATTACTTGTAAGTTCCTTACTTAGTTACTTACTAGTTACTAGGGTTAGTTACTTGTCCGAGGCAGTTTTTATACATGTGATTTAGCTTCATAGTCCTTAACTATGACCACTCATTCGGAGCAGCTTGTCCCAATTTTTTAAATAATGACGTAACAAAGAAAATTAGGGCTTTCGGGGTGTATTGAGCGGAATTTTTTTCACCGTTCTCTAAGTATCACCCAATTTCCAAAAGGGTTGGTGCGGAGAGATGCTATCTCGAGGAGAAGGACCATCCCTTCGTCGTGTAAGGGTCGACTTGGAAAGAGGAATGGAGTGCAGCGATTCTTAATCCGGGCAATTTGTCTCGAGTTAATTACGCCTCCTCGCTTCATCAACCTTCCCTTGTTTTTCTTCTTTTACGGGGGTCGACCGCAGTTCATTTCGAGATTTCGAAAATCCTTTCGTAATTAGGATACTGCGACTCTTATCGGAGAGCCGTCGAAGACTTCAAATTCTCGTTAGCGCGTTAAGCCTCTCCCGGCTGTAACTTCTTCCTGATTGAATTCAAAGGAGCTTGTGAAGTTTTTGAAGCGTGATAGAATTTCAGCTTTCCTTTATATTTTTATGGTTTGGGATGATACCGAGTTTCAAAATTATTTACTCACGGGCTTTCAAAGATCTTCTGCAAATGGTTTTGCGTTGCATTTTTTTTGATTTTTCACATTTTTTATTGTTATATGTACATTATTATAAATTTTATTTTACGATTTCTTATTTATTATAAATTTAAATTGAAAAAAGGAAAATTTTATTTATCCGAATCAGAATAACTCATTTAAAATACTCATTTGTAATTATCTCTCTCTTGAGATAAACTGTGAATGTTTTAGCGAAATAAGTTTTCTCTGAAGTCTATTTTTATTGTTGATACAATGGAAGACTGGCTTTATTAATTCGTTTATGTATAGAAGCTCAGCAATTTATTATTTACGTTATTTTGTGAAAATTGTAGGTCTTAGGAACCTCGACTCATTAATTGTATGGATGTGAAGTGTAGTCACTAGAGCTCTAACATATGATTAATCCAAAAACAGAGACATTGTCACCGTCGTATTCATAATTATCTTATCATTATTTCAGTATAAGTATAAGGAAAAATCCATTATATTCATTACTCAGCAAATTGCTTTGAAATTCTTGATAAATATTTAACGATTTTCGGTTGAAGGCTCTCCGTTATTGTTATTTTCGAAGGCTCATGAAAAATCACCTTAGTCTTTACCATTTATAATCGTCAAACTTTCTTGATAGCTGAGATATTATGTCAAGGAAGGACGTGAAACTTTTTGCTTTGAGGGCTTGAGTTGCATTGGATAAGTGGTCAAATGGTGATTTTTTCAGTTATTCCTAAACTTTGAATGAAAAATCCCATGCTCGGTGGGAATGAATCATTTGAACTACTTAGATGGGGGATATATATCCCTAGCTGATTCAAGTTTCATTAAAACACATGGTAGATATTAGGAATGAATTGCCGCTTTACTGGGTAAAACTGTGGAATTTTTCTCATTTATTCTTGAGTTAATGATTATAATATCTATTGAATAAGCAATGAAAGTTTTAAGGTTAATATACTAATCTTTTCAGATGCAATAGTTACTTGTTCATGGAGATAAATGAGGCCTTGTTCTTGCATCTATTAGTGAGAAAGTCCCATTTAAAAATCTTCATAAAAACGGTTTCCCCTTTTTTTTCTTATTGAATTTTCGTAATATTTAGTAAATATATAATCTCCGAAAAGGTTTTTTTTGCTGAATTGGGCCACCAGCTTGCACCAGAAGAATATGTTTTAACTAGATGCCAAGTTGTCACACCATTTAACCGAGTATCATAATGTGAGTTCTGTAACTGATTTTCAATTTTTCACACATTCCTATTCACTTACAACGTTCCTTCAGTAAACCTTTATCGAACGTGTATCATATATATCTTATATCCTGTTTCATTGTGAATTCTCTTCATTAGTTCTCTGAAAACATTCACCCTCATTCACATTCACACGGCGCAATTTTTGCTGATAGGCAATTCTCGCAGTCAATCAGCAGGTTGCACGGAATCAGCAGCTATTCTTCCAGGTGTGGGAAGGTCGGAGGAGGTAGCGGTGGGGTATCACGTTTTTTTTCTGTTTCAATCTTGGTCTCTTTCAAAGAAGCCAAAAATCTATTATTTGTTTATTATTCATTTGCTTATTTTTTACTCTTTTATTTACGGCGATCCCAAGTGCCAAATGAAGGCCCAATCTGTTCGTCCATGATGGTTGGTCATTGTGCTCCATTGGTATTCCTTGCATTTGGATGAAACGTTTGTGGACTTACTGGGTCAGTGGCAATGATCGTGCCCGATTTAGTGCAATGTTCTGCCCGCGCAACTGTGAAACAGGAAGGTGCTGCATGAGTTGAAGGTGGCCGTCGGTAAACACAATTATGGAACGCCTAGGTCGCGCGCTGCGTGATCGTCAGAGGAGGACACTAATTACTTACCTCTCGCTTATTCTTCGCTTCAGTAAACTCACGCGTTTCTGAATCACGGTGATTAATCGCGGAGAGGGGTTTAGGAAGCTTAACCTTGAGCTCGTTAATTTCCCCCCGGATGCAATACGTTATTTTTATAGAATTCAGCAGTCGGGCCCTTTTACTCTGTAAGTATCGTCATACAGTTTAGAGCACAAGCATGAAAGTAAGGAAACAATTCATTACATGCTACATATGGGGCATGTTTTTTATGGAAGCAGGGTTTGGAAGTTGGCATAAGCAGAGAAGTCAAGAGTGGAAGCATTCGAAATGTGGTGCTACTGAAGATTGATGAAGATAAAATTGATCAACCGAGAAAGTACTAAGAAGAGAGGGGAAAAGATAATTCTTCTGATTATCTCAAGGAGAAGACGGGACAACTTCGTTGACCACAATATGAGGCAATCAAGACTGATTAATTCTAGTCTTTTCTAAAAAAAAATAGTAATCCAACAAGCACTTTGGGACGTACTAGTAGGGTCATAAGTACGTGTCACGTTATGGGGTTGAAGTGCATACGAGGTGTGTGAGACAAGTAATGAGACTGGTAATACTGAGGTCGATCTGGCAACGTTGCGTCTACAGTCCTGTAATAGACTGATTTGTTCATCTCTTCCACTTCCTCAGCGTGAGTTTCAACTCCATACAGCTAACACAATATTTTTGACAGCGCCATCAGTGAAGTTCTGTTTTTGCTGTGTGTTACAAAAATGGAGCACCGTAATTTAGAACAACGTTGTGCGGTGAAGAATTGTGTTAAAGTTGGTGAATCCGCGAGTGTGACTTTTGAGAAGTTGAAACTGCTCTATGGGGCATATAGCTGTTCAAGAGCACAAATTTTCCGATGACACAAATCATTTTTGGAAGGCTGAGAACACGTTGAAGATGAACCTCGCTCAGGAGGAACTTCAACTTAAAAAACTAATGAAAACGTCAAAAGTTTGAGGGCTCTTGTGATCTCAGACCGTCGTGTAACATTTAGAATGATGAGTGAACAGTTTAACTTTAGCACTTTAACCGTGCATAAAATTTTGACTTGTGCAGACCAATGCCCCGTGTCATAAGGCCGTTTCCATTGGTGAATTTTTGAGCTCAAAATGCATTGATGTTGTTCCTAAACCCCCTATTCGCCTGATTTGAGTTCTGGTGACTTTTACCTTTCCCCGAAATTGAAACATGTCGTCAAAGGACATCATTTTAGAACTCTGGAGAACATTCAAAAGACTGTGACCGGCCAGTTAAAAAATGTGCCACTTCAAGACTTCAAGCGCTGCTACCAAGAGTGGGAACGACTCCGCCGGTATATAGCTGCCTAAGGGAACTAGTTTGAAGGGGATAACATTATTGCTTGAAACAATAAAAACTTTAGTCAGTACAAAATCAGTCTCATTACTTTTCTAACACACCTCGTATTTCGGATTTTGCTTAGTTGTTTGGAAAAATCCCGGTGAGCCTCTGTCCAGATATCACTACGCTTGGTAATGACTGCTATCATGGCATGGAAACCTGTGAAGTATAAACTAATGGGAATGAAATGAGTGCGAACAAGAAAGGTAATCGATAAATGCATCATTTGGTCCAGGCGGTGTGTTTCATTCAGAATATAACGGAGAAAAGAGGCCATTCGTGTGTTCTTTTCCAATGGAATGTCCAGAAACATTTCTCTTTGTCCACTTATTACCCAAAGACAAAAGCATAAATTCCCTCTTTTCATGCATGTTGCCATTTGTCACATGCAGTATTTTTATCATATAAAATTCAAAGCTGCAATATTTTGATATCAATAAATCGTATATTCCATATTATCGTGAATTATGCAATAATCCTTCAATTTAATATTATTTTAATTGTTTTTTCTCTTATATCTATCATGGTTTTTACCCTCACGCGCTGTGATAGATTGAACAACAGTTTATTATAATTCCAAAATTTTATGTGGAATTTTGTTTTTTAAATGGGGTCAATTCTCCATCATTAGGATTAATGTCGCTAATAACTGAGAGAATATAGAGCAATTCATCTCGTGGTAATCAAGCCAGGCGAGGAAGCGTGCTGACCTAGTAGGTGCAGCGTTTGACTTTGAGTGAAGGACACAGAGTTCAAAATCCATAGTGAACTTTGCGTAAATCATCTTCCTAAAAATGTCTTAAATTTCAACTCGTTTGCTTAGTCTGAATTCAGCTCTACTCTCTAGTCTACTATTGGGTGGAAGAAATGAGTCTTTGGGTGTGGAAAAAAGCCATTGAATCCAGAATTTATCTCTGGAAGTTTCTCTAATTCACATGACCCATACTATCGCGGAAGCCGTCGCCTCGTGGCGGGTGTTATTAGGACCCCAGTAATTAATCTGCGAGGGAATTCATACAATTCACTAAGAAATTGAGTTTTGCGTTGTGATGTTAATATAAGATTATGTGTATTAAGTCAGAAAACAACCATTTTTTAATAAAAAAATTTCACTTAGACATGGGCTCCATAGTTTTATTTATATTTTTCATATGCGGAAGAAGAAAAATATAACTGGTAGTTGACTTTCCTTTGAGTGTTTTCTAAAGGATATTTTCGGACTGACGTATCGCGGAAGGAAGACCGGTGTGGTTGGCGGGAGGGTCATAGAGTTCGCCCGGGGGTCTGAGGAGAGATTGCGCGGCTAAGAGAGCCGAAGGATGAGTGCCTTATGTGAGGGTAGAAACGTCTCTTCAAAATGCCGTCATGAATATTTGACGGGACTATTTTCTGCTTGCTTACTCTCTATTAAAATATTCCTTAGTACTTACCCTCTGTCTTCGTCTTTTTTACCAATGCTTAAGCTAGTAACGCGCGTAGGAACCCATAAGCATACAAACATTGCATGTATAATATTTGTGTATACTTTGTACGTCATTAACTACGTTGTATTTTACATGTAACATGTCATTAGCTTTCGCTCAATAGGTTATCGCAGGTTTTTCACGCCCCCCTTCTTGTGTGGGCGTTTTCCTGCAGTGGGTTTTTTTCGCTGAAGGATATTACACCCTTATCCTCATGTTTTTTCCCACAAACAGAAATCTTTTTTACACAAAAATTTCACACATACTTGTTTATCTTTTTTGACATTTCACAAATAGTGTATATTGTATATCTTTTGTATTGTAAAGGTTTATATACCATTTTTTAATACGTTTGCATTGACGCTATCGAGGGGTTAGGTGGAAGAGGGGACTTTTTAGTTTCAACCTCGCCCGAATAAAGGCATATTATTATTATTGTTATTATATGTTGAGTAAGATTTGAAGGTATAAAAACTTTGATTTTTCCACATAGTGATTTATTTTTTCCGGCCATGGTTTATTACAACGCAACAAATTTAAAGTTGGGAATACAGAAAAATTGAACAAAAAGTGGGATGGGAAAATTTCGGGTGCTGAGGAGTTGGTGGTTAGGGGGTTGGGATCAGTGCTTGGGTAGGCATCACTGAAGGTTGGGTGGGTGAAGAGTTGGATGAGTAAGCAGAAAAGTGGAGCAGGGTCATGAAGGTGTTCATTAACTAGGTTTGACTCCCTGTGGGTTAAAATTTCTAGCTCCTCCAGGACGTCTAATTTTCGTCCTTTCTTTTCAAAGTGCATTCATAAGAAATTCAAATATTTCCAAAAAGTCATGACCTCCACCACTAACATATATAGAGGTTGAGAGAAATATGTATAATTTTTAATCAACCCTTAAAATGAAATAAAACATTTTTAATCTTTCCGTTTTTTTCTACACCCAAAGTTTAAATAATTTATAAAGGAAATAAATAAATATCAATTGTCAAATAATCATCCTGTTTCCTTCACCCATGAAAGAATAATTAAAGAATTCTTTGGATAAACGGGGAAGCCCTTTAATTTGGTAAAATTGTAGTTTCCGATGTCACAATGAACAGGAATGTAGTGTATTCTGAGGTCGCGTAATAGTCCAGTCTGTGGAGCGCTAGGCTGATGGTAGGAAGGACTCGGTTTTAAATTCTAAATGAAGACTTCGGAAAGCATCAAAATCCTAGAAGTGCGTGCTTGGCCAGGGAAACGTACTGCCATGAATGTGTGAATATCGTTCGCCTATGGCTTGGTCTGGGGTAAGCTCTACCTTCAACTGTCGAAATAAACCTTCGGACTGAATCACTGTATGAGTGAACTTATTAAGAAACTAAAGTGTGCACTGGGGTTTTAATATTAGGTCCCATATAAGATCAAGAAAGAATATAATAGAATGAAAAAAATCAAATTACGCGTAAATTCAATGCTGTTCGACATAGGTTTCGACGGGATACGTTATTATCCGGTACATTTGAATACCAAGCACATTTATGAATGATAAAATAAATTGATTTTTGTCTTAGATTCAAATGTACTAGATGATGACCTACCACGCTAAAACCTATTACAATGTACAATATAAAAAATATAAATGCAATAACACAGGTTGTTTTACTTTTCATTAGGTTAAGCCGACTCCATGAAGTCATGCCTGGGACAACGAATTATATTTAGGAAAGAATCGTCGTTATTATGGAAAAATATTGCCGTGAGAATAGTGCCTAGAGTTTTTCTCAAATTCGTATGAAGAGGTCAGGGAATGCCTGCAGCAAGTCCACCCTCTGTTTGGATTCTTACGAGGGTGGATATTTACGGGTTACCGTTCCTGGGAAGGAAGGCCTGTGTGGTTGGCGGAAGGGTCGCAGGGTTCGCCCGCGGGACAGGGGAGTGGTGGTGCGGGGAAGAGAGTCTAGAGTTAAGGACGAGGTTGTGAGTGAGGCAGTGGCGTCTCTTCATCTCAAACGCTGCCATTCATGGTGAATGGTAAATGAGACCATTTTCTACATACTTTCTCTCTGTTGAACTAATCTTGCGCACCTATCCTCTTTCATTGTCTCTCTTTTAAGCCAGAAAACTACGTTACACGAAAAATACGTCGATTTTGAAATAAATGCTTATATTTTTAATCCACCCGTAGTGAGATTTTTCGGATAATAATTTGTACGTGTACATTATATCCTGCGAGCCATCTCTAGGGTGTTTTGGAGGGGGTGATCAATCACCAGAATACAAGAGGATTCCCACATGCACACCACTTGATCATAAAAATGTTACTTACGCATACTTGGAAATTATATTTTCGCAGTAATGAAAACGCAAAACTTGTTAACTACTCATTAAGGCAGTCTGTCTGTGAAGCTAAAACATGCTGTCAGAAATACTAGGAAAATTCAGAAACATGTATTAAGGAGTATATGAGTTAGTAGACTACACTACTAGTCGACTAACCTACTAGTCTTAACTCTTGCTTTACTGAATATTGTTCTTTTGTATGCGCAATGTTTATGTTTTACTATATTTTCAAAATTATATTTTAACTAATATGCAATAGAAAAATAATGTGTTAAAACTCGCGATTCGTCTACATTTTTCGTTACAGCTATGCATGCATATTTTTCGGAATTCCTCGGAATAATTTGCCAAGCGCATTATTAATTCAAAGTAAACCGTTCCTATATGTACCAATCAACCGTAATGGACCGTATTAAGTAATATCGATGTGCACTGTTAGTTTTATAAAAATTTACGTCTTAAATTAGGCATTAATGATTTTATTATTAACGTATCATTGCACTCAGATGTGGAGACTATGGATTTCTTCGTATTTATATAAGGAAAAGACAATATTAGCGGTGAGCTGAAACTCACCGCAAAAGTTTGAATTCCTCTTTTGAGGGTGAATATTTCCTGGTTGCCGTTCCGGGAAGCCCAGTGTGGTTGCCGGAAGAGTCGTAGGGTTCGCCAGCGGGACAGGGGAGTGGTGGTGCGGGAAGGAGAGCCTCGTGTCTCGGGAAGATGTGAGGAAAGTAGTAGCGTCTCTTCAGAATGCTGTCATTCATGGTGAATTGTCAACGAGACCATTTTCTGTATACTTTCTTTTTACAAAAACACGTTGGGGTTGAGAAAAATGCTTATGTTTTTTAAACCTGCCCTTTGAATTTCGGAAAAATGTTTATATCTTAACTGTTTTTTTTCCTAAATTATATTTTAACCAAGTTATATGTAAAAGGAAAATAATATGATAACATTCGTGATTTGTACAACGTTCATACCCAAGCAGTAATCGAAATCGCAATAACACAAGACAACATTTTCGGTGTTAGCATATACCTACCAATATTATGACATCTGAGCGATATCCATATTAATCCAATTATCGTTGTATGAATATTTGTCAAAAGTCTAAAGGACCCGCCAAATAACATTGTAGCGATGTCCAACACTGGACATGGAGATGCATATTACAACATCTCTTACATATCTTCACAACATCTAATAAGAAGATAATGGGTATGCTTAGTAAGGTTTTTGGGACTTCCCATACAAACAAACTTTGTGATCCTCAGTTCTATCATCATCATTAGTCAACAATCCTAAGATTGGTTTGACGCAGCTCTCCATTTCTCTCTCCTATCCGCTAACCTCTTCATAGCTACCTATTTCTTCTCTTTTACATCCTTTATAACCTGTCCTATATAATTCTATATGGAACTTAAAATACCAATGGATAGTGTTTAGATTAGCAATTTTTTAAATTCACGGATATTACAACTTGTAAAACTATGTAATGTTATTTTTACAACTAGTCGTGGGTGTTACAAATCGGATATCAATGTAACGTTGTCAAAGTATCTATCGTGTAATAACAGTGCTGTGGTTATATTAACCTTATTTAAATATCAGATGGATATCGTCTGCTGCTTGGTGATACGCATTTTTCGGAATTCGTTCGTGTAATTTGGCATGCGCTTAATTAAGTCAAAGTGAAACATTCCGACTATGTCCCTATCCACCGTAATGGTCTGTATTAAGTAATTAAAATGTGCACTCTGGGCCTGGAATAAAATAACGCATATAAGAACAATGTAATGTTTATGCTCTTGGAGTATAGGTCATGATAAACATAAACAAAAAAAAAACATAAACATTACATTGTTGTTATAATAAGGAAGGTCAGGAGAAGAAACTTTAACGCATATAAGCATCACAGAGAATGATGAAATCTGTGATGTTTATATGAGTTTCCGTCTTAAATTAGAAAATAAATTATGTATCACTAAAATATCATTGCACTTTAAAATGGTGACTTGGCATTTCTGGAAATTTATAAGTAAAGGAAAAAAATATTTGCGGCGAGTTGAGACTCAGTTAGGTTTCTTCTTGTGAGGGTGGATATTTACTGGCTGCCGCTCCGGGGGAGGAAGGCCTGTGTGGTTGGCCTAAGGGTCGTAGGGTTCGCCCGAGGGTTGGGGGAGAGGTGGTTCGAGCAAGAGAGTCTAGGGATGAGGACCAGTTGTGAGGAGGGCGGTGGTGTCTCTTGAAAATGCTGTCATTCATGGCGAATGGTGAACGAGACCATTTTCTACATACTTTCTCTCTGCTGAATCAATCCTACGCACCTATCCTCTTTCGTCGGCTCATACCGCTATTTAAGTTAAAAAAAACCACATACGGTGAGTTGACGTTGAGAGAAATGCGTATATATTTTTTAATCTTCCCATAGAATTTCGGAAAAATGTTTTATTTTGTTTTTTTTTCTTGTAATTTTTTCGACCTAAACCTCATTGGTTATTTTGGTTTTTAATGGCATCTACTATCCTGGGTTAAAATTTCGTGACACAATTTTTCTCCGCCCTGTACGTTAGTAAAATATCATTTCAATCGGAAATGGTCACTTGCGATTGCTTCAGAATTATGTGTGAGGTAAATAAAATATTTGCGGGGAGTTTGGTTTTTTGTGACGGTCTTCTTGCGCTGTGTTATGCTTATATGAGTTAGTGTATTAAATTAGAACAAAATAATTTTATTAGAAAATTATCATTGCAGTCAATCACGGTCACTTTGGATTTATTCAAATTTATACGTGAAGGAAATAAAATTTTTGCGGAGAGTTCAGTTTGGTTTCTTCTCGTGAGGATGGATATTTACTGGCTGTCGTTCCGGTGGAGGAAGGCCGAAAAGGTTGGCGGAAGGGTCGCATGTATCGCCCGAGCGTCAGGAAGAAGGTGGTGCGGCCAAGAGAGTCTAGGGATAAGGGGCAGATATGAGGAAGGCAGTAGTGTCTCTTCAGAAAGCTGTATTTCTCGGTGAATGATGAACGATATCATTTTCTACATACTTTCTATCTGCTGAATCAATGCTGCCCACCTATCCTCTTTCACCGTCTCTCTTTACACAGTTTAAGCTAAAAAGAACACATCTTATACGTTGAGTTTGAGAATAATGGGTGTATTTTTAATATGTTCTTAGAATTTCGGGAAAGTGTTTACATTTTGACTATTTTTTAAAATTACATTTTAAATAATATGTCAAAGAAAAATAATGTGTTAATAGTCGCGATTATTCTATTTTTTACATTATAACGTCCATGAATGCAAATTTTGCGGAATTCCTCCCATTAATTTGGTAGGCGCTTAATTTATTCAAAGTGTACTGTTCGATTTTGAATGAATCTCCGAAGACTATTTCTCAGCACAATTTTTTTTCATTAAAATAATGATTCTTTTCTAATATATTACGCGAACTCATCGTAAAACCATAGTGAATGTATAATTTCTTGCTACAATCACTCTCACGGTGATGCAATCCGAAGGTTGGTTTGGACAGATGAAGGTAGAGCACTCCCCAGACTAAGCCACAGACTAGTGAAATTCACACATTCATGCCAGTGCCTTTTCCTGTTAACAATCGGGATTTGTCTATTTCTTAACATTACAACATCAATACAGACGTTTGACGCAAATGGATTTCTTATGGATTTCCTAGGATTAATTTGGCAGGCACTTAATTAATTCAAAGTGTTCCCTTTCAATCGCAAAGAATAGCATTAAGTAATTGAGTTACTAATTTTAATTTTTATATTATTAGTTACCGTTTTAAATTGGAAAAACAATTTTATCGGTAAGATATCATTGCACACAGAAATGGCCATTTGGGATTTCTTCACATTTATATAGGAGGTAAAGAAAATATTTTCGATGAGTTCGGTTTCTTCTTTTGATGGGGTAATTTCTGTAAATTACATGCAGGCTTCATAAATTTAAACAGGAAATGGTATTGTACAAATTATTTTAACTATCCTCTATCAAAATATATGCTTGTCCTAAATATTTATGCTTTCTACAAAAGCCACTAGTAGAAATTAAACAACAGGAAATGGTACTCTACAAATTACATTAACTTGACTCTATCGAAATATATGCTTGTCCTAAAGAATTGTCCTTTCTACCAAAGCCACTAGTAGAAATTAAACAACATTATACTCAGGCTTCGTTATCACCCAGTGTAGCTATGGATCATTCTGAAGATACAAGTTTAGGCATCACCAAAATATTTCACTGGATAACTTAGAGTTGAAACTCAGTTTGGTTTTTTTGTGGGGGTGGATGTTTTCTGGCTGCCATTTCGGGGGAGGAAGGCCGGTATGGTTTGCCGAAGGGTCGTAGGGTTCGCCCCGGGGCTTTGGGAGAAGTGACGCGGGCAAGAGCCGAGGGATAAGGGCCAGAAGTGAAGGGGGCAGTAGCTTCTCTCCAAAATGCCGTCATGGAAGACATTTGCGTCAAAGGATCCGAAGAGAAAAAAAAAGGATACCGAGGAAAAATCTTGGAGTGGCGTTCGGAGAAAAGGAAGGATACAGTGTATGGAAATAAGGTCGATGTCTGGAGGTATGCGCTTAAAAATAACTCGGAAGGTTCATATGAATATTCTCAGGAGGATTATTTTTTCAACCTCCAATGGCTCCAATATAATAAAGACGACTGAACAGCGATTTTTAAAGAAAAAAATCGACATTATGCCAGCGGTAAACCTTAAAAAAATTCCTTCAACTGTATTAGTCGAGGTAAAGGCGGAAAAACGTGGTGAATTGAAGTGAATACAAGTTTGTATTTTCCCCTATTCTTAAAGGTAAAATTTATTTAAAACACGTTTACTCTTATGCTGTCATTATGTCAAAGTATAAATATTTTAATAATATGGTTCATAGTTTGACGAGCAGTAACGTACTAATATTTACCTTGAAATAGAATGGGCAGTACCAGGTTTTATTTACTTCAATAAAATTTCAAAAATCATGCACCTACGAAATAGAGATATTTTTGTTACTCTGATTGTATTGAGGATAATTTATAGATAAAAAATAAACGATAATTTTTTAATTATGAGTAAGATATTGCAATATTTCGAGTCATTGATGAATTGTTAGTTTGATGCCATGGAAAAGAATGCAGTATGGATTGCATCAGAGGGCGATTTGTGAAATTATTTCGATGAACATAATGGTATGTGTGCTCTTCGTCGTAAGTATTATGCAAACACGTATTCTCTCTATTAACTAGAAAACAGCTAAACACAATGCTGCTTTACTTCAAAAATAAACATGGAATAACATTTTTTTTAGATGTAGAAAATTTGAAAAAGATACATTTAAATCAAACGTGTTTATAAAAATTGAAAAACGATGTGGTACGCAGGTACTGTGTAATAGGTTAGCAGCCGCGCATTAGAGTAATCGACGGGCGACGGACCGCTGGTGTAAAAATCATTCCAATATACTCATATCGGGAATCACCGAATTAATTTAAAGGGGCGATATACCTAGGCAGAATCTTTTGCTACGATTCTATAATCTTTGTTTGAAAATGCTATCCGATGCTGCACTTAGGAATCACATTGCTACTCATATTTTTTTCGATGCTGCACTAATAAATCAAATTACTATTCTTCCATTTTGGGGAATTTTGTTCATTGAAGCTGTTATACATACTGTTATCATACCGAAAAAAGGGTAATAATAGTAGTTTTTATGTTATGCTGGTGTCTATACCTGCTCGGCGTCTTTCTTTTCCTCTTGTTCTCCATTTATGAACATAAATACCTAATTGACACGGTTTTAGAGCAATTGCAGGCCAGAGATATCGATACTAGTAGTGCGCCATCTGAATGATATTGCCCCGCCGGTGTAAATATCAAAGACCATAACTCCTTCCTTGTCAAATCCACAAAGATACGAAATTCCATCCCTGTAAGCCTAAAAATGTGCAACAATGAAATGAAATGAAATATGTGTTATTCAAAGCAAAACTTTTTGCTTACCTCTTGCTTAATGAAATTCAGTAATTAGGTTTAAATATGGTATTTTTAGTTGTTTTTCATTGATTAGCTTCATGAGATTTATTTTATGCCTAAGGCATTCATGAGTGTAAGTTCCAGTCCCTCCTTTTAGTGAAAAGAAAAAAAATACATTTGACGACGATATACCTTTTTGCTTTCCTTAGTATTTAAAGTATATATTTTACGCACATGGATGCTAAGTTTCTTTAAGATATGTTATGCGTTAGAATATTAAAATGTCACGAAAAACAGACAGCTTTGTTCGCCATTTTTTATTATATGTTGTTTGTTATTAACGTGCTTCTATCATTTTTTCTGAGTTCACCTCTATTCTTGTTATTATTCATGTGGTATTCTGAAGGATAATGTACCCGGAGCAAATATCTATTATTATACTGTATTATACTCTAAAGATGAGCGCATCGGTAAGAAATGGGATTAGTCACTGCAGTGGACGAGCCATTTGCCCGCGACGTTTTTCTCTGAACATAAAATAATTTCGTCTTATCTGTCGCTAATGTCCTGTGGGTGCGGGAGGGTAATATTTTTGCGGACGTTAGAAGGCAGTCATTATTAGCACCTACTCTCCGTCACATCTTCGAACTGGGTGTCTTCTGACGTGCGGACGATCGTAAAGTGTATCCATGACAACGGCTCTGTGTTGTGGAGAGAGCAGGGTGGTTGGTTAAGGGATCTTGGGTGTGTGTATTGGGCCTTCTTTAATGAAGAAAATGAGCAAAACATCGTCGTAAATCCATGCGTATATAGAGGTAACATCGAGATCACGTTCAGAATTGTGTTTACGATGGAATGACCGCGGGTGTTCCCGCCCCTTCATAGGTAAGAAAGGTCATATTTGTCCCTTTATCTTTTGTACTCGCTTTCGCTCACAAATCTCCAATTTGCTCTTGGGTCCAGTTATTACAATTTTTGTCTGCCTTTTGTTAATTAAGGACTTGCTAATTTTCTTTTCAAATGATTAGATTAGAAATAAGCAACAGTCCCACTGTCACCGGCAAAACGGGCGTATAGTATATGGATTACTATATAAATTCCTTCATTCATTCACACGACGCCAAACGACGCAAGCATACAAATAAATTCATAGAGAAGGAAAGAAAGGGATAGGAACATATAAGTAAAGGAAAAAGGACGAGGAAAACGGTGCTGTGGTAGATTAAAAAAGCCAGAAACCAGAGGGTAAAAATGCGGAAACATTTTTTTTCGTGAAAAGCAACGTTTCTCTAATGAAATCAATAAGGTAAAGAAGGTAAACTTTGTTGTATGTTATTAAACTGTGTTTGTTGTTCCTCACAGTATGAAAGACTCGACCGGTTTCAACCTTTTCAGGTCATTATCAAGAGGCAAACAAGGAGATATATACGCAGGGCGGTATATATACTTATGTAGGCTCTCATAACCATTGAACGCGGGGGGAGGAAGGTCATATAAAGTACCTAAGTGAACATGCAAACAACTGGTGGGTCATTGACAAATTATCTGATTATGGGGTGGTGGGGGACGGGTAATGAATAGAAAGGTGAGGGGTTGGAAGGGATTACATTTTTCTAATGAGCTAAAAAAATAAAATAAATTTTCTATATTTTTCTATATAAATATTGTTTCATATACAACTAAAAACGTTGAGCGCTTGTCCAACTACAACACTCAACACTATAGAAATCAATTTATACTTAATATCATCATTGAGAAAGCCATTAATGAAATCAAAGAAAAGGCATTGGGAGTGAATATCCATGGAGAAAAAATTAGCATGCTAAGATTTGCCGATGACATAGCCGTTATAGCAGAAACAGAGACGGATTTGAAAAATATTCTGGTTAAAATGGGTAGGGTAATGGGTAGATATCAACTGAAAATAAGCACGAAGAAAACCAAGATCTTAGTATGCAGCAGAAGAGAAGAAGTCAAGACTAACATTAAAATAGGGAAGCAAAAACTGATAGAGGTGGATGAATTCTGTTATTTGGGAAGCAAGATAACTAGTGACGGGAGAAGTAAGAAAGAAATTATCAGTAGAATAGCCAGGCGAAGAGAGTATTCCACCAAAAGAGAGACCTGCTTACAACGGGAAACTTAAATATGGATGTAAAGAAACAATTTATAAGAACCTACATCTGGAGTATGCTCCTATACGGAAGTGAGGCATGGACAATGACCGCAGCGGAGAAAGCAAGGATAGAGGCCTTCGAAATGTGGTGCTACAGAAGAATGATGAAAATCAAATGGATCGACCGAGTTAGTAACGAGGAAGTCCTATGAAGAGTAGGAGAGAAGAGAAGCCTCATGAAAACCTTAATAAGAAGACGGAACAACCTTATAGGCCACATTTTGAGACATGATGGCCTGATGAAGACAATCGTCGAAGGACAAGTGGAAGGCAAGAATGGAAAAGGAAGACCCCGAACAAAATAAATGGAACAAGTACAGAGAGATGCGAAAGAGAAGAAATACGTAGGTGTGAAAAGATTAGCAGATAGGAGAATAGAGTGGAGAGCTGCGTCAAACCAATCTTAGGATTGTTGACCAGTGATGATGATGACTTAATATCATTACAGAATGACACTAAGAAATACAATGAACTTCTTAATTCCATTTTAATTGATGATACATTTAAATTGAGTGCTACAGTGGAACATACGCCCAAAGTTTTTCGTTGTGTGTGGAGGAAATAAATTATAGACTGTCAGACTGATAGATAATTTATTTTATTTGTTTTTAGTTCCGTGAAACAATATTTTGTTTTGATAATGTCAAGTTATGAGCGATTACGTATCCATTAAATCCGGAGGAAATTGTTGTTTCCTTATTTCGTTATTTTTAAAATTAATTTTCTGGTTTATTTATATTATTTGCCGAGAAAAGACGAATTCTCATATTACGAACCTCAATTTTAGATTTCATCAACTTCCGTTTTCCGGGCATTATTGAGAGTCGATTCTAAATAAATTATTATGAATGTGATTTTGGAAGATATTTGGCATTTATACCGAATATTTTTTACTTTGACCAAGTGCGCACTGTCTTTCAATACTAATTAATATTGATGGAATCACTATTAAGTATGCTTGCGCTGGTTATATGATATCAAATTAGATGTTTGCTGCGTAAATTGATACGGTTGGAATATTAGAGTACTTATAAAGGAAAAGTTATAATAGTTAAAACGAATATTTGCTGTTAGTTGGATTTCATTTCTACGAATTTCAAGTCACTTTTGTAGAATTTGATCATTACTAATGTAAACAGTAGCGCGTCCAAGGTAGGGACAAAGGGGGGGTAAGTATGGGGTAAACTCCCAGAAGTATTGCGGGTCCGAACAAAAATTGTCATTCTATCTAGTGTAAATTGGATGTCCAAGGGGGGTTATAGTCCCCCGTAGATCCGCCAGTGAATGTAAACAGTTCATACCTATGGAAAATACGATGAGTAGTAAATATTTCGTTTAAGTGTAGGTTTTCATATCTTCTTCGCCAGTAAATTTGTTGATGTATTAGCTGTTGCTTGATAGTGTAGCTGTTATTTGCCGCAGCCGGAGGCAGAGAGCAATTTTACTCTCCGGCTGTTGCGCCGTGCGCACGAATTGTACTTCTTGTCTTATCATATGCTCAGCAGCCCATAAAACCTTGTCCGGTAAAGTTATCAAATTTCCAATGATGCCACGGTAGCTTAACTGGCTAAAGCACTCCACCGAGAATCGGAGATCCGGGTTCGAATTTCGATTAAGGCGAAAATGATGGCTCGGGGCTCTGGGCGGAAAATGAAATTAGCAATTCCGTAAGAAAAATAATGGGAAAAGTGAGAATTTCACAGCTGATAAAATTTTAAAAATGTATTACTTTTTATTACCTATTTTTTGAATTTTTTCTTTGAAACTTCACTGAATTCTAAATAAACTTCTAAAATAACCTTTTCGAACGACCCTTTCAAAAAAGCATCAGGTTCTGTTATATCTTTTGACCCCTTTTTTTAATTTTATTGAATCTTTTTACACCATGTTGCAAATGAAAATGTAGAATTCAATAATAGCAAAAACATCTTCGCTTCTAGGAATCGATGTCTATTTTAATTACATTACCTTTCATATAAGCATCACTATAGACGCGAGCGTTGTGGTGGTCCCCTTAGCTCGGGGCCTTGGGCGATTGCTTGCCAGCCGACCAGGCCAGACCGTCCATGTATGGAAGCTTAACGAGGGTGGCAGTAAACAAGGAAAAAAAAGTATCTAAGCAAAGGACTGTCGACTCCAAATCCCTTTCCATATCAAAGGCGAGGTGTTACGCACCGTCTCCTCGGCTGTTAACGTGTGGTGATTTCGTCGCAAATCAAATCGCCATATTAATCAGACATCGTCCCTCCAATTTCGGATCGGTGGAAATTTTCGACGCTGATTTCCAGAAAGGTCAACGGAGAGGCTGATTACACGGCACAGTTAACTGTGTGGGAGGTGCGGTCGTGATGGGCAAAGGCGTTGAGGTTATCAGGACGGTGGTATTATTAGAAATATGCCGAAGTTTCCTCGCTTCGTCTTTTGAGGGTGGGAAAAAAGGTATCTGTTTTTAATAGGGATGTCTGTGACACTTTCGGTGAGGTGGGATGTAGTATTGATTTCTCTCCGCGAGATGTTGCATAATTGGTATGTACAAGAATAACATACAGGTAATGCGCAATATGTCCTTCCTAATGGTCTAATTTATCTTCTCAAAAATATTTCGTTTTGAGAGAGGGTAAACTGAGCTTCACCTTTGAGCTTAATTAAAGATAGCTTTGAGCGAGTATCAACAATATGGTATCGCAATGTTACCCGTTTTGGGATTAATTGTTTCAGGCAATTATAATCGCACATTTTCTTCCAACCTTAATTATTCAATGCCCTTCAAAATCCACAGTGTGAATTTAAACTATCGACAAGTCTGGATAACCAAGAAAAACAGTTTTCGCGGTAACTTCAAAGTGCATCCAAAAAATGTTTACGTTACCATAGTTCAGTAACTAAGGAGTTGCGACTCCATGTTTACGAAAGAATAATGCTTAAAAATGTCTCCCCTATCATTTCCGGAAGTATTACTGATCCCTCTTGAAGAAATCTCAATTATGTTTCACGACAATGTTAGAAAATGTACCTTTCCTTTTTAAGAGGTAGTGTGTAGTGTATTTATTTTTCTCAGATATCTTTTGTACTGATGGGGTCTTTAATAATTACCCTTGGTTTAACTGGCATTTTTTCCATTACAATGAACTTTTTAATTGAATTTTGCTTTACTATTGATTGCATCATTCTTTATACTCAGGAGTACCTATGAAATATTGTACTCCTTGGATTATTATGTGCAAAAAGAGCTAGTGTGTCGTGTAGTTTTTTTGTCTCAGATATCTTTTGTACCGATAGGGTGTTTTATAAATACGCTTGGTTTAACCGGCAGTTTTGACTATTAAATTTAATTTTAAATTGAATTTTGCTTTACTATTGATTGCATCATTCTTTATACTCAGGAGTGCCAATGGAATATTGTACTCCCTGGATAATTACGTTCAAAGTTATTTAATTGGCTGCTTAGTAGCCAAATCTGTGCAACACGGAAACTGCAACGGGAAATTGAAAAAGTTAGTAAATGAAATAATAAAAAACATATTTTGAAACTGGATACTTATCCTTATATGAGGAAGTAAAATTAAAAGGAAAGAACATTTATATTCCATACGATCAACTGGAAAACAAATTTTTGGCGTAGTCACTTAATCAGTATGTGATCACAGATTTCGTCCTTTGGTACATGAACAGCAGCCGAAAATTTATTTTGTACAAGTAAACTATGAAGGTACCACAAAAGTAAGCTGTAAACGCCTAAATTATTTATATTTCTATTAATTAAGGGGATTTTTTTACGTTTTATTTTTATTTTTTAATTTTACGTATACGAAATCATTGCTTTATGTTATAGCTTTATGTTTAAGCATTGTTATATGGTATGTGTATATTCGAACACACGCTCAGTTAAGGGCTCGGGCGCGAATATTCTATCTTTAAAGTGTTAATTTCCCAAAAGTTTTGGATAAGCCTCGTAACAAATACTTCATATTTATACCAAAACCAAGCGTTAATATGTTTAAACGAAGCTTTCTTTTCTTGGGACCAAAAAGTTTCAGCAGTTGGCCAAAAACCATCAAATAGAGTAACAACATATGTAGGTACCTTCCTGAAGCATGTGAAACAGCCACAAATATATCATAGGGGATATTAATGGCCTAATGCAACGGTCCTCCAAACGATGTGGAATCGATAATTGGCACTTGCGTGAAAAATGGTTGAAGACCCTTGGCCTAATGGGTCACCTGAAGCTCTAAAACTAGTGTTTTATCTATGGATTAAATTGTTTAAAGAGCAATAAATATTTAATTTTATTATATTCCACACATCAAGCGTGAAATTCGCAATAAATAAAATCATTTGGCTTAGTCAGAATTTTTAACCAGATCTTCCACTGGCTAGCCACTGGTTGCAATAATTGCACTGTGATTTAATGAGCGGAAACCTGGTTCACACTAAAACTGCTACTGCTACTTAGTGGAGTCTCCTATAGTTATATATAAACTTTTTGACTTTAAGGTTAAGTTTTCGGGCATTTAACATTTCTTAACATTCGATTAATTGACTCGTAATACGCAGGAGTTCCTGTACCAGCCCTTCTGTCCACAATATCTCTGACTCCGTCGTCCTACGCTCCCTAACCATCTTCCGGTGCTAGACCCTCTCCTCACCGCAAGTAAGCGAATAAGCTGTCAAAGCGGCTGAGGGCACCTCCCGATGCCCAAGGGGGATCCGTTAAAATTGCAATTTTAGCGGCGTGCGTCTGACAGGCCTGGCCGCCGCCTGGGGTCCCAAGGCAGCGCCGAGCCGTGCGTGGGCTTGAAGGGTGTGGAAAGCTGGAGGCGAAGGAGAAGTAGAATGCGGAGTGGGGCCAGTGGAGGAGGGGAAATAATTCATACGCGAATGTTGACCAAATGTTTCAGGACCTGTGACGGCAACGCAGTAATAATTTATTGTGTTTTAGCATAATTTTTCTTGTAAAATTCCTTGTTTTTTCAAATAACTTTTTATTATTTTTTGCCACTCTACCGAAAACAGCACTTTTCGGCCTTTGCATCGGGGCATGAGTTTTCAATTGTACTAGTGGAGCGTGGACAATAATTCATACTCAACAAGAAATGTTACCAAAAACTCATTGAAAAAACATGGAACTTGAGAATAGGGCTGCATTTATGCATCTTCCATCATAAACTCAGCATAAATGCATGAATTTATAATTCATTGACCCCACTTGTTAAATACTCCTGGCAACGAATTGAAAAAAAGCGAAACTAACACAACAAATGGAATTCGGATGTTATGCAGAAAGAAATAAGCTGTTAATGCAGGAAATATGATGAAAAATTATCTTTATCTCTAAATTCCGCATAGCTTTTCAAGTACCCTTTTTATAAAATTTAATTTCGAGGAAACTTTGACAAATAGAGCGTGGGTGATTATGTATGCACGAATGTTGAACAAATGTTTCAAGACCTATGATGGCAACTCAGCTCTATTTCATTGTGTTTTTGTATTATTTTACTTGTGAAATTCCTTGTTTTTGAATTCTTTTACCTGTGGAGCGTGGAAGATAATTCATACACACAAGAAATGTTACAAAAAACTCATTGAATATACATAGAATTTGAAACTAGGGCCTCCATCAGAGATCCTTCATCACATACTCAACATGTACGTATGAATTAATAATTGCCTTACCCCGAAAGTTTCTTGGCATCGAGTTAAAAAGATAATTTAATAAAGACGGCATTTAGAAATGGGTCTGAAAGCAATAAGCGGTTAATGTAGGGATTATGGTGAAAAATTATCCTTATCTTTAAATTCCGTATGACTTTTCATTTGAAACTTCTGTTTAATTTAATTTTGAGGTAAATTTGACCAGTAGGGCTTGGTTGATCATTAGTACACGAATGTTAAGCAAGTGTTTCTGGACCTATAATGGTAACTCAGCTCTAATTAATTGTATTTCTAATACTTTTTTGTAAAACTCCTTGTTTCCGAATAATTTTACATGTGCATCGTGGAAGATAATTTATACGCAAAGAAAATGTTTCCAAAAACTCGTTGATATTTGGAATTAAGGCTGAAATCAATAAGCTATTAACTCAGGACCTACGATGAAAACTTAGCCTTATCTCTACATTCCGTATATCTTTTCAATAATGGCTTCTGTAAAATGTAATTTCGAGGACTTAATTTGACACATTTTCGTTAGTTATTCACTCGTGAATGTTGAGCAATTGCGGCTAAAATGAATCTATGATAGCAAGTCCACCGTATCCAAATTTGTTAAGTTAGTCCATTCATTTTTTTGGAAAAACTGTTGAGAAAATTGGGTCTCAGGTCAGGGTTGAGAAAATGTCGCTGAATAAAGAATGGCAATTGAGCTCAATTTCCAAAGTTTCTGTCTTTTCTCAAGGAAGTTTTTTAATGATAATATTTTTAAAATTTTGGCCCGTGGAGCCTGGGAGATAATTCGTGCATGAATGCTGACCTAATGATGCAAAAGCGTTGATAAAAAATTAGCCTTACTCCGTAATTTCGAGTGTTTTTTCCATTATGGAGTCATATCATTGCCTGGAAACTTTGACGTGTGGGTTAAGGGAATCGTTGATTCATACATGCACGTTGATTATATGGTGGAGGATTTATGAAGGCAGCTCTATTTTCAAATTCGATGTGTTTTTCGATAATTTTTGTAAAATCTTTTTGCTTTTAAAATTTCACCAGCGAAATGTGGGAGATAATTAATGCACAACTAGGTACATGTACAAATGATGCTGAAAGTATGATGGCAAAGCGAAATTACTTCTTAATTTGAATTATTTTAAAATATTTAAAAATTTTTTACTTTAATTTTTTTCGGAAAATTTGACCTACGGAATGTAGGAGATGATTCTGCATATATGTTGCGCAATTTCTACTGGGACTATGATAGAAATTCAGATCTATATCTTCAAGGGATCGTTTACTTAAACTCGGAGTCGTAAGTCGTTCATATGAAAGAATTCGATAGGTAAATGGAAAAGATAGTGCACAAGCAAAATACTCTGTTTCATACAGCCATTTCGTCGTAATTTTAAAATAAATAGTGCCTTAGTTCCCGTCCAAATTTTGAGAATTGGTGACGTCAATAGAGTTCCGGTTCATTGACTGGTTCAGAGTGACCCACTATGAGAGGGAAAGATTAAATGAACTATCCACGCGAATCCGATACAAGAGAACGAGTGGTAGTTGAAAAGTGGTGACCCTCTAATTTATATCCCGTGACGTTACCATCTATTCTGCGAAAGCGTTTTAAGTGCAGGCTTTTCGCTGCATACGATTCAAGCAGCATGCGATTGATCGAAGGATGAAAAACTATGTGTCACGATAAATTTCAAGCTGTCAAAATCAACATTTTATATATTGACTGTCGTCCTTATTGGAAAAAAACCCACTGCAGGAAAACGCTCACACAAGAAGAGGGGCATGAAAAACTTGCGAAAACCTTTTGAGGAAGAGCTAATGTAAACATGGGTGTATACAAATACAAGAAGTTACAAGAAAATGCCACCCAGTACCTGGAAAGAAAAAGAGAATCAGATGAAGCAGGAGGTGATGTGTTAAATCTTTCCTACTGATCCCATGGTATTGCATGTTCAATTCCCATGATTTTACATGATGTTACGGGTGATGAAAACAAAGATAGATAGATTTCAAACGAGATAGCTCTGTTTGCATGCGGGAGAGGTGGGAGTTCTGCCGCTATAAAGAAGCGATTGGATTTAGCGTGGAGAAATACGATAGAAGTCGTAGCAAGGGTGGAAAGAAGGAGGTTGAAATCAAAATTCGGAGGCCGACGATGGATCCGTGGCGGGCTGTGTTATTTAGTTGGTTAACTCAATTAACTTGCTCGCAGAAAGACGTGGATTTTGATTGAGGCTTTGGGCTGCTTCAGCTGGAATTGGGTAGGTAGGATTGACGACCTTGTTGGCGTGAAGTTTTCGAAAAAAATGAATGAAAAAGAGGATGAGGTGATAGAAGGGGATATGAAGTAGGCTCGCGGGGTGATGAGGAAATCTAAGCTGACGCGAGAAGGAAGTTGGGGCCGAGGCTCTTGATGTTTGAGGTTGATTTATTTTTTATGCCGAGTCTTCTTTAGAAAATCCATTATCACATCTTACAAGACTTCTAATGGCTACTGGGAAACTAAGGAAATTCTGTTTCCTTGAAATTTCTTTAAGACTCCCCTCTAATTATACCTCATCAACTAAGGAGGAAGAAATTATGCTCTCGTAGCTCTGTATTTTATAGGAAAATGCACGTGGACGCTTATCCGGTTTTTTCGTCCCTAAGGGTTAGCTGCAGTTAGCAGTAGCTTCTTTTAAGAAAATAAGGCTAAAATGGCAGCAATTTTAGCTAATTTCCTCGCTCTAGTTTGCGACTGATAATAAAAACCACAATAATAGCCTAAGATTGACTACAAAGGCCCTTATAACGATCCTAGTATAGGTAAAAAGGTTTTGATCAAAACTTGGATAGAAATAATATTGTACCAAAAAACCGATATTATGTCTTATTCGCCATGAGGGTCAGATTAAATAACTAAAAACACCACCGTACAGTCTACCATTTGTGTTAATGGAATAGATTTTTGTTATTTAAGTCGAATCACGTTACTTTTATGAAAATGTGATTACGATCTGCTCATAAAGCTTGAAAAGGCTAGTGTCAATGCGAGTTGAAAATTTCTTCTGAGTTTTTTATATTTCGTGTGCTGTTACTATAATTTTCTCGTCAATCGATTTATGGATGAGAATAATACTTTCGTATCGAAAATAATCTGTGAATAATATTTGTTTTGAGAGGTTCATTCTATGACCACTGTACCGTAAAGGAAAGGATGTAAGCCTGTCCTTCCATGAAAAATATCGTGTATGCATTATGTTTTGATATCCCGGTCTACATTCTACCTATGCTGCCGGGGGTGAAAGGACAACTTGAATGAATGGAAAAAAATTTGTTGCAGATTGAGGTAATTTTATTTGACTGCTCGATTTCGACCTATTAGTTATTAAACTCCTTTATTGGAAATGGGAAAAAGGAATTTTTTTTCATAATCCGTTCTCCAAAATATTTCTTGCTTCTTTTTTGCGCCTTGAAGTTTTGTGCTATTCTAAGATAATTTAATCTGAGTTGCTTAGAAAGCCTAACGCCAAGTCTTCGAGTCTCTTGTAGCTCATATTGTTAGCCTAAGGCGTGTCTAAACTGAGTTATATATCCACTTGCTGCAGATTTTGACGAATCACGCTGCTTTTCTTTGTGTTTTATACTTATGATCCTCGAAAGAAGTCTTTCTATGCCGGATTCTAAATACCTGTTGCGTAGTCGAGGTGCGGCCTGATAAGTGGGAAGTCGCTTTCATATCTTATGTGCATTCTCCACTATTGTTTTGAAGCTTTCATAACTCTTGATATATGACCTCATGTATCACCTTTATGCTAACTCCACCCAAAATATATAAATGGATATGGTTGGACCTCCTATTAAAACACGGACGGCCGTGCATTGTCTGAATTTAAGTTTTTACTTCTTCTTTTTACGTCTTCACCATTTCATGGCTACCCTACGGGACACCTCTTGCTTGTGTGGTAGGGAGTAAATATTTCTCCCCAACTTGCTCTGAGCCACTCGAGGGCGCTACAGCCATTGCATGTGCTATTTCCTGGCAAGGGTTAGCTGCAGCAAGAAATGCTCCCTAATTAAATTCTGCTTCCTACGAATGTACTTAGACCCAAGTGGAACAACTTAAGACATACAGGAAAGCTACGCACGCTTCGACCTTATAGTATCCTTGGTATTTTTTTCCGTGATGATCGCTAAAAAGGAGCAAATAAGTAACTGAACTATAGAACAAAAGACAAGTTATTTTTATTACGCGGTAATTTCAATTGAGGTCATTCATCCTTCCTTGGAAGAATGCTTTTTA
Organism: Ischnura elegans; assembly: GCF_921293095.1. Taxonomy (NCBI): domain Eukaryota; kingdom Metazoa; phylum Arthropoda; class Insecta; order Odonata; family Coenagrionidae; genus Ischnura; species Ischnura elegans. The sequence continues at coordinate 19,960,638 of NC_060257.1, forward strand.
TTCTTATCTGATGTCGTTTCTATTTCCCTGATTTTATGTCCGTCTTCCAATCTAATGTATTATGCAGGGCTTCTACAAATATAATAGACTTCTTCCGAAAATATTTCACCCAAAGCGTATTCAAAAGATTAATCTATGACTGTGTCAATACGAATCGATGTGAGCATTGAACGTCCATTTTTATCTGAGAGTATATTTTACTATGGCCCGCTGATTGTTCCAAATTAGAGATATGGCCTGACGAGAGGGAAGTTGCAGCATTCTTTCATTATTTTCTCCGGTTAAACTCAGTCTTAAGTTGTGGTAGCCTCTGCATTGCTAATATTAACTAGGTTATCCTCAAACTTACATCTATCTGCCAATGTTTTCCAATAGGTTTTATAGGTTATAGGTTTTCCGAGTCATCTCCAGGGGTGTCTAAATGCGTCATCGGCGCTATACTCCTCCTACTTCGACCAGCAACAGTTACCAATCTGTCTCTATTTCATAGGATATATTCAGCCTAAGGCTGTGGAACCTGCGTGTTGCTAATCTTAACTAGGTTACCTTCCTGGTCATCCGTCTGCTACCATCTCTCACCTGAGCCGTAGCCTGGCCGTGCAGATTTTTGACTCATCCCCACGGGTGTCTCAATATGTCCGTGACCTTACACTTCCCTCTCGACCCGCAACTTGCCATAATATACGCTAGAGAACGATTCAAGACGAGCTGTGGCTCTCCTTTCTGTCAGCCCGTCAACGGCAGCCATCCGGATACTTCTATTTCCGCTACTCGTTAATATTTTCCTTTTCCACAAGATCTCTCTCTCTTCCTTTCATCTCCATCCATGCTATGTGTATGCATATATGCATTGTAGAGCATGTTACGTAAAGTACCTTCACCAGGATTCGAATTGAAACCATGTTTCCAGTATTGAAAAATGAGGAGTTAAATTCTCTTAGTTAAATGAAAGGGTTCAATCAGTCTTGAATGGGCAATATTTTTGTAAAGGAATATTTTTAATGACCGATCGAGTTTATTGCAACATGAATATTTGAATACTAATGGTGGACTAAACTGTTCAAGTATTCTATCCGCTACTGTATTTTTTATCACGTATACATTTTCTAGGAATTCTTTATTATTAATTTATCAGTATTTATGTGCGGGTACCCAAGACATTAAACCAAAAATCTATAATTATTTAGAGACGGTACTAATAATAACTTAGCGTTTATGATGGAACATTTACAAGTTAAATAAAAGTTAACCGATAGATAACAACTTGTAAAAAATACTTAATCACTCAAAACAGCATGCAACCTTGGTCTTTGTTCTCAACGTAAACATACGATCGCTTCGGCTTCTATACGGTGCACTAAAATATTGATTGGGCGATCTGCTTCGCTTCAATTCCCTTGGGCGTTTTCTTTAGTAAAATAATGATCTCAACGAAGAGACGTCACCATACGCTTCTACCCCGACCAGACCACTATCAACTGATCAATCTCCTTTCCACATAGGTTACTTTTCTTCACGCTCAGCCAATTCAACTGAAATGGCAAGTGGTTGAAGCACATCCCTGGCAGAATTAAAGCATTTTTTAAGAAATATTATTTACGCAAATTTGTTAGTGACTTTGAGTAAAAAACTTAAACCTGGATCCAAGAGGAGGATTTTCATAATATTAATCTCGATCTGTCCTCGGAACGGTTATTCAGCAAGCCATCGGAACATTACGTAGGCTTCATTGGGTTTCAAATTGGGTTAATATCCAAGCCGATCATCTCATTGGAGGTAATATAAAAAATAAAATGTGCATAATGCGCGTAGATTTATTAAGTCCATCAAGTGCAAATTAAAACTAATAATGAATATTCCCACAAATTTAAACTAACTTATTATTCTATAGGACCAAATACATTTTTAGGGTCATTGCACTTATGAGAAAATATGGTAATCAAACTGACAAACGTAGGCTTTATATTCACCTACACTAATTCGCCTTAATTAAAATAATAGAGGAGGAAGTGTGCATGAGTGAATATAACATGTTAATGGCATTGGAGAAGGAGGCCTTCTTTCTCTCAAACGGGTGGATATGAGGAATAAATTTTTAAAAAATGTTTGAGTATAGCATATCCAATGAAAGGGAAGAAATAACGTTATGGGGAATGTAAAAATGAGAAATTTAAAACAGGGGGATTAAGACGCATTGGTGGCAATACAAAGGAAAAGAAGCTCAACACGAGTAACGACTCGTCAAATGTGGAAAGTGAATATCCCCTGCGGTTTTACTTTCAGAAATATCTTACCTCCGCTCGGGATGAACAAAGTTGATGCATGTGAATACATTCACCTCTCTTGAAGGATTTAACCACCAACCCCAGTAATAGGAAGGTGAATTTTCTATTGCTTTGGGTGACAATTGTATTTCATTTCTGTAGAATACATTTTGTCTGCCATTAAATAGGCACTGCGTAATATAAAAGTGTAATTTAGTCTGAATCCATCACGACAATTCTTTTTCTCTGGAGCATGTTTAAACGTGGCCACGTAATATACATGTGAGTGTATTTGTGCAATTGTCTCCGTCTATTTACGAGTGATAAATAGGGACAGTTGTATTGCCTATGATGTCGGGCTATTTTCGTGCTAGCTTGAATGCTAGAATAACCGTTCACGCGACAATAATGGATTTTTGATCGGATAAATAAAACGTTGATTAGTGAAAATATGATGGTGCGAATCCATCTCTAATTGAATAATAGTTAATTTGGTTTAGCTCTCTAATCCTTGGATAATAAAAAAAATTTTTTTACTAACCCATCCTTTGGGTGCCTTTGTGGTTGGATTATGCGCTTGCGTACTAGCGCATAATAGAGCTTTGCATCAACGGCAGAACTAACTTCAAACTGTGCTTGCACAACCATCATTTTTGCCGATTAAGAATAGTCCTGCGGTCCCGATTAAAAAATAAAGAACTTCCGCACAGGACATTGCTTCGATAGGCACATCTTTTATCGACAAGTCCCAGTAAACCAACCCAAGCTCGCTTCCTCGTATTACGAAAGACCGATAAAAAATAAAGCACTTACGTGCCGGGCGTTGTTTCAATAGGCACATCTTTTATCGACAAGTCCCTGAAAAGCAACTCAAGCTCGCTTCCTCATGTTTCGAAAGACCAAAATCTCTCGACAGTCCGAGTAATGACTGGCCTACGAGTAAATGCAGCTGTGTTTGATTGCCCGAATAAAATGCCTTTTCGTCATCATTTCGATGTAAATTTCGTATTTGGCTTAAAAATACAATTTATTTATCTTATAATTCTAGTTAACGTGCACGTACAATGGCGCTTTGTGATACCTTAGTGTTATTGTGGTAAAAGAAGATTGGAATTAGCTTCAATTCTCAAAGTAAAATTTCAAAATACTTGGTTTTATTTTTTAGCCCTGTCACACCTCAAATGCGTCAAATTCTTTCAGAACAAACAAGGATATAAAAGTGTACGTATTAATTAATATGCAACCCACCTTCGTGGTGCTCTGTGTATGTTGGTGACGCATAAAAAGTAAGGTCATTGAATAAGGGATGAGTACCCAGATGTTAATACTACTGGTGATACTACTGATATTACTACTGAATGGGTAATTTATTTAAAAATAACTAAGTGACTCAACTGCCCATCGGAAGAGCATTTTTTTTAATGGTCGAGGGTGTATTCTGTTCCAGTCATTTACCTTTTACGGTAAGAATGAATTTTTGAGCCTCTACATTGTCGATCTACTTCCCGGATTTTTTTCTAATCATAAGGATTACTGGAGTTCTTAAGTTTTCTCAAAATATCCTGGACATTGTTTGCTAATACTTTATTCTTGAAATTATTTAAAATACTAAATATAACTGTAAACAAGTGAGTTGCTTTTCATTTAATTGTGGCTAATTCACAATTAATTAACCACACTACTTACAAATACAATAAAAAATCGCAGTATTAATACACGTACTTAATAGTTTTTTTTTTTGCAATTAGCTCCTTTTTCAGTCCCTCCCATATCCTTCACAGTTTTTCCAAGTGCTTTGAAGACAATGTTTCATTCACTGTTCAGATTGTAGGATTGATTCGAGTTTTAGGCACCTTTAAATATGATCCCAATTTTTGTCTCCATCTGAGTAAACTATTTTATATTTTTAATTATTTTATGAAAATATAATACCTGTATGAGCTCTATGAAATGGAATACCTAGACCTGATACCACATCGAAATGACACCTCCCACCACACATCCGTCGGTTGCCATCGGAATTTAGATTTTAACTTCCTTCTTACGACTTCGATGATCTTAAGATGGACTCAACATTAAACCCACCCAATCGCTTCTTTGGAGAAGCAGAACTCTCAACTCATCGCAAAAAGGCAAGCAAGCACGGAATCTATCGAGTAATCCAAGCTAAAAAGAAGCTTATTGAGTTTCCTTTTCCGACTGAAAGATAACCTGAAATATTTATGATAAAATGTTTTCTTTAGCCTAAAAAACATTTCGAGCATATCGTTAAAAAGATGACTCTCACATCTCACTCATGACATCCATTGTTTCCAATGAAAAATACGATCTAATAGATAATGTTTTCAATTCAATATATTTCTTTGACTAGCCCTTTTTCAAGCTTAAGATATTTGCACTAGCAAAGGAGGCGTCCATAGATTGCTACGCCGGTGTATATAAAAAAATAAGGCTGGTGAAGACCCTAATCTGGATTGCAGCGCGATATAGTGCGGAAACGTGAGCACTGAAGATTGTGGACCAGAAGTAACTGGATGCCTTTTACACATGGGCGACGCACGTATCTAGTTACCCATAGCTAAGGGCGTTGCTCAACCCTAAAAATATATGTAACCACGTGTTCGCCGCCTTGAACTTGAATATGAAACATGGTTGGGTGACCTTCGATGTGAAAATATATAATTTTTTTCCGTTTATTCCTGGGAGGCCTCAATCTTTATGTCGTTTTTCACTCCGCGCTTGATATAAATGCCCTGATGCTTCCATTGGACTCATATTCGTCATCGGGAGAGGCCCGCGACTGTTGCGATGGTAGTTGGGACGCGTCAATTGGCTTGTTTTTATTTCGGTCCCGTGCTGCTTACGCGCCGTTATGGTCGTTTGTTGTGGAGTGTGAGATGATCCAAGAGGTTGTATGAGATGTTGGGATTCCGCATGATCATAAACGCCGCTTATCGCAACAGAAGGGTCTACATACGTGATTCATATTTTTTTCTACCAAAACAGAGGGTAAATGATGGAACATAGATTATTTGTGTAATACTCTGGTATATTTACTATTCCTTATATATAAGGGGAACTAAGCATAAGTTCTATGAGTAAAATTGACCCTTAATGACAGTATAAATATGTAAAAGGTGGTATAACACTGTGTGCTCTTACTAGCCACAGCATAAGCAATGGCCATGTTTTTAATTTTGACAACGCCGAAATTTTAGATACTAAGATTATATTGAAAAAAAGACTTTTCAAAGAAATGGTTTACATATTAAAAACAAAAAACGGTTGTAATAAAAAAAAAGACATTGATAACCTCAGTAAAATTTATTTTTATTTAATCAATCAAAATTAATGGTAACTAGGTGTGGCAATACCTTAGTAACACAACATCAATAAATATGTGCAAAGTTAAGAGGTATATATATACTTTAAATTATGTACTGTATAAAAAACGCGATCGTAACATTTTTATGTAAAAATATTGTATATCGTTGTATGTTGTCATCTTTGTATTTTATATTGTTCATGTTTTCTCTTTCATAGCCCTGAGGATGATTTTAAATAAATCGAAACGTTGGCTATAACTTGGTTTTTATTGACCTAAACTCCAAGAAATATCATAAAAAGTTGTAAAGATTATAAAATTATTGTTAAATACTGTTTCTCGAAACATCAACTCTGGAAGCCAAATTTTGTGACCTTCAGTCGATGAGGTACAATGAAAAGAGGATATTTTAAGTATTAATGAAAATGATATATTCTTTTTTTCTCCGACCGATCTAAAAATCTAAGTCTTCTCCGGAATATGTATTTGTGATTATAATAATACACTTTAAAACAAAAATTGATGCATGATACTCCGTAACTAATGATTATTGACGAAAATAAAACCAAGACAACAAGCCCTCATGATCATCTCCTAAGTAACAACAAATCATTATAAATTCAAGTGGAATACGTTTGCTGAATTTAAATACTGCTACCCTCTGATAGAATGGCTGGATGAGATTTAAATGTAAATGTATCAGTTTTTTTAATCTTAATTTTAAGGACTTAAGTTTTTAATTTTTAAATCCCTTATCATCATTCATAAAAAACTGTATAAATGCTGATCGCGATTTGGGGGTTCCATTTTAATCCACTTATTTCCTTTGAAAGTTCGGTGTTACATAGCTCGTAATAAATGACTGAATTCTCAGGAGAAAGAGTATGGGTGTCATAGTAACCTTGTTTTTTTCGAAATAATGCAGCAAAAATTGAAATTTTGTTATCTAGGTGCATACATGAATTGGCCTCACCATATTTCACAGTATTGAAATTTTACAACTTGGAGTTATTTCACTAGGATGGAATTCCACGAAGCTAACGGTCATCAATCAAGTTTATTGCAAATAAGTATTTCCTGTTTTGATATCACAATTATTGCTTACTACTTATTCTGCACAGTTTTTCCAAGGGCGTCAAAACACAATGTTTCATTCACTGCTCAGATTTTAGGATTTATTCGAGTTTTAGGCACCTTTAAATTTAATCCCGATTTGTTTTTACCATTAGAGCGGTCTATTTTATATTTTTAATTATTTTATGAAAGCAATACATGAATGAGCCCAGTGAAATGGAATGCCTAGACCTGATAGCACATCTAAATAACTTACCACCACGTTACTATAGTTTGAAAATTTTCTAATTTTAAGGAAATTCCTATTGACTATTGTGGGAATGCCTTATTTTGCGCCGAAGACATGTACCTACAGTATCTCTTGTACCCACAGTTATTATATTTTTTTATCACAACTTATAAATTTTTCAGTATTGAATAAAATTGTTTTGTCGTAATATAACATCGATGATGAAATAACTCCTGGGCACCAAACGGTAAGTTTTTTGAGTTCAAAAATGCCGAATACTTTTTTAACGGAAAATTTATAAATTATTTTAAATAAATATAGAGTTACCTGTGCGACCTGATGGTAAATCTGGCTGTTGAATATTTACACCAAACAATGCCATTGTTGTAAGCAGTTAATACGAAAAGGCAATCAGTGGAACTGGAAATTGAAAGGGTGATCCATACACTCATCATTTCTTGTGAAAGTGTTGCGTTTTGTATTTCGTCTCAGTGCACTGAGTCCTCAGTTGGATACGTATGATCGTCAGAGTTTCTTTTTTTTCGCAAGCGCTCGGCAGAAATGGAGTGTGCGTCATCAGGTCCATGAATTGACCCTCTCCCCCATTTTTCACTATAATGTAATTTCACAAAGCCAAAGACCAACAAGTCTATAAAGAGCATGCACCTACACTTTTAATATCCAACTTGTCGCAATTGCTTGCAATACTGTGGTGGATCATTGGAGCTAAGGAGTTATAGTCCACCCTTGAATATCCAATTTACACTAGCTAGAATGGTAATTTTATTCGGCCCCGCAATACTGCTGGGAGGTTACCCCTTACTTAGCCCCCTCTTGTCCCTATCCTGGATCCGTCACTGCAACCATGTAGCTATCGCAATGAAATTATAGATGAATAGCCTACGGTCATGGTCGCGTTGCCTTTGGTTTGAAGATATGTCTCACTCGTCTCTAACCGAAGGAAAAATTGTCGAAACACTGAATTTTTTATCTGTTACAGTCTTGCGAACTGCCTCTATGCCTCTCCTTTTTGTGGGCATTCGGGGGTAAAATTTTACGATTTTTTCAAAAATATCATTTTTCGAATTTAGACCACGTGATACGTTGAGAGACCAATTTCCCGACCGATCTGAGCTCTTTTGGTTTGAAGACATGTATATTACCAGCAGGTGAAATAAATATACACACCGTATCACGTTGAGAGTATTTTGGGGAAAAAACTGATGAAGAGTTCGTCGTAAATTAAGGTAAATAGTACGATCCAAATTGATGCTGGAGTCAAAAACGCTACTTTTATTAAAATGGATTTTCAATCCATTCGAAGCGGTGGTAGATATGTATTTGTAAATATACGAGTCCAATAATCTACATTATATACACCCGAATGTTACACATTCGATTAAATACAATTTTATCTTTTTGAGAACACATAAAACGTGTATTGAAGAATATCATCGTCGAGAGGAATTCAGAGAAACTGTTGACTAAACTTGAGTCTAAGACGTAATGGTAAACCACTGTCTCATTTGTAGTCTAAATGTGGAGTTTTGTAGTGGCGGACTCTGAGCCCTCAGTTGCGACAGTATGTGTTCCTCTAGCTCTGTATTTTTCGCGACATTGCATCATTCTGCTTCATCAAATGACCTCGTCATCAGTCGAAATATTGAAATTTTACGCAGTTGAAGCATTTTCATTTCAATGGAATTTCGCAATATCAACTAATATTCAAGTTTATAAAAAGTGTGACATTCCTGTTTTAATATTCCAACATTGACCATAATGTGCTTTCCTGTGATTAGTGACAATTATTAATGAAAATAGTGAAATTTTTTTAATCTTAGAAAATGCTTAGAGACTATCACGTAAATATTGCAGTGCTCAAAACTAGTTTATCTGATAGTTAGAGTGTTTATTTACTACTTATTACAATTAAAATATTATAAAAAGGTAATCTATGAAGGTTTTATAGTTAATGATGAAATACATCGTACCTTGTCAAAAAAGCGTTATATTTTCAACTTAATAACGAATGGATGCGATAACTTTTGTCTAAATATCTTTATTGAATATAAATGACATCGCGTTCAATTTGGATATAAAAATATCGATTTCCAACTATAATGGTTGAAAATGATGCAGATTATGTAGCTTCATAGTTCAAAGAAATTCTTGCAATGCAGCTCCTGAATCTGTCTCAAGGCTAAAAATTCTAATATGCACACTCTTTCCTAATTGAAGTGCGGGGTTTTGCAGTTCGTAGTAGTGGACTGAGTCGTCAGCTGGGTTACTATGGGCGTCACAGTTTTGTTTTTTTTTTTCGCGTGCGCGCAGCAGAAATGGATAGTACATCATTCTGGTCCATCAAATAATCTCATCGTCTGTCGTACTGTTGAAATGTTACTAAGTTGAATGATTTTCATCATAACGAAATTTTTAAGCGTCGACCATCGATCAAATAATATTTAGTTCCTGTTTTAATAACCCAACATTTGACAAAATGCGCTTTCCTCCATGTGACTATAATCATTGAAACATTTTTAATTTCAGAAAATGTGTAGAGACTATCTTGTAGTAGTATCAAAGTAGTTTATCTGATAGTTAAAATATTGATTTGCTACTTATTACAAGTGGAATATTAATAAAAAGCTAATTTATGTTGGTTTGATTGTAGTGTACGGTTGATTTTGAAATAAATTGTAGAAAAAAGCGTTATCACATTGAGTTATAAACAAATTGTTGCTGTAGTTTTTGTATAGTAGTTCTTTTGAATATAAATGGCGTCATGTTCAATTTAATTGGATAAAGATAAATTTTCAACTGTACTGATTCAAAATTATGTGGTATAGACCGGGGACGTTAACGCGGATTTTTCGCGGATTTTTTTCAATTAATATTCCAATTTTTATGTTTTAACTTATGAAATATTAGACTTTGTGGTTTTAGAAAGCAGTTAATAAATTCAAAATATATGTATTCAGTTATTGGCCTTTTAGTGTTTTTTAATCATAAAAAATATGTTTTTTATGCCCAAGTCTGTTGCTTAAACTTCCCCCGAGTACTTTTTCCCTTTCCCAGTTTTTGGTTACATACTTTTTGCTTTACTTTCTTCTTGTTCTGCTTCCATAGGAACTAGTATTTTTTGCATAAGTTCTTCTCTTGGATTTGTTTTGCCATCATTTTTCTTTATATTTGTTCATCATTCAATCATGATTCGCAAAACTAAATATTCTGAAAGTATTGATGAGGATTTTTCAGACAGAACAATGTGAAAGAGCTTCAGGGACATGTTTACGTAATAAGAACGTGCGTAAAGGTGTCCCGATGTGAATGCGTAAACGTGACCCGGTCTACCCTACCCTCATAGTTTAAAGAAGTTGGTGCCGTGCAGTGCCTAAATCTGTCTCGAGACTGAAATGCTAATCTACACACTCTTTCCTTACTGATGTGCGGGGTCTCGTAGTTCGTAGTAGTGGACTGAGTCGTCAGTTGGGTTAGTATGAGCGACGCAGTCTCTTTGTTTTTTTTTTCTCGAGCGCGCAGCAGAAATGGAGAGTGCATCATTCTAGCCCATCAATTCCCCATCGCCGTCAGTAGCAAAACCCTCGCGTCCTCCCTGTGAGTCACCATCACTGTCACGTTCACTTTGAAAGCGCCGCTTCTCGCTCACGCGTGTCTCGCTTTAAAAAAGCACACTCACCGTTTAGGGCAACCCCACATGATTGGTTTCCAGAGCCTTAATTTGGTCCTGAGGTTTCGGCGAACTACTGCGACTCACGTCCCGGCCTACTCAGCCGAGTGGGCTTAGCGAGGAGCTGTGAAATGCGCCCAACTTCGTCGGCATTGCTTCGCTCTATTAAAAGTTGGTAACTCGGCGAAGTGCTATCTTCTGCGCTTGAGTCGAAACCAAGGAAAATGTTGAGTATATGCGTTCGCGGTAGCGTCTCATTCGGGCGTTAATCCTAGTTACTTAAGAGATCAATCGGTGAAGTCATACTCGATATTGATAATTCGGGCCAAGTTCAGTTGGAATAAGTCGTAGGTTGATGCGCAAAAATTACCGATCGAAATAATAAGTAACATTTGGTTTTCATCAATACAATTTAAAGGTCCTCGTGTGGATATGACGTAGCGCAGCTTTTTACTTGATGTTTATCTTTTCACAGTTGAGTACTTCTCTTTTTTCACATCTTTCATCGCCTCTGCGCCATAGATTTCATTGAAGGGCTCCCTCTGCTGTTATAGCTGTCCATTTTGATAGTTTCCTGCCTCAGTCTACCTTTTCTCATGATGTTGCCCATAGAGGAGTTGCATTTTCTTCTTAACCATTTCATAATAATCCTATTGTTCTACTCATTTTACGAATTTCAGTAGGAACTGTGGGAAATGAAATGTAACTGTAGCAAAAACCAAAGGGATATTTATATACTTAGGCTACGTTCTTGATAGTGCCGCTTCCACCCATTGCTAATCTGTAATTTGCAGAGGGTGTGTGTTTATCACAGAGTGGGAGATCACTTTTTTACGTTACTGGAGGAAACTTTTTCGATGTTTTTACAGCATCAAAGGTGTTCAGATTACCGTAATATACCTTAGAATTGGAGTATCTTATTACTGCGCTATCGAGCCAAATATAATAATTCAATTGAAGTAATACTGATTGTCTTCCATGGTTATGCCATTTTCAATGTGGCTCGGTTTCTATAAATATGAGTCGAGTTTTTTCACCACCTTGAAAATTCAGTACAGGGAGTGCAAATTCGATTCATGAGCAGCCTCGTACTATGATGGTAGAAATCCCGAATACTCCTCCTTATAAATTGATGGTAGCTTTGTAGTGTCATACGGTAAAATGTTATCAACGTTGTCAATTTGATGACCGTGGGAAAGAAATTGTTTTTTAAGCAATCTCATTGAGGAGAAGAGACTACTTTGATAAATATGCCACTCTCCAAGTTGAATTATTTATGGTTGCAGCTGAGAGGAATTAAGTCATGACTGTAATCTCCCAGTATTTTTCATTTACTATCTTAGCATTGGTTACTTTCGATTTAATCAGTGGGGGGACCTTTTAGTAGTTTTCTGACGGCAAAGTTTCTGCCCCAGATACAATGTTTACTGTTGGAATTAGTATTGTTTATGCTGCATTATTTGAAGCTAAGCTCAATGATGAGATAACAGTCGTGGAATCTGTATTCGCCAACAGATGATAGCACCGTTTATTCCTCCAATGACAGCAGAGAGAATTTGATACGCTGTTGTCCGAATTTTGATCCTAAATGGTCAATACTTGTGTTTATCACTTCCATAGTAGAATTCGTCGTTAATCACATCATTTCACTCGGTATGCATCTTGATATCTGTATAGAATCTGCAAATAAAGAGCCAGTAATAGTTTGGTATATACTGCTATGGATTACTCTTAAGCTGTTCTCAACAAAAATGAGCGGAATGTGTGTGAAGTTTTACTTATATTTGTGTTTTATGAGACCCATATAGTTCCTCTAGCTAACGGCTCATTTGTGATAGTTCTCATCAAGACTACGTCGAAGGGGATCAGCCGCATATTGGGAAGTCAAAGTTCCGTATTGATTCACATCTGGTGTAAATGAACCCTTTTACAATGAAAACAACGGAGAATGGAGTTATTTAATGCGTGGGTTGGATCCAGATGCTGTGGCAAGGCACTCAATTAACGAGCTTCTCTTTTTATTTATCTGTTGTCCAATTACATTTGACTATGGCGCTGTGAGGATTATACTCGATCCATTGGCCCCGGGGAAGTGAAGTTCAACAGGATAATTGAAGACTTAATCAAGCGATCCTGTCTTTGATTCTATTGAATCAAACGAAACTATTTTAATTCTCCAAGGGCTTTGACCTCAAAGTATTTAGAGAAATTCTGCTCCTCACTTCTCATTCATTATTCCATTTCGCTAATAGATTACTTGGGATTAAAATCTTCGTCAGTGCGGATTTTGATATTCCCTTATTATTCCGTTTTAGGTAATTTTCATTTTTTAAATTTTAAAATAGTGTTTTGCCCATAACATTGGTTTTATAAATCTTTGATGCCATTTTAATAGCCAAGCTGATAGGCATTAAAGAGGGATTCAGTTTCTTCTAATGCACTCCAAATCTATGCATGATATTACTGCAATTTATTACTATCAGATGTTGGAATACAACTCTTGTCATTTAGTTACCATACGATGGTAGCAGTTGATAAATATTTATTTTGTATCCCGGATGGGGTTTGAATAAACATTTTTTACTTATCATCTCCCAGGAAACGCCATATTTTGCGTCTGTTGTAAAAAATAACTTTGGAGAGCATACATATCAGCAAATTACTGACTTATCTATTAATTCCACCCGAACTAGGAAAGATTATTTCATGAACGAAAATTTTCCGAATGAAAGACATAATTATCCAAGTGTCATCAAGTTGTATCCGAGCATTCATGTGTGGAAGTCCTTATTAACGGCTGATGTCGTGCATAAACCGAAAGTAGATCTCCACCCACGCTGAGAAACTTCTCAACCGTGGGTGTCTCTTGCGCGTGAGGTGAAACTTCGAATCAAACCTGTCTGGCTTTTGTTTCTGTGTTGTGTTGAATATGAGATCGTTTTGTACATCAAGCTTTAGATTATGTAGCCGAGTCTGCTTTATAATTCTGGGGTTTGCTACCGACAGATATAGCGTCATGTTCCACCCGAATAATATATTTTTTATTGCCTCGATTGAGTTTTAATGTTATATTTGGACTATACTTGGAAGTTGGACACTCTTTAAAACCTAAGGATCGACATTTTTGTCGGAATGCTATTCTTTTTGCCATTCCCATGAACTTGACTGTGACCTTATTGGGTCAACAGTTGAATTTTCGCAAATAAAGTTTTTTTTTCGTTTTTATCGTGCCCGGAAACAAGTTTTGACATATTTGTCAATGAAATTAAGACGTTTTTGCATTTCGATATTTTAGTATTGAAACCCTACAAGGCGAACTTCAGATTTTGGTTTCGACCCACATTGTGGGATGAAAAGGTCAAAATTGTATCATTTTGAATACACTATACGAAACATGCGTCCTTTTCCGATGAGTATGCTAATTTTAATGAATAAGGCTCGACGGGAAGTGATTAAAATTAGAAGTCAAAAATGGCACACGAGCAATGAGAAAAGTAGGTTTGTAGTAGGCGGTCAAGAAGGGTGAGCTTTTTCCAGTAGAGCTTTTGATGTGCGTTAGTAATGTTATGATTACGTACTAATTTTTACTGAGACCCTACTAAAGTCAGTGGAAAAAACGTCGTTTAAGTATCCGTTTGGCCAATTGATTTCTTCAATTACACATGAAGCATAAGGAGTGCACGCATATCCTTCTATCGATAAATTACTGCGTCAATAACGTAAAAACGTTTCCTGATAAGTATTGAGCTAGCTGCTGAATATGATACCGGTACTTTGTCATTATCTTCACTTCAAAGCGGGCATCATACGTCATTTTTTTGATGCAGAGCTCAAGTCGGCATTGACATGACATAAGTATCCATTCAGGTCTTTATATTTAAGAGTGCTCATTCATCTATAGCTTTCATTAAATAAGTTCAAAATACTTACCGCTTGCTGTGACGGAATTGATTTGCCCGGCCGTCAGTTATGTTGAGCGCTAATATACGATAGCATGAAAAGGCAATGACCAATCATCCACGCCCAAGCCTTAAAATGGTGCTTACATTTAAAGGTGATTAAAAATCTAATCAAACCTATAATCTAAACACATAAGTGTAAGAAGCATATTCTGCCGACGTCATGGGAAAAATTGTGGAGGAGAAGGGAGTGACTGAAAATGAGACCAAATGAATAAAAAAACTTACCGGTGCATTAAGAATGGCATTCCTTGTTGCATTTTTCAGTAATTATAAGTGCTGTCGCTTACTCCAACCTTATGTATGAATGAATCTAAGTGGAATGAAGCGCCATTATTGACGCTTTTACCGTTAGAAGTAGTATTTTAAACAATTTTAAGACTTTGGTATCAGCAGACTAAGTCCAGGGGATTTTGATTCGTAGGATTTACTACGTACTACCATAGATCAAATGATGAAAATAAAATCGGGGAAGTAGATTTACAATGGAGAGACTCAAAAATGTATTCTTCCCGGGAAAGGTAAATTACTAGATCAGAATACACCCTCGATTCTAAAAAAACGCTCTTTCATTAGGCAGTTGTGTAACTTATTATTATAACTGGTTATTTTTTAAATATCATCAAATAATATTTTCAGTAAAACTAGCAGATCGATATACACTTATTAGTTTTTATTGAATACCCTTACTTTATTGAATATCTTACTTTATATATGTCGATCTGGTTCGCAAAACTGCCGGAATGGTTGGTTCATGCTAGGTAACCCTTGCTACATAATATCACGTGCCTTTCGGGTATCACATTGTAGCGTTCACCTTTTATTAGACTAATCAAATAAACTCCTTTATTAATACCACAGCCCAGGATATTTCCTCATAAAGAAAATCGGGGGCGAAGACGCGCACTGTCACTTCCTCATGCCCATTCCTAGACTTTCACTCACTAAACGTTCGTTTTTCTACCGCATTACTTCTGTGTTGAACTCACTCCCTCCACACATCGACCCCTTTGCACTTCCATTGAAATCCTTCATAAGCCTTTCCCTATCCTATCTGTCACCGAAGTAGTCTGTCACTGCAGTTTCTTGTTGTCCTTTTGTTTTTGTAAATGTAATTATTGTTTTCTACATGTTATATTGCGTCTTCGTCCTCTAATTTATGTATTGTTACCTGGCCACTATAAAATGGCATATGCTGTATGTGGTTATATTTCTTTAAAAAAAAAAAAAAATAATAATCTAATTAGCAAAACTTGCAAATACGCGAGAGAGGAAAGTAATTGTCCAGGAAAAGTACTAACGAAGAAAATCGACACGTACTATATTTCACAAATCAAAATAAATATGCAAAAAATGGGAACACAATTAATAAGTACTTAGGGCGTAACATCGGGAGCGACGACCCGTACAACCGAACGCCACTATTTTCATTACAATGCTCCCGTATTTGTTTGTACCGCATCGCCAACCACGGTTGATGTTCATTATCACGTTACTCTCAATGTTTCTTCATCTGGCCAACAAGAATTGTGACAACCTGAATGTGCTGTAGTGCATTATGGGGAGAGATATTCACCCAAGGTAAAACACCGTTGAGGTAGCTCGGAGGGTGTCTAATAGATTGAGACGTAAACATGTCGATTCGGGTTTTTGTTGAAAAAGTTTGAAGAAATTGAGGTGTGAGTGGATAAACTAATGTAGCGAATACGCAATTTTAAAGTACAGCGTTATCATTGTACAATCGGTCGCAATTTATCGGTGCAATTTCAATAATTCATAGGAAGATAATAGGGATAGGGTGGCAGATTTTTTCAGAGGCTGTCCGATCCCTGATTTAGTGCATTGAGAAGGGCATTTCATGTGCAGCACTCCACCGCATCTTTCGGTTAAGCCATTTTCCTCTTGGAGCCTTCGGTTAGGAGTAGGCTAATGTCGATGCCGGTTCTTGTCGAGCGAATATGGGTGAAATTGAAATGTATTAATTAAGTAGAAAACTATTTGGGATGACAAATCGAAAAATATTAAAAACGTAGACTATGAGTAATTCTGTCTCAATTTAAACCATGCTCACACCCGCGCGATTCTTATTTGATAACTCTGAATTTTTATATAAATTCTTAATTCTAATACCACTAATTCCAACATTCTGTTGCTATTAATTATAGTTATCAATTAAATAATTTACTATCGGAGGAAAAAAGCGCCATTTGACATGAATTCTAGCATTTGTGGGAAAACGCCTTGAAAAATTGAGAGGTAAAACGGATATAATGAACGATCAACAAATAAAGTAAACAATTGGCAGTTTTCAGAGACCCACACGAAATTTCAATCGAAATGATGACGCAACTGCATTCCGTGCTGGTAATCAACTACAGTTGCTTTTACTTGTAGGACAGTCATGCATTAATCGGACTTTCGAAAGCTTGTGGTCCTTCGAAGTATGAGGAAGTGTGCTTGAGTTTCCTTTCAGGGATTCGTCGATAAAAGATGTGCCTCTCAAAACAACACCCTGTGCCGAAGTGCTTTATTTTTTCGTCAGGACCGCGGGATTATTTTTAATCGGCGAAACAAATGACGGTTGTGCAAGCGGGATTTGGAGCTAGTTCTGCCGTTGATGCAAAGTTCTACAATACGCTAGTATGCAAGCGTGTAATCGAAGCACAAAGGATGAGTGAGAAACGAATTTTTTGCATAATCCAGGGATTGGCCTGTTAAACCGATTGACTAATGGTCAATTAAAGACGGTTTCGCGCCATCTTGTTTTGTCTAATCAAATTGTTGCTCAATCAGTCACAAATCCATAATTGTCGTGTGAAGGGTTATTCCAGAATACTAGTTAGCACGAAAATTGGGCGGCGTCATCGGCATTAGGATTGTCCCTATTTCTACTCGTAGTTCACTTGCGCTACAGCATAAAAGGTGGTGGCGGCCATTATGGTGTTAAATTAATGTAAAGAATGACACATATAGAATGAAATTATATTACTTTAATACTAATTTGTATTATAAAGTAATGGCATTAATTTATTTTATGAAATTCAGTAAAGGAACTGATTTAGTTTCTCATTTCGTTATGTAGGTACTAATATTGACCCTAGACAAGTATCTAGCCTTAATAATCATAGAAAGAACTAATTTACTTGACATACACATGGTAGTCATTAAAAAAAAAAAACCTTTTGGCTCATGAATCCACGAGTTCCTTTCGCCTTTCTTTATCTGCTATGTTGATTTTAAAGTTAAAGGATACTCTCACTTTACGCCGTTAGTCATGTATATATTCTTTAGTAGATAAATGAAAAGAAAAGTTCCATGTAAAGCGTTAAATTATATTTAATTTATCTGTATTAACCTCGTCCATTTAGCTCTTTAATTAGTCTGTAACCATTTGAAATGGCAAAGTTCTTAATCTATACGAGAGAACGTTGATGGCCACGTTTGTAGTCGCTGCAGAAAAAAAAATTGACGTGAAATGGAAACTGAACTACAGTTATACATACCCGTGCTCATTTTAATTCGGAACAGTAGACAAATTGCGTTGTACGGCAATAGTGTCCCAAACGTAATCGAAAATTCACTTTCCTTTACTTGGCATGAGTGTTTAAATCCTTCAAGAGAGGTAAATGTATTCAAAGGCATCTTCTTTGCTCATCCTGAGCGAAAGTAAGTTCTTGGATGAAAGTAAAGCCGCAGGGGATCTTTACTTTCCACACTTGACGCGTTGTTTATCCAGTTGAGCTTCTTTTCCTTTCTATTGCGACCAACCGATCTTAATCCCCTTATGTTATATTTCTCAGTACTACATTTTACTTACCCTAATTTCTTCGTTTTCATTCGTAATGCTACACTCATACCTCTTTTAACTGTATTCCTCATATCCACCCGTTTTATGGGAAGTAGGCCACATTATCCCATGTATTTTACATGATAGTTTCATACATATAAAAATCTATCCTGCATTTCTTACGTTAAGATAATTTAGTGTAGATAAATGTTAGTATTCATGGCGAAACAAAAACACAGTACTATTCCACAAACTTTATTTTAGCTATCAACTAATTTCGACGTTTACACCGTCATTATCAAGACTAACTGAGCGATAGCGTACAACGTCCGGCGTTATTTATTCAACAATAGTGTGAGGAAAGGAGGATCATACCCAAAGACAAATACCGAGTGTGTTTTTACTCCCCGACCTCCCTTGGTAAAGTGATTTTTAACTCTAAGGACAAAGTGCATCCTGAAGTCAAAAGTGGTGTCTATGCCCTGACATGTGATGAGTGCAACGGTGTGTACGTCGGTCAAACGGGCCGCAAGTTTAAAACTCGTGTTGATGAACACAAAAGAAGTGCTCGTTTGAAAGACTTTATTTCCCATTTTTCTAAACACCTGTCCGAATCCGGCCACAACAGTGATTTTAATATTAAAATTTTACATGTACTGGACAAAAGTGTAAAACTGGATATTTTAGAAATTTTAGAAATCACCAAATGCACTCTTGCACGTTACATCGAAATTTTTAATGATATGACTGTATTCAAATGTTCTAATTTTTTATCTACTGTTTTAAAATCTGACTTCTTCCTTGACAATCCTTCCTCCTCCTCTTCCCATTAACCTCGTTACCACCTGACTTTCTATCTGCCTGCCCCCCCATCCCCCTCCAAGCTTTTATACTTTGTGTTTTGACCCTCCAATCCAACCAACAATGCCCAACCAACAATGCTCCTCCTCATTTAGTTCCCCCCTCCTCCTTCCCTCACACTATTGTTGGATAAATAAGGCCGGACGTTGTACGCTATTGTTCAGTTAGTCTTGATAATGACGGTGTATACGTCGAAACTAGTTGACAGCTAAAATAAAGTTTGTGGAATAGTACTGTGTTTTTGTTTCACCATGAATATTTCTTCGTTCCACCAAGTAACGCCCAAATCAGTTGATTTTAAATGTTAGTAGTTTGTCAGCTATAACCCAGTATATTCTCATGAGTGAATTGGTCCTAAAAATGTATGCTGCATTATAATATGGTAGGGAAGTTCAAATAAGTCGTAATATTCATAAAGAGTTTTAATGGAGTAATATATAAATTTAATTCTTTATGACATCTCTAAACATACGGTCGGCTTGGCTGTTGCGTGTGACGGAAACAGAATTTGAAACCCAAATATTACGTGTGTTCATGATGTTATTAATGATTGAAATTGGATCAATCCAATTGGATCTAGGCAGAAGTTTTTTTTTACCCTATGTGACTTTCAAATTTGTGATACGTATAATAATACTTCATGAAGAGGTACTTAACATTCTGTCGGGGCGGTGATTCAAATAATTGCCATTTTAGATGTATTTGACTAGCTTGATGAAAAGTAACATGTGTTGATGGGAGATTGGTCAGTAGTTTATAGTGGTCAGGGTGGAAGTGTGTAGCTATGCCTCCTTTTTTAGATCATGTTTTTCTTGAAGAAAATGCTGCAAGGTAACTGAAGCGAATCTGATCGCCTAATATATAGTTTAGAGCACCGCAAGATGGCCTAAGCGATCGTATATTTACTTTGCGATGTGCCTGTGACCAGGATTGTATGCTCTTTTGAGTATCTAAGTATTTTTTTACGAGTGGTAATCTATCGGCTAAAGTTAACTTAACTTGTGAATTTTCAACGATAAACACTCAGTTATCATTAGTACCGTCTCTGATTAATTATTGATTTTTGGATGAATATTTTCAGGAACTTGTTCAGATATTTAACTAAATAATCGATAAAAAATATAAATGTAATATGTAGTCACGATTAAATGATGCAGTAACGGGTAAAAAAACCTAACAAATGCATCGTATCATTTGGAAGTAAATATTCAAGTTGTAATAAACTTAATCGGTCGCCGAAAATCTTCCTCTTAACAAATATGGCCCGGTAGATGACATATTCACCATAATTTTTAAGTACGGTAGCTTACTTCTCATGCTTCAATTCCAGGTACATAGTTTCAGTTCGAATTCTAGAGAAGATATTTCACGTGTGACGCCTGACAGCGGGTTCGTATGGAAGGAGAAGAAAGGAAGAGAGAGAGAGAGATATCTTCAGGAAAAGGAAAATATTAACGAGTGGCGGAAATAGAAGTATCCCAAAGGCTGTCGTTGACAGGGTGACAGAAAGGAGAGCCACAGCTCGTCTTGAAACGTTCTCTAGTGTATACGATGTCGAGTTGCAGGTCGAGGGAGAAGTGTAAGGCCACGGACATATTGAGACACCCGTGGGGATGAGTCGAAACTCTGCACGGCCAGGCTACGGCTCGGGTGACAGATGGTAGCAAACGGATGGCCAGGAAGGTAAGCTAGTTAAGATTAGCAATACGCAGGCTACCACAACATGAGGCTGAATATATCCGATGAAAAGAAAGATAGATTGGTAGCAATTGCGGGTCGAATGTGGAGGAGTATACGGCCGGGGACACATCGAGACACCCGTGGAGAGGAGTCGGAAATAACTATAAGCAAATAATGGTCCATGGATGACAGTTTGAACCCATTTATTTTTTAATTAAGGGAGGCTACTGCTCATATCTCAATAGTGCTTACATGATTTCAGGTCCTAGAGAAGATACCCTATTTGTATTCTTACATTCCACTTATTGTTATTTTTTCAAATTAACCAGTTACCCTGTGTTTGATATTACTCTACGTCCTTTTTCACGCGATTAGTCCAACACGTTGCACCTAAAGTGGTTTATTTTTCTCATTCTAATGACATGACTTATCCTACAGGTCCTTTTTTTGGCGTGTGTTGCCTTCACAGGTCCTTCTCTTCTTATAATGGAGTACCGCCTGTATTCTAACTCTGTCCGTATACTAGATCTCTTACATACGCCTTCGGCATAGGGTTTTCTATGTATTATGATTAGCTTTCTCCGATAACTTTCCTTTGAAGGTGCTATACGGATGGCCAGGAAGGTAACCTAGTTAAGAATAGCAATACGCAGGCTACCACAACATAAGGCTGAATATATTTATTTAATTTATCATATAAGAATGTTTATTTTGAACATGTTTTAAATGAAAACTGATTTTCCTACGGTTTATGTTTTTTTTTTGAATTTGTCGTCTCAAACAGTTTTTTTTTACATATTTAATAAATTTTAATATGTGCACCCTTAGTAGTTCGACATGAAATAAAACCGCACTCAAGCAGGGATCGGGCAGCCTCTGATAAATCTCTGCCACCCTGTCCCTACTATCTTTTTATGAAATTCTGAAATCAAAATTCTTTTATGGTAATCTGCTTTTGTAACTCATTTCTCCCATGTATACTCGAAGTTTTCGCGGCGTTGAACACGATTCCTGTATAATATTTGGCTTCTCACCGCGTCCGTTGGCTTTCGTTAACAATAGTTTTACTGACATTATAGTCAGCGTCTTCAGGTCGAAGACCCCTCTACGGACGCGATCAGAAACCGAGAAAAAGCAGAAATCATCTCTCCTATGCTTAAACCTATCATACTAGATATTCATCTATCTATCTACATAATATCCCGCAAGCAGCCTAAAAGGCGCGTGGCAGGGGGTGTTAGGACACCAGCCGTTTACAAATAAAAAGGAAGTGCGCTTGGGAAATTACAACTAGCATTCATTAAAATCCTTAATGGTTCGGGGGAAGAACGAATTCCCATATCTATCCGTTCGGAAAAACATCTCTCTTAATTTATCGCTTCTGTCGGACCTGGAAATATGGTGTGGTTCTAATATTATGTTATCTGCTCTTAAAGATATCCATTCTCACTTGTTCATACAATCTAAGCCTAGCGCGCAGCCTCCTAATCTCCCGTGGCTCCCAACCTAACTCGCTTAACATCTGGGTAGTATTGCGTGGTATGTACGTATTGTATGTTGATATTGTGTGTACATATTGTATGGGTATTTGGAAAAGGCGACTGACAGCTAAGATAATTTACATCACGTGAGAAGGATAAGAAGGAACGCGTAGAGAGAGGCTTCGGCATTAGCCTGATCATGGCGAAAGTCAACAAGGAGACCACAGTTTATCGTCCCGTTAGATGGATGCAGTGCTGTACTTGAAGTTCCCTCCACAAAGCACTCCAGGAGGGATCGGGCAGTCTCTGAAAAATCCCTGCCACCGTCTGGATCTGAATTTGGGCACACCGGCTAGGAAGCCAGCGCTCTCTTACTCACCCACAAAACACCCCCATTACCCCAGCTAAAATAACGCGCTATTATTGAGTGGCATTTTATCAGTTTAACAGCTGAGTTAGATGGTCCGTTTTATTCTCCTCTCCGGGGCAAATGAAATGAACGAACATGAAAAATGTACTGCGCCATCTAGTATTCCATCAGGTTAACTTTCCTGAATGATACGATATCTTCTTCCCCCGCTGAAGTGTCTTTGTTTGATGTCAAACTTTGGAGGTGATATGACATGAACTTCTTGGCTCATGCTTATGTGAACTAAGTTGGATAAAGATGGCGGAAATTGCATTTTAGGCTCTTAGTCAACGAGAAGCGCACGAGGATGCTTCATTAAATAATGCCTCGTGCCTTGGTGCCCTACTAACGGACAGAAAATTCTTACATCAGCAACGTCAATTAGGTATGATGTAGGGTAACTCTAGTAGGGAATCATTTAAGTTTTAAGGAGCATTTAACGGTATGTTTGGGGCAATTATATCATTGCTAAGAGATGGAGGCCATATGTGTATTTAATTTCTTTTTTATTGTGAGTGATTCAGTATGCTGGGAACTCCGGGCATTTGTCGTACTAAAGTAAAAATCACTCGATAAACAGTCTTTATCTTTCTTAATATTGGCCACATTTTAAAATTAACTGAAGCATTAATCAGTTTTCGGCGTTTTTCTTTTTGAAATTAATATTGTGACGAAATAATGAAAATTTAAATCATTGTTGTTTTTTTTTTAGAGAGATACAGTCTATTGGTTTTGATCTCTTTTGGAAAATTTTAATGACAGTTATGATGTAAAACACTGGTCTAAAAATGCTCTGAAGAGACCCATGCTGATATAAAAACATTTGTGGAATATAACGAGGCATTTTCACTGTCGTTAACCATTTTACTATTGCACAAGTTGTGGTTGAAACCTTGATGTTTTGGGCTATCTTCCTCAACTAAGTTGGAGAGTAAAGTTGGGCTACTTTGTCCATGTTTCTCGATGCGTCTAAATTTTAGCGCCACTGGCATTGCAGTTATTCGCTGAGAGAATCTTTTCGGTATTCATATTTCGCCGTTTATCTTTGCCCTTTACACGCATCACTCGCTCATTTGTTTTTTTTTGCGTATACTTTCCAGGCGGCTATTCCAAAGGTAATTATTTATAATCCTGAAAGAATCACAACCTTTATTATCCAGCCTATCGAGTTTTCAGGATGGGACTAGAATTAATGTTTTTTTATTTTCATGATTTTAGAATCCAACTGTCCTAGCGTTGAAGTAAATCATGTCTCAACATAAAAAATATCAAAATATTCTCGAGCTTGGCCTCAGGTTAACTAATATTATTAAGGAAAATAGCTTAATTAATAATATTATTGTGATATTATTGGCTGGAAAGCCCTTAATCCCACGTAATATGCCTTGTTTATTCTCCCTGCCGGTCCTCATCGAGGTGGACAGTTTTGATAGATAAATCATTGCTGCCCATGGCGAATAATTCCAAGCGCCTTAAATGAACAATAATATGAGACTTATGACCGGATGTGGTTAACTATATGCTTACATGTCGACCTTAGGGTGTGAATTTCACTTTTGCTCATAATGCTAAACATTATGTATGAACAAAAATGTAGTACCGATGAATGATTGGCAGTCGTGTGTATTAATCCTTTTGGATTTTCCCACTTGTTTTATTAAGATTTTTATGGAACAGATGGGTAGAGGTCTTCGAAATGTGGTGCTATAGAAGAATTGTGAGAATTAAATGGATAGACTGAATTAGTAATGAGGAAGTTCTGAGAAGAGTAGGGGAGAAGAGAGGCTTGTGATAAGAACTGTGATAAGAAGTCGGACAAACCTTAAAGGCAATTTCTTGAGACATGATTATCTGATGAAGACAATCGTTGAGGAACAAGTAGATGGCAAGGATGGAAAAGCAAGACCTCGAGAAAATATACATCACAGGTAAAAAAGGATGTAAAAGAATTTGAAATAGAAGAATTACTTAAGTGCGAAAAGATTAGCTGATAGGAGAATTGAGTGGAGAGCTGTCAGATCAGACCAATCTCAAGGCCGTTTTACACGAAGCGCGTCATTGCGCAGGTTAGATCTTCATTAATTTCTCATTATGCGTGCAATTGAGCGAATGCACGAACAAAATTATCATTAGAGAGGATATTTTACCATCTCTCGCCCATGCATTCTCGCATGTATTCTAGCAATTCACCGCTGTACACGACGCCTGTGAAGACACGCCAGATCGTGCAATTACGTGCGTCAAGTAAAACGGCCTTTTGGGTTATTGACTAGTGATGATGATGAAACCAGGGATGGAAACAGAGGCTAAACGAAAGTCATAACCAGTAAAATTTCAATAGTTTCGTTCCCGGCAGCGAAATGTAGGAACGAAACGAAATGGATTCAAGTCTTTGGGTGCTAAACTCAGGGCCGAAACGAAATCGGAGTCAAAACTACTTCGGGTCGAAACTAAACTAAACCTCTGGAACGAAACGAAACGTGGATAATGTTTCGCACCGGAGGGACCACGTACTTCACCTTCGAACAATATAGTTTCGACCCACACACCGAATGCGAAGTATGGTTGAATGAAGTAGAGGTTTGGCCTACCGCCATTATTAGATGCTTGGGGCACTGATATTTTTACCACCAACAGGAGAACGGTGAACGCAAACTAGCCATTAGATTTTGAAAATTAATGTTTTAACCTCTATACACGTATTTAAAACGTAATGGGCCGAAATTATTCCCTCTTATCCCCCTCCACTCAACTTCTGGAATCGAAAGTTAACTATGACCAACGGGGTTTAGCGGACCAACGATTAATTTAGTTTCGTTCCCGGGAGTAAAGTTTCGTTCCGGATCGAAACTAAACTCCTTGGTGATTTTAATTTCGTTTCGTGAACGAAACTAAACCTATGCCTCGTATTTTCGTTGTCCTCCGGGTCGCAACGAAACATTTTCGTTTCGACATGTTTCGTTTCGGAATGTCAACCATCATTTTTGGCCAAACAAGATTGGCAAAAAATTACAGGAACCATATCAGTTTAGCTAGGATTACACTTATTATGTGATTTTACGTTCAAATAATATAGACTTAATACTAATGTGCTGAAAAAGGTTTTTAAGTAATTACAAAGATACTTAGTTATCTTGGATATAACCAAACTTTAAAATATGAGCATCTCAAAGCATTAGAAATGATGGTCTGCACTCTTTTAACCCGACCCCTTCCAGGAGAGTATAATGATTTTGATAAAATTAGTCTCAGGAAAGCCCGCAATCTCATGTTATACATCTTGTTGGCTCCCCCTGCCGGCTGCAAGAGAGGTAGATTCTTTCATAAGAAGCCCTCTTATCTATTTCGGTCTACCGGAACGCCCACACGGATGCAACCGACTTTGATGGACTCGAGGGACGAGAGAGATAAATTTGAGGCTAGGGTGGGAAAAGAAAAATTTAAAAAATCTGTTAACCAAAGTGCGCACTTCTCTCATTAGCCGTCGCATATATGTGGCGTAAATCGTTGCTTGACCTAACACTTCGGCAGTCGGCGTGGGTGGACCCTTTTGCCTTCGGCGACAGCAGAGTCGCTAACGTGCCTCCCTCTCCTGGCGCCCACGCCTTCCCAGCCGAGTTTCGAACTCTTGACCTTTTTGGGACGGTGGCGGCAGAGGACGCGCAGCTCCCCATGAGCTTATCGCGATGGAGGTGGCCTTTTGAGGGTTGAGTATCTGCTCTTTCCATCGGATGGGTCACCTTTTGCCACTTGTAGGGGTTTAATTTGGAGAAATGTTCTTCGGGGGGAAGGTTTTTTTTATTTTTTTAAGCTCATATCATTTCAGGAATGTCATATTGCCAAGTTAAACCTTCCCTCATTTAGAGCTGAGTGCCCACTGTTAAATTCGGTGTCGGTGGGTCCGGAGGTAACATTTGCGGCGTTCGGCGGCGCCCCGGAGTCCAAGGCGGTCTTGCGTCGCGAACTGGTCGCTAAGAATTAACCCCTCACGCTTCTATTTATTTTCTGAGTATCGTGCTGCTAGTATGTTTATATTTTTCTTTGTTTCTTTTTACATGGAATGGAAGGTAATGAAATGATATTTTGTAGTTTTTAATCAACGTAGAACAGTGAAATGTAAAGTGATCATTACATCATGTGGTAAAGATTCTAGTTAAATAAATCGAGAATACAGGTATCGCTACTCGTATGAAATCATTTTATTACTTCCAATTCATCATATTTCATGGAATAAGATTTATTTATGTGAATTATGGATTTTTAAAATATTGTTAAACATTCTTAATATTTCAATTTTTCCCCTAAATAGTGATAAAATCATGAAAATCTGATGACGAACTACACTCGTCATTGCGCGATTTGGCAAATAAGCCTAGTGCATAGCCTCCGAGTCTCTAGCGGCTCCCAGCCTAATTCGCTTGACATCTGGGCAACGCTGTCTGTACGCCCATAGCAGTTTTTGAGCAATCGCGCAATTGATGATGATGGTGAGTGAGAGCTAGTTAAAAATACTTAATGGCAGAACAACTGGTATTAACCCGAAATAAAAAAACAGTGGAAGATGCCTACTTCATGGGGAGCGCTGTTTTGGCAATTCGTCTTGGATCGGCGTCGATTTGTGATTGGGGGAATGGGTAAGCTTTGGGAACCACCGGGAATTGGTCGTGGATCGCGTCATCAACGACAACTTAAGCACCTCATAGACCGCCTGGCTTTATACGATTAAGCCATCGGAATCACGCTCCATTTCGTTCGTCAGAACTCATAAACGCGTCCACAGCACAACCTCATCCGATTTCGACCCTGAAACTCTCATTGCTTCTTCCTGTTTTGCCCAGTTACTTTCTCAATCGAAAGTTTCACGAGTGAAGTTGCTGAAAGCCAGTAAATTTGAATAAAGTCTGACCTTATCCATACCAGATTACTGACATCCAGATTACTCTTTTCTGTACCACTCGTTATCTTACGCTATGTTCTTCAGGAATCTGTTCTTCAAGAATGTTAACTCATAATACTTACGCTACGCGCTTTCGCTTTGTTTCCGCCTTATGTTTAATAGAGGTTTCAGAATGAGCAATTATTTTGAGAGAATGTTGCAATTCTTCTGTAATTTATAAATTTTCCTTTCAGAGGTAATAATTATAATGTAAATTTTAATGTATCCGGATTAAAACCGACATTGTTGATTTGGTATATTATGCGGAATTACCTCCTTGATATCACTTGGGGCTATACATAGTCATAACTGCATATTATTATTTATTTTTTATGGACTTGCTTGACTTGATACCACGTTGTTTTTCTTCTATTATAAGCCACCTGCTTCGATATTGGGCCAGTTATTGTAAGAGAAGTGGCGGTGCAGTTGTTTTGGCTCAAATAACGCACACTTACGTCGCGTCAGGTAGTTTTTAAGTGGAAGCCTATTGGTGAGTGCTTTATACTTTAATTAATATTGTCAATGCATTCCCCGAGTTCATGCAACTATCGCTTGAAATTATTAGGTAAGAACAATTTATGTTGAGAGAGAGATAGTAGATGTTCATTGTCTTAGGTATTCTATAAAAATAATTGAAATTAGTTGAAATAGGGACGGACGTTACTCAACCCTTGAAATGCAGTGACATCTTTGAATTATCCTCGGACACCAAACTATGAAAACCCTGTTCCTCCAGAGTATATTCCGACGTATATTTTATTCTACAGGAAATTGACCTTTGGATAAAGCATACGCTATGCAATCAATTTTTTAAAAGTAGCTCGTGCGCGAAGAACATCACTATCGTAGGAAGTTTTAAAAGAGTTCTCGAAGGAAAATAAATTTACAACATCTATGATGCTTAAAATTTTTTTTCGTAGCAAAGTGTCATCGGATTATCTTAAATAAAATCCACTTGTCTCCGGAGCTGCGCCTGACTTGGTGACAAGCCTTTTGATGGAAGAAACCCAATCCCGAGAAATTATCAAAAACTTTAGGAAAAAAAAACGAATTTGCACCCGAGATTTTTCTTGAATGACTACCGTAACATTCTGGATACGTCCTTGAGGTAACTCCGCTGGTGAAAGGACTGGAAAGGAGTTCTTTTGAAGGAGAACGGATCATATTATTAAGATAACTTTTTTTTATGGAATCCCTCTTCCGAGAAACGCGAGATTTCTTTTCGCAGCGCGAAGGTCGTCATGGAAATTGAACCTCTCTCGCCTTTTCGAATGGAAGGTGATGGGGAGGTTCTTCGCCTACAGTGGCACACGCGCTACGAAATCGAGAAAAGGCGGGCTCAGGGTACGCGGAGAAGTTGAATACACGAGCTGAGATTCCATATTTCTGCTATCCCCACCTCCTTAACTCACGTCTACATCTTCCATCTCCCACCATAGCATCCCGCTACGTCCAATTCCCACTGCGAGGCCTCTGCTTACATAGTTGATTGCATCGGGCGCGGAAATTAGAATGTAATTAACGGCAAAGAGGATCTCTTCCCAGAATCTTCATCCTATCAAAAACTCACCCTTTCCCTAGTCACCACCTACATATACAGGACCACCTAGTCTCCTACATATACAGGATGTTTCAGGAGAATTCTGCAATACTTCAGGAGGTAATAGGAAAGACAATTGTAACCATATTTCGTCCATTGTTTTGTACTATGGCAACAAAAACATGGCTCAGTAACTAAGAAGTTACGATCCCATGTTAATGGATTAATAACGCTTAAATATGCCTCCTTTACCACCCATTTAAGTATTGCAGATTCCTCCTGAGACAACCTATATTATTATCTACAACTAAGCACTATCTCGCGAGCCGCCTCAATTGACGTGCCGCCGGGGTCGCTAGTACGGCAGCCGTTAAGAAATATAAGCTCTAACGATATTACGCCTATCATCTATAAAACCCCTTTATTGTCCAGGGGAAAATAATCCGTTCTATCCCCACGGCGAGGCCTCTACTTACATACTTATTTGCACCGGTCGAGGAAAGTAGAGCTTAATGGACGGCAAAGGAGATATTTTCGCAGAATCTTCATCCTATCCAAACCAACCCTTTCCAAATCACCCCTCTCCTACTTAGGAGGAATCTTCAATACTTTAGAAGGTGATATGGGATGCAATTCAAACAATTTTTTTTTCAACTTTTTGAGTTTTTCTCATCATTTCTCAATTCAATCGTGTCCTTACTTGTTCTGCTCCTGAAAAAGAAGAAAGCTATACTACAGAGATTATAATACTTTTTTGCCGAATATTGCACGCGGCGAAAGTGCTGCTTAGGATTTTAAATAGAGGAATGGAGGCGAGGGCAAACGTGCATTAGGTGACGATCAGTTTGGTTTCAGAAAATTATATTATTATCTACATCTATAAACTACCTTTCAAGCCGCC
The DNA here is from genome assembly GCF_921293095.1 of Ischnura elegans. NCBI lineage: Eukaryota > Metazoa > Arthropoda > Insecta > Odonata > Coenagrionidae > Ischnura > Ischnura elegans. The sequence continues at coordinate 19,990,775 of NC_060257.1, forward strand.
TCAATAGACGCGAAGCGGAGGGTGTAAGGCACCAGCCGTTAAAAAATAGAAAAGTACGACGGCTGTCCAGAAACACTAATGCACCATATTTTTTCTTCGATATATATTTATTGCACATTATGAGAATTGATCACATTAAAGAATGATTCTTTAACTACACCCTCTATTTTTCTACGTAATCTCCGTCTCCTCGGTTAGTATGGCGTCGAATTCTCTGGAAGCGCGTATTGTGGTTTGTTAATGTACTAACGTATGCTTCTGAATTAATTGTACTGCATCTTGGCATCAATGGCAGCATCAGCTCGCAGCAACATGTCAGGTGAGACAGCCGTGGATGATCGCTGCAAGTCTTCTTATGTCCTCGTCCTCTGATCCCAGGGACTAAATGTACTCCTGTTGCTAGCAGTCTGCACAAACGTTTGTGGATATTCTACAAAGTTTCTTTCTTTGTAGTGATAAATTCAACGACAGAATGCTGTTTGTAACGTACCTCACTGGCAGACGCCATTTTTATACGGTCTTGTAGCTAAGCTATTGGTCGGAAAAGCCAGAAATTTTGAGTGCGTACCCATCAAACTTCAGATAATGCATATGTAACGTATCGCAGCCGCACCATCGTTATCGGTTGAGGAAGAAACTATGGTGCATTACTTTTATGGAAACCCTCGTATATGCCCTAACGAAATTACGCGTAGCAAGTATTAAATTCCTTTTTTGTTCAGGGAAAAACGATCCGTCCTATCCCTACTGCGAAGCCTCTGCCTACATACTTGACTGCATCGGGCTACTAAATTAGGGCATAATTTACTGCAAAGAAGATCTCTTCGCAAAATCTCCATTCTATCCAAACCCACTATTTCCTAATTCACTCACCTCATTCTTATAATACTATCTACGTCTACATCTACGTAATATCTTGCAAGCCGCCTCAATAGGCGTGTGGGAGGGACACGAGTCGTTAAAAAAATGCATGTTCTAACAAAATTACGCCCAGAATTTATTTCAGTCCTTACTTATGAGGGGGAAAACAAAATCTAATATGTATTCATTCGGATATCACAGAAACTGTGCATAGGAAACCTTCAAGGAACCTTTGACAGCGTACTTCTTCTCCATAGCGATACCTCCACTGCATAAACGCTCAACAATCGCCCACCGATTCAAATCCGCTCATCTAGTAGCACTAGTAGTGCTAGATGAGTGCTTGGGCAGTGGAAGTATCGACAATTTCAATTCAACAACGCCTTGGCCGTACTTCGTCTGATTGTAGCACACTACTGACTCGCGCTTTTTCTTCTCGTCATGACCAATGGACATGTCCGGATGTAGAATGCTCAATATAAGGATGTGCTTTATGGGCGGCTTTTTCCTCGATAGACAGCTATAGTCATGTCACCATTCTTGAGCAAGAGTGTGGCGCGATGGAATAGATCTTTCTAAATTTATCGTATCTGTCGGACATGGAAACATAGTCGGGCTCTAATCTGATGTTCTATGTGACGCTCTGTCAGATATCTATTCTCAATTGCTCAGACAATCTAAGCCTAGCATGCAGCCTCCGAGTCCCCAGCGGCTACCAGCCTAATTCGTTTAACATCTGTGTAACACACTCTGGACGCCCGTGGGGTTTTTTGACGAATGGCACAGCTTTCATTTGTATTTTTTTAAGTTAACGGATTAAGTATTTATCACTGGATCCAATATGCTCGCTGTATGGTCGGACGAGTTCGCGAAAGCACCTCTCTTATACTGTTTAATCCGAAAATCTTCCCCTTGACGAATCATAGCTTCTTCAGGGCTAAACCGTAAATATTTCCTATATGTGCTCCCCAGGATAGATTATTACACGTAGTTACCTGTAAAGCTAAGTTTACCTTGGTACAAGGTATAGAAATTCTAAAAATATCACCCGCCTGCCTCAATTTCTGCATTAAATTTCTTTATTAATCTCTGGATGAGGCTCGTTCTTTATTCTAGACATGAACCCTACTCTTTTCTTCTCCCTGTAACTTATTCAGCTTCATTCCCTATAACACGGTTTCAACCATTTCCACTCCCATTAGTATTTCTGTTTACGCCATTCCTCATAATCATATTATTTTTTTTACCAATTCCTACTCAAAGTAGTATTACAAGCAGTTTACCACTCATAATTACGAGGAATAAGAAACAGATACTACATAATGACCCCTACCTGTCCTCAATTCTTCCTCGCTATGATGGGGGGCTTGAAAGCCTCAGTTGGGAAAGGAAGGAATTGAAACGAAATTGGGGAGTATAGATTAGAAATGAAAAACAACCGGGGAGAGAAAGCAGTTGAATTTTACCGGGGAAACAAGATATTCATCACAAATATATGGTTCAAGTATCATATAGGGAGAATTTACTCATGAAAGAGTACAGGGGATACCAGATAGACTATATAATGGTAAGATAGAGGTATAAATTTTTTTTGAAAAACTCGCTTAGCTTCTCTGCTTCGGATGCGGATTTATATTAGAGCCTAGTTCTGATTAAATACAACGGAAGAAGAGGACGTGTATCCGTTGATCTTGGCGTATAAAGTCGTTTCAGGATTGATTTTGTGGAATATTGTTATATCCATGATAAAAACACAAATGGTAATTTCCACACTATTGAATTTAACACTTAACGACCGACCGACACTTTGTGTCATCATCAAGGATTATCACGTTCATATCTTGGATTTTGAAAAGGCATGGGATGGAGGGTATTGGGTAAAGTTAATGGATTTTCTCAAGAAAATAGGCGTAAATTGGAGGGATAGGCGACTCATTCGTAATTTCTATATGGCCCAGACTATGCAAGTGAGGGTAGGAGACGGAGAATCTGGGTGGGCAGGCATTGGCCGAGGAGTGAAGCAAGGGTGCTCTCTATCGCCGCTGCTTTTTAACGTGTTCGCTGAGGAGGTGGTAAGAGAATTGTAGAATGAGTAGGAAGCTGGAGTTGAAGTGGCCAGAATGACATTTAAATCGCGGTGAGGTTCGCGGATGATCAGGCGTTGATTGGCCAGTCAGCGCGGGAGGGATTAAGGCTCTGGTGGACGCGTTAGACGAGCGTTGCACGGAAAATGGCATTAGAATTCATCACTACGAGACCAAAGTTATGCTGTTTTGTAAATCATTGAGAGCTAGAAATGTGAGGGTCAAGGTATAAGTAGGTGGACAAAACCTTGAGATAGTGGAAAAATGCATGTATTTGGGCAGTGTACTAGAGGAAAGCGTGTAAAACAATGAGGAAATCGGGCTTTAACAAAAGAGGCGTTCATGAATTGGAAGCAGCTGATGAGAGGAATAGGAGTTTTTAAAGGAAAGACAGTGGGTGAGTCTGATCTGAAGTGTAGTGCTTTACGATATGGAAACATCGGCATTTAGGAAGGAGAATGAGAAAAGACTGGAGGCCTTCAAGATGTGTCTTGAGGGGAATGGAGAAGGTGAAGTGGACGGATAGGATGAGGAAAAACGAAGTGTTGGACGTGGTGGGTTAGGAGAGGGAGCTTATAGATGAGATACGGATGCGATATAAGGTATAAATGGAGCGAGTTCTGAGCGGGGAGGAGATACTGGAAACGATTTTAGAGGGGAGAATGCTGCGTGAACGATGAAGACGAAAAAGAGAACAGAATTTTTAAAATGAAAGATAGAAGCTGTAATAGCGGATTCTCTTAGTGATTATTTTTCATTTCAACGTTTTTTTTCTCGCGGTCAGGTCTGAGTGCTTGTTTATGTATGCGAGAAAATAATTTTTCTCCCTATTATCATGGCTTGAAGTACTTGAGCTGCTTGTTGATTGAAAATGTGATCCCTCGAAATTGCATGATGTGATTGCGAGAACCTGCAAGAGAACGTAGCCTTGGAAATTCTTCGTACTTATTCCAAGAATTTCCTGTTACTGTTCGTCACGCATGGGATGCCTTAAGCACGTGCATCGCACCACCTGTTTTTTTAGGCTCGCTATTTTTTAACGAATAGGCAGAGTTCTAGGAAGATATTCGTATTATCATTGGAAAAAGTTCTAATGACGGTTTACGTCAACAAGACCAAGAAAACTTAAATTGCTCTCGGAATTTGTATCGGTGATGTATCTCCCTCTAAACTTACTACATTGAATTAACTGATACCAGATCGGTCCCAATGTTAATACCCTCAGCCCATTTACTTTGAATTTGACAATGTGTAAAACCCAGAATTAGGGTCAGTGGCTTTTATGATGCCCTTGAAATGTCGTATAGAATCTCACAAGAGGTCTGTGGTTCACACCTTTCTGATGCGAAGACGTATGAAATTCATATTTACAAGGTAGGAGAGCAAGGTACTTTCCCTGGGACACTTTGCACTTCAAGGAATTGATTTTGTATGTCTGATGGCTAATTGAAATCGCTATGATACCCTAATTATAAATACTGAGAAAAAACATGCATTTCGGAAGTAGGACTTCATTCCATAAGTAGGAATTACAAGATCTACTTCACTTACGATTTTACATTATTTTGATCGTGAATTTGATAAATATCTTTCTTAAATTATACCTAAGGCTGAATGTTTAAGTGCTAGGGACATGATAAAGAGCTCGAAAAATATTTTATATTAGAAATGTATTGCAGAAGTTAGTAGTTAATGGTGTCTGTTTAGGAGCAGCCATGCTTTTTTTGAGTAATCATGAAAATAATTTGCGATCATGAAAATTATAAAGCTAGGAGAATCTAAATCGCGAAATAAGTGGCAGTAAATATCCAGATTAATTGTGAATTCTTTTCAAAGATGGAGAGGGAGAATCAAGTTATAAAATGTTAATTTTTATCGTATAATTGACTACTCCTGACTGACCCATTTCTGTGGTGCCTTAATCGGCAGGAAGTTATTGAAATATTGCTGTGATTTATATGCCAAGCACCACTCTAAATCTAAATCTTATAATCACTGTGAATCAATTCTATCTAATGAATGCATTATTTGAAGCGCAGTCTCTCCGTTAATTTAGACTGAAACCGCAGGTAATTATTTGAGTTGGTTCCATTATTGGTCTAGAGGTATACTAGTATTGATTAAGGCGGAGGAAGATGATAGATTTTCTTATTTGGCCCTGAGCTCGGGGGATCTTACTAGGTCATGCACACACCACACTGCAGCATCTTGAAGATGTAATTGACTGAACATCTCTTGTTCGTTCGGAAATCTGACTCTTCCCCCCTTTTCATTTCCCGCTCATAGTCGAATTCACGGATGTAGAGCAGGAAAATCTTCCTATATTTCATCTTTTACATTTGAGCGTAGTAGCCAGATCGCTTATGTGGATACTTAATATATATTCTTCGCATTCAGAACAATGTTTTGATTGATTATAATCTTATCAATATATTTTGCCTTTTATCATTGTCATATATGTTATGGCAGTCAGCAATCAAGGTATATAATCATTATAGAAGTTATTTTTTTGCCAAATAAGCTCTAAATCTTAATTTCTGCCCCAACTCCTCGAGAACTGTAAATATCCCTGTAGGCAGCTGAAAATTGACTTATAATGAATGACGTGTTTTAAAATGTCTTCATCACAAGTAAATTCTGCTTGTTGAACAATTTGGAACAAGAGTTCTGATCTGTCACTAAAGGAGGCGGAATGAAGATAGCTTCTTCTAAGAATTTTCTGCAAGATTTTCCTAATCAATGTTCTTAAACTTTTTAATGTATTGACGAAAGAGACCTCTTGAATTTTCAGCATACATGCAGTCGATTGATTCCATTATTAAAACCTTTCACAAATTTAATAATAGTAAAATGAAAATCATTTAGTAATAGGACATACCGGAGTTAAAATTGACATTTAGGAATGGCAAATGTTGACAAGCCTTTTCGCTTAGTGTCTCGAAAAGTTTTTGATGATGGCCAATGTTTAATTAAGTAATTAGTCTCGGAGAAAGCCCAGTCGAGGTATTGTGCAGCATCCCCAGTCTCTGCTTTACATCAGCACCTCCTGCTAAACCGGTCGTCGGACATCTCTTAACGTGTAAGTGATTACCTACTTAACCCCTTCCGCTTCTATTTATTTTCCGAATATCGTGCTCCTATTCTGTATTTATTTTTTTCTGTGGTTCACTTTTAAATGGTAGGTAGTTAATGAAATGATATTTTGTAATTTGTAATGAGCGTAGAAGCGTGAAATAAAATGTGATTGTTAAACATGGAGAACTCAGCTATCGCGACTCTTATAATTTTATTTCAATCCTTCCAATGCATCATGATTCATGAAAATGAATTATTTATGCATACTATGAATGTTTTGACATTGTTAGGCTTTCAAAATAATTATATTGTTCCTCTAAATAGTGCTAAAATTATGAAAATTCGATGACGAGATACACTCGTCATTGCGCGGTTTGGCATCGAAAGTTCATGACGAGCTTGACTCGTCATTACAGCGCAAGGGGTTAAACTACTTACTAACAGATAAAAAAAACTAATTTACATCAATTTTTACAACAATATTCGCTCTACACTCTATTTGATGAGAAGGCAAGAGTATGCCCAAATTTTTTTTCACAGAATTTGAAAAGTACAAGACTGGGATAACACATTGTACACCCTTGATACTAAATATGAGGTACGTTCGGAAATTAAGGTAATTTTTGAAATAAGAAAAGAAAAAGTACAGATATTTCAAAGGAATTAATTCCTCAAAACTCTCTCAGAATTACGCTATGTTTTGACTTAGATCCCGTTATTTTTCAGGCATTTTTCATAGCGTGGCGCAAGAAAATTCTCTAATTAGAATGTTGCCGCCCCCGCAGTCATCCATGAGGTAACATGTTCTTTCAGCTCATCGGCGCTATGGTACCGCTGACCGCCTTGAAAAAACTTCAATACTGAAACAAGTGAAAATCGCTTGGAGCGAGGTCGGGACTGTACGGAGGTTGGTCTAAAAAATCCCCGCCAATAGTCCGGTAGGAGCCTTTTTTTGTCGCATTCGTAGTGTGTGTTCGGGTATTGTCGTGAATGTAAACCACGCCTTTTGTGAGCATTATCCGGCGCTTGTTCTGCATGGCTTGGCGCATTTCCTTAAGTATCTCGCAATAAACATCTTTTCATCATTCAGCATGTCATTCACATCGCGTCCAGTGGTGTCATGGTGTCGGAATGGCGCGGCGTTCCGGTACTGGCTAACAAAATACATAGCAGTCAAATTTTGGGCCCCAAATTTTTATCAATTTTTGGGCCTCAAAGTTTCTAAAATATGCATTCGTTACTATTACAAAATATTGTAATGAAATGTGAATTAACTATGACTTGTTATAAACAAACACACAGAGTAATATTTTACTTCGAAAAAAAGTTAAGTGAAAAAATTCCGGCGCATATTATTTTGCCATGACGTCACTGATCCAATCTTAATTTATTTGAAGTACATGCACTCGTTCTTTCCTTATTTCTAAACGAATTTGCTTTAAGGACGTACCTCGTACATAGAATTCTCAGCAACCTCATTTTTACGTTTGCGTTTCCATCAGATTCTGCGTACGAACCCCACGTTTCCACCCTTCCGATATCCCTTCCCCTACAGGATCATCCAGGATCGCTTGGTGCGGGAACCGCGCCTGACATTTCGCCCGATGATGGAGGAGGAGGCAGAAATGAAGATAGAGGCCCGGCAGATTGGGTCGCGCGATGAGGGTCGTGGCTGATCTTCGGCGGGATAGGATGAAATGTGGGTGGGGATTTTGGGACTGCTTAAAATTCAGGGATTTGGTAGCGGGGGTGCCAAAGGAGGTGAAAGCCAGATTTTCGGATGAACTTGACTTGCTCTGTCAATCAGTTGAGATATTACGGTGGCGATTTGGAAATCCAGGGGATGGATTATAGCAGTCGTAACAAGTATTATAATTCTGAAACATGCCTGTCTCCTGACGCTCAAATACGAGGCGCGTTTGTTAAAAGTATGTACCGTTTTGAAATATAAAAAACAGTAAACTTTTTGTAACAAATTTATTTTTACACATAACCCCACACTTTAAACTACTTTTCCACATAATTTCCGTTTATATTAAGGCAATTATCACGTCGAACAACAAGCTTTTTTATGCCAGTGTCATAGAAAATTGCCACCTGAGTTACCAGTCACGGCAAAACTATTGTTTTAAGCTTTCATCGTCGTCCTGGCGCTGACCTACTAGATATTTCTTTAGATGGAAAGATGAACGTGGTAGTTACTTGGAGGTAGGTCGGGACTGTACGGACGATGATCAAATAGGGTAGTTTCCTTCATCAAAGAAAACGAAAGGCATTGATTGCGATTCCTTACCCACCATTAGTGCATTCGTAATATCTCTCTGATAATATACAAATTGTTTGTTTTTAAAAATCCCATTGTAGACGAATGTTAATGGTCAATTTTAACCTCATTTGAAAAAGGCCAGATTGGCGGCCATGCGATGCCACTCCACGTGACGTCGGAGAGACGGTATAAAATTGCCTTACCTCTGCTTATTTGTCTTGTGGTTGCAGAGGTAGTTTTTATAGCCAGAATAAGAAAAATCTGGCTGCAAGAAAGAGATGGATGGAAGTCTTAAAAATAAAACAATTCGTAAAACATGCTGTTCTTGTGACCATTTTGTCGTAAAAGATAATTAAAAAAAGTTATTTTAAATTTTTTAAGTGGAAGAATGTAGAATATTTGGCAAATATCTTATAAATATTGTGAAAAATCAGTATCCCTTTTTGTATTCAGATTAGAGGGAAAAGATAGAGAATATTAAGGGTGAACTGTGATCTCTTTTATCGATATTTTCTGCTTACGAGACGGGATGAGCTGTATTCTTGAAATTTAGGGAAAGGAGTTGGGTGGCAGGTGAAAGCAGGATTTTCGGATGAACTTGCTTTCTTCAGTCAATCAGTGAAGATACTATCGTAGGTGATGGTAATTATCAATATCTAGGTAATAACCAATAATATTATAGCTATTGAAAAATGCCAGAATTGTGTTCATCATGAAACTAGAATTTGTGTGGCTGAGAATTTTCATGCTCAGCCCTCAGGAAAAATAGATAAAAATACGATTATAAAAGGTGGAAATTGAGCAAAAATGTACTGAAAATGAGGAGAAAGGTAGAAAAGAATAATTTTTGTTAAATAACGTTACTTTTGGATGAGAAGGGAAAGGAGCACGTCCACATCTTACTCAGTTTGTCAGTTAAGCAGGTACTGGGAGATGGATGATGCAACATTCATGCTTAATTCATGAAAAATACCAGACACATGATAAGGCACCTTTTTTAAGATGCTTGGACATGGAGTTAAGATCTATACGTTTATTTTTTCTTGACCTCTTGTTTTAATTCTTATAAATATGAATCTTTAGGTTTAGGTTCTATTTTAAACCACATTTCGATTTTGATAAAATTTTAGACATAAGATGTCATTTATCAAAAAGATTCTTCGGAGAAATCGTTTTTATGTGCAAATGAAAAAATCCTAGTAAAACAACTGATGTAGTTGGTTTAAGCAAAGTATTTTTTAATATAATTCGTCAAAATTGATAGAAATATTGCGTATTTATTGTTCCTCTCGTATTTTTAAACATGCACATGTGTTTTAACTTTATTTATAGGCACATAAACCTCAAAAATCATATTTATAAAAACGAAAATTATTAGAAAGTAGGCAAACGCTTTTAACTAATACAGTTGTGAAAAACATTGCTTTATAAAATAGGGAAGAAATATCTAGAACATTGAGGGATATGTCAGTGGTGCTTTATCGTAACGAGTGATATTTTCAGCGAGCGATAATTTGCTTGAGGATAGCCTAGATAGGGATTGATTGAAAGAGAGGAATAGTTTGATCCACAAAATTAAGGGATTTTGGAAGAGGGAAGTAAATATATAATGCCAGATTTTTGATGAACGTACTCTGTGAATCAGGCAAGATGTTACGGCGCGGCGGTGGCTCTAGAAAGTAGGCGGTACTTCAACGTAAAATGATAACAAAGCTGGCCAAATCGTAGAATGAAAATCGTCGTGTATAGTATAATATGCGAGAGACGACAGTATCGTGATCAACATTGAATTGGAAAAAGATTTTAGCACTTTAAGGCATGAAAGTTCAGGATTAGATATTATTTTTTTGCGATTGAATACTCGGTCTTTTTTCGTTTCATTATTTTGCCTTCTTGAATTTTTACGCGGCATATCGAGGACCTAGTATTAACTTCTGTAACTAAATTCAACTGACATCTCCCATTTACATCTATCTGAAAAAATATAACTATGGAACTGTTATTTCGTCATTGTTGGTGGGTTTGTCATTATTTAGCATTCATGTCAAATAATAGAAATGTATTTATGGCATCAATTACAATATAACTGTTTCATTTATACTGTTATTTATGTGGTATTTGTCGCGATTATTTAGTCTGTAGTCAATGATTTTGATTGATTTTGATGTGCGTCGCAAGAAATGATCCGTAGGTGTAGGATCTATAGACCTCTTGGAGACAAAGGTCCTTGAGGACCGCACCATTCTTTTATGATAACCCTGCGTTATACTTCAAAGTGCCAGTAAACTATGCAATTAAAAAAAACTTCATATTCACTTGAATTCATAAATCAGTGCCTTATTATCATAATATTACAATGTGCTTCATTGATGGAAGTTGCGGATACTCTTTTAGAACTCTTTTCCTGTAGTTGATGGACACATCTCTACTTTTTAGCTTCACTTATCATGAGCTTTTTTTTACTTCTTAATAGTTTCTATCCACTGCAATCAAACATCATCACGAACATACTTTAGGTGTTAAGGTTAAGGCGGGAATTTTAGGTTGTAAAAAGAATGGATATGGATAGGGTTAGCGGATGAATGGGGTGAATAGAATTTAATAAATATTTAAGCATGTGCATTTAACATTTCAGTACATATAGCCTATTACTTTTGTTCGGTACCCTCTAGTTTTGATTTCCCGATGAGAGATTTTGTGGGGATGTCAAAGACCTCGGAACGTCGATCCTTCCCAGAGAAATGAACCACACTCAATGACATCTCATTTCGACAACCCCTATCAAAGATTCTTTTTCATCTCCAACCTCTCTGTCGTGGTTTCACTCTGGTTTCTCTTAAAATTTATTTCTCCACCATACCTTGTTGTCACATATTCCTTCCACCTTTCTTTTCCTTTCCTTCTCCTCACGTATTTTCTTTCCCCGTTCTGATGTCGTCAACTCCGACCACTTGTCCCGCCCATATTCTTTTTCAACTGCCCCCCGGTGTCCGATTCCTGTCGTTTGTGGTCCCTTTTCCTACTCCAACGTTCCGTTCCCCTAAACCACCGAAGGTTCCCCACTGGACCCTTCAAGAGCCACCCTACCCAGCGGGGGAGGCAGAAGAAAAACACACTCAATGCAACTGGTTTTTCAGGCGAACTGGTTGGGAAGAACCCTAGCTGCTTTGTGGTTAGTTTTCAAGGGTTATCATAAAAGAATGGTGCGGTTTATAACATCTCAATTCTTTCATTCATTCATTTTAATTCAACGTTTCAATGAAAACTGAACTGCTTACAATTTATGTTTTATTTTTCGTATCAAACGGTTTTTTTAATTCACACAATTGATAAATTTCAATTTTTTGCGATTATTCGCTTGAAAAATTTCACCCAACTTATGTCGAAAGATTTTTTCAAACTTTTCTATGTTAATAGTTGTTATTTATTCTATTCAATAAGTGGTTTAGATTGCGAGTATTTTATCTGTAAAAATTACAATGGTGTACCCCTCAAGAACAAATCTTTAGGTATGAGATCAGGAACTTTTCGAGGCCGAAGCATAAGCCCTTGTATGCCACTCTTTTATGATGACCCTGTAGTATACTTCAATTTGTTAGTAAACCAAATAATATATTGCTTTAAAACTTCATATTCACTTGAAGTTCGGAATTAGTGCCCTGTTACTATAAAAATACAATGTGCCTAATTGATGGAAACTGCCGATACTTTGTGGAACTCTTTACCCGTAGGTAGTTGATAGGGACATCTTTTCTAATGAGCTTGACCTATTTTGAACGTTTTTACTTCCTAATAGTATCTATACCCTGGAATCAGCTATCAGAATGTACTGTATACTTTGGTGTTAAGGTTAACGCAGGAATTGTAAGTTATTTTTTTACATAATTATTTGATTTCATTACTTTCAAATTAAATGAATAATAAATTCATGAATATGACAAGTAAATGCCGGCCTCGGTGGCGGAGGGGTAACGTTCTCGCCTGCCAAATAAGAGGTCGCGGGTTCGAGTCCCGCCTGGGTAGGTTTCCCCGGTCCAGGGCATGGTCGTTTGTGTACGTTTACTTGTTACATTTGTTGAACACTCCGGTGTAAAATGGCCAATAAGAGCTGTATCCGGTGGTTTGAGAATAAAATAAAAAAAAATAAAAAAATTAATCTGCGCATATATACATATTGTATCTCCCATCTCAACTTAACCAACACCCTGTGGATGCAAACTTTTTCACTATGATTATGACCTCAATTATAGATATTTTATACTGAAAACAGGCCTGCTAATGTTAATACTAAAGGAACTCAATATGGTACTGATTCCCTTACTCATTTTTACGTAAATTTGTTCAACCATTCACCGATTGTATGGAGTGGAGGCGTCTGCCTTTTAAGTTTTGATCACCATACCATGAAGCATAACTTCCAATTTTTCAAAGGTGTTCCGAAATAAGTTTTCCAGTTTCTCCTCAACCCTTTGATACATCGCTTTTGGCCCCTTCCGACCTCTTCGAGTCCTGCGAGGGAGGGTAACTTTCTCCAAAACTTTCCAAATTTCCTGTTTGTAATTGAGAGATAGTTCTTTGAGAAGATTCAGCGGATGTATTGCTTTTGGCGCCATCTGTCTCCTTCCTCTGAAATATCATTGAACCTTCCGACGACCTCACGAAGCATCCCATATCCTCATCATTTTAATCATCGTAAATAAGGTTGTCCTTGGTAATATCGTACTGCGCTTTCTCTAATGTGTTGTTTTGCTTCTGCCGTGTGACGGTGAGTTTTATAATGCACTCAATTCCTAAGTGCAACGCGTACCTTATAAAACATTTAAAATTGTACGTAAATTTTACTGAGAAAATAAAAACCATTCGCCTTAACCAGGATTCGGAACCGAATTTTCGCTCGGGTATTCACTGCTCCCCAGCCGGGGGGCAAAGCCTTGAACACTAAGGATGTTAGTTCTCGACTGTTTTTTTGAGTTTACCGGGACTAGCCACGGTGATAACTACAACGGAGACTTGGATTGCTAGTGGCATCATATGGCCAGTGGTCCAGACTATCTTCCTTGATAAAGTCCACAAAATTCCTCAGTAAGGAAATTCCTCGGTTGTTTAACTGACTAAAGCACTGGGTAACCGGGCTCGAATCCCTAAGAAGAAGGATGAATTTCACATCTTTGAATTTTCCTTTGGGTATAGTCGCGCAAAACATATTGATTATTAGTTATATTTAATCACCAAATCCGTTCGATTGCATAGCTCTGGTTGGTTCAGATATCGAATCATCATTACCACCGAGCCAACCTTCAACTTTAAATTGTTCTGTCGAAAGCCAGGCTCATCGAAGAGTTTTAATAGTTCAGATGGATACTTAATGACTTGGTCTTCGTTTCTTACGTAGTCAATGGATTTGAGAGAATGAAGAGTACCCGCGATAAAATTCTGAATTTAAAGTGTGTGTCATCTACATCTTCGTTCGTAGCCACCAAAATTGCTCGCTCAATAAACCATTTGTGATTTTTTGGCTATCAATCATGTTCGGATGCACTTTGCTGATGAGCTCAACTTTCCATGAAACGAAATTGCAAAGGTTCGGAGGAAATGAAATCAATCTGCTTGATTCGTTCACGGCAATTGATAGGAACACGGCAATTACCGAAAGTCAACAATTGCTTGCAGATTTGTTTACACACACGGTAGTGATGTGTTTGTTGACGACTCAACTTGACCTGGGATTAGCTTGGATTAAATAATTTTAATATTTTTTAACAATTAAAACGTTTTTAATATTGTTACGAAGCTCATTTACGTGGAAAAAACAAAATAATTAATCTAGGTTTGACCGACTCGACAACGTTTGAAGTATTACCAACTCCTTAAAAATACCACTAAGATAAAAATACATTTATAATGAACTTTCACTATTTTTTAAATGTTTATTTTGTTACCCGGGGTGGAGACGAATCCAAAAAACCATTAAAATCGGTACAGTCTTTTTCGAGTTATAAATGGTGTAACTAAGAGGATTTTCGGCTTTTTTTTACATACATAGATTTCAAACTTAATATTATTTTCAGCAAAAATTGATTTCAAGTGTATTTTTTGTGAAATTTGAAGCATGAATTAGTAATTAAATACCACATCTAGTTACGCTACTTTTGTTTGCCGCTCACGTAACCATGACAGATAGGTCATTTGGAACGTTAATCTCTTAAGATAACCGTTCGTTTACGTTTTGAAGGCTAAGTAAGACTTGTTGTAGAGCCCCTTTCAAAGTTGGGAGATGTTGTGGACAAGTTAAGCTTTGTGGCTTGGGAAAAAACTTACCTAGGACAAATGAAATCCCTTCTCTTCAGTACTTTTTCCTCTTAATCTGTTGGTTTTATGTCTGTTTTTGTCGTTAAACAATTAAATTCTACTTACAAATGTCTAAGGGTGAGATTAGCGTGTGTTTTTGAGAAAAGGAGGGCATTTAATTTATTCTGTTTGATTGACTCTTGGTGGGAAACCGTTGCGGGATGCTATGAATCCTTTCACTTTCTATGTTCCAACTTCTCTCCGGGAAGTCGGAGAATTTTCTGCTCTAATCCGAATATAATTTTCATCGCGGCTGAAAGTGATGAATGCTTTTGTGGCGTGTCATGTTTGTATATTATTCCGCGTTATACCTCTGAACCTATCGTGTCTTAATGCCATCTTATTCCCATTCTTTATTCATTATTATTTGATCATAGCCTTCTTTGAGACATTAATTCAGCAGTACTAATAAAACAAGTGGCTTTGTTCGTAATCACTCGCGGAGGTGCAAAAATAAGTTTATCAGTGGAACAAATTTGGTCAAAAACAAAAGAAATCATCTATCGTCTCAGGGAATCGTATCGGGGAATCTATATCGTCAATGGTTTATCCATGACAAAGTTCATTTTTTCGTAAATGAAAAGAAAAACTTTGTTTGGGAAGGCACCTGAAGATGACGCTGATGCGTCGAAACTAGTTGTACTTGAAAATAAATTGATGGAATATAACAAAGTTTTTCTTTTCAATTGCGATACTTTGGCGGGAAATTTACGTAACACTGATAGACTTCCACCTATTTCGTATTTTTGTCTCTAATAACCTCTTTTTTTAAATAGATTGTTTGAGGCGTAACTTGGTGAAAGCGATTCATAATTAAATTAAAAAGAAGAACTTTGTGCTTTCACATTAATATTTATTCACGACCATGGTTTCAACGTTAGACGTCATCATCAGGTGAACTCTACAGAGGTCCATCATATCCTTTTATACCAGTCTACCTCCTCCCCACCCCTCATAGCCTGGTATAAAAGGATGTGATGGACATCTGTAGAGTTCACCTGATGATGACGTCTAACGTTGAAACCATGGTCGTGAATAAATATTAATGTGACAACACAAAGTTCTTCTATTTAATTTAACCTCTTTTTTTATTGATCTTAATTAATTTTGTTTAACTAAATGTATGTCTTTAGAGTAGTGGAAGGACTTGATGTGGATTCGAACTCAGATTTCCGGATCTGCGGCCTAGTATGCAAACAATTACGCTACCAAAATATAATTTCCCTAGCGAATATCTAGGGGGTCTACTGAGCAAAATTTCTATGATACCTTTATACTTTGGCTCAGGGGACTGATCTATAAGTGCTTTAGCCTAAGAATATCAGTAATATCACTAAAAATTACCTCATAGGCGTAAGAAATTTTTCTAGACAGTAGGCAGCACGTGTTTCATATTATTTGTGCAATTAAAGGAACTATTGAGGGCATGTTAGGCCTTTAAGAGCGACACGGAGAAATTCTTATAAGAACCCCATTACATTTTCAGGTCCGACAGACACGATAAATTATGAATGATATTTTGCCGAATGGATAGGTATAGGAAATCGTTTACCCACGAACCATAAAGGACCTGATAAATGCTGGGCGTAATTTCGTTGGAATATTTCCTTTTTTATGTGTTAACGGCTGGTGCCCTAACATCCCCCGCTAAACGCCTTATGAGGGGCTTTGCGGGATAGTATGTGAATGTGTATGTGAACATAAAAATTCCACGCCTTATGAGTTATATTTTTCTTTCCTTGGATAGCAATCAATCAAAATGCCTAACTCTATCCAAAGTGTTAATGTGAAACGAGATTAATGAAGGATCGAGAAGCAGTGCGGTTTTTACACGGAAGTCGACGGCCAGTGGAAGAAATAAAAGAAAGTAAATAAAAGGGGACGGAATAAAAAAAATACAAAACAGAAGCAAGGAGTGTAGGTGTAGGGAAGGGAGCCAAGATGTGAGAGGCCGGTTGAGGCTATGTGCTCGCGGACACGGTGAAAGAAGCAGAAATTTTTCGAAAAAAGCGGAAAAATCCTCACTTCCGGTTCGCGTGACGGAGCCGAGGGGACGCTGACGTCAGAGGGGCATGCTCATGTTTGCCAATGACGTTGGGAGAAGAATTCGGGGCGAGCCTCCGCAGGTCACAAGGGGTGGGAGGAGGGCATGGGGCGGGGGGAAGGAAAGAGGCGGGGGTGGAAAAACATACCAAGAAAGAGGCAAGAGGAAGAAGAATCGAATAGGTGCGTGGGAGGAGTTAGGGTGCTTCTCTAGATACTCCAAATCTTTGCATAGGGTGCTTTCCTATTATTTTTTTACTGCCTAAATCGAAAGATTATTTATTATTTATTATTACACCTGGAGTACGTATTTCACGCATTTAGATTTTTAAATGACGATATCTATTTTTCGCCATTCCATGAAAAGTGAAAATTTTCAAGCGCACGAAAACGCGACGGCTAAGTATGAATGCTGGTTAAAACTCCGTGTAACGTCGTTCTGGTTCCCGCTGCCGCGGTTGAGGTGACCTTGGGGCGAGGCTTTGAGCGCTGATACGACACAGGATGCTAGCAGGTAGTAGTGTACTCTGCTAGCTGGTAGCGCTTGGCTTAAATAAGGATTATTAATACCTTTTCAAACGAATAAAACTTTCCGACCTTAGCCAGTTTTAATAAGTGATTATTAAGACATGTTTCCCTGAGCTCTGTGCCTCATGCATGCATTGGTAATCTCAGACGATGTAAAACTCCTATCTACTCGTATAGAAGCTAGGTCCCTGTGACGTCACGTGGAGTGGCATCGCATGGGCGCCAATCTGGCCTTTTTACTATGAGGATAAAAATTGGCCATTGCCAATCGTCTAAACCAGTATTTATAAAACCAAATAATTTGTATATTATGAATACACTAATCGCGGGTAACGAATCGCAATCAATGCCTTTCGTTTTCTTTGACGAAGGAAACTACCCTAATACATCCAAATCCACGGTTTGTGTAGCAGGTGTTCAGTAAATCCTCGTTGTCACTTATTTTGTAGCTGACATAATGATGATTAGCGTCTCAGAGTATATCGATGGCGAAGTTCTAACAACACGTATCTCAAAAATAGCAACTTATCAAGAGAGCAAAGAAACGATTGATATCTTTTACTTTCACACTGAAATTTGAAACAAAAAGTTCATGAAACTGAAAGAAAAGCATTCATTTGCGAATAAAGAGTTGTTCTTTGCTTGTATTTTATTTTTTAATGTTATTACACTTTCTTTAAGATACCCGTCTCAAACCGGCCGAATTTCAGATACGTGTTGTTATAACTTAGCCATCGATATATTGTTTTCCAATGCTTCGATATATAACTTATATCTTATTCAGGGATATGAATGCTAATGGCAACAATTAATTGATAGATTAAGGGATGAAATATTTTTTCATTTGTGTTTTTAGAGGAATAAAACAATAGTAATGTACAAAAATAACATTTTTATAAAAACCAAGTTTTGTTATAAAGAAGAAAATAACTGCCTATTGCCCCTTAAAATATTGAAAATTTAAAATATGATTGATGAGAAAGTAAAATAAGTTTTAGAAAAATATTTCAGATATCAAAAACGAAAACCGTGGTGCGCATGTAAAATTACAAAATTTATGATTGCTGGTGAACACATATCAGATTTGTCTCCTGGCGAAAGCGAATGCAATCCAATCTTAGGAATTAATAATGATATTTATTTACCAAATGCGTGCAAGAATTGAAGTTATGAACAGTACAAAAATTCATAATTCAAACAAAATATCAGTTGATAAAATATATTCCACCGATTCTGCGTGAAAATGGAAGTTCGACAAACTGAAATGAAAGGTAGTTGCACTTTTTCACAATAATTTAATGCATACGACGCTTATCGGCTCACAGAGCCATTATCTGACACAAGATTGGACGTGGACAAGATACGCTTTTAAATAACGAGTCAGGGAGTGATAAGTTGTTTTGGAATACTTACTTCATTATATACTTTCAAAATTGGTAAAAATTGCTCTTATTATTATCTACTCTATTTATCCAAGAAAAGCTGGATAAATGTTTGGATTTTTATGACAGAAAAGATACCTATCTTCATTATTTGATGTAACTTTCGTCGAATTTTACTTTTACGTTTTAATCCTTAGAATAAAGAAATTATTTTTAACGGTAAAATCCCATATTTTTTATAGCAATTTTGGATTCAGAATATATTTATGCATGTGAATCTGTATTCCGAAGTTAAATTATAAAAATCGATTGAATGATGAAACACTGCTAGAAGTGACGTACAAAGAAAGGTAAGGAGAAACAAGGGAGTTGAGGAAGAGTCGATGAGAGGGGTGGGAGGAGAGGGAAGGCTAAGGAATGCGAGGGATTAGACCAACGGATGCTCGTACACCTACTCATTAAGGTTCACTAAAATCCCGTGGGTGTGTAGCAGAGGATGACTGATCAGCTGACGTATAGTTATGCATTTTCGAGGCTGATAAATAGTGATCAAGTTCTCATATATTAAATCCGTTAAAAAGATGGACGAAACAAACTTTTTTATCTACCCATTTTTTTCATTGCTTGACATTGTTATATTATTATCGTTTGTATGTAGGCTTATTGTTTGTATGTAGGAGTTGCAGCTACGACTGATGGATGAAAGACACACATTTTTCTTTGATTAGTAAAAGACTTTCTATGGATGTAACTTATTCGTCGAGGTTGAAACGAAAGTTAGGGAAGTGTGAATGTGGACTATTTAGTTTCTTTCAACTATTTAAGACGACCATAGCGATATTTCCACGTATCTACCAAGGCAGTGGCGTAACTAGGAATATGCTTAGAGGGGGGGGGGGGAAGGTCTGGGGAGGAGGGGGGCGATGAGATGGCCTGGGGCGGGAAAGTTTTTGACAAATGACATACCTGAATATACATTTTACATCATTTTGGCAATAAAATTTAAATTTAAGCAGATGCAGTAAGTGTATTTCAACACTAGGCAATATTTTTAAATACCTTTTTTATTTCTCTTATGCTTTAGGGGGGAGGGATCTATCCCCCCATCCCCCCCCCCATAGTTACGCCACTGCACCAAGGTATCTAACAACTATTCTTGCGGCATTCATTAGTTAATATCTCTAAATATGGTACGATGGTCAGCATAAGTTGGTCATAGCTACTATGCTAAAACTGCTAGTTTGTAACAAAATGTGAATTATCCCAGTCAATAACTAGAATATTAAGTACGGAAAATTCTTTTTGTTTGCATTCGATGAAGTTCCATTAGAAATGTGTATCTTAAAAGTGACACAATCTTGCTGGAGCCTCTTTCAAGCGGAATGCGTTCGTACCAAACCCTGAAACGGCCGTCTGAAATTTGACTGGCCCTATAGAGATATCCCCAGCCAATTGCCCTTGAGATGCTCCACAGGGCATTATGTAGATGTAGATAGGGATCACGTCATCTGCATCTGCCTCCTGCATCCACGCCTACGTTGCTCTCCGAATGTAACCCCAAGGGCGCGTGGAAGCAGGAGTGTGAACACGATTGGCTCTCATGTAGGAAATATCAAGCAACGAGGTTTCTGAGTTTGATCTTTGTTTCTGTGTTCTTTAATTAGTTGTTTCTCACTACACACTCGTTCGCCAATAACGTAGTTTCCTTCTGGTGCTTTTAGATGTATCAGCGAATATTTCATAATCCATGCAGCCGATGCTAAAAATTTTTGGCGTGCGGTAGGAGAACAGATATTCGTTAAAAGTCACGAAATATGAATAATTTTTAACCTTCGTGGAGGCAGAGCAGACTATAGGGAAGTTTTCTTCATCGAAGAAAACGAAAGGCATTGATTGCGATTCGTTACCCACCATTAGTGCATTCATAATACACAAATTATTTGGTTTTAGAAATCCCAGTTTAGACAAATGGCATTGGTCAATTTTAACCGCATTTGAAAAAGTCCAGATTGGCGTCCATGTGATGCCACTCTACGTGACGTCGCAGGGACCCAGTTTCTATACGAGTAGATAGGAGTTTTACATCGTCTGAGATTACCAATGAATGCATGAGGCACAGAGCTCAGGGAAACATCTTTTAATAATCACCTATTAAAACTGCCTAAGGTCGGAAAGTTTTCTTCGTTTGATAGGGTATTAATAATCCTTATTTAAGCCAAGCTCTACCTGCTAGCAGGGTACTCTGCTACCTGCTAGCTCCAAGGTCACCTCACACGGCGACAGCGAGAACTAGAATGACGTCACACGGGTTTTTCCCAGCATTCATACTTAGCCGTCGCGTTTTCGCGTGCTTGAAAATTTTCACTTTTCATGTAATCGCGAAAAATAGATATCGTTATTAAAAATCTAAAAGCGTGAAATACGTACTCCATGAGTAATAATCTTTCGATTTAATATAATATAAATAAATAATAATAGGAAACCACCCTATTTCACCTGCATCACTGACCCTACCTAACCCAGAGCTGCTTTTGGGAGAAATTAAATCTCAAGAATTTTCATTTTAAAAAATTGTAAATTTTCTACTCAATCATAATTATTGTGGCAGGTGCATATTTCACCATTAAAATCAACAGCAGAACATAACACGTAGTTTAAATATTTCCTGAATAGAGATGAAAATGTACTATACATTTTTGATGATACTTAGAGGCAACATTAGGTTATAATGGTTTAAGTATTTGTGCTCTTTAGCTGTGTGCATGATTACCTATAGTAGAAGAAAACTTATAAAAATTAGCACTTAGTTACTTTTGGCATGATTGAAAAATTTCTTCAAATAGCAAGTAATTTTTTCTTCAAATAGCAGAAAATACTCCAGAGTCAAATTTATAAAAATTATATGGTAGTTGATTTTGGCATGATTGAAAAATTTTCTCTTCAAATATATATGTATCAATTTTGCGGTAGACGTTGTTGTAGTCATCATCATCTACGTTGGTTAGGAATCGTAGACTTTGCTTTATACAATTCTCCACTCTGTTCACCTATCAGCTTGCTCTTTTATGCCTTCGTATGTATTCTATATCGCATACTTAAATTGTAAATGCATTAGTCCTTCCAAGATTTCCTTTGCCATTTTTCTTCTCCACTGGTTCTTCAATGATTGCCTTCATCAAACTATCATGTATTATAGTGTGACCGATTGCTATGTTACCTTGCTAAAAGGGCGTTCAAAAGGCATTTATCTCCAAATCTTCTTGTCATTACTCATTGCTCACTCGGTCGCCAGTTACACTGACATAATTGAGTTCTTCAGTTCCTTAACTGTGTGTATAGATTCTTAGTCTAGAATCAAAGTCGTAAACAAACTGGAAAGTAAATAATTTTGGCATTACTGAACATTTTTCTGTTCAAATAGCACTAAAAATTTAATTTTTCGTTTGCATTAAATGTTTTTAGATTTTTTCCCCTTGTCTTGACCTCTATTTTTTAATGATCATAAGTAGGTATCTTGGAGTCAAAATGATGCACCATCTTCAGGGCTTATTTTTGCACAGGGTTGTTTGTTGTTTTTTGTCTGTTGATTTGTTTTTATTGTTGTTTTTAAGGATTGTTTTAACAACCCTATGCAAAAATAAGCCCTGAAGATGGTTTATAAATAAACAAAAACGTCGGCGTAAAAGTTTTGCATCATTTTGACCTAATCTCCAAGATACTTATGATCACTAAACGTTTTTTGCACAAAAAAATTAATGTTACTTTTGCACTGCATATTTAATATTCCGTTTTTCCCAATCAGTAAAAAGTTTACTAAATCCTCTTCTAAATCAAGTTGTCGTATTTTCCACAACATTCACCTAATTTTTTTTGGATTCTCAATCTACTTTACCGCTGGTACCCTAACCTCCCTTCTGCCACCTGTCTACTAAGGCCGCAAGCGAGGTAGTGCATGGATGTTGATGGGAAATATTAGGTGAGCGTTCAGTTTTATCCCGGAGCGTATAACCTTATTAAAAAGGAAGTTAATTTTCCACCATGAAGGAAACATTTCTCCCAGGAACGAAGCTAAACTGATCAAAACTCCTCCGCGCGTTAATAAATTTTGACCACAAAAATAGACCTCATGGTTTTGGATAAGAGGCCATGATGTCTATCAAGAAGCAAAAACTATTGCACGTAAAGTTGCAGACTTACGTCAACTCAGTTAAATTAGCCCTAGGGTGTGGGTCTAAGCTAAACTGTTCGAAGGTAAAGCACTGGATCCATCACTAACTAGTACGAGAGGTGAATTTAAATTGGTTTCGTATTTCAGGGTTTTAGTGTAGATTCGGTAATCTGTAATTGTAGAGTACATTTTTATGATAAACTGAGTTTAGCTCATTATGTTTCATTATAAATTGCTTCTTGCTATTTTTTATTTCTGGGAAAGACACTATTACAAGTGAACTGGTATAATATGTACTATAGTAAACGATGCACAACATTTTCAAAGCGCATATTTTGAGTTTATACTTTGTAACTCTGGAAAAATTAGTGAAACATAATGAAAAATCCGTATGCCCTTCCGATAATCGTTTAATAAACCTTTTATTGATAAAAGGATTCATGTAAGCTGTTGAAATTAGACGCAAAATTACCAGAATTCGTTGACATTACGATATATCTTTGTTTTTGGGGTAGAAAATGGATATGTGTGGTAAAACTGGGAAAAATATTAGTTTAAAATCCATTTTTCCTTAAATTTCACGCTGAAGTTTAAGTAATCTCCTGAATGTACATATTCATCCTGAATTTAGAATATATTCAATAAAATTTCGGTGCAAAAAAGTCAAGGTTAAGAAATGGAACCGGAAATCTGGACAGTCTGCAGTGATGCTATTAGCCGGGGTAGTGAGCTTTCTGAAGTCCTATTTTCCACCTTACTCCTTATAATTTATGACGCGGGAACGAGTTTCTTGATGACACATGCTAAGTTTTTCGGTTATTCCCTTGAGCTTTCATCACGTATCGATGAACAAATCCCCTCCATCTTTGCTGAAATTTGTAGAAAGACGGAGTATCTGGGTCGATCGTCGGACGACTTAAGGTCATGCACGTGTCAGAAGTTTTCCCAGGAATGACATCTACAGGCCCACGCTCATTGTGCTTCAGTTTTTTTCTCTCGTGTCGCATGGATCAAGATTTTTGATTACACCACGTTGTCTTTATTTATTTGCCTATTTTCCTTGGTTGTCTACGGAGGAGTAATAATGATAATTGAAAGCCAATTTCCTGTCTCGACGCAGTAGTTTGGTTAGCGCGCTTCCAATTTTTTTCCTGTTGAACCCATAGAGAATATGAGAGAGGATCCGATCGGTGAAGTTAATAGAACGCTCGTGTGAGCCCTCCCGATGGAAAATGTGCACGTATTTAATATGATCTCTCCCATTTATAGGTGCGAGATTGCGTTTTAGTTCCAAAGATAATGCTTTTTGGCTCATGAATCGGCTAATGCCTTGCCAATTAAATTTCTGCGTGGGTAACTACTGTATGAAATGCACGTTTCACCAGGTCATTGCATTTACTGCTGCTTTGACGTAGATAATAACATTTTTGGCCATGTTTTTTGGTGGGGGTACGGTGGAGTTGTGTTAGGGATGGATAGAATTTCGGAATTTAATCCTAAAGAGGCCGTTCGAAATCCCAGCTAAAAGAATCTCACCTTTTATTCGATTCAAGGACTGGCCAGCGGCTTACTATTACGTAGCCTCTTTTAAGTTAATACCATGTTTAAAACTTAATGGAAGGAAGATGATTTACCCCCAGCGGGATACGAACGGAGCAGATGCCTTGCATTCACTCGTTGTACTCCACGGCTTAAGCTACAAAAGAATACTCAGTATTCAAAGGCTTTGGGGCTTATGAGCACCACTTTACCCTCTACAATAAGGAATATGTAGGAATATAGTTAACTGTCTTGTGAGAACTAAGTAATGAGTAAGCACCAAGAAGAGTGGAAGAAGAGGTCTTCTGAAAAGCCTAAGGAGAAGACGGGACAACTTGCTGGCCGCATTATGAGACATGATTAGGCAAGGGACGACCCCGAATGAGTTAGATAAGACATATAATTTGCATTATAATGATATGATGTCATTAATTAAATAATTAAGAATGTTAAAGATAAGAGATACGTAACTATGAAAAGGCTAGCGTATAGAAGAGAGGAATGGAGAGTTGCGTTAAACCATCTTAGGATTGTTGACTAATGATGATGATGACAGTTGACTATCGCTTTAAGATGGGTCTGATGGATTCCGGCCGCTTTCAGGCGGGACGAGTTTTCGCCGGCTGCCGTCCACGGTACGGCGTCGAGCTTTCAAAACCATAGGGTCCTTTCAAACGAGTCGTATCGCTCCGTTCACGGTACGGCGCGGCGCCGTGGTCTCCACGGCGTCCATTTCAATCCGGCACGGCGCTGCGCCCTCTAATGCTCGAAATACGCACGATGCTACCTTGCGGCTGCTTTCAGACGAGGCGACTCTTCGCCGGCCGCCGTTCATGGCACGGGCCGTGAAATTGAGATGGCTTTCAGACGAGACGGCGCCGAACCGTGGATGGCGAAAAGTCGTCCTGTCTGAGAGCGGCCTGACTCTATATGAGCTGATTTTCCGCGCGCATTCTAAAATTTCACATTTCGCCAATTTTGTTTCGACTTGCACAATATAACATCAAGTGTGAAATTCTTACCCATATTTGATAAAAAAACACATTTATTAACATAGCAACGTATCAAAGCAGAATAACTAGAGGTGTAAGAAGGAGAAAAGATTTTAGTGGTAGAATAGCCAGAGGCAAATACACCATTCCACCAATAGAGAAATCTACTTACAGCGGGAAATTTAAAGCATGGCAGTAAGGAAACAATTTATCAGAACTTACGTGCGGAGTATGCTGCTCCACGAAAGTGAGGCATGAACACTGACAGCAGCGGAGAAATCAGAAATGGAGTATTTCGAATGTGTTGCAGCAGAAAAATGATGGAGATCAAATGGATGGACCGATTTACCCTCGAGCGAGTGCGCTATCGTATAAAGTACGCCAATCTTCGAAAACCAAAAATTCTTCAAAAACAAATATGGTACGCACATCCTGGTCTACAATGGCCTCGTATATTCTTGCAATGTACTTTGACTGTCCATAGTGCGAGATTTCAAAGCTCGAAGTATTGCAGCTAATTTATTTTTAGATCGGCAAGTTGAACCGACACCCGTGGCGTACCAAGTACGCCGCGCGACCGGCCGTGTACCTCGCACTTCGCTTTTCTTGCATGGTCTCGTGTTTTCTAACATAGTAATTTTCACTGTATTTTGCGTGAGTTTTTAATGCTTAAAATATTGTCTACCGATTCGATCGATAGATTTTTCTTCCTCATAGGAAAATCTACTAGAATTGGTAGAAGAAAAATTGCGTATGCTTGGTTTCGCTAGGTAGGGCCTCCTTCGCTTCTATAGCGCTGGAGTGTTTTATCCCTATTCCCCTTCCTTCCATTCCTTTCCTTTCCCTGGAGGCGTCGGCGGGCTCCGATCGCGACGGCGCACAGTGGTCCCAAATCGAAAAAAGCTGGCCAAAAGTCGTTTTTTCGAAAAATTTCAAGGAATTTTTGAACCTTATTTTCGGATTCTACAGGATATGGTCTACAAAATACACTACTAAGTTAGTATTTTTGTTCATCAGAGCGGCTACAGTGATCCGTCAAACATGGAGCATTCACCGTAAAAATCACAGTTGCGTGAAATCGGTCGATTTTGAGGAAGTTCAGCGTCATGCAGGACAACCTTTACGCGATATATTTGGCCAAAAACATTTTTAACTAGAAATATAAACATTATTACATAGTGGGACATAAATTTTATTCGGATTTTACTATGTTTACTATTTTATATATATTTTGTAACTTTTAGTGTTTTTTACCCGAATTTTCAAATAAAATGTACAATATCGTTTAGAGAGGCACGTGAATGCACGGTGTCTTTTGCACCAATACAAAGGGAAAAGTATATGCAACGCAGTAGTGAAGAAAAGTTTTGCCACTAGTTGTTACTCCGACCTCAGCATTGATTTAACTATACTGATGCAATGCGCTGACGCGGGCGGCGGCCTGGCTGGCGCGTGGTAGGGCTCGAGGAAATCCAGTATTTATGGGTGTTATTCAACATTGTTGGATATTTTATTTCTACAAAAAATATTTACCCTATGAATAAACATCTCTTGTCCTACGTAGAACGTTTTATCATTAATAGTTTCCACTTGAACTTACCTTTTATTTACGCGTGCCCATGCTCTCATAAAAATTGCTTAAGGACTCGAGCGGAAGGATATATTTATGGAACGAAAGTTCGCAGCTGTGCTTATAGTAATCCTCAAAAACATGAATGCATTCAAAACAAAAAAGAATCCCTCAAATGCTACTCCACCCTTTCCTTCCGTTAGACGGGTTAGTTTTCGCCCTCACGCGGCACATTGTTCCTCTGTCACCTCCTTAGCGGCCTCCTCAACCACATGCAGGGCAAACGATGGCCGAAAAGGCCTAGGCTATTGATTGCGCCCATCGGGAAAACACAACCACCGCTCTCTGTGCACTTGTTATGAATTGCACTTTGGCCACCGGGGATGAACGGAGTAAGCCTTTTCACCTTTCAAATGTGATATTTTCTAGAAAATGGAGATAATAGCATCGCGAACCTCACACTGTGGAACCCCCAAATTACTTCTAGACATCGCTTGCCCGAAAATTTCTCGCCAAAACTCAGTTTTACTCAGATTTTGCCAAACGAAAGACGTGAAAGTTAGTTTCCTCAAGCGTGAAGATCGAGTCTTGAAAAAGTCGAGTATCCTCGAACTTTTTAAAGAAGACTTGTGGGGTTGAAGAAGAGTGCCCATAGTGTTTTAGTTCGATAACTCTGAAAATTTTCACGCGTCTTGAGATGCATGAAAATTTTCTTGAAAGTGGAAAAGGGTCCGTATCGTTTAAAAACCAATACTTATTGGATTGCTGGAGCAACAAGTTAGAGTTAGATGAGGACGTTAATTCAAAAGTTATCCTAAAAAAATTGCGGAGAAGTGTTTTTTCTCTCAAATTATCTTCACCGGTGGAAGGAAAGAAAAAGAAATGACAGGTTTTTTAGAAGAAAGTTCGCTGACTGCCTAAATGAGAAGTTGAAATTTCCTCCGCCTTTATTTAAACAATTTGAGAAGTCCAGTGAAAGGGCCTAGAGATGGAAAACGGAGGTTATGATATGAGGATCTTAGAGCTAGCATATCGCCAGCAGAGCATCCATGAGTTATCGAATCAAAGGTGATGAGTTCGTGGCGAAAATACCTAATAAATGAGGTGACAACAACCACTCTCTCAAGAGCGCGGCGAGTGTTATCAAAATGGAGAGCCAAGGATATGAGGCAAAGTAAAATCTCCCACGAAGAAGCCCTTTCCATGATCGTTTCTGGTAATTTCACGAAACATCAGTACTTGCTCCTCCGACGGACATCTAGAGAAGCTGCCCTTCCTATTGTCCACTTGTCCGAGGAGGCAATGGAGGCAAGGAATAAGGATATAAGAAGATTCAGGGAGCACCATGCAAGGAAATTTTCCTGGATAGCAACGAATGAAGACCTGTTTAAAAGATTACTCCTAACTTCAGATGCAATGATATCAAGTATTTCTAAGGCTCAAAGAAGGAAATTACTTCAATTACCAGTCGAGGTAAAGAGTTTATTAATCCTGGAAGAATTGAGTGGATGATGACTGTGATGAGGATTTATCGGATAGTGATCATGAATGTATTTAAATTTTTTTCGTAAAAATGACTGAGAAATATTAGGAGAAATGTTAACTTATTTTTTTGATAATTAAAAAAGCTCAAATTAATTGAAAATCTCATTTAATTTTTCGTACCAAATCATGTGCTCGTTAAATTGATGCCTCACTTCGTAAAGAGCTTATTGCAAGCGTATCAATAAATTTGGCGTTTAACTTGAGTTATAGGAGTTATGAAATATTGTTTATAACATTTCAATGATTGTAATAATGCCTCCGTTGAAACTTGTGAAATACGGAACCCCGTTTAAAATTGCTTCCAAATCCATTGGCACGTTACAAGGAACTATAAAATTGTCTAATTAATTAGAATTAGATATTATAATTTTTAAACAATTAATGCAGTACAATAATATTAATAATATACTTATAACATAAATTTCCAATTAATATTAACTTATTTTTCGTATCAAATACGATCAAACATATGAGAAAGTAGAAAATGTTCTCTTGGTTCATTCAGAATAAGTTGTTCAAAATTTGTCCAAAAATAAACAATGCAGTCATTTTATATGCATTTATGTATGTTTTAAATAACTAATTCAGTTTTATGATATGCATAATTTTAATTTACTATCACCAGTATAATCTCAAATTCCAATGTTAAAAAAATTAATTGTTTAAACAAAATGTGAAATAGCAATAAAATTATTGCAAATAAATAAAAAATAGTTATAAATTCAGAATAAGCGGGTCAAAAACAATAAGAATAGATCTTTAGGTCAAATATATACATAATAACAACGGCGTAATTAATTTTGGCCAGCTTTTTTCGATTTGGGACCACTGTGCGGCGCCTCTTCTCCTTTTTCCTTCCTCTCCAGCCCCTCCCCGGGTGTCCTGGCGTATAAGCCTCGGGCTTGGTTCCGGGCCCCGGTGCGTTGTACCCTTAGCAGGGTTCGCCTTGAACCCTCAGAATTCTTGCACAAAATATTGTAACAATTTTTTTTAGATCGGAAAGTGGAACCAAACCCGTACCGTATAAATTACGCTGGGCGACCGGCCGTGTACCAGCTGTACCAACTGTGTACCATTATATATGTATCACCTATAAGTGTACAAGCTTGAACTAATATCTACAAATAAAGATAAATTTTAACAAAACTCTAGAGTTACATATAAATGCATGTATCGTGGAGAAAGTACGCCACGCGCCCGCTCGAGGGTTAAGTAATTAGGAAGTCCTAAGAAGAGTAGGAAAAGAAGGGTAGCTACATGAAAACCTAGATAAGAAGACTTAAAAACCTTATCGGCCATATCTTGAAACATGAAGATCGATGGAGACAATCGTTGAAGGAGCAGTAGATGGTAAAATTTGAAAAGGAAGACTTTGAACAAAATATATGGAACAGATAAGGAAGGATGAGAGAGAGAAGAAATGATATAAATGAGAAGTGAATGTGAAAAGATATGCTAATACGAGAATGCTGATAGAAGAGCTGTGTCAAACCAATAGTAGGATTATTGACCAGACAATATGAGAAATATTTAAATGCGCGGAGGCTTTCTAAACTGATTGCTAATTCGGAAATTATTCTGATTTAATATGCGATGCAATTCCATTTGAGAGTGGGCTAATGTAGTTAGGGTGATACAAAAAAAGAACTGAATCAGGGCTTACGGTGCCAAATTGAAGCCCATCCTACTTAAAGCGTAGAGTTACGACTTCTATTTAAGGGTATCATATGGTTGCAGTGAAGCCATATTTCAAGAGAGCAATCTGCTGAACATAATGCTCGAACGACTCGCGTTGGCGTGTCTCACCTATCAAAGCTAAGCTTTCCTTTGAAACATCTTATTCTCGTCGACGAAATGTCAGCGTGATTTGAAACTAATTTTCGTCCTGCTAACCTTTTCTTCAGAAATGAAGTGATACATACCACTAGCTCATGTTCACTCATGGAAGTGGAGCTTATACAGTGACTAAAATAGATATTTTCTGCAGGATTTGGTACCAAAATAGTAAAATAGCTCATTGCGTGTTTTGAGTTACTAGAGCATCATCTTGTATCCACCCTTTCCCCCATACCATTGTTATTTCTAGAGCTCTTTCTAAGCTTTCGTACTCTTAGCAAGCATTACTTCCTATTAATCCCTATTTTTAAGCATTGCATTAAGCAAGCAACTTCGTACGCAATCATATTCCTATTTGATAGTGCCAATGATTTTCTATGATTGTCATCGTCGTGCCTTTCCCATACAATGTGAATTCTTCGCCATTTAAAAAGAAACTGTCAGTGACCCACTTAATGAAAGCTTTTTGAAACGTATAATAGAATTAAAGCAAGAGATTTAAATTTTCATGGGATGCAAGTAATGAATGAACCCATTCCATCGCGTCAAATTCTATTGGAAATTTCGAATTCTGCTAGTGCGTTTTTTCCGTGTCTTGACTATATAAGCGATTGCATTGTTTCTGGCGTGACTACATGGAATATTTTAATCAATGTGAAAAAGTAATAATCATAACTACGTTATTCCACATATCTATGTTTAACGATCTGTGTTTCGAAAATATTCGTAATGAGGGGCATTAATTTCGTCTTTGTCCAATTAGTAATCGGAAAACATCGGTCAAAATATATTTGTAGATAATTCGATTTTTGAATGAAACGAAAAGCTTAACTTTTCAACAAAATTGAAATTTGAACCGAAAGATAGATTAATCGAAAATATCGACTTAAAAAAATACGGTTTGTGCAAAAACATGCTGACGGTGCACTGTTAGAGCACTTCATTTTTTTTTGCGTAGACGGCTGTTGTCCTAACACGCCTTTTAGGCGGCTTGCGGGGTATTATGTAGATGTAGATGAAGACCGTTTTTTCAACCTCCGATGGGTCATGAACATAAGACGAAGTGATTGATTAAAAATTATATCATTGCTGAATGTTGAGCACACTTGTGTCCTTTCGACATAATCGCCTCGGCGATTGAGGAATTGGTCATGCCTGTGAACACGTTTTACTATACCTTCTTCATAGGATGTTACCGCCAATACCTAGCTCCGGCGCTAGGTCGACATTGCATGGCGGGTGGTCGAAAATGTTCCATTGAATTTGATAAAGGAGCGGTTGGGCTGCATCAGCGCTGAGGTGACGGGAGTTATCATGGATCAGAACACTTCGAGAAGTCAGCATGATTCTTCTTTTGTTTTGAATGGGAATGCACGTAATTTTTCACACTGTTTCACACACTAGCCACATTGCATGAAAGAAAAATTCTCTTTTATCGGAATGAAGGTAAGGACATGTCAATGCTGAAGCCATTCGGCGAGTTTTCTGGCTGTCGCTCCGCTGAGCACACTTGGCGGGAGAATCCATTGAGGCGGTGTAGTTATTGAGATTGCCACTAACCTTAAACTAACAACTTACTGTCAGAAATTGCTCTGAGCGTATGGTGCGGAGGACGTGCAGTTGCTCTATCCGCGCAGTACCCGCCTGTCGCTAGTATGGTGTTATGCTGAGGTATAGGAGGTTGAAAAAAACCTCCCTCGTACATTCGAATTACACTCAAAATACATATTTGAGATGTAAAAAAATGTCAAAATATTACATAGAAGATGCGTGAATTATTAGTAGAAAAAATACAAACGCACCCACATTAAAGTTTTCGGAACACCGCATGGAATCATTCGACCTCACTAAAGTTTTTAGAAAGATGTGATGTGAACTGTTTGTAATGTTTTCTTGATGATTAAGGGTGTCCTTTCCTTTTTACCGTCTTTAAAGAACAGTATTACACATATGACTGATGATGTCATCTTAGGCCGGTAGTCGGTAGTGACGCCAATGAGATGGTACTCATCGAATTCGAAAAATCGAGTTTTGATCGAAACTCGAAATTCTGGCCTCAATATCGATTTCCTCGATCTTTGGAATTTAAAACTCGATTTTATATTTTAATCTAAATCCGTGACATCCAATTTGCTGGATGATGAAGATCTTCTTCGTAACTCAGGTTGCAGAATTGTTTTGCATGAATCATATATGGAATAACAAAGCTATTATTTCCTGGTCATATACTGGGGACGTAAAGAAATATGAAATAACCATTGCAATTCATTTTCAGCAAGAGTGTGCGACACAATTTTCTCATATATACATCTCAAATGTGGAACTGTGCGACTTCTATTTACATACTGGAAATTATACCCTTTTTTTCTCTGTATTCAGAAGTTATTTACAGATGTAATTAGCTTGTTTTTAGCGGTTGTACGCAGATTATCAATGTTTTAAGCCTACATTTTTCTGTAGTTTCTCATGATAAACATTTTTCACTATTCCTCAATATTTTCTCACATCCATTTATTCTAGCAACAGTCCTTTAGTTTTATTTCTCAAAAGGTATAGCCCCTATCACCATTCTTGATTTTGTTGAGATAGAGTTAGTTTATATTCAATTTCAATAGTGTAATATGTGTGTCTCTGTATTTACTGCGTGTTAGATAAGCCATCCGATAAAGGTAAAACAACTGGCTCTTATTCGCCCGAGTTTTACGGAAGAGTTTTACGGAAAATTATTGGCCGAACTGAAAGAGTAAGTAGAAAGAAACTAAAGTACCCATCTCCAATGAATTCCAAGCTGCGGTATCAACATAAATATGTGAGTGCTTTATCCGAGAGGAAGAAAAGTTGTAATATTTAGTTAGAATTCTCGAAGAACACACCAACATTTGTAATTGAACTCATGATTACCGCATGCATATTGTATATTAAAGATAATAGGCAATACAGAGCTTCTTATTACAGGCAAAAAATCCTGCGAGGCAATTTTCATGAAGATTAGTAGTATTGCGATATTTATGGTTGGGATAAGCTTGGAAATGCATTATGAATGAATCACTTCTTATTCTGAGTAAAGATGGACTGCTGAAAAAGTCATATGGGTTACTTGACTTTTGTGGGAAAATAATGAGACCATAAATGCAATGCAATTACTTGTTAAAATTGAGTTTAGCATAGCCATATGTGGTTCGCAAAGTGAGTGCATGTATACAAAACGAGGAAATGATATGTATATATCAAGTGGAGTATTAAGGTAAATCAGTTGCAATTGTGTTGTGGATATTATAATTTCAATATTCTTCATTATATATTTTATGAAACACACAAAATTCGAGAGTGGAATCGAGGAAAAATTAGTGTTTTGATTGGGAATTCCTGCTAAGATATTGATAGAATAGGCCTAAGGAGCGTGAAAATTTTATTTTGTTTCAAATAAAAGATTGTAATATCTTAGAATATGTTGTGGTAATAGTTTCCAATTTAATTTGCTGGCAAATTTAAAATAGGATGGACACCATTAAAATACCCAAGATGATGGTTTAATATAAAGCAAATATACGTCAGAAAAAAATACTGGACGGGGGAGTCATGAATCCTCTAAAGGTTAAATCGCTACAAGGTCTCTCGATCTGAGCAAAGATTGAAGGAAAACGGAAAGGGTTTGCTATTCACGACCCGAATGATTTGAAGTGAGGGAAAGGATGTCAGGTACGAAACGGCGTCTAGCTCTCCCGCGTCCTATTTCGTCGGTGGTCAAATGGATCTCTTGTCGCCCGTCAGATCGCGTTTAGAGGGCGCCTGTGGCACGATGGAATGGCCGCAAAACTCCTCGCGATCCCAAACGCCCGATAGTCATTACTTTCACGATAATGACACCGCCATTGGTTAGGCGAAATGCAACCCAAGAGCGACCGCGGTTGACTGACTCGTTCTTCACTCCGTGGTCCCCAAAGATGGGGAGTAAAGGTCAAGCTTTTGGCTTCATGTATGTAGTGACCAGCGTCAGGCACTCTTTGAGGTCAATCCAAGATCCAATGGCACTTTTGCAGGGATAAAAAGGTAGAAAATCAGGTGGCATGGCCTAGCAATAGAGAATATTATTATTTCCTCTGCTCTTATATTCACTAGGTTTCATTATTCTGACTTGTTCGTCGAAGGAAATTTTATTGGGAGCTCATAATTAAAATTGATAACTCTTAATTAAAATAATGGCAATTCTACCTGGAAAACCAAATTTATTGCATAGTGGAAAGCAGAGGAACTATTTAAAAGTATTACAAACTTTTCTCGGCAATTTTATTCTAGTAAAATAAATTTTACTTAATTGTGTTGTATAGTATATCTTTATATCTATGCTATATGTTTTATTTTATCTTTTTCTATAGTTAATTGAATGGAAATGTGATTTCATTTCGTAATAACTGAAACAGCTGCTAGAGGTGAAGCTCATTTAAGATTACAACTACGTGGCTACAAGTTGGTGTGATATACCGCTGTTACTTGGGGTACTTTAATAATCTTAGGCTAAGGATTGATGTATGATAACTATTTATATGGTACCACAATTGGAACTCATAGAAGTAAATGCAAAAATAAAAAAGTTTTTATACTTTTTATTTAATTTTAGAATTTATACTACAATGACTAAATTTAGCTTGAATAAAATTGAAAAAAAAAAATAAAGCAGGTATTAGCGTTGTCGTATCTACGTTTTTGAACCAGCCAAATTATCAAGGGAATGAGAGAAGTCCTCAGTTTTTATAAACTTGTACATATTCCCTTTTACGAATTTTCCGCGATTTGATGCTTCAAATTTGGTATTTATTTATGTGAATGTGTGGTCGTTTTTTCGTGAAAGATTTTACGAGATATATTCCTAACTTCTGATGAGCGACTTGAAGTGGTGTTGAGAGGCAAGTGAGTATGCTAATCCTTCGAAGGGTTCATCTTTACTTGTCGGTATTGTTGTTGCTGAGGTTATTGTGCGTGTGCAGATATTGGAGATATTGGCCAATGATGTCATTATGATTAACATTTTCGTACCAAATATCCGATTGCTATTTTGCATATATGCATGTGATATACTTTTACCTAAATATTGTTTTCAATTTCCTCTTAACTCAAAAAGTACTTTACCCTTTTAGGGAAGAAGTCTGATTTTCGATCGTGATACGATCAAAAACAAGGCAGTTTCTTACTTCGACGCTTGCATGAAATAAAGCCGTGTTAACTATTCAAGGAAGAGCCACGTGTCAAGTAAATAATGCGAAGGGAATGATTTGATTGAGCTTGCATCCAATATCTTTGCTCTTCCTCATAAAAATTTCGATGCAAGGTAGTGTACCTTAATTTAATTTTTCATCTGATTTAGGAACGATGAACGCTTCCAAATGAAATTAGCCGAAGACTTCAAGCCTTCTCAATTGAATGCAAAATCTCTCGAGTTCTCTTAGCTAGTTTCTTCGCTGGCTGTACGTATTTCACCTATAATCCTCCTCTTGGGGTGTTTACGTCTCCTTCCCTTATAAGGGACTTACACCCGGAGGATTAATGCCAAAAT
This sequence comes from Ischnura elegans, assembly GCF_921293095.1. NCBI lineage: Eukaryota > Metazoa > Arthropoda > Insecta > Odonata > Coenagrionidae > Ischnura > Ischnura elegans. The sequence continues at coordinate 20,026,563 of NC_060257.1, forward strand.
GTTAATCATGGCATTCCCCTGCCAGCCATCGTTAATGAGTGAAAGGTTTGACAAATTTTTACTTTCTTGGGACATGTACATGAGTATTTTTTCAGATTTAGCTCAGCGTTCCGTGTGAGAGGCCATTTATTTACATCTTCTTCAGCGATGAATAAATTTTTAGCTAAGCACTAGGGTAGGAAATATAACATTAAAATATATATAAACCTGAGGTAAGTGTTAGTTTAAGCAAGTAAATTTGAAACTTTGGATCTTCTTACCTCCTTAAATGTCTTATTATTTTAAAAATATGTGTAAAACATGGAATAAAATCATTAATTCGCAATAAAACTTAAATGAGTATAGCTAAAAAATCACTGTGTTAAAATATTAATGTAGTGCCCTTTTATGCGGCCACTGAAAATTCCGCAAATAAAGAGGAATATAATAAAAAAAATTTCCTTTTCAACCTAGATGAAAACGTTTTGTATGACGCTTTACTGTTAGCTCATTAATCTTTGATGGATTGGCCTTTTCAATGAGTAGCGATTACCATGACATAACCATTTCCTTCGTATAATTAGAGATGGTTCTCCTTGAATACCGCGCTGAAGAGTGTTCGTGCTGTATTTGATCGTTGTATTATTACCATTCGCATGTGTATACGTAGCATGTCACGCTTGCCTAAGGCGGCTTCTTCAGCTGATTCAAAGGGTAAACATTTCTCAGAAATAAAAGGTTACTAACGGACGTAAAAATGCCGAAGATACCACCTGAGAAATGTCATGTATGCCAATGAAATTCCAAAACCGATTAATGTAATTTGCCTTTCTTCCTTATTCTTGGAAATAAGAAATTTCACGTAAAAATACTGTAGTTTGATGATAGAGGTATTGAAAAGCGAAGAAAATATATTTTATTCACCTTGTGAAAGCAAAAAGTGAATATAAAACCAGTTAAATTATCAGTAGATATTTTTTATTTAGGTGCAGTTTTGCAAGCAAAAAATTTTGCTTGCTAAACATTTCCTATTTTCTTCCATTTTATAATTTTTAAAAGCCCTAACGAAGACAAATAAATTTAGGAAACATTGGCTTATCTTGAAGTGCTTGTTTGCAGACCTACGCCTTTAGAGAAGTAATATATTACTATCTATCTTATTCTACTATATTACTTTATTGGTATCTATTAATATTATCAAGCCATCAAATCTTTTAGGACTTACATAGTGTCACAAGCTTAAGCGTCTTGGAAAGTCAAGAACAGAAATGTCCAAACCTTTTAGTTTTTTTCACTTCGAATGGTTGGGGTTGTAGTTAATGTTATTCGTTAATGACTCTAAATCGTTGCATATTTGCTTGCACGTTTGATGTGCTTTTCGTTTTAGTTGTGTTGCTTCTGATGAATTTTGTTCCTGAATAATGAAAAATATTGACTAAAATAGCCCCAACAGGTATTTGCGTATTTTAGTGAGAATTACGAATAAAAATATATTTCGTATGGTATAAAGTGAACCTTATTTTTCGTTTAAAAAAAAACATTTCGTAGTCAATTCTCGGTGTAGTCACGTTTAAGTACGATTTCTCATGCGTTTATGAAGCAATTTCTTCTATGGGTCATTTACGTGGTATCTAACGTACCTTACCGTCTTTAAATAACTAGCTCTTACTCTTTTGGTGTTTGAAGATGTTGTTTACCAAATAACCACAAAATAATGAAAGCCTAGTGTATGCGAAGCCAAGCTAATATCAAATCCTATACTGAGGCATGCTTCCGAGTATTAATCGTGTAACAATTATTTTTCATCAAACGTGACACCACAGGTTCTAATTAACGCTTCTCTTCAAAGGTTAGAGGTCAAACCCGCCCTTTAGGTGTTATCGTGTTCCAGGATGTTTGCCTTAATCTCGATTTGAGATATCTTGGTTTCCATTCCTTTTTATTCCTTTGTTCCATTATGTTCCAATGCTTTGATGTAACTTAACTCCCAATATTCGATGTGAGTTGAATTTTACGAATTACAAGGTCGTTTGTTAAAGGCGTATCCGTTTTTTTCCTCTGGCACATCATTTCCCACAGTCGCAGAATATGAAATCAACTATAAATAAATGATGCTTCTGTCTACTGAGGCTTGTATGCCGAGGCTATGTGATTTTAAAATAACACTTACTTCCATATTTACAGGAATATAGTTTTTTATAAATGCTGTCTTTACGTGAGAGATAATTAATTTCAGGAAGCGCAACTATTCAGGGCAAGTGGAGTTCCACAGGACTCAATTTTGGAGCCATTGCTTTTTCTTATATATTTGAACGACTTATGTAATGGAAATTTTAATGACAAGTTGACATCCTTCGCGGATAATACAGTATTGCATTATTCAGCCGCAAATAAAAAGTTATTACAACAATGGATGCAAACTGATTTAAATAAGTATAAGTATTGGTTTTCAAGCAATTGTATGAAATTGAGTAGTGAAACTATTCGCGATTAAAAATATTTGAGCATTGAGCACAATAACTTATATTATGAACACACTCAGTGTTTTAATAACCGTATTGCATCCCATAACGAATGTATCCAGATAGAAAGAGTCAGTCATATCAAGTTTTTTAGTATTTTCATCGATGAACAGATGAAGTGGAAAAACCATATCAATAAGTTAAAATCGGAAATGTTCTCTGTTGTTAGAAAATTTTAATTGTTAAGTAATTTTTGTCCTGCATCTGCTATGAGAGACGCATACTATGCTTTCGTTGATTTACGATTGCAATGTGGCGTTTTGTGTCGGGGTGGTGCGTAAAGCATAAATAAAAAGTCTTTGGTAACAGCTCAGGAAAAGGTAATTAGAGAAATTTCGCGTGTCTCTGGCATGATTAATGGCTTTCCTCTGTTTAGAATTTCAATATTTTACTATTGAGGTATGTATTTGCTTTCAAAGTTGGGAGAACATTTTATAACCGGAGTGAAGAACTAATTAAGTCCAGGTCTTGTAAATTTAGATCCAATCACAATTTACTGATCTCTAAACCAAATAAGGAATTATGCAGACAATCCTTCTATTATTTGGGACCAAAAATATTTTGCTCACTACCACCGGATACCAGCAAAATAAGTAAAAAAATGAAGTGCTTGAAATCATTAAGAAATTAATTGCTCGATAGTACGGAGGTTGCTTTTTTGTTCATTTCTTAAAAATAGGAACCACCGCCAACACACGAGATGTGATGATGTTGTGAAGTGTTATATTTTTTTCTTTGTACCTTTAATTTCCATTTTTTGGCCACTATATTTTCTTCACATGTTTTACCTATCCTTTTTGTATTATTTTTCGTTTTTGCTCTCCGTCAGTTGGGAGAAAGCGTATTGATGAGGAAAATATGTATGCCACACAGGCAAATCAAAATTTAAAACTCGGGATTATTTGTTAATGAGTGCGTCGGCAACCCTAAAGCCAGGCGAAAGTCTTAAAGCGTATCTAATTCCAAGTATTTTTTATTTTTATTCCATATATGATTGTATTACGAGGTATTAAAATATTGTTAATTATTATTACATTAAGGCTACACAGCATAAGCAAATTAATTTTTTAGGTTTAGTACTCATACAGCTTAAATTGTCTTGCCATTTTCATTCTTATTGCGTATTTTGACTTATTTCTTAGTTGTAATTAGCTAATTGCTCCGTAACATTGTGATGAGGTACTACTTATTTTTTACCTTTACTGTCATGTTATAATGCATAATTTTAGGTAGACTGCAATAAGAGAGTATGGCCATTTTTAATTACTTCTGAAAGATTGCGGTGTGTTGGAGAAAAATATAGTTGCTACAATGATATTTTCTCTGGCTTCCCACCAGGTTGGGCTCTCCATATGAGCTGTCGCGTCGGATCTTGTAGAGAACTGCGACGCCGCTACGTTTTGATAGGATACATCCCCTTCTTGAAAGGAAACATTTCAAGAGGGTAGAACTTAGTATATTATGGAATATAAGCATAAAAGAGGCAATAGAAAATCATTCCTGGCTATGACAAACGACTTCAGCACTTACGACAAAATATAAACCACCATCCGACATTTCCGACGTGGAACGGTCCCACCTAGAAACGAGCTTTGAATCCAGTTGCAGTTGCAGAGACTACAGGCACTATGGAAGATCTTCGACTTCGGTTGGCATTATTTTCTTTTTTTTTAAGAAACGTGACCTGAGTGAAATATTCATTCATTCGTGTACGCAAAGGCAAATCCACTCTCGTTAAACCCATGGAATTATCATGATGCATTGCGTGTGCCACAATGTGCCTTTCATAATGCGTCAACATATGGCATTGCCACATGAAAGGTTGTGCGAGGTGGAAATATATTTTGGGGTACTTGCGTATATTTTCGTATTAGAAAAACCTTAAATACCGTGCAGAACTTTTTCTCTTTTTATTTTGCTTTTTAAATTATTTTTATCAAAAAGATTTGGTGGAAATTTATATCACTAGGTGGAAAATGGAATGTTCAAATAAATTATTTTATTCAGCATAACCATACAAATTTTTTTATTTCTGATTGCTGCAATTTTAAATCCATATCCATTAAATCATTTTCCATTTCAGCAATGATAGTCAATCGTAGAAACCAGTCGTACACATGTTTTCAAAGCGGAATGAAAAGCTATTAAATGGGATTAAAATTTTATATATTGTTTGAGTATGTTGAGTTTTGAGATTTCACGTTGAAAAGTTAAAATTAAAATTAGTGAGATGGCGAAACAGCAAGGAAATTTTATGAGAAGCTATGGCTGTAGTAGAAGGAACACGTACAAAATATTGTGGGCGAAAGACTACTACTTGGTAGCAGTTGCAACGCTAAAGATCAGCCTCCGGGCGTGTCACGAACTAACCCCCAACATAACGGTGGCGCAAGGCCAATGACCTACGGATCAAATGATAGGAGAGAAGACAGTGTGAAAACAGTGATAAGGTACGCAGGTCACTTGAACAGATACAGTCGAAGTCAGTAGGAGACGGCAGCAACCAAACCACTAAGTTCGCCATCAACCAACCCTGCGGACGGCGGATGAAGTGTGACATCGATGAAACGGCAGACATGGAAAGGCCAACCCGAGAAAATGTCATTGCATTAATTCACCGGTAAAGCATCAATTCCTGTTTATAAGGGGATTGTATTCAATTTTGTGGAATGAATTAAATTTCATGATGTTGGTTCGTAGTTTTCCGTGGCGTTCTTGGATCGTGGATCTCTTCATATTCCTGGTTTTCGCCGTCGATTTCGGCATTTTGGCTGCGTTTATATATTTCCTCGCTGCTGAGCTGTGATTGGCCGGTTTCTTGAACACACTCTTCCTAGCGTTAGTCAGATGGTATCCGCCCTCCCTCCCTGTTGAAATTTCTTGGCGTTTTTGTGATCCTAATTGACTCTCTTATCAGCCTGGGATAAGTCTTTTTTCCTTGGCGATGATTTTAGCTTCGTAAAATTTTATGTCAGTACTTCGAACTGAAGACACCTGGTGGAATCCCGGCGAAACTGTTGTTAACCCCTGAAATCCAACGCGGTGAAAAACCGGAAGATGCATTAATCTAAGATCCATGATTTTTGCTTGCCATTTTTAGTTAATAATAATTATTGTACTGCACTTTGCTTTCTGAGGTGCGTGATGGAAAATTATTTTTTAATGATAGAAATTTGAAAGCGTTAATTGTAAAAATTAAAGGTAATTGCGAGGAAAATATGTCCGTGGTGTTTCACTCTATTGTTCAGTCTCAGAGATTTATGAGGACGTATTTACGTAGGTTGGACATTCTATAAGCGATCTCACTCGGAGAAATGTTACTGGTGTAAGTCATATTCCTTGTGTAACTCTTTTCATTTTCACAATGGGAGAGAGTCATAAAACAGCCGACTCTTATGTTATGGTGGAAAGGTATCTAGACGTCTGCAAGTGTGTAGCCATATCCAGAATGGCTACAGGGGCTCCTATACAGTATATACTATCTGATCCACCCGCCGAGAGAGTGGCCGTAAAACCAGGGCGTCCAAAAGTGGCAGCCATCGAAATAGCCGGCGAGGACAACCCCATATAATTCTGGAATCGCTCTCTGGATGTCGCCAACTTTGATGTGGGTGAAAGAGAAAGCGTGGGATAAGGTGAAAAAGTATCAGGCCTATCGATATATCGATGTATTGACTGAAATATCCGACCGCTGACCTAGGAAAGTGCGACAAACAAAAACACACCAATACATCTGAATCCTATATTTATAAAGTTTACCTTTATTTAAGTATACCGGGACTAGCCACGGTGATAACTTTTTACGGAGTCACCCGAAATGCACAAATAGTGCGAAAAATCCGCAGAGGGAAAATCATCAATCCCGGTCAAGGCGAATGATGTTTCCTCTGTGGATTTTTCGCGCTAAAGTTTACCTTGTGACCGATAGGAATATATTTAAAATAATTACCGGTACTGGGACATCAACAATATTTAGAATTTTAGTCTTTCCCGGCGAATAGTTTGAAGGAATATTTCTCTGGTTTTGAGTATTTGCTCCCAGAGTTTCAGCGGCTGAGTGTACCATAGTCTAATGGATTTACACCTGAAGACGATGGCAGACTCGGCAGTGGAAACGTTGGTAGCAATTACTCAAAACCACACCCGGTGGGAAACTCGAGAAAAATTGCTTCATAGCTATTTATTTAGTAGATAATTATGCTATGAAAATGAATGGATTATCACTGGTCGCTTGCGTGAACTTGATTCAAGTATTTTTTGGTGCAAGCATTGAGATCTCAAACTAATAAATATTTTAATGCTCATTGGTTTCTTTATGGTGATAAAAATACTTCAGACACTTAGTAATTGTACCGAGGCTTATGGTACCAGATGTTTTTCGGCCTTCAGGAACCTTGATAGCTTATTGGTGAGCGCAGTGGCCAGGAAAGTCAAAGGGCCGTGGATCGATTCCTGGTCCAGGGGAATTTTTTCTCATGTCAATTCATGTAAATTTCACCGCTGTTCACGCGGCAGGCTCCAAATAATACGAGTGTAATACATAATAGATAAATAATAACAAATCGTAGGTTGGGGGAAAATCCATTATTTTGTCGTGCTTGGTCCAATCAGTTGGGAGTTACAGAGTTTTAAAAATGGAAGTAAACGAAGCGAAAGTCGGGTACATTTTACTTTTTCTTTGATAAAGGCGTAAGTGCAACCAAGGCGACTGAAATTTTGAACGGTGTTTATGATTTCTTATTCTGTAATAGATAATTAATTATTCAAACGGTTTACAATTCATCTTTCTTTTCCTCTCATCAACCGAATGACTCGAATTGCGATTTGGGGTCCAAGTCGAAACAATCGGAAATTCTTATGTAAAAACTGTGCGTTTAGAAAATAATAATACTTACCTGTTATTCAGGTCATCGCTTGTTGACTAAGCTTTTAGCGGTCATGGAGGAAGCGATATTAGGGAGGGATGAGGTACAATCTAGAAGAATTTACGAAGCGGATGCACGGGGGGAGTGGCGTGTGCTGGGGCCGCCGAAATTATCCCCGCTCAGCTTTTTACGAGACCTTTGCACGCGACGCCTCATGCTGAGGCATTTAAACTCTTTTTAACAGTCACTTCCTCCTGACTCCTCCCTTTGAGTCGAATTTCGTCCTCTCCCCATTCTGTTTCCTTATCATCACTCCTTATTCTCCGGTTCTTCCGTCAACAATTGAGAATAGATATCTTTAAGAGCGACACGGAGAACATAATCTTAGAGCCCCACTATCAATGGGACTGCATAGAGGAGGTCCAGTTCCATCCTATGGAAGGCTGATTTCTGTTGCCTTTTCGATCGCGCTTTAATTGGTTTTCAAAAATGTCCGCGGCGCGGTGATGAGTTCAATTCTTCAGCAATTCAAACTTTATTCCAATATTTTGCAGTGTGGTGTTTGTAAATGCGAGGAGTAGCATTTAAGAATATGAATTTGATTCATTTTTTAAATTTTAATTCTATTTTATTCCCAAATCACCTAATAAAGCTCACATTGGCCATTTTCTATCGGGGTATTCAACAGATTTAACAATTAAACGCCCACGAACAACCATACCAGATCGCACGATAGGGAGGAAGAAATGTTACGTTCACTGTAGCTGAGCTTGGGAACATACCAGGTACTTTCATACAAGCTAGAGGGTTAAGATGTGCAAGCAGTAAAAAAGACAGTATCGCATTTAAAGCCGCAGTGAATTCGTTTGTTTTTATTCAACCGCGTATCGATGGTGTTATATTGGTTTTATTTCACCTTTTCCCCAATTTACTTAAAGTATTATGTTCATTTATGTTGAATTTTGTTTTGAAATGTGATAACTATTGATGTTTATATGAGTTGTGGTAGAACAGGTGTGTTTGGTGTCGTAAAATGACTTTTTGAATTTGACCTTTTTCGCTATATAGTGATTGCAATACGGTGTTTATTTGAAATTGATGGGACATTTTTGTGTTTATTTCTGGTCAATTAATCCAGTACCATCTCCTGTTATTTAAAATAGGGAGGTGAATATTGATTTTTTTGGCAAATATAGTGATTTTAGGGGACTTGAAAATCAATTTTAAGTTAAGCAATTGTTTTCCGCATTGACACTTTAAGCTCATCAAAGTTACTCGTCTTGGTAATACTTCAACCCATTCCTGTAATGTGCGCAAAGGTAAAAGTATGTTTTTTCACACTTAGCCGACGCTCGTAGTAAGGGAGTCATTTCCAAGTTGCTACAGAATGACTTGCTGAATCTTTTTATCCTCTTTCGTAACAATTCATGTCTTATATGCGAAGACGCGTGAAAAAAGCACCACCAAAATAAAATTCCATATAAGTTTTCTGTTGATGTGACTTTTCTTAGAAGTAAAATGTCAATGAGACCTCGTTAGGGAAGTAGTGGTCTTAATAAAAAGGAAGGGTCAGGTTAGAAATTATCTTGTGAACGGATGAGGTATATTTGAGGATTTCTTTATGGATGAAACAAATAAAAATTAAATACTCTCTTTCTTCTGTTTTATAAAAGTACCAGTCATTTGAAAATCTAACGCATATAAGTACTCAGAGCTCCCATTTATTGTCTCGTTTTTATCACGAAATGGTAGAAATAGTTTTTTCTCTCTGCAGTAGAGAAGAAAACAAGGTCATCCTAGACCTGAATTGCATGATTTTTCGGCTCCAATATAGGGGTGACAAGACCCAGCTTTGGATTTAAGTGGGGAATAGCATAAAAAAGAAAACTAAATTGAGAAATAGAAACAATTTTTAGGAATGAAAAGAAAGAAACACGATCATAGGAACACCGGCGACTGCAATGCCCTCGCGGCGAAGAAAATATTTATGAGCTCATTAAGCTCGAGCGCCGGTGGTAAATGAACAGAGACGAAAACGGTTTCCTCCTGGGACTTGCAGAGATAAGGGCGTCGGCGAATCACAGGTGTGAAGAGTGTAAGGTACTTAGCAAGCAGGTCCGGGTGTTGACGGAGTGGAGTGGGGATTGCCGACCAGAGAACCCAGATCCCGTGATCCCGTAGGGAATGTATATCCCAAAATTTCGGGATTTAGTGTACTATAGACCAACAAAGTTTCTTGAACAACCACTATAACTATCGTTGAGAACTCAGCTACCTCACTGGTGGTATATAAAGTAAAGTACTCTACCGATTGAAGTAGGTTTTCATGGAGTACTCTAGAGGTATATAAGGGAATATTTGTCTCGAAACTTCGGGATTTAGTGTACTGTTGATCAAAAAATTCTCCTGAACAACCGGTGTGGCACCTCTAATACTAGCTAATAATTCAGTTACCTCACTGTTGGTTTTATTAAAGCATTCTACCGATTAAGGTAGGAGTTCCAATGGAGTATTTAAAAAGCATTCTTTCAGTTCTCACTTTCTTCATGTACTTCCCCTTTCAATTTAAAATAACACCTACTCCTTTTCATTTTATCTAAAAATCCTATTCTCTTCCTTCCCCTACATCGTTTACCTAACATTCTACCCTATAACACCGTTTTCAGAATCGCATTCCTCTCTAAGAACCAGCTCCATGCGTACCTTCTGTCTCCTTCGTATATCATCTAGAAGCTGCCTCTTCTATCCCACCGTCTCCAGCACTTTGTTGTTCCTCATTCTCTCCGTCCGTGGTTACCTTCTCCATTCTTCTCCACACCCACTTCTCGAACGCCTCCAGTCTTCTCTCGTCTTCCTTCCTAAGTACCCACGTTTCCGCGACGTAAAACGCTGCACTTCGCATCAGAATCTTCACTAACCTTTTCTCGAAACTCTTACATAACGTTCCTCTCATAAGCTCATTGCTAAGGCGATTCGCTAGCTGATGTCCTTACTGCTGTATCCATTTTCCTCTAATTTGCTGATTTGGTGGTATATTATTCCATAAATGTTTCCGCACGATTTAAAAATGTTGCCCATGCTTGGTCTATAGCAAGTGTCTTCAACCCGCGACCTTTTGGCCGCCTGCGGGCCTTAGACGCTGAGGAAAATATTGTATCGCAAACCAAATATATTCTTATTTCTCTTGTGTTGACCTCTTTTAATTAATGATCAAAAGTTCCTGGAATATGGGTCAAATAATGAAAAAGTGTTTTGCCACCGTTTCGGTTTACTTTCAAACCTTCCTCAGGGCTTTGAATGAAAAAATGAAAGTACAATATTGATACATAAATGAAGGTTACAAAATAGTTTTCTACAATAATACAATAAAAAAGTGTTAAAAAATAAACCAAATATCGACACACTCGTCAAGAATAAACAACGTCAAAAATCGCATTTATTGATTGAAATTTTTTACCAATAAAGATTATTTCACTTTGAAATTATATATATTTTTGTAAAATTTGATGTGGTGGTAAAGTGGGGCATTGCGGCCCAACGAACAATGTGAAATCGATTTTTTTGCCCTTGCATTAAAAAAACATTTCTGGTATGATATGGTCATAATTTATTTATTACTTTCATTTATTCGCAAGATCGAGAGATTCCTGTGATTAAGGAAATGTATTCCCGTAATTTCGGGACTGAATAATTTCGGAGGGATTGCAGTCTTCGCATAGGGGTGAGTAGGTATTTTGGGTGCGGGAAAGGAGCGGTGCTGAGGGTCAGGGCCTTGTGAAAGGAGCAGGGGCGAGGGATAGGAGGTGGTTGGATTAGGGGTGATATGGGGGTAAAGAGGAAACGGTTGGGCGGGAGGTGAGGAAAGGAAGTGGGAGGCGAGCCCGCGTTATTGATACTGACGTTAGCACAGGTGGTTGCCGTGTAACGATGGCGGGAGAGTATCCTGCCCCGAAAAAAACACATTCCTCGAACAGGATGGAATGTTGGGCCGCACTGTTTCTCTTATTTTCTTCCCTTTTTCTCCAAATCACGGAGGCCTACAGCCCCCTAGAAAATTTGTATAAATCAGCCTCTGAATACAGAATTTTAAGTACTACAGTAAGATTAAATGAACTTTATTTAAGAATGAATTTAATTGTGTTTATTTTATGCACTTTTACAATTGATTAACCGCTGTTTAATGGACTGTGCGTAAATATTCATCAGTTTAATGAGAAACGTATAATATCCTCTTCTTTCATAGGAATTTCATCGAGAGAATGAAGACACAGGAATGCGTGTAAAAGGAGGAACCAGAAAATATGGTGGTTTAAGCAATGACTGAGAAAGATGGAAATTTTCCACAAATTTGTTTCACAAGCACGAAGCGTTTCGACCGTCAGAAAAGCCTCGAGGACGGACCTGATTTTTTCGGTGTACTATGAAATAGGTGTCAATGAAATATAATAATGAAATATGTGGATATCGTTATAATCGATGTGTTTTTAATCAGTGTCGACCGTTAATCGATAGTATTGAAAATAAACTGATTCACTGCCTGGGATGTTCAATATATTGTGTTTTTTATGCACTTTTACAATTGATTTACCGATGTTTAATGGACTGTGCGTAAATATTCATCAGTTTTATGAGAAACATAAAGTATCCTCTTCTTTCTTAGGAATTTCATCGAGAGAATGAAGACAGAGGAATGCGTGTAAATGGAGAAACCAGGAAATATGGTGGTTTAAGCAACCAAGAGGGAACGTTAATTACGAAAAGGTAAGCCGTTTTTCTTTTCCTTATTATTTCCGGGAAGGATAAATTCTTCATTTATTTCCTTTATTGCTCCAATGAGATGGGTCAGAGCGCTAATATGATTCATTTTTAGTGCGTTGAATAGTTGTTTTAAGGTTTCTTGTACATTATTATTCAATTCCGTTGTGAACTTTATTTCAGAGAAGATAAGGTAAGAAATAGAAAGCATTGTTATTCGAAGAATATTAATGTGATGGGTTGAATTATTTTGTTTTTCGTGATTTTTTGTTTTAGAAGTATTCGAAGTAAACTCCTTTGGTTTTTCTTTCAGTGCAAAATATTTTTACGAATTACTCTGAACGAAGGAGGAAAGGCGATGTACCCGTTAAAAAGTTTGCGGAGTAAAATTTTATGGTCGTATGCGACGTATTTCAGCAAAATCTGGATGAAAAGAGGAGTTTGGATGATCTAACATAGGGTTCTTAATGTTTCCTAGAATCGTTCCTAATGAAATAGCGTAGTTATAGATTACGCTAATAAAAAAAGCAGTCATGGTGATTTATTTTTTACTAATTAGTCATCCTCCGAGCATTAATGAGATACAGTTAAACTTCAAGTTGAGAGCTGCTCGAAAATTTTATTTTTTAAGCCTTTATGGCGTAGATCGATGATTCTATTAGTTAATTAGTAAGGAGAAATTAGGTTAAGCATGGTTTTGGAACTCATGCCAATAGTAAGTTCACATCGTAGGACGTGTGATAGCTATTGCACAAGAATAAATTTTTGTTTGAGTGGAAGATTTGAAAAAAATTAAATCCCATACTCGGCGTTTCCAAATGATTAATTTTGGAATCAATGCCATCTTTTAATTTATCGATGCTATAATGTATCCTGGCTAAAACTGAATCTTTATTAGCTAAATTATTTGACATGCATATTGGCGCTAAGCTGGCTTTGTATATATCCAATAATATTCTACCATTGAAAATGCATGTTATTTCTTAATTTATAGTGTGATAAATTATTCTACGTGATGGCAAAAGGCGGGCAATGAATGACTAAAATACTGGCCTTTCTTATCCAAAGATTTTCATCAGTATTCAATGACGCTGTGCACTTAGAACAGGGTGGCCTTTTTAATGAAATACCTGAAAAATCAATAAATTCTAAGTCAGGGAATTTTATGACGTCCGGAAAGCCAGGTAATATGAAAATCTGAATCAAACATGTTCGATATTTGTGCATCCTTATGGCAGCATGTCATTCTGACAGTGCCCCATGAACTGAACTGCATTATTTTATTGTTGACTTTCTTAGTAGTTTTACTTATTTTTATTTTTTTTGGAGAGAAATGTTTCAGGGAACGTATCCTTGTTATTTTCAGCAGCACAGATTAATATAAGGTGAAGCTAATATTATTAATTTAATAATAATATTAGGCAGAGGAAATGTAACTCTGGAAATTTAAAAACGATTGACTTCAATGTCTGGAGAAGGGAAGGGAAAACCATTCTGATATTTTAGTGGAGTGCCCTATTAAAATTAATCCAAAAATCCTTTTAATTAGAAACGATTCGCTGGGCAATCCTCTTACTTTACTGCTTTGAAATAAAAGTTTTTGTGCCATCTTATTTGCAAAATGCTCATTTGTGACTGCGAGGTAAGTTTGATATATATTGAATACCATGTGTTTGCCTAAGCTCGCAGAGTGAAGCTGAAGTGATGCATGTATGCAAGGGGACTGCATAGACGAGGCCCAATTCCATCCCATAGAAGGCTGATTTATGATGCCACTCCGGTCGCATTTTAATCTGTTTTCAAAAATGTCCGCGGCGCGGCGACGAGTGCGATTCGATCCAATTTTTTTTCAATATTTTGCAGTATGGAGTTTGTAAATGCGAGGAATAGCATTGAAGAGTTATGAATTTAGATAAATCACATCATGATGAATGTAAATTGTGGTTGATACCCCTAATTATACCTTATTTCCTCGTGAAACTCGGATCACTTTGTCCATCAGCGACACGAGTGGCGACTTTTGTAAACACCTTTAAATGCGGAATGGGTGATAACATATTTAGAGGCCGACCTCCTTTGTAATGTTGGTGCATATATCCTTTGATTATTGTCTCACATTTATTCGCTCGTGCAAAATCAACTCTCTCGGCAGTCTTTATTTTGCGTCACCTTCCCATTAAAAACCTCTCTTATTTGCATCAAACCTCCCCCTCCTTGGCAGTCTTTTCTATTCCCCCATCCCACAATCCGAAATCCATTCGCAACTGATTTTGTCCCCAAGCAAACCAATGCGTGGGCGCCCGGGTTAAGTGCATCAAACTGTGTCCCATTCGAAAACAACCCCCTCTGCCGCTAAAAAGAGGAAAGAGGGGAGGAGAGAGTCCCATTGAACAAATTGAAGAATGCAAATGTCGAGAGAGAGAGAGAGAGAGAGTGGGAGTGGGAGAATGTCTCGTTTTTGGATTGAAACGTGTGACCCAGATGTGAGAGAGTCTGAGCCAACTGGAATTGGAGGGTCGTACGTGCCAAAATAAAGGGTTCCGTTTGAAAATTCAGTGTGGGGAAAATCTAGCGTTTGACGGACACGTATCGTTCAAGCAAATCATGAATCATGTAGATGTGTTTCTCATGTTCCTCATGTTTTATCCCATAATTTTCTGAATGCGCGCAGAGTCAACATTTTCTCTTATCTGAAATTAGTAGAAATTTAATAGAAACTCTTAAGGTCAATCAGTTTACTTCAATGTATTGTTATTTATTTAAATTTATTATGTTTGATTGTGTTTGTGCTTTTTATGTTTGTTATACTGTGCCACTATAAAATGGCAAACTATGCTGCATGTGGACAATTTGATAAATAAATAAATAGTATTCTCCCATATTTTAAAAACTTTTTTGCTGGAAAATGTTGACGAAGTTCTAAATAGTGACCGACTTTTGAACTAGTATTAGATGGCAAAAAACCAAGTATAACCGGTGGAAAAAGATTAATGCGCCAAGTATGCGCGGGGTCTTATGTACATGTCTATTTCTAAAAAAAAATTCAGATTTAATCTAGGCGCCAGCTCAAAATGCTCCATGAACCCAAAATATTTCTAGAAGATAATGTAGGTCACGAATGAGTAATTTGTATTGAAAAAGGCAGAAAATGATCGTTCGAGAGGGATTGATGTGATCTATTAAGCGGGCCAATCAATAGTTAATGGTAAAGTAAGTCGGCACAATCCATAAAACCACGGAATAGAATATGAAAAACCTCCATAAGCCGCAACGTATTAAATTCGGCCGTTTTGCACCGACCCAGGTTTACTGTCTCGGTTTGCGGGGATGGAGGAAGTGACCGCAGGGACCAAGCAGCCTAATTTGAGTGGCTACCCTATTAAAATGAATCCCAAAATAATTTAAGCTAGAAACAACCCCTTACTTTTTAAAATGGAAGTTTTTCTGCAATTTTATTTGCAAAATGCTCATTAACCAATCACAATATCACACCCAAAAGCAACCACCATAACAACTCACCCAGGATGCATTTACAGGAGAATAAGCTCAAACGAAACAGGTCAATATACAAATTAAGACAGATGGCGATGAAATGGCGCTGTTTCGCAACAATATAGAGTTCATCTACATCTATATAACACCCCGCAAGCCGCCTAAAAGGCGTGTGGCAGGGGGTGTTAGGACACCAGCCGTTTACAGCTAAAAAAAATGAAGCACTCTAACGAGGTTGGTACTAGCGTTTATGTCCTTTATGGTTCGGGGAAAAAACGAATTCCCATATCTATCCGTTCGGCAAAATATCTCTCTTAATTTATCGCTTCTATCGAACCTAGAAATATAGTGTGGCTCTAATATTATGTTCTCTGTGTCGCTCTTAAAGATATCAATTCTCAATTGTTCAAGCAATCTAAGCCTAGCGCGCAGCGTAGAGTTGAAACGATGGGTAGGTGTAGACGCCTTCTGTATAAATTCGGAAAGGAATTTGGGGGCGGTCGGGTTAGGGACGTTATTCAGTCATCAAACCACCCAAAGTTGTCCCTATATGTGAAGGCAATCTATTCGCCGAACTCATCAATATCATTATATATTTATCTTAAAAGACTAATTTTGCATACTTAGTGGGATCATTTTATGCACGTTCATGTAGGAGCCAGCTTCGGTGAAGAGGTATCCGGCTCTGACATTTATTAGCTTATATCAGGTCCCATTAAGCATTAGAATTATTCCTGAGAACTTGGGTGTTTTCAATATTGGCTTAATATTTCTTTCATGATAGGCCTAGAAGGGATAGTTTGTTCTGTATTTCATTTTTCATGGGAAATTGGGAAATGAGGCTGTCTCTTAAACTTCACTTCCTGGAAATCATATATGGAACATAAAAATACTCCTAGATCCACTTAGGATAATTACGGAGATAGGTTCGCGGTTGCGCCATTCAAAACAGATATTTTTAGAAATTTTTATCTAAAATGGTTTTACATTGCCATTGACGTCATTCATGAAGGCTTAAAAGTGAAGTTATGGTAATGAATTGGAGGAATTATTTAATATTTCAATCCTTATTTTTTTAACATAATTTTATTAATTATAGTTAATACTATTTATCATTTATTTAACATCAATAAATATGCGCAAAGTTAAGAGCCCTGAGGATGATTGTAAATAAATCGAAACGTTAGCTATAACTTGGTTTATATTGACCTAAACTCCAAGAAATATCATAAAAAGTTAATACTATTTACAGCGGCATGTGCCAGCTGTATCACCATTGTAATGTAACTAGCTTTAATTGACTTCCTTTATTTTAATCATGAAGTTAATTTAATATTAAGTCCGAAGAACTTAGAAGGTGTAGCAAATATCTTCCCTGAAATTCGCTGGGGCAGGGAAGATTGTACATATTCTTATTTTGATTAATTGCATTATTAAAGAAAAGATTAAAGATAAATGTTTACGTTGATTTGATACTTTTGTTTGTTTAAAGCAGGTATTCAATTAAAATTTAATCTAGGGCTTTAAATTAAAGACTAACTACAACATTGCAGGCGATGACAAATGATTAATCGAACCTCGTCATATTTATCGTCGTAATTATTTCATTCATGGGATCAAATTTAATGGTGATGACATTCAAATAGAATAATTTGAATCAGCGGATTGTTGTTGCACGAAGAAAATTAAATTATACTGTTGGGAATTACCGAGTCTCTACGAATAATTTCTATTTCAGCAAAAGTCATCATTTTATGTTGAGCAATTCATAAGCACATCGATACTTTTCCTTGGCACTCAAATTTTTACTTATTTTTTTAATGTGTAGAATTAACTACATTTAGAACGTGTAGCATTAACTACCGGGATAAATATGAACTAATTCATAAATGAACATTGGAAATTTATCTTTGCTTATGTTGCCATAGTAAATATTTATCAATTGGAAAGAAAATTTACTCTGAAAACGTTGAAATTCTGAACAGCAAACGATCAAAGTGAACTTTGTTCCGATAACAATATTCATGGGAATAATTAATATTTCTCGTGCGTTAGTACACTTTGAATTATTTCTGAATGTGAGGCTCGTGTGAAAGTGGTCGTAGAGACACCACGATGAATGGATTTCCTAGATTAATAAATATTGATCTCGTCTACAGGGATTTGGGAACAAATAAAGGAGCGAACGTGCGGATATATGATATTTCGTGGTTGCGGTTTTCAAAAATATATCTCGGATTGTGGGCGTACTCTAAACCAGGGCTCCAACACTCTGCTATCGTCGTGATAGAATTTATTCGACCGATCCGTCGGAATTCCGGATACATTGCCAAACCGAGCGTTTCCATGGCAACCACCGGCTAACCGAATCGCATGACCACAAAGCCCGTCCGCTCAAATCAGTCATACGGTGATGCAACCTTGGCAGACTTCTCATCATCGTTATTGGCACGGGCTCGTTCGCCTATCTTTTTTTTTTTAACTGTCAGTTTTGATTAATTTGTAAAATAAAAAGGGACTTCTTTTTCTGGTTTATATAAAATTCATAAATCAGTTCTTGAGTTATCACGGTGAAAAATCTACTTAAATGCTTATCAACAGTGATTGTAGCCGCCGATATTTTGTGAAACTCCGTTTTCACAGATAAGTACAGAAAGTTAGCGCTACTAAAGCGAAATATATGTCGGAACACCTATGTGTCATTCCACCTAAATTCAACGAACGTTCCTTAGAGTCGCTAATTAATGAAAAGTTATTTAAGTATTTAAATTTAAAGTTATATTTCGTGGGAAGTTAATTTTATTATGTTTAAAAAAATTTAGTCTTATGCCAAGTCCTAGCTTGCGGTGAAATTTGTTTTTATCCAGATAGTCTGGTCCAAATCAATTTTTAAGGATAGAGAAATAATTGACCGGATTGATTTCTGACATTTTTATGTTCTTATTTTATTGTTTAAAGTAAAAATCCACTGGTTGTAATATTATGCATGTTTTATCAAAGTTTATTCTTTGAACATTTTCAATGTGTGATATCTCTTGAGATTTTGCCATTGTATAATAGCAGCATCTTATGATGTCAAGCCAGCCTCAACGTTGGACCTCAAAGGGTTGAAATAAGTCTTAAATCATGTCTGTACGACAATTGGGTGGGGAAGTAGAAGGAAATTCATGTGTAGGTTTCCGCGGCGATGATCGTTATGTGTGCAAGAGGCTTATCCTATATTATAATTAGGCTTTTCCAGCCACACATTTCGGTTTAGTGGGACGACAGTTTCGAAAGTCATCCTGATTTCGTCTTCGGTTCACGTACAAAATATAAATTAAATATATTAAAACGCACAATATTTTCCGCATGCTGTCTCGGGGTTTCAAGTGAATGTAAACCCATAGAGAAATATTCGTCAACATCTGGGACACTATGGGACAAACCTTTGTTGAATTGAAATGAAATGATCCCTATTTCTTGAGGACCTTAGCGTAATCTTAGGCGTCACACCGTGTTTTATAGGCTCCACAGCGTTTCATAGCACTCAGTGAATGTGATAATTACTTACTGTGAGATTATAGGTGTCAGCTCCTTTTCCGGACCGGCTCTTTCTCCAACTTTTTGGACATGGTTTACCATATCCTTTACGCGGTAATCAAGCCTGTTCAGTTGCTGACCTATACTATTAACATGTCGCCCTAAGAGGTGGATATTAATTTTTGTCATTTATTTTTCCCTAAAGGTGCCTTAATCGCTATGATAGCAATTATTATTTCACCTCCCTTTTCACGTGCAAGTTGTTTTTACTATGCTTTCTACATTGAGCATAAATACCAATTTATTACTTCCCATTACAGTGAGTAATAATGGAGTGCTGATGGTTACATACTGGTTATTGTGGTTTTATTTTAAAGTTATTTTTCTCCACACAAAATGTCTTTGGTTTTGAGGGTTTTTTGTTTACTATATCTCAAGATCCATCCTCTTTTCCGCGCGTACCCTTATATTATTGGTCAAGCATTGCGCATCATCATGTGCCTCTTTGACTTTCTCAACATCCATTTTCGGCTTGATGTTTCACAAAAAGGGATATTGGTTCTTTTCTTATCAATACCCCAATATGCTGGAGCCCTTGTTATAACCAGGTCGCTTGCCAAAGAATGCTTACAAACTTCAGTCGATATCGAAGTATGTTCATCTCATCTCTGCTCAACGATACCATCTCGAAATCCTTTCTATAGGTCCCCTTACCGTTTTTTTTCTCTGTCGTATGTCGGAAATTGCTTGTTAGATGTTTCATCCTTGTCCATGTCTTCCACAACAGCGAACAATGTGTTCAACTGAGTAGAATTCAAAAGGGAGTGTCGTGACGCTTATATTTGTCTGTATTTCATGCGTAGTATCCAGATATCAAAGGGAAACAACCATGCCTTAGGAAGATTTGCCATTGGAGTTGCCATTCGATTTCTCACAGAGGAAATTTAGGTACAACATTATTAATTTCGACCCAAAAGGGCAAATGTTGAATGCATTTGAGCAGCGGGATATCATAGATAACAAAGGGAAACATTTAACTCGTAAGGACGTATATGATGGACGATCATGGGACCTTAGGAAAGGTCTTCAAGCGTGATCTCAAACACATGACAGTGTAGTCGGCTGCGCAATTGCAGGGAAAGAAGAAATCACTCATAAAAACGTGAACAAAGTAAGGGCGGGAGTTTGTCAATGATATCTGTGATCATAATGTAGAAAAAAGGCTGAGCTGATTTCCCTTACTCGTACCTGTAATATCATTACACTGTGCTTACACTATGTTGAATCTAGGCATGATTAGGCAGGAAATTCGTGAACCATATTTCTAAAATTATCATAAAAAACAATTTATTTGAAGTCAATTACTAAGTAAAACTTAATGCATTTAAACATAACTTTAGGCTGAACTTTATAAAACCTTTCCGTTTTGGGAAATGAAAGAATAAATTTTGTTTACTTATACATTTAAAGGTTCACTTACACATTTAAAAGAGCATGACACGGGCTTCATGACGTAGTCAAATCTTAAGATCTTCTTCTTCTTCCTTCTTCCAGGATTAGGCTACTAAGCCTGTTCCGGCTCCACATCACCATCTTTTCCTTGGTCTTCCTATACTTCTCTTGCCAAATGGTTGATATTCCATTGCTTGCTTTGGAATTCTTTCATTTGGCATTCGAAGTAAATGTTCTTTCCATCTATGTTTGTATTCTTTTAATTTGTCAGTGACTGCTTGGACACCCAGTTCATCTCTTATTTGAGTGTTTCTTATTTTATCCAATATTGTGCAACCTTTAACTGATCTTAAAAATTTCATTTCAGACGATTCTATCTGCCTTAATTCCTTCTTTTTTGTTACCCAACATTCTGATCCGTAGAGTACAGTAGGGACTGCCATCACTTTGTAAAATTTTATTTGTGTTTCTTTTCTTGTTTTGTTCTTTAGAGTTCTTCTGATAGTGCCACATATTCTCTGGAAAGTGTTAACCTTATTTATAATATCTTTTTCCTCGTCATATGTTATGTCGCATCCTAAGTACTGGAAGTGCGACACTTGCTCCAGGACTTGATCCTCAATAACAATTTTTGTTCTTATCGGGTTGCTTCCTAAAAATGCCATAGTCTTTGTTTTGTTTTTTGAAATTCTCAGGTTGTATAGCTTGCTCAACTCGTTAAGTCTGTGTACTGCCATCTGGAGTTTGTCCTCTTTATCTTGTATTATAACCTGATCGTCAGCAAACAGCATCGTATTTAAGTATTGAGATGGTCCTATTTCTATGCCTGGTGATACATTATTCTCTTTCCACATTCTTAGAACGTCATCTATGTATAGATTAAACAAGGTTGGGGATAGGCTGCAACCCTGTCTAACTCCTCGGTTAATGATAATTTCTTGGGTGATCTGTTTCCCTGTGTCAATTACAATTCTGGTGTCTCTGTATAGACTCTGGGAAGCTTTTATCAGATGTCTAGGAAACCCTCTTTTCTGCATAACTGACCATAACATTTCTCTATTTACACGATCGAATGCTTTTTCAAAATCTATGAATGCCAGATGCGTTTCCAGATTGAACTCTCTTCGTTTTTGAATTATTTGTTTTAAAGTAAAAACATCGTCGATGCAAGATCTTCCCTTCCTAAATCCAGCCTGTTCTTCTAATAAAATGGTATCAGAGATAGCTTGTAGTCTAGTATTTATTATTCTACTGTAAATTTTGTATGCAGCATTTAGTAGGCTTATACCTCTGTAATTCTCTGGATTATTTCTTTTTCCTTTTTTAAACAATGAAACAACCTTCGCCACATTCCAATCCTTTGGGATTTCAAGCTTTTTCCAACACATGTTGTATAGATGGAGGATTGTTATTTTTAGGGATGTACCTCCATATTTTATCAGCTCTGATTCAATTCCATCTATGCCAGCAGCTTTCCTATTTTTTGTCTTATTCAGAGCACATTCTAGTTCTTTCAAATCAATAGGGTCTACTCCTATTGTTTCCTCTGGAGTGTTGATCGTATCATCTAATGTTGGATCATACCATAATCTCCTATAGTGTTCTATCCATTCTTCCTTCGGTATAACATTTAGTTGGGCAGTATCTTTCTCTGATTTGTTGAGTTGTTTCATCAGTTTATATGCTATTTCTTGCCTACCATGAATATCATCCTCTACTCCACTTATAAATCTATCCCATGATATCATATGTGCATTCCTTATTATTGCTTTCGTGCGGTTTCTGACCCTGTGATATTTTTCTTTCGTTTCCTCTGTTTTTCTCTGTAGGTATTCTCTGTATGCTTTGTTTTTATTTTCGATGGCCTGTGCTATCTCTTCGCTCCAGATTTTTAAACCTCTTTTCCGTTTCTTTTTATTTCTGGTGCCCAAAACTTCATTAGCTATTTGTAAAATAGCTTTCTTAAGATTTTCCCATTCCTTATTGATGTCATGTTCTGGTTTTATCTGTTCGAGCAGTTGTGTAATCCTGTGTTGGTACAGTTTTCGAATACTACTCTCTTTCAAAAGGTATGTTTTGAAGATTTTCTTTACTTGACATTGTTTCTTTTCCGTATTATGCTTTTTCCACCTTGCCCATAGTTGTATTTTTGCCTTAACAAGGAAATGATCGGTGCATATATTTGCTCCTCTATATACATGTGTATCAGTTATCCTCGAGGCTAATTTTCGGTTAACAATTATGTAATCAATTAGGGATCGGTGACCCCTGGCTGACCAGGTGAATTTATTGATATCTTTTTTCTTGAAAAATGTGTTTGTTACTTTTAATTCGTTGAAAGTTATAAATTCTCTTAATTTACTTCCATTTTGGTTCAGATGGTCTTCTCCATGTACTCCAATCAATTGTGGAATTGGCTCTTTCCCAATTCTAGCGTTAAGATCACCAGCTATTATTAAGTAGTCCCTGTTATTTAACTTCCCTATTTCTTTTTGCAGTTGCTCATAGAAAATCTCCGTTTCTTCCTTTTTCCCATCTTCAGGTGCATATGTTCCAATTATTGTTAAATAACCCCTATCAAATTTGAGTCGCACCGTTATTATTCTTTCGTTTATGAAAGTGTATTCCCTGATATTATTTTTCCATTTTTTGTCTATTAAAACACTCACTCCACAACGTGCTCTTTTATTCTGATCAACTCCACTGTATATCATTACGTAATCTTCCAAGTCTTTTGTCCCTTTGAGTTACTTCTTTGTTTCAGTGATGACCGCCATATTCACTTTGTATTCTTTAAGGGTGTTGTTAAGTTCTAACTCGTGATTGTCTAAGCCTTGTACATTCCATGTGGCTATGTTTAATATATCCGTTATACCCGTATTCATGTCCTTACTTTTGCCTAGTCGTCGTCTGTTGAATCCTAACCTATTCCGAGGCTCTCTGTGAAGCTTATGAGTTAAAGAAGGTTTTACATGGGCAGGTTACCGGCCTGTCGCACAACCCCCAACCTGGAGGACCAGTGGGCTACACTTAGTCAGTCCCCTACCCTTCGACCTGTCTGGCTTGGGTGGCCCTACCAGGAGCATACGCTCCCGCCAGCATAGCTCTCCGGGTCATTGGGGCACTCAAACCTCTCCACCACGATAAGGTGGTAGCCCTGGGAGAGGAAATCTTAAGATGCATAATTAAATTAAGGTGTACTTCCGATGCGAACGAGAAAATAAGGTTTAGGTACCTATGCATGTATAGATGTTGGAATCGAAGACAAACGACTCGGTAACATATTTGTTCATAAATATCAATTGAATGACTTTTCCTTTATAAATTATTGAAAATTATTTAAAAATGTCTTATTAATTATCTAAGCCTTGTCATTTTTTCAGTTAACAGATAGGCTAAAACGTTTTTGGATTTTGATTTCTAAGTTTATCCACCCAACTGTAATATTTATTGAATAACTTCATCCGCTTTTAGAAACTGTACCTTGCATGTTGTAAAGAATCAACCGTAAACATTCTGAAGAGATCAAGGTTATGGCAAGTTTCAAACTGGTAAGTCGTCGCCAAAAACGGCAAAATACCATTCAAGCACGAGTGATACGTCCTCGATATCTCCACGTCTCCTTGGTAATTGCGTGCCGTGTTTATATAATTCGAGTAGCAATTTCCCGTACTATTATTTCGTTTGCGACTTCAAATTCAGTGCTGCTTCAAACGCCTGTAATATGATTGCTTCACAGTTTATCCCCTTTCTAATTTACTCCTGTGCATACATTAAGCATTCATTAACCTAATTCAGCTGGAGGAAATATTTCGTGCTGGCGTTAAATTATTGCTTCCAGGGAATGTTTTCGAAAAACCTCTAAAAAGCACCAGGAAACGTGCCCCATAGCAAACATAAGGACGTTCGGGTCATAGGATACGCTCGATAGTCATTTGTTGATTCTCAAAAACGAAAAGAGAAATGAAAAAAAAAGGTATGAAAATCGATTGAGTTCCCTGTCTCTTCCGTCTGTCCTTGTTTGGCCTTTTTTTAACGTAATGAGGAAACAGGGGCGGTGTCGGACGAAATGAGTTGGAAGGACAGGGAAGGAGGGTATTTGATGTGTTCGATTCCCCATACCAATGTATCGTCCAAGAGTGTTTCAAAGGCTTCACTCGGTAATTCCCATATCCCCCCTCGTGTTTTTGATCGGGTATCGGCCCTCAACAGGTTGCTACCTGTTTATCCTCTTAACTGTACCGATAATTTATATAGTCGATAGTAGTTTTTCTCGGGTTTCACCTGAACGAGCACCTTTGAGTGAGAAGGGTTCGACCGAGAAACGAATTAAATGTCATTTTCATGAATATTTAAATATATCGTCTCACCTGCCTCACATTCAAAATACTTTCTTCTGCTAACCCGCCATATCTGTACAAAAGAGTAATTTGGGAAAGAAATATGCATTCAATACCCACCAGAAATCACAAATTCGACATTCATATCCCTCACCATAGAACATCTCAACTTAATAAATCATAAATGGTACCAACTGCCAGAATATGGAACTCACTACCGATAGAACTACGAAATTTTCCATCAATACATGTATTTAAGAGTTAGTGTATACGTTGTTTCACGATAATTGATGGCAGTTCCCAGTGTAACTAGCCATTCTTCCCTCATCACATCATTGATTACTGATGTGATAAGGGAAGAATGTATTTTGCATTCATGATATAATTTCCTATTTGTGCTACGTTTTTCTGTTAGACCTAAACGTTTTCCTCTGAATAAATAGTGATATTTTATCCAATGTGTTAAAAATGTATGGAAATTTTTAGTGGTTAAATACCTGAATATACGCCTTTGGGATGAAATTTTATGCATATGCTTGCATACGTATAGCTTTAAAATTTTTTCCTCCTTTATTTTTTTAATTCTTTTTCTATTAACTGAGCCTTGCTGTCGTGTTTATTTTTTTCTTGGTACCTCTCCCAAATGCTTTTTACAGAATAGTTGTGCTCTTGTAAATATCTCACGGGCCCAAAGCGGCCCACGATAATAAATTAATCAGTATACGGTACAATCCGGCCTTGCGGTAATCCGACACGTCCAGCAATCCGGGGTGGGGGGCTGGCGACCTCACTTCGGCGATTATAATTTGGTGAGTTTTTAATAAATTTTTTTAATACGCTGAAGGAGAACTATAATTTGAAAAATAAGCGAAAAGTTTTTAGGTGTCAATTCTTGGTAAAACGTATTAAATAGTGATAATTCTTTGGCTAATATTTACATTTCAGTGTTTTAAATACGATTTTCGGTAATAGTATAAAGGGTAGATATATGTCATTAATATTTTTTTATTATAAGGAATCTAAGGCCTGCCACATGATGCAAAAGAAAAATAGTATTGATTTATTTTTTTGGATTAACACCTTCAGATGCATTCCTCACATAAATAATTTACCCTCATCTACTTCATTTTTCACTAAGGAAACTTGTGTGATGAGCACCAAATAATTTTACATCAGTGAAATAATTCGGAAGTTTAATTTCTAATTATTCATAAGTTATTTTGGGCTAAGTGTATAGTTGAAATGAAGAATATCTTCAGTTTTCAATACGGAGTCGTTGTATTAAATTTTCATTTAAGAGCAAAAAGTATTTTTCTTCAATTGTTTCCACTCTAAGACAAGTAAATTTTAACAAAATGCCTGAAGGATCCTTGATTCTATTTAGTATCGCTAGTTATTAAATGCTAATTTAGCAACCACCTATATCAGTATCGACTTACCTATCTTCATCTCCTATGCTTAATTTTCCGTTTATGTTTATCTGTTTTCATGACTAGGTTATGAAGTGGCAGTGGCGTAGCGACAAAGGAATTCCGGGGAGTATGACCCGGAAACAAATAAATAAATCGATACTATTTTTCTTTTGCATCATATGGCAGACCTAGATTCCTTGTAATAAAAAAATATTAATGACATATATCTGCCCTTTATACTATTACCGAAAATCGTATTTAAAACACTGACATGTAAATATTAGCCAAATAATTATCACTATTTAATACGTTTTACCAAGAATTGGCACCTTAAAACTTTTCGTTTATTTTTCAAATTATAGTTCCCCCCCGAAATGTAGAAACACAATTGTATCGCTTCATAAATGAAAACAAAATATTGAAAAAAATATGAATTTACAAAGGATATTTTTGAAAATAGAATTTTTTTCGACCATGAAAAATGTTAAAATTAGTTTGAAGCCTTCTTCTACCTGCTTATTAACCTATTTTACAAATATTTCCCCTCTATTTTTGGACCCCTCGAACGAAATTCCAGGCTACCCTATTGTGAAGTTGTGCTCAAAATTCTATTATCGCATTTCATTCTACTTAAAAAATTAATTGAATTACCGAGCACTCTTGTTGTCAATAGTCTATAGTGTTGTCAATTCTAATAATGGTTTCTTTGCTATTATTATAATTTGCATGAAACAAATATATTCACGTGAAATTACATTTTATTTCCTATAGGTATCCACTTCGTTGGAATGCCAAATTTAATCATAACCTGAATGCTGTTTATTAACGTGGTCATACCGAGTCTAAGATCTGTGAATATCTCTTAAATTATCGAATCTAATATTACTTTGATGCTTCTTTGTATCCAGGCCTGGGTAAATATATCTCTTTTTTATTCAATACATGGCGAGGCCGAAATCCTAAATTGTATTGGTTTATTTTGCCACAAGAGTTTTCTTGGTCTCGCCTTCCTGGTAAATCATCAGCATGAGAAAACTTTGGCAGCGAAATATGCGTTGCAAATAGTTCGGTATACGGGTCGGGCATGCATCAAAAAGGTGCACGATATTCTGGTAGCTTATCTCTTCGTGAGTAGTTATGTCGGGACCAAAATTTACTTCCAGGGCGTCTCATGAGGGGAGTTTGTCTACGCAAAAGCATCTCTTGCCTGATCCCGTCGCTAGTGCCGCGGTGAGTTGGAGGATTAAATTTTGCACCCCCGTCGGTAGGACTACTAAGTTGCTCGTATGCCATGGCTCACCATCCGCGTCACGATAGTCATTTCATATTTCCCAGCTTGACAATTGAAATCCTCTTTTTGACAGCGTAAGCTTAAGCCCCTGCGAAAATATTGTTTTCTTGTTGGCGCGATATTTTGTTTATTTGATACAAAGTTTTCATTTTCGCTATGTGAAAATAATGCTACTAGTATTATTTGCCTAGAATATAAACGCTATGAATGTGAATATTTAGCCGCATTCTTACGACTGCAATCAACAAAATTATAGCAAAGCATTTTGAGAACGCGACGGAAAGTTTGAGAGAACAAATAGTAAAAAACGAGGTGTAGTTTCAAAGAAATAGAAATATAAAATTTTCAAAAACACCAACACAAAATGTACGTATGGTCACGTAATTTCCCATTGTGAATGATCATATTTTATAAAATTTCCCGGGGTAGGAACATTTCAGTTATTACTCATTTCCTAATTATTAACTTAATATTTTTATTATATTTTTTGTTCGTGTATTTTCACTGTTTTACAAAAAATAAATATCTTAAATATTATTTTTAACCCCTTCCCTACCATCCGTCTAAATTTATCCACGGAAAAAAATGCATAAAATTTTCTCGATAGATTATGAAAGTGATCAATGTTTTTGGCTGACATTTTTTTATACTGCTCTGGTTCAATCGATGGCATTATTCACCACTTAAAGGAAGAAAATAAAAATGAAATAAGAAAAGGTTAAGAGACAATTTTTTTCAAAAGCAGTGTAAATTGTACTAGAAAGTAAAAACTACGCTTCTGATCACTAACAGGGTAAGGGTGGTGATAACTAGTAAACCTAATCTGCACCCTCGCTTTATTATGAAAAGCTTTTTTGTAAATTTTTTGTTACATTTTATACTATTTTGGGAAATACCGCGTTTTATAAATCTTTTTTATTCTATTTAACTTGTTTTCTTATGCTGCTGGTATTTTGTGGTCATCTTTAATTATGGAATTTCCAAGCAAAGGAACTACCATTATTTATAAATACTTTCATTTATATACCTTAACAGTCCAATGAAATTTTAATGTGGGAATCCCTTTACTATAGAATGGGCGAATAATTACCTGTTAGAGCTATCGATGCCGATTCCAACTGTTTCACTGATTACTTTCGACGGAACTAGGAATGAACGCTCAACTGTCGTTGCAAGTTATTTTCATAACTCTTTTTATTGAGTAAAGTTTTCGCTAATTAAAAACATAGGCAACGAATGGGGAAAACGAAAATTATTGAGGAAGTGCAGTGCAGTAAGCATGCGACGGGCAGTTTGCGACGCAGTCGATGGTATGACTTTGAAGGACAACACAACGGAAAATCCTCATGCTAGAAAAAATTTGAATTATTGCTGCTGAAGGACTTTGCATTTGTGCTTATTTACATAATTTATGAAAATACCTGGAAAGATGCCACTGAGGTGTAATTACAAAGTGAATCAACTGTAATTGAAAAAAAACTGTATTCCACGAACAAGAAGGGTGCAATATGCGCCAGACATTTGCACAATATTTTTCCACGAACTGACCTTAAAGGCTTAGCCGGCGAGAATTCTTGCCTCGCTAGCCTTGGGTAGCTCAATGATGTGTTTTTAGTATGATGACGTATTCTAGGCGGCTGCCTTTTGATTGTTTTTGGTTGCGTCGTAGAATTTCACTCACATTTGTGAAGTATTTTGACTTTTCCGCGTTCATAAATTACGTAGCTCGTTCCGTTTTGAGTTGCTCTTATAGAACTACTAGGTGTATTTTCATATACTTTTGCATGCATTTAAAAATTATTATTGTGGAAGATAGGAGACAGAGTGTTTGACGTAATTAATGAAATGGTTTTGAAAGACAGTGGTAAAATATCAGACAGAAAGGTATTTTACTTCAAGTACTCAGCAATGGCAGCCTAT
Source organism: Ischnura elegans (assembly GCF_921293095.1). Taxonomy (NCBI): domain Eukaryota; kingdom Metazoa; phylum Arthropoda; class Insecta; order Odonata; family Coenagrionidae; genus Ischnura; species Ischnura elegans. Next base: position 20,056,113 of record NC_060257.1, read on the forward strand.
ATCACGTGTACGAAATGCATGATTGTGCGTGCAAGATACGTGAGTTGTATAATTTGTATTCACAGGCCTGTAAGGCACAGAAAACATATTACTAATTAATGGACATTCTAACCTTGGATGTCATGCTGGATAATTCTCTGCGGTGAGCTCAGATGAGGCGACGTTTTATTATGGCTCGCCTTTGCAGCTTCTTTGGTTTATTCATGCAATTCCCTCTTTACTATGATTTATGTTGGTCACCTAATTTTCCATAATTATTGTGATGCATTCCTATTAACAGGAATCACGTATATTTACCATAAGATTGTCTGAGCGATCAGTTTTATTTTGAATTTATTTTTGCTATGGATATTTATTTTATTTCGATTTTTACGTTTGACGCACATAGCAAAGAAGATGATTTGAAAGATTCTTACGAAATCAGTGATGTTTTATGAGTTAAGGAATCAATATAAGTAATACATGGACATAAGGATTATTAGTGACAAAAATGTATATTATGAATTTTTGACGTAAATTTAATGGAATTATTATTGATGTCAGTGCTGAGGTCATTGCTTGAGTGATCAAAAACTGCGATTGGAAAATAGGAATGTAATTATAGTAATATCATATTTTGATTTCATTCCAACAAATAATAGTTTAATTGGATTAAAATGCATATAATATTTTCTTTCGATGCAATAATTAGCTAATTTCGAATTTTTCTTTCGTTTAGTAATTTTTAGACTTTTCCTCATTTATTAATAACCATGCCAAATACCTGATGGGACTGAAACACCCTCAATAGTAAATGAATGACATGTATGCATAGAAAGTAATATTGATGCCCTAGATGACCTTTATGGCATAGCAGGAAAGTCGTGACGAGCAGGCGAAAATTCTTACTTTCCTAGTCACCTTGGATATTCCTCTGATGTCTGTTTAAGTGGGCTACCGTATTCCAGGTGGCTGACCTTTGTAGTGTGTTTGGTTATGTCATGGAATTTCCCCTTGCTAATGGAAAAATACTTCAAAGGTATCGACTCAAAAGGGTTTTCGAGCTAGCGCATGGAACCGCGAAGGGACACCGTCACGATTATTGCTTCGCCGAGCGCCAATCGTGGCAATGAAAACGTTGTGACTCATCACTTCTTTGTGAGTAAACACTAGGTCACTTTCGTGACGGGAGAAATTCCGGTTAAGCGTGCTTCTACCGTTGAGGTTTCACTGGAAGCGAATCATTACCACTGCGTGTCACGAATTCCTTTGAGTCAGTCATTCACCGCTTGAAGATAGGAATTTGCACGATATGACTCGAAAGATGTAGATAAATTATTGAAATATAATTTCCTGACCCACCTAAGATTATAATCGCGTTCTCCCGTGGAAATCTTTTTCTCAGAATGGCTTGCGGAAAAACACTGCCAATCAGGAAGTAATTACTGAGCCAAAATCTAACGTTCCATTAGCATCCTATTATTCTCTGTTTTGCAATTACATTGCTTGTGACGGATATTGCAGGGCGTATTTAATTAAGTTGTTAACCAAAATTTTGTAATTGTCAATTGTGAGAGATTTTTTACAATAAGGACATTCGTATTTTTCCGCTTTTCGGTCTGTCCTGTAATTCTTGAGCCATCATTACAAAAGGTCGAGGCCTTAACCCTTTTGGAGAAAATTTGTTGTCGTCACGAACTCATAATTAAATAATTAGCTGGTTAACCAATATTTTGAAATTGTTGATTGTGAGAACGTTTTTAAAATAAGGAGATTCGAATGCTTCCGCTTTTTAATCCATCCTGTTCTTCTCGAGCCATTCACAACAAAAGATCAAGGCCTGAACCCTTGCGGAGAAAAGTTGTTGACGTCACGATCAAATACCGAGCTTGTCCCCACTTCTCCGCAAGTCCTTTGTTTTATGCATGGGCTTCGCGTCGCCCCTTGCTATATACAACTCTATCAACGACTCCCTCCCTAAGTGAAATGTTCTCATTCATCGAGTGAATGAACCGAATCTGAAATGACGTCACCAACTCATTAAAAGTGGTCGGAAACTTTCATGATTATTTATTTTGAATTTAGAAAAAAATATGCTGATTGGACAGAATTTTTTTCGTTACAACATATCTTTCCCTTCCATCTACAGAATTATTTTAATTGATTGCGGTTAGTGGACGACACCATTGCATTATGGGTATTTAAGCGTTACATAATTGGCAACTTTCATGTTATTTATGATTAGGGTTAAATATTATCGGTTCTTCCAACAGGTTCATTTTTCAGCTGCAGTCAACATTCTGTGTTAGATTCAACTATCAAAACGTGGCGGAGAAATTGATATGATGGCCAGCCCGCGAGAATATTTTCATGTTGTGCTCTCATTAAGTTCAATATTGCAATAAGTGTTGCAATAATATATGCTTTGCTAACTGTAAAGGGTCTAGCAGGTTAAGATGGTGAAAAGTGCCCCCCGATATTTTGAGAAATAAAAAATGTACACTTAAAGTGCATCCAAAATTATGTGTTTACCCAAAGTTTCAGGCCTCAACTATGGAAAATAATCCCAGAAAAAATTGAAACACGATTTTTAGTTTTTTAACCATATCTCCAGTTTTTATTTTTGTAACATTGTTTTTTTTGGTTTTAAATTGTGTCTACTATTATGGTCTACCATCCTGATTTTTTTCCAAATTTTTGAAACGAAAACTAAACTTTTACATAAGTTTGAAGATTTCAAAATTAAATTAGTAATTTTAGGAAACAATAGACACGCCGAAAAAATATATGTTGTTACCCCTACCTTGAAGTATAATTCTAATTTTTTTCAGATTTTTAAAATTGGTGGAACAGTGTCAAAAACACGAATAACTGCTTTCTGCCATTTGCATAGGAAGATATTTGATTTGATTGTTGAGAGCAACGATTGTTGATCAGTTTCTAATATTATTGATTAAGAATATACATTAACATAAACAATGCCAATCATCTTAGATTAATCGTAATTATTGGTTATATCCATACTGTTAAGCTTTAATTTCCAATAAATGCGTGAAAGTGGCAGAAGCGGTGATAATTGAATCGTCTTTTCGAATATACATAAAGGCCGTTATACACGGGGCAAATCATCCTGCAGGTTAGCATAGCAAAAATTTGTTGAAATTGCAAGAATCCGAGGCTGCAATTAGAGCAGGGGCTATTTCCCCCTATAGCAGCAGTGCATTCTCTCGTGCGTTGTAGCAATTCACTCCTTTATTCGACGCAATTTTGACTGCGCCTTCGTACATAGGTAAGATTGCGCAATGATGCGTCTCGAGTAAAACGGCCTTAGTGAAACAGTAATTTATATAAGTTAGAGTAGAATCAGCTTGCAGATCTTTGAAAAATGTTTATGATGTTGTAACCATGAACGGAATAAACTCTCAACTCATTCCATATGAATTTTCTCTCCGAGTTTTAAACTGGTTAAAGCGATGACTTTAACGGATTACACCGGAGGAAAAGGTTAAAGGACCATCGTATTTCCAAAATTAATTCCCTGCTCAGCCACCGAATGTGATAAATGAATTCATTGATGTTAAATTGTCACTTCTTGGTGTTTATTCAAAACACGCCCCGCGATATATCGAATGGCTATGACGTAATTTTATGGTTTGTCCGCCTCTCCGCGCTGGGAAAAAATGACAATCGATAATTCAAAGGCGCCAGCTGTGCCCGCTCCGAATTACGTCACGGCCAAGCGAAATGGCAACATGCGTGTTGAGGAATTCGTCGCTTATAAAAAATTACGGCATCATTTGAAAAAAAAGCAGCTTTCTCCTTTTTCTCTCCCTTTAAGAGAGATTCGTGACACAGTCACGGAATATTTCGCGTGAAAAAAATGATTGTGTCATGCGTCATGTCTCACTACCAAGAAATCCAGGGGTTTTCCATCGGACTAGCCTCGGTTAAGGGATAAGGAGTGACAGGTCATCGGTCTCGCAAGCCACAACGCACGGTTTCATTGCAGCTGTCAGCCGTTTTATTGTCAGCTTGGTTTCAAGTAATATCCTTGCTGAGGCGATAGCAGCCAGAGAGAACGGCTCAGGAGTTTCCATTCGTGCTGTTCTGGGTTGAATTTTCATTCAAGCCATTTTCATGGTTAGCTTTTGGAATGACATCTTCATAATACTTCCTCTGTTCGCTCACCATAATACAATTCCATCATTTTGATCGAGTGCAATGAAGCCCACGATATTTCTATCTCAACTTTCAAGGTACCTGTTAATTACTCGATCACTGTCCCAAAAGTTCATGCATAAACTGGTTTTTGTGGGCCGTTAAAAGTTACGAAAAAGGTCAATTCTTTGCTAAGGAATAATTTCAGTGGTAGAATTTAAGTTACTTTAAGTTAATTTAAGTTAAAAATTTATGCGAAAGTATCGGCTGGAAGGACTATTTATACGCCTTGTACCCAAAGAAAAAATACATTCGATTTGGAAATGTGAAGAGGTAGGGCGATTACCTAAATTTTCTATGCAAGTATCCAACGATTCGATCGATGGATTTTTCTCTTTAATAGGAAAATCCACCAAAATCATTGGCACATTAGTGGCTGATGCTAGGTTTTGCTATTTAGTGGGCCCTTCCCGCTTCTATGGCGGTGAGGTGTTTACCCCGTCCCTCCCTTCCAACCCCATACTAATCTCAGAGGCATCGACGGGCTCCTATCGCTGCGGCGCCTGTTTCCTTGTTCCTTCCCATCCAGGGGCGCCGACTTATAAAAAATATTGGGGGGGCCCATATCCGAGGTCTTGCCCCGGGAAGAGGTTAAATTCAAAGTGTATCGCAGCATCGAAACACTATCATGATTCACACCACCTGAGTCAGCCAACCTGCTTCACCTTATAATTATTTGTTTTAACACATTCTTGAATTTATTTTACAAGGTAACTATCGTCAAACATGGGAAATAAAAATTACCAATATATTTTTGTGATTTCACAAACCATGATATAACTTAATTATTTTCTTGAAATATTGAGGGGGCTCCGCACCCCCAAACGAGTCTTTGAGGGGGCTCGGGCCCCCTCAGGCCCCATGGAGTCGGCGCCACTGTTTCCATCCAAACCCCTTCCCGGGAGCGCGGGCGTATAAGTCTCGGACTTGGTCCCCGGCCCCAGTGTGTCGTATCCTCCAGAGGACCCACCTAGGAGACCTGATTTCTCTGTGTATGCAAGTATAGTCTATTATCTGTATTACTGTAATGATTGCATTGCATAAGGTTGTAGAGAGATAAACATGACATATATACGGACAAATTTGAGAGTATTTTTGTTCATTGTACATATTGCGAGTATGTAAACATCAGTAAGCCTAAAGAATCCTTTTGTTAGTACTTAGAAATGAAAAATTAGGAAGTTTAAGGAGAGTATTGAAATTAAATTATGAAAGCATGCTTTTCAAGCACTTTCTCCTGTGTTTCCCCGTGGCGTCTTCTTACAAGGAAGTGGTTCCAACCCCCGTTTGTATAAACTCACACATTTTATTATTATTTTTTATTTAGTAACTTAAATGTATACATTTAATGCAGCGATTGGATATTATTCAAGGAATCACTCGCAAACTAAAAGACGGCATACCGTAGCGTAAGCAACTGCAAGTGCACGTAATTTTTAAAAATTTCGGATTCAATATTATTTTCCGATACTAGGCTTCGAACCAGGATCTCCCTAATTCTCGATTGGTGTTCTGCCACTTGAAATGACGAGGTATCTTCTTTCTCTGATATTCGGGAGATACGGGTTCGGTTCCCGCTGAAGGCAATGATTTTTTCTGTGCCGAATTTTCTCACAGCGATTTGCCCCAAATTGTGAAAAGCCCAGGCCTCCAGTGCTTGATACATTGCTTAATATACAAATATGGAAATACTTTTTCTTTATAATCGAATTCTCTCGATTCACACCAATGAAAATTCGCTCAAATTTATTTATTTATTTATGTTCCTTTGGATATATCCCATTTTAAATTCATCCCGGATAACTACTTTATGGAACTAGTGACTTACCCTTGGAAATCGGGGAATAGTGTTTTGAGTCCCTGTCGAAGGATTTTTTCCAAGGCGAATTTTTGTCCTTAGAATCCACAAAATTGCATATGAATAAGCGACTACGTTTATAAATTTGTCATTTTCTTGGGAATAAGCCCTAAAATTAGGATTAAATGTAAAATACATTTTTTACAATAAGGGTAATTTGGTAGTAGTCATTAATTTGTATTGCTGATATTTATAGTGGTAATCCACTATAAATACACCAAAGGGTGAAGTTCGCCATGAAAAAATATTTGATTTAGCCGAGATTGGAACCCGGATATCGCGATTGTCGGTCAGGTGTGTTAGCCAGTTACATCACCAAGCCATTTTCTTAGAGCGAACTTCGGGATGGGTTTTACAGAACAAGATGTTGACGTCACAAGTCCACACTGTGGCACATGTGGCGGGGGTCGTGCTCACTAAGCCACTGTCGGGGTGAAAAACCCTTATTTTGTCGCTGGTCTGCGACGACGGTGTGCTGGTTCGCTCTGAGAAAATGGCCTGGTTGTGTAACTGGCTAACGCACCTGACCGGCAATCGGGAGATTGAAGAGGGTTCGAATCCCGGCTAAGTCAAATATTTTTTCATGACGAACTTCATCCGTTGGCGCATTTAACTTTGCACCCGTGCGCTTGACTGCGTACAGAGTCAATTGTTCCTGCAGTGCTTTAATCCACTATAGCGTGTAACTACACTAACTCACTGAACAATGTTCAGTGAACATTGTACCTTTATCCAGAGAAATAATCTTGGCATATGCCGTATACTTTCGTATCTCGTTAATTCGTAGATAATACACAAATTAAACTAAATTGTTGCTTATAAAATATTTTGTATTCAATTATTGTAAAGAAATTAACGTCGATTCCTGGAAGAAGGATTACAGCGGTTATTTCAGGGATATGCGACAATTACTGAAAGCAAGCACAATGTACTGCTAGTGATGCATTAGCAATTAGGGTGATTACGCTCTTGTCTCTTACTAAAGTTAGCCTGATTTTTCTTGATAGCAGTGCTCGAAACGACTAGTAATTTAAAGAGTCATAGAGTAAGTTAATGAAAGAAAACTTCATACAATTTGAATTAAGTACAACGTCTTGAATATGCGTATGTAATATTTGTTCTGCGCTTTGATGTCCAGAAATCCTTAATTTTTTCGTATAATAAACTATAGACTTATAGTATGCTGGTACATACATTTATTTGAGTACCATTTTCTAATATCTTCATCTGAATACAGGGTTATCGTAGGAGAATGGTGAAGTTTTGAACATGGTTTAAATGAAAACAGAACTGCTTATAGTTTATTTTCGAATTTTTCGTTCCAATGTCAATATATGGGCCCTTAGTCGCTTGGCAAGAGAGAAACCCGGCGTCGACATTAACCCACTCATGATGAAAGGCGCCTAGGGGACCACGGCTTAACGTCCCATCCGACGGACGGAGTGCTGCAGTGGAAGGCACTCAAGGAAATCTCCTCAAGGCACTTAAGCAGAGATGGGGCAGCCTCTGAAAAATATCTGACATCCTATCTCTACCTTCTTCCTGAAGTAATGAGGGCTCAGGGGAGCCCTGCGGGGGTACAACACACCGGGGCCGGGACCCAGCAATCGTGCTGATACGCCCGATCACCCGAGGAGGGAAAGGACAGGAAGGAAAAAGGAAAGAGGCGCCGCCGCGATGGGAGCCCGACGACGCCTCTGGGGTAGGGAAAGAGTTGGAAGGGATGGGACGGGGAAAAACACCTGAACGCTAAAGTAGCGAAAAGGGCCCACACACTAGCGAAACCAGGCCATTACTGTGCCAGAGACTTTAGAGGATTATTCTATGAGGAAGAATAATCCAACGATCAAATCGCTAGATACCTTCTTCCTATGAATTTCTGAAACCACACCATTCTTTTATGAAAATAATGTATTGAAAAACCAGGACTTTTACTGATCAGGTCAATTATTTTCATTGTTTTAACTTTATATTTTAGTTGAAAATTACCTTAAATGATTTTAAGAGGGGATCAGAAATGGGTTAGACATTTTACACTGGTGAAGGGAATATTAACGAATGTGGGAAAATGAGGTAGCAGAGAAAAAGAGCAGAATTGAAAGAGGGCGTATACAGATTTTGGAGGAGAAGTATGGGGTTATCATAAAAGAATGGTGCGTTTTCAGTTATTAAAGGGAAAATGGTGGAATGGTAAGCCGTGGTCCCATTGGCGTCTTTCATAAGAAGAAAGGTAATATTGTTCCGGGTTTTTCACTTGTCGAGATACTTAGGGCACATTGATTGAAAGTTAATAATCAAATATAAAAAAAATGTTGGAGACAACAAGCTAGAGAATCAAAGAAAGTAAATTGTAAGTTTTCTTTCAATGTTTGTTCTATAATTTTCATTTTCATAAACAAGCATTCTCTTTTCATTCAAACCATGTTCGAAACCGAGCAATTATTTTATAATAACCCTTTATATGTTAAATTGAAAATATTGTTCTCGGAGAGGATACATAAAAAGGGAACCTCTTCTTTTTTATGGTAGAGGGAAAAATTCTTCTGCTTAGTAGTTATTACTTAGTAGTTATTGCTGTTTTTGGTTAAATCCTGGGTAGTTATTGACAAGCGTGACCATAGCTGATACGTACTTTTCCACTCTTTTTTACGGGTAAAATTTCTGAAAAAGGGCTGTCGATGGAGGGTTAAGTCGTATTATATTGCTCTATTACTAATTAATTATATATGGTGAAACAACCGCCAAATTCTTAAAAACGAATTATTTTTAGCTTAAGGTTGGAAGGCGATATTTGGTGGAACTTGTTCACAGGAAACATCTGTTAGACTGCAACCATAGCAGTGATTTCAATGTCAAGGTTCTCCACAATGTGTGTAAAGGTAAAAAGATGGATTTTCTTGAGCAGTTAGAAATTTTAAGAGCATGTCGAAACAAAAATGTAATGGTGGTTAACGACCTTTTGTACCCCTCCCACTCCTCCCCTTTATTATCAGTTCTGCTGGACTAGGCAAGTAAACCCACTGACCTTGAAGAAACTATTCCTCGTTAGCTTTTCCCCTCCCACCATCACCACCTCCTCCCTGTCTTAACCCCCCTCTCGCTAAGGTATATATAAGCTCGCAAAATTTTTGTATATTCACCTTGATAATGACAGTGTGTACTGCCGAAACCTGGGTCGGTATTAAAAACTCTTGTGGAACATACAAAAGTGTATCTTCATTATGTTTCCAACGAATTATTTTCTTTCAATTTTTATTTTGGTCCAACTTTATTAGGCAAATTAACTTCCTCTTTCGTCTATTGTTCACAATAATTTCAATAACTGTGAATCACTCTTAGAACACTGTAGTATTCGATTTCAGTTTATAATGAGATTTTTATTTTCATTTATTAAGGCAACGAAAAAATGAATATTTTATCCTTGGCCGAATTCACCCATTAAGTCTAGGTAATTTCGGATCAAATAATTTTTCCTATTTTTTGAACCACAAAACAGCTATGATCTAGAGAACACTTTAATTTTCGAGAAAGTCTTGAAAAATAATAGGTAACTGCCTGTCAATTTCTGGAGAATACTATGTAGACCTCTTGATGAGTTTTTTTCGTGGAGATGTGAAATGGAAAGGCATCTGGTTTTGCATGTTCTAATGCCTTGGAGGAACTTCGATATATTAAGGTAGCTGTAAATTGCGGCTCATTTATAAACGAGGAAGCGTTGCTAATTTTGGTCAGTTGTCACCGCAGGCTATCGTCCGCAACTGGTCCGACAAGGAAGAATAACAATCGCTTGGTAACCCTTTTTTGTTAGCCTAGTTGAGTGTCAGTTCATCTTATTGGTGTGTTCGGTTATAGGCCTCTGAAAGAGCGGCTTTCTCAATTTTGCGAGAAATGTTAGAGAGAAACCAGTTAAATATTTCATGGCAACGGGAAACTGGCTTATTCATCCGATTTTTCGTGATAGCCAAAAATTTACCGGCTAGGAATTATTGAGGGTGACCTTGTTAACGTAGCAATTCAAATGTTTTACATTCCTTCATATAAAGAACCATTACAGAGCTGTAGTATGGAGCTGAATAATTTTTGTGCAACCAGTTTTGGAAGAATTGTCTCTCAAAATGCCATTGTGCTTTGGAACATCATTCATGTTTTGTATTTCACGCACGGTACAATGGCGTGTTTAGATTCATGTTGAGGAGTTCATTTTGATATGTTCTTATTATTATTAGTATCCAAAGGCAACAGTTTAAATTATTCTGCAAACAAACCTTACATTTATCGCAGCTGAGCTTGTCGGATACTATATTGACTGTCCTATACCGAGAAACTTTACTGCTAGGCCAGGGTTTTATTAGTAGGAGCTAATGAGAGCCTAAATTGATACTGTTTTTTAGAACGTTTAAGTATCGTCTCAAATTGAAATAGCTATCGTTCCAAATTTACTTTCTAAATTTGCATCACGTTAGCGAAACTTAAGGTCTGCATCTGCATGGTTAAATATCTATAACTATTCGAAGTGTTGGATGAATATTATGCATAACTATTTGGTTATGCATTTCTATGCTTGCATGATTTGATTAAGCACCAGAGATTGTGCGTACATAATAAAGTTGGTATCCAATTACTCTACTTGTGAAACTTCACATCTCAGTTGTCGAAATAACTTGAATACCGTAATAAATTCCTACGTATTAGATTCAATGACATGTTTGGCATAAATTATATACTTGTGCTGTGCTTAGGTGCTTTGTGTGATAGTGAAATGGTTGAAACCTTATATATTATGCTCTCAAATAACGATACATTCTTTCGACGTATAACAATTTTATTTCTGGGTAGCGGTGATAAAAGTTTCCTTAAAGTTAAGAAATCATTTCCAAGGAAGCACTTTAATTATTTATTGAATTAATAAATGACAATATGTTAAATTCGTTTTAGCAAGTCAAATACGTGGGCCTTTATATTATTTTTGAAGAGAGAAATGGAGGGTATTGTGTGCTTTATATTCGTATCGTTCTGTGATCATTCCGAAATTTCAATTCACTTAGGTGGAAATTTTTATTCATCAGCTCTTCAACCTAACCAGGAATATCTTTGGTGAAGATAGTGACGGGGGAAATGAATAAAGTGATTTTGTGCCGCCGCCTGTGAAATTTTAGACTGTCGCAAGCAGAGAGGCGATTTTTAAAAGGGCTTTTGAATCGTTTCGGATTCTCGAGTTAATTTCGTAGAATTCAATCTCTTTCTTCAATGGAGTTCAATCTATGCCTTAAAGCTCCCGATACGAACGTGATTCAACACCAAACCCATTTTATATTTTCACTGCTGTACCGGGATTTTTTTCTGCGGTGTTTCGGTCGTAAATGTATGCAAAGGCTGCCGTAGACTCGCTTGGTTTTATATTCCACCCGAAACGGTGCTATAAATGGAGTCTAAATAGTGGCTGTAAAAGCCAGAGGCAATAGGGATGTTTGATTTGCAATTCTAATGTGAAGCAGTGACGAGGTACCGCCAAAATGACATACTTTTGATGCGGAGACTCCTGCGAAATAATGCGTAACTTGAATCCATGTTATTATCTTGTCAACTTTTATTTATCTCTGCTGGATAATTGAAACCAGGGTTTCGTTGGATGTATAATTTCAATTACTTAATATTTGTATTTGGAAACAGAATATATGGGACACAATTTTTAGGTTTTGCTGCTTCGAGCTGGATTAAAATGGAATGATATATATTATTCCTGCATATTCTCTTGTAATAGAGACAAGGTGACAGATTGTATTGTAGATATCGTACAAAACGCAAATAATTTATTTCAAAATTACAGAATATGGGCACTTTTGCGTATTTACCAATGTATTATACGAACGGCACATTTTTCTTCTTTAAAATCTTTTGGTAGCTACAAAAATAAGGTTTTTTTTCCTAATCGTAATAGCCTATGAGCCATAAATTAATTTTGTCTGAATGGAGTTTTTTAAATGTAAAATTTCCCTTTACTCTGCGTATTATAATGTAATATATGTTTTATTACAGGAGAAGCAGTTTGGAATCAGCAAAAACAGTTAATAGTTAGCATAAAATTTAGATGTTGTGCACATGTTTAAGTACTCGTATAAATATTTATAAAAATATTATAAGGAGTCACCTACGCTGTGGAGTACATATTTTCAACATTGAAATGCGTCTTTGTGTATCATGTGTGAAAAATCGAAGCATTTATCATTATGTATGTTGTTTTCTCATACGAAAAACAGTCAATTAATATAGTTAAAAAATTTCTCCCCAAAAAAGGAAAAAGAAAGCCTAGATAAACTTCGAAAAAACATGTAGAATTATTGTTCCGAAATTAGGGGATAGGGAGGTAGATTGCCTGGCAATGTCATTGGTGCAATATGCTTTATCGTGTTGACATTCCTTTGTTTCATGCAAACATCTACCAGATCAATGCAATCAAAAAATAATTCGAAACAAATTTAATGGAAAATTCCCAATTCATGCCCATCAATCAAGAAATGCAGCAATTTTCGTTAACATTTCCGTGATTTCATGATTGTTTTTCATAGTTTGAGTGTTATATTTCTATTAAGGTTATAACGTTGTTGGCGAAATGGAGTTGGTGACATAGAGGCAGGCATGAATCTTGAGGAGGATTTTCTTAATGAAATATTTTAAACCTTGGGATGATCTTGAATAGTAGATCATTGAGTACCTATAGAATGCAAGAGAGGTAAGGAGCTAAAAGAGTTCCAAAAGAAAGGTATATTGGAAGAAGTGTGTAGATGAAATTAATTATATTTATAAATAAATAAAGATTAGACATACTATAGCGAGGGTAATGATAATTTTCTGGCACATTTTATGTTTAAACGAATTAATGACAAAAACATATCCTAGTCAATTATGATTTATTTTCAGATTCCCAACTTGCTGGTTTATTTTTTAAATAAACCTGTCTAAATTGTTCATGATGACTCGTAAATGGTTTCTGCAATTTAAAATAATTTTAAAGCCGCCTTTGTGGAACCAAAACGCGTAGGTGACCTATGATTCCTTTGTTTAATTTTCGATTGTAAATTAGTTAAAGGAAAGAGACAATGCATTTGAAGGTGCGGCGAAGTGCTGTTGCTCCAATAACTTACGGTTTCAATTTTCAGCGTGGATGGAATAGTTTTGAAGGCAATTACTGCGGACTATATATTAGCTTCACCCAAAAGTACAGGATAAATTGTGAAAATGCCGCTTAGGAAAAATCATTTGCATTCACCGGGAATCAAATACGGATCTTTCGAATGTATTTTCTCAGCTTTCCGTTTGATGTAGGTGATTGAATAGTCGACATTTTTGTCTGGCATAGGCCGATAACTTTAAAACATCGTTATAGTTTAACGGTGCACCTTTAATTTATGTATTATGATTTAAGTCTTAAATTTGTTATTTCATTAACAAATATTTGTATATTATTCTATATTACCATTATATCAATTTATTGTTCATATATGTGACCAGTACTCATTCAACAATATTTTCATAAATTGTATCAAAATAAATTGACATGAGGGAAAAGAAAGGTATAGGAAAACAATACAAAAGGGATTACGATAGCAGTGAAGTGGAAGAAAGTGTGAGCCAAAAATCAGAGGGTAAAATATATCTTGATTGGAACCCAAAGCCAAATATATCCATCCAGATCATATATCGCGTTGCCTGATTTTCCAACAGCAATACCTGATCACTAGTGGGTAATCTAAGTGTCCTGGCTGCCCAATTGGTAGATCACACGGTGACATCAAGATACTATGAGTTTGAGCACCAGTCAAGTCACATTTTTAAATTAATTCGACCGGGTCAGGTGATATACCGTGAAACAGCCAGTTATGACTTAAAATAGTGACTCTGTCGCACTGTACTCGCCACTGTACCTTATTTTTTGTAAGTATACATTGCAACGCCTCAGTGTCATCATGAGGACTCTGGTGAGGAAATACTGTGTGACATCCTATTTTTCTATTGACTAATATAGCTATATTATTATTGCTGAATATATATTGGAATGGATCAGTTTTTCCGATGATTTCGCCGAGGCGTTAACACGCATAGAAATAAAGATGGGATTGTGGTCACGGGAATAGTTTTATTATTTGTTATTATACCCGTACCTCGGAGGTAAAGCACACTGTATGTTTTTCTTGTTTTTCAGGAGAGCAGTTTAAAGCTTTTTTAAAAATTTAACCAGTAATTACCAGTAGGGCAGGAAAGATGTTTACAACATCTTTATGTCACAACGTCATATTCATCAAGTAATTAATGGTCGAATTAAAAAACAATCTTATAACTGCTCTCCTGAAACATTAGGAAAATGGACATAGTGTCCTTTACCTGCGAGGTATAGACACTGTGCAATCCGCCACTAACCTTTTCCATGTGTGTTCTTATCCGAAGCGGATTGAGGTCGTTGTTTAGGAGAAGGCGGATCATTACTTTCCTCTGCGTCATGATGGCATGGAATCCCTCTCAGCGATAGTGCGACTGAGGTCTGATCTAAGTTGACAAGTGGCATTTAGATATTCCCTATCCATTTAATTAATTGTGTGTTAAGCTGGTGAAATTGAAACTTTCATTGGAGAGTCACCTTTAAAGATTACCCTTTTTCAGTTTAACATAGGAGGGGGAGGCAGATTAAAAGAAATATAATTTATTAACTAAGGCAAGCGAAGTGTAGTAGAAAGGCATCTCGACTGAATAATAGAGAGATGGTACTCTTCAACAAAGTTATCAGTGATGTATGACGTGTTCATTCTCAAACACACTGTAAAAAATAGCAATGTGAAGCTATTGATTTAGAGGTACATGAGGAAACACGTTCTACTGAAAAACAATTGAGATTCATTGAAGACTTCCGTCCTCGCTCGTATTTTTTCACGACCATGACTTTTTTTACAACAACTACTACACACTACTTAAGAAAATTATTCTACTATGTGTGTGATTGGCAATCAAGTGAATTGTAAGAGAGGACAATGCTGTCTTAAATTCGCTTGAAAAATAAATACAATTATTATTATTACTATCATCCTTCCCTCATGGCGCAAATGACCTTAGCTGTCGGTCGCCTCCTGCAAATATCATACCATACTTTGGGACCCTTTGATCCGAGCGTATGAATGAGTCTCATATATTGTTATATTTATATTCGTACTTTGTCTGCCCTTCGCTGATAATGAATCTATATGCTTGGAGGGATTTAGGCGACCAACCCCTGGAATGAACACCTAACGGTGTAGCGAATAGAGTTCCAATGAATTGTCGTTACCGCGTGCGGTGCTCAGCTTTCCGTTCGCTGCATTACTCTTGTCAAGAAATACGTGCTTTCCAGGTCCTGCTCTGCATTTTGTAGTCCCTGTGGGCGGTGATCCTAGGACGAAGATGCTTCAGTTTCGCCACTTAATACCTACTCCTCACTGAACGAGGCCCAGGTCATGCGTGAAGCAAACGCCCACGGATCCTACGTAGGATAGGAAACTCACGCATCGCAATCGCCATAAACAAATACATACGTTGGGGACGGAAGTCTTTAATGAATCTCAAATGTTTTTCATTAGGACGTGTTTCCTCATGCACCGTTAAATCAATAGCTTCACAAGCCGAAAAAACGTGGGAAAACCGCAAGTGGATGCTGTGATCAATCCGTGGGTAGCAAACTCCCGATACGCATGGAAATATTAGTGTGAGTATCCAGGGAATAAGAAATCTCACTGCGTAGTATCATGCGAAATTATTTGCCGTGCGTCACGTTTTGACTACTTTCCACGTAGTTATCCACAATATACTTTGAGTAAATGTGGCAATGAGTCTTTTGTTTCAGATCTTGTAACAGCATTTTATTCTGCTAATTTTAATTTTAAATTTCGCAATTAACTGTGGGAGATTGATTTATTTTATGGCATTCGATTGATTAAAGCACTGTAGAGGAATAGGTTTTCTTGCTAAGAGATTGATGAGTTGAGTTTTCATCGGGTATTGAGGCATGTATTACCAGTCTTCTCGTGGGCACCTGTTGTGCTAAAAAGGATGCGTGTGACGTCGGTGAATTCAGCTGATATTGGCATTTATATTGACTTAGAAATGGTTGTTGCTCCTTACTTTTTCATATTTTTCTCAATAAATATTACAGAAAAACCGTGACACTCATTAATTTTTCAATTCTTTAAATTTATTTGGTATGTGCCATTTTCAAGTTGTGTTCCAAATTCATGGATGCACGTAGCATTTTTAAATTGGAGAAGATCTTTAATTTTTATACCTTGCCTATCACATGAAATCTTCAGAACAAAGGAAGTCGTTCGTTTGGAACGTATAAAAAATTAAAAAGCAGATTTTAACGGGTAAAATCTGCATAAATACCTGTTCGTTTAAAAAAGGGTTTAAAAGACTGCCAAGTGACGTTTAAGAAATTCTCGGTTCTCTATCTATAACATTTAAAAGTTTAAATTTATGAAATGTTCATGAAAGGTATTTTGAAGTATTTTTACCAATATTTACCGAAATTTGTGGTGACTAATCGAATAATATCTATGAAATCTCATCACCTTATTACAATTATTGTGAAAAGACCTCATCGTGGACTGAGCTATAAGCGCTTTTTGCATAGAGTTACTTCCTTTTACTATTTTTGTGAGATTTATTAAAAATGATTGGCTATCGACTGTGGATAAAATTAAGTAACTAACGAAAAGGCACGCGGAAAAACTTATCAAGCAGTGATTCATACTGTAGAAATTTAAAAGTTTTTATCCATCCTGAAGTTAAAACATGCCACTTATAAGCGTAAAATTAATGAAATTTTAAGTCCAAAGGCCTGAATTACTCCTGGAAGTTTGCAAACAAGGTAACTTACACAACTTTGTAGCCTTGTCACCTTGACTGGATGTAAATGTCACAATGCCTATGCCCACGTTATTTTAGTGCGTAATGAAAATTTCGACGCATTACTGATCCCTTTATTATATTTTCCCCCAATGATGGCTCAATTGAAATATGTAATCTTTGGGGGCGTTTAAGCCCTATTATTCAAGTATGGTTGATTTGATTCTGCGTAATTTTAAGTTTTTTATTTAAAAATGCCTCGTAAAAACAAATCGTGACCAAGCTAATGGGGCAGGTTTAACCTGGATTCAGATGAGTCTTATTTTAGTTTTTTTTAGCCATTCATAACTTTGAGGATCTCTGGTCCTGCGATGTCTTCGATTTTATCGATTTATTTGATATAGAAGACGAAAGGGAACCTAAAAATCTACCACGAAAATGGTCTACAACTATGTGCTATTTTTCCTGTGCCATATAAACCAAAATAATTTCAAGATAAATTCGTAACATTGTTTGCGGATGATGATTCTTCAATAACCATTTCTTTGTAGATTATGCTGGCCCCTTTCAATTCAACTCAGGATTGTTGTATAGTGCCGGGACAATTACTTAACTTTTTCCTCTTTCATGTCCCATAAAAACTGAAGTACTAATAAGTGTTTTAAATTTTACGGACTCTTGGCCACTCGAAATTTTCGAAAATCCCGCCTTGTTTGCCTAATTGTAGGTACTCTGTACACCTAGCTTAAAATCCGATGGCGGCAGAATCCTAGATGGTGAGTTTTGCGGCTTGGGACGGCTTGCTTGCATCTATGTGGATGGCCTCCGTGGTGGGAATCGGTGTCCGGCAGCTGAAAGTTAACCTGAAATGATCAATTAGTTTTCTAATGATATAGTATTGAGTAAATTCTCAATACATTTGGCAAGATTTATGATTATTTTGAGGGGATTTGGAGTCGATGGTGAGGCAGGAAAGATTACGCGACCCTACGCACTTATGGCCTTCGCGAGAAAAGGTTCCATTATCAAACGAACAAACATGACGTCAAAAACCGCTAGTTTTGCTCTACAGGTGCCTATACGTCAATGAGTTTTCGTAAAGGTAGTGACTACGCGTGAGCAGTGAGGAACTACGTGAGGCCATCATGGCCTCCATGAAGCACAGAAAAGTTGCGTGTGAATTCACTTAAGCTAGGTGATCTACATCTACATCTATATAATACCCCGCAAGCCGCCTAAAAGGCGTGTGGCAGGGGGTGTTAGGACACCAGCCGTTTACAGCTAAAAAAATAAACAAAATGAAGTACTCTAACGAGGTTGGTACTAGCGTTTATTAAAGTCCTTTATGGTTCAGGGAAAAAACGAATTCCCATATCTATCCGTTCGGCAAAACATCTCTCTTAATTTATCGCTTCTATCGGACCTGGAAATGTAGTGTGGCTCTAATATTATGTTCTCTGTGTCGCTCTTAACGATATCCATTCTCAATTGTTCAAGCAATCTAAGCCTAGCGCGCAGCCTCCGAGTCTCCAATGGCTCCCAGCCTAATTCGATTAACATCTGGGTAACGATGTCTGTACGCCCGTAGCAGTTTTTGACGAAACGCGCAGCCTTCCTTTGTATTTTATTAAGCTCGCGGATTAAGTCTTTCTGCACGGGATCCCATGCGCTCGCTGCATATTCAAGGTGCGGTCGAATGATGTTGGCACTTTTGCTCATGAAGGTCATGAGTGCGAACGATCATTATTTGCTCTTGATGATCGAAGGGGTGAAAACCATTCCTCCGCATTTGTAGCATAGTGCAAAAAAATCCGGGTTCGCGCTGTGAAAAAGTTTTGTGACACCTTTTCGAGACTTCGCAAGAGAGTTTTTTTTTTCGAGAATTGGCCGTACGAAGTATTGCTTAAAAATGCATTACTAGAAACGAAGTTTCTTTGATTGCTATGGGCAGTATTTTTGGATCACATTCGGGCAACTTTTCTCTATTTTTCCCAGTAAATAGAGTTAGAAAACAGAAAAACCATAAATATTTTGATATATTTTGACATTTCCGTAATTGCTCAGTTTAATAATGCGTGATCGCAATCTTTTCGAACACCTACCTCCTCGCATGGGCATCTGTTGTGCTAAAAAGATGGCGTGTGACGTCATAGTAATCAGCAGGTACTGGTACCTTATTTCTATTTTTATAAACAGGAATTTAGCCCCTTTATAAACCATTTTTCATATTTTTCTCAGTAAATACTGCATACAAACCATGAAACCCATGTATTTGTTGAAAATTCGCACCCGTTGTCATACTGATCACGTGTAAACACTTCATTTTCGGAAACTCATTGACGTATAGGGACCTGAAGTGCAGAAATGGCGTTGTTTGACGTCAGAGAAATCAGCTGATGTAGGAACCTTTTCTCGTCAAGGCCACAAGTGCGTAGGGTCGTATCTGTGACGCTTGATGACCGAGGGGAGGGAGCAATCTTTACTCCTACGCCCTGTAGTGCATAAAAAATCGACATCCGCGCAACGGAAGGAGTTCTCTTGACAATTTTTTCGCGACTGCTCGCAAGAGAGGGGCTTTTTACTGAGACTTGGCTGGCTGGAGTTTTTTTCCCTCCGCTAGGGTGCGCTAGGTGAGCGAACCTGATAACGCAACAAGTGGTGGAACGAATAGTGTTAATTATTATACAAATACTTCTTAAGAAAAATAGTTCCCTTGATTTCTATGGAAAAGATTGTGGTATCCTTCTCAAATAATATTTTAGTTTTACTTTCAATAACTGCTGCGTAAAGAGCAAAAAATGTCTTCATTGGGCTTGGTGGCTGCGGGGTACAACCCATGCCTGCTAAACCGAAGGTCGTGAGCTCGTGTTGGTAGCTTTCCCCAATCCAGGGGATGCATATTTGTGATAGCCCGTTGTTAATTGCTGATACCCCACGGTGTAAAGACCTAATACTGTTGTTTTAGGTAAGGTTAATATAAATAGAAAAATTAAAAAAAATAGGTCGTAGTCGTGGGCACTGGTATCCCACGCAACCATATTTTTGTGAAAACCTCACCACCTGAAGTACTAAAAGGAAGAAGCGTGTGGCGTCAGAGCAGTCAGCTGACGCCTTTGCTCTGGAAGGCCAAGAGTGCGTAGGGTCGTATCTGTGAATATTTGGATAAGCATTCGAGGACACATTTTTTCGAAAACCCCGCCACCTGAATTTCTGGAACAAGATGCTAGTGACGTCAGAACAGTCAGCTGACACATTTGCTCTGGAAGGCCAAGAGTGCGTAGGGTCGTATCTGTGAATATTTGGAAAAGCATTTGCGGACACATTTTTTCAAAAACCCCGCCACCTGAATTTCTGGAACAAGAGGCTTGTGACGTCAGAACAGTCAGCTGACCACTTTACTCATGAAGGGCAAGAGTGCGTGGGGTCGTATCGGTGACGCCTGATCGTCGAAGGAGGTAGACACCCGCGATATTTCCTCCTACGTAGTGTAAAAAAAGTGTGTCGAGGCCCGCGAAACGGATCAAGTTTTGTGACAACTTTTACGCGGCTGTTCGCAAGAGTGGGATTTTTTGACGGTGCGTCGCGACGCCTGTCCGGGATAATGTTTTCCCTTCTCCCACCGCTCTTTTTCCGCCTCGTGTGTTTCGGATCCCGCGTTTGAGTGTAGGTCATTCACGTGCCCCTGCGAATGTTGAGCGGAACGGGGTGAGGGCATAATGGAATGGCGGGGTACCGGTATAGCGTTGTTGGCCTCCCTGCTAAGGGCAATGAAGTAGGGGGTGTCGTAACATAAACACTGTTTAAGGGATGGGGTTCTCTTGGGGTGAACGTGAATATTCTGATGGCGTGCGTGAAGCGTTACGAATGCAGGGAGTGAATGATATGGCATGTATATTTCCATTTTGAAGTGATATTGTCTTGTAATATTTTCTTCTCAATATAGCCCTTTTCAGCGAACCTTGAGGACCTAGTATTGGAATATTTCTACTGCTTAAAAGACACTATGAAGGTCAGTATGGTGTTGTGGTCTCCTAACCAGTCGGTCCAAGTTCAAATCCTGGTAGTCATAGAGGTTTTTTATAGGCTCTCCAATCATTTCTTTGTGGTGGTCACTTCGAGGACAGCACGCCGTCCGTCGTATAGGACGTTAAGCCGTGGTCCCCATGGCGCATTCTGTCAAGAGAAGGCTACTGCTTAAGCCAGGTTTCTCTCCATCTTTCCTTTCCCTCACGACACGAATGACATAGATGTTGGTCGCCTCCTCCAAATACCAAACTTTAAGCACACTGATTGTTACACTCTTTGCTTAAGGGCAGTGAAGTAGAGGGTGTCGTAAAATAAACACCGTATAAGGGTTGGGATCTATTGGGGTGGACCTGGATATTTTTTTGCGTGCGTGAAGCATTATGAATGCAAGGAGAGAGTGATATGAAGTGCATATTTCCTGAAGTGCAAGTGATACAATATTTCCATTTTGATTTCATATTGTTGTATAATATTTTCTTTTGAAATATAGCGTGAAACCTTAAGGGCCACGATGTGGCAAATGATAAGAGCGGTGATAGAGGTATTTCATAGACTTCCCGATCCTCGCTTGGGTGCTTAGTGGAGGGCACTTCAAGTACAGTACTCAGTTTATTGAATGGGACGTTAGCCGTAATCGTCGAGGCGCCTTTCGTTAACTGTATGCTAATGCCGAAGCTGGGTTTCTCTCCGCCTATCCTTCCAAAAATTAAAATAAACACCATTTCAGAAACACTTTCTTCCGTACCGGAGTTTCCGTAAAATAAACACCGTTTGAGGGATGCGGTTCTGTTAGGGTAGACGTAGATATTTTGATGGCGTACGTGAAGCGTTACGGATAAAGGGAGCGAGTGGTGTGTTAATATGCATTTTCTATTTGGATTTGATATTGTCGTATAGCGTTTTATTCTCCAATTAGTCCTAAACCGTTAACCTCGAAGAAAAAATAATTATGTCGGTGATAGAGATTTTTTTCATTGACTTCCCGATCTTTGCTTGAATGCTTAGTGGAGGGCTCTTCAAGTTCTTAGTTCGTGAAATTAGACGCTAAACTGTAGTCCCTGTAGCGCCATTGTTAGGGTAATGCCGAAGCTGGGTTTCTCTCCACTAACCCTTCCTTACTGTAAAATAAACGTCGTTTCAGCAACACTTCCTTCCGTGCTGGATTATCCGTAAAAAAAAACACCATTTAAGGAATGGGGCTTTGTTTGGGTAGACTTGGATATGTTGTTGGCGTGCGCGAAGCCCTGCGAATGAAAGAAGTGAGTGATATGTCATCCATATATCCATTTGGATTTCATATTGTCCCTTAAATTTTTTTTCCTGAAATAGGCCTATGCCGCTACCTTGAGGAGCACGTAGAGGTATAATCTTGTTGCTTGAAAGACACTGGGGGGATTGGGTTGCTGTGATGACTAGATTTTTGGCATCCTTTCTAGTCGGGCCGGGATCAAATCCCTGCGGTAATACACGTTTTTTATTATACTATGCGATCCTTCCTTGAGCGCTTTGAAGGCACTTCATGTACTGCACTCCTTCCGTCGGATGGGATATTATGCCGTGGACCTCGGGTTGCCTTTATTTAACGGTAGGCTAATGCTGAAGCCGGGTATTTCTCCATCTTGCCCTCCTTGCCCATCCCTCATGACGCAAATGACCTCAGCTGTCGGTTTTCTCCTCCAAATACCAAACTTGAAAGATACTAATGGCTGGAATTTCTAGTTGAGGGCAGTGGAGTAGGGTTTGTCGTAAAATAAACGCCGTTTAAGGGATGCGGTTTGCTTTGGGATAGATCTATATATTTCGTTAGCCTGCGTGGAGTCTTAAGAATGCAAGGAGTGTTATGACATGCCCGTTTCTATTTGGTTATGATATTGCCATGTGATATTTTCTTCTCTTAAAAATCCTTTGCCGCAAAGCATGAGAAACGCGTTTTGGAATATCCATGCTAATTGAAAGATCCTGGTTTGACTTTTTTATTTGTAACAAATAATCATAAATCCAAAAGATAAGTATTTTAGTCGGAAAAATAAGTACACGAGGAAAGAGAGCAAGAGGGAATCGGAGGAATTATCTTGATAGGGAGGAATGGAGGGCTGCAGTGTATCAATGTCTGAAGGATCTAATAGATGCGTAAACCGGGCGTTGTTACTCCCTGTAATGGAGTGTATTACATTTGCTTTCACGAGGTATACTTCTTTTAGGGGGGTGGGGTTATCTATGCTTGGGTCAACCAAGATATAATGTTAGCGAGCGAGAATCCTTGCGTAGTGCGGGTATCGAATGATACGACATGCGTGTTTGCTCTTGAATGTGATGCTGTGTTTTCTATTTTCTTCTCAAAATGTTCCCTAATATACCAATCTTGCGGGTTTTTGGCATATTTAGTGGTAGCACTGACCTGCTGGCACAATGGTCTCGAGTTAAAATCTTCGTTTTTCACTTGCGAACTATTGGCACATTTCTCCTTATTGATGTAATTTTATAGGGAACGATATTTCAGTGTTTTGAAACCAAATGAAATTTCTATGGATGGCGGTATAGTTCACCATGAGCTAAACAACAAAGTTTTGAACGTCATGTATGCTATCTCTACGTTTCAGGAGAAATCTGCAATACTTTAGGTGGTGGTAGAGGAGACAATTTTGAGCATTTTTTGTCCTATGAACGTGGAGTCGCCACTCCTTAGTTATTCACCATGGCAACGCAAAAATTTTGTTGGATGCAGTTACCCTGAAAACGGTTTTTTCTTGGGTATCCAGCCTTTTCGACAGTCTAATTTGTAATCTTAATTTTCTAGGACCTAAAGTAATATAGGTTGGACGAAATTGTGTGAATATTATTGCCAGAATCAATTAACCTGTGAGCTTAATTGAATGAGAGCTTTGAGCGAATATCAACAAAACAGTTGCGCAATTTCACCCATTTTGCGACATCTTTTTTTATAGGCCTTTTCCTTCTTTAGAGCTGTCCAAATATTTATCCGGACCGTTTACGCTTTTGGTTAATTTTCAAACTATCTACCCATTGGGCCACTACTCTATAATACCAATTTTAGAGGCCATCCTTAATTCAGCTTTCCCTAATCCGTCATTTAATACCCCACTTCATTTCGGCCTAAGGCCTGTTTCCTTTAATTCTATCCACGTTCCCCATAACCTCTTCGCCATTTTCTTTCACCCTTCCTCCCATCACGGTACACACAATCCCCTCTCTCCTTAATGCATCCTCCATCCACATCATCTTTCACTCTCCCTCTCTCAGCTTGCAATTCCCTCTTCTAAACCGCTATGTCTACAACTTCCTTGTTTATATGAAGTAATTACCTTGAAATTGAGGTATTTCAGGTCGATGAAGGTATAATTCTGACGTGCGTGGAACCTTATACATTGTCGGGAGTATTCCATATTTGTCATTGGTGTTTCATGTATATTTCTCCGCCATTCACGCACCAGGCTTTGAAATATTACACGTTATCGCTCTGTGCGGCTTTAGCGTAGGTTTGAGGCTCTCAACCGGTTGTCACTTCATTAAAGTCCTTTCTTTATAGCGTTGCCATTCTTGATGGACCGCGAGGTCCTAACTACTAGTACCATGAGCCTAGTACTTTATTTTAGTAGGTACAATTGCCATGGGAATGCAGGAACCTGGATAGCATCGTGGTCTGGAAAGCCAAAGGTCCGAGGATTGATATCCGGTCCAGGGGAATTTTTTCTCTTGGCAATTCATATGTATCATACCTATTTGATCAAAACTTGAAATTAGAATTTCTAGCGGTAAATTGAATTGGGTAATGGCATCTAAAGTCAATTATTTATTTGTGATATCTCTAATGCATCTACAGGGTGCATAGGAGTCGGAATGGGACACAGTCCCTTGCTAGAGGTTAAGGTGATGGAGCCAGTAGAACAAGGTGTGCGAAAATTCCACACAGAAAAAATCATTCGCCTTGACTGGGATTCGAACCTGGATCCCGGATAGACGAATTTTTGGACTTTACCGGACAAGACGGTGTGGACTGCTGAGCATATCGATGGCTAAGTTCTAACAACACGTGTCTCAAATTCGGCCGGTGTGAAACAGGCATCTTAAACAAAGCGTAATAGCACTAACTCATTTTTTGCCAGCGTTCCAAAATCGGAACAAAAATATTGATCTCATGAATTGACTTTATCTTTTTCCATTAGAATATTTTAAAATGATATTAATTTTATTAGCAAGGCGTAACATGAATACTGCCATCATTGCACATTTCTTGTAAATACGATTTATGTACTTAGTATAAATGAAAATAACAAAAAATACAAAAAAATAATTCGGGAAAAAATGGGTTAAAAATAAAATACAAGCAAAAAACAACTCTTTGTTTGCAAATGAATGCTTCTTTTTCAGTTTGATGAACTTTTGGTTTTTAATTTCAGCGTGCAAGTAACAAATATTAATCGTTTTTTGCTCTTCTCAAAATCTGCTATTTTTGAGATAAGTGTTGTTAGAACTTAGCCATTGATATTATGCGACTAGCAGTCATAAGTCGTTTGCACCTCGCCGCAGTCGGAGAGCAAAGTCCGAACTTCGATCACTGAGAGGTGTTCGCACTTGAATACTTTAAGTATACTGGGACTAGTCATGGTGAAGACGGTGTCACCCTCCATCCAATCTTTATTTTATCCACCCCATATTTATTAATTTATTTTTCTCAGATTTTGACATCCGATGGAACATTTTTATGTAAAGAGTTTATAGCTCAGCAATCAGTTTAACAATTATAATAATCATTGGAACCAATTAACAAGAATGAGCTATATACTACTATACAAAATTTTTTCAAGTTAATCAAATACAGCAGAATAAAATAATTTGAGCCAATTAACATGTACTAAAATTTCAGGTTAATCTAATACAATAGAAGAAAATAATTTGAAACAATTTGCAGAAATGAACATTTACAAAAATTTCAAGTTAATCAAAGTAGTCCACAGATTTTTCAAATATGGGAAAGATGCCTCGGTAGTTTAGCTGCCTAAAAACTCGATTGGAAATCGGGGTATCCGGGTTTGAATCCTGGTCAAGGCGAATGAGTTTTTCTATGTGTAATATTCGCATAACTTTTGCATTTCGGGTGATTCCGTCAAGTTTTAACCGTGGCTAGTCCCGATATACTTAAATCAGAACAAGGCGGCGTTTAACGCTTCCATTTCGAATAACAGCCCATACGCCATCTTCTCCGGCAACTGGGAACGACATGGCTGCAGACGAGTGGCACTGCGCTGGTGTCTGTCTTTTGTTTTTTAACAATTTTTATTATTTCCGGAGGAAATAAAACAAAATATCACGCCCTCGAGGTGGTTTTGCGTAGGATGTGTGACCCGAGAAGATAAAAATAAAAAAAAAACTCCGGAACTTGGACGGACACCCATCCCATTAGCATTGTTATCATTAATTCGTGGCAAGTTGTATTCCATGTTTGCGGGCGAGAGAATGTATAAAGCTTTATGAGTTCTGCGCTGCAGGAATTGTGTTAGCTCGCAGGCTGTAATGAAAAATGATTATCTCTCCTGCGAGGCATTACGGAAAGAATTTTTTCCTGCTGAAAATGTTAATCCAAAGGAAAAAATGTCTTGCACTGCTGAAAAATGGTAATTATTTCGTGGGATAAGCAATCAGTTAGCGGAAAAAGTAGATCATACTCTGTCTTTACTCGTCTCCGCATTGGTAATTTCTCTTTTAACGGTATTACTAGCTTGAAATTTCTGCCGATTCACGCTTTTCCATTATGCTTCGTTAATACCGCTGGCTGGTGAGCACTCCCTATTCTGCCGAAGCAATACAATTACCGCGGAGCAATGTTTATTCTGTGGATTATCTTTGATTCCTTGAAATGGTTATTATTTCGTTTCCAATTTCAATTGTCGCTCTTCTTTAATGAGAAGCGTTTCGATCTCGTGCACGTGAAATCCATTAAATTTGGAAACTGCATTTCTAGGTTTATGAGACTTTGCTCTATGACATAATATGAGTTTCTTTCAATTATGTGGCGCCTCATGTCCTTGGCCCTACGTTCATTTGAAGGCGAATGTATGCACATTATATTTATTCATTTTCGCGAGTCCTTTTTAATCCAAAATTTGGCATTACTCATCCAATTGTATTTTAGCACTTTCGCGCAGATCATTATTTCTCCGCGCCGAAGGCGCGTCTATTTAGCTGTCCCGGTGAGCAAAACTCACCCTAACCAGCCAGTTTACAATATAATAGATTTTTTGCGCCATTGTTTGTGTTGTGCGTGTAGCGTGTTGGTTGTGATAGCAGAAACTTAAGGCTAAAATAGATTTTTCAGTAAGACTAATACATTCATTTTTAATTAATAATAATTTTTTTTTCATATATAGAATTTTTTAAAAGTTGATTTTCCCTTTTTATTAATATGTTTTTTTCCATTTTTGCATTATGTATCTTTTTTTTAGAAAATATTTTTTATTGATATATATTTTTATTATTTTTTTTATTTAATGCAAATAGCAAAAAAATTTTTTTATTAAATTAAAATAACAATTTAATTAAAACCTTAAATACATGGCAAATTTTTCTAATCCTACAAGAAAGATAGACACAGGAAAGACTCATAGATGAGTTATTTGGTAAGGCAGTTTATATGTAATTGGAATGTCTTTTAACAGGGAGTTTCTGGTTGCCATGAGCCTGGACTTAAAATTGTTACCTATTGTTCGGCCTGGAGGAGTAGCAGTTGGTCTAACAGGAATGTTTTTCTTTCCGTCGTGGTACGGAAAGAGGAAAGACGGGAGTTGATGCCAGTAAACCAGTTGAAAAGTTCACTGACATCAGTGTGCGAATTCGGAGGAAGGGGATTGGCTGAAGGATTGATTGGTGGGAAGCTGGAATTGGTGGCTGCGGCAAAGGAGCGGATAAGTGGAGGAGGAATGTTATTTTGATTAGTTGATACATTAGCTGAAATTCTACGAGAAATCATTGCGGCTTTAGCACTTTCACTTGCAGCCCGTTGTTTTTATTCATTCCAGGTAGTGATGAGGTATAGTATTCTGCTGCTAAATGAACGATTTTGATTGATCAGTAAACCTCATTCTATGCAGCAGTTTTATAATGTCTATTGTCTGTTAATCGTAAACGGAAACATAATGCAGGCGTCACTTCACATTAAGAATATTTCTGAATAAGTCTAAAGAAAGTAGTTAACTATGGCGTTTAGTTGAATAGATGTCCGTGAGTGGAAGCAAATCGTTAACTCCGCTTTTCGCGCTTCGTAAAATTTTAATGGGTATTATGTAACTGATCCCATGGGTACATGTTTGCTGCTATGACTTGTCCACTCATAAAAAAGTAGAAAAAATTTCGAAGTATATATTTTATTTGAAATTGATCATGCTAATTACTCAGTCCTGTAACGTAAGACGATTAATTTTCAGAACCTTTTTTATTTCCTTCAATTCTCTCCACAATACTCCACAAAACCTCTCCTTTTCCCATCTCACTCAGCAATCCCCCCCTCCCAAAACCAAAATAACAACTTTCAAAAATCAGACGTTACAGTCTTTCCTCCACCCTTTTAAGAATTTTGTCCATAAATGTTTTAATGCTTCAATCACTGGACAAAATTTTATTGCGATGCCGTTGGAGTACCCCTTGCCAGATGGTGCCACACCCGAACACTTACCGAATTCCAATCTATTTGATGTCGCTCATCGCCCTGCTTAGCGCATCCGCGTTCTTATGAGCTGACCCCGGCTAGACCAGCCCCAAGGCTGCATTCCAAACTGCCTCCAATGCTGCCCTGCCAGGTGGGCTGTCCGTGGGAGTGGGCAGTCTCCCATCCTCGTCGCCAGAAAAACGTGAGCTCACACTTACGTCTGTAACGTAAGACGATTAATTTTCAGAACCTTTTTTATTTCCTTCAATTCTCTCCACAATACTCCACAAAACCTCTCCTTTTCCCATCTCACTCAACAATCCCCCCCTCCCAAAACCAAAATAACAACTTTCAAAAATCAGACGTTACAGTCCGTTATTTTATTTTTTCAAATATTGGTAATCTGATTGATATCTAATTTCAGTTGTAATTTATGAGATTAAGTAACCCATTTATAGTCATAAAAGAGAGGAGAAAAACTTGTTTTCGATCGAAGTGTCGAAACAGAGAGTATCTCTTAGTAGAAATTTCGAACAGTCTTCACTATTGCATTCTGTGAGAAAAACTTCAGCGTCCCATGTCTTATTGCTATATTTCCTGGAATACTCTCTCGGTTTCTTCTGTTCATCTTATATTTGAGGTCCTCATTTATTTGTGGCTGCATTTGTTCTTATATGATGCTTGAGTTCTAGTCTCTTTGTGAATTGATCAATTTAGATGCATAGGCGCCTCAGTGATATTTATCTTCGCCTGATAAATATTCAGTGTGATTAATCATCTCTGTGTGCTTTAGGCGAGGAAAAGGCTTTCAGAATATATGGATTAATTGGCTACCGCTTGTACTAAGCAGTGGGTACATTATTAGGCTAACATCGGAAGGTTCTTGGTTTCAAGAATGTGGTATTTGGGCATCACTTGCTAAAATGATCCTTATAGAAAGGTACTAGCCTAACCTCCCTGAATGCGTGAAATACTCTCATGGCTTTTTTTGGCTTAAGATTTAGCTTCGCCTGTCCAATCCAATTTTCGGGTTGACGTGAGAGTGAGTTATAAAGAAAATAGCATGGAATACGATAAAAAAATTTTGTAAAAAAATTTCCTCTCGATCAAAAATTCATGACGACTATTTTTTGGAAAGAAGGGAGTGGAATGAAAAAAACTGACGGTCGCCAGGAATTTCAGTTTTATACCGAGTCCAGTCAACGCGGGAATACGAAGTTCGGAGAACGTACGCGATCCGTGTAAGCGAGGCGGGCACTTAGGCTTTCTCGGAATCGGACGTCGGTAGGACCAGGAAGCGATATGGTCAGGCATAGAGTGGATCCCGGATGTAACATACGGCCTAGGACCCCATATAAACCTTTGATGAGCTACCACCGAACTCCATCCTAATTCACTTCCGATTTTCGTACTATGTAGTATCCAATTTATTAGAAGTTAGGGGCATCCATTAATTACGTGAGTCGTTAAGGGGGTTAGAGAGTCTAGCTGATTCTCACCCAATCTCACGTTGGGGATAGGGGTACTTGCAAGTATCTCGTTATTTATTTTTCGCAAGAAACAGTGTAAAATTGCGGTATTAGTATTAGTATATTTTCAACTAATTTTAAATGAAAATATCGGAAAAAATTGTATTTTTTAAATAAATCTAACGAAATGAAGCGTATATTAACGTATTTACGCATAAAATACGCATTTTGAACTATCTTACGTGAGATTAGTAGGAGAGCAGAGTGCATCGAGCCAAATCTCACGATATCTCGCTGGAAAAAATCGCCAAAATCTCTTCCCGTAAGTAATGGACGCCTCCTTACGCTTGGAGTATGTTTCTCTTCGGCTGTGAGGAATGGACAATGACAACAGTGGAAAAATCAAGGGTAGAGGCTTTCGAAATGTGCTGTTACAAAAGAATGATGAGGATGAAATGGTTAGACCGAGTTAGCGGTGAGGAAGTCCTAAGAAGAGTCGGAGAGAGGAGAAGCCTCATGAAAACCTTGATAAGAAGACGGAACAAAAATATAACCCACGTATAGAGACATGATGATCCGATGAAGACAATCATCGAAGGGCAATTAGATGGCAAGAAAGGAAACGGATGATCTAGAATGAAATGTATGGAACTGACAAAGAGGAATGTGAGAGAGAAGAAATACGTAGGTATGAAAATATCAGCTGAGAGGAGATTTGAGTGGAGAACTTAGTCAAACCAATCTTAGGATTGTGGACCAGTTATGATGACCAGTGGCACAGCGAGGGGGGGTTTTGGGGGATTAACCCCCCCCCCAGAGCCCTGAGAAATATTTAAGTTTAATCCATTTTACGTAATTGGATTAGGATTACTCATAGAATAGTGTTAGGATTAATCAAATATCTCTCAGAAACAAAATTCACTAACTCTTGATTAACTTTGTGGTATTCCATAATAAGTTTTCTTGGATATCACACAATTTCTTATACCACTTATTTTTTGCATAGCGTGACCCGGGTTTCAATGAAATATCATCATCTTCAAGCGCAAATTATGATTTGATTTAACAATTCATAATTTTTTTAACAAATCATAACTTGCGCCTGAAGATGATGGAAATTCATTGAAACCCGAGTCACGCTTTGTAAAAAATAAGTGGTATAAGTAATTGTGTGATTTCCAAGAAAACTTATCTCTCAGAAAGCCGTAAAACTCGCCATTTTGAACCATTAATCTTAGACATTTTCTGGCGGAGGGTCCCCGCAAATCCCGTTTACCGTGGCGGGTATGCAATATCCCTACAACCCGAAGTATTAGTTGCGCCTAAACCCACCCCCCCGGCCTCAATTCTTAGCTGCGCCCCTGCTGATGGCATGCACTACCTATTTGAAAATATTGCCACTAGTATTTTTTTCCATAATTTGAATGCTATGATAAAGATGAATGCTGTATCCACCCATATTTTATCAATTTATCTGGTAAGGTTATAGGGTTAAGACAAATTTATCGCTTGATGTTCCAAAAGTGAGTCGTATCACCTTTGCAGACACGGAATATCTTCTGAATCCCTAATTATCTGCGAAATCATTTGAAGGAGGTAACAGGCCACAGCAAATAGGTCTAATGACTGGTTCAGTAAAGCCATTTCGTTTGCAACGAAGCAATTGCTATCTACAATCGACGAATTTAAATACACCTGCTATTGGCTTACAAATTTCCGACTCAATATTCTAATATGTGCTTTCCCTGATTCTTTTCATTCTTGTTATCGATAAAGTCACCTTTGTAAGCAATGGCACCGTAGAGAAATATCTTTAACAGGAGCATTGATATAGCTACTACCATATGATATCTAAGTTAATGTATTTTATCCGTTCACTCAAAACTATTTTCGTCAGTAAATTTGATAAGTAAATGAAGTAACATTGTTGGCTCAACTTTCATTTGTACATGAAAATTTTGCAGATCAAAGAACGTCAGATTACCTAAAGGAAATGAGGCGGAGTGTGAGATTTTCCCCGCGTAAACTACGGTGTCGGCGAATTGTAGCCTCAACGCGGTGATAACACAGTCAATGCCTCAGTGTGAGTAAACAGAACCATTTTTGCGGCTGCGCAGTTTCTGAATGCTGACGTCAACGGTGATGTTACATGGCATCAGGAAAGTGCATTTCGATGGCTAAGTTTTAACAACACGTATCTCAAAAATAGCAATTTTTCAGGAGAGCAAAATAAACGATTTATATTTTTCATTGCACACTGAAATTAAAAACCAGAAGTTCATAAATTGAAAATTAGCATTCATTTTCAAACAAAGAGTTGTTCTTTGCTTGTATTTTATTTTTTAATGTTATTAAACTTTGTTTAAGATACCCGTCTCAAACCGACCGAATTTCAGATACGTGTTGTTAAAACTTAGCCATCGATTTGTTACTTTGAATAATGGAGAGTTTTACTTTTACCTGATTATATCATAATTTGAAGCCCGATTCCACTTATCTTTTGTAACAACCTCTATTCGGAATTAAGGTTTCACTAGAAATTATCAAATTAAATACTCAATTTAAACGAATGCTATTGACGGCCTTTGAAATTTACGTAATTATCGAAAGTTCAGGGGGAAAGGGACCGTTCGCTCATGCTAATCTCGAAATCATCATTCATTATGGGGTGTAGGTAGGAGGGAGAGAAGTATTTGTTTAAATTCATCCGAGCAGCCATTTTATAATAAGTAAAAACATTTTTATACATGCATATTTTTCGTGCGTTGGTGAGGTCATTGAAGTTCCAGTTTTTATCCCATTATGGGAGACCCGCTCGTTGAAGGAAGTAGGGTGTAAACACCAACAAAACAAATGAAGCCCTTTCTTGGACGGAAGTTGTTACCCGTTCGGCAGGAGTACTTGACGTCATCTACTTGTCCCCTAAAGGGTATACGCCATCATTCATTTATCA
Source organism: Ischnura elegans (assembly GCF_921293095.1). NCBI lineage: Eukaryota > Metazoa > Arthropoda > Insecta > Odonata > Coenagrionidae > Ischnura > Ischnura elegans. Next base: position 20,089,142 of record NC_060257.1, read on the forward strand.
TTCAAGGGGCGTTCCATTTCGGAATCTTCTTCTTCTGCTGTCCTGTTCCACTGCTTTGCCTCTAAAGCCAACGAAACTTCGCTGAGGAAGGAGATTCCGTGGTAGTTCAAGTGGTTCGGAATTCTAATTCTGGCCAAACCAATTATTTTTTACTCTCCGGAATTTTCACTCAGTAGGCGGTTTTTTTTAATATTGTACGAGACCATTATGTTTAATAGATTTTTTAACGATAAAAATGATAAATTTAACACCTTTCACATTCGAATACAAAATAAAAATCTAGAAATATTTCAATACTGGAACCACTTAGTGACTATCATTTGTTAACGGTCCATATATATTGAGAGATTGTTTGCAAACACAATTTAACATAGTGTCATTCTTATATCCATTATTAAAAAATTATGGTATTAAAAATGTAGCTCAAAGTAGTGTGTACAATATATGAACACATTATGCATACATGTGGTACATCGTCAATTCTTTTCCTTTGCCTCGTTCTCTGCCCACTGGCTGGTCCCAAAAACCAAAGTCGTCTCCGCCAACTCCTGTCCAAGGCCTCCTATTTATATAGTACATCAAAACACATATTCTAAATTATACATATATGTTTGGAAAATTTTCAATCAGACACAAATATTTATTTATCTAGAAATTATTCCTGCTTACCTTATGCATACCTTGATTTTTGCATTTATAGCTAGTGTACTCATGCGGTACCAGGTTGAATGTTGATTTGTGTATATTTCCGTGGCACAGTATATTTTCTACAAGATCGGAACATTTCAGAGTTTAATTTCATTGCATGAATGATGCATGGGACGGAATTTTTTATGATTGTTAGAAAAATAATTACCTTGGATAACGATTTATGCATTATTGTAGTTTTTATTTTCATTATTAAGGACTTGGTACGACAAAACTCGCTTTTTATCAAAACATATTCTGAAGTATATACACGCGCCACATGTAAATCCAGGTCCGTGAGCTTAGTATCTACGTGGAAGTTTAATGTGAGTTCTCTCTTTGGTTGTGTGAGAGAATGAAGATGGCCCGTGTCTTTGTGGGCGTGGTGACGTGCTCTACGGAAACGAGGGCGTAACCTCGAGCGGGTCCTTGGGCTCTATTTTCGTGCGGAAAGAGTTCTCTCGGAAAATCAACAGAGCATCCACCGTGCGGGCGTGGAACCGCGCTTGAAGTGAGCGGAGGTATGTCGGGAAGGAGGCGGCTTTAGCTGGCGGAAAAAGGAGTGCGTTCCTGGAATTGGAATCAGGAGAACATCCACGTACTAGTGGGTTAAGGGCTGGTGCGTGTGAGGGACGTTTGTAGATTAAGGTTGTTAGAGCGGCATGTCCTGAAGTCAAATGCTATACTCGGCCTATCTATTATTTACGCCAATAAAAAAAAACAAAAACATAATTATTCGAAAAATTCAAAGAGAAAAATCATTCGCCTTGACCGGGATTTGAACCTGGATTTCTAGTCGTGTGCTTTATCCAGTGTAGCTACCATTGCATTGTTACTTCGTATGCATATTTGAGGCCTACACTGGACAAGGTGGTATGGACTGCTGAGCATATGTTGCCACAAGCAGTCCATACCACCAAATCGTGTGCAAAGCGCCACAGCCGGAGAGCAAAGCCCGAACTTTGACCTCATAGTGGCGGTCGGCTGTGGATTTTTCGCACAATTTTTGCATTGCCCGTGACTCCATTAAGTTATCACCGTGGCCAGTCCTGGTATACTTAGTCAAGAGTGACCGTCTCTATGTGGTCAAAGTTCGGGCTTTGCTCTGCTGTGGCGTTGTGCTCACGATTTGCACTGCTTGCTCCATTATATGCTCAGCTATGCTTGTTCTGTTTAGTCCTCAAATTTACACTGAAGTGTATAACTCCTCGGTAGCTTAATTTGCTTGAGCACTCGACCGTAAATCGGATCGAATCCCGGTCAAGGTGAATGATTTTTTCTATGTGGATTTTTCGCACAATTTGTGCATTGCGGGTGACTAAGTAAAGTTATCTCGGTGGCTAGTCCCCGTATACTAAAAAAACAAATGGGAATGATATGTCAGTGAAATAGTGCATCTCAGCACGAAGAAAACGTCAAAGATGATTTTTAAAAGGTATTTGCAGGATTCAATTTGACTAGTTTCAATACTGCTTTGAACCTTTGCATATTGAACTGTTGAGGACACCTTTGAGTAAATATTCACAATCTGGGTGGTAAATCATAAATAAATATATTTATTAAAAAGCAAAAGATATCTCAGACATATCTAAAATCCAGGAAACTAAATATATTTACGTAATAAAGGCGAAGTCGGTGTAGTGGTTTTCGTTTTGCGATGTTGGCACCAGAGATTCTCAGCCGCCTTGCCAGTTTGAGGCAGTTTTTCGCAAATATCTTTCTTATTTTATGATGGACTTATACTTTCCCGGACGTATTCAGATTAGTCCAAAAATTTTTCTTCTAATGACTGCCGTCTCAACAACTTGTTGTTACAAACAGCTCCGCCAGCTCGAAAAAACCAAATTTCTCCATAAGAGCTCATGTTAAATTATCCTAATTTTACTTTGAAATTACTCACAAACGGTACATAGGAATCTCTTTGTCTTAGGGTCATTAAAAATGCGTCTATCAAAGAAAATGCGACCAAAGTTTCATCAAATTCTTGCGAATTTTATCGAAGCGTTCTCACTACCTTAAGCTGGCTTCCTCGATCTTCTTTAGAGCATTCAACTGTTTAACACTATAAGGACCAAACGAGTAATTTTGACGGGTAACCTCCAGTTACTAAATCATATTGCTTAGAATTTTTTTCTGCAGTCATAACTTTTTCTTACTTTAATTTATAATTTATGTTACGTATTCTGTTTAAATATAATTTTTTACTCATAGAAATGGAGTTGAATATTATTAATTCTCACATTCGAATGCAAAGTACCAACTTGGAGATATTTCAATCCTGGAGCCACCTTGAGGTCGTTACTTGCCAGCTGTTTGAAAGATTGTTGGAAAACACAATTGAACATAAAGTCATTCCTCTTTCCTCTATAAAACATCATGATATTTATAATATAAGTCGAGCAAACCCTCCTTAACTTTGAATATAAAAAAACAACCCGTCCAAATGACGGGTTAGGCGTTTCTGTTTTATTTAATACGATGATTTGTATTTTTTCATTAAATATCGATAACGGCCATTTTGATGTTTTAGTTTGCACATTTAGGCATTTTTCATTCCTTTTAGTAACCTTAACTATCTACGAAAGCATATCTACATATAAGCAGCATATCTACGAAAATGAGTGGCGTGTGGTTGGTCAGAGCAGGGTAATAAGGAACGACGTGACCTCTGTTCATTTTATTTTTTTTAATCTATGCATTTGCATGTATTTTAGAGTTTGCTCTAGGCTAGCTCTAAAATACACTCTAGGTTAGCTCTACTATCTTTCATCGCTAATCCAAATACCATGAACTTGGCGAGCGCACTTGTGATCACTCTAATTACATTTTTTTTATAAAATTTGGAAATTTGGTCGATAACGAATAAAGAAGCTTTACCATGCTAGCCTTTTCTTCCTTCATATATTTTATGTCAGAGCAGGTGATCGTATAGCAGCCTTAGGGCGGCGAAGGAATGCTGGCTCTTTGAAACAGCGGCTACTCAAGGAATTGCATATTTATGAAGAATACAAAGCATTGGTATTTTCATTCATGTTACTATGTATTTTGCTTTATTCTGGGATAGGTAGATTTACAATGAGTATTCTGCGAATAACCTTCGCTGTTACCCCTTCCTCGTATCAATGAGGCTTAAATTGCTGTCTTAATCTTTTCGAAATAGATGTTCTTTTTCATACTGTCTTTCTTTAGTCGCTATTATTATGTTATTTTCCTTGTTTCTAAGGAAAAGAAAGGCCATAGCTAAAAATAGTCTCATATCTTAGCCCTGCCATTATTAAAGAGTATCATACATAATCCTGTCACCTTTAAAAAGCGGTTTAGCTAATGAATATTTATCTGTAAGAAACGTTTGCATGAAATGCAAATATTTTTAAATATTTTTTTTTCCAAAACGGTATTTACTTTCTAGACACGTTTCGTGTGAAGACTCCATCTGCACATATATCGTGATAGTTGAGGGCCGGGTTGAAGTGAAAGGCCCTTGGAGAAAGGAAAAGGATTAAGTTTGTGCTACAACTAAAAGGAATTAAAAGAATGTGAGACGTGAAAAAGATAAGAGAAAGGGATAAGGAGAAAAATTTCGCCGACTCGAGGCGGTTGAATACTATTTATGACTGCAGTTTCTATTACCTAGACTTTTTATAACTTTTATTTAGAATTCTATTTTGGTACCTTTGCTCCTCAAATGCCAATAAAAAAATTACTGAGTAGCGTTTTAACTTTAACAGGTGCGTGGAAAAAGCCGTTAGAGAGTAAGCCGGCTAAACTTGACAAGATTTTATCTGTTATTATTTGGAAATTTTGCTACTTTTCTGCGTGCTTCAACAATTATATAGCAGCTAAGAAATATTTGGAGATGCATCTTTTTTCAAAAGTATATTTTGAAATAGGTAAAACGTTTTCCTTCGGTTGTAGGAGTGGAAAAGTTCCTTTAGGCAATGGTCTCTTTAGCTTAATATTTTAGGAAGTATAATCATGTTGCGTTCGAAATGTTTTTTATATAAAGGTATCTCTTTCGTGTGAACCAATTTATTTATTTAAAAAGTTTGGTTATCCTGTTCGTCCCCTATAGTAGTATGATAAGTATATGGTGGCCGAATGAGTGCATGTGAAACCGATAAAATAGGCTTCCATTTGCTTCAATGAGGTCCTTTCACGAACCACTGTTTCTGGGTTTTGTTCATGTTTGAAGATTCATACGTTCGAATGCTATTTTGTTTCGGGTTCATATGTATACGTCAATGATTTTTCGCCTGTTTATATGTTTGCCTTAGTTGAGTTTATATTTTCAATATTTCCGCGAGCCAATCGGCACGAAACTGTTTTGAGCCTTTTTGAGATCATGAAGGATCAAAAACGATAGATTTTTTTTACGGTAAAACGAAATCGCAATCTATCCTTGTAATCTTATGCATGCAATAGTAATGAATTTTTCAAATTACTGAACAAGTCACACCAAAAGAACAAATTATTCAAAAGAAGGTTATAATCAACAATTTCAAACTTATATTATATGTCTCCTGGCAAGAATTACTATCACCAAGGACAGAAATATTAATAGCTACCTTCGTAAAAACAGTTTATTTTTGCGTTCATAAATAGAATGCCATCGTATTTTTCTAGTTGTCTTATCACGTTAACTGCTTTGTAGAAAAAAAATGGGTTAAGATATAAAATTGTCTTTCATATATGTTTTTCCTAATGGCTTTTAGATTTTCAAATGAAATTTCATATTTTTTATAATATACTTATGCATGTGATTTTTATGGATCTAGCTGGGAAAATTTGGAATCCAAATTAGGTACGTCCTCAGATTTTTATTTCAATTTCAATTCTTACGTTCCGCCAGTTCCTTTCCCTGAGACATGTCACTTTTCGAGGATATTTTTTGGAGAGTGTCAGAAAACTTTACCCGGAAGTCCAAAATCCCAGGATTTCAGGAATCCTGGGATTTGGAATCTAAGTGCCGAAAATTGGTCACCAAACGTCACTATTGAGACTTTAATCCTTTAAAAGGGGATCTAGCTAGTTCTCTGAGATTAAATTCCTTACATCATCTTTGATTATAATACTTTGTGATAGCATGGTAGTGGCACGCCATTTCCGAGTTTCTCGCCACCTTTCTTTTGCTACACTTCTCTCTGTGCTTAATTGGTCATAGCGAACGATCACCTTTTTTAGTTTCCACTCGTGCAAATCTACTCATGCTCGCATGGTGATGGTGACGATTAGTTTATTTTGCACTGCGTCTGCATCATCTATAGCTGCATCAATCTTTATCACTAAAATTAATTTGCTATTTTTTTAATGTGGCTGAGGTGGTTGAATGTTTTTTTTTGGAATTTATTGAATGCATGCCAGTTTCAAACGACTATCATTCCTCGTCGACGGTACATCCTTATAGGCCACATCCTGAGATATGATGGCCTGATGAAGACAATCGTCGAAGGACAAGTGGAAGGTAAGAATGGAAAAGGAAGACCTCGAACAAAATATATGGAACAAGTGAAGAGAGATGTGAAAGAGAAGAAATACGTAGGTGTGAAAAGATTAGCTGATAGGAGAATAGAGTGGAGAGCTGCGTCAAATTAATCCTAGGATTGTTGACCAATGATGATGATGATGATGATCATTCCTCGTTGTATTTTGCCCGTAGGTCTTCCTTCTTCCAATGCAACATGCGTTTTTGATCGATGACTTTCCTGGAATGCGGAATTTCAATTTTATTTAATAGACCCATAACGTGAGCATTGAATTTTGCCGAAATGGAGTTTTCTTTTTCACTAATTTATGCGTTATCATTTCGAGTCCCAGGAATTAATACTTCTCAATATGTTTTGCATTGATTATACTTCATTTAAGAAATAAATCTTTTATGTTTCTTCCTCTTCTTACCAAGTTAATGATAGAACATAAGAGTGAAACCAAATAACGATAGAAAATTTAATAAAGAAGATCATGCTGTAAGGTAGATTAAATTTCGGGGCATTGCCTCTACTTTTTATTGGTAAAAATGGTTATCCTTGCGGGATTGGAGATGAGTGGAAAGAAAAATACATGTCTGTGGTGGTTGATAAAATATATAATCTCCTCTCTGGTAATGACAACGATGACGGTTAATCTTGTCGAGTTTTGAACTTTCTAAGATTTTTATGATACATAATATAACTTTTTAGGTCACATGAAAAAAATCATTAAATGCAGTTCCTCCATAATGAGCTTGTTACTACCTTTGTAAAAGCGGCAGCTTTTTTTCATGGAATGTTGGCTAAAAGGTGCTGAAAAATATTCTCTTATCCTCCTGTTGGGCCGTTGAAAGACAGTTGCTCTGGTATTCGTAATTTACTTTTCAACTCTTATATTACGTGCTCAGGGTAGCGTAAAACTCGGACAGCTGACGGAAATATGCATCGTAAACAGAAAGAGATAAGCATATTTATATAGGTTCTAGGACCAAAATAACCAAAATAATCATTTTTATCTCCCAAAAATCCTATTTTAAAAGTCAGGCAGCCATTACGGAACAAAATTTTGTTGCTTCTAAAGTCGTGCACCAGCTTCATGTGGGGCAATGAGTTTTGCTGAGTAGGTCAAGGGTCATTTGTAAGCATTAGGGAGGATCAGCATGAGAAACGAACATGATGACATTCTCCGCTCAGTCTGAGAGAAAATTAAAATTTTCATCTCCTGGCGCTGACTGTTTTGCTCAATATAAATAGTTTAAAAATACCATTTTGAAAGTGTCACCGAGGTGGCATTGTAGCTTTAAGGAGTACCCTACTGTATTTCTGGGTATATTCGTCCATTATGATGCACTTAAGGACGGTTGAAACAAAACTGCTCCGTCAAAGGTATTAACATTAATATTGGAACATAGGTGAAGTTTTCAGACATAATTTTATTTTGGGCAATTTGCACCTTTTAATGTTTCTGCAAGGTGGTTGTAACTAACTGTATTTTATGTGTAGCAGTGGTAGCTGGTATATTTTTTAAACATGTGTGCAAGCATCTTCAATGTCTGGGTATTTGGGTAAGAAACTCTTTACCAGAGGAATATATAAGTCCTTACCCAAAAACAGCAGACATATTTAAAAAGGAGCTCAAACGAGTTAATGTTGTCGCAAATAAAAATAAGGATAGTATCTCATTACAGTGATTGACTTCTTTTGTTGCGAGACTTGGGTTTTAATTTTTTATTTCCATCGTGATTTTCGTCTTATTTTTATTATTGCCATTATTTTTTGGATTTTCAATTCTCGCTGGGTGTATTTTTCATATTGTTTCTTTTTTGTGGCTGATAATGTAATTTTAAAACAGGATGTACATTTTAGATGCTAATTATCTGCCGGCCATTGGTCTATTTGCAATGTGTCATTAAATAAAGAAATAAAAATCTGCAATAATATACTTTACTAAGAATACTAAGACGTGCCATAATTTGTTTTAACTGTAATCGGTATAGTAAATTTACGGGACCGTACTCAATCCGAAAGCGGAGTTTTCAAAATAAGCGTTGCAGCAAAGAAGGGAATCATCTGGTACGTAATATTTCCTGAAACCATTAGCTTCCGCAAGTTGAGAGCAAGGTTTATGATTATTGCCCTCTCTTGCTCGTTGCTCGTTGCAAGGATATTTTTAAGATATGGGAGCAATAAGATTTGGATAATTCGGTCTGAGACAATAATTCTTGGCTGAGTTTTGGGGGAGGAACGTAATTTGCGGGTGAAATTCTCATTGGCCGAAAGCAGCGGTTGAATGACGCACGGAAAAGGGGACTCACGTAGGTAGAAAAACTTGATAGACCGAAATATTTTACGATGACGCGGCTGTGTATTGTGTAGGAGGTCTGGGGCATAAAATGACGGAGAGAAGTTTCAAAATCTCTAAAATCATTTAAGGTAGCGGAATAGGTTATATTTGTTGAAAACAGAAGAAAAATACTCTCAGAATCTAGAAGTTTTGCCGATGAAACTGTAGTAAAAGTTTTTTTTTCATCATCTGTATTTTGTGAAAATAAATGGAAGATTGAATTTGAATTTGGGGGTTGCGTAATTTTGAGAATACGGTATTTTCCATAGTAAACCGCAGAGAAAGTTTTTCTTAGCGGTTATTTCAAAATAAGGAGTGTATGTTATACGTGAGCTGATTTACATTATGAGCTTTTTAACGTAGTTTATCCAGATAAAATTTGATGCATGCCAATATATTTTACTTTATATTTATTTTATATTATATATTTTGCTAACCATTTTTTAAAGTCATTCATCATTTTTTATTGTTGCTAAAGGTTTAAAAATGCATTCACGTTAAAGTTTTGGGATCACCGCTTGGAACCATTTGGCTTCACTTAAATTATTAAGAAAGATTATATGTTTGAGATGCTTTCTTGATGATTGAGGGCGTGCTCTTCCAACTCTACCGGAATTAGAACATTAGCCTTTCACTAAGGACGATTGATGTTGTCAACGGCCGGTGCTGAGTTTAAACGAAATGGTCAACATCGAATTTGAAAAATCGAGTTTGGATCGAAACTCAAAAATCATGTCTCGATCTCGATTCCCTCGACCTTTCACTACGAAAACTCTAATTTCTGTTTTGATCGAAATCGGTTTTTCTATCCCTACTCACATGACATCTATGTCTCATGACTAGAGATGCGTGGAAATCGCAAATGCGATAAATGCGATATAGATGCAATATGCGCAAATAAAGGCGACATAGATGCGATGACTGGACCTTTATGATATTTTTACGCAAATTTGCCTTTTCGACGGCAACATTCGTACATTTTCTGCCGAGCGCAGTTTAAATGCTCCGCCGACACTCACCGCTAAAAGCATGTGAGCAACTGGCTAGCTGCTAGTTGGCTGGGACTCTACGTGGCCGCGAACTACAAGTGGGCGCGGGATAGCTACACCTCCGCCGCTATATGTCTTATTCCTTTATTTATTATTGTTCTACAACATAATTATTTAAAATATTCTGTATTTTGTCATATAACTGTGTTTCACTACATTTTATCGTCACCTGCCTCATTAAGAAAATAAAAAAATAGACGCTACAAAATGCGATAAACTGTTATTGAAATTGCGATAACATAAAAATGAAAGTGCGATTTTTACGCATCTCTACTCATGACATAACCTATCAACCTGGTCCCTCTATATTGTTTGATGCACCTTTAATTGGATTTCTCTTCCTATTCTTCGGTATACCACCTCGTTTCTCTTCTTATCCTTCAATGTAATGTTCAAAATTCGACGCTGGTACTAGGCTTTATGTATTTTCTGGTCAGCTTTTCCGATTGTACAAGTCTCTGACCTTTGGTTGACACTTCCCACAGTTTAAATATTTACATATCAATATAGATAATCATTTTAATCGAAGACAGCAGTGTGAAGAAAATGGTTTGATTGCTTTTTCAGACTAATTAAGTTTATGTGCTGGTGAAGTTAATTGATACTATATGATATACTTTTTCATTTTATAGCTGAAGTCAATTTACTTATTTTTAGTGTTTAATTAAAATTTTCACGATTCATTGTTCAGTTTCCAGTATACATGTTGTTATTTCATGTACATGGACAGAATGGGAATAATGGATAAATTACAATCCAATTAGTGTACAATGTCGTGTCTCGTAATTATTTTAATTTTCGGTACAAAAAGTGCGTATTTCAGAGCTGACGTACACGAAGCGTATTTCTCTTTGTAGTAACAACTTCTTTTTTGACTGTTTTGTGGGTAAGGTGGGTCATGATGTCGAACTCGTGTGATTTTTATTATTCTACTCTCAATAATTTATTTCCATTCAATTTAGTTTTTATTTCACGCTTTATATCCTATTACATGGGATTACTGAGAGAACGAATGTAAGACCCAGAATATCATAAATAAAATAGTTGAAATTCTTCTTTTGCTAAAAATGCCTTTTCAATGGATCATTGCAGGAGTCATCGGCACGTGGGCTGAATGTGGCCTCCCGAAAAGCTTATTGTGGGATCCATATTTTTTTCATGCTCAGTATTTACATGCAAGAGGTTGCTAATGCAGAGAGTTAATTACTTACATTACACACACAAATATTCTAAGCACACCGGAACTGTCCACGTTGAAAAATTTACGGAGTCATCCACAAATGCACAATTATAAGAAAATAGGGTGGTTTCCTATTATATTTTTATTGCCTAAATCGAAAGATTATTAATCCTGGAGTACGTATTTCACGCTTTTAGATTTTTAAATCACGATATCTATTTTTCGCGATTAAATGAAAAGTGAAAAATTTCAAGGGCGCGAAAACGCGACGCGTAAGTAGGAATGATGGGAAAAAGTCCGTGCGACGCATTTCTGGTTCCCCCTCCCGCCTTGTGAGGTGACCTTGATCGAGGCTCTGAGCGCTGATAGGACGCAGGATGCTAGCGGGTAGCTGAGTTCCTTGCTGGCTGGTAGCGCTTGGCTTAAAAAAGGTTTATTAATACCTTATCAAACGAAGAAAACTTTCCGACCTTAGCCAGTTTTAATAGGTGATTATTAAGACATGTTTCCCTGAGCTCTGTACCTCATGCATGCATTGGTAACCTCAGACGATGTAAAACTCCTATCCTCTAGTGTAGAAACTAGGTGCCTGTGACGTCACCTGGTGTGGAATCGCATGGGCGCCAATCTGGCCTTTTTCAAATGAGGATAAAATTTGAACCTTGCCATTCGTCTAAACCGGTATTTCAAAAACCAAATAATTTGTGTATTATGAATACCCTAATGGTGGGTAACGAATCGCAATCAATGCCTTTCGTTTTCTTTGATGAAGGAAACTACCCTATTCCACAGAGGAATAAAATCATTCTCCATGACCGGGATTCGTACCCTGATCTTCCGAAATGCAGTCGAGTGCTTTAGCCAGTTGAGCTACCAAGGTGTCTTTAACATTACTCGTACCGTCTTTTTCCCATACCTAGAAGCACCAACAGCGGTCATTTTGACTGGTAAGTGTTTTCTTTCGTTGTGGTGCTGTTTGTAAATAATATCTATCGTACTATTCTATCGTATTTTGAAGTACGTTTCTTGTATTTTTAACGCAAATTTACAATAATTTCAAATACTTAAAAAAATTGGATAATTTAGTTTTCCAACTTTAACATAAACCTTAATAGGTACACTCTATGGTAGTATATGAATTGATCCTGTGAGATAACCTCATATCATTAAAAAAGGAAATGGTATAGAAACATGCAGAAAATCAGCTGTGAATTTGATCTGTTGAAGTGACCGCTGCTCATAAATATAGAAAAAATCTGATATTAAAGGACGCATATAATAAGCAGAACTTTGATAATACCGGTCGAAATGACCGTTCTGACGCTTTCAGATTTATCGGCGAATATTTCATAATCCATGCAGCCGATGCTAAAAAAATTTGGCGTGCGGTAGGAGAACAAATATTCGTTAAAAGTTACTAAATATGAACAATTTTATCCTTCGTGGAGGAAAAGGAGACAATAGGGTGGTTTCCTTCATCAAAGAAAACGAGGGGCATTGATTTCGATTCGTTACCCACCATTAGTGTATTCATAATATGTAAAGTATTTGGTTTTAGGAATCCCAGTTTAGACGAATGTTATTGGTCAATTTTAACCTCATTTTAAAAAGGCCAGATTGGTGCCCAAGCGATACCACTCCATGTGACGTCACAGGGACCTAGTTTCTATACGAGTAGATAGGAGTTTTACATCGTCTGAGATTACCAATGCATGCATGAGGCACAGAGCTCAGGGAAATATCTCTTAATAATCGCCTATTAAAACTGCCTATTGTCGGAAAGTTTCCTTCTTTTGATAAGGCATTAATAATCCTTTTTTAAGCCAAGCGTTACCTGCTAGCAGGGTACTCGTCTACCTGCTAGCAGTCTGCATCGCAGCGGAGCATATATCCTCGTCCCAAGGTCACCTCTCACGGCGACAGCGGGAAGCAGAATTCGAGGGAGTCATATCTGAAGAGGAAGCTTTTGGAAGAAAAATTTCGTTGCTCATGACCTGTGGTAAGCACCCTCTCACCCGAGCTTTTCCCAGCATTCATACTTAGCCGTCGCGTTTTCGCGCACTTGAAAATTTTCACTTTTCATTTAATCGCGAAAAATAGATATCGTCATTTAAAAATCTAAAAGCGTGAAATGCGTACTCCAGGAGTGATAATCTTTCGATTTAAGCAATTAAAAAAATAATAGGAAACCATCCTAATTGAAATACACAAATGGTCAAAATGACCGATCCAGTGCTTCTAGTGTCAATGTTAATTGGGTAAAGGGCTCGACTGGAAATCGGGTTCGAATCTCGGTCAAGGCATATGACTTTACTCTGTGGAGTTTTTGCGCAAATCAAAATATTCCGTGGGATAATATGAAATTAAGCCTCCCGAGGGCATGTGAATTTGAAAATTTTCGGACATAAAAAGACTGCCGTATCCCCGTTTTTCTTATATATACTTTTTTTTAAATATCAGGAAGTAAAGTATTTGATCACGTATTAATTTCTGTCCGACGATAATTTTTCCATAAGAGGTTCGTCACGGGCACTAGTTTTGTCTCTCGTCAGAAATATTGATGCAGGAGATGAAGTCGTTTCATATTGTTCCGCAGCGGTTACATTTTCATTTATTTCCAGATGTTTTGTTTTAAAAGAGTATTCAGCCGTCATTTCCTTATTGTTTGCGGACAATGCCTAGGAGGAATTATTTATGCTTCTGCGAAGGAAAATGCCTCACGAATCACCAATAAAGCGGTGGATTTCTTATTTCTCTTGTGGCTGTCGGGTGATGCAGAGTGTATGATTGAGATATGAAAACACAGTCACCTTCTGAATGGGAATTCCAGGAATAGGAGTTCAGTGGAATTAGATTTATCTCTTTCTGGAGTTTTTGATCAACGTCTCGCATATTGTGTGCTTTATTTGTCACTTCATGGTTTTTAGAAGGAAATTGGTGAAGCGTGGTTATTGTATGGAAGAATCTTTTAGCAATCCCTCAATATTGGTTGCTGGTGTGCCATGAGATAGCTGACTGCCGTGCTGTCATTTCTCGCCGTGAATAAAAGAGTAACGGACATTTATCAACGGCTCAATTTTTACCTTCGCTGTAAATAATATATGCGTCCACTAAGATAAAACCTTTGACCGGACCTCACATCCCGCAGTGACAGCGCATTCCGAGAAATGGCAAATTCGGAGAAGAAGCGCTTCAGGCGGAGAACAGGTGGTGTATTCTCATGTGGAGGACTTCATGTGGAAGTTTTGGGTTCGCAGAAATTCGCAGGGACTCGTGCAATCCAACGAAAATGCTAGGAAGAAGGTGGTAGTGTTTGAAAGATGGAAGAGGAGAAGGTTGGATACGAGGAATTAACGGTGGGTGCACAGAAAGGAAATGTCTAAAAGCAAAGTGGAAACGTCTAAAAGCAGAGAGAGGATGGATTTTAGGGGCCTAACTACCTAAGTGAACAGCGTCGCTGCTCAACATCATGATTTCCGTTGTCATTACCTAACGTTGGCCGTGTTATATTTAAATATTTCTGTTGTGATCAGATATAGTTAAATATTTAATTTCATTTTCAGCAGGGAGGAGAGTTATTCACTCTTCAACAACGCCTGGAAGAAATTCTTCCTCAAACCGACCACTCAGGACGCACCTAGCCAATACCAAGGCCGGTATAAGGCAGGAAAAAACTTGCATCCGACAATTCAAACCTGAAGGCCGCTGCTGCAGCCTCGGGAAAACTGCCGTCGCGGTGGTAAATTGACGCGAAGGACAACCCGGAAACCAAGCTGCGTCTACTGAACCACTCTGCGGAAACGTACATCAACATAGAATTCCATTCCAAGGTGAGGTTTACACATTTACTCCGAGACACTGTGCTGAATTTATTTAAAAATAACGTTTTCCCTAGTTTTACAACATATATTTATACAGTTTCCACTTCAACAAATGAATGCATTTCGTAAAACCTGTAATAATGGTAATTTGTCTTCGCACGTAAGAGGTATGAATGACTATTTTTATGGTTAACCAGCCACATCATTTAAAATGGTGGCAAATATTTCATAATTTTCACCTAAATTTTCTAATATCAACACCCATTTTGTGTACTTGTATCGTAATGCATATCAAAGCTATAGGACGTCATTGCAAATACTTTTAGGGCATTATGCTTCCTACCAAGACAGTGTGTACCCTCAATTCTGTATTCCCTTAATTCGCTTTTGAAAATGGTAACTTAATAAACCTATGAATTTCCAACGCGTCTTGAGCTGTGGGAAATCTTGGCAGGAGCAACCTTAATAAAATTCAGAGGTTTTAGGAATTTCATTATATCAGAACGAGAATGGCAACTACAATCACTGTTAATGGCTTTGGATCTTACTGATTTTAATAATGGGTTTTAATCAATCTCCTGAAATATAATTTCCTGTATTTAAGGTGGAGACAGATTGTTAGGCCTAATATGTAGAAAATATGGATGCTTACTAAAGGGCCCCGTCTTCCAATTTTGATGAGAATGTTTGTTTTTTGGGCCCGCCAAAAAATCCTATTGTTACGTGGTATATTTGAAAAAAAAACCTGACCTCTTTGCCCTGATTGCGTGGAAATTGCACGCTTATTGCTTAGTTTTAGGTTTGGTCCGTCATCAATTTAAAACTATTTTGAAGATAAACCTTTTCTTTTAATTAATTTTTTTTCTTATCTTGACCTCGTTTAAGTCATGTTAAAATATTTCTTGGAGTGTAGGTCAATGTATGTTATGCAAAAAAGTTTTAGCCAACGTTTATGTTTATTTTAAACCATCCCCAGGGCTTCAATATGTTCTAAGTTTCCTCTCGTATTTCTTCTTAAATTTTCCATTTTCGAAGAACATATTGAAGCCCTGAGGTTTGTATAAAATAAACAGAAACATTGGCTAAACCTATTTTGCATAACATACATTGACCTACACTCCAAGGAATATTTGAACACCTTTTCTTTTAGTGCGCGTGAATTTAAGGGATTAAGTTTTACCTGTGATTTTACCCAGATAAAGAGATTAAAAAATGCTCACATTTTGTAGGTTTAGTAATGCTGATAGCTGTTCATCTTAAGAATAAGAGATGAAATTCACATCATAAAATTGACTCAAGAATGCATTTTAAACCAAAACTGCTTATACCACACAAGCATTCGAGGGAGTCATATCTGAAGAGGAAGCTTTTGGAAGAAAAATTTTGTTGCTCATGACATGTGGTAAGCACCCTATCCAACCTGAAAATTAAAATGAATGGCGGCCGTGGCAGAGAAGAGGTATCCTTAAATGGGATATAAAGTTAGTGCAACTTCCCGGATAATTCCAAACGCTGACACCTACACTGCACCTGCCACGATGCATACCAAGTTTCCTTACCACATCCAGCCGTCTCGTCTTTAGTTAATTGTGCATTCACTTTGTAGACGGTATGGTTAAAGTAAAGAATGAGTGTGTGCTGTGAAGAGTTGGAGAGGAAAGAACATTATTGAGAACTGTGCAATAGAGAAAGGGGAATAGGATTGGGCATATTTTAATAAGGGGATTTTAAATACAATAATTTTTAATGCAACAACTGTTAATACATTTGTTTTCATGAAGTTGCTAAAATAGTCAAAGAATAAAATTTGAGAAATTATGCTACCTGATCATATGCCATCAACGTGTTAATTGCATTTCATTTTCGTGCTATGTTCTTTGATATTTTAATCGTGGTATTAGTTAAAGGTCGTGCCTATTTGCTCAGTCCCATTTATCCCCTCTGTTTGGACAAAACCATGAGATCGTTTTACAAACCGTAAATTTATGCGTAATTTTGACAAATATGAAATACCTTACTCATATGAGGTCACGGGTAACAAGAGTGCAGAAGGGGTTAAAAGTTTATGAGTAATTGATATGGGTGCATATACTCTTTCTTGAAAAATATTCCTTTCTTTGGAAGGAAAGAGACTGGATGCTGCAAAGGAGACATTCGTGTCGCGAGGAGGAGTCGGACGTTTAGGATACTATTTCTCTTTCCTGGAAAAATTTAGACTCCGTCGCTTCCTGTGGGACTTACCGTTGCCTTTATGGCCTCGACGCTGCGTCCACGGTCACGCTTTCATTTTAAAAGTTCTGCGTGGAAAAGGTCGAGTGGAGTGAACCCAAAGGAAATTTATGTAACCATGCTATGTCACCTTTTCCCCTGATGAAGCGATTCTAGTTTTCTCCGCGACTTGTTACTCCATCATTTTTTACGTTGATTATTGTCTTGGAGTGCAGATCTTTAAGAATTGAATGAAATTTTTCTGGCCAACGTTTTGAAATACGTTTTTCCCTTCATCAGGGATATATACATATGGAATTTATTCTCTTTCAATTCATCAGGGATATTAAAAAAAATGAATATGGTGAAATAAATACATTTTTATACCTTTGTCAGGGAATTTTGGAATGGATATTATTTGTTTTCTAATGAATACGATAAAACAAATCATATTAGGTGCAATAAAGCCCTGACGAAGATTTAAAAATTGAAGTGTTTTCCAAAAATTTTGCATTTAATTCTTAGAGACCTACACTACAAGACACTAATCAACTTACAAAATTGAGGTCGATGGAAAGAAAAAAAACTGAAATTAAATTTTGCCTTTAACTTTATTTCGATCAGGCTAATGTATGTACAAATGAATGCGAAAGGAACTTTTCAATTGATATGGTAAAGCGCGGATCTAGGATTTTTTATCTGGAGGGGGGGGGGGCAGGCACCCGGGCCTGACCGGCAAATGGTCTATTCATATTTGGGAATGAAAAAAACGTGATAAAATTACTCTACAATGTGTACTCTTTATTTTAATATAAAAGTTGTAGTATGTAAATAATTATAACTTTTATGTTAAAATATAAAACATAATAACATTCGTATGACAATTAACACCTATTTTTCAAGCTTCTTGGGGGAGGGGGGGCACGTGCCCCCGTGCTCCACCCCTAAATCCACTTATGGAAATGGCAGATCTACAATGAAATTTGCGGAAAAAATTGAAACCTTCCTAAAACGTGAGAGATAACTATATCATCAACTGATTTTAACGAAAAATTTCTTTTAAATAGATCATTTTAGGGTCTAGGATTCCATGCGCAACCTTGATGTGAATTCTTTGCTTCTTTATACGTCACTGCGTAAAAGAGTCACTTTTTCAAACTCACAGTTTCTTACTGTGCTTTGAGGTAGTGGAGGATTTTAAATTATTTTATGAAGGTGAGCAGGGCTATGCGTTGAATCAATTCGTGCAGCGGTTGTCAATTCAGAAACAATTTTCTGCGGCATACCACTGGTTCAATAGTTGGGACAGTTTTTCTACTGAACCAGCTTTTTATGGAACATGTGTTTTGTACTGGAAATGTGGTGGCGCAGTGGTATGAGCGACGGAAGAGTCCCGGGATCGAACCCAGAGTCATCCTTCAGACTCTATGAAGCAGAAATTCCGAAGGGTGACCCGTCGAAGGAAGAGAACGGGCCAGTGGCCATCTTACCCTGAATGTATTGTATGTAACACTTCCGTTTTCCCTTAGTCTGTGCTTACCCTACTGATCTTAATGTACTTTTGGGGTAATACAACGAGTGAATGGATATTTTGCACTCAACCGGCTATTTATACCTTTTACCGTATTTAACAACTAATTTTCTTTCCATAGCATCGTGTTTTTGTGTCGTAATATTTATTCTTAGTTTTTAGAGACTTATTTCTTACTTATTTAGAATATAATTGATATTTCGTGCACTATTTTCTTTATTGAACTCTCAAATGTTCGGAATTTGAATCTACTGATTCAATGCGATTCAGTTTGTACTAATTCTGATGATGAAAAATAAATCACTGGCCTAGGAATTGTATAACAGCCTGAGAAGTTTTCCTTTTTTTTAACGGTAGTTACGTACGTCGTACAACATGGGTACTAATGCTGTAAAAGAAGGGTGGCGAACTTCTTAGCAATTAAGTGCCCAAGTTTATGAAAAAGAAATATTTGAACTCAAATCGCGTGCATGAGCGTACCATTGCCCTTAGAATTATTCTCCCGGCTCTGCTTGCTTGCCGAACTAATTGCGTCGCGTGCCACTTTTGTCCCGCCATAAGTTTGCCATCCCTGGCGTAAAGACTGAGGCATTAGAACCACGCACCCGTTCCCAGAATCATAGGTTATTGCTTCTCCAGTGCACCGGTTTCTCATAGCTGGTGGCATACCGGATCTCAGGAAAACCGAAACTGTTCGGCAGGAACTGCTCAGCGGAAGGGAGGGGGAACACGTCTAAGTGGAAGGAGAGAGGATCTTGGCTGCCTGTTATTATCACCATTCCCGCTGGCGACAAAACCGTTTCACAACACCCACACGATATCTATTATACTACAGCTGAGTGGGCGAAAGTATCAATAATTAAACGGAGCGAGTTGGCGCCGTAGTTTCTAACAATGAGACTTTTCATTTTTTATATCGGATCCGGGAATATTTTGGAAATTATGTAAGGATTTTCAATTTTCAACGTTCGAAATTCACTAACTCTTGATTTACTTTGTGGTATTCCATTACAAGTTTTCCTGGATATCACACAGAATAAGTGATATAAGTAATTGTGTGATATCCAGGAAAACTTTCAACGTTCGACCGATTTTATAATTTTTTTGGTTCCGATCCTTCAGTGCAGCGGGGTAGTCATGTTACTTAGGTGCAATTTCGGAGGTTTCTTTTCGTTATTTTTTTTCTTATTAAAATTAACTCGTATTTTTAATCATTTTCATATCTTTTTAATTCTTTTTTTACGGGTTTATGTATGCATTTTCCCCCAGAAGTGTTGAAATGATTTTCTAAGTAGGATAGATAGAGATACGTGAAAAAAGCTATTTCATTTTAATTTATAGCACTTTCAATTACAGTTTATAGCATTTTATAGCATTTATTATTATCTTAATGTGTAACTAATAGTTGATAAAGTGTGATGAGACACAGTTGTTTGGAAAAATACGGAAAATTTTAAATAATTATGGTGTATAACGATAATCAATCAAAGAATAAGACATAAAGCTAATCATTAAAATGATATTAGTAGCCTGATTATCATTTATGCTAGTTGAAAATCAAAATTGATCTAGTTTCAAAACTTTCTTCTTTCAACCGGTTGCATCTGTCAGTCACAACTAGATCGTTCTGGCTGAAAAACCTCTCTGCATCCACGATGCTAACTTGTGTCCAGATTGTGTGGAGTGTAGCATAACCAAACTCAGTTTCTTCAATAAATATTTGCTTAACATAACAGAAGCTACCAGGCTTCTCTCTCAACCTCTCTAGTTGCTGCCGGTGAAAATACACGTAACCATTTATGAAGCAGTAAGGCCCAACATCCTGTGGCGTAGCAAGGGACGGACTGGGCACTAAATTTACGAATTATGCCATCGAAAAGGCAAATTTGCGGTTTGAATTTCATAAAAGTCCTGTCATCGCGCCTAAGTCGCATTTATTCACGTGTATCGAATATATGATTTTAACGTATCACTAAAGATAGATATTACAACTTTAATGGTACTGATGTTTGAGTGCGGTCGTGGGGTGCGTCAGAATCGTATTTTCGAAGTGGAGAGGGCGTGTTCCGCCTCTCACTCTGTCATCGTTTCCGCTGGCGAAAAAAACTATTTTACAACTCCCACACGTGATACTATACTACAACTTAGTGGACAAAATTATCAATAATTAAACGGAGGGAGTTGGCGCCTTAGTATTCTGAGTTTCTATCAATGATGCTTATCATTTTTTATATCGGATTCGGTAATATTTTTGTTCTTGGTGATGTCCTTCGTGTAACTTTTAAAAGTATTCTTTCTGGTATGTCAAATAAGTACATAATAGTCAGAGAAATATTCTTATCCCCGTTTTTTCATTGAATTCGCATGATATGAACGTATGAAATTATTGAAACTGATGATTTTTTTTAAAGGTTTGCAGTGTGAAGGGATAAAAATCCTTTTACATGTGAAGCTGATGGCCCACTTTCTATTAGATCACAGCCAATATCCTTTAATATTCACCAGCGTAAGTAACGGTGTATTATTTACTGCGATGCATGTATCGTATGTTAGTTCTCTGGGATGAAAAAGATAGTTTCGGAAGTTTCTAATGAAGTTTTTTTTTCAAATTAAATTTCTCTAGTATTTCTTATATTATTTAATGATATTTTTATAGACTTAAAAGGCCAAATTTATTCTTTTTTCCTCAGAAGTGTTTTTAAGAATATTCAATTGTCTTGAACGACATTTTTTATAAATTTAAAGCTACCAATTCCTTGTTTGCGGCCGTGGGGTGCGTCAGAACCGTATTGGCGAAGTGGGGAAAAGAGGGGCGGGGGGTTAGGATAGCGAGCGTTTGAGGGTCGGTCGGAGGTGAAGGGGATAGACGTGTTCGCTATCCTGCCGTGCGTGGGTGCGGTCGTGGAGAAGAGCGGAGGAGTCGGGAGCGGCAGCGCGGCGCGGCGCGGTGGAAGGGGTGCGGCGGAGCGGGGGAGAGCCGGAGGGGAGGAGCGATTTAAGAGAGGAGGCGGGTGTTGGGGGGAGCGGCAAACTCATCCAGTCGGCTGCGGAGCGGCAGAAGGGAAACAGCAGACGACGGCAGCGGACGACGAATTCGAGCGCGGACGGCCAGGGAAAAGGCGCAGTCGACGGCCGACTAGTGAAGAACACGGCCGCGCGTTTGCACCCTCCGACGAGGCAAACAACACAGTTGTGCAGAGAGTCCCGCGCCGCCGATCTGGCAACAGACATACATACATTACACAAGCATCCGCACGTCGCGAGCAAACTGGTTTATTCTTCTACTTTCTGTTGCTAAGGAAAGGAAACTGTTGAGGGGACTGCGATTGAAATTTCTGTGGTGGACTGTCTCATCTCACATTGCTGCCTCAACTCTCTGCTGCCGCTCCAATAGTGACGTCTGGAAACCCTTTTTTCCTTTTTTTACGTGTAGAGGAACAAGTTAGGGCTTGAACTAACCCTTGGCGAGGAGACTGTTAAGTTACAATACCCTTAAATCACTCTGGGTGATTTACCTCTCGGAAAAACAGAACAGCAAAACAACAGCCTACAACGTGGAATCTTCTGTCTTCAAGCGAAACCAAATTTGCCGTTGAAAACTTCGGTTCTCCTGTTTCCAGGTTAGAATGACATAAGAAGTTACAAGAAAAGCAACCTGCTGGAAAGAGATATACGTCTCCAGTTATTTTTTCCTGGTCCTAGTGCGAAGAAGTCGTCTTGGAAGGAAGAAATATCGAGGAGAGGAGACGATAAAGCATAAAAAGGGATTGGTAAGTGAACCTCAAAATTTTCCCTATCCTGGCAAGTGCTGTAAAAATTGATTCCATTAATTTCTTTTCGTTCTCACCCCGAGAAACTCATTCGGTGACGTTTTGAATGGTTAAAGGAAATAAAAGTGAGCGTGTTTGCGTTTTCTTCCTGCTTATTAAGTATCGAAACTGGTTTATTTTAGTGTGTATCGTGAAGGAAAGGAAGCGCCAAAAGGACTTGGAAAGAAAGAGGGCGATGCAAGTGTCGTAAATCTAAGCGTTTGTTCGACATTCACCGCGTCAGCTATCTCGTGTCGTCTATATCAAGTCGATCGAGCCCTCCCGAAGTTGGAAATCGCCATCACCAAAAGGACCTGGATACAAATGTGCTCGCGAAGTAAAATTTCTGTGTTTTCCCCTAGCTATTAGCATTCCAAAATTAAGTTTATCTTCAAGAACATTCCCTTGCGTACTTTTGCATCACAGACTTCCTTAACTTTTTTCTCCGCGATATATTTTTTTGCCGCTTGGAAAAATTCCTCAGGAATCGCTTAGAGAGCGTGTGAATATTTTCTTGTGCGTGTGAACCCTATTGAACTGAGAACTTTACTCCATTCCGCTTTTCGTAATCGACCTTTTGGACGAATATTATCTAGAAGGAGCTGTTAACACCGGGTTGGTATTTTTTTGCTCGCTTCCTGAGTGGGAAATCGGTCGGGAAGAGGTTGATTGGAAATTGATCGATATATTTATAAACAACAACTCACGCGAGGAACCATTTTATCCCCCAACCGCGTCGCGAGTATCGTTCCTCGGTCATTAGCTGGCGGAGGTTATATAAAGTGCACGGGCCCATAGTGGCCGTGATCTTGGCGTGGAATTCATTTCTTTCAAAACACAGCGCTGGCAGAGAATGACTTGGGAAGATGGCACGAATAATCCTCGGTGCCAGTGAGGGTGGTTGACGGTGATCAAGGGACAGGCCGGTTCGTACCGCGAGCGGCTTAGGCAAGAGGAAAAAAATTACTCGAAAGAAACAAGGAAACGAGTGGAGCTGTAAAAAGGTGGGAGGGTATAAAAAAACGAAGAAAAACTCAAGGGCAAAGTGCTGTGGCTAACCGAAGATTTTTCCCCGCTTCCCTGGCAATTTTATTTAGCAGAAAAAAGAAATCTCGCCCTCTTTGATCCAGTTTTCTGGAGAAATCGGTAGTGAGATATATAAGCGTGGGATTTTTTTCGTGATAATTTCTCTCTCTCCCCGAAAAAAGGTGTGTTTTTCTTCGCTGCCAGGGTGCGCAGAGAGCTGTTTGTCGGGATAGGCGGGCCGAGAGGGGAATAGGGAGACTGAAGGGGGGCGGTAGGAGGAGGGGTACGAGAGCTCTAAGGGGGGGCGGGAGACTTCGGCGGCGTCAGGGGTGGTTTGGAAGCAACAGGAGGGGTCTCTCTCTCGGACTACATCCCAGGAGTCGCCGGGAAAGAGAAAGAGCAGGTCCATCACTCAGGCAAGAGATAGTGCTGGGCGCCGAGACACCGCAACACATTTTAAGGACTGCAAGGAAGCGCATGAACATATAGAAGGAAGGATAACCTGAGGAGGATCCACAAAATACTTGAAACTTTGGAGAAAAGGACGACATTGCTCCGCAGCGCTCAACGAATACGCAACTGAAGCATCGCTTTCGGATAACACTAGTGCAGTCGAACAAGTTGAAGAGATAAAACAACCGCCTTCGGGGATATTTTTACAATCGTGGACCTAAGAGTATAAAATTCGGAGGACATAGAGCCGGAGTAATTACATTTATGTCGTCAAGAGGGACTTGTGCTGACGATGGTGATTTGGAAATGGTGGGAGTGAAGTAAATATCGAACTTGGACTGAAGGACTTGTAATAAAAGACTGGTTAATGTTTCGGTGCAGTGCAATACACAGTTGTGCATAAAAAAAGCTATACGGAGAGAAGATAGTTTGAAGAAGACTTGAAAGGCAGTCTACTGGTGGTAGTACAACTTAGCCCCCGACGTTCCTGCCGAACTAGTGCCGCGAAAAATCACTGTGGACTGCGCCTTATTAATCTGATACATTTTTCATCTCTGAATATTCGTGAAAATTAAATAAGGGAGAGATATACCGGCTGATTCGTGAAAGACAGAATCTTTTCCCATCTTGAGATTCGAGTCGAGAGTTGAAAAGAAGTAATCGCGGTGTGTTGAGCCGATTTTTTTTACGCTTCTCAATCTCTGCGCTCTGATAGGAGAAGAAGCTTTTGTATTTGCACGCTCCAGAAGTTATCCTTAATGTGGGTGCAGGCGGCACCTGCTAGTCACGACGGTGTAGAGTATATGTCCCGCACGCTCCCTCAGCTCATTCAAGGCAGGAAACTCAACCGAGGAAAAGTTAGGGGGATTCAGACTCAATTATTTTTTAATGTCAGGAACTTAAACTGTGTGTTTCAAACTCTATATACTACGAGTGCCTACTGATGGAACACTGGCCTATTATCAATTCATATAATTCATCTAGCAAACGTACTATCTCTTCGCGCGCTTGACATTCAGAAGGTGCAGGAGGTCGCAAGACAAGAAAAAAATCTTTCCATCCAGGAATTTCCCTCCTTTTTCTCGATTAATAAAAAAGAGCACGCCTAATATTAAAAAAAGAAATTTTACTGTTCTCATTCACGTTTAAGTGCACAGTTTGTGATGTTTAGATTCGTATTGCACTGAATCGAGCACGATAATTTTACTACTTGGGCGTGAGGAATAAATTTTAGCTTGATATTTTTTTGCTGTCGCGCGCGTGTCGAAGAGAGAAAAAATTATTTAAAATTATACATATATATATATGGACATATATTAAAACTGAATCTCATAATTATTTAAACAGAAAAATAAACAAGAGAGGTTAAGACTACAACAGCCTTTTAACTTCATGAATCCAGAAGAAAAGTAAGAAATAGAAAGGTTGACGACTGTAGAGAGGTGTGTATTTTTGTTCCTATCAAAATCGATCAAATCATCCTTCAATACCTGGACGGTATTTGTGATGAAAAGCGTTAACTGCGGTAGAGAAACCGGGCTGAGGTACTTGAGGAACTGAGTGAAGAAATCTACTACATCCATAGAGCATCAGAATATTTAACAAGAAAATTACAAGTTTTCGAAGTGTAATTGGTGCAGTAGCTGTTTCTGGGGGCCGCCCACTTTGCCTGATCGACTCTCAGTATTAAACCATCTTCGTTTCAGGAAAATTAGAGACTCTTGGAGACACTCATCAGAGGAAAAAACCTTTTTATTCATTCCGAGAAAAGTGCCCGAGCAAGTGCGAGAAATAGGAAACCTGTAAGGGAAGCCGAACGACCGAATTATCAGTCGTCTCCGGAGATCCAAGCAGTTCCGCTAGACTGTGGAGTAGACGCACTTGCTTCGACAAAAAGTTATCTTCAAAACCGGCCCAAAAACAAAAACGCTTATAGCACCGCTTTTTTGCGAGTGAGACGCTGTAGAGACCTTGAAGGCATCACGTCTTTCAGAACGACCGAGGGTAAGGGTAAATAGCGATCAGGACAGTGGAGAGCGAGAAAGAAGGAGAGGGAGACAGACAGGGAAGAGGTAGAAAAATCAATACAATTGCCCCGTGTCGTCGGCGATAGAACATGAGTGTGTCGCTAAGGAAACATTGCCCGACCCCAAAGAGGACCCATGTCGTTGCGAGGGGCAACCGGAGGGAGAGGTCTCCCAGGCACCACTCCAAGGCGGCCCTTGTGACCCTCCTCATCCTAGTGCTAGAGACGAACCCGGGGGTGGCGAGCATCGCCAGGGGCGGCAACAGCCGGAGGGACCGACCCGATGAAGACGAGATGGTCTCCTCGGCTCGCGGCGGAGTCGGCATCAGCGGCAACCACCACAAGCAGGTGGTGCTCCTGCAACAGCACCATCACCACCACAGACTCCACGACGAGAACGACGACCCGTCCTCGGCGCTCTTGCTGGAGCCGCCGCCACACCACCACAGGCCGCCTCACCACCAGATGTTCCCGCAGAGGTTCCATCCGGAGCACCACCACCCGGGACACGTCCTGTCCTACTTCCCCCCGCCTTCCTCCGCGGACTCGCCGCGGCTCCTGAGGCTCCTGGGCGAGGAAGAGGAAGACGGCTCGCAGGACGAGGCCGAACGGGCAGCCGCCGAGGCCGAAGCAGCGGAAGGCCGGGCTCCGAGGTGGATGATGCTGGTAGAGCCCCCGCCGCCCCCGATATCGCTCCGGCCACTCTTCGACGAGGTGACCAACGCGAGGTGGAGGCAGGCGCCGCCGCAGCCGCCACCCATCCCACCCCCGAGGCACTACTACCCTCACCAGCACCACCCGAGGCCTCCCCAGAGGGGCCGGACCCACCACCTGAACCAGCAAGATCAGCAGAGCTCGTCGGCAGCGGCCGCGGCGGCGGCCACGGCGGCGGCGGCTGCGGCCGCCTCTGCCGCCGCCGCTTCCTCGGCGCACCCGGCGACCTTCTCCTCTAGCTTTGCATCGGCCTCGCCATCCCTCTTCTCATCTTCGGCCTCGTTCTCCTCGTCGGCGGCCGCCGCTTTCCCGGCCTCCTCGGCAGCATCCTCCGCCTCCACGTTCTCGGCCTCCTCACGGTTCCTCCCGCCCTGGTCCAAGAGGGGCTCGTCACCGGTGGAGCTGAGGAGCGGCGGCGGAACCAAAAGATCCTCCTCGCACGACCCCTCTTCGTCCCAGCATTCTTCCAGGGGACACGTAGGTGGAAGGGACTCCGGGGGATCGAACCAGATGCTCCTAGTGAGGCATCCCAGGGGAGGAAGGCAGTACGACGTTCCGCAAATTGGTGAGTACAGATCTCTTCTTTATTTTCTTACTTCATTCTAGGGGTTGGCAACTCACGGTCTCAAATGACCCTCAAAGTATACCAACTCGTTGGCTCGCTGCGGAGGTATCGTTCTTCTTAAATTTTAATTTTTTGCTCCGATTTTAATGATTCTTGCGGCTCTCGAAATCCCGAGTTATTTTTACGTTTTGATGAAGAGAGATGTTATAGGAGATTGCATCTTCATTGGTTGAGTCTGTGATACTTTTTACTAAGTGTACCTGCGGCCATGAAAAATATTTATTGTGCCTTTCAAAACCGATTTCTTTCCGTTAATTATTTGGATACTTCATTGCAACGGCCCTCAATCGAAAAGTCGAAACAATGAACTGCTTTATGGCTTCATATCTCTTTGCTAATGGTTAGCAACCTCAGCCATCATGTAATATTAAGTGCCGTATTTGGCATCCTCTAACGGTTTACCAATAACTATGTAAGTTATTTATTAGGTGAGGATTCTCATGTAGATTTAAAAATACAATAACCCTCATTACTTAACGGTTTTGGTCGTTAAACCGTGTTTCCATAACTGTTCATGCAGATTAGAATAATTTTTGCCTAAAAATAGAACGAAAACATTTACTCACATAAATTTACGCTTAAATTATTTATTTTCGCAGTAAATCCCGTGATACGAGTACCACAAAGCTCGAAACTGTAGATTAATTAAAGAAAATACATAACGACAGTTTTTACGGGAATTTTTAGATTTTGTGCATTATTAATCAATTGGTTATATTGTAAATTTATCACAAGAAAACGTTAGGGTATCTATCCCACCTTGCCATGTCAATTAAAACGTATGGCTCGCAGGCTTGTATAGGTTGCCGACCCCTGCGTTACGCATATCCATTCATTGAGTGCTTTCCATTCACGAAACTCTTGTATGGACTTCTATCGACTCAAGAGAACTCACCATTGCTAAGGTAATTTAAGTTCATCTATATTCTGGTCCCCTAGCGGCAGTGGTAAGTAAAATCTCGAGATAAGCCGACAAATCAGCAGTTGTACGGAAAGCACCATAACATGGTAATCAATATATATTTTTTGGGGCACCATTGGGCAAGGCCTTGAAATTTTCAAGTTAAAATAAGACTTAGGATTAATCTGCAGTCCAAAATAATCCTTTTTGATCATTTTAAAAGTCGAGATTCATCTAAGTCGAGGTATCAAAACTGTGAAAACTTCGGCGCCATGCAACGTAAAATCCTTGCGCAATATCGCCAAAATTGCGTCTCTTCTTGATGTCGAAATGTGTATGACTAATGCCTATGTGGTTGACCTTGAGGGCAATGTGGCTGCATCCGCGCCTTTGTAACCGATGGTCGCGGGTTGGTATCCCACATGAGTAGGAAACTTCTCATCTTATGTTATTGACGTCAGTGATAGTTGATACGAGTAAATTATATTCAATTTTGGGGATGTATCGCTTTTAAATTGCTGCTGAATTATTATCTTCTTCTCTGGTACATCGAATGTTTCATGATAACTATACCTACATGTCTGATTTTAGTTATTTCCTCTTACCGTAAGATACTTCAATTTACAGGTATTCAAAACAGGGTAAATTTTCCTTGCTTACTTCAAATAATTACCTTGCCAACATATAATACTGTACTCGATGGAAATGATAGATCAAATTTCCCGTGATGCATTAGTAAGACGATTTTCTTGGGGCTATTCTTAGGCAAAAAATTTTTCAATTTAAAAAATGGCTGAAATTGATGGAAGGAATGAGTTTAAGTAGCTCTGCTGAGCATAATGTCGAATTGAGGTGTTTCAAAATGTCATCATATTCTTTTTAAGATAAACCGTAATTTTATTAGTCACGTGTCTGTTATAACGGCTGGATAGTTATGACTACAGACAAACAATTTTATTAAAAAGCGAATTCTTAAAATAATCCTATGGAATACGCCTGGTAATTCCATGGTTCGTGAAAATCAGGAGATCTCAATTAAACGGATAAAGTTATGGTATGCATTAAAACCTTTCCTAATGGAATTTTCAATCTATCGTATTTCTTCACAATTGTATAAGCGTCTTTTGTTCTGCCGATGTTGTCTTAATAACCTTTCTGTAACTTTTTTGTGGATGAATTCATTTCCGACTATCGAAGATAAAAGTTTTCCTCTTAGACGAGATTTTAGAAAAATCACTTTTCAAGCTGCCAAACTATATTACTGTACTTATCTAGTTTTCTTCATTTGAAATATTCCGATCGATTTAATTCAATACATGAATCCGCGGTATTTCACTCGCTTCACTTGTTGACTTGATAGCTGGTAGACCTGATTGAATAATTTAGTTCCTATTTAGCTTTTATAAATTGGAGAGTAATGTATAGAGTAATATTTATTGATTTGGAACAGTTTTTCATGAACGCCGAGTCATTTAATAAAAAACCTACTTCATCAACGAAGATAATTTAGAAAAGAATTGTTCGAAGAATCAAATCAAAGAAGGTTTATCCATTGCGTTTATGATTTGGGAGAAGTATGAGGGAGCATTCATGTTGTAAGTGGGAATTGGAAAAGAAATGGAATTTTCAAGTGAAAATAGAACGAAGAAGCCATAAACTAGAGGTTTTCACCAATTAATGTCGCAATCCGACCACCCAGCACCCAATATTCCCACTAAACACGACACGAACACGTACAAAGATTTTGCCCCGTGCCTACGGTAACCAAGAACGATGACGTTTCTTGCGCAACAGAAAAAAGAAACCAGAAATAATTTATCGGCGATTGTAATAATTTTGACATTGCACCAGTATCGTTTACGGTCAGGACTCGGAGGCTAAAAGTGATAACTATCTTGCATCCTCTTGTCCTCTGGCCCTAGTCTCTCGTCTATATTCGGACACTTCGTTGAGCGACCCGACGTTTGCTGATGCTGACAATGCGAGATAGAGGATAGGAAATTAGAATTATTGGCCAACATTTGGAAGGCGTAGCAAGGCTCTTGGATTCCTAAATGAATCTTTGGTATATGTTTTACTTTTGGTTCACAGTGTGATGGAAATCATTGCATTCCTTCTAATTTTATAAACTATTTCTAATGGCTAATAAAAATTAAATGAATATTTACCGAATCACCAGCTCATGGGATATTTAACTATGTATGTATTATGTCAGAGTAAAAGAAAAGAATGGCAAAGAGTCTGATCGGGAGTGTAAGCGCTCTCCGGTGCGGAAACATGAACACTTAAGAAGGAGGACGAGAAAATACTGGAGGCGTTCGAGATGTGGGTATAGAGAAGAATGGAGAAGGTGAAGTGGACGGGGAGGAGGAGGAACGACGATGTGCTTGATATGGTGGATGAGGAGAGGCAAGTTTTAGATGAGATAATAATTTTTTTTTAATGACAAGTTTAATGACAAGTTTAAGAACAAGTATACAAAATAAACATTCTTGTATTTTTATCACTTATTTAGTTAATACAAGCCATGCATCAATATCTCCTATTAAGAAAAACTTCAGGTACATATTCGTAGCATATCATAAATGAAATACCATTCCAAAGAGATTGGAAAAAATATTATATTATCATGAATATTATATTTCGCTGGAAAAAAGTATATATATGCAAAATTCGGATTAACATGCATGGTAAAAATGATAGGGTCCCGCTAAGCCATAATAATAATAATAATAATAATTTGTCTTTATTTGCGAATTTAGGACAGCATTGTCCTCTCTAACAATTAACTTGTTAGACATTCACAAACATCCATGCCCTGGATGGTAGTCAAGCCACCCAGGCGGGATTCGAACCCGCGACCTCTAGGTTAGCAGTCGGGGACTTTACCCCGGCGCCACCGAGGCCGGCAAAATAAGTGTTTCCGCCAGATACGGAAGACACAGAAGGTATGGGAGTAGTATTTAGCGGGGAGGGGATGTTGAAAACAGTGTTAGAAGGTAGAACGAGGGAGTGGAAGGAATAGAATAGAATTTTAGATAAAATATAGGGGAGTGGGTCTTATTACGAATTGAAGAGGGAATTCCATGAGGGAGGCTGCCAGAATACTTCTTAAATACTCCATGCAAGCCTACCTTAATCGATAGAATGCTGTAATAATAATAACAACTCAGTGGAATGGAATAAAAGGCCTACTACAACCTCCATGATAATTTAGAGGCGAAATCTGTCGATTGCTGTAATGATTGATATAAAATAATAGGAAATATCAGCTTAGGGATTGAATTGAGAGTTTGAAGCTTGTGAAAGTAACCAGTTTTATTGTAGTCCATTTTCACATAATGTTAAAAGGATGTAGATTTTTTACGCAAATGTTTTTTGACAAATGAGACGTATTAAGCTAAAAGTTATTATGCAGTACCAGCCGCAGGTCGTTATTGTTATTTTCTCGTCTATATTCGGACACATGGCGATGCGACCTGATCTTCTCTGATGCTGGGAATACAAAATGGGAAATCATCTTTTTCGGCTAGCACTCGGAAGATGCGGGGATCCCAAAATGAATCCTGTAAAATGATGCTCGCCTTGGAAATGT
This sequence comes from Ischnura elegans, assembly GCF_921293095.1. Taxonomy (NCBI): domain Eukaryota; kingdom Metazoa; phylum Arthropoda; class Insecta; order Odonata; family Coenagrionidae; genus Ischnura; species Ischnura elegans. Next base: position 20,120,576 of record NC_060257.1, read on the forward strand.
AAGCGTGGGACTCGAGGCGACCTCTTGCGGCGGAAAATGGAAGTCTGTTGGCAGGAAATGAGTGCCGCGGTTGGAAATAAAAGTGGCAATGTGCGAACGCGATTACTAGATTGTCGGAGTCAAGGCCAAGGGAAGATGAAAATGGAAGGGAAGACGCGACTAAGATGGCGGAAATGAAGAAGCTAGGGTTTAAGGAGGTGGCTTCGCGACTGCGCGAATCAAAACAAATACTTTTCGCATGTGGTGTTTCAAAAAGACTGAAAATTTTGAAAAATCACAAGCAATAGTTTTCTGAACACGCGCCAAACTGTTGTATTCGGGACTTGCAGCTCACGAGATGCACGCCTGGTCGATTTCGTAGGTCTGTTGAGAAAAATTTGTCTCTGTTCAGACTGTCGACGTGTTGACTATGTGCATGGATTGTAATAATTGAAACACCTGTAGTAATTCTCCACACTTTTTAAAAAATATTTCTCGACCGGTTTCAATGCTTACGCATCATTTTCAAGAGCTGACTCTTGGAAATGATGCGTAAGCATTGAGACCGGTCAAAAAAGATTTAAAAATTGTGGAAAATTACTACTTCTGTTTCTATCACTACTATTTGTCTCTTTTGCTCAACGACTTCGTCAGATGTGCTCGAACGACCTGATGGCTATTCATATATTACTGGGCACCCCGTTTCTGCAAAAAATGTATGCCACTCATAAATTGCAGGCCTACGAGGAGGATCTTTAGCGTACTTGGTTTGAAAATTACGCTGAACTGTTGTCCCCGACTTAGATTCCTCAAATCGAAACACACACATACCTCGCTCGATTCCAGTGAAGGCAGCCATCATTAACGTAACTGTCGCTAGTGCTTGTTGCTGCGCAATTCTGTGCTAGCAAACTACGCGAATCAAAACGTGATATGTTTCCCTTTAAAACAGCACTAAAACCGGTACTGTTCCTCTTTTGAATAAATTTTTATGAAGTTTCAAAGTTGTAAAGTCCTTTTTGAAACACCCTCTATTTTACGTTAAAAAGAAATTGCTATCATAGGCGATAGCTACCTAGGCTAAAAATCACAGCAAGGGTACATATCAGGGAGGATAATTAATTAAATCCTTAAAATTTAAATTTAACCAATTTTAACCGCTCCATGAATCATTAGTCGACACTTTAGAGCTTCATGAAGCGCCGTTTTCATCGAACTAAAGTGATGCCATTTCAGTTTCAGAACTAATTCGCTAATACCTCGAAAATGTTCTAGGTTACCAAGAATAGAAATGTGCGACTCAAAGTAAATAGTTTTTGCATATTTTACGATAATGAGCAATTTCCATTGCGTGCGGTATCCATCTAAGTGAGAAATCGCGACAAGGGTATAGACCATGTGGATAAATCAATCCGCAGCACTTTTTTACCGTTCCATGAGTCAACAGAAGCTTCATTGTCATCTAACTAAAGTGTTGTGATTTCAGTCACAGCGCTCATTAGATAATACCTTCAGAAAGAGCTAGGTTACTGGGTAAAGGACTGCGATTAAGAGCTAATATTTTCCGCATATTTTACGTTAAAAAGAAATTGCTATCATGGGCGGTATCCGCCTAGGTTATAAAATCACAGCAGGGATACAGACAAGTGGATAATTTAATCTTTGCATTTTAAAGTTCACAATTTTTTACCGCTCAATGAGCCGATAGAAGCGCCATTTTCATGTAACTAAAGCAATTTTACTTCAGTTACATCGCTCATTTGCAAATACCTCAAAAAGTAGCGGGGTGACCAGGCAAAGTGTCATTTTTTTCACTATTCGAAGGAATACCGCCTCTATTATTATCTCTACCGGCGATTGATTGTAGGCCTAATACACAACCACTGGTTGAGTATACTGAAATGCTGGAAGATGTTAGGGTAGAAATAATATTGTGCCTCGGTAATGGAGTTATTGGAATCTTATTGAGGATTGGATCAGAGGCAATGATGTGCGTGACCTTGAAAGGTCATATCTAAAAGATAGCGCCGAGAGAGTCTTCAGTGCTGCTCCGCTTTGGAGCTAATGGTTGAGTTTCTCATGCAAAGTGTATTTCTGGAAATCATATTGCTTATCATCTAGTCTTACTTGCTTTAGTATCTTCTGGATATTTTAGAAGATTGTAATGTGTTCTCTCTGCCGTCTTTCACGAGTAAATGGTTTATATATTTCCCACTCCAGTTATCCATGATTTGAACCCTCACCATAAGTTTTAGCAGTTTTTTTGTGTATTGCGTAGCCAAAAAGAAAAACATTGAAGTTAATGCAGTGTTCCATTCATATATGTTTTTTTTTAAATTTTATACTATTTATCATGCTAATAATTTTACTCGCATTTGAATGAGTGTCGACAAATAGATACCTGTTCTTATGTGTTTCGTTGACCGTGTTTTGATCTACTTTAAATTTTCTATTTATCTTTGCTGTGTTCGACATTTGTTTGTTATGACGATAGAATGAATAGTGTCGTGAGGATAGCCTCAAGTTCACGCCCTCTCTTTTCATAAATACAATTACAAGATAGCGCGTGAATGTGGTCATGCAGCAAATATGGAATGCTAGCTAGAGTCCAGGAATTTGAGCGGTTCGTTCGTGTATAAAACCTTGAAATAGGCGCTCGTTTTGTGACGTTCTCTATTGCAGCATTTTTTTGCAATGATTATTCAAATTCCGTAAATGATCCCATTCATTTATTAATTTCATTGGCTGGTTCCGCACATCAACGGACTAGTGGCATGGCAGAGTTCTCGTTGATGAAACTTTAATTATTTTTATGCCTCCGAAATAATACGATAAAAAAAATTAACGGAAACTTTTTGTCAAAATCATAATCAAATGAATACTTTTTTATTTTTTGTCGCAATTGAAACACTTTTTTGTGGCATCTCGCGCTAACGCGGCTATGCAATTTAATTATTTGAATGCTTTTCCGCAGCCAAAAGTATGCTAATGTCAGATAATTCTTATAGGGGGACTTATAATTTATTTACGCTGACAACTGTTAATGATTAGAGCTCGTGATGGTTTTAATTGAATTATACAATCCTGATGAATGCTAATTGTATGGGTCGGAACTAAATATTTTCAAGCCGACGATAGTGAAATACAGTATCATAATCATATGCAGTTACACATGCCGCTCATCCTTAATATTAGAATGACGCGATGCATTGCTATCGAAAAACGCCCTAAATTATGAATGTGTTTGATATATTGAAAATTATACATGGTCATGTCGGAGGGCTACAATAGGTTGTAAACGTAATGCATATAGTGTTTTGGAATTGACAAAATGTGCGCAATTTTCTCACTTTGAAATGGAAGCAGTCGAAATTGTTAATCTGAATTTATCATTCCTGTAAAGTGCGTATTATTTTATATTCCTCATAAGGTAACAGTTTCAATGCGTTGGACGTAATCGATTTTTACGCAAAGTAAAGATTGGGACTCAAATTGGTCCATTTCCCAGAAATTCTTTCCCCTCCTGGAATTAGTTGGTCACATTATGAGATGTGATGGCCTAATGGAAACATAAGTAGAAGGACAAGTGGAAGGGAAAGGGACGGCCTGGAATAAGTTACATAGGACAGGTTGTGAAGGTTGTAAAAGAGAAGAATCACGTCAACACGAAAATGCTTGTGGGTGCAAGGGAGGAATGAAGGGCTGCATTAAACCATTCTTAAAGATTGTTGACGAATGATGATGATGGAATTTGGCATATTTTCAGAAAATTTTCGAATTGTAACTGAGTTGAGGATTTGGAACGAATCAGAAAATTGGCTGTTTGGCTATGTTGGTTTTTCGTCCTAGTACTGGTAATTTACAAGGTTTTTTGATTTTACATGGTAAGAAAAGTAGTATATAGGATATATATAAATTACCCTTAAGGACGTAGATAAGTGTACACTTATCTACGCCCGTTTCTTGCCCAACTTCATCCATCTACGTCAGCTTCCACGTTTTCGCTCCTAATGAAACGCTTCACTCTTAGACTTTTCGATAGCATCCAATCTGCGCGTTTAGTACTCAGTAGATGGAATAGTTTGATGATCCATTGTTCCTAGAATTGTTAAGATGAGGGCACAGTAACAAATTAGCTCAGTCCTCAGTGAAAGCTTGAAGCTTTTTGGTTGATTGAAGAGGGGACTCGCTTCCCTCTTTTCACTCATCGTAGACTGTGGAAACGAGACTCCAGGGCGGGCTCGCAAGGTTCCACTCCTGGGGCAGGGACTATAAGCGCTAGCTTTTCTCCTCTGCACCCAGAAGGGGAAGGACGGGAAGGAACAAGGAAGGAGGCGCCGCCGCGATGGGAGCACGACGACGCCTCCTGGGAGGGGATAGGGAAGGAAGGGAAGGGGCGAGGAATCCCGCACCGTCACACAGGCGGGCGGGTCCTACTACTAACGAAACCAAGCTTACACAATTAATGTACCAGCAATTTTAGTGGGTTTTCCTATGAGGAAGAAAAATCCATCAATCAAATCGCTAGATACTCATCGTAGACAAAGGGTTTGAGGGTTCTAGGTGACCCCTTCGAAGGATACAACGCACCGGGGCCAGGAACCTAGCCAGTGCCTTATACGCCCGATCACCCGTGGAGGGGCTGGAGAGGAAGGAAAAAGATAGAGGCGCCGCCGCGATGGGAGCCCGCTGACGCCTCTGGGAAAGGATAGGAACGGAAGGGACGGGACGAGGGAAAAGCACCCCAACGCTATAGAAGCGAAGGGGGCCCTACTAACAGCGAAACCAAGCGAAACGCAATTAATATTCTACCAATCCTAGTGGATTATGAGGAAGAAAAATCTATCGATCGAATTGGTAGATACTCATCGTAGACAGCATTTTATTTTCGTGGATGATAAAGGATCCTTTCCCAGGAGAACACAAAGGTAGAAAAGAATCAGGGCCTCGAGCTCACGCTTAGCCAGACGACCAGTGGTTGGTAAGCACCCACCTCCTCGTGGCTCCCTTTGCCCGGCAACGTTGCCATGGCAACACTTCGCTCAATAAACAATCTGTCCCGTCAGCCCGAGTTCTTTATGCTCGAATCCTTATAATAACACCCATATTATTTTCCTTTCAAATTTCAAGGGAAGTTTATGCTCTAAGGTTATCATCTTTTGGGGTAGAGGATGCTTATAACTAATAATTGAATGCCAAAACAAATGACTTACCTATTCCAGCTCTTATGCGTGCCTATTTTGTGAAATCATCTGAGCATCAAATTTGCATTAGCCCGTAAGCCCGGATAAATAACTATCCTTATACGTTTTTCAATAAAAACATTGTACAAATATCGAATTAGGCCATGATATGGTTACTCTCCATGTACCTATGTCTGTTAGGCTGTGATGCTTTTTCCTTTTCGATTATTCGTTAATAACTGTCTTATATTGGCGGTGTACTTATCCATCCAAATACTATACTATATAATGTTAAATCCTATACTACCAGTGTTACCAAACTATTATTGAATAAAGTTGAATGAGACTATTTATAATGATGATATTTGACAATTATGTGGTTTTAGGTCGGAATAATATAATAGTCGTAAAATAAAAGTCTCGGTATTATTTTCGTACAAATTTCAAGGAAAATTATCTTCTGATGTTATCATATTTTGGAGTAGATTAGACCCCATTAATTATTATTTTTTAGCAAAAATGATTAGAAATGGACGGATCCAGTATTTTTTTCGGATCCGGATTCGGATCGGATTCTTGATTTTCGGAGCCGGATCTTTCGGATCGGATATTTTCGGATCCAAATGCATTTTCAAATTCCTGACGCTGAGATTTCCCCGATGATTGCTCAATCTATTGGGAAGAGTCACACTACGTGCCGGTCGTATTTTGCCTTTTTTATTTTCCACGGCTGAAATTCTCCTACGTAACCTCTGCGGGAGCTTTCACACAAAACGGTTCATGAGTAGGGCAAGAATCGCATGCGACGGCGCATGTCGAAGAGTGAATCGGAACTCTTTCCACCCTTATGGGGAGTTGCATTCACTTAATGCTATTGTTTAAAATTTCGGATCCAGATCCGATGTCTTCCGCGACTTTGGATCCGATGTATCCGATGAAGGGCAATATCCGCGGATATTTGGATCCGAGGTATCCGATCCGACCATCCCTAAAAATGATGAATTATTGAAATAAGCAATGATATATTTACCCGTATGTCTGTCGGGACTTAAATCCGTTCTCTACTTCCTTCATCTACCATTTGTCAAGAGTAGTCTAATACTGGTGATCACCCTATCCATTCATCTGTAATTTTACTTCCGGTACTAAAAAGCTGAGTGAAGTTTAATGATAATAATGTTGTGTGAAAATAAGATGGCATAGTCCACGTTTAGAGATTGGAACAACCCTTACGTTAATTGAAGGCTAAATCATTGCGATTTCGGGCCGGCTTGCTAGTTAGTTACTATTTAATTTCTCATACTGATGTATTAATTTTGTAATAGCATGGTGATCGTGGAGATATAAAGATATGCCTTTCGCGCCCACTGATTTTGATGATTTCTAAATGTCAACGCCTTCGATTTCGATGCAACAATGTCATGAGGCTCACAAAACATTGTTAATTGTTTTCATTCTTGAGATGGTGAGAGACTAGATGGGGAATTGGATTTCTGGACTGTATTCCGTTCATTTTTTCAGTAATAGAATGTTTAAGTTTCAAGACGAGCGCAAGTACTTGCATTTCACGTAGGTTTTTTTTGCCCGAAAAGAGGCGCATGTGTTGGTGTCAGTAATTAACGTGGCATCACATAGACTTGCTATTACGGGTGTATACCCCTTTTTGCTTCCTTCGGTCACTCAAAAGGAATCTAGTCGCCTCATAATAACAGCATAGTGAAATATATCATCAACTGATGCATTTAACACAGTAGCATTGAATCAAATCATACCTACGTTCTAGCTTTGATCATTAACTTTCAAATGGAATCCCACGCGGGTATATAGGGCTTCTTTCCCATTCACCTTATGGAGGCGTAGTGGTCATGAGAATTAATGGTGGTGCCACTAGTCTTCAATATTCTCACATTTTGGGTGAGATAACTCAATCCATATTCTCTTTGCCTTTGATATCGACGCTGTAGGTCTAATGCGCTATTTAATCACTGAAATTTTTTCTCCTTAATGAAAATGCGGTCGTTGTGCTAGCTTATTGCCCTTGTTTAGTTGATTTTAGCTGTTAATTTTGCCATCCATGAATGCCAAGGTAAGCCGAAGAACTAGAATGTCTTTATTTCTTTCCTTTCGAATTAAATTATTTTTTAGGCATTGCATCCTTTCTTTGAAATGAAGACGAGATAGTTGATGGGAATATATGATACACTTGGGGTATTTTCAGTTTAGATGGAGTTTGTTCCTCGTTTCATGCTCTGCTTTCATCCCTTGCCTTCAAATTGGTCTGATTGAAATAATTGAATGGCATAATTAAACAATACGAGGTACTAGCGAACAGGGAATCCCTTTACTATATGCATAGTCCACTACCCTATAGTAGAGAAACAGTCGTGAAAATTAAAAAGGTTATTTTTAATGCCCACCATCAAATTCAGCGCCATTGAACTACATATAATGCGGTCGTTGTGCTATCTTATTGAACTTCCTCTTAAGATTTTAGCTGCTAATTTTGCCATATGTGGATGCCAAGGTAAGCCTAAGAACTAGAATAGGTTTATTTGTTTTCTCTCGGAATTATTTATGATGAATTATTAATTAATCTGGAAGGGCGTAAAATATATTTATATTCTCCTCTGACGAGAAGTGATTAGTCATGTCCGCTGCTGATGACAGCGTTCTCACATGAATGCATTTTATTGATCACTCAGATTAACCTAGGATTTGTGTGTCACGGCAGGACGTCCAAGCATTGAAGCACTAATGAAGCGTTGACCTGCAGGTGAATGAACTTGAGTTGACCTAGCATATGCAAGGGCGACGTCTACGCCACGATGGGTCAATAATTTGTCGAATGCTTCTTTGTCACCTGTCTCGCCTCTATCTCTTGATCGTGGTGAACCTTGAACCACCTTCTGAAATGCCTGTCTAAAAGTTGGTGGTCGATTTAACGAAAAACAGCTACCAGATAGTTTTTTATATGACTTCATTCCTGAAGAAAAAACAACAATCACGCATAGTTAAATTTAAAAGAAACTGCTAACATTTTTTTGTGGAAACATTGACCAGTGTCGAACTCAATCAGTATTTTCTCAAAGTACCTCACTGATGTGAACCAACAATTTTTCCTCCAGTTTTCTCATTTTTGCTAGTTTTTTATCAAATGGGCTAACGCCATCATATATCTAGACGCTGCAATGGTAGTTTCTATTGATATATTCGTACAAAGACTATTAAGGTTACTGTACGAGGGCTTCCTGATCTAGTGGATGAAAGATTTGGCTGCTGGTTAATATGGATTTGAATTAATGGCTAAATTATTCCTACGTTATCCCTACGTTTTTATCAAATGTTATTTTTCCCGAGTATATCAAGAGGCTTCAATCGTAGTTTCCATTGATTAATTCGGCCAAATACTATAAAGATTAATATATAGATGGCTTCCTGATCTAAGGGATACGGAGTTTGGCTGTTTGTTAATACGTGCTTGAGGAGATCGGGCTGGTGTTCAGGCTAGAACGTTAGTTTTCCACTCCTTGGGCTCGGGTTCAAATCCTGGCGGAGGCAGAGGTTATTTCACAGACTGCCCGATCACTGCTTTAATGTTTTTTCTAGGACATTTCAATAGCAACACTCCGTCCGTCGGATGGGACGCTAAGCCGTGGTCCCGTTGCCGCCTTTCGTCAGGAGCAGGCTAATGCCGGGTATCTCGCAACACTTCCTTCCTTTACCCTTCCCTTCATGGCGCTAATGACCTTACTTGTCGGTCGCCTCCTCCAATGTGGACTTGAATTTATATTTAACTTTTCTGGACACTGTCCCACTCTTATATTTTTTCTCTATGGAATTATTAGACCAGCGGTTCCCAACAGGTTCCATGCTCTTGGAGGCACGCGGTGAACTAGTCGAAAATAATAGGTAATGGCAGACGTTACGTTTCCTAATAGTAACCCGGCAACAGTGACACGCCGTAAGTCTTAATCAGGAAATATGCAATACATGGTCAATGGGAATTTAAAGCAAAGTTTCTATTAATGAAATTATTTATAACTTTATATATCACCTAATCGTAATGGAATTATGTAATAAAATGTGTACTGAAGTAATAAAATAAAAAAAACTCGTTAATTTTTTTGTGGTACAACATTAGTTATATACGTATAGAGTGATGCGGGAGGAGAAAAAGGTTGGAAACCGGTTTATTAGACCATCTCTGCATCTCTAAGAATCTACCCATCATCCGTCGGGCTTTCCTCTGATTCCATGAGTTGAGGTCGAATTTCCCGCTCTTAACGAAAAAAAATCGTTACGCCAATGGGCTCATATGCCCGCGACCCGAGCGCGTTTCTTTTTTTTGTAATCTTATCCACTATTCTTTCATCTCTTCGCTCGCAGAACCAGGAGTCACCACCTTCGTCACCACTTTAGCTCGTACGGACCTCGTCCCCTGCATCCATTCGGCGAACTATTCACGCATCATGCCTCACTTGCTCTTTCGCCCGACCGCGAGTTCATTTGCATTTTTGGGAGAGAAAAAAACTTTCGTTCCCCAGAGTTGAGCTTTTTCTGTCGACTCTGACTGTTGACCGCGATTAATTCCTTCATATTTTTAGCATTCCCGTCAACTCAATTTCTAAAAATACGAAATACTCATATGCAAAGCTTCCTGAATGCAAATTATAGAGTCCAGCGCTATCCATGGAACGGCATGCTCTCCATTCGAATACTAGACTTTTGAATCGTTCCCTATTAAGTGACGAACTTTGGCTAATAGAGAAAATGAGTTCGGTGGTGGCTACGGAATATCCTGTATTGATCCTTTTAAAAATATTTTTGTTTTTATGAATAATAAATAATAATAATGATAGATAAAGATTAAGTATATGTAGTTCGCACTGTATTTTATGTGTGAAGTTTCTTTAAATACGAAATGGATAATATTACATCCCGATGCCATTTTACACGCTTGTCAGTTGATCCGTGATAGATGCAGATAGGCAATATTATATAATGCTTTGCTAATAAAGTAAGCTTATAATGTAGACTGCGACTGTTGATCACAATGAATTTTTTCATATTTGTAGAATTCGTCGTCATCTAGAAATCTAAAAATATGAAATATATTGTGGAAAATGTCCAGATGTTGAGTTTTGAAGTCGTATTCAAGAACTATTTTTTTGTCTTTCAATTGCTTTTAATGCAGCGATTATTAATGTCTGAACAGTTTAGTACCAAAGCTTTAGGCAGAGGCTGCGAAATAAGCTAATTGACCCCTTAAAAAAAGAGAGCGATTTCCGCGAGTAAAATATTTTGAATGAAGTTTTGCTTAAAATGTGTTTTACTGCTTGTTTTTAGTTGGAATAGAATCGTTTTAAAATTACTACGCCCGATCAGATACTTTGAGTTGCCGCGTGCTAGGTGCAGATACACCCTTTTTATGATACTAAGATTAAGGCCCATTTAGTTTATTTAAACTTATTATTGTTGATATATTCTACATATTAAGGTAGGTTTCCATGGAGTAGTTAAGAAGTATTCTGGGAGTGTCCCCTTCCTTCAAGCACTTCCCTCTTCAATTGACAATAAGGTATTTCTCTCTTTCAATCTATCTAAAAATCCTATTCTCTTCCTTCCTCTTCCTCGTTTACCTTACATTCCACCCTCTAACATTATTTTCAACATCCCCTCCCCGCTAAGGACTTCCTCCATCCATACCTCATGTCTCATTTTTACTTTATTGGGGATAGAATCGTTTCAAAATTATGACGCCCTAAGCTTTTATCGACTACCAAGCTACCTCTCATTACCCACCATGTCCAGCACTTTTTATGTAAAATGTTTGGATATTTTATATTTCTCCTGACCGGTCTAAATGAATTATTAAATATTTGCTTCTTACATACTAGAATTCTACCTGAAATAGCCTGAATTAGCTATTAATTTCAATGCAAACCAAAGTATCAATCTTAGCTGTTACTTTTCATGCATTATGCCAAGGTAATGTGCCCCCTTAAGCCCAGGTAATGGTCACCTTAACTATCTTTCGTGTGGTCTTTGTCACTCGTCCTTATCCGCGTCATTCCTTTTCGTCTTCATCTATCGTTCGCCCTCTCAGTCTGCTGCGGTATTGGTCCGTCGTCAACGGGATGGGAAAGCGATGGGCACCACTTCGTCACCGATGTAAATTTGTGCAAATTGCTTCGAATGGGGGAAAGCGTTGGAAATGGGAAGACCCGAGTATTTAAATCGCTTAGGGTTAGGTCTCGTTACTGTCCGATGGTGCAGAGCTAATGTCCGAGGGTCCGTGGGAAAGCGCACGGCTCTGCTTTTGAACGCAGTAAAATCCAAAGCCTACAGTTGACCTACCTTCTTTCAGGTACTAACTACGCGGTCGCCATTATGTCCCCGTCGGGGCGATAGGACGTGCCGTAGTTTGTCTCCATCTCCACCTCCCACTTGGATTATGGAAATTGCTGGTAATGGTCGCCGCAGACCGGGGATATCTTGAGGTGGACTGCGGGAATTCCCCATCCGTGTAATGGGCGTGAAATTTGAAATGCATCTTTTGAATTTGTGATCCCACTCGCAGGAAAGCTGTCTAAACTGGGGGAACGATTTTATCTGTTTTTTAAGCCGAGTTTTTGTGGGATTGGTCTGTAATTTTGCAAAATTGAGAGAGAATTTTGAGTTGGAGTGAATTCTGCGTTTTTGTCAATTAATTCTTGCATTAATTATTGTAAGGTGTTCTAAGGGGCCAAACTAGATTATTTCACTGAAGGTAGTTACTCCTCTATTACAGGAGATAAAGGCGACTCAATTTCGGTTTTGTTGTCTGAGTTGTTTATTTATCTAAATTAGATTCTCACGGGCAGAATTACATGCTTAGTGTAGTGGTTATACAATGGAATGAACACAAAAAATGGAAAAGTTAATGAATTTTCAGAAATATATACGACTTTGCTTCAGCTTCCATGTTGGATAACATCCAACGTTTCTTTTTCAATAATATCGTCAGGATAAAATTAATCTTGATCATATGGGGACAAGCAAAGATATATTTGCAAAATGTAGAGAAAAATCTAAATGCATTTTATAATAAAAATACCAAAACATCGTATTCATCTGCTAATCATGATACAAAAGCGATGAGATTGGTTTCCAAGCTAATCAATATTATAATGTAGGGAACGATATGACTTGTTCTTAAGGTAGTTGCCAGTAAAATCGTTGCAATTACAAGTGCTGTCACAGTCACTATTCATGAATCGCTTTAAAAATTTTAAAGAAAATTAATGCCCATGAATATATTGCGTGGTTTTCTAACTTCCAATTTTAACACTCTATCAATTTTTGGTACATATAGCGGGTGCATTTTACTTCTGATCCCCTGTTGAATAATTTGTATAGATATTTGGATGATTTTGCGTGATCACACGGCATTTTAGGCTCAGTCTTGCAATGCTAGTGATTAAAAAGAAGGATTATTTTTTGGAATAAATAAGTATATTGTAATTAATGGCGACATTATTGAAATTTTAACGGTTACTGGTAAATTCTCCTCGACACTATTCGTTATCGAAAATCAGTAACTTTTCCTCGGTTGCTCTGAATGAGACATAGCTCTCCTTTTTAATTAGCGATAATGGAATTTCCACACGGTTGAGGCGGCGGAAACCGCGGAGTGGCTGGCCTATTTTTCCGCGATGACTTATTGCGTATGAATGAGCGGTCGGGTTGAATGGGCTTGCGGTCGTGTGCAGTGTGGCTCCAGGTAGTCGTTGCACCCGTCGGGAAATCGATTGCTCCTACAACCGCTTCGGGGACGAGTAAACTTGGGAGGGACTCGGACGGTCGGAAGCGCCCGAGTCCAATCGGAAGAAAGAGCCCGCTTCTTGCTTGCTCATTCTTTGAACTCACGCTACGTCTCACGACTCCGTTTCCTGTTTGATGAATACCAGACAGGCTGCTAGCTGCTGCTTTGATCGGCCGTATTTGGTCTTATTTCCTGTAGATTAACTCGTTTAAAATTCAGGTTGTTATATAAGCAACTCTGCTGCATTATGAGGAGATATGAATCACTCAATCATTAGCACAACGTCACTCCCGAGCGCGTACTCGCGCGCTGTATGAGTATATGCCGAAACCGCCAAGATGGCTGATCGCACATATTTAGGCGGGTACGGCCCGGGAGGGCGCGTCTGCCAGATTGGCGGCGGAAGGCACGTAGAGCCAGGTCAAGGTATGTGACTGTTCTTCTTGAGTTAAAACAAAAATTTACAATTTAATTAAACCTGGGTTTTAATTAAATAAAGCTCTTTTCCCTCTCAACGTGGGGCCAGCAGCAGAAGAGGAGCATTTCAGGGTACATAGAGTTAGTACTCAGGCTGTATTTTGCTTTTTATCTGTAGTTTTGCTAGTTTCAAAATCAAACTAATGCATTGACAATTTGTTGTAATTATAGAGGAAAAACTGTAATTTTTTCAGAACACCAGATAAGCTGTAGCTACGGCTTTTACTGGCCGTATTTAGTTTTATTTCCTTTTGCATAACTATTTGAAACTCGCGCTGTGGTATTGAATATATTTTAGGGAACACAAAGTGAATACTCAGGCCTTATTTTATCTTATCTCCTGTATATATAGTGCGAAATAACTCACTTTTTTATTTCTCAGAAAACTTTATTATTCCGAACCTCGGTTTCAACTACTAGGTAGTCATTGTCAAGGTTCTATCTAAGTTGCATGACTATTTAGTTGTTTAAATTCGATGTCGGAATAATAAGGTTTTGTGGAACATTAGAAAGAGAGTTATTACGCAACAAAGACATGTGGTTCCACCACGAGAAGAATGAACATTATATATTTATTTCCTGTAGTATTTCTAGTTTCAACCTCTCGCCATAGTATTGAAATCATCGGACCAGATTATTTGTTGTAATTACAGAGGAACGGCATCTCACGACTCCACTTCCTGTTTGCTGCACACCAGACAGTCTGCAACTACGGCTTGTACTCTTTTATCAGCCGTTTTTAGTTTTATTTCCTGTAGCTTACTAATTTGTTTAAAACTCGTGCGGTTATATCAACTACTTCTGGGTCTACTCGGGCCTTATTAGTCTTGTTTTGGTCGTTTTACACTCACGCTATCGTAGAGAAGAAAAAGTATTTTAGAGTAAAGTTTTGTCGACATTTATTTGTACCTCAACTATCAAAAAATCAAATGATGCGTTTTCTTTCGACCACCGGTATTTATAATAATATCTTACATCTCGAGCTTCTTACTTCTCGAAGGTCGTTCGATATTTTTTAAATGATTAAAAAACTGTCGTGTCCGATTTTATTGAAACTATCACGATGGCCCCAAACACTTTTCTCCACTTCATTAAATGGCTGGGTTAACTTCACTTTCACGTAAAAATTCTGTTTGTGCGATTCACATTTGTTCTGTTTAGAATAAAGGTCATTCAGCCACCGTATAGAGAAAAGAAAACAATTTCTGAAGCCTCGAAGTTGGTTTTCATAAAACCGATACGTTGGCAGCAAAATGATAATTCATTATTTGTTTTTAGAAGATCCGACCAAGCTTCGAGAAGTTAGAGGATAAAAAATTTGCTTTACATGTCCATATTTTTTTTACTATCCCGCAAATCGTCGCAAACAACGTTTGGCACGAAGTGTAAGGACTCATTAACAAAGAAATATCTTCCATTTTGTGACATTCATAATGAGAAAGTATCACTATCAGAGAGGGAATTATAAATTGGTGGTTGCGCGATTTTTGTCTATAAAAATCTAATCTTCCGTTTGGTGTCGACGTATATTCATAATGTTACTAAAGACTGATTGCGTTCTTGTGGGAAAAGAAAGCGGAGTTCGATACCTGTATAACTTAGTGAATATATAACTCAATATAAAATATTTTTATGCATTCATTCCATTAGAGGCCCAGATGAACTATCATACCAAGAAATATTGATGACTTTATCATACCAAGAAAACGTTCTTAAGTTTAAAAAACAGGGAATTATAAATTGGTGGTTGTGCGATTTTTCCACAAAGAATCTTTTTTTTGTTAATTTCTACTTATATAATACTATTATTTAGGGTTAATTGATGCCATGTGGAAAAAGAAAGCGGTGTGCGATGCCTGTATGGCTCAATTACGAATCTCTCTCTATCCGCACGCCTATTACGCTGCGCGCGGGAGATCGGAATAAGCCAACCATTTCCCGCTCCGTGCTCAGTCTCATTATTTTGCCGTCCCAGACACCGAGCCATCAGTAAGGAGAGCATTAATCCAGCCCTCATCTGTGTCCATAATTCATTTAGGTGTGAGGAGTGTTCCATTTATGCATTCGAGATACCCGAAGCATTTAGTTACCTAGCACTTAAATTTTATTCACCCTTGTCATCGACCGCGGCTTTCCATTTGATTAACCGATTTAGTGCTATTGAAGGACGTTAAAAGAGGATAAATTAGTTCGTGAAATGAAAGGATCAGTCAGTAGAGGATTAATTTTAGCTGTGAGATGAATCAAGCCAATTTCAGGATGCTGAATCGATGATGATTATTTAGTTCCAATTACAACTATTACAACTCAAGTTGCATCTCGCGTTCAGAGCGGATTTATGTATTGTTTTCTCAATTTTGAATTAAGTACTACATTATTGAAAGGTTTTTTTTCGTATATACAAATGAAACTAAAAACTCAGTGCTAATGAATTTATTATTCCTTTTAAAAATTCATAAAATATGACTGCCTAAAAGAAAAATAAATGGTCAACAACCTCGTTTGCATAATTTTTTCTCAGCTTCAAAATTGACTGAGTTTAAATTGAAGGTTGTGTTACCAAGAATACAAAAATAAATTAGTCAGTCTTTGTTAATATGATTGATGGAGAGGGTAAAACTGTGAATACGGTAAAAAGAATGATCAAAAATTACATTTGTTTTTGAAATCGTATGGGTAACTTGAATTTGAATCAAGCTACCTATTCAAGCTACCCATAACCATGCCAAGTAGTAGAGGCCCTTTCTGGCATCGAGCCACCTAATTATATTCCTATTATCTACTACATCATCACTAAATTAAATTAAATTGTTTTTTCCGACCTAACTGGTGAATTATATCAGAAGCTACAAACGCTGTTAAATTCTGCGATTAGATATATATCTGATATAAATATCCGGGAGCATGTCACTCCTTACTACATAAAGCTGCAGTGGTTGAAACCCCAACAGAAAACTAAATTCCTGCTATATGTTTTTGTTTACAAAATATTGTCATCCAAAACACCTGACTATCTTTACAATATGATTATATGTAACCAGAGTGAAACCAGTAGAATCGTAAGAGCTAGAAGGCGTTTTAAAATACCAAATTGCCGAACTACGGTGTTCCAAATATCCACTTTAAACTCTGCTATAAGATTTTGGAATGAAATATCGGATGACATTGTTAATTGTAAAACTGTTAATCAATTCAAAATGAAAATGTTTGTTTATTTACTCGAAAAATATGATTGTAATTAAAATACTGTAATATATTTGTCATTTATACTGTTAAATTGTGTTTTCACTTTTTCTATGTTGTTCACTGTGAGACTTAACTGTAAAATTTGATATGTTCCATAGGACAAGGTCCTAGAACAATAAATTTATTATTATTATTATTAAATTACAAAATTTTGAGGACTTTTGAATTTTTGAAGAAGAATCAAGCTCATATTTCAAGACGACCGAATCTAATACGTTTTAATTCATTCACTTATAATTTTTAATTATGTAGCATTCCATTTTAAGTTTTTTTGGTTAAATATCTATCTATATAGGTATATAATATTGTAAGTAATAGATATTAATCCAAGAAACGTTGAAATTAGAAGTTGTAATGCTGAGCGAAAGAAATTTCAGTATCACTAGGAAAGGCCCTCAAAAGTCACCTCCATATTTTGTTCACATTTTGCTAGTTGATGGAAAGTGGATACAAATGAGGTGTAGTTTTGTTTCACACGCCAACGCTTAATACTTTTCGAGATATTAGCGACGGAAATTAGGAGAAAATATGAAAAAATGTATACAGCATACCTGCAGCATAAAAATAGGACCTTATGCTCCGTTGCAACGCGTTGCTAGGACGACGAGCACTGACACCGTATTGTTATACTGACACATGAGGGACTTCTATGCCATATTTACCATGCAGATCCATCCGGGCCACACGTCTTTCACACTCTCTATCACGAATATTACAATAGAGGCTCCTAGGTCGGCCTCATAATGTGTTTTCGTCTACCGTATATATAAATAGGTTTACTGAAGTCGCAACTCATTTCACTGACGGACAATTTGATTCGATTTTCACGGGGAAATAAGGTATAATCAAGAGTATTAACCGAAATTTATACACATGATTATCCAATCTATTGAATTCATTACACTTCAACGCTATTCATCTCAATTGAAGGGGTGAGAAGCCAAGGGGTACAAGTGACTTTTTTCATGTTTAGGTATAGATAATTGTTAGAAAAAATATACAAAAATTGGTTGGCAAGGGATACGAAAGAGCCATATAGTGGAAAATAAGATTCACTATATCAAATATCTAATTCATCCCGTTTGTTTTCTATGCCTAATTTCTTTACCTAACTGTGTATAGAAAAAAGAAATCACGTGTACCCTTTGGCTTACAAACAAATACCTTACTGAAAAATATAGGAAAAAAATCTATTGTGTATAGAAAAAAGAAATCACGTGTACCCGTTGGCTTCCAAACCACGCAATTACGAATACCTTACTGAAAAATATAGGAAAAAAGTGTATCACATTGCTCTCATCACCGCGTCACGGACATTTTCGAAAGCCGATTAAAATGCGACCGATGTGGCAACAGAAATCAACCTTCTGCGGGATGGAATAGGGTTTCCTCTATGCAGCCCCCTTGCTTCCTATCATCACCGGGCGCCTCTCAATATTGCGTTTCCTTTGTTTTCGCGCGCCCTACTTTCCCCTCCCACTCCATCCCTCACGCCCTATGCGCTGAATTTTTAATTGGCCGCGGAAACGGACCGACTGCGTTCCCTCGTCGGTTTCCCCGATGCAGATGCTGCTTCGGCGCTAAGCCTCTTCCTCATTTCTTCATGACTGTTGGTGCACCATAAATCCTAAGGTTGGCCGACTTCTGCTTTCCGCACGATGCTTCATTATACGCGCCAATTCACCGTTCGAATTCGCACCAGTTTTACAGCCCTCATATTTTTTAATACTCTTTTCCAATTTCGGAAAATCTTCTCGCAGGATACCTCCTTCAAACGTGTCTCAGGATGGAATGATCTCGGTGAATAAAACTCCCTTTCGGAACAAATAAAAATCTTCGCCTCGATCTCCATTGCAATTTCCGTTTTCTGTTATGACCTTAGACGTAATTCATGTTCGTGTTTCTTCAATCTGAGTGGTTGAGGTAATTATTATGCGGTAGTTTCTTGCAAAATAGGTTGGTGGAGTGGAAAGTATCTGCGAATGATAAGCAATAGCCTTATTGCCTACATTTCACTCGAATAAGCTAATTTGATTCACAAAACTTAATGAGGTTAATATTAGCTGCATATTAAATACCCTTATGTATGCTATTGCTTGACAGTTAACTTTAGATTGTTAGCCGTTACATGTTTTGCTGAAATTTTAATGTTAAAAAATGAAAATACTTACTTATTCATTGGAATGTATACTTATTTATATTGGATTTTTATTACATTTCTTTTGTTCGCCTGTCTTTTTTCATGTTATTTATTAATCTTCTCTCTTAAATAACACAATATTTCAGCAATTGTTTTCAACCTTTCCTTGCTGCCGGTAAAACCTATGTATCTGTTTTGTTGTATATTCTTAGTGGACGAAGACATCCAAGGACAATGAATTTATATTCTATTTTAACCTAAACAGTAAAAGATACAATAATGCTAATTAAATATCTGGCCTTCAAACCGTTTGTTTTAGGCGCTCTGATTCAAAATGTAATTACTAGCGTTAGCTCCACGTACAGCATTTTTGATCCGACCATGCTTTGGCTCGATTGTAGACACACGTTGTAGTGTGTTGTACACTTCAGATTTTACTCGCACGCCACGCGTGCTTCGTCCGTATCGTGACGTCGCCTTTATGAGAGGGAGAAAAGAACGAAACGAGAGGGCGCACGCGTGCTAAGAGGTGGAAGAAATGTTTCGATTCTGGCTCACGAGAGGCCGCACGCAAGGGCCGCGTAAGGGTGTGGGAAGGGAAGGAGGGTGAATACCTTCAGGGGAGGGAGTGCAAGTGAGCTCTCGCGGTGCCCCTCCTCCGTATTCCCCATTACGACGCATCACCCCTTCCATACCGGTTGTTTTTAGTCTTTTTTCGTGACGTATTAAGAGGTGACGTATTGCTCGTTTAAAACTGAAAAATGATACCATATTGAAAATTTCAGGTTGTGTAAAAAAAACGCTTTAGGAAACGTAGATGAACTTCTTTCGGGATTCCCGCCGGGTCATATACTCCATTTCTGCCGACGTTTCGAGTTACAAATCAGGGGTTATCCTCAGGGATACTACAATTCGTTTCGTGTAAATTGGCCCACTAATCTTGGAGCTATTTGGTATTAGGTTGCAATTAATTCACAAATATTAGGTTCACATTGTTGCAATTATTTTTTAAAATGTAAAGCTATAATAAATAGTAAGTTTATTATAATTAAAAAAAAATAGTTAATGCATGAAACTAATAAATTTACTATAGAGATATGAAATAGAGTTTCTATTCCGATGGGAATCCCGAAAAAAGATTACCCACATTATTTTCCAGGAGCGCATTAAATCTTTTTTTTAACGATAAGAAAGGTTTGCCTGCATCTCATATTTTAAATTTTTCCCCTCAATACAATGACACATGTAGTATTTTTCGAAGTTAAGATACATTCAAAGGTTGAAAAAGCTGTACATATTCTTATTATAACTTTTTCAATTTTAAAATTTCAAGTTTATAGAGTAGGTTTTAAACGTGTAACAGGTAACCAATGAAGGCAAAATAAAATGAGGAAGTTCTAATAAGATTAAGACAAAAAAATCTCCTAAAAACCTTTAGGAGAAGACTGGACAACTAAGTTGGCTACATAATGAGACATGATGGCCCGATAAAAACAATTGTAGAAGAAAAGGAGGAAGGGAAGAAGGGTAAGGGACGGCCCCGAATGAGTTACGTAGTACAGGTTATAAAGGAAGCATAAGAGAATTAATTCTTTCCCACGAAAATGCTATCGTATAGGAGAGAGGAATCGGGAGCTGCGCCAAAGCAATCTTAGGATTTTTGACTAATGATGATGATTATTAAGTTAAAGTATTTAGTATGCTCGTAATCAACGTGGCTATATCGACGAAAGAACTGAAGTAGATGCACCAATCCGATGTGAGGCGTTACAGAAATTATCACTCGATGGTGTTCAGTACAGTGGTGTGTTGAGGTGTAAACGAAATGGGAATGTGGAGTATGTAGACAATGAAAGGGAATAAGGACGACACGCTAACCGTTGCACTTCCACTGCACCCTAATTACTCAAGTCACTCTTATTGCACCCTTCAAACTCCCCTACCTTTTACCCTTATCGCCTCACGGTCAGTCTGGGATCCTTAGCTCTGGACCTAGAGACTCGAAAATTGGCGATTAACTTCTTGCACCCATTCTGTTGCTCTTTCATCAGTTACATAGTCTTTCTCCTGTTATTTGCTGTGTACTGGAACCTTGCTTAGCAATTTCGCACTCTTCATTTAGATAATTACTTCCTCTAATGCATAATATGGTACTTCCCGTTTCTGTATGCTTTAGGCGTTGAGTACAAGTTCTAAAAATATGTCCTCGAGGGTAAGTTGTTCACTCCGCAAGAAATAATAGTGGCGCATATATTAAACTCTCGCTTATTAGAATATATATACGCATTTGAAATAAGACACAGAAGTCACTTGTTTTTCATGCTTGGGTAATTTAATGCATTTAACGCATTACGATGTTCCATATTTGTATATTACCTCATGCATAATAGTTTTTGGAATGACTAGAATTTTATTAAAATATGTGAGCCTTGAAATAAATCATGAAACTGTTGTATATTTGCGCTAAGTTTTTTATGGCCTCCAAAATGTCAAGGTATTGAAGTATTTATACAATTTTGAATGCTTAATTTTATAGTTCTATTCAAAATAATTTTCACAATGAAGTATTACTCGCATTATGGTTGGACCGTTATTATTTCATATATGTAGTGCATGTTAGCTATTGATCGGAAAATAAATAGAATATCGTTCGGAATAAACTTTTCTAGGAAAATAATTATGGCAGCAATAGAGCATGTTTTTTCGATGCATGCATGAGAGGAATAATATGATGATCATATAAATGTGTGCCAAGTTTCACCTATACTTTGTCAATAAAAATCGTAAAGGGAAGAGAATTGTATCAATAACGTCCCCGTAATATGCAGCAACAGATGATCAAGGCATAATTTAATCATCGTTCGGAATGGTATTTCTAATAAAGAAATAAGCTCCTTCGGTTGTTAAACATACCTTATACCCTGACGCCTAAGAGGCGTAGGGCAATCATAACCCACTATTCAGGGATTTTAATCACGGCGTTAACGTCTAATTCGAAAGCAATATACGAATTTTGGAGCGAGTCATCTCAGCCCAGCGGTGCCGTTAAAGGCCTTTCCCCACGACTTGTTCCCAAAATGAATGTCCCGAAATGTCCTTTTGAGCAGTCCCTAACTCACTCCGCCCCCTTTAACTTTCCATTTTACCCTTATTCGCTCCTCACCCCTAGCCATCTCCACCTTCCTTGACAGTCCCTGCCTCTCTGCCCGTTTGACAAGGACTCTCAGACCGGTGTCGTCCCACGACCCAGAGCCGCAAGTAGTAAAAGGCTATTATGAACTGCTCTGCCGCGAAGTTACACCGCTTCCCTCTGGTCCAATCATTATATCTTTCCGTCGACCCTAACGACTCCCAAATTAGACATCTAGAGGCGGTAGTTTGACGTTTTGCACGATTTTTCTTCTTCTTCGAGAGGGACCGTCGTGGCTGAGTTTCAATCGGGAAACGTGAGGAGATAATTTCTGTCATTCGCACCCAGTATAGAGATGCTCGCAGCTTCAAAATAAAATAAGGTCTAATTTTGTTCTTTTATTAAGTGGGCCCAAAACTGTGGCGAAGGACAATTAAGGAAGAGAATGCTGACCCCACCAGTTTATAATGAAGAAAAGAGTAGGAAAAAGAATCATATTGTGCCTCTTATTTTCCCAATAATGAGAGAGGGTTGATACATAAAGGAATTTTCCGGCCTCGGTGGTGGCGAGTTGAAGTCTTCGCCTGCTAAAAGGACGGTCGCGGGTTCGTCACCCAACTGGGGAATTTTCCCAAAATAAGTCATGGATGTTCGTTTACGTTTAATTATTAAGTGCCAAAATATAAAGGCCAAGATGTAAAGGCTAAATAACACCATTAATAGCGGTGAGGGAATAAAGAAATAGAAAAATACAGCACAAAATATGTATTGGGTAGGCGGATTGGTGTTCAGCAATATGAACATCTATGAATAAGAAAGGAGGTTATTAGTGCCGTAACTTCTTTAAATAACCTTAAGTTTTTCGTAAAAATATTATGAAAACCAGGAAGTTTTTAATGGTACATGGGTGGGAGCTCATCTCATGAGACTGCTAAAGGTAAAGTTATTACTTTCTTTTATAATCTTCAATGCGCAAATAATGCGCGTTAATATTTTGTGAAGTGTCCATTTCAAGAATTTTTTCAATGAATTTACTTACTGGCGATTTTAGTTCTTTGGTTTCAATCTGGAATAACAATGTTTTTTCGCAAAGTACGTGTTTTCCATAAATCCAAATCAATTATACTTATGCTATATCTTCTGAGCTCTCATTGATACTAATTTTCGGAGCATTTAGTTGAACGATTATTGTGGAGATATCACTTCAGATAGCTTTTGAGCTCGGAAAGTTTTTTGAAGAACCGAAGCCCCTGTATCATCAAAAATTATTATCCTCCCCAAACGCTGCGAAATATAAATTGAAAAATCTCTGTGTCACCTTATACGGGTAATAATCATTAAATAGCGCTAAATAATGTAAATGTGCACGTTTTCGTGACTATTAACCGTTTCATACTCTATAATCTGCCGCGACAGTTGACCGTGGTAGATGAAACTGAGGCCTGTATGATCAAAAATCTAATATCCTCCCAAAACAGTAACGAGTAAAAATTGAAAAATGTCTTTAAATGTCATCTTATACGTATAAAAATCATTAAATGGCACTTAAAAAAATTGAAAAGATCACTCTTTCGCGACAATTAACCCCTTCGCACTCGGATCTGACGCGACAAATGACCGTAATGGCTAACAGGTAGGAGGGTGAAGTCTGGTGCGGTGACGCGAATACTGTGCACCAAGGCCCAATTTTTCGGACCGCTTGAGACCCGTGGTGCTTTGACTTCGTCCTCTCCGTCGCGCGTCACCGCAGCGCCATCCCCCCGGCATGCACCGCGGCCAGCTTCAAAGGGAAGCGGGATTGGTCGAGTTCGGCGGGTGAGTGTTGGAAAGAGATAGAGTTGAAGCGAACGGTTTTAAAAGGCCGCGTGATTAGGGCTCGTGAGGGAATGGAGATGTGATGGAAACTGTGCAACCGTACGGGGAGAGTCAATACGACGATACGGAGCCTTTAGCTTCGTCATGTTTGCTTTTCACTCGCGTATCTTCGCTACTAGTGGCCGCGGAGTAGTAATGTTGCCATCCACGAGGCCCACGCTTATTTATTTTTCTTTCATTAAAGAGCTATTTCGGAGCTTGCGGTAATCCTACTTCCATGGTTGCAAATTTTCTGCTTGCATTTGTGATTCGCGATTTTACTATGGATTTTACATCGCTGTGTATTATTTTGAATTAAAATTTGAATAGTTAGACTTGGTGGTGACGATCGTTGATTTGTGAAATTCTATTGTAAATACAAATTGAATTAAACTAACTTGATAACGTTTCACAGATCTATAACGGTACCGGCTTTACTAATTTTTATTTTCATATGTCCTTTTTCAACGTTTTTGGAAAATCTGTGAGGTACTTATGTATTTCATTTTAACAAATAATAAAAATCATCAATTTCATGATAGCATTTTAAATGAAGGTTGTGCTGACCTTTTTTACGCCCTTTTGCTACTTCGTTTATAACCTTAAACAGCTCTCTGTATAGTATCATATTCTGGCACTAGTCGTCTTCAAAGTGCTGCTTGAGGATGAAGCAAGGGATTGGTAATACGTTTTTAAAAATCTTCCCTCCTTCGTGCTTTCATTGCTGTTATCTGTGTTGATCTCTAATAAAAATTTCTTTTAATTCTTTTAATTTATAGAAAATACATAGAAAATACCCCGCTTATTTCAACAGGAAAGCATTAGATTTTCGATTTAAATTTTTATTAACATTTTAAATATAGAATGGGAAGACAGGAAGTTCTTTCATATCAATCTATTATGCAGAAAACAGCCCTTTAAGGTGAAAACACGTAATAAAATATGTAATTTTGATGGTCTTGCGTTAGCGACTGATGAAATTAATTTCGCCATCTCTAAGAAATCAAATATTACCTATTCCACGATTATGAAAAAAAACTTGAATTAAGACTTGCTTTTCACGAAATACAGAAGCAGAACTGTCGATGCTGTAATACGTGAAGTCGGGGTCGTAATAAAAGTTTTTATTTTGTTAAATTGGCCAGTTTTGATTTCTTAGTGAAGGTAACGGTAAGTTTCCGCATGATACCTCGTAAATCTCTTGAAATTGAAATAAATTAATGGCGTTAAAAGATATCACTGAATGTGTAATGTTACTGAAGGTTGTTAAAAGATATCACTGAATGTGTAATGTTACTGAAGGTTGGTATTAGAATAAACCTGGATGTGAGACACGGGAATGTTATCTGGTAACGAATAGCCTGCGATGTAATGCTTAATATTCTTGAAGCTTAGGACAAGAAGGAAAAGAGGTGAAACATTGGTCGCGACGAATCCGGTGAAAGGTTGAAAGGACCAAATCAGGAAGTAATTCCGGAAAAGCAGTGTTTATTTTATGCATAACAAGCCTATAAAAATATTTGTCCACTTTGGTGGGGAGCCTAACAACCTTGGGCCAATCAGCGGTCGTCCTATAATTATACATGCAAAATCCCTTTTCCTCGTTTTATTTCTTTTTTTTTTTTGGGCAAAGGTTTTCATTCCCGCTCGCTCTTCCCTTGTCATCCCTTCGTGCCACGCTTAAGTAAGCCGCTTATCTCGGCTGGGTAAGCGCTTCACACTTTTTTATTGGAGAGTAGCCGAGCCCGTGTCATAGGCGTTGGAATTCAGAAGTTTTTGTTCATAGCAAACTCCTGTTTGAAGCGCTAGCAGCCGGAAATTAGAAATAATGTCCTCCAGAATTATTTGGGTGGTGCTATTTGCTGTGTAGGATTTAAAAAATTCTTATTCCGCAACTTGCGTTGCTCGTGGCATCCTGTTACGTTTCCGTTCGATGGTCACGGAAATATAAAGAGGTGAATTCATTAGTGAATAATGGGGCTAATGAAGCCAACACGTATATTGACGTTCAGATATTTCCATTGCAAATACGTACTTTCTCGAGAACTCATCAAATATTGATTCTCCAAAAAAAGATGCTTTGATTTGGCGGAATCATACATTTACACCAACAGGCATCAGGGTTTCGCAGTATGAATTCCGCTGAGTTTTGGTGGGTACCCTTTTCGGAAATACAAGGGCTTCTGCAGTACGTATAGAAACTGGGGTGAATTCTTTGAGTTTGAACATAAAAGCTGGAATTTGTGGGGCGTTGTTAATTCATTTTGTAATGAGAAGGATATTCAGATCTCGACGAAGTTGAATTTGCCATTATGAAAACCATTTGTGGGAATCATTTAACAGATATTAACACTTATTTTAATTTGTTTGAAGAAGAGGCTTAGAAGAGGCTAATATGAATAGTGAGCTATTTCTAATATGAGTTATGTCACAATAATGTAATTTTATATATCTTGTAATTCCTTTTTCACTGCTCAAATTTGTAAATGCATTGTTATATTACTTTATTCCATATTTTGGCACATTAATTAATAAAATGTAACTTCTGAAATAGGCTTGTTTAAGAGGTCAAGTAGAGATAACAGAGTAATAGCTGATTCAAAGTACTTATTAGTGTATTATATTTGTTGAATATCAATATGTATTGTTCTAATTTATCGATAGAATCACCAAAGAGGCGATAGAAATACGATTAGCCAGCAACAAATTTAATAGAGAAATTGGGCTAAAAATTAGCAAAACCTTGAAATCCATCGTTAAAATGGTGGGATAAACTAATTGTCTCGTTCAATCAGAACTGGCCTCAACTGACACAGACTATATATAAGCCCACGGCCTGAGAATTCGGCATCAACCAACTCTGAGGACGATGATATAGTATTTCATCGAAATGTCGGCAGAAATGAAGTGCCTAACCCGGTAGAAAGCCCGAGAGACATTCACAGTCACCATGCACTGGGAAAGAAACAAATCCTTCTAGATTCATATGTAAAACTCCCGTCACAGTTTACCGCCCGGATGTAACGGCCGGCCGTGAACCCGGCTCCTTTATTAAAAAAAATTGAAATGTCGGCGCGGCGGAACGTGGTGATGGAAGCTACGAGGAAAGGTAGCGAGATTTTGTCACCCCACACTCTCCGCCCCCTTCACCTCGCCCGGGGCGGGGATTTAATATAGTCACACACGGCAGGCTTCGCTACGCGTGAGAACCACGGGGTCTCTTAACAACGGGGAACAAATTTCAGTCCGCCCGCCCGTCCCTCCTGTCTCATTTGCCTGCTGAGGAGGACATACAAGTTACGGCAAGGGAGCAGCGTCCCTTCGAGGCAGGCAGCGGGCCGCCGTTAACCCCATGGTTCGTGGTCAAACCTCCCCACTCTCATCTCAAAACCTACCCCCGAAAGCCAGCTCAATTTCTTCAGCTAGTCTACTCTCTTATGCCTCATGACTGCGTTACGACCTTCTCAACCCTCTGACCCATTAAAATTTACATATAATCTCGCTTGCAAGGATAGTCCCTCATGCGTCACCAGGAGATCTCGTTTAAATTTTGTCAAGTGATAGGAAATGGATACCCACGAGGTGTATTTTTTGTTTCAGCTGCCAACGTTCAATAATTTTCAAAATGATAGCGACGGAAAGTACTAGGATAACGGCTTATACATGCACTTCAAAGGCCAAATCTCGGTGCAAGACTTTTCAATATTGTCCGATATTCTAAAGTTGTGATATTTACACCAGCCGTACGGAAATTCGTGAACGCATCCTTAGTTTATCGTAAGTTTGACATTTATTTCTTACCTAGGATTTAATTTCATCGTAAAATGGTGGTGTGTAAAGGGATGGTTATGCGTGATTATTTATGCCAATGGGTTCCAATCCAGAAATATAGTCTTAAATATAGTCAAATAATTCCTGTGTTTCATTGCCGTTCTCAATACCTGGCAATTTGATTTTTGCGTTTCATATAAAGAAATATTAAAGTTGAAAATTAGCGTCTATTGTGTGTAAATAGCATTTCCCCTTAAATATGAGTGTAGTTATACATTATATCTAGATGATAAAACAGTGTTTTGTTTCATTTTTGTTCCTGAAAATAGGTACAAATGAGAAATTTGTCTTATTTTAGTTTGCTTTAGACGATGACAAATGAAACAAAGAGACCAAAAGAAGCCAAACATTAAAAAAGACGAGTGAATTTTATAGCCAAATTACATATGTGGAACATACATGAAAATGTTTCTGAGTGATATTTTATATAAAAAAATTATTCTATAGTATATTATGGTAATATGGTCAGAATAACTTAAATAATGCTAATTTTGTTTGCTAAACATCATTTTCCCTTAAATCTTAATGCCATTATATTTTCCATCTCGTTGAAAACCCAGTGTATCTCTTTATTTTTATAAAACAATGTAGCGGCCTACGTATATTGTATACGGTAAACTGATATTTTTACATAGACCTTACTTGACCGGTAGAATACTTAAGTGACAATACTTAGTTGCGATTTTTTCAATATTTTCTCGAACGGTGGGCAATTTAACCCACGGAAATTGCTATGTGGACAAACATTTACTGTTAATCAAATCAAATACTAATATTATACTTTACCACATTAGGTCTAAAGATTTTTTTGGAAGGGTTGGCTGTGACACTAAATTTTCGCGTTGAAGTGAGTTTTCAGGGTCGAAAATTTCGAGTACCTACCCTTTCGAGGAAGGTTAACGTTTACGAGGGAAGCGAGTGAAAACACCCGGGGATAGGGAAAACAACGATTAAGGGATGAAGCCCCGGCGAAGCGGCATGTGCTGACGCAGACAGACTCGGTTTTACATACTGAACCGTGGTCGCAACTCGGAATGAAAAGCGTTTTATTCAAAAGAAGGAAGCCTAGCTGGAATACTTTCCACATTTCGGTGAAAAATTTCACAAATACATAGCTGGAGGTGAGACGGCTGGATCAAATATAAGCCGCTTATATCGTGTCACCTTTTTCCTCTTCTTGTAATAACAGAGCCTTAAAAGTAGGCCCTTTGTGTTCGTGGAACATCTTTTTTTAACCTTTGACGAATAAAAGAATGCCCTAATTTTCTTCTGTTTTAACTTTTAATTGCGGTATTTATCTTTTTTGTGGACTTAAAGGGAGAGTGAGACTTATTTGAAGCTCAAACATTTTGATAAATTTCCATGATCAATTGTGCTTATTCCTCTGATCTTGGACAGGAAAAGTAAGACCGAAATGAACGTTGGAAACGGGGTATTTGCATTGTATTTTAAATGATACCATTGTTTTGAGTACTCCTAAAAATGCACATCATTTAAACTACGTCGTATAAATCCCCATGAATACCGGAAAATAATGTAGTCACGACATTCCGGGATTTGAAATTATGGTGACATTTATTTTACCAGTTTCACCCGGCCAGATGCATTATTCTTAACCTTGCCCAGAGCATAAAAAGAAACTAAACCGTATAGAAAGAAGAATTTTACCACTAAGAGGTCAATTTCACGCCATTTTAGTTGATTTAACAACCATTGGTTATATTCCTCCCTATCAATTGTGATTTATGCCTTGATTTCTTCTTTTTATTAGTTTTTAAATAAAGTGTGATAAGCTCTTTCATGATACTCCTCTGTTTAATAGGCAGGTAGATAATCAAAGTTAAAGGTTAGGGAAAATGTTATAATCCATTGTAATGGAGAATAAAAGAGATGCCTTTCCCACATCAGATCAGAATTAAATATTTTGAAGCGAAAATTTGGTGAATTATTATATATATAACTAATTATTGTAAATTTCGCATAGATAACGAGGGGCTTCACTTTCTCGGGATTTATCCGGGTAAGATCCTTGATCTCCATCGCTGACCACTATTCGATGGAATTCTTTTCCATGGTCATCGGCCCTGAAAATAATTCCGTCGAAACGTCGGCAGCGATGGAGATTGGGTAGCTAGTGATTCTAGAGAATTGTATAGATAACTGGAAGCGACCGATTTCGTCTGTGTGTGACATCATCTAGTCTGTCAATTTCACGTACTCACGCCCTGAACAATTAATGTTAATCAGAAACTATGAATTCAAACGTATTTACTTGATAACTGTGAACAAGAAAGATTTTATGCATTGCTTTCATGCCATTACAACTTTGTGAAGGTTGAATGATATGTTAGCAATAAACTAATGCATGTATACTTAGCATCCAGTATGTTGGTAGGTAAAATTTATATTCAAAAGAAACAGGAAAAAACAACTAGAAGTAGTACATAGTATTTAAGGAAACGCGAGCTATAATGAGAAAAGATTGGTGCTGATTTTTGTGGATGCAAAAAAGTAGACTAGACTTTGGAAAGAGGTGAACGTAATTGTTGAGGAAGTTTACCTCAAAATAGATGCGAAGGATGAGAAAGGAGTATGGTCGGATGGAGGAGGGGATGAGAGGAGACACCTTCCCCCCCCTCCAGGTCAGGGTTTGATAAGGATTCGTGTCTGCTACTGGGGAGAAAACACCCCTTTCAGCCCCCCCCCCCACCAAACTCCAACCCTCCAACTCGCGAGGAGTGTATGAATTATTGAACAAGGCTTCCTTCTTCCCCCTTCACGGATCTTTTCCTTGTGTGTTCCTCACTCTTCCTCTTTCTGGCTCAACAATTTTTTCCCCGGGCCTCTTCAAGAGGGAGTAATGGAGCGAAGCAAAGGAAGGAGGTACTCGTCAATCGATTGGGGTATCGGCTGGATCGGCGTGATAAAGAGTGGGGAAAAAATACATCGGGAGAGAATGAAGAGAGAAAATGGTTTGGGGAGGCGATGGAGAGATTCCGGAGAAGAGAATTGAGAAAGCGATGGTTGGGAGCAGCGGGGAGAGAGGCGTAAAAGTTTTTTGAAGTGGATTCCAGACGAGTGGGACAAAGGTAGAAGGAAGAGGATTGGAGGAAAAGGCGCGGAAGGAAATACCTGGTGGTGAAATTGAATGCTGGAATAAGTAGGTGCAGGAAGCAGAAAATGTATTGAATTTCACTCATATGTATACGTTACATTAACCATTGCTTTCATGATAAAAATAATGCTATCTAAACAAGTTTCGTGGCGATTTTCACTTATTCCAGGAAGTGGATAAAATTATTAAAAGTTACATATATAATAGTATCGATAGCTTATTAAAGCATTCTACCGATAAAGGTAGGTTTCCATGGAGAATTTATGAACTATTCTTGCAGTATCCCCCTTAAATGGCCTTCCTTCTTAATTTTACAATAAGCCTACTTCATATCATTCTATCTAATAATGCCATCCTCTTCCTTCCTCTTTCTCATTTACCCATCATTCTACCCTCTAAGGAAATCTTCGACAATCATTTTCAGATAAGTACTCTATCTGTCCAGACCTTCTGTACCCTACGTATCTCATCTAAAAGCTGCCTCTCCTCAGCCACCATGTCCACCACTTCGTCGTTCATCCTCCTCTCCGTCCATGTTCTCCATTCTTCGCTGCATCCACATTTCGAACGCCTTCAGTCTTCATTCGTCCTTCTTACTAAGTGTACACATTTCCGCACCATAAAGCTACAACCTAGAAAAGACTCTTCACTAACCTTTTCATAAAATTTTCACATAAAAATCATCTGAGAAGCTCCTTCCTGTTCATGAACGCCTCCTTTGCCCGCGCAATTCTCTTCTTGATGTCCTTACAGTTGTATTCTTTCTCCTCTGATTGCTCACGTAATAAAAATATTGCAACAAGTTTACTAGCGAATTTTACTTAGGTTAGAAAGTGGATAAGGACTATTAAAAGTGTAACTTAGGATGGCGTGGAAAATTCGCAGTTACTTGAAATTAAAATTTTTTAATTTAGAATTAGCTGTAATTATTGGTTTTACCAGCGGTTACTAGTCGTCCATAATGGATTTTTTGATGCCTCAAAGTAAAATATAATGGTTTTTCGCATTCAATGCTCTCAATATTCTACGGGCAAGGCATCAATATACGTACGAAAATATTTATCTATTTCCACATATTGAATTGCTGTTAATAATATTTATTCAATTAAAATCATTAAATAATTCCCTGGGATATTTTTCTCAGATATTGCTCTATATTTCACTGGTTTTCTACTTTTAGCATAGATAAGCTAAATGCTATGCACACAATAAAAAAGTATAATTGTTTGTAATTTCCGCATCCAAACCACCGGCCCAAAAGTAATAATATGTCAATGATTAATGTTTTGGGGTCCGATGGACTAGGGAAAAAAGAGGAAATAATATCGATGAATGCAATCAAATGTGTAAAGTAATGAAAATAATTTACCTGATGATGCTTGCCCAATATAGAGAGTAGGAATGTCATATTGAGGGGGTGGTTAAGAATTAACTGCAAAACATTCAGAAGATTTTAATATAAATAAATGGATTAATTAATAAAATTTCAAATGTAATAATAAGTTTATAAATAAAATATTAAGCTTAAGTATCCGTAAAACAATCCGGGACTCGTTTCATAATCAAACTCGCGCTCATGTCATAGTAAATAAATACTGAGAAGGATTAAATCTCCAAGAACCAGTATAAGTATTGTACCATTCCATTTCTCTATGAGTAGTTTATTTTTCGGCGAAATTTAGATAATGGCCTTAATGTTATGTATAATTAATCCTATCGATTTAAACAATTTCATCACTTAGTTTGAGCTTCGATAAGTGAAAACACATAGTAAGTGGAAGTCTGCAATTAGTTCATACTCAGTATAAAATTTCTAAAGCAAGCTTACAGATTTTTCTTCTATCGCCTAAATTACACCAGGATCGGTTAGACATCCCGATTCTAAAAATTGCTAGAGTTCTGTTATCCGTTTGATAGGAAGGCGGCAGCTTTTATAAAAAGAAAGGAAGGTCTCCGCTTTTCCTCCTTTCTCTAAATATCTCTCTGAGTCCGGTAAAAAGGGTAAATCTAATGAATAAGAGAACAAGGTGAACGATTAGTTGCGGTCTACGTCGTCTAAATTTTTTTAAACGGGAAAGAAAGGGAAGCGGAGGCTAAGGAAATAAAAGCCGGGAATATTGAGTTAGTTTATTTTTTTATGGTATCGCTTCTCTTTTTTTTTGGTCGGGTAGATGAGGAGGGTGTTAATATACTATCAGAGGATAACGGTTAAGGATATTATTCCTAGCAGTTTAGTAAATCATCATTATTTGTATGAAAATTTTAATATATGCTCTCCTAATTGTGGTTCACCAACTGAAGCTCACGAATAATAATCTCTCCAAGCTATATTTTCTAGAAGTTAGAAGTTTGATTTGAAAATCTGCATTATCATATGCGAGGTCTTCTTGCGATTCTTATCTAGGAATGCAAAAAAAAGTTAATTGATGCTAAAATTTCATGCCAAACGAAGATCTGATTTCACTCCACTCATACCCTAATATTCATGGTATTTAGAGAGACGCATTTACATAGAGTAGTGGCAGGGAAGTGGTGTTATTCGGATACAACCATAGGATTGATACTGTCAATTAGGAAATGACTGCGTACTAGGCAGGCGTACACATTAACCACCACTAAAGCTCAAAATAAATTTGCTTTGCATAGTCTTAAGCTTGGAGTTATTGAAGGGTAATGATCGTGACAATAATATTAAAGGTAGTGTGAAAAAATTAATAATAGCTTAATTGCTTTTTGTGGGATAATTTAGAGCCGACGCATGTGTATCGGAGCCACCTATAATTCTAAGCGACACGGAGAATATCATCTTAAGCCCTCACACCGCAACGATAAAATAAGAGAGAAATATTATGCTGAACGGATATGCATGGGAATTCCTTCTTACCCCGAACGAAGGACTTACGCTACATGGGGCTCAAATGTCAATTAACTTGAAGGTGCACCTTATTTTTTTTTCATCGGTTGGTGTCCCAGAACTCACCGTCACACATTTATTGAAGCAGAATGAGATTTGACACGTAAAAGAATGATTCCTGTTTTTTGAGCGAAAGTTCGAACGAATTCCTCCTGCCCGGTCTCCTCCCATAAAAGGAATTTCCCCATATTGATACAACTGATTTCCCATTCTCTGTTAAACCACTTACGTTTATAATACCTCCAAAATCGTTTCTAAAGAGTTGGCAAGAAAAAATATTTTTTTACCATTGCGGACGGGTCTCTAGTTAAATTGTGTTTTCTACATTCTGCCTTTTTATGTCACCTTTAAAATTACATCAGAACTACTTCGCCTAAGCACTGATTGCATTGGTGTAAAATGTATTAAGCTAGTTTGTCTGTGTGTTTTCGTTAGTTATTAGGTTATAAAATCAACTATACTGGTTTGTAAAAATCCAAGCTTGATAGGAAATATACTCAGCCAGAGGTTCTTAGAAAATCATCCGGTCTTTAATGTGATAGGAGCATGGCCTCCTTGATTTATTTATAAAATATTGAGTTGTAGTATTTACGTAAACTTAATTTCCTACGCCCAACTTATTTTCTCTTTTTATCAGTTGGTTGCCTAAAAACACAAACCTATTGAGGCTGCTTGGAGCATTATTAGATAATTTTATATTCCACCAATATGTCACCTTGTCAAAAACCTATTGAGGCTACTCGGGTTATATTTAGATAATTTAATTTTCCTCCAAACTGTCAGAGCTAGCGAATTGTCAAACATAAAATAATTTTGTACTCCAAAAGCCTATCAGAGCTAACACCTAGTTAAACCAATACAGCGAGGGGTTGAAATGATTACCTTGCACCGGGATTCGATCCAAGTCCTTACAACATTCACCACCCAGCACGCGAGCTACTGCGCAGATTCTAATGGCTGGCGTTGAAATCTTAAACGCCGCTCGTAAATATTCCATATCGTGTCGGTTTAGGCCGAACTCGGATGCCGGGGAAGGGTCGGTTGGATTAGTGCGGAGAAGGGAAATAGACCAATTTAATGCTTTCCCTAACGGCGGCGTGGCTATTTTTAGTCGGAGCGATCCAAAAAAAGAGAGGAGTCGACCGAAGCCAGCCTTTATGCGCGATAAAATCGAAGAGGAGAACTTTTCAACCTGTGGCACTTGACCTTGGTGGGGGGAGGGGGGAAGGTTGGGAGCATTTGACCAGCAACTCCCTCCACCGCGAGGTTTTAACTCAGCTCTTCGCTCCCGTGTGGAACGGAGGGAAAAATAAATCAATTTTCAGTCGGGGGAGTCGAGGGAAAGGGGTTATGATTTGCTCTGTGGAGGGTAGTGGGGCCGTGGAAGGGGATCAGGTGGAGCGAGGCGTCTTAGGGTGGAGGCAGGGGAGAGGTTGTATGGTTTGTGGTTCGGCTCGGAATCGAAGATAAGATAAAGAAGAAGTGCATCTGTAGGGAGGATACCGAGTAGGAAGAACTGGGTTTGTTAATAAGTCGGCTCGAAAAACAGGGATTTTTAGTTCCAACATTGCTACAAATGAAACTTAGAGTTATCTCTATCGATACCTTATATTACTCCAAAAATATACATAGCTAACATTTCATACTGAGAGTTTTGCGAAAATTTCTTGGTAGTGGCGTACGTGAAGTGTTGTGGTTTGTGGTTCGGCCGGGAATGGATAATCTGGGGCTTGAATAGACTGAAGTGTTTTCGCCGGAAGAGAATCGGATACGGCTATTAATCCGTGAGATTCCTGGGGGTCGATCCTCTACTGTGCTCAAAATGTTGGTGTATGAGCGTTATGATTATTTCTTTATAAATCAAGGAAATCAATTGGACATAATTTACTTTTTCCCCAGAAGAATTTTAGTTTGGCTCCTGCTGAAAAGTGGGATAATGGCATGACTTCATTGGCATAACTAGCATTCGCAGGGTATGAGGGTAGAGGTTGAAAATATAATTTAGGGATACTTTTCTCGGAATTCCCATTGGATTGAAACTGCACATTCTGCCGACGTTGCGAGCTCCAACTTATGGTTCAGGTCTGCTCACAGCCATTTCGGGGAATTTGGCCTTCTTATACAGGGTGGATAAAAATTGAATCTTGAAGTTTTAACTCTGGATAGCTGATGCCAATAGGAACCAGAATTTCTCATGATATTCTGGTCGAAAAATTTTTTAACTACAGAAACGTTGAGCCAAGCGGTCCTGTTGGCCGCGAGTTAGTTTTGTTGCCGAATGTTTTAGACAATTCATGATTTCGAACAGTGGCACAGCAAGGGGTTTGAGCTCTCGGGGGGGTTTGGGGGATAACCTCCCCCCCCCCCCAGAGCTCAGAGAAATTTTATGTTTAATCCATTTTACGTAATTGGATTCATATTACTAATAGAATAGTGTGAGGATTAATAAAATATCCCTCAGAAATCCGTAAAACTAACCATTTCGAATCATTTATCTTAAAATTCCGCAATTTATTGATCTCGCACCTACCGCTTATCCTGGTGGGTATTCCATACCCCTACACACCCCGGTATTAGTTGCACCTAAACCCCCCTTAATGCCTTAATTCCTAGCTGCGCCCCTGACTTTTGCTTGCTTTGCTGCTGGAGATCGCTTTGCATCCACGGCATCCGTTAACAGGGCTAGCTCGCGGCCGATTGGAGTAACTGGCTCAAAGTTTCTCTAGTGTAAAGATCGTGCGTTTTTGACCTAAACGTCATGAGTAAATTTGGTTCCTTGGCGTCAGCATCAGATATCAGGGTTAAAATTTCGTGACGAATTTTTTCTTCATCCTTTTATGCTTATTTCTATCGGTCACGTGCCTCGGGATTGGTCCGCTCTGCGGTTCCCGATGGTGTTGGATCTAGATTGGCTTGTCCGTCGTATCGCATTTTCCGTAAATTCTGATATTTCATTCAAAATTAGTATCTGGGTGCGGCTGGTTGAGTACCCCGAAAAGTACAAAATCTTCTTTCACTATTTGAGGAAGTTTAACCTGAGGAAGGGAATGGGGTTGGACGGAGGGTTGTTCAAAGTTCTTCTCCCAGAACTTCGAATCGATTCCTAGCCGTGATCAATAAGTTTTTTGACCTAAATAGTTAGTATTTTATGCTGAATTTTGTTTTCGTTATAAAGAATCACGAAAATCAAGTGGCTGATGTAAAAAAATCACCTTTCCTCGGTTGAATTCTTATTTCTCGGAGGACGAATGGGGAAGATATGCTGATCGGAGAATTTGCTGGAGTACTGAGTAACACCAGTGTTATGATTTTTAACTGACGTTTATTACGTTTTATGAGACACTGTTCTTATTTTGCAAATCATGATTTCTCTTTGCCTTATAATTCTTCTTTAGTTCAGATCAGAACCTAAGTACGTATAAAATTTCCGACTAGGTGGAATCATGACACTAGGAATGATCAAAGGAGCGAATTTTAGATATTAAAAGGATAATTTTACTGAGAATGGTTACAGCAGGACCTTGATGGAGAAAAACTATGGACGCCATGTAGGTAAATGCAAGATCATACTCATGACGCTCTTTCGGGCTATGCACGAGGTGATTGGGTAATTAATTCCGACCTTTTACTTGCTAATTGTTACGATAAATTAATTTATGAGTTAAAAATGTCGTTTTTACCCCCGTAGGTGGTGGCAGAAGCCACTGAACGTGTGAATTAATAAGCCCAATAACCTAGTCAAGGTGAATTTTGATATATAGGGAACTTAAGTCTTGACCATAGTGTTGGATAGATGTGTTATGTTGTTTTAGACTGAATCTGTGTGATTGTTAAGAAATAGGCTCAAATTGAATGCAAGCAAAATGATAAATGCTCCGGTCGCCGGAGTCCCTTTATTTTTATGCATCCGATTTTATGCTTGCTCCCTTCTACGGAAGATGAAGTGCACGCAATCCCAAAGGGGTTTTTCCAATTTAGGTCTGTTTTGATAGCCATCGGCAGTCGCTTTGGCTATATTAAAGTATAGGAGGAAATGTGTATTGGAAAAGAGGAAATTGCTTGCCCGACGAATCCGGTCCGATATGGATCAACGTGATTAATTTTCAGGTTCCGTCAAAGAATTCCTCCATCATGCAAATAAGTAAATTTTGCACCTGCCCTCAAGATAAGGATATTATTCGGAAAGACCCAATTTTGGTAAAGTTTTCTGTGTGATATTTATCTCAGTTATTTCACGTGATTTCAGTCCAAATGCCAGAAGAGTAAGAATTATCAGATGGCGAAGATGGACCCAGGAAAATATTATTATTGCTGTCTGGGAACGTTCTGAAAATATCCCTGGGTATCGAATCTTAATTGAGTTCTAAATCGTATCTGGATTAATTTAGCTGTGATTGCCTGTTTTCTTGTCCTCATTATGTCTATTAGGGTTGCTATTTGTGGCATTTTGCCCTTAATATATACCTTTACCGACCATAGATCCAGCTGTGCGATATTAAACGGTTGAGGTGAATTGAGTTATTTTTCGCTTAAGTGCCAGACCTATAATTATCAGGCCTATTATTGCTAGCTATTTTTATAAACCTTCGGAATTTATTTATTACTCTTGTACTAGGTATTTCGAGTGATTTAAGGATAATGAAATTTGAGGGCTAGGAAAGATTAAGCGATACATGTTTTTATTAAGTGGGAAAAGCATTTAGATTATCAAGTTGCAGGCAAAATATGGCCGGATGTATTAGTTAAAAATGTATTGATTGTTTTATTTCATAGATATAACTTTATTTAATTATTTAAACTTAAACTTTAGTTATTCGGATTTTGAATTGATGTTTATTGTTCGTTATAATGTGTCACTCTTTTCTTGTAACAAAATAATATCATACAAAATAACGTCATTTTTTCTTTGAGCTTTTTGCAGCCGGTGCATAAAACTTTATTCACTCAGTTAGTGATTGAACGCGGAGGTCGGCATGCATACGTGAGAGTAGAGCTCACCCAAGAGTAATCTACTGGCGTGCGAATGTCACTTATATGGGAAGGAGCCGTAATTCATGGTAAACATGAATACTATCAAATGTAACTGTTTTTATATCACCGTGTTGACAGAGAGTGTTTGAAAATTATGGGAGAATATTGAAAAACCACTTGTTTACAGGAAGACGCATAGAGAGATATTTCATACCACCGAGAAGCCTCTGAAGGCAATGGACCCTCCAAAACAATGACCTTAATCCGCCTCTTTCTGGGATGACCTTAATCTTTGGCCACACTATATTTTTACTAAATATATCTGTAGATTAAGGGCTTAGAGACGTGAGGGATACGAGTTTTGAGCACCAAGTAAGAAACTCATGGGTTGTTTAATTTCCAATCCTTTTTAACGTTGTTTTATCGAGAATTTGGGCGAATTTTAGCAATCATACACCTTTTGAAATTGATATTAATGTTTGACACTTAAAAATATTCTGCGATTTTTGTTATTGTAAGTACTATTGGCCTATGAGTTTCGAATATTTAATAAAAATGAAAAATTAAAGGAGATTCTTTGATAGAATGGAAGGGTGTACGCCTTATTATGAAGTGAAGGTAACAGAAAAGGCATAGGAAGAAAATTGCGTTATCAAAGGAGCCATTCATGGATAGGTTAGAGCTCTGGAGAGGATTATTATGTAAGCATTTGAAGAAAAGACCAGTGAAGACTAGCATTTGGAGTGTAGCGCTTTACTATGTGGAGATGTGGACACTTTGGAAGAAGGGCGAGAAAAAACCGGAGGCGATAGGAAAATGGATGTGGAAGAGATGGAAGAAGGTGAAGTGGACTGATAGTAGAAGGAATGAGGAAGAGCTGCACATGGTGGGCGAGGCGAGGCAGCTTCTAGATGAGATGCGGAGGAGACAGAAGGAATGCATAGAGCGGGGAGGGGACGTTGAAAACCATGCTTTGCATGGAATGGGCAGGAAATGTGATTTGAAAAAGGAAGTCCATGACGAGGGGCGAGAATGCCAGAATAACTCTCAAACTGTCCATGGAAACCTACCCTAATCGGTAGAATACTTAAATAGTAATATCCTAGTTGTCGGTAAAGTTGCAACTAGGGAATATGGCTATTTCCTTGCCCAGGCATGGAAACGTGTTGTGAGAAAAGACGCAACAACAGTAGTCTCTCCAACAGTATGTCAGGGGCTGGCAACGGCCAGTTAGGATTCAGAACTATGCAGTCAACGACCGTGCCACAGAATGCATGAAGAATGGATATGATATAAATAAAATGACAATAGGAATATTTGTAGTCGTATCTAGTATGACAACATTTGTGGTTTGTAGCGGTAAGTCCAAGGTGGGAGTAGAGGCGGTTATACGTATTCTAAAATGCTCCATACAACCAATCACAAGAATAACCGTCCACAACTTAAGGCAATCTATCTTACAGTTCTTTGGACATACCTACTTTCATTAGGGGCGCGGTAGCCTAGTGGTAGAATCTTGGGTTACCGGAGATTTCGATTCATATGGAAATCACTCTAGGGCAAATAGGGGTCCTCCCCCGGTAAAGTGTGGGATTTTTGATGACGAAAACGTGATTTTTAGGACTCGAAAACAGTAATTTTGTGCAAGTATTTATTCAAAGTTATTTATTGAGGCCATCTAACTCTTTTAAAGGCTCAAGGGGGGTTTTTAACCCAGGAAATCTCTCCCCCCGTGGCTACTCCACAGCTCAGACCCCTGGTCTAGTCCGGTGTGATCTCTACCTTCAAGTAACCAAACCAATCTTTAGGTTGAGTAACTGAGAAAGAGACTTTCCTTCCTCCCTCTTCCAAAAAGAGACGCGCATCTTTTTTCCTCACTCAATCTCAGCCTAGTACAGGGTAAACTCTACCCTCACCTAACCAAACCAACCTTTAGGTTGAATTACTGAGAGAGACTCCTTCCTATCCAAACAGAGACGCATATGTTTTTCCTCTCCCAATCTCATACATGTCAATTATCTTCCATACCACTCATCCATTCCTTGCTCACTAAATTTGTGATATTGACACGCCCCTGGCCTAGTTCGGGGTGAGCTTTACCATCACCTAACAAACCAGCCTTTAGGTTCGAATTACCGAGAGAGAGAGACTTACCTTCCTCACCCATTCAAGCGGAGATGTAGATGTTTTTTCCTCTCCCAATCTCGTTCACCTCCATTTTCTTTTCATGCTTTTCCTTTCTCACGCACCTGGCCTAGTCCGGGGCTACCTCTACCCTCACCTAACCAAACCAGCCTTCAGGTTCAAATAACTGCGAGAGAGACCCACCTTTCTCCCTCATCCATGCGTCGACGCACATCTTTTTCCTCTCCCAATCTCATACACTTCCATTTCCTTCCATACCACTCATCCATTCCTTACACACTCCCCTAACCCCGAAAATACAAAAAAAAAATAAAACGCGTTTCCACTCCACCCCCATCCCTGTCTCCACCCCCTCTCCCACTATTGATCCATTCCTATCTGGAGATGTGGTCGTGTGGGGGGAGGGGGTTATAGGGGAGGGGAGATTTGATTGGGGAAGAGTAGGGGGGGTGAGGTGGGGTGAGGTGGGGGGAGGATTGGTGTGACGGTTGCCAGGGGGTTGGGGGATGGGAAAATATCTGCTTAGGTAGGAATGAGAGATGCATCGAAGACAGCGACGGGGGAAGTACGTTTATACTAGAAGTGAAGGTTTTGTCTGATTTGTGGCAAGATATTAATGACAGAAAATAACCCTATTAGCACTTATAGGAAAGCCGGAATTCCTTTAATATCTCAATTCCCAATGGCAGATCTACGTCTTGTGAAGGATATTAGCTTAATATTCTTCCTAATTCGTTTATTCAGTTTTTATTAAAATGCTTATCTTCAGAAAACGATTAAAATGTTGAAACACTGTGTAATATAAAAAAATGGTGCGGTTTTGAGCATGGTTTAAATGAAAACGGTATTATTTATAGGTTATGTTTTTTTATTTTTTTTTAATTTGTCGTCTCAAACATTTATTTTTACATAATTAATAAATTTCAATACGTACATCCTTAGTCGCTCGACAAATGTCAAAACGATGGTCAACTTCTACTCGAACATCAGTTAACATTTCTTCGTTAATAGCTGACTTTGCTTCATCAATGGGTGGGTAGGTTAGAGGTAGGCCATTAGATTAGGGAAAGATAAATTCTACGAATAGTCATCGTAGAAAATAGGCTAAGCATTGCGGAAGGGATGGAAGTATTCCCTTATCTACTGGTCAATGACCGTGAATACTTGCAGTTAATGTAGCGGGGGTTTGAGTTTCTTTCCCAAGGCCACCTCTTATCGCCATGATTTTTGTTTGCGATACCACAGAGTTTCACCCGGGATTTGAAATTGGGGCCCTTCCGTAATAAATCATGGTATCAACTCTCTGTGCCACTATTATATTTAACTATTCTGCCGATAAACGAAGGTTTGCATGGAGTATTTTTGAAGTTTTCTGGCAGCCTACCCTCATATTCATGGACTTCCCTCTTCCATTCACCATAAGGCCTATAACCTTTTCTTCTGTGTAAAAAAATTCTATTCTCTTTCTTCCTTTCCGTCGTTTACTCAGCATTCTACCCTCAAGCACTCTTTTCAACATCCCCTTCC
This sequence comes from Ischnura elegans, assembly GCF_921293095.1. Lineage (NCBI taxonomy): Eukaryota > Metazoa > Arthropoda > Insecta > Odonata > Coenagrionidae > Ischnura > Ischnura elegans. The sequence goes on from NC_060257.1 coordinate 20,162,892, forward strand.
CGCTCTGAACTCGCTTCATCCATACCTTCTGTCTCCTCCGTATCTCATCTAAAAGTCTCCGTATCTCTCCTCACCCACCATGTCCGGCACTTCGTTGTTCTTCCTCCTCTCCGTCCTCTTCACCTTCTTCATTTTTCTCCAGATCCAAAGCTCAATGCTAAAAAATAAAGTTCTTCCAGAGATTTTTTTATCGCTGAACATTTAATTTTATATCGATAAGACTTAGGCTAGGGGGTAAAGTGATGAGCTATGGCGCACGATAAATAATGCTGAAAACTCTGGAATCTCTTCTCATCCACCATGTCCAGCACTTCGTCATTCCTACGTCTCTCAGTCCACTTCTTCTTTATTCATCTCCACATCCACATCTTAATGTTTAAAAAATAAAATTCTTCCATAGATATTTCACCGATAAACAATTATTTTACAGATTTTCCAAGCTTTTGCAAGGTCACGAGCTGTGGGAAATTATAATTATTGCTAAAAAGTCTGGTGTTTCCCATTTCCCACCATATATAGCACAGCAGTTCCTCTCCGTTCACTTATACTTCTTGATTCTTCTTTACATGCACATGACAGTGATAAAAACTCAAATTCTACCATAGATTTTTACTGATAAAAATTTAATTTTATAAATTTTTAATTCCTTTAACTCCCCTCCATCCACTTCACCTTTTTCATTCTTTCCAGAACCACATCCACATCTACATAATACCCCGCAAGCCGCCTAAAAGGCGTGTGGCAGGGGGTGTTAGGACACCAGCCATTGCACATAAAATGGCTCTTTGTCACACGGTCTTTGTCACGTCATTCATGAAAAGAGAATATTCTGCTAGAGATTTTTTTTCGATAAACATTTAATTTACAGCCTTTTTATTGCTTCCAATATGGAATAGAAGATTTTTTAATGTGAAATCATTAAATTTTGCAGATTTTCTAGGCTTTTGGCTGTGGTGTAAATGGATGAGCTAGGGGAAACGATAAAAAATATACTGAAAAAGTCTAGTGCTATACCCACTAGGCTACCACACTCTGACATTGGGACGTAGGCAATTTATTTCTCAATACACCAATTATGAAGCTCTCCTCCTCACTCCCGGAATAACCAGCCGGCCTCTCCGATCGAGAGATAGTCCCTCTGCTCTCTTCCACCACCTCCATTTCCACGTGAACGATAAAATTAAAAACGACGAAGGAAGATTCGCTCCACTCACACCGACCAATCCCAACTCAGTCACCCCATTAGGCCACATCACCCTGCGCCTCCCCTCAGGAGCAGCATCCCTTCCCCTAATCCACCCCTCGTACCCTGTGATGTGTCCTCTCCAACCCCTTATACCAACCCCTCCCTCTCTGGTGATTCAGTTTGGAATCGTGGAAAGGTCAAAGTTCTACTCCGACTCCACCGAACTCTTTCCCCAAACCCTCCTCCTCCCGCTTATTTTCCTTCTTCCCCATCTTTCATCCCTAAACCGACAGTCTCCCTCCACTTCTGTCCCCTGACGTCCCAAAACTCCGCCTTTACCCATCGATAGTTGGCTCTACGGCGGTTATTTTGGGACGCGACTATCAAACGTGAGCATTTCTGGATGTAGCATGTTGCGAGTACTTAAGTTAGCGAGAAAATGTGTTGCGGGCATGTATTCCAACCAAGTGAAAGTTACATTGCACAAGTGACTGACATTCAAGTAATCTGTGTGGTTAAATTAGTTATAATTGTCATTTATAATATTTATGCTGTCGTTGATTAGTGCCTTTGAGAATTAAATGCAAAATATTAGGCCAACGTTTCGGTAAATTTGAATAAATAAGTCATATTCGTTGCAAAGAAACCCCTGATGAAGGTATAATTATGCACCGAACCGTTGGCCAAATATTCTGCATTTAATTCTTAATGACCTACACTCCATAACATTTATCAACGTTAAATATTGAGACCAAGAGAAAGATGATAACTGTATGCTGAAATGATCGTCTCCGGTGGTTAATTTGGGCACAAATATCGAACGTTTACGTTTTTGGCTGTAACACTGAGTAATTAGTTAATATGGCGAGAGAACACCAAAAAAAATATTTTGTAGCTGCATACGACAGTCAATTACTTTTTAGGCTACTAATAGACTGATGTTTACGCCTCCTGGAAGTTTCACAAAAATTGAAAGGAATTCACTGTTTAAAGAAGGTTTAGGAAAAGTTTTGGAGCCCCAATGGTGGAGGTCCTCAACCTTAGTCTCCCCACCTCTTTTCTTTCTTCCCCATCTTTCATCACTAAAATGATATTCTTACCCTATTACCCCCTATTCGTGTCCCCTGACGTCCCAAAACTTCGCCTCGACCCCTCGATAGTTGGCTCTCCGGTGGTTATTTTTGGATGCGACTATCTTAAATGGGCATTTTTATTCAGGTAATACTAAGTAAGTAGTGATAAAATAATAGTTTTTCAGCAAAAGGTACGCATTAAGTTTAAAAATAGATGGAGAGAAGATGTGTTCAAATTTAATCGCTGGTTGAGGTTTGGCTGAGGATTGTTGAGATATGCCAAAAGACAAATAGGAATCGTTTATGCAGGGTTTTGTGGACTGTTTTCATTTTTGCATCAAGCGGTACTATGTACTGGTTTGTGTACTGCGTTTATTTTATCTTGGTTTTCAATTTTATTCACTTCTCTATATTTTCATTTTAACGACTATATTTCCTCATTAATCATTATTTTTACTGTAATTTTTAGTATATAACAAAATTAGGGGAACTGAAAGAAGGCCCTATGTCAGAAAATATCTAGGGCGTAAGGATTTGAGATAATATGATTGTTAAAGAGACATCACTGGTGAGTAAATTGTTATCGAGAAGTTGCTAAATGCAATATTCGTTGTAAATATAAATTAACACATTTTCTTTTTTCATTCGGCAAACCGAATCTCCCACCAGTGGATATGCTTCATTTTCAGTGACCAAGCGTTGAAAGACTCGTAATGATTCACTATTTAAATAGGTTCACCCGATGAAAGGAAATAAAAAGGGTGTTATTCTTCCGTAAAATTTGACAGCCGAGGTATTAAATTCAATTAAATCAATGCGTGAAAACGAAAAATGAAGAGGATCGTATGGAATTTTTCGCTCGGCAATACGGAGACGAGTTTTATTTTTATGAGATGTAAAGGTGCATCCGTACATTCATCCATTTAAAATGTGGATCGATGGGCGCTTTTTCAATAGTCTGGCTCTATAGTATAAAAATAAGGCTGGGAAATGTACGTTTTTAGCCTCACAGGGAATATTTTAGAACATATCTCTCGCTGTATCTGTGGAGAGCTTTTGAGGTGTAATCAAATTGATCGTTTACCGAGCGTGAGCCGAGAGAAAAAATTGAATCTCGTCTGAAACGGGAGAAAAAAATAAGTTTTTCATTTTGGTTTGATGATGAGCGGAGGAACTTTTTTTTATGAGGGCGCCTGAGAGAATATGCAGCGAGGAATAAAAATAATTTTAAAGGGTGCCGGGAAGGAGGCCAAGGTTAAGATGTGTGCATCGGGTCAATATATGAAAGGGATATGGAAGAACAAGAGAACGAGAATCTTTTGGGCAGCGATGGCAAGTGCATCGAATTAAAAACGTATTAGCTTCCTCCGAAAAAGACCACGACATAAGAACATTGACTGATAAAGAAAGACGCAAGGATGAAGAATATCATGGAACTGAAGGTATGTAATTGGGACAGAAAGAAAGGGAAGACTACGGTGAATACATATTTGGACTATATTACAATTACTGAGTGATCGATTTTAATAATCGCAGCCTAATTCTATGCGTAGATGTATAAGTTTTACACAATTTCTCGTTGCGGCCTAGGTTACACGTTGTCTCTGGCGTTATCTACCTCAGCCTCAAAAGCTTTATCAAATTTTGTCCAAATACTTAAAATAAATATATTTTTTCACATATTCATTTTGTGCCTATTGCCACTCGCCGTCTTGATGATACTTATCCGTAAATCGAATTTTTATCTTTCGCCTTGGCTATGAGTCTTTTTTAGCATGCGTCGACCTTCTCTAATAAGCAGGGAAGCAGGGATAGCTGGTGAAACGAAACGGAAATGTTTCGTTTCGATCCGGAGGGAAACGAAAATACAAGGCATAGGTTTAGTTTCGTTCACGAAACGAAATTAATTGAAACTCCGCTGCTCATAGCCAAGTTTCGATCCCAGAAGTTGAGTGGAGGGGGATGAGAGGGAATAATTTCGACCCATTTCATGACAGAATGTAGAGAGGCTAATACATCGAGCTTAAAAATCTAAGGGTCTGTTTGCGTTAACAGTTCTCCTGTTTGTGGTAAAAATATGAGTGCCCCATGCATCTAATGACGCTAGGCTAACCTCTTCTATATTCAACCATACTTCGTACTCGGTGTATGGGTCGAAACTAAACTGTTCGAAGGTGAAGCACGTTGTCCCTCCGGTGCGAAACATTACCTGCGTTTCGTTTCGTCCGAGTGTTTTATGTTAGTTTCGACCCGAAGTAGTTTTGACTCCGATTTCGTTGTGACCCTAAGTTTATCTCTTCGTGTTTAAATCCATTTAGTTTCATTTCTACTTTTCGCTCCCGGGAACAAAACTATTGAAATTTTATTGTTTTTGACTTTCGTTTAGTTCCTATTGCCATCCCTGCTTTTGGGGTGACAAAAGAACAAATTTTCTTCTGAATCTTGATTTCGAGAAGGCGTAGTAATTTACTGTTTGAAGGAGATATAGTTGTTGGCAAAGGATTATGGGATATATGTACACAGGTCAACGTTATTTGCTTTTCATAATAATTATTGCTAATTAAAGGAATGTATTTTTACTTAAATAATTGGTTGGGATTTGTTAATGTACTGAGGAGATCTGCTCGATGGATTTGAAGAAATTGTCTTACGGAACTTGAAATGTAACTTTCGTGTTACGACAAAAATTTCTGTCGCTAAAATAATATTGACCTACGATTTGGGACCTATTGTTGCACCGAAAGAAGAGGGGGTATTGTGAATAATGTACTCAATTCATCGTTTCGTACTCACGATAATATTTATTGTTGCTTATTATAGAATGCAATTTTACTTCAATAAAGATTGGGATTTATTTGTACACCACGAAGGACTGCTGACGTGCTGACTTGATTTGTTTGAAGAAAATCTCTCTCAAAATTTGAAAGTAACTTTCAAAATTTTAAAATATATTCTCTGTTGCTAAACTAATATTGAGCTATGACCAGATATAATGGATTGATATGAAATGAAGCTGTAAATGCCAAGAGTAATAAAAATTAAGCTTGCTGGTGGAATGTTGGGCTGCTGATTAAAAGATTCCGGGTTCAAATCCTATTTACAACCTTTGAAAATTCCCCAGGAAATATTTCGTGGTGCAAAACGGCTCACGGAAAAGAAAAGGCTCCATCACTTTATTTGAGTGAGTATCTTAGCTGGGGGTGAGCTATGCCATTATCTACCCAAAAACTCCTTACAGTGAAAGCATTGAATAATGTGGCCTAGTTCACAACGACTTACATAGACATAATGTAACTATGAAGTTGAAAACTTGATAAGAGTATATTATATATTAATATGCATTATTACACAGCATAACTCATCATTGCATAACAGATTACAGCGGTGTAAGTCGAGTTGGATTGGAAATGAGTTGCGAAAAGGACGAGATTACTGAGTAGTAATGAAGTGGATAATGCCTATCGACAGTCAAATGTAGTAACAAAAGTTCTATCGTTGGTATTGATGTCATATTGAATACAGTCTGATTTTTTTGGGTACAATTCATCACTTTTAGTTCTGGGTAATTTTAAATGTTGTGTAAACGAACGAGATGAAGGAAGACTATAGGATTTTTTGATAGAATGAAAAGGAGGAAACCGTATTATGAATAGTAGATGGGAGACTGAAAAAAATACCAATAAAATACTCCATGTAAACCTTTCTTAATAGGTAGAATAATATAATGACTATCATGTTATGAAAAAGTGATTCGATTACCGAAGTCTGACTCTGTCATTAGGGTGCAATTACGCTATAAATGATTTCGCGATCCTAACCAAATATTGATTACTCTTTCGCAACTACTCTGACTTGGTTCCTTGAAACCGGTCAAAGCACCGAAGCCTGCTTCTCTCCTGCGCAACCACGGATATGATTCATCACAGTCATGTTTTATGAGCTCGCGCACTCAGATGTGAACACCACGCTAAGGAAAAAGCTTTTAAAGATTAAAAAAAAACTACCCGCTACGTATTTCTTTGGAAAGACTTGCTCATTAGCGAAATTTTGATTGATACCCGAAAGTTCTTGCTCTGATTCCTTTGACTCCTTTGAAAGCTCTGCGGGAGCGATGACGTTCCCTCGAGGCAGATATTTTTTCTCTTAATTTGTGAAGTTTCCGTCTTGAATATGCTATCAAACTACTCTCATAATGAAAATTCAGCCGAAAATATCTGGTATATACTCTGGTAGGTTCAAACTGATGATTTAGATATGTTTAATATCCTTCTAGTTGAAGCTAATATTTTACTTTTCGTATAATAATCCGCAGTGAATGCATTTCATATAAAGCCTGTGAAACGGTCATAGTTCATTAATGAGGACACAAGTTCTTTTTTTTTGCAAAAAATACAATATGTTTCGTGCATTTTGATGGAATGTATATACCGAAGTTGCATAAAGAAGGAAATGTGTTCATTGTTTTCAATCCATGCGAGCAATTGGTTGCATAGGTAGATTTTTATAATTAATTTGAAGTGATCGTTGCTTACAAATTTCTTATTCTTCATTCAGATCACATTTACTAAGCATAGACTCGTACTGAGTAACAATTTTCTCCGCTCTTAAATTCCTCAAAAATGAGCCTGGAAAATCAATTTCTTGCAGAATTTAAGTCATATATGAACCTTCCATTCTTCGACATGCAATATTTCTTGCAGAGAGAAAAATTTGATCCCCGCGCCCGTTTTAGGTAAATTTAACACTATAAACAAAGCAGTGACAATGGATGGTCCTGCTATTACCCCCATGTTTGGACTATGAAATGATAAAAATTTGCCAAATATAATGCCATAATGAAGAGCAGTAAAATGGGTAATTTCACGTAAATTTTATACTGTACGACCTAGGCACGTCATCATCTATAGTGCGAAATAACTCACTTGGTAATGTTCCACAAAATATTATTATTTCGACCCTGCGTTTCAACCATTAGATAGTTATTATCAACGTGATTATGATGCGCCACGCCAATAGCTTGATCGTAGAGTATGAAATTTGTATGGAATTGAATTTTTTTACATTCCATTAAGACCCGCCTGTGACAAGGAAAATGAAATGACTCTAAGATCCAGCTTTGAAATGGGAATTCATCTCAAAACCGATAAAGGATCTAAAGGTTGAAAAAGGACGTGGACAACGTAGCTGTGGTAGATGGAAAAAAACAGAAATCAGAGGGTAAAATCGCTACCTGACTGGGACCCGGGAATCAGCAACCGGGAGGTTCTGGGTTCGTGTCCCAGTCAGGCCGCATTTTTACCCAATGATTTCTGGCTTTTTCATCCACCGCAGCACCATTGTCCTCCTCCTTTTTCAACCACATGTTCGTATCCCTTTCTTTCCTACTCCATGAATTTATTTGTATGTTTGCGCTTAAGACACCGTGTAAATGAGTGAAGTAGTATTCACATATAAAGGATACATGATACACTGCCGGTTATTAATGAAGGGCCAAATTCTTCCTCTCTAACTCAATGTGAAGTGAACTGAGACTCAGGTGAATTGGGCGGAAAGAAGGAGAAACGGCGAAGTGGGTGGTGAGGAGAGGCAGCTTCTGGATGGGATACGGAGGAGACAGAAGGTATGTATGGAGGGATTACTTAGCGAGGAGGGGATTATGGTTAAAAGTGTTGGAGGGAAGAATGTTGGGTAAACGAGGGAGAGGATGGAAGAGGATAGGATTTTTAGAAAGAATGGAGGGGAGTTGGCCATATGGTGAATTGAGGAGGGAAATGCTTGAAAGAAGGTTAGGCTCCCAGAATGCTTCTCGATTACTCCATGTAAACCTATCTTAATCGGTAGAATACCATAATAATAATAATAATAAAGGCCATGGAAACAGAAGATGCGGGGGAGACAGAAGGGATGGATGGAGGGAGTACTTAGCGAGGTGGGGATGATGAAAACAGTGTTAGATGGTTGAATGCTAGGTAAATTATGAAAAGGGAGGAAGAAAATAGCAGTAAAGAAGAAAAAAGTGCTTTCAGATGGAATGAAAGGGAGAAGACCTTGAAAAGAGAGTTACATGTAAGAAGGGGAGGCTGCCAAAATCCTTCTTAAATACTCCATGGAAACCTACCTTAATCGATAGAATAGTGTAATTATAATTTTAAAAATCATGCATTTAAGGGTTAAAGGAGAAATGCTCTATTCGTGGTGATTTGCGTTGGGGAGACTACTTCAGTGAACGGGTGTATAAAAGGGCCTGTCTCCATCGATTTGCCTACTCTTCCAATTTCCTCACAATCCACCTCAGGCTGGAATTTAGCGGTGGAAGGATCTCTCCAAAAATAGAAACTCCGTGGAAACAGAAATACCTGCTAAACAAATAGACCCAGGAGACGAGGAGAGAGTGTGTTGGAACTTTTTTTTTATTGTTCCCTCACGCGATCAAAAACGCTAAAAAATGATCCACGTGTTCCGAAAAAGGATTTACATAATTAGAACATCAAGCTAAAATACGAAACGCCGTAAGGAATAGGGTAAAGAATCAGGTGCGAGTGAATAAAAAATGAAATGGTTAAAAAAGCAGGTTTTTAATGGAGGGGGGCTTACAAAAGGTTGTTATTTTGACTGATGCACGACATGCATGAATCACATCGCGTGACGGGATCTGCACTTTCTATTCAAATCGGATGGCGGTTTTGTGGCTCTGCTTCTGTTTCTTGTTGTGTATGGAGGAGCAAAACGGTGAGTGGAATATGATTTTGGGGTACAGAACGATCGGTTGATTTCGAAACAACGATGCCCGAATGGAAAGAAGAAATAAATTCGTAACAGCCTATTCTCGCGAAATTTCGCCTCGAATTTCTGTTTTACGTAGGAGTCAATTTCAGATTTATGAGCTATAGAGGCGACTCGTCCCCTATTAATAACCTTGAATTGTCGCGACAATGCAAGATTATTAAGTTCATCATAAGCCACAGCCAACGAAAACATTTTGAAGGAGTTGAATCAATAGCCACTTATTAGTAAATAATAAAGAGATATTATGAAGATGGAATGGGTCTGTTGGACGATTAATACAAATATGTACGATATCTTCATCTCAGGAATACCTTAACTTCATCTTGGAATATAATATAATAAACAGTATTCCATGTTTTTTCTCGGGCCATTTGGTGATGTGAACTATTAGAATTCGAGAAAATAAAATTGCCGAAAACTACGGTATCCATGTGATAAGGTGGATTTTTTAAATTTCATCTATTTTATAATTCTTACCAAATAATTATTTAAAACGGTAAATTTTAAGTCGAAATCTGATCTCAACCAGCGTAATTTATCATATCTATTTATATATGTCTAATGTATATAATTGGTATTTATGAATTAATCTATTGCCTTTGGTATGGCTGTGCAAAATATCCACTGAATATGTAATTGTTTGGAAAGTATTATTTATAGTGTTGTCCTTTTACTTTTCCTTGAAAGAAGCCAAAGGATTTGATAAGTTAGGGTCAATTTGTATTCGATTCAATTGAAATAGCATTGGCGCTATTTGTTTTTTAAATGATATTTTCGTATATACTTTCATGAAACTAGTCACCATTTTTCCCGCCAGTTAATAACGCCGGGCCTTAAATGACGGACAATACAACACAACCCAAACAAACCATAGTTTAACTTCTAGTTTTTAGTGACTAATGAAAATATCCATGCCCATGTTAACTTATCTGCAAAAGGATCTGTAATCCTTGCTATAAGTTCAGCTTAAGGAAAAAAAGGACTGCGCTTACAGTGTTGTGTCGAGAATTATAAAGAATTATCGTCTGAAAAGGTCATTTTACTGGTATTCATAAGTCTGCGAGCTCAAATAATTAATATTAAAAGCCCCATTATTCGCGCTCGGAGTCCGGGAGGCCACCTGCTGACGTAGCTGGGACAAATTTAACCTTGCTTTTGTGTTTTATGTCGGGCGATTTATGGAAACCTCAAATAGAGGTCCAGCGATGCCTACCTGCCTGCAGGGCAGTAAAAGGGTATTCCTTGCCGTTTGCCATTACTTTTTCCATTTATCTCTTTGCTCTGGTGGCTTGCCTATTCTAGCAACGAATTAAGAATGCTTCTTTGAATGGATGGACGGGTATAATTTCAGTGATGGTTACACTTTAAAGTCTCATCCTTTAAAAAGACTACAAATCAAGCAGAAATCATTTTCTCATGGTTATCTCTTAACTCACAAACCTCGCTTTCGGGAACAGATAGATGTGTCTTTGACAATTCTACGTATTAATTATTTGAATACGTTAGGTTATGTGACGCTCATGAAAACATTGTTGGCTAAGATTTTTGGTTGATTTTCATGGTGAAAAAATGAGACGAAGTAAAATAATCCTGGGAAAATTGAGGTATTTTTGTCTCAAGTTGGTACTAGAATTTGAATTTAAAGCCATCAGTCGTCTAAAAGATTTTACCACTGTCATTGGTTGAAGACGCAGTTTATAAACTGACGAGCCTAAACTGGGAACAAGCACCTAAATTCAATATCAATGATATAATTTTCTTAAGTGAGTTAGAACAAAGGTGAATTAAAATATTATTTTGTCATCAACCAGGGAAACGAATTAGTGAATTGGTTTATACTTTCCCGCAGGTGGTTCACAGTTCCAATATTCTGTCACTGGTTCTACCTAATCACACTTCATTATGCATTTGATTTGTGTGGAGTGATTTCATGGCGCATCATTGATATAATTTGCTGCGACCACCTTTATTATCGACCACCTTTGCTTTTCGCCTATGCACGGAAGTCTTTTTTGACCTTTCTTCCTTAACATTTCCAGGTGAGCTTCAATTACGAGATCTAATGATCCAATGAATGAATAATGATCTATATATCTTAAATTCCTTTTGGATGAAACTTGTTAACAGAAGTGAATTCGGTGTAAGGCAATTAATGTTAATATGTACCTATTGATGGCATTTGCAAACCGATTGATTTCTCTGATTTGTTTTTCCTCCGGTTATAATCCAAACAGTTATATTCTGCCACGGTGCTCTCAGAAATACCTCCGTTCTGGTTGATGTCTCAATAAGTCCAACTATCCCACTACCATAAAAAATCCATACTTAATATAATAAAAAAATCCATATACTTAAAGTATTGAAGCAGCTAATACTGGTATTTATAATTCATATTGCGATGCATACAAGGTGAGATCATCTCAGTAAAATCATTGATCAAGTAAGCATAATTATTCAACATTCATGAAAATGTTATTTCGTCATAAACCAGAGAAACGATTCGATGAATTGATTTATACTTTCTTTGAATATTGAAATTAAGTTTTGAAATTTATTCTTGGCAATATTTTATTCTTTTCTTCATTTATGATCCAAAAGTAAATGATAGATTTGACTCCTTTTCTTTATGATATATGATTAACACAATGTGTCAATTACTTGTTTTTCTTCTAACAATGGCCGTCAATTATAGTAAATGATGTAGATCCTTCATGAAATCATTGAATTTGGTGAACTGAATTAATCATTACATACATGGCATTGGATAATGGTTGTTGGAATAGTAGCAATTATAATAAAAATCATGTTTCACCAACTTGTGCTGGATATGAAGTAGTAGTGCTGCGGTAGTGAAAATTCTAAATAAATATTTTATACCGCCATCCATAGTTTTAAGTATACGGATATGAAATTGGGTAATTTTGAAGTAAAAGAAATCACAATTTCTCTAAAAATTAATGTTACCTTCTTGTGCAGGATATTAAAGTAGTAGTGATGCAGTAGTGGAAACAATAAATATATCTTTTAAAGGCTTTCCATCCATTATCTTCACTATACGGACATCATCACTTCTCCATGGAAGCCCCTCGTATTATACGTTTACCGACTTTGATGATGAAGTGGCAAAAACATCGAAATAAAATTACTTTCTTTAGTTTCGTAGCTCTCACAAAAATGGCGTGTGCATCGTTAAAAATTACGCCTTACTGTCAGTCTGCTTTAAGGAATGTGAGGGCCGTCTAAAACTGTTCGTTAGCCTCTTTCCTCTTCCAGTCTTTCGCTATATATCTCTTTTATTTTCTTTTAAAGGGCCATTTTCGGTCCCATTCTAAAGAAATTCTCTCCTTCCTCTACGGTTTTACACCAGATTATCACGCGTTTCACCTGCCTCTTTTTTATCACCTTAACCGGGAAAGGCAAAGACGTGCTTTAAAACTACCTTGTTGGAATGGCTTTGCCAACTTTGATTCGTTAGAGTAAAGTTCATTATCGGTGTGGACTCCCCTTTTCCTCTGGCCAAGAATACTGATTTATTTTATTTTTAGGGCATTCGAAATTGTCTGTCTTGGGATTGTGTTTCCTGATAGTAATTATGGTATTAATCATGTATGGTATGGTACATTCTTATAGTATGGATTACGGATTATAAATTATCAAGTCAATCAATCCTACCATCATATGTAAACATGAAGTGGTCGAGCATAAAGTATTGAAGCATTTATTCTTGGAATTTAAACTTTATATTGCGATATAGCTATACAGGTGAGGCCAACTCAGAAATTATTATTTACTCATTACAGTCACATCAAGCATTAAAATGAGACATTACTATTGAAGCAGTCAAAAACTTGCTACTACTGATTAATGAACCGTGAAATTTGCCGGTGAAGACTTTCATTTGTTAAAAACACCTTAACAATCGCTTGTATTCAGATTTCAACATGGATACTATCCTTATCTTCATATCTTGTTTGGTCTTCATCTCGAGTTCCAGTCTAAGGAGTTGTGGCGTTTGGCAAACATTTTTTCAGTACTAAATGGGATATAATCACCATTTTATTAAGTAAGAGAGGGAAAATATCTTATAATTTGTGCTATGTTGCTAAAGATATTTTAGGGTAATTTTTACCGTGACCGCGCATGTCGTCACAACTCTCCTACTTCGTCCCTGCATTTTGATTTTCTTAATGCACGAAACAACATATCTTCTAATTGCGATTTATCATGGAAGACCAAAATTTCATATGGAAGACTTAAATTTATCATGCAATGCTTAAATTGATGAGGAAACATCTTTATAGCAATAGCTTCTATGTCAAATTATGTTTTTATACACAGATACTAGGACAGCCGTTTGCTTCAATAATAATGTTTACATTGCTCTATTATCTCTTAGGGAGCATGTTGGGTTAATGGGTAGAGCGCTTTGTAGCTGATCGAAAGGTCCAGAGTTGAAATCCCGGCATTAGAGTTTCGCATTCAATAGAAATCCTAAAAGTGCGAGGCGACCTTTCATATTCTACAAATTAGTTCGAGGTGAGCTCTACCCGTAGCTATCCAAACCAAAGAATAGGATGGAACCATGAGCGAGTTATATCATCTTCGTTTTTGGAGACCAAAGGAAGGCATTATTTTAAGCAATTAGCCTCCTAAAGTAAATGTGGGAACTTCCCTAGCTGGAACTTATTACGCGGTGAGCTTTACCCTTACTAATTAAACCAACTATCAGAATAGAACATTGAGCGAGTGATATCATCTCCTTTTTTGGAGTCGAAAGGAAGGAATACCCTTCAGCAACCTGCCCCCTACAGTAAATATGTGAATATCGGTCCCTGGTTATTAGTACGAGATGAGCTCTACCCTAATTTATCTAAACCAACAATCATGTTGAAAAACTAAGCGAGTGATATCATTTCTGTTTTTAGGAACGAAAGAAATACTTAGTTTTCAGCAATCTCTACTTTTCTCTCTACTACAGCATTTTCTCCTACTGTGAATTGTGAATTTCACTCACTAGTACTTAGTACGAGGTGAGCTCTACCATTACCAATCAAAACATACGATCAGGTTGGAACAATGAGCGAGTGACATCATCTTCGTTTTTGGAGGTCATTGGAAGGCGTACTTCTCTGCAATCAGCCTCTACAGTAAATATGTGAGTTTCACACCAGTGAATTAGTCTTTACTCTTTACGCCTTTACCCCAACCCATGTAAACCTTGGAACACTGCGCAAATGTTATCAAGTTTTTTTGGCAACGAAAGGATTTTGTTTAAACTTTTCAGCAACTGGGCCCCTACACCAAACGCTTGAATTTCACACAGTGTGACTTAGTCCGAGGTAAGCTCTACACTTACCTATTTAAACCAAGAATCGGGCTGGGGCACTGATTAAATGATATCCTCTTTTTATTAAGACGAAGGAAAGGCATTATTTTCAGCAACTGGCTCCCTACACTAAATCTCTTCCGCTGGTACTTAGTACGAGTTGAGTTCTACCCTCACCTATCTATACCAACGATTTGATTGGAATACTGAGCGAGTGATATCATCTCCGTTTTCGGAAGGCATAATTTACAGCACATTTCTCACTTTTCAGACGATAAATCGAATTCCTAAATTGCCCGCGCACGCCCTCTCTCTTCCGTCACAGGCCCTTGATGCTCTGAGTGCACCACGTGGGTGATGGCACATGGGGAAGTTTTGCTCCGCAGATCAATTACGTGTCCTCACTCTCGTCAAGTGCTCTCGGCGCGGGGAATCTTCGCTCTACTTGTGCAAACGGCCTTCTCCCCCTCTCCCCTTGGTTCGTTCGACGTATTCATCACGTGATCACCCCATCCTTCAATTTATTCATCACCATTACCCGCGATCCTGTCACTTGCTCCTCCTCTCATTCTTCTCTAAACAATCGAGTCATTCTTTTTTTTTCTTCCGCCCTCTGTCAACTCTTTCCTCCTGTTTCAGCACTTGATGACATTGCGTCATTCTCTTTTCCGTCGAAGCTCGTCATACGTTACAGAATTTCTCGCGCAACCCTTTACGGATATTGCTGCGAAGAATCGAGTTTCAATTTCGAGGAAAAATTCGAAGAGGGAAAGAATTGAGTTTCAAACGTTCCTACCTGATCGTTGGTTTACATAGATAAGTTCAAGCTATGTACCAGCGATTTAAATTCACGCATGTACTGTAGGGAGCCGATTGCTGAATATATATGCCTCCCTTTCGTCTCCAAAAACGGAGTTACCTTGCTATTTTCAAGTATTTATATTTAGTTTCGTCAGGAAAATAGGTTTAGATGTATAGATTACCGGTAGAAGTTAAGAACTTGTTCAAAAGCTACGCTAATATTTTCAATTAATTTTCTTACCAATCTTAAAATGGGTTTTAAATATCATAAAATTTATTTTATTATCTAATATCCTGTCGTATTTTCACCGTCCGGATGTACTGTTACGACCAGCACCCGATCCAGGATAGAGGAGAAGGGGGGACTTGGTGTGGGTCTCATTGACTCTGTCGGGGTTTTCATTAATTTCACATAAGTTGAAGTTACTTGTTCTCTATCATGATAGCCGATAGTCAAAGGAAGATTGGTGGGAAACAAAAAAAGATAATACGAGTAATAAGTTAATGTAATCTCTTTGAAATATTACATTAGAGAGAGACAACTCTCTGCCCAAACAAAAAAATTGAGAAATGAAATCAGCGTTATTATTGATAATCCTTAGAATTATGAATTTATTGAAATTTGTACCAATCAGTAGTAATTAAACAAATACCATCAACCTTGAAAACCAATTTGATTTTTTAAATACTAAACTCTCCTCGAAGAATGTGATTCTCCTCTATATTTTCCGCATTTTTTATGAGTCATTTCTGCGTATATGTTTTATATTTTAAATTACCAACAAGACTATAAACCGGGGTAAAAATGGTATGAATTATAGCGAGACATGGAAGGAACACAACAAGACCATGGGAGTTCAAGTGGTAAATTCTGGTGTAGCAGTAATGGAGCTGGGGAATGGGAAACAAAACAATGGAATTCGGAGGAAATGGCAAAGTTGGATGACGGAGAGGGTTATAAAGAGGGAGAGAGAAAGCGTAGCTCACGGTGGAGATCACCATTAACGCTATCAAGATCAACATAATTATGGTTCAACAAACAGCATTATGCATCGTTGTTGTTATACAAGTATTTAACTCAAGAACTAGCATATCAGGTAATTCAGCCTGTAATTAACTGTTTTAAATGATGTAAAACCCGTATTAGGAATATCATTAGTTAATAAAGCAAAAAATATGAAGAGCATTGAATAGCAGCTATTTCTGCATGTTTTAATAATAATTTAATAATAAAGGTCTTTATTTCGCTGTTCAAAAGTCAGTGAAGAATAGGTACCCCAGAAGATACAGGGATCTTCTCTAGGGGTCGAAATTCAATGAAAATAAGGCAATGATTTGTGTAAGTGCGTTTTAGTAATAATATTTAAATGCAAGTAGCTCATCTACAAATCACTCAAATTTCAACCTTTGAAACCAAGGAACCTCGTACAAAATCAGATGAACTCACCTTTAATATTTATGTGTTAATTATGATTTTATTTAGCACTTTTTGTTAGATTCCCCTTAAAAGTTATGCCATTCCAAGTGTTTGTTTGTTTGATTAAATAAACGTGCATTAGTACTATACCGCTTTGGTATTGAACCATGCGCTTCATGATTGTATTCAAGGCGTGAGCTACGAGAGCTTTATAAGTAAATGCTACCATTCAGAATAATTTGCATGCCATTATCCGACCAATTATATAATCCATATTGTTTTTTAGCATGAAACCATAACATTAATGGATCCTGAAGTGGCAAAAAATAAGAAAATTTAATGGGTAAATGATGGTGGTTGAATAGCAATGAAATCGTGGGTTCTGGGTTGAGAATTTAGACGTAAAAAAGCCCAATGGTGATGTGGAGGAGGAAGATGTAAACTTGGATTAAGAATATGAGGAAGAGGGAGAAGAGACAAAACGAGAAACAATATGGGTAAAAAATGACGTTAATGTTAATGTTTAATGCAGGCATAACGTTAATGGATCCGGAATGAGAAATAAATACGACAGTTTAATGTTTTCAACCTTTTTTTAGTGCAAGGGTCAAAAATCGATTTCACATCACTCGGTGGGCCACAAGGCTCCTCGTCACTTTATCACTCCATCAATAAAATTAAAAAAAACACATACTTTCAAAGTGCAATATTCTTTATTGGTTAAAAAGTTTAGTTAATCAAAGCGATTTTTGAAGTTTTTAATTTTTGAAGATTTTATTTATATTTTATATTGTGTGGCACGATACAATGTTTTTTGTACGGGGTTGAATACCCTTGGTTTCACGTGTAAATGGTATTGGTTTAAATAGCAATGAAATTTTGGGTTGCAGGATAAATTAAGGCGTTAAAAAAGCACAGTGGTGATGTTGGGAAGGTGGAGGCAAAGTTGGATGAAGAAGATGAGGAAGAGGGAGAAGAGACAAAAGGAGAAACAAGTGCGTAGCGTGGGGCGGAGAGTTCTCCGCAACGCATGAATATTTAAATCTATTCGGTCGGCGGCGTTCGGGCCACGCCTCCATAACCCCTCTCCACTAACTTCCTACACCACCTGTAGGGGGAGTCGGTTGCCTCGGTGACGGAATAGCCCAGTGGAAAAGGCTGCACGTTTGGAGAACTTTTAGGGGATCATTTGATAATTCCACCTGACACATTTCCCTCTTCTCCTCTCCTTCCACTTCCCATCCATCTTCCTTTCCTTTTCTCGTCTGAAACTCCCTGTTCAATCCGATTTTAAAATAAGACCCAACAGACGAAATGGGTCGGGAATGTGAAAGGGAAGGATTATTAAGGGATCGGTCCCCGGTATTATGTCGCCGTCTCGCGGGAAAACGGCGAACCAATGGGTCGTGGTAAATAATTTTGACCCAGGGCCTAAGATCCTCGAACTTAATTAATATTCAAGTACCGTGATTGTTTTTCATTCTGATATTTGAAAGAACTTTTAGCTAATACTCGAATCAGTTTTGATGAAGTAATATGCGAAGTATCATTGCGTTTGTAATATTGTGTCACGGTGACTCAATAGATAGTTAATTTAATTCGTTGGAAGGATAGCGGTCATAATTTATATTTTCAAGGAATGCGAGGTATTCAAGAAGAGGAGAGCGTGAATTTAAGATTGATTTATTGCTCTATGCTCAATAATATTAGACAATAGCGTTTTAATGCAGGCCTTTCAAGTATATTTTAATATATTTCGATCGTGTTTGTGCTACAGCTATTAGCTAAAGTATCAATATGTTGGAGACATTTTTTGTTAAGTTTTGTAAATATCAATTCTTGCGGAACTTAAATTTTATTTCGAACGAAATAACACTTGTCGGTAATTATTAAGAACAGTAAGTTAGTGTTTGAACGTAATGATAATTTGTCCAACAAAGGTATCTGCACTCAATGATATGGCGCGCCGTACAGACATTTTGGGTACACTTTATTGAGTTAGAGACATTAGGAATTGTGATCCTTCAATTCTAACGAATTACACACTGCCTCATCAAGTTACTCTTCTACGAGTCCTTTATGTTTATTTTGTTCTTCTTGGATGTACAATTTTAAATTTATGAAAATTTTTATTGCCGAGGGATTACGTGTAAAACATAAAAAAATATATGTAAAATTGCGAATTGCAATAAAAAAGAAAAATGGTTAATAAAATGAACTTGAAAAAATGCATTAACACGGAATAACGTAAAAAAACTGTCAACTTTTAAGTTTCTCCTTTTTCGAACAACACAGTACTCTCAAAACTTACGCACAATAATTATTGTATTCTTAACTGGAATGTGGGGGTAAATATGGTTCACTGGGGTTATAACGTCAAACTATTTGAAATGGACTTATGTTGTTACTTTTTGACACTGACAGCACGTCAAATGGCGCCGTTATGCATTTAAAAAAAAACACTATGAGAAATTCCTCTGCGGACTGCACCCAAGGCCTATTCACTCAGCGGTAACTGAAGAAAGGATTTGAAATGTCGTCATGGCCTACTAAGGTTAAGTTATCATCAAATAAATATCCTATGGCTGCAAAGAAAACGTTAGACAAATGCTAAACAAAAAAAGGTGGGAACCGCTAGAAATTCGGAGGATGCACTCTAGGCTTTGAGGAATTGAGAATTGCTGTATTTCAGAGCGACGCAGGGAACAACCGTATTAAAACCTTACTGTATTTCCCGGTCCGACAGACAGGATAAATTAAGAGAGAGATTTTGCCCAACGGATAGGTGTGAGAATTCATTTTTCCCCCGAATAATAAAGGACTTCAATAAATGCTAGGCGTAATTTCTATAGAGCATTTCCTTTTCATATGTTTACGACTGATGTCACCCCCGCCAGACGCCTATTGAGGCGTCTTGCGGAGTAGTCCGTAGTCATGGATATATTATTTCTGGAAATTGTGCTGTGTTGTTACTTTTTTGACGCCGTCAAATGGCTCTGATTTGTTTATTTATTTAAAAAGGCCCAGAAATTCCTCTGCGGATTGCACCCATGGCCTATTCACTTCAGCGGTAACTGAAGGAAGGGTTTGCGGTTGAGGTAAGGTGTGGAGTAGACGCCGCTGAGGTAACAAGGTGAGAATGTTGAGGGGAGGTTGAAAAGTGGTTGGAAAGAGCGTGATGTTAAGCACGACGAAACGGGAGAAGGGAGTGAAGGAGAAGAACAAAGCGTACGTGGAACGCTAACAAGTCCCCAGCGTTGCCTCAGGGCTCCCGGGTGAGGAAACACATTTTTTCATGCAAAAATTTTGAAGACAGTTTTTTCAACATGCTTTTTCCCAGTCCCGAGTTTTTGTGTTTTCACGTTATTTTTTTAATATCTTTCCCTGTCCCCCCTTGGTGTGTTACTTGACGCATCTTCCGTCTTCCTCAACAGCCCCAACCTGCCACTCGGCAATACGGAAGTACAGGCGTTTTTAATGGATTTTTCCTCCTTCCTCAGCCGCGTCTCGGATGTAAAATAACTCGAGATGAATCGGCGGAGTGCCTAGGGACAGAAATATGTCTCATGTGGAGGTGGTATATCATTTGATGCTCGGTCCGTCGGGAGCGTCGCTTTAAATATGAGGAAAACAGCTTGTTACAATCCTGGAAGGATCTTGGCGTTGAATATTTCGGGATATGATGATTTCAAAGGGACCTCATAAGTTCTCGGCGTGTATCCGCAGCGATTTTATTAGAATTTTATTCCTGAGAATGTGATAACATTGTATCAATATTGCTCAATTGGTTTCTAATAAATGGGGAGTTTTGAAATCGGTGTGTAATAAGATGCTGATGAACTATAATATTTAAAAAAAAATTATCCAAATTAACTTACATTTTCCAAAGTTTTAACTATTAGGGATCTGGTTGGTGTGGTGGCTTGAGTGATGGCTTCCCACCCGGCGGGTTTGGGTTCAAATCCCGGCGGTGGCAGAGAATTTTTAGAGACTTCCCGATCCCTTCTTGAATGTTGTGTGGAGGACATTTCAAGCGCAACACTCCGTCCGTCGGATGGGACGTTAAGCCGTGGTCCCCTTGGCGCCTTTCGTTAAGAGCTGGCTAATGCTACGCCGGGCTTCTCTCCACCATTCCTTACCCTCCAAACACCCTCCAAATACCATACCGGTTCTGACTATTATGGCTGTCAATTTATCTACTAACGTTAAAAGCACATAATGCAGTCGTATTTGATTTAAGACCTTAGTTCATTCAGTAAGTCAATGTGATGTCTTAACCTTGAGAGAAATATTGTTATTTTATTTATTGTAAAGCATTCATGCTCTCTTACCAGTAGTGGTCAACTTCGTATTGGATGGGAGCCTCGTATTTGAATGTAGCATGTGGGCAGGAAAAGATATTTATATTATTTATATTTCGCACATTAATTTTTGCAAGTAAAAGGAAACCATAAATACCAAGCATTATAAAAGGTAGTATTTATTCAGGACAAACCTAAATTCCATAGATCTGCCTGGTGTCCTCAAGTATCGAAAGTTTTCTCGTATATTCAGTGTTAAGTTACCTTATTTTGACGAATTATTAGCTTAAATGGGTTCTAAGAATAATAGTGATTTTTTTGAGGAAGAATTAATTACTTATATGCTATTCTTATTTTTAAGGAATGATTTATTCAATAACAAATGGATATGTATATCAATTGCTAATAATAAATTAATGAGTATAAGAAATTCTGATGATTTTCAAGAAATTACACACAAACCAAGTTTGTCTTATTTGATCTATTTATGCGCCTTGTTATTGATGTAATATTTAAAGAATTCCCTCTCATATTAATAAACGACTTAATACTTGAGAAAGACAGTAACTTCAAAACGGTTAAATTTCAAATACAATAGTTTGACCTTGTAAGTCTATTTGGTAGGTCACTAAACCTATACGGCGGCTAACGTCACGGATTGGAAATAAAATATTGGCCATCTTGATGGTTATGTCATGTCGGTTGGTGTGTGGGAGTTTATAGAGGTCTTATTGAGTGACAAACTCGTTTCATGTTATTTTTTAACACCACTCTTTTACTTCCCATGTCATTCTGCGAAAGTACGGGGGTGTGGCCGGTGATCCATTAAAATCGTTCATCTTTTCGTCATTGTTTGCCAGTTTGACTGGTGCCCGTCGGAGTTCTCAGAAAAAGCCATCTCGTGGTCTTTTACAGCCCCTCGAGTTTGGATGCGTGGTTTTTCCTTTTTTCCTCTCAGACAGGTCGCGGAAGTACTCTGACTAGGGATGTTTTACGCAAAGTAATGTACCGAAAAATGGAAATTTCAATATTTTGTTCAATATACTGTTTGTTCAATATCGCTGAACATTATGCCGGGGTTTTAGTATGTAGGCACTGTTTTAATATTGATTAATAATTCGACTCCTTTTCGTGTAATTGGTCGTTATCTTCTGCCTACTTTTTTGTATTTTGGTAGCCTCATTTTTTCACTAAAATAATACAAAGCGAGTTGTTGAACAGTGAAGGAACTAGCTACAAATAGATCATTTAGTATAGTTTACCCTGTATTTAATCAAGTTTCAAGCTGCAGCTACTATATTGAAGAACAAAAATATTTATAACCCTCACGTAATAACCTCCTTTTGTATTCGATGTATTAATTTCCATATTAAGAAATTTGCACCCAAACTACCGGCATTTATAAATGTACGAGGTAAAATATACCTATATGTATCGCACATATTGATGTGTGATTCAGGGAACTATTTTACGTTCTCATGCGTGCTATATGTTTGAAGAAAATAAAAAGTGATTGGCGGTAGAGGAGGCTGCTACCGTGCATTGGAGGAGGTTGATTGGATAGGGGGTGCTAATGAAAGGGGATGGGGACAGGCCGGGGATGCGACGGTGGCTGATATGAGGAACGCAAACATGCTGTGACCTTTCGTTGCTTCCTCGTATTGAGGAGTACACGGTGGCAGCGTTGAAATCTGTCATGCTGAGCTCGTAAAAGGAGTTCTAGGAACGTTTTGGAAATTATTTCCAGGGAAAAATATGTTTTTACTACCTTTTTACTCTTTTGAAGATGGCCATTTCCTGCAATATCAGCAATGAAATAAATAGTTATCTCCTTCAAAGTCATTGCCTCAGGAAAGAGGGTTATTAAGATTTCACTGACTCATATCTATGTGATATTTCCTTTTAAGGTTTGTTGTATTAATGGTATTACGAATACCACTTCTATTTTATATAATAGCTAACATTTCTGCCTAGTTATCATATCAAAACTCTAGTCAATTTATTAACAAAGGTAGCATAAGTATTAAATATTCATCCAAGAGACCTGGTTATGAAGATGCTTATTGAGGTATTTTTGCGATTATAAGCTGTGTTCAATAAATTTAATTGAAACGCCGCTATTTATATCAACATCGCCATTCATTAATCCTAGGATTGGTTTGATAAAGCTCTCCACTCGATTCTGCTATTCGCTAATCTTCCTAAACTTGCGTATTTCTTCTCTTTTACATTCTAATGCATCCACCATTTATTACATTTAAGGTCTTTCTTCATTTCCATTCTTGCGATCCACTAGCCCCTTGACGATTGTATTTATCAGGCAATCAACCCCCAAAATATGGCCGATTAAGTTGTTTCGTCTTCTTACTATGCCACTTTTTTAAATCCCTCCTTAACGTACGTTGTGCTTCGGCTCGCAATTCGGTCTAGATAGGTGGAACTAGTGCCTAACCTGAACTATAAGCACTGTTATGAGAAATGAAGGATCTAGGGTTTTCCCGGCGAATAGATTGGAGGAAGAGTTCTCAGGTTTCCAGCCGGGTCCAAGGGTTTTTCTGCACCGACGCGACGTTTCGAAGGCTAAGTCTGCCATCATTCACCCTGAAGACGATGGCAGACAGCCTTCGAAACGTCGGTGCAGAAAAACCCTTGGACCCGGCTGGAAACCCGAGAACACTTCCTCCACTGTTATGAGAGTTTTGAACCTACCCATTTATGGTAGAGGGTGCTTGTGTGGGCACTAAGAATAGCAATGGATTTTGTTCGGAGCTGTTTAGAGCTGAATTTTGATATGAAATCTTTCAACCCTCACACAAGGGAAAAAGAGTTCTCTAAGGGGAAAATATTTCTGATAGCAAAATGATTATGAATTATAGCCTTTCCTTGCAAAAACTATAAAGTTACCCTCGAACATTAAGTACTAGTATTTATAAAGATATGCTTTTATATTTTGTATCATTTGCCCAAAATTGAGTAAGAATTTAGCGTTGTAGGTTTTTGCTTCAGATTATACACGAATTTGTGTTCTTACTCACCGCATATCAGCTCAAACGTTTTGATCAAAACTTAGTGAACCTTGAAGTAGTGGTATTGAATTTTACCAGCATACTTTTTAGTAGATATATGCCAAAAGAAAATACCTCGTTTTGATGTAATACTCATTGATTTCATCAAATGCTAAATGAGGACTGATAAATTTAGGAAAGTATCATTCGAGTTCAGCGTTGGTGCCAGTGGAGTACTTGATCATTGTACTGAACAAAAGTTGTTTGAAATTGAATTACTTGTGAAATATTTTGAAACGTTTCCACTTAATGAATGTTACTACCTACGTTGATGTGGCTATATCGAATGGTTTAAAATTTGTGAGAAAATTAAAAAAAAAATAATAATTTATCGAAAGGATATATGTACTCTATGGATCCTTCAACCATTGCGAGTTCAAAACTCTTAGCGGGTAGACAGATAATACGTGGTCAATAAAGGGGGAAAGGTGGGGTATTTTTTCGTATGCATGATGAGTGTCAAGATTTTTTGAATGGGGTACGCTGTGACGTTTCGACGTGGTCGAGAAATAGGCGAGTGTTGGAATAGCTGCGCGATGTAGGATAGTAGTAGTAATTCATGGAAGTCCCCGACGTAAAGGTCAGAGCAAAGATGACGTTCAGTTGTTTCCTTGGTTCGAAAATAATGCACACTCGGCAATGTGTGTGCTAGTATCCAGCGATCGTATTATCAAGGTCATTTTTGAGCTTTCCAAATGTGTCAGGATTCAACTCATCTTGATTTTCGCGTAGAATGAGTGAGGTCTTCATTTGACTGTATTAACGCCCGCAGTAATATCAGTCTGTCATTGTCTAGCCTTAAAGCCATGGTTAATTATTTTTAAATAACGACTCAAATAAATGTGTGGAATTAAAATCATTTTTGTACTATCGAAAATCAGGGTAATGAATTATTTTGCTGATATCAATCAAGATTACAGATTTTTCTCCATTGAATAAATGACTGTATACTCGGATGGAGATAAATGTAAATATAATTATTTAGATACAGAAATTACCTCAGCTCATCTTATTTTTGGCTCCAGTTCATATTTTGAATGGTGGCTTAGTGGACTGAAAAGACAGTTGTCGAAATTGTATTCACGTTATCATAAATTTACGGTTTTTGAGAGACACTAAATGATGTATAGCAATACATTACGTCATGCTTCACGCCGCGTTTGATTCTCTCTCATATTTCAAAAGTCTATTCGCTGCAGGGGTAAAGAGATACATTTTTAACCCTGTAGCGGGTAGACTTTTGAATCATCTCTTTCGTATTTTATAAGCATTAAATAAGATGGAATACCGGAGGCTGAATGCTCAGGAGTTTGTAATCATATCCTGTTACGGTAAATTTCAATCTGTCCTTCCTTTTCTTCCGAGAAAAAAATTAACTTCGGTCGCTCGCAGCTAGAATTTCTCCATTCCCTGAGCGTGATACGGAAGGAAAGACTCCTTCTTTTGACGGTACGAGAGGAAATTAAGAGAAAAATGGAGGCAGGGCAGATATGGAAGCCATTTAGAGGCGGAATCCGATACTCGCGGAGAATGTATCTCAATTCACCTGGGAAATAAAATGTAACTCATCCACCACATTAGGGAGTAATGCACTAGAGAATTTTGTAGACGACAGAAAAATTGGGCCTTCTTTTCTATTTATTTGACATCCGAACCCCCTGGGATACAGAATTTTTCCTCCATTTTATGTGTATAATACACACAACTCATTGTTTTACACATATTTCTCCCTCTCGCATAAAATCGTTTCGGGCTTGACATGGTGGAGGTTTGATGACAAAAACTACAAATGGTAATTTCCACAATTTAATTCACAACTCTACTACTGACCGTGTTTTCAATATGTTATGTCAGTTTCAAGTTAAATAATTGCAAATGAATTGGGTATTAAATGTTGAAACCATGGTCGGTAGAAGCGTTGTGAATAAATGTGTGGAAAATATCATTTGCAGTTTTTATCATGTATATCTCTCTCTATAATGAAATTTCTTATATTTTTGCTTTTTATTCTGTTCTTCTCTCAGTTATTTTAGAAGATTCGTCACTCGTAGTTAACGGATTTTTTTCATATATTACTCGTTATGAATGCATGCTATCATTTAAAAATTATCAATATGTAATAAATATGCCCTACTCAACATTTACCTTTATTACAAAGCTGAATCAATTACCTCAATGTTTTCTCTGATGAAAAACATTTTGCGAGATGAATTGAAATACTTCCTTGTGAAATTAGAAAGCGTTTTCACATAATTTCTGATGCCGCTTTTATTGCGGTGGCCACGTCTAACGATTTAAATGATGTGAGAAAAATAAGATATTTAATGTAAATAATTTCATTAGGATATACGTGCCCATGATTCATTTATTCTCTACTAGCTCTCAACTCTTAGCTAATGGACAGGATATCGCTTGGTAAATAAAGTGGGTAGTATTACTTTTTATATGCAGGAAAAATGTTGAAGAAGGATTTTTCTCCATTCAATACAAGCAGATAAGGCTCACTTTGACTGAGTCACAAGTGCATGGATATCACTCATCCAGGATATTTGGCCCAGATCCTTTCGTAAACAATCTCAAGTTGAAGCACTTACTGAGTGAGCTAGGCAAGTATTGCGTGATATAAGATAGGATGGAAACAGTGGGTAAAGTCTACTTATAGAATTGTTCCGAATTCATATTTAATTAACTTAATGTATTGAGTCACTCTCAAAAAATGCTAAAAAAATATCCAAGGCGTAATACACTATAATCTTTTTGCTGAAAAAAAATGCAAATAATAAAAAAAGAAATAAAATCTGAGAACACTTCAATCATTTGCAAATAAGGCAATATACCAAATAAAATTATTATGTTAGACTTCACATGTACTCTATGTTTTGGTTACATAAACTTTTCAGAACAATTTGATTTGGTTTCCGGAAACGGCGAAAAAACTGAGAGTAGTGCGAATAACTCACAAAAGTGGCTCAAAAAAGAAAATGTTCAAGTTATTTTTATATCAGCCGCAAAACTAACACGCCCAAGGGTTAATGAAGAGTGAAAATAATTGATTGGTATTTATACAACCAATTATCAGTATTTAAATTTTGGTTTAAAAATGAGATTGCCTAGTTGTATAGCGTTATTTGACAGTGAGGCGCGCTATTAATCGTCACGTGCTAGTAATTTAAGAGTGGGGGACGGGTTTTGCCTCTGTGATGTATCCTTGGAACTATGCGCATAAAACTCTCTCGTGTGGTGTGTGGTCCGTACCTTTCAGATTTGTTCTATTGATCCATCGCGACGAGGAGTCAACCATACTTTTCAGAAAGTAATATTAATTTAATATGTCAGTCCCCGAATTGATTGTTTTTTTAAACTTTTGTTGATATTTTACAGCTAAGATAATCAATATCCTCTTCATTTTGATATCTATATCTCACATTATTTACGTACTCGAAGATGGAAGTGTCGAGTAGAACTCATTTTCCTCCTGTTCTCCAAAGACTTATAGGCTTCCTCGCTATCCTTTTGGTAACTTCCACTTTCCCATTGTCTAGGTTGTTTGATACGTCTTCACAAATATTCTACACCTACATTTCTTTAGTGTACCTCTTTTTACGAGTTCAAATTTTCAATGAGATCTAACACTTCTGGCGTAATCCAAAGTTTATTCTTGACGACTAATCTTCTGCCAAGAACATATTCAGCAGCTGCCTATCGTCTAAATCCAATCTTTTACCAGGTCTTTCACTGATTTCATGCTCACATTCTCTTATATTTTGTTCTCTACAGCTTCTTGAATTTCCCGTTGATACCTACTTACCTACGCTTCTTCAGCTTTTCATCCTGCCAAAAGTTTTTCACTCCTCTTCTCAGTTTTTTAATTTAAGAGGGTATTTCTAGAACGATCGTAGGCTTTCCCGTCGTATAGAATTGTGGAAGGTTACTAGGCATTTCCACCGAGTCAGGTTCTCCAACTCCATCTCGGCCGACGTGCCCTGATGACGATGGATAACTCGTTCATCGAAACGTCGGCCGAGATGGAGTTGGAGAACCTGACCCGGTGGAAATCCCGAGTAACCTTCCACAAGGAGTATTTCTACGTGACTGAGTTGTGGTTATTGTAGATAACTCCCCTGGGGTATCTTTTGCAGCCCATCACATGGTTCCTAAAGCTTTGTATTGCTAGAATATAGTTGACTTGAAATCTTCTTTGGTATCCTGGTATTTTCTAAGTGTACCTTATTCGCATGGGATTTTTGAAAAGTAAGTTGAAAACAGCTAGCTTGTGTTTTGCACAAAAATAGCCTTTCTCCTCTTTCATTTTGCTTTCCTAAACCATATTTCCTGGTTATTCCTCCGCTTTGACCTTCGCCGTCGACAGCATTCCAATCACCCAGGATGATACGATTTTCTTTTCCTCCTGCCCGCTTGATTACTTCCGCGATATATAGATGCAAGTCCTTCTTCGACTTCATAATCTGATTTAGGAAAGTAGACATGAACCACCACAGAAGTTATGGGTTTGGTTTCTATTTTCACCATTATTATTATCTTGTTAAAGTGCAGGTCTTTTTCATAGACATTTTGGCGCTCTTTCTAAGCATGAATCTACTAGTTTCCTGTTTCTCTTTCTTTAAAGACTTTCACATGTTTTCAAAAAGTCTTCTACCAACTTATTTTTCAACGTTAAAATTTTGGTAGTGCCTTTTTAATTTAAAATTGCATGCCATTGGTATTCACAGTGTAAGAATTCATTAGTAGGCTATGATAGTTTTTTTTTTCAGAAGTATAGATATGCTGCGTTTTCATTTGCACATGAATCTTACAACTAGAGGGTACTTAATTTGTCAATACAATTTAGAACATTTCCATTGGTACTGCGTTGTAAATTTATAATTGCATTCTTCAGGCATTCATTATGTAAGAATTCATTGGCACGCTTTGATAGATTGTTTCAGAAGTGTGGATTAGTTTTTCTTTGTGCATGAACTTTACAGTTAGAGTATTCTTAAATAGTCCATAAAATTTACATTTCCTTAACCAAGCGCGTAAAATGTCGGTAAAAATGATTACAGTCTGGGATATATATATAAAAATTATTTTAACTGCCTATAAAATCATCTAAACATTCCAAAATTTACTTTATAAGCGGCCCTTGTGATCGTAATTTTATGAACGAATAAACCCAATTTCAGCGCTAAGTGTCGAATTCATCTCTTGTCACAAAACACGTAAATTGCTTTGCAAATTGACAGCGCGGCGTAGATTGGGAATTGGATGTGCAAATTTACTTTCTATATTGCGACCGGGTCCCCACTCCCCGTAGCCGGGGGAGGAAAATTTTGCGATTTCATTTGTCGGTTGACGTCGCCATCATCATATATATACATCTATATACGTATATTTCATGGAATGGAGTGGGATTTGCTGATCTGATTTAGGGTTAGCGTAACAAGTGTGCTCTCCGCATGTGGTGGTGGGTGTATGCATTTTTGGTGGGGGGAGGATATAATCCCGTCCTCCGCGTCGCTTTATATATGCCGACCTTAAACCAACGTCGATCTCTAGAGGCAAGCCGCCGTGACGCGCTTGCCCCGCTAACGAGGTAGCGGGCAGAAGTATTGAGCGATAATTTTAAAGGTTCATGCCGAACACCCGGCCGGAAGGTAGATAAGAGGAAAGGACGTGACGTCGTTCGGAAGAATGTGAATATGGCTTGTTCGAGGCTCACTATCGATCTCCCTGGCAGTGATGCTACCCTATGGTTGATTTGGATTACGTGAGGGCAGAGCTCGCCCAATAATTAGCCATCATTATTATTTATAGTATTCTACCGATTAAGCATGATTTCCATGGGGCACAAAAGATGCAGGCTGGGAGCCTCCCTTTCCATCAAGCACTTCCCTCTTCCATTCACAATAAGGCGTACTTCTTTTCATTCTATCTAAATATGCTATTGTCTTCCTTCCCCTCCCTCGTTTATTTAAATTTATCTGCATTTTACCCACTAACACCGTCGTCAACTTCCCCTCCCCGCTAAATTCTCCTTTCATCCATACCTTCTGTCTCCACCTTATCATATCTAGAAGCTGCCTCTCCTCACCCACGATGTCCAGCACTACTAAGTTCATCGTTGAATATCCCGGCTTAATTCTGTCTCCACCTTATCATATCTAGAAGCTACCTCTCCTCACCCACCATGTCCAGCACTACCAAATTCATCGTTGGCTAAGACAAGGAAAAGATGATTTCAAACAATGAAGTTATATAGGAGTGATCAATTTCATGATAAAAACACAAACGGTAATTTCCACACTATCTAATTTAACGCTCAACGACCGGCCATGGTTTCAACACTTTGTGTCATTACCATTTGTTTTTATCATGTATATAGCAGACTTCCACAAAATCAAGCCTGAAACGATATTATGCGAGTGTTCTCTTCCTTTGTCAACCTCGCGCATGGAAAGATAACCTTACACCCCACAGTCCGAGTATATTTCATCTTTTCTCATTTAATTTTGGGATAAAAGGAACGCATTTTTCAGAATTATCAAGCTCATCATAATTTAGTCATTTGTTGGTTCTAATGAGTTGGTAGAGCCTACCATGCACTTATCTACGGGTATAACATGAGCATGAATTGTCTAGGCAATTCTGGTCAATGTAAATTTTTATCAATTATACAGTTCCCGGAGTAATTCTCTGGAAATCTGTGATATTTCACGCACTAAAAAGTACTTGTCTATTTCCATACTTACTCCGGTTTTATTAAAACAGCACATAATGCTATTTTCAAGGTATAAAATTCCTCAGAAACGGTATTCTGTGCCACAACCTTGGTCTGTTGGAATAAATAGGTTTGGGAATCGACGTGCACCTTTCATTATGTTAAATACCATTATGGTTTTTTTATCCGTTGAATTTTCTCAGTTTCAGAATTTAAACTTAAATATATTTATTAAAATAAATTTCGTTGGCTTTGCAGGCATTTGCCTTTCATTTCCTTGGTTATCATAGGTAGTATAGAGCTCACTCTCCAATAACCCACGGGTATTTAAAGTTCAAAACAGGCAATTGTCAACATTGCCTTGAGAATTCAAATCATGAATTGTCAACGTCATTCCGATAAAGGTATATGATTGTTAATATTTTTTCAGTATCAAAATTCAAAATTAGAAATAAAAATATTTATTAAAATAAATAATGCTAAAACAATATTGTTAATAATGACGTCGTGAAACCTCGTCAGTTTAACACATTTTTTTAGATAGACGTCCAGTGGTGATCCTCGGCGGCTTTATAGGCATTCGCCCTTGGTTTTGCGTTCACGGGCGCCGAGGAAAACAAACACATGTGTGCATATACATCGAAGTGGAGTCGGCAAGCTGTTGCTGAGTGATTATCCGTCCTCCTCGTCCCTCGCTCTCTTTCGAGTTGAGTGGTGAGGGGGAGGGGGAAGGCGTGATCGGAGGGTGAGGGGGGAAAGTGGCCACGCGCTCTGCTGCAGTGGGTATGCGGCAAAGTGTGTGGCGAAAGGTGGCACGAACCAGGCAGCACGGGAGTGCTTTAAAACTTAACTCGGAGCGGGTGAAACTCTGCAAATGAGGACCAACGGAGTAACAAGGCTCGAGACGAAACATTGACCATTTCAAGACGTGGGTGCGTGAAAGGAAATAT
This sequence comes from Ischnura elegans, assembly GCF_921293095.1. Classification (NCBI taxonomy): domain Eukaryota; kingdom Metazoa; phylum Arthropoda; class Insecta; order Odonata; family Coenagrionidae; genus Ischnura; species Ischnura elegans. The sequence continues at coordinate 20,194,515 of NC_060257.1, forward strand.
TAGTCACGTTCACGAAAATTTAAAAGTTCACTATTTCTGCTCACTCATTGACTGGTGTCCGCAAACAATATAGGCTTGTCCTACTGTATTTCTGGAAAGAGAAGTCTTGGAAACATTGATCATTTTAGGAAGTTGGTACGTGAAACGAAATAGAAGTAACTGTCACAAAACATTCAAAGCTTACTATATTTTTTAATTTCCCGGCGGCCAAAATAGAATAATATTTTCCTGCAGTATTTCTGGAAAGAGAAGTTGGGCCATTGATCATTTAAAGGTGTTGGTGCGTGAAAGGAAATATTAGTCGTTTTCATGAATAAATTCAAAACTTACTATTGTTACTTAATTTCTTGGCGGCTATGATGGAATAAGCTTTTCCTGTTGTATTTATGGAAAGAGAATTCGAGTATTCAAAACTTAAATGGGGACTTTATGGAGAAACTTCCGTAAGGATACGGATAATGCTAATTAATACTTATTTTAAATTTTGATCTTTTCAAGAAGTTGGTGCGTGAAACGAGGTATAAATAATTTTCACGAAAAGGTCAAAATTTCCAATTTGCTTCATTGACTCTTGGCCGCAAAAATACGCATTTAATGCTGTATTTCCGGAAATAGAACTAGAGTATTCACATTATTAGTTTAGGTGCTCACATCGTGGTGTGGTGACATGAAGGAATCAGAAATAAACTTCGTTATATTCCACGCAGTATTTATTAAAAAACTCTTCCGGGTTCGACCTGAAAGGGTCCAATTGGAATATAACAAAGTTTATTTTTGATTTCATCGAGTACTCACGTTTTTAGTTAGGCCTTGACTTAACTTTCGTAAACATACGGTAAGTGTTAGTTTATACTTGATCAAATATGTTTTATCTAATTTCCTCTCATCCACTGAAGCAAAGAGCCATCTGTATTTCTAGAAATTAAATTCGAGTATCCCCTGTCGATGTAGTTCCTTAAAGAGATACAAACGAAGTCTACGGGAAATGATGATTCGTGTGATTCGAATAGAATTTAATTTAAAGACTCATAGTAAATAATTGTCTGAACATGAAGATGTGTTTCTACTGGAAATATAACTGGCATAATGTTCTTCTTACCTTTGATGTCATCATACAAATAAAACTAAATCTCGTGACCGGACCATTTTTTATGACTTATTAATAATTTAATTATGTAATTTAATGTGAATCATGTTAGTTGCACGAATATGTTGCTAATAAGGGCTAAATTTATTTGACGTTAAATTATTTGACCGCTTTGCCAGATACTGTTTGGAATGAGAAAGTTAAACGTCAAAATAATCGAGTGGATTTATTGACAGAAAAGTGATATTTCGAATCGGGAAAAAATTCAGCATGTCATCATAAAATTAGACTATAAATTTAGCTAAAATTTTAATGTCGACGTGTTACTTTCAGCCGTGGTTAATGTCTCTACACCAAAAGCACCTTCAACATAATGTGTTTGTGCAGTCTAAACGTGAAAATTGACGTGGACGACTGAATGAATTCATCCATGTCTTCCGTGCTGGAAAAAATATAATCACCAACTTCTAATTAGCGAAGTGGAGCAAGGGACGAAGAGGGGGAAATGATGATGGTGAATGAAAAAAATGTCTTTTTTGGGTAAAGGGAGAGGCAATTGGTCAAAATTTAGCCGTGCCTTTGGTGTTTTTTTACGTATTTAATGAGAGCTGCCTGAGCTGGTCGCTCATGCGAGAATATTTGAGCGTTCGCAATACGGTGATAGAACTTGAGGTACGTTGCAATTTTGGAGTGACCAATTGAGACCGTTGCTTGAATCGAGGAAAAAGCTGTGGAAACTCTCGTTTTCTTCAAAGCAACCGGACGGAATGAGAAATGCACTTTGACTATTGGTGAAATTTTTTCTCATCACTTTTCATTACAGTAATTATCTCTGCTTTGATTCCACGTGCACTTAATAAGAATCCATAATGAGCATCAAAGTAAAACGAGGGTTATGAATTTTATCGTGCTTTCGTGCCATAATAAAAAAATTGCTGGATATTTTTCGCAATATTCCAGCCGTGGTTAATAATATTTCTTCTGCTATCCAAATTTCTTAATCATTTTTGTATTCATATACATAGATAATTATACATAAAGTGTGGCAGTGCGCCGAAAGAATTTTACATCATAAATAATTTCTATTTTAAAAGTCATTTATGAGTGTTTTTCGTTTTTAACCGTATTTAAGTTTTTTTATCGCCACCCAGAGTAGAATAAATTCCTTTCTAGCCAAATATGTTGGCATCACACGTTCATGTGGGAAAATGAAACTCTGATCAAATTTTGCCTGATTTTCACTCTGATGATGATGATGACTCCGTTTTTTAGAATATTTGAAGAGATATGTTCTTTTGATCGCAGAGGATAGTATAATTAGGAGATTGCAATTAATGGACAATGTTTATTAGTGTGGTACTTATTAAAAATAAGCATACGTAAAAAAGAGGTTTAAACGTTCAGTGTTCGCAGAGTACAACCGTACTCCGACATTGTGGTGCCTTAATTTTTAGTCATGTTGCATGAGTTTAACGTGAAATATTTTCTCGTATGACGGACTGGAACTGTTTATTAAGTATAGTTACATATTGGTCTATTTATAAGTTTTCGGGGTTTAGATATGGTAGCGTTCCTGAAATTTGGTTCTCGATTAAATTATGACAGATTTCGGCAGAATTAATTTGTAAATATTTAAAAAGCTGCGCTATTCTGCTCCTTCAATATCATATCATTAGAATAAAATATTTTACAGGCCGTTATTCCTAGTCCGTTTTCTTGAATTGCTGAGCTATTATTAGTTGTACATATGTGGCAGTGCTATCACTTAGCAAAAGTATGAATGTAATGAGTCCTAAAAAATTTGGTCACGATCCTAAGGGTTAAGGTGTGACTGCGTTGGTTTCCGCGGTGTCGAGGTTCCAAAATCTCCATTTTTCCGGTGCTTCCGCGTCTGATTGTTTGTTGATGACTTGAGCAGCAGTGCTAGCGAAACTATTGTCATCAGCAAACAACCAGATGCGGTAGCACCGGAAGAATGGAGATTTTGGAGCTGAGGGTTAAGGTTTTAAAAAAGTGAGGATATCTTTGCACCTTCCCTTGTACCTAAGGGGTAAGGTTTCAAAAGTTTCGTACAGGCTCCTGAAATTTCATTGATTATCATATCATTAGTATAAAGCATCTTAGAGGCTACTATTGCTATTTTTTTGAATCACTGATCCAGTATTAGTAATGCATGCAGGTACTTGTTAGTGCTACTATTTAGAAAAAAGTATTAATACAGTGACAGGTTAAATTTGTTATCCCAAGTTTGATTAGCTGTGGAAGGCATAAGTGATTCAAACAGAAAATTGCAATTAAGGCCTATGAAAGGCCTTATTCTTCATACACCCCCCGAAATGCACCTAAGGGTTTAGGTTTTTTAAAGTTGCGTCACATGACACTCCATGACGCGCCTTGAGATTGAACCCTCATGGATTCTCCGTCCTTCAATCTGTGTACCCTCATCCTCCGCTACCGTCGTCTCCCGAAAATGACCCCGGCTTCCTCCAACCAATCCTCTCTATTCCCTGTCCCTGCCGCACCATTGTCCACCCCTGTTTCTTCTTATCTCGAGGTAAAGACCCCTATTCCCTTATTCACACGCCTCGTCCCCAAATTTTACCCTTTACCCCCACCTCTCCCGCCCCCATTCCCCTTTTCCCAGCCTTAAAACAAACCCTCTTGATTCCTTCCCCTGTACTCCACGAAATTAGTTTCACAAACTTTCTCGTTTGTCCTCCTTTACTCTTGCGAACAACTAGGCGAGAAGACTCTTGTGCGTGCGTCTTAACCACACAAAGCCGACACACACACCAACATTCTGTCAGGTGTAAGTGACTGGAGTTTCAATGTGTGAAATTCTGTGTGTGTGTGCCAGTTTCCGTCACACCTTAGGTTCGAACTAACGGATTAGAATTTTAAATGTTTCTTCTCCAAGATTATTATTTTGAATCTGGCTGGCGAATACTGGAATTCAAGTCTTAAATTCTATTTATCCTGCTTTCATAGTAGGTACTTCATAGGTATTAATTTGTAATTCTTTTTCTTAAAGCTTATTATGTTTTGTTTTGATGCTAGAAATAGCACGGTGAATAGAGCGTATTTCTACTGATGGAAACGTTCTTAGAATCCAAATCCCAAGCGAAGCTCTCGGACACCCCCGGCAAAAATTGTCGTCGTGACACAGGGAAATAAAATGGATATTCCGTCCACCAATTTTTGAAAAATTTCGTATACGTATTATGAGGAAAGTACTCTCACCGATTATGCTCCTAACCTCGTAATAAGTACGCTAATTTACATTAAATAAAGGAGGATACATTAAAGCCACATTAGTTTGGGGTTAGTACCATGCACTTACTAGTCTAAGATACTCTTCGGGTTTAATTAGAGAAAAAATAATCGATATTATGACATATAATTATAATTATTCATGTAATATATATGAAACTGATATGATGGATGTAAAACTAAAAATTTTGGTTTAAACTACTTGATAAGGCAATTGAATGGATACTTTGAAAAAACAAGTACAAGGGATGTTGCATTACGTTTTATGACCTGAAGGGTTGAGCGATATTCCATCAATTATCGGAAAATAGCGGCAGAATAACCTCAAGTTTATAAGTTGCAATAATGCCTTCACTCTTGTTCGGGGATTATCATTTCAAAACTTGTCTCTGAACTGGCTGATAGTTGCACGTGCTATTTAAGGGAATTACAAAGAAAAATGCGTTAATTTTATCGATTCCCGTATGACACTTTTAGTTGTTTCTTACAGTTGAAAAAAAAGCCAGAAGAATTATTGCTGGCTGATAAACTTTCTGTTAATCATGATTTTTACCCCAGTTCACGCAAGATTATATTTCATGTACAAATTTCGGCGAAAATCCACCCATGCACAATTATTGTATCGTTCGTGATGTGTTTCTTTTTGTCAACAAAAATTATGTTATCTTCTCCCTACTTGAAGATTCCTTTTTTTGTGTGTTCAAATAAGCACCAGGGTTGCCCCCTTCCCCTTAATTCCCAACTGCTCCGAGAGAGGGGAGTGAGGCCGGAGTGTGAATGGAACGGCGACAGGGGAGGGGAAGAAGGGGAGGTTTTTGGGATGCGGGAGGGGAAGGGAGAAAAAGGGTGGGGGTACGGAGGGGAGGTTTGGGGGAGGGGTACCCTCTGCGGAGTAAAGGGACCGGAGAGGGGGGATGGGAGGTTAGAGAGTTTTGGCCCCCAGGGCGGAGGCAATGGGTTAAAGCTACATTCGCCGCGTCACGGAAAGACACTTCCCCTACCTTCCCCTTCTTTCCCCTTCCCTCTGGGAACGGGGCTCTCTGACGTCAGAGCGAGCCAAAAATGGAGGTTCATGCGCTCGGATCCAAACCAACCCCTCCCTTCACTTCCCCTACCGTCGGGGAGGGTGGAAGGGGGGGTAGTGGCTCCGGCGCTCTTGCGTGGGTGGGTTGTTCGGCAATGCTCATAGAGGGGAGGGAGATAGGGATGACTGAATTGGGTGGGGAAGACGGGCACTAAAGTAGCGAGTGGTGGTTAGGGTTGGAAAATGAGGTAAGGGTACCGCATCGGGCGATGAGAATCGACCAGTCGATGTTTCGATGTTTTTTTATAAAGTAACAATTTTTTTAAGTTTATTTTTAAAGTTATTTTTGAGGATTTAAACACGGTCGTGCCGGCGCCGTCTCCCTAAGCGATCACCAGTGATTGGATGCATGCGAAATGATTGGTTTTCCCTAGTTTTCCATCGGGTATACTTGTGACACAGTATAATCGATTCGATGAAACATGTGCTATCTTCGAGATTCACCGTAGCTTAAGACGGATGCGATAGAAGGCAGCAAATATCGTCAGAGAAAAGTCGTTCCAGATGTACCGAGGCAACCGCAATGGCTCGCGTGTGAAATGCTTAAGATTCTAAAGTTTCCTCCGGGTATACAGGAGAAACTGTATAGTTATTTCGATGAATCATTCTGTTGCCTTCGAGATTAACGCTGTCATCAGGTTAATCCAGTAAGTGGCAGCAAAATATGTAAGCAAGCCTCGTATCTACCGGTGTTTCTATGTTTTTATTAAGTATCATTTCAGAAGAATGATATCAAGAGCTATTTTTTTAAGAAGGTAACCCCGGATTACCCATCGGTGGTCCTCTACAGTGTAACCCGCACTCATCCAAAATACTTTGGACATAGGTTCTCGACTTTCCCACCGGCGAAATTGTTTTTTTTTCTCGCTTCTATCACGCAGTGTTTCATCTTGAAAATTCACTCTACCTTCAGATTCTTCCAAATAACCGTAGTAACTTCGTCAGTGAACATGGTTCAAGTTTCTCCTGGATTCCTGGTGAAATATCCGAGAATAATTCACCTACATGGAATGGTGCAAATATAAGGTGCCATATTCCACGGCTGAAAATTAATTTCTCCTGAGTGGGATCCTCCAATGCCAACTTTAATTCGTAGGATACCAAGGTTACTTTGTCGTATATTCGTTATCGAAACTTGGGGTTATTCAGCACAATTAATTGAGTGTAGAATGATAGGGGTGTTTGTATTGGGAGTGGGAGACTAGCACTTGGGTACGGAGTGGTGGTCAGGGTTTGGAAGAAGGTATACCGCAACGGGGAAAGAGAGCTGAATAGTTTATGCTTCGAAGTTTTGTTAAGTAGGTTATTTTATGTCTAATTTTAAAGAATATTTGGAGGAGATCACGGCAGAATATTTATGACCTTTGCTCGGGAACGATACCGATTTAAAAAATTGAAAGCAGCCAATGTTTAAGACTCCGACTCGTCGCTGATTCTAAAGGCTATAATGGCACACATGCCAGACGCTTAGGACACAAGCTTCTTTCAGGACACTCAAAATTTCCACCGTTTATTCCTGTGAGACAGCATCTAATATGGGCACAATAAAACGTAATGTGAATATTGCAATCCTAATTTTTTTCAACTGTTTAAGGCAAAGTTAGAGCAAAGTTCACGTAACTTAACGTGATTTGACTTCATTTTCAGCTTCCATTTGTTTGAAATTGAAAAAATCAGGCTGTATAAGATATTAATATTAATTTTAATTTCAAGTCTTAAAATGGAACGCATATCACATCAGTGTTTTGCCATATCCATGTCCATATCCAATTTTTTTCAACTGTTTAAGGCAAAGTTAGAGCAAAGTTCACGTAACTTAACGTGATTTGACTTCATTTTCAGCTTCCATTTGTTTGAAATTGAAAAAATCAGGCTGTATAAGATATTAATATTAATTTTAATTTCAAGTCTTAAAATGGAACGCATATCACATCAGTGTTTTGCCATATCCATGTCTACACTTAAATATTAATCATAATTTTTCATTTTAGTCATGAGGATTTTTATACAAATCCAGATAATTTTTGCAAAAGTTTGCAGAGAAGGTTTATTTTTTGTAGGCACCCAAGGCCATTGCCAGCGAAATGTAAGAGTTCACCTCGTTTCCACAGCGAAAACTACCAGAGATACGGTTTGAGGTGCTTTCTTTCTGAACGTACCCCATGAAATTCTCTAAAATTCCCACCAGAAATTATTTTTTGGCTCCGCCAATGGGTTGAGTAAACGCAATGAGAATATAGTGTTTTGAAATTTCCATGAAAATGGCATGTGCCTCGTATCCCGATCCACACTTCTTTCAGAAGACACATCATACCCGCAATTCGGTCTTATTTTGTCTTTCTTCTCAACGAATAACTCGTTTTAAAGCTACGTTTTCATCTTGATATATATTTTACCTCTGAAAAAATAAGGAGCTAGAATATTATAATGAAATACAGTTGCACTTTTTCACAATAATTTAACCCGTCGGCCTCGGTAGCGGCGGGGTAAAGTCCTGGCCTTCCAAGCAAGATATCGCGGGTTCGTGTCCTGCCTGGATAGATTACTGTAATCCAGGGCATGAATATTCGTGCACGCAAATTTGTGGAACTGTTTGAAATAGCCACGATATAAAAGGTCAAAATGCTGTATGTGGCATGGAAATAAGTAAATGCAAATTTGTGTGTATAAAGTAATTATGGAAAAGTGAAACTATCTTTCATTTCCATGCGTCGAACTTGCGCTATATTACGCACGTATCGGTTGAGCTTGACTGAGCTAGAGCATTCAAATTTGAGATGAAGACAAATATCGTCTAGGATCTACTCTACATGCTCTGAGAATTTCAAGATGATTGTGTAAACGTTGCATTCATCATCATAATCATTAGTAAACAATCCTAAGATAGGTTTGACGCTGCTTTCCATTCCGCACTCCTATCCGCTAGCCTTTTCATAGCGATGTGTTTCTTCTCTTTTACCTCCTTTATAACCTGTCCTATGTAACTCATTCGGGGCCATCCTTAGCTCATCTATCCTTCCACCTGCCGTTCTACGATCGTTTTCATCAGGCCATCATGTCTCATAATGTGGCCAATTAAGTTTTCCCTTCTTCTGCTTTCGGTTTTTAGGAGACTTCTCCTTTCTCCCACCCTTCTAAGTACTTCCTCGTTACTTACACAGTTGATCCATTTTATCTTCATCATCCTTCGGTAGCACCACATTTCGAATGCTTCCACTCATGACTTCTCTGCTGATGTCAACGTTCAAGCCTCGCTTCCATAGAGAAAAATGTTTCATCGGATGAAATGCTTCCTTACCTACTTCTATATTTGTACACTCAGTTGAATTGTTAGCGTAAATTAGCGTACCTAGTGTTTTATGCGAGTAATTCTTCGCGAAAATAGTCCGTTGGAGTGGCACAGTGATGCGTCTTCTTAAAGGGAGAGACGGCAGGATGAGGGACGCAGAAGAAGAAAGGGTATATAGGTGTATAGTGGAGGGGGTGAAGGTGGACAAGGGTGGGGAGGGGTGAGAAGTGAAGGGGGAGGGAAGGCGCTTTGCCCGGGGCCGCACTCCACCCCCACCCACCCTCCCCTCTCTCCTTGGGACTCCCTTCGGATGACAGCGGCGCCGACCTGATCTCATCCACGCCTCATATCCTTCTGCCATCACGGACCGTACAATTTATCCTACCGCGTAACATTTGCACTTCTTTCATACAGGCTTGTAAGAGATCATGTTGGTATTATTACCTCACTTTTGGTTTATTTAACCTGGCCCACGTGAGGAGCCAGGGCTCTTTTACATTTTAGGTAAGTACTTTATTGTGAAGAAAATCCAAAGGGAAAAAAAAATCATTCACCTTGACCGGGATTCGAACCCGGATCCCCCGATTTTCGGTCGAGTGCTTTAGGCAGTTACCGAGGCGTTGGTATCGGAGAGTATCAGAATTGGGGGATCTGGGTTCGAATCCTGGTCAAGGCGAATACTTTCTTTCTCTTTGAATTTTTCGCACAATTTATGCATTGCGGGTGACTCAGTAATGTTATCACCGTGGCTAGTCCCGGTATACTTTACAAGTAATTCATGCAAAGTGGAATTTAATTATATCAATGGCACGCAGGCCTAAAGCCTATTTTCCACATCCATTGAGCGTCAACTCAAGAGATCATCTGGTGGGAAATCTTCCATCCACAGCCCTTTTTTTAAAGTCAGAGAACCTCCAATAGTATTATGGAGACAGTTTTGATTTTTCGCCCCTGTTCTTATCCCGGAGGTGACGGGGATTTTTCAGACAGCCTGATTTCCGGTTCATCGTTTTGTGTAGGGACTATGGAAATGACGATTATCATCGTAGTTACTTTTTGTAATATAGGTTACTAATTAAAAAAAATTAAATCCTATTAGAATATTCAGCGTAGATAAATTTCCCAATGCCAACTAGCTTGACGATTGTTTAGCTATTAGACTGCAAAATCTTGAGGCAGTAAATCTAACGTGGCTTTAAATATAGGGATTTATTTAGAAATTGAGCTTGGAGAAAATTTGCGTAAATAGACTCATCATCCTGCGTAGCTGAAGATCGCCATTAACTGAATTTTGTTCAAGCATTTAATCAACCATTTGTATGCCCTAGGAAAGTCATCGTATCCTGTTGATTTCGAAGCATTAGTTAATAATATCTTTCCAAGTATTACAACTTCATGGACGATGTCCTTGTAAAGTTATTAGCATCGGCATAACTATCATATTGACACTGATGTCGCATTTAGTATGTCCCTTGAAAACTAGAACCTTAAAAAGCTGATCAAGGCAGAGTAGGAGGATATCACAAATTGTATTCCTCTCCTTACCTATCTTTTCAGCCTTAAAAATAGTTGCTCCTGCGAATAAGTTATTTTTTTCCGAACTACAGCTCTGTAAGTACGTTAAGTACAATTTAGTTTTTTAAAAGGAATGCAAAGCTCTTTTGTTCTAGTCAGACTAGTTCATGCATCGATTTTATTGGATTTATATTTGTCCATTAGTGCGTTTTAAATATATCGGGATTGTAGCTGACTTGATCTATCACTTTTAACCAGCTCCTCTAGTCTCTATTTATGGCCGAAGTGTTTGATTGTGAATTCATCATCAATTTAGTCGGCTAAACATTCGTCTTCTAAAACACACAAAACAACATTTTAGCGGGGAAAGTCACCATACCGCGCGCAAAGTGGTTGCTTAATCTCACTCATTATCCGGTTGTTTTCACTGAAAAATTCTTGCGTTGTGAATGTATCGAGGTTGTAGCTGACTTGATCTATCGTTTTCGACTAGATGTTCGAGTCTATATGTATTGCCGCAGTTTTTGCTTCAATTAATCAACATTTTATTGGGCTAAACACTCGTATTTAAGAATATGCACAACACTTTTTAAGGGGGAAAGTCAACGAGCAGCGCGCAAAGTGAGCTTAGAATTGCGTTATCTTATTCATTTTCCCTGGTGTTTTCACTGAAAAATTCTTTTTTCTAGAGAGATAAAAGCGATTTGCAAACTGTCCCGAAACGCATAGCTTTCCCCGAGTGTTCCCTCTTGTTCGTCTGCGCCAACACAGCTTTCTTTTGCACTTCGACTACGCACACTCCTCCACTCTGTTATCTTTTCCCTCCTTAATCTCCTCCCCCAGGAACCCTTCTTTCTCTCTCCCTCCAGTTTCGCGTTCTGTGGGGAGTTCCGAATTTTTTCTCTATTGCAAAACTCTAGTCGCTCTATCTTGTCTTTCGAACTCTTTCAAAGCGTTCAAAAAGTATCGAGGTTCCGATACTCATCGGTTTAAAGAAGCATCGAGGTGGTGGGATACTGTCGAAAAAGTATTAACAGTCTCGGACTGATGGTCAATCTTCATCTTCATCTACATACTACCCCGCAAGCCGTCTAAAAAGGCGTGTGGCAAGGGGTGTTAGGACACCAGCCGTCTACATATAAAAAGCAAATTTGCAAAAAAATTACGACGAGCATTTATTAGAGCTCTTTAAGGTTCGTGAGAAAAGCTAATTCCCATATCTATCCTTTCGAAAAAAATATCTCTATTAATTTATCGTTTCTATCGGACCAGGAAATATAGTTGAGCGCTGAGATGATGTTCTCCGTGTCGCTCCAAACGATATCTATTCTCTATTGTTCAAGAAATGTAAGCCTCCGAGTCCGAGTCCTAAGAGTCCGAGTCTCCAGCGGCTCCCAGCCTATCAGGACCCTCCAAAATACATTCTGAATAATATTGCTGAATATCGTCATCATCGTTATCAGTTGTCAAAACTAAGATTGGTTTGTCGCTGCTCTCAATACCGTTCTCCTATCCACTGGCCTTTAAATTGTGACGTATTCCTTCCCATTTACATCATTTATAACCTGTTTTTAACCTAACCTGTATCTAATCTCTCCTCCCGGAACACTTTGCACTCTCCCTCTTCAGTTTGGGCGCACTGTTGGGAGTTACGAATTTGTTTTCCATTACAAAACTCTTACCGTTCTATCATCCCTATCTGGTTGTTTCTAACTCTTTTAGAGCGGTCTACGTGGTGTCAAAAAGTATCGAGATGGTGGGAAACAGTCGAAAAAGTAATTTCACTGTCTCGGGCTGGTTGTTAATGAAGATTATCCTAAATATAGTATGTTCATTAGGCTATCATAAAAGAATGGTGCGGTTACGCTTAGGTTTATAGGTGGTCAGACCTAAAGTTGATTATATCTGTACAGATAGGATTCTCGGGTTTTCACCGGGTAATTGTCTGCATGCCTTCAGAAGATCCCCTTAAGATGGATAGAACGTCGTTCTTCGAAACGTCGGGAGGCATTTAGTCTAATACCGGATGGAAAATCCGAGAATTCTCTCTGCTCTTCATACGCCGAGAGAATCTATGATCTTACATTGGTTATTTCTGTTGTTCATCGGTGCCACATCAAGCCAAATTACGTGATGTATTTGTGATGATTTTAATAACTAAGAGAATGGAGTATTAAATGTTCTGTAGTCGTAATTAAAATGCGAATAGTGGTAGTAATATGAGAATATTCTAACGAGTATCGGTTCTCTTGATACACTAATTGTTCGCAAACAAATGTAAATCAGGAATATTTTTGTTCTTGTTACATTTATATCATTATCTAAGGTGTGAAAATGCATTTCTTTCCCTGAAAGAGGGTCATCAGTTAGCACTCCACCATATCCCAACCAAATTTTTATTCCTGCAGAATATCATTAATGAAAGTCATTTTTCGTGAAATCTTATTTTCTTTGGGGAACCAAGGAGTTTTTGGAGTTTCATCTTATGAGAATTAAATCTAATTTAAGTCATAATTATTCATGTTAACGTTCCTCAGTGTCTCCATCTAGGATACGGAAATGCGTTTCTTTGTATTTTCTTAAGGAAACCCATAAGCTCCTTTCATGTCCCTGTGTTCTTATCTCCGAGCGAGACCAGTGTCCAACGCTGCTCTGAAACTAAGATATGCGAATGCTCTGATTCTAAAAAAATCTTCTTTTGTTCCCAACTTCCTCTGGAACAGCGTCATTGTGCTTTTTTCATCACCCGCAGGGATTTATCCGAGCGAAACTCATATGCATGAACTCAACTCGGGCGTCTAGTCCGTTATGTTGTCGTAGTTTTGCGTGTTTACTCGTAAAAGTTTCAAATCCTGGGACGCATTAGTTCGAAATATCTGCAAAAGCATAGTGAAATGGGCAAGGCAGGAGGGAATAAAGAATACAATCTCAGTGTAGGCTGTCCGCAGTTTATTTTTCTGTCTCGAGTCCACGGATAAAAATAACTTAGATTATGGGTCTGAGTTTCGCAGAGCGCAAACGGGGTGACCTGGGAATTATTCTTTTGGATATCATCGCCTGCGTCATCATTCCGACTCAAACGCCTTGTTTTTCTGCGCTTTTCAGAGCTGTTTTGACTAGACCATAGAGACTGTTTCATAATTGACCCTGTCGTTTGCACTAAGAGATAATTCTCTTATCAACCACTTTAATTGTGAGTCATGATCAACGGTTATTATTTTTAAGTATACCGGGACTAGCCACGGTGATTTAGTCACATTTAAATATATTTAAGATTAGTCATATAAGGTTGAGAAAGGTTTTTATTTCACCAAAATTTATTAGAAACATTATTTTAAGTTAGTACTAATCACAGTCGTAATTTACGAAGACAAAGGATTAATTATGGCTGTAATAAAAATAAACGTGAGGTTAGATTTCATTAAATGCAATGGATGCGAATTCCTGTATTCAACAAAAGTTGATAACTGTATTTTGAGTTGCCTTGATTTTTTCCCAATTTGCTCTCCTACCATGCGCTGGGGGATATCACATAATTTATACTGAATGCGGATAAGGAAGCCGTATTCTTCTCGGTGTGTCTCAGTATCACCGTCGAATCACTGCCTTTTGTAACTTAGGTATCTTTCGTTTCCCTCGATTTAAAATATGTGTACAGGTACTTGCAGTCTTCTGGAGAACATTCTAAATTTTCCACGCCATTTCGACGATGAAAAAACTCCAACTGCAAGATTCGCTGTCTCGTGAATTCTTTCAAGTGTTATTTTTACGTGGGTGACTTCTTGAGGAACTATTCATTTTCACAGAGTCATCTTCACGCTCCATTGTATTCGTACGCTTTCAGCTCTCGGGCTAAAATCAATATTTACTCTGGAATGTGTATAATAACATTTGTCTGATTTTTGGTAAAAGTTCGTCTTATTGAGCCATGGTACATATAGTGCTTCCATTTGTAAGCAGTTTTATCATTAAATCGTTGAATATTGCCATGGATATAGATTGTATCACGACTAGTGTAACTTATCGGATTTGAAAGTGGATTCACTCTTTTATTCCAACGTTGCTTCTTCGTCAGCGTTGGAAATATTTTTATTCGGGTAATTCAGATTAAAAAATAATTAAGATAATTTTCCCATATTCGAAAACAAATGTAGTATCACAAAATCTTGGTTAGATACAAATTATTCCACTTCCTATCGTATTTTATTTAATAACTCAGGGTTTCCTGTATAACATATGTTATACACAAAATTTCATTTACATAGTGACTCTAAAATTATCTACCTTTTTTCACTGAAATAATAACACTTTCACAATTTTCATGGTGAGTTACAATTTGAAATGGGTTTGTCGCTGCTTACGTTTTATGTATCTAATTAGTTGAGATTTCATGTACTATTTTTATCGCTAATTATCGATGTCCAATATGGCATAATACTTAAATGTTTACAGCAACTCAGGCATTTTTTTGGATCAAATAACGTAATGTAGAATTTAAAGATAATAATAAATATATTTCATATAAATATATTTTACTGTCGTAGGTAACTAAGCCTGAAGTTACTTTTTACAGTATAAGTTACGCAAATCAAAATATGACTCGAGGTGATGGAGAGGTTATAGGGAAAATTGAAAACAATTACGATAAAAAATAATAATTGTGTACAGAGCAACCTTTGTTAACTTTAATTTGATTTCTGATGTTTTCGGGTGGTGATAGCTGCAATATTTTTTTATTTCCTAAAAGAACGGGGAAAATGTTTGCAATGATTTGAAAGAGGGATATTGGGCGCATGAACGGCCATAATCAAGCCTGAATTTCCCAGAGCACATCATCGCACTCCCACTCATATTCTCGGCCGTGGTGGGCGGCGGTTACTTGTTTGGCCAAAGTGGGCGTGTCCTGGATATTTACCGTCTCTCTTCATTCCCCATCCTCTTCCGCCTTAGCAAGTTCGTAATTACACTCTTCCTGTTTATGCATACCGCAAAACTTCAAAAATAAATATTTGCTCCTGGGCTTTTTGCTGAACGTATTGAAAACTCGCCAC
Source organism: Ischnura elegans (assembly GCF_921293095.1). Classification (NCBI taxonomy): domain Eukaryota; kingdom Metazoa; phylum Arthropoda; class Insecta; order Odonata; family Coenagrionidae; genus Ischnura; species Ischnura elegans. The sequence goes on from NC_060257.1 coordinate 20,209,811, forward strand.
TGTTTTTAATGCTCCCTATAACCTACTTCTCCATCACTTCGAGCCATAGTTTGATTTGAACTACTTACTCTATTCAAAGCACTCGAAAGCTATTGTTTTCTATATTGCTATAATTTGTAGATAGTTATCTACAAATACAGTGATTTATATTGATTTTTTAGCATGAAATTCTAAATTACGTTATTCTGCGCAGACAAATACCTGTTTTGGGGTAAACATTTAAATATTAAGCTCCGTTGGATATCAGTAATTAACGGTAAGTTATAAACGATATTAAAAATAGGGCATGTTAAAATAAGTTTTTCATCTGATGGTTGGTATGAGTAAGTGAAGGAAGTTACACCTTAGACTATGGCACAGGTGTGTGAATATTACGCATTCTATTGGAGATTGGGTTGTGGGCCAGTTCTTTATCCTGGGCTCACTCCTATTGCAAGCACATCACATTCGATTCAGAATTAAGCGCAGGACTCTTTTATCGATAGCTAAAGGTTATTTCCAATAAGTTTTATCCATGCTTCCATTCGTAATTGAGGCATATGAGTTATTAATAGAATTTTTGGATATATGTATGATAAAGGAAGCACTAATTTGAATAATAACTTGGAAAGGGATAAATTCTCCGTCGGCAGTAGTCAACTCTAAATTGGAACAACCTTGAGCAATAATTATTTTTGACGTCAAGAATGGTATAATTACAGAGATAAGGCTAATGTGTTAGCAGCGTTAATTTTTTAGTTAAAAAGTTCACCGTTATTACAACCTATGTAAAATACAGTAATAATATTTCTTCTTCGGATTTACTGGGAATATCAGGAAAATGGTATAGTATGATAACTCAGGAAGACGTTGTACTTAAGTATTTAAACGGTATTTACAAACTGGAATTTATGTAGAGTATAGGATGCTGTTGTACAGTAAAATGATTTTTAATACAGTTTTTGCTTGGTATTTCATATTTCCAAACATGTGATTAGGACGGTTGAGCTCACTCATAACCTAATCAGGACAGCAATTCTTCTCCTCAATTCCCGTTGGTACTACCTACTGTCTCTCTATATTACCTCTAACTAAAACAATTCGTCTTAGGATCAATACTTTTTCATCATTTATCACACGGAACTCCATGGTGTCAAATAAATCTGCGTCGGCCTGTCCAATTTTCTGTCGCTACGCCCCATGCGTGTACCTGAGCTCGATTTCCCTCAAGGGTACGGACATGCTTCTTTGGTGCTCCAGATTCTCTTATGGATAGTATAGTCTAAGTAGTTAAAGTTGTCCCATCATGTTCTAATGTTTTTCAAAAAGACTCCTCTTTTCTCCAACCGTTCATATGACATAAACGTTATCCGCATCCACGTTATCCTTTTTTGATCGTATTCATTTTGCTGTGATTACACATTTCGCACTTGAGTTCTCTGCTTCCATAATTGATTTTCCAATTTTTATGCCTCACTATCATAGACGAGCATGATAAAAACGTAAGTGCGAATAAATTACTTCCTCACTTCAACGCTTAATATCCCCGGATGTGAGTTGATTCTTAATTTTGAAGAGAATTCCCTTCTGTTGGGTTATTCTATTGAAATATTCCTTCTAACATAGTCCATCGAGGGTTTATCGGCTACCTGGACAGTGTAACTACTTTAATTCTTCATAGTTTTAATTTTCTAGTTTAATTTTGGTTCTTGTAACACTCCTTTTCTTAGACGATGAATGTCCAGTCCCTTTTGTCTGTGAGATGTTCCAGTCGAGCTGAATGCTCGATGGACTAGGCCGAGGTTCTCATGGCAAATATCCAGGGTTTTGAAGGCGATAGGCTCGGAGGCGGTGTTGGACGAGCCAAATCAAAGGCCTTCTTGGCCTCGGAATCTCGTCTAGGGGAGAAGGCAGCCGCTTTTCCCTGATATTGTCTCCTCCATATGCAACTAACCACTCCCCACCCTACCCCATCCCAGCCTCTTCCCCTTCCTCCTGAACCGATCTTCTTATCTCCTTCTGATTCATCTAATTGTATTTTCTTTCCAGGTATTGGGTGACATTTTCTTGTATATACCTGTATTTCATTTACATCTACATACTACCCCGCAAGCCGCCTAAAAAGGCGTGTGGCAGGGGGTGTTGGGAAACTTAAAAAGGAAAAGATCTAACGAAATTACGATTGGCATTTATCAAAGCCCTTTATGGTGCGGGAAAAACGAATTACCATATCTATCCGTTCGACTAAACATTTCTCTTAATTTATCGTTTTTGTTGGATCTGGAAATATAGTGGAGCTCTAAGATGACGCTCTCCATGTCGCTCCTAAAAATATCTATTATCTATTGTTCAAGCAATCTAAGCCTAGCGCGTAGCCTCTCGAGTCTTCAGGGGGTCCCAGACTAAACATCTGCACGCCCGTTGCAGTTTTTGACGAATAGTGCTGCTTTCCTTCGTATTTTATTTAGATCACCGATTAAGTTTTGCTGCACCGGATACCATATGCTCACTGTATATACAAGTTATGGTTGGACGAGTGCGATACAGCACCTTTCTTTTACTTTCTCAACCAAAAATCATCCAACAATACGCTTGACGAATCCTAATATCCTCAGGGTTATGCCGCAAATATTCCTTATATATGTTCCGCACGAGATGTTCGAGATTATCGTAACTCCCAGGTACTTCATTTCGTCGTTGCCTTTATGTTAATAACTTGTTGCGGGTAACTCGTAGCATAAGCCATCCCCATCCCGAGATAATTGTTTGATAAGGGGGGAGGAGAGCAGGCAGGTAGCAAGTTTTTGCACTTCCTTGTACTATCGTTTTCAATAATATGCAGACACCCACGAGTCCCACTTAACTGATGGGGACGGGCAGGTGAAAACTTGGAAGGTTGGCATGTTGAACTTCTTTAGGGCTATGCCGCAAATATTCCTTATAATTGTTCCCAACGTGTGGTAAGATAAAGTAGGCAGTATAATTGAAGGTTTTCATCTCTATGCAGGCACACTAATTGTCATCGTATTTTCAGGGTCTTTGGGATTTGTTTACTTAAAAAAATGACAAAACAAGACTTGATAATACTTGGTTTTAGTAAGCTAAAAGTATCTCTATAAATTTTTTGTTACCTTTTATTTTAGCAACTAAACTCTATCAATTTTCCTCACACAACGTTTCCCGGTAAATTAAGGCTGTTCCTGGATTTTTCTCGACTTTTCTGATTCTGTGGCTGCCTTAATATCCGAACCCCAGGCCAAAGGAATGAATTGACGGAATACTATGTCCCGCAGCGTCATCCCGTCTTCACCCTTAATCTCCTTAATATCACCCGTTCCCCCATTGGACCTTTTCCGTTCCTCCCCTAAACATTTATCCCGGGCGAACTTGTTTACATCCATTCCAAGGCCGCGTTCGGATTCAAAACAGAACACTGGGAGCCTATTTTACGCTTTGTCTATTCGCTTAGCTTATTTTACTAAAGTGTCACTACCAGTCGGAATATCCCATTATTTTTGGCATTTAATCTTGGTCTTGGAAATGGCTAATATTTTTTAAGTATGCTATGCCCTTATTTTTCGCATTATTTATCTTATTATTCTTACTTATCGCATTTATTATCTTTACTCTTTTTTATTTACTCGTGCATGCCTAATCCCAATGGTTTGTATGGATATGCAATAACTCTACATAAAGAGGTAGGTGCTGAGGACAAAGGGGCAGGGGGCGCGCGAACCGTTAGGATTAGAAACCGTGATATAACGTGAAAAAAAACGTCATGTAGAGGGTTTCACTTTATTTCTGTTTGTTTTTTAATGACACGTTTTTCAAATGATCCTGAATCTATTTCATATTATTGTGTAAAATTTTATAAAGCAGTTTAAAAATTATAATTTTTATTTTACGGGTTTTTCGTAGATTATTTATGAAGTTTGAAAGTATTTTGGGGTGCTTCTTTATGATATCACGCGAAAAATCTTATATTTTGAAAACATGATTCGTTTAAGACATAACAAACGTGCGTCTTCATATCTTATAAAATTTTTCCCACCTCTTCAATATGAGGGGGTGCGAAGCCAAGGGGTGCAAGTTTTTCTTACCAAACAATGATGGGTACGGGAATCGACAGAAGAAATGTACAAAATTGGTTGCCAAGGAAACGAGTGCGTCTCTGTTCTCTGCTGACATGGATTGAAAAATAAAATACGCTACTAAGTCCCTAATTGTTTTAGTTTGTTTTTGTTACCCTAAATTTTTCTACCTAACTATGTTTAAAAGAAATCACTTGTACCCCATGGATTCTCGCCCCCTTTTAATTTTTTCTCGTGTAATTCTCCAAAATCTTAAAAATCTCACCGACTCATTTCTCCGAATCCCGATACCAAGTAGCTTAAAAATTTGAGTTCTTTTTTTTCTGCGATTTTCGTAGATTTATTTGAAGGAATGTTTAACGTGCTTTTTAACGATTTCACGTAAAAATAACGTCTTTAAATTGTTTAACAGTTCTTTTTTAAGCGATTTTCGTCGATTAATTACGATCTTTTAAAGTATGTTTTTCGTGCTTTCCTTATGTCACGTAAAAAATTTTTATTTTTTGAAAACAGGATTTCGTTGAGCCATACCTTTACCAAACCTCTGTCTACGTCTCTTCTTCAATTATTTTCCGAAATATTTTATCTTCTCATCCTCCCAACTCCCAAAAATCTCACCACCTCATTTTTCATCTAGCTCAGTCGTGGCGAAAATATTGATTGTTGCAAATGAGCCGCGCGAATTTTTTCATCTCGTGTTTATGAAAAAAGTCTCATCCTCCTTCGCAGTCTGCCCTGACGGACGTATTTCCTCACCCTTTCCACAGGTCATATCTCTTCCTCCACCACCACCCATGTTTTCTTGGTCCTGCCCGGGTAGGACTCGGGCCCCGATAGGTAACTTTTTCGATTTTAAAGAGGAACTTGTTTTTCGCCCAAGGGAAAGAAATCTATAAGTATAAAGAGCATAGAACCAGCCAAAGCCTGGGGCTGAGATCTCCTTTGGATTTTAATCGAAATTTGAAATATACCTCGAGGGTCTCAAATTTTGACATCTCCTCTTTGTTTTTTCAATTTTACGACGGATATAGCTTGAATAATTATGCTCTTCCTCAGTGATCATTTTCTCTCTCTGATCGGATGCTCGAAAAACTAATACCAGTTATCCGCTTGCGTTGGCATAAAGGAGGGCAGTCATAGAAAAACATAAAGAAGAATTATTTTTTCCATTCGAAAAGCATAATTTTATTTTATTTCGAATGTTATCTATCAATTCAATTTTTCATCTCTTATTAACTATTGTTTATTTACCTATTACCAATTAAGTCAATTGGCAGACAATACTATACTCTTAGCCTTTATCATCCGCCAAAAGTTTATTAATATTAAGCCTTCAAAAACACCTAGCTCATTCTTACATGAGCAGTTTATGATACGCAGTTTTCATCAAACTGAATTCTGTAATCTCCGCTGTCATGATTACTCTTGAGATTTTCTGTACCCGCCTTATTAAAACATTTCTCGTCGTTTCACGAGTAACGGTTGGACTGTCTTTGGGTAATTTCTCCCGTTTCAAACAAGGAGTTTTTATCTTTTGCTTATATTTTTTGATGAAGTAATTTTATTGATTTACTGCGCTCTAACTTTGAATTATTATTTGTAATTAAAATATTTTTCAGCGCAGTCGAGACGATGAAATGGACAGTTATATTGGTGTAATTTTTTGCTGAGCTGCTGATTCAGCTTAAATTATTTGAAATACGCGGATTTGGCTCTAAAACTATTTTAGATTTAGAAGTTATTTGGTAAAAATTGAGGACAAGTCAGCTATGAACCTTAACTAAAAACCAGTCCAGACCCTCAACTCAGTCGTCGAAAACTATGCTTCAAAAATATATTTGTTTGACTTGAATGCAAACCGGGAGACCTGTAGTTTCAGTGAGTGTTTTGTTCTTTTGAAACAATATTTATTTTACTTTAGAATGATTTATTGCATTTTTACAGCCAGGCTTTGCGACACTTATGGAACTATCACATATTTGGAAAGAAAGAAATATAAACTTTGTAAGGATCACTGTTATTTAAGTATGGGCATCACCCGAGTTTTGTTACTTGGTTACATCGTCAGGTGACTGATCTTGCATGCATCTTATATTTATACACATATATGACAGTCAATATAGAAAGTCTATAAAGACTGTCATATATGTGTGTAAATATAAGATGCATGCAAGACCAGTCACCTGACGATGTAACCAAGTTACGAGTTACGGGTCTTGCCCATACTTAAATAACTGTGAACCTTACAAAGTTTTTATTTCTGTATTTCTAATATGGAGAGGTTTCACAAAGTAAAGCCTGAAGTTATCAGTAATATCACATATTTACTTAGAATGCACCCCGAACTTAATCACGGCAGTGGAACTTCACTCATTCGGGGTAGGAGGGCCGTTCCTCTTCCTGGGTGACTTCGCACTTCGAGGATTTTGTTTGAAGATTTAACCCAAGATTTGGACCCGCAATCTTTGATAAGCAGCCCTGGCCTCTACTCTCTAGGTTACTTCGCTGCTCAGAGGGATCATTGATACAAATATATTAGTATTTTGAGCTTTGAATTTAGTCCAAACTTATTCTATGAAGTAATATTGCATATGTTGTACAAGCTTGTTTATGTCAGGAAAAAAATATCGCTTCCCAAACGGATATTATGATATTATTTCGAAGGTTCAAAGCCGCACTTTGAAAAAAAGGAATATTTAACTGGACGAGAGCGTTCCCTACGTATCTTTTTCCCTTCGCGGCAAAAATTCTGCGCAATTGGTAGTGTTAAGGACATGACGAATTCATTCAATCCTTGTTAAATATTCAAAATAGAATTCGTCGTCGAAATAAAAAAAACAAAGCAGATCGGTTCTTCCGCACTGCTAGGATTATAAGCTGAGTGAGCAGAGTGGAGTAACCGCGGAAAATAAATCCTCCCAAGGCTAATAGCGCGGTCTGCCCACGGGGTCGGACCCTAAAATATAGCGTCGAAACCGACCGCTAAAAATAACCCCGGAAATGGCGGAATTCGGGCATGCCATAACAGCGGCCAGGTATCAGCGTCCGCATCGCAGGAGGTCAGAAGAGGTTGGGAAATGGGTGTTGTGGAGGAAACATTCGAAGGGTAAGCAGCTCCCATGAGATTTTGGAACGATAGCGGGGTGTGAGTGAGGCAAATGGCTTTAAATTCTTGGAAAATGAAGGTCATAGGCGCGGTCTCTTTGTAGAGCGAAACATAACCTTGTTAAGATTAGTGAAGACGTGAATTTGGAGTGATGAAAATATCTACCATCTTTTCCATTTCAAATTTTAAATATTGTACTATTACAATGATTGGGAACGTAAGTTATCATATAATATCAATGATATACAAAGATATTGTACTGCCAACTTAATTTTATTGCACAGCTACACTACACGTGTTTCGATTGGCTTTCATTTCAAATGGATGCAATACAATGAAATGAGAATCGTCTTCAGGGATTCAGAAATCCATTGGATTGGATCATGGTCGTGAAAATTTAAGAATCCATTGGATTCCTAAACCCCTGAAGAAGATTGGTTGAGTCTCTTGTCGAAACGTTGGAAGGAGATATGAAGGACCTTACCCGGTACAAAACCCGAGAAAACTTCACTGCTCCGGTTTGCCGGGAAGGAACCACTTATTAAATTCATTTGTATTTGTTTAAAACGGGGGACCTTTAAGTAATGATTAATAAGACCCGAGATACCTTCTCTGTTTCATGAAGTACTGATGCAAACCAATCGATTCACATGTTGTAGAGTTTTGAAATAAATTTGAGTGGGCATTACGATATCTTTGTTTATAATTTGATATGCTGTTCCACAATATCTCTGCGGAAAAAGTTGAGATGATACTAAGATACGGACACAATCAGGGGCGGATTCAGCATCAAATTTGGGGGTGAGGGTGGGTTATGACCTGGAGAGTATTGAATATCCCCCGGAAGAGATGGGCGTTCTCCCGTGTAAATATTTTTTTTGTAAATATAATAATAGAATAAAGATAGAATAAAGATATTTATTCCACTGCCCCAAAATATTACTACATGTACATACATAACCAGTGAAATAGACACCCCTTAAGACATGTCTTGAATAGGGGTTGCCATTACATAAAATATGGCAATGCTCGGCAGTACATTCTTGTAACCTTTAAACAAAACAAAAGAGGCTCTTCTATGAGTCTTTCATAGACACATTTGTCCATGTGTGCATAAACAATCTTTAAAGCATACAAAATACAATTAGAATAAAGTAATAAGAAAATTAACATGAAATAAATTTATAATAAATTTGGTAACAAAATAGGTTTAATATTATTATTTAATAACTTAAACTTCTCTCACTTTTGATACTTATAGTCATGCATTTGCATAAACACTCCCTTCACTCCTATAAAGGGATACAGAAATTATTTACCTAAACAATTTAAAATGTTTTATACATTTTGGGGGTTCATGGACTCTGTAACCCCCTGAACACAATTGCTTAATCAGTCATAATAAATATTCTGCCGCATGAAACACTAGCACCAACTATCAACATTTCCTGTAATTTCTTTGTTTAAGTTCTCCACTGATTCATATTATTTATTGAATAGCATTCTCTTCTGCATCCACCGTCCATGGATCACATACTATATATATTATTACATTTTCAATTTCAATTTCATTTTTGCAAACTATAAACTTGTATCCACTCTTTAATATTATCCATTACCCCATATTTACATAAAATTTGTCTTCATACCTTTTGATTCTGAAATCGGCCTGATTTTTCGCAAAATTTTAAACTTTAGAGCTCGGGCGGCAGTGGTTACCTGGGGGGGGGGGGGGGTGAGGTATACCCACCAGGGTGAGCGGGAGTTGTGGGGGCCCTCCGCCAGAAAAAGAATTAAGATAAATGGTACAAAATTGTGAGTTTTACGGTTTTATGAGGGACATTTTATCAATACTCACTATTTTATAAGTAATATTAATCCAGTTAAGTAAAATAGATTTAACTTAAAAATTTCTCTGACCTCTGGCGGGGTGATTTATCCCCCAAAACCCCTCCTCGCTGCGCCACTGAGAAGCAGAATTTAGTTTCAAAATCACCTCGGTTTGCCCTAGAAAGGAATAATAAGTACTGCTATAGATTTACTGCAGAATATAAAATCAGTGAATGGAAATTTGTGCGTAGTTGAAATATTTATTTGAGCTAAATGTTAAAAAATCATCTGGTTGTGCAATAGGACAGTGAACGCATAAAAATAGCTTTCAAGAATGATGTTATCTTGTTACTGCCCCATTTCCTCGAATCTAGGATAATGGCTCTGCTGTTGGTGTCAAGGGCAAAATAACTCAAGTCGTTGAAGACTGGCGCGATAGTGGGTGGCAGATAGTCCATGATTTCCTGAGGAAAAGTGGATGAAATGGTGGAATGATGATATGCCAACAATTTCTTGCTTTCTTTATCTTCATCACGAAGATACTCCCTGTAGGAAGATTACGATATTATTTAACGCCAACGTCATAGAACAAAATAATGTGAAACACCAACTCATATTAAAATAAAAAAAGCTGTTGTGTTGTACATAATTTTCTGTATTTTACGCATTTCAAACAGCCGAAACGTGCCAAGTGTTTTGTTGGAAAAACCGTGAATGCGACAGTATTTTATTTTTGGTAATATTCTATCTGTTTTATTTATTACTTGGTAGCATATGAATTATATTTAGTTTTTTAAAATACAAAATTCTTATAATTTTTTAGAGGTTACTTTACGATTTCGATTGATGGTTTTCCTTTTTACAATTTTGACAGTATAATTGAAATACTTCAGATGGTGGGTTGCGAATTGTCGTAATGGAATTCTGAAGTTCTCGTGACGTACGTAGTCAATATTTTTATAAAATAGTGCATCCTCTTTTAAATTACTCACTGCTAGTACTTTATATATTAGGAGTCACTGTTTACCGTTTTTTTTTCTTGAAAAACTTCGATGATTGTCTTCTCAGATTGCGCGAAAAAGTGCAAGATAAAAACATTTCACTGCCTTAAGAAAATTCGTGGCTTTCATGTCATGTGCGTCTTTTTTATGGAGCATTAAAAATGTTTTATTAAAATCGATAAACCGTGTGAAATACGCATTTTTTTAACGTGCCATAGGCATGCAAACACTTTTCAACGAAATTTCAAGAAATCCTTTAAGCCACGTGAATAAGGATATAAATATCTACGTATGTATTCAATTATTCCCTCCTGTTGTGTGGAGAGTGGAAACTCACGCTGTGTTTACAAATGAGGCGCTTTATTTTTCTCCTTTTTCCCTCAATTTATATCTTGAATCCAAGTCACAGATTTGATTTTATTTCTCTTCTCATTCTTTTATTTGTGAGGGCTCTACACGGCTCACGCTAACACTGGAGGCCTGTCGCCTTGCAAAAGCATTTTCGTGTCGCGGCAACAATTCTCAAAAGGTGTTTATATTTTTTTTCCCCTACCTCGTCCCCAAAATGAAATTGATTGGCGTTTTGACATTTGTGAAACACCAAGAGGTGGAAAATTGCGAATATACGCCGCATGGATGGGAGCAAAAAAAAAGTTTGAATTTCCTCCTTTGGCTGTCACATGTTCTACTTTAACGAGTTGGAATACTAGTTCAAGTTGGATAAATTTAAGATGGGAATAGTATGCTCTGTATATATTCGAATGTATCTTTTTATCTATATATATAAAAGAAAGTCGAAAATCGTGTTAGTTAGAACACTTATAACTCGAGAACGGCTGCACCGATTTCAATGAGATTTGGTTCTTTGGATTCGTCTCAGGCGGGGTTAACATATAGGCTATTAAAAAAAGGATAATTTCACAAAAAAAATTCATCTCTTACCTATGGACATGCTTTTAGGAGTTATAGTAACACAACAATTGATAAGTCGGTCAAAACTACAAATTAAATAATTTGTTTTGTTTTTACCACTTTAATAACTGAATTTAGTAACAATATAACATTTTAATTACTAAATATATTCAAAATATTAATTAAATTGAAATTACATTTTAAAAATTTAATTCGAGCTAATTGTAAGCCCAGCCGTGGCCAAGCTCGAGTTGACACTTCACTACCGTGTTTGTAAACAAATCTCCAAGCAATTGTTGACAAACGGTAATGTCCGTGTTCCTGTCGAGGAATCGAGTAGTTTTAACTTATTTCCTTGGAATGATTGAAAATTAGTTTCAGTGAGCTCATCAACAAAGAGTTCCAGAATATGATTGATCTCCAAAAGAATCAAAGATGGTTGATTTAGCGAGCAAGAACTAAGATGCAGATGACTAAAACGAGGTAAATTCAAATAGTTCGTACTCTGCATGAATTCGAATCTTTTAAATGTGTAACAAACGAAGAAGAAATCACCAACTATCTATCTGAATATTTTAAGTCCTTGGACATACCGTGCTTACCAAGGCACGATTTACAGAAAAATGTAGTTTCTGTGTTCATGATCTTTCGAAGCCTAAACCAACCATAACTATCCAACGGAACGTGTTTGGTGATTAAAATAATTGGTAATGAATGTGATTCACGCAACTTCACTCAAAGGAAAATTCAAAGGTGAGGAAGTCCTTATTCCGCAGATTCCATTATCTCAACTCATATGCCCTTTTGAGCTTAAACTTATTCAATTTCCAATTCGTGTTGCATTCGTGATAACAATTAAAAAAATCGCATGGTCAGTCTTTCAGTTTTCGTGTTGTTTGTGCTCATGTGCTAATGAAAACCCATGATTTTCTCATGGTCAATTTAGCGTGCTATGTTCACGAGTCGATAAACCATCCTCTGTATTTCTTCCTTCGCTTCAAGTGCGTAGCTAGGATAGGGGGTTTTGGGCGCAGCTAATACCACGGGTCTGTAGGGTATAGAAAACTCGCTAAGATAAGCGGGAAGTGTGGGGGCACTTCCCTCAGACATTTTACAAAATAGATAAACAGTTCAAAATAGTGGGTTTTGCGGCTGTGTGAATAGTTAAATATGTTTTGTTTGTTAGTCATCCGTCCCCCTAATATTAATAACAAAATCTTTCATAAAAAAATTCTCTAAGCTCTTGGGGGGTTGGGGGGGTGGGGGTTATTCCCCAAAACCTCCCCTCGCTGCGTCACTGCTTTGCTTCGCTATATTTATTTAGCTTCATCTGCTTCATCTTGCGCCTGATAACAAAACAAAAACTGTTGTTTATCAGAAGGTGCTTGACACAAGACATTAAGCCCGAATGTGTAGGGCCCACCGTGGTGCGTTTACGCATGCAGTACGTTTACGCAGTGCATTTTTACCAAACAGAGGTACTAAAACTGGCGCGCCTTAAGTCATTTAATGCAAATGCTGCCTCATATGGGCTTTTCTTGCACCATTTTGAGCATCAGTCAAGCGTTGGTCTGGGGTTGTGTCAACCTCCCCCCTTAATGGGCCAAGTGTATGCAACGGACTTGGACCTAAAAACATTTTTTTTTACAGCTAATAACGCAAATAGCCAACCACTGAATTCGTATAATTTTTATTTCATGAACTGCTTTATTAAACCACAATGACCAAAATTTCTTAAGCTAAAACGTAAGAAAATTTGTTGAAAAAAATCCGCGTAAACGTGCTCCGATCCACCCTATGTAGATTAAATAAAGAAAATGTCTTTCTGACAAGCAATTTTGGTACTCATTTACGTAGTTTTATTGAATTTGTATCCTTATTTCATTATAATAAATTAAAAATGATTAAAAACGATACAGCCGCTCTTGATTTATAAATGGTGTAAGTAAACTGTAAGTTCATTGATTGTTAGGCGATACGAAGTTCGCCGGGTCAGCTAGTTTATTATAAATTTCAGCCACAGCACCGTCAATACGTATCATATTTTATGCGGCTGGTTATTTTTCCCGTGTCTTCGCATGAATAATGCAAGTACTCCGTTGGGGCCGACTTTGATGCTATGTATTCGATGTATCTATTATCTAAAAGCCGAGAAAAAAATGCACACACAAGAATATTTACATCATGAAACTGCGACTCAGTGGAAATATGGATGTGGAATCTCTTTTTGAATAGTTGCTTTTCTGGAAAGAATAAAAAAACTATTGTTTTTATGACGGTTCGAAATAAGAGGGATTCTATTCGAATGCTAGTTGAAATAAGGCAATGTTTAAGGTGACATTCCTATAAATAATTACGACTGTTACAGGATATGCTATGTCAGCTAGAATATGTTATTTGAGTAGCACAAAAGTAGTGAATAATAACTTTTACGGTAATAATAGCCAAATTATTATAGGACATGATTTAGAAGACATATTGACCCAAAAAATTTAAATTGGACATTGGACGAGGATTCTTTGCAAAGACCCATAAAAATATCGGCTCCTTAAATATTTTTTTATCTATTACCTGTGAAATTTTGCCTATTTTTCCTCTGAAGGGAGTGAAGAAAAGATCTCATGCAGCAAAAATACCATTCAAAATGCCTGACGTCGATGAATTCAAATAAATGCATACATCGAAAGCTTTCTATAAGCATTATTTGTGTTTAAAAGTAACAGAAGCAGGCGTTATGTAGTGGAATGACATTCTAAGTTTTTTAAAAAATAACACGAAGATGGCAATATTCCACAAGTTTATTGTCCGTACAACGCGTTTCGACCGTTAGGTCATTATCAAGTACAAACAATAGTACAAACAATAGTACAATTGTACTTGATAATGACCTAACGGTCGAAACGCGTTGTACGGACAATAAACTTGCGGAATATTGCCATCTTCGTGTTATTTAAAAAAAAAATTATTTGTGTTGGTTACATATTTTAATTTTTAATGGCATATGTTTACCATTTTGCGGAAAATTTACTGGAGTAAATTAATAGTACTCTCATTTTACGGCTAGATTATATCCTTAACTCATGCCGTAAACAATTACTTAGTTCATTGATCTTATTTTCAATGTTTTGAAGACGTCAGATGACCGGAGAAAATGTTGTTCGTAGATAATAATTGCGGTTAAAGGAGATATAAAATAACCAAATATTCGTTTTTTCCACATTAATTGTATTTCTTAATATGCCACTCATGTATAAGAATGTATTATTTGAGAGTACCTTTGATGCGCAGATAGTTAGCGCTTAGTCTCTGGATAGCCTTTAGATATATTGAGGTGTCATTTCGGAAGCTGAGAAAATCTTTGACCATATATCATACCAACCTGACTCCTATGGTCTTGTCATACTTTATCGTTTTTGGAAATATTTTCCACTAGTTATCCATTTACAAATCCCCCATTTTGGAACCGAAGTTTGCCCTCTCCTGGGGAACGATTGACCGTCATAGACTCATTTTTTACCCTCAAGAGTCAGGGCGACGTCACCCCAAAAATATATATGTGATGATAGGTTTCCCAGGGGCATTACACCGTCATTTTTCATCTCTCTCGCGATATCCAATAGAAGGTGAACATGAGTTTGATTTAAACGGGAATTGCGGTCGTGGTTATCTTGCTGGTTTCCCATGTCGAAGATCGGACGAAAATAAAAAAAGATATACTCGTTAAAATTGATGCTTAAATAGCTAACATTAAATTTGTACACGGACGAATCTAAAGTTTTATGTTTAAAAAATCGTCATATGAGTAATCCTAATGAGGCATATGGATCTATTGCTACTAAATATGGCTCAATGACCATGGTGATTATCTAGTAATTAGTGGAAAACGAATTGCTCCCTTATTATTTCTTATTAACACCTAAAGAGAAGAGAATACTTGCCCTCGTTATAGCTTATATAATTTTTATATCTACCTTGTGAGTATAAATGTAATGTTGTGTCACATTAAATCAATAAAGTAAAGCTAAGTATCTTACACCCAAAGGAAGTGTCTTTTTACCGAATGCATGTGACGCTACGATCAAGCTGAAAATTTCCGAGCGAGGAAAATTAGACTACTAATTTCAAGGCTTTCAAAGGTGTGTATCCATGAGTGTTTCAAATTTAACGATGAATTATCGGAAGACTGCGTCATTGCTTCAATAGAATACGTTTTATTGAAAATTATTGTTAGTGATATGAGTCTTTCTGCAATTGTTATGTACACAAAATTAATTCAAGGAAACTATTGTATCAGAAGCAACTGATGAAGAAATAAACATACAATTTGCTCGTTCAACATGGAATGGTACTCATACGTATTCTTAGTTTAAAAGCGTGACAAATATAGCAACAGAAATGAATAGCCTTAAAAGGCATCAATATCGAGCAACATCAGATTTTGACTGTTTGGCCGTGTGCATTCTCCCGAACTATACTATATAAATAATCTTCATTGATATAAAGTAGCTTCATAGGGGTTTTATCAACCGAACGATTAGAAAATACCTGCGTATCCGACACAGATACTTCCATACCTAAGCTCATACTCACCCCAATGAATGCAATACAGGTAATTGGGTGAATACGTCATTTACACAAGCTCATATCCGAGTTATTATCTACGGTCCAAATTATCTGGTTGCTCCAGCGTCCTTCTTAGTACTCGAGTACTTACTTAGTCAAAGTACATGGTTTTAATGGCCAAAACCCGTTTTATATTTGTCTAGGAATTTTAATGACCAAAACGCATTCACGTATTTGCTTGTGCGTCTATTTGTTCAACTAATGGAGTTGGGAGACGCGGAATAGTGGTGGAAAGAGTGTTAGCTTCTCACACAGTAGTTTCGGATTCAAATCCAGTTGCTGGCAGAGATTTTTTAGAGGCTGAGGAGAGAGCCTTTATGGAGGAAACATCGTGCACATTACTTAGTCTTTCGGGAAGGACCTTTAACCGTATTTCTCTAGGGGTTTTTCGTCAAGAGCAGGCTGATTCCTACACCGGGTTTCTCTCCACCCTCCCCTCCCTACCTTTTATTCTTGACGTTAATGACTTCAGCTGACGGTCGCCTACATCAAATAGCATACCATCGAGTAGGCTGACGAATGAGTGGTAACAGGCCGCGGTGCAGCGTTTAGGTGGGGGCGCGCTTCTCCACCGTGTTCGACGCGGATATATTTTATTTCTTAAAAACCGTTACTTGGACGTAAAAACGGAATGAAGTTTGTTTAATAAGCAGATTACCTTTTCATTTTAGTCTTATAAAATATCAATTGGGTTTTTGTTATTTCTCTCGAACTCTATTTTTAACGTTTTTTAGTGTTTTATAGTTCAGGACTTGAAGAATTCAAATGCAAATTTTTGCTAACGTTCCGACATATTTACCTTCATCAGGGAAATGTTTTGCAATGCATTGGCTTAGTTTTTTGAATGTTAATTTTATACCTTCACCGGATCTGTTTTTGCAATGTATTGCCTTTGTTTATTTAAATATGCAAAGCTAATTCGATGCGAAAAAAGCCCTGGTAAAGGTATATAAATATACCCAAACGTTGGCAAAATTTGCAATCAAATGTTTCTTCTCTTTTCAGCAACATGTAGCTGAGTTGTTCCGTCAGTAGATGTAATGTATGTGTCTCTATACATTCCTTGGTATATTCCAATTCCAATTAGTTTCATTCGAAGCCGATAGATAGAAAAAGCATACAGAAATATAATGAATTAATTTAGCATGAGTTGAGCAGTTACTTTGTAATGGATTTTTGAAAAGTAGCAAAAAGGGTCAGCATACAGGGAATGACAACCGGTTTTTGAGCCGGCATGCCGAGTCTTAAAAAAGGTTCAAATCTAGAAAAATGAAAAAATCTATTTAGGAACTTTAATTAGTGCGCGATTTCTTACCTGGGTACTTAAATCCCTTATAGAATCTCAAGTGTAAATGCCCGAGTACATTCGATATGGGTACTCCTATTGTGTACCCAGATCCAGTTCAAGCAATTCAAGAATTTCTAAATGGTAAGAAATTGACCTGACTTTTTTATGTGACTCTATACCCCATAGTACACTTGAAGAGCTTGAAATCAAGAATGCAAGAAAAATGAAAAAAAAACAAGCCGTTCGAGAACCTTAATTGGTTCACGAATCCTTGCCGGGGTACTTAAATCCCGTATTGGATTTTAAGTGCAAGTACTCGAGTACATTCGATATTGGTAATCCTAATTACAAATAGTATAAAAATGAAACTGATATTTTTTACCTTAGGGACTCTTCACCCCAAAGCACAATTAAAGGAGGTAAAATCAAGAATAAAACAAAATGAAAAAAATCAGCCATTTGAGAACTTAAATTGGTGCACGAGTCCTTAACCTGAGTACTTAAATCCGGTGTAAGTACTCAAGTATATCAGTAAAAAGAAGTCTGAGTACTCGAGTGCATTTGATATGGGTACTCCTATTGTGAACCCCGATCCGATTCCCGCAATCCGAGCCCAGGGACGCACACAGGTAGTGAGAAGAGCATGAGAGACAGCGAGGTTTAGAGAGGCATCGAGTGCGCGTCGCGGGTCCGGAAATAGAAGTTTATTGACAGGCGTTGGGTGAGGCGTCGGCAGTTTGAAAAGCGAAGCCTGGGAGAGGGCATCGGCCTCACAAGAGAGGTGAACGGAGACGGGGCTAAGACGTCGCTCGTGGGTGAGGCCTCAAGAAAGTAATAAAATATTGAGGGCAGGCGGGGAATTTTTATTTTTTTTAATACTGGTAGGTGTATCTTTTGGAAGTCCTCGTAAGAGTAGAATGGCGCGTGATTTTTCATTGACGGGGAATGTCCTTCAAAGGAATGTCGGAGTGACAAGGTTGGAGCCTAAATATGGATAGTATTTTCTCTTCACTGGTGAAAATGGTATTCCCAATTTAGTTAAAAAAAGAACGTGTTTGAGTTGGTCAGAGTCAGTGGTGGAGACATATGGGGGTGCGCCCCCGCCCCCTTGGTGGGCCGCCCTCATTGCCGAACATTGCAGATACCAAAATTGTAACTTTTTTTATATCATAAGGTGGCATTGTGTAAAATCAATTTAATTCACTTGACTATTTTTTATGGCGATAAAAGCAAAGATAACTCAAGATATCTTTTGCACCTTCCCTTTGAGTTTTGTCGTATCCGCCTCTGGTCTCAATTCTGTATCAATTACATGATTATTAGTCTCACTAACTTTAGTGTAAATATTCGTATGTATTCAGAGCCATATTACGGGGTTATTATAAAAAATGGTGCGGTTTTGAACATTGTTTGCCGGCTGCGGTGTCGGCTGGGTTAAGTCCTCGCTTAGCAAAGAAGAGGTCGTGGGTTCGAGTTCCGCCAGGGTTGGTTGCCTCTATCCAGGGCATGGTTGTTGGTGTACCTGTAAATTTTAAATTTGCGGAAAATCCCAATGGAAAGTGCTGTTTTATGTGGTATGGGAAGAAAAAAATGAAACTAGAATTACTTGCAGTTTATATTTTTTTTATGTTTTGAATTTCCTGAAGGTTCTGGGCTCAAATCCTGGAGTTGTTCGAAATTTGTCAGAGACTGCCTGATCGTTGCTTGAGTGCTTTGCGGAGTTTACTTCAAGTGCAGCATTCCGTCCGTCGGATGGGACGTAAGCCGTGGTCCCTCGTTTCGTTAAGATCAGGCCTCTGTCGATGCCGGGTTTCCTTCTTGTCATGAGACTAAGGTCACACATATTTACATTTATTAATCATGTAAAATATCTGATTTGGACGATAAATTCAAAAAAAAACAAAAAAAAATAGATAAGTAATTCTGTTTTCATTTAGAACATGTTCAAAACAGCGCCATTATTTTGTGATAGACCTGTATTATGTCTCAGGATGAATATTTTGAAGAAGGCTAGGGGGACTTTTAATCAAGTTGTTGATATATTATTGTGGCAAGCTCAAACATATAGCTTTAAAACACTAAATTAGGAATATAATTTTCAACAGGGAAAAGAAAATATTATGGCTCTTTCGAAGCAAATGAAATGAATTATCGTATTGCGTATGGAATAAATTATAAGTGATCATCCATCGTGGATATTAGGAGAAGACTTCTTTTCAAATAGTTTAGTGGCTGTCTCCAAAACGGTTGTCAATAATGGTTATGCATAAATAATATCTTCCCCGATGAGACCGTTTGCAAAACTATTTGGTCATTTTCACGGAAAATTAAATACTCTATCACGGGGATTCACTAAATTACAATCTATTTCTATCAGTTTTCACTTCGGCTTAGCCCGAATATCAATGACGGTATTAATGTAATGCTAACCTATTATATTGATCTCTTTCTGGCCAATATCCTGTTCATAAATAGACTTTTGAGGAGTTAGGGTTATGGCGTTTCCTTGAAAATGAGAATCTTGTTTTCTTTTTCGTAAGTACTGCAAGGCATGGGATTTGAGTTCAGTGGGTGTTCATATGCCTGGATGGTAAGGAGAGTGAAGTCTGATGAAAAAACTTATGAAGTTTACGAAGCAGAAGGTAGGCTTTTGAAAGAATCAGGTGGCTTAGAGTTCGAGGTTGTTTTAGATCAGGCCCCAGCTCAGGTGGCTTTCTGCACCATCTCATCGAACATGAAAGCTTCAAATATCTTTCCCTTACTTGCTTTAGAATCGCTCTTCTACTTCTATATTGTTAGGGGTACGAGTCTGAAAAGTTCTTTTCACTCCACTTTCTTTTTTTTTAGCGGTAAGAAAGACATCTTGCTGTAAAATGTTTCTTATTTAATGCTTGACGAGAATTTGACGTGCATCACTGCTGGAATTTGTTTCCTTATAGTTGATTGAATGGTAATTTTTGCGGTGATGATGATATTACAATTTATTCCGATATTTTGAGTTTTTTTTTGAGAATTGAGAATTTGAGTTTTTTTAAGCGTGTTACTATTGGTTTATCAACAATTATAACTAGACTCATTTGGCTCTAAAATAAATGTCCCTGGAATAATGGGCACTTATTGTAAACTAAGGCAGAGGATTTAAATCAAATTGCTGTTAGTTTTTGAATCTGAAATTGTTTGAATAGGATTCAGAGTTTATTTAATGACATGGCTGGTACTTTATCAACTTTGTCAAGGAAATATGACGATAAATAATGAATGCAATAAAGATAAAATGGTAGAGTTGAAAATAATTTGTTTGAAACAATCATGGTTTCATCGTGACTATTTATTTATGTAAGCACTTCATACAATTTCAAGGTAAATTTCCTTTGACTTCTCGCACACGGGAATGTTTGCAGACCCCTTTCTCTCAGTCCAAGGTTCACGATTTTTTTGCATGATGCTAATATCGCTCGACGAAAATTC
The DNA here is from genome assembly GCF_921293095.1 of Ischnura elegans. Lineage (NCBI taxonomy): Eukaryota > Metazoa > Arthropoda > Insecta > Odonata > Coenagrionidae > Ischnura > Ischnura elegans. The sequence goes on from NC_060257.1 coordinate 20,230,109, forward strand.
CATTTATTTTTCTCTTGCCTCGCTTCCATTTTAATAGCTTGAGGGGTGGAAGTTGCAAAGAGTCTCAGAACGATAATACTCTAGATTTATTTATGGCCCGATGTTTCTTTATTGCCGTTTGGGAGGGAGAAGCAAGATTTAGCCTTAAGCATGTTTTACGCGACGGGACAGGATAATGTGATGCGAAATCCACGGAAGACCCTAGAGTGGCACTTTAATCCTCATCGGGGGAACTTTGAATGGCCTCCTAAACTTCTTTGCCTTTGACCTTTTCACTTATTAAACTTTTCTGGGAAAATTCACGTTCCTATGGAAAAGATTTTTTTAGCTTGCTTTTGTTTTATGGGATATCATTTTTCTGAAAGTATCGTCGTGCTACAACTGTCAATAAGCTATTTTTCCTCATTGAATTCGGATTATATTTTTATACAGATTCATGTGACGGATTTAACTTGAATATTTTACTCTTCGATGTTGGCTCAGGACGTTCCTCTAGAAAAGATTTTTTTAGCTTGCTTTTCTTTTATGGGATATTATATTTATGAAAATATCGTCTCACTAAATCTTTCAATGAGCTCTTTTCCTCAATGAATTCAGATTATATCTTCGATTTAAACGATAGATTCATTATTGTTTATATTACTCTTCGATATTGTATTAGAATGTACCTTTAATTTGGATAAATAAGGCACTGATTTTGTTTCTTGAAAGCTATTGAAAGGTTCAGCATTACTAATAACTTCAATTGAAATGTACTGTTGCTTTCTAAGCACTTAAAGTAATGGAATAAATCTATTTGAAGTTATTTATTATTTATAATTAATATATACATTGTACTTTTTAAAATGTATCTTTTATAATTATGATTGTAAAATGGAATTAATCAATTTCAGTTAGTTTTTTTGCATAAATTTTCCCCAGAAAAACTATCAAACTTATTTTATAGGTTGTAAATTTTACTGCTGTGCCTAAGATGTGACCTTTGGAGAATCAGTACCGTTTATAGGACTCGTGGAAGTTTCATTGCAAGATCAATGGGTCATTTTCGTTTCATTGCTAGGTTAATAAGTTCTCAAAAACCTTAATAACAGATGCAATTTATATTGGAACAAGAATTACTACGCAGGCTAAAACGCAAGCACTGCTGCCTTGATAGCTGAAATATTATGAAAATACGGAATTGTGATTATAGAATACTTTTCAATGTTTTTCCTGGTGGCACCAAAACCAAACCAATCAGTGAAGCAGAAAAACCGAACTGAAAATGGCAACGAATGAGGATCGTCATTGAATAAGTGAAAGAAAGGAGATTGTCAAATTTTTATTTACATATGTTGACAATGTATGCTTTTAATTGCTTATAATTTATTGTTTTGATAGTCAATCCAATGTAAAAAGCCTCAGCGGTGTTTTTGCGTGTTTTAAAATGAGTGTATGATGGACCTTGTTGTGAAATAAAGGAGTATGGTCAGAAAATAGGGAAGAGTTTAAATAAGCGAATTGAAAAAGATTTTATTTAAAAGCAATAGCCATTTATTACGTTTAGCATACAAGATCCCTCTAAGCCACATGGCTTGTCAGCTGGTTCCACACATATAAATACCATGAAGGTTATTGCAGAATGACATTCAAAACACCTAGCAACAAATTACATAAACAACATGGCGAGAATTAAATATTGAGAATAGGTACATATAGGCATTCCATCTTTTCTTGTCTAATTCTCATTTCAATGTGTCATAAATTCATAACCATATTTCCTATAATTTATTATTTTTATGGTCAATTTAAAGCAAAAAGCCTTGCTGCTGTTTTTGCGTCTCTTTAAGTAAGTAAAAAGTGGACCTTGTTGTGGAAGAAAGGAGAGTGGTCAACAAATGACCACTAAAAGAAGAATAGCGTTGAATACACAAAGGGAAATGAGTAGAATGTATTAATAGGTGTGTCTAGATTTAGGAATCCCCGTCGATTTTGTTATTTTTATATGGAAACAGTTTATGTTTTTATATAGTATAATGAACGAAGAAGTGCTGGACATGGTAGGTGAGGGGAGGCAGCTTTTAGATGAGGTAGAGCGGAGTGAGAAGGTATGGATGGAGGGAGTACTGAGTGGGGAGGGGATGTTTAAAACAGTGTTAGGGGGCAGAATGTTAGGTAAACGAGGGAGATGAAGGAAGAGAATAGGATTTTTTAGATAGAATGAAAGGGAGTGGGACTTATAATGAATTGAAGAGGGAAGTGCTTGCAGGAAGGGGAGGCTCCCAGAATGCTTCTCAAGTACTCCAGAGAAACTTACATTAATCGGTAGAATGCTATTGTAATAAAAATGTATTGTTTTCATGGTCAATCCAACGTGAGAAGCGTCGTTGCGCCTTTTTTAAATATGTATTAGATGGATCTGGTAGAGGAAAGGAGTTGGGATAGAAAATGGCAAACAATAGATGAAGGAGATTAAATGGAGGAAGGAAAAGAGACGTAGGAGGGAGAATAAGGGATGGATGTAGCTGGACGGGACAAAGGGGAATGTAGGAAGCCAGTGAGGTGGGCGGGAAGGGGAGGCCGGAGAGATTTATGTGTCGAAGCCAACGAGGTCGAGTACAATGGGGACCATTTTAATTTCCGCTGTGCTGGTCACCGCCGTCGAACTAGTCTCTATTTGCTTCCCTTACCTTTCCCACCCTCTTCTAACATTCTGTACCTGTAAGCTTTCCTCTCTTTACGTAGTAGCAAAAAAATTAGTTATACTTCTTTTTAAAATTATTAGGATTGAGAATTGGGTAGGCTTGGTGGCTAGCGTGTTGTTTCTTCACGGCGGTTAGAAAATTTTGTCTGTAAGTTTACACATTATGAAAGTAAATGTAACAAAATTGCAATCTTAATTTTGGTCGTAGTGTATATATATTGTGGTGAAGAGAAATCAATTATGATGATTAAATATGGCAAAATATAAACTAAAAATAGTAATTTCCACGCTCCAATATAAAACTACTACGCTAACGACCATGGCCTCGACATTCTATTTCTTGAAAATAACATGTCCAAATCATGATCGGTTACGTAGTAGGTTTATGTTGAAGTATGGAAATTTCTATTAGTAGTTTGTAGTTTATCATGGATTTATCGCATTTACACCAAGTCTAGCATGAAATGATTTCATACGATCAATTGTGTTTTTCAGTATTTAAACTTTACTTTTTTTCCATTCTGCGCTAAAAAATTGAGTTCACCTTTTATGTTCACATCAAACCATTTTGTGCAGGGAGTCAGTATAGCGTGGTTGCTAGTGTGGTGTTTCCTTTACTCATTGGCCTGGGTCAAATACAATTAGAAAATTTTGTTAGAAAATTTGCCTCCAAATTTACAAAATTTGATAGCCACGTTAATAAAATTGAAATATATGTTTCGGACTGAGTGACTTTACTGTGTGGTGAAGAGGTATAAGTTATGATGGAAAAGTCACTACGGACGTCGTTACTATATGTAAACAACAATATCTATGATTCATCATCATAATCGAAATTTAATCTTGAGGTTGGTTTGACGCTGCTGCTGAACTTACTAATTTTGTTATCTTGTTGTCTTGATGGTTTTCTCCCAATCTTCTTGGAACTTTGCTTTTCACTATAAATGCAAAACGAGTTTTCATTTGTCCTTTATGCCTCATGACATTAGAACGTTGTTCTTATTCTTCTATCCACTAAGTTTATGAACAAGATAGTAAGATTTTAGCTTTTATTCGATCAGTTCACTAAGGTTGTTTACTATAATTATGTAATTTTTTATTTTAAACAAATATTTATGTTATGCATATAATTTCACCTTATATCGCCACCTCCAGGTATAATATTAATTAAATCGAATATTTGCATCGCTTGACTGGTTTAATAGGATTATTTTATCCTTTTATTTGTACTTCATGCCGTAAGAATCGTAAGCTCCGTCTTCGTGTCCTGAAAGGAGGTAGAGTTTTCTTGTTGGATGGAATGAATGCTTGCGGTCGCTTTTTGCTGGTCAGGGTAATACTGCCTACCATATAAAATGCAGTACTCATTTTTTTAACGTTCGTTCATTTCCAATTTTTTTGTTAGTTCAGTAAAACACTGCGCCGTCATTGCAGACAGACGGGCGGTTGAGTTTTCTTTTATTTGGTACGATTTATGCGTGCGTTATGCAGCCTTCAATATAAAATGCAGCCCTATTTTTTAATTTTTTTCATCAGTCGAGCAGCGTGCGTGACTTAATATGATTATTATTTCCTGTGTGTGCGGTATAAAAAGAGTTCTTTTTTATTCGCACTCCCCAACTCAGTGACTACCTCCAAGCATTTACTGCTCAGTTTTGTGGTGGTGTTGTCGTCTCCGGCGGTGGTGTACGCTTCGCTTCAGTCTTTTTTTTATTTTTTGCCCCCTTGCGCACTTCAATCCGTGGCTAACAATTGGACCCATACATTTCCTTCTCATTTTAAACTCAGCCCTTTTTGCTGTCGCTAGCTCTTCATCTGATATATAAACGCATTCCATAGCAACATGAAGAGAAGTCGGCTCGTGTGTATGCTGATATAATGGCCTCGGGAAAAGCTCTTTAAAGGCGTGGAGAGTTGGGAAGCGGTCGGGTTCGGGTGACATGAAAGAGAGATTACACTGGTCGACTTATGGGTTGGTAGTCCTTTCAGTCCACAACTACGAGGGATAAAAGCGGCGCACGACGCTTTGAAAGGCGAGCATACAAATGCACCCACTACGAGCCTTTCCGGTCGTCTGCGAACGCTTTCTGACTGCCCGAATTCCTGGCGGTTTCAATCCGGACGGCTTGGATTAACTGTCCAATGGCGGCTGAGTGACTGTTACCTGTCCATTCCTGAATCTCGTTTGGAGATTTTTGATTCGATGAATTAAATCAGGTGATAATTACATAATATTGTCGCGATAAAGTCTTGAACATTAAGCACTTGAAAATTTATGTCGAAATAAATACTTAATCCACGATTATTGGAATAAACACTTGCAATTTTCCAGGAAAATCGTTTTGATTCCAATATGGAAAATTCTACACCATCACGCTTGGATCTTCGGATCTTTTTCATGTGATGATCCATAAATATGACGTATAAGGCAGTGCGTAGAACAAAGTAGGAAATAATTGAAACTCTAAAATTACGCTCCCTAGCTTTTTTAACCATAACAATATATCATTAAAAATTTCAGATAACTTAAGTAATGGTGTATCATTCTTGGGTAGTATTTATCGTTAATTTTCTTTTTCCTTTTTATTTACTATTTTTTCCTTATTTTCCGTTTTCTTTTTTTTTATTATTAGCCATTAGTAATAGTAGGCATGGATTTCCCATAAATAGTAGGCATAATTTTCCTAAAAATGTAGAAGAACACCTGTTTTTCCTTGCTACAAAAGTATAAGCAAAATTAGTCCGTTTTTTCTTACTCAGTATGTTTAGTTTCCATTTTGAGATCGATGCAACTTTGAAAAATATTATACCATTGAAGTAGGGAACAAAACACAAGAAATTCACAAATATTTTCTCCGAAATGATCATTTTTTTGTAGACGTTACTAGAATCCAATACCTATGCGTGGATAGTCCAACAGGCTTTCGGATAGGACTGTAGTGCTTGGACAAAAACATCCAATTGGCCAAGAATAGAACTTCTCCCGGCGATGATTAGAAGACGAGCCAAGCGAAACTCCTCCTGAGAACCCAATCTCTTTTTCTTAAGAATGATATTTACGTTGGAATGGCCGAGTCGAGTACACTGAGTGTCAAGTGACTCCTTCAGGGAGGGTCCCCTTTCATTTCAGACGACCCGACCTTTTTTTTTATTTCCCGTTCGGCATTGCCACTGATTACCAAATCACCAAATTGCTTTCCTCATCTGCCTCGCGAGCTTTTTTTTCCTTACTCGTTTCCGCCGTACCAGAGTATCAGAGGGGGAGGTGTTTTGGGGGGGGGGGGAGGGTAAGGGAGCGACACTCGGAACCTCCATTTCGCCGCTTCGGCGAGTCCAATTTCAGGATAGAAGGAGCAGTAGGTGCGGGTCCCGCGCGCAGCACCCAATATCCTCCTCCTTTTTCCTCCTAAGCTCCTTTCACAATTTTTCTCTATCTCTTTCGCACAATCTCTTCTCACTAGATCTCTCCTCTTCTTTCATTTCGTTTCTCTCTTTCTCCACGCGCGATTTTCCCGAATCGATTTCAATCACACTCCCTTTCGGTCTTTTTGCCGGGGACCCTCAGGACGTGGCTCCTCGCCCACGCGTTATACCTCCGACCGCGTCCGCCCGTGTCTCTACTCGTATTTATGAGGGCGAATCGTTCACAAGGTTTGATGTTTCTATCGCTGGGCGTAATAAATAAATATTCGAAAGAATACATTTACACATGCATGTGTATAACTAAAAACATATGTAAAAACACGAGCATTTCAGAGAAAATATTCGTGAATTTCTTATACTCAACGCTCAATTTATAATATACTATAAGAAATTAACCTTTAGTTAACGAAGAAAGTTTTTACGCCCTAAAATTGAAAAAAAAATGACAGATGACCTTTTTAACGGCTGTAACCAAGATTTAGTTTTTGAATAAGCTTAGAAAGAGATGTCAAACTAAATAAGTCTTAGGTCACCTCTACCAAAAATTGCTAATTAGAGTTGATATCCATTCATAGGCTGTGCTCTTAATTATTCTTCATTTTTCTCCTGTTTCTTCTAATTTATTGTATCTACGATGCTTTTTCGTCTTCTTATTAGTTATTCCATGCAATTTGGCCAATCGTAGAAGGCGAATAGCTGATAGGTAGAGTGAAAAGTCTAAATGATGAAGTCATCACATCGGCGAAAAATAGGGGAAGAGAGTAAGGCAAGCCGTGGATGGCCGCGTTAAGTATGAAGCGATTGAGAGAGGTTGAGGCTGGAGGAAAGGAGGATAGCGCTCTCTAACTTGGGAGACGGTACAACTCTCTCGGAGTTGTCTTCATGGCGGGAGGGTCTTGTGGAACTCAGCGGCCCGCAGGCAAGTGCGGAGCAGTTAGCGCGAGTTGAGTAAGGGAGAAGAAGAAGAAGACCAACGGAAGTGGTCTCAGATATTTAGCGAAGTTTCAGCTGCATGGAATAGAGAATGGTTTTGAGGAATCAGAGAAGGGTACGACGGGGGAGCCTTGTGGTATCGCGGAATAATTGATTGGAATAGGCCAAGTTTTTGGAAGGATAGGTGAAGTACTAGCCTCCGTTGAGTTTCTTAAATTGGCGTGGCTCAGGCTAAGGGAACTTAAAATAATCGTCCATAATCAGGCTCATGCACCTAGATGAACTTTTAACACTTTCTAAACCAGTGCTCCTTTTATGTAACATGGAGAAACTTCATTTAGAAATGCATGCATCAAGTATTATTATCTCAACTTGAGATATATATGAACTATCGCTCAGTTTATGTTGAAAAAGGAATGGTGTAATATGAAGCCGCTGTTTATAATTGCGATTGACCATAAAATGTTCATGCTTTCTAAATGATAAACATTTAAGTTCACAGGAAAAACTGTCGGTTATAAAGTGTTAATGAAAGTTTAGTGATCAGTTGGCGAATTTTTTTATTCGATGAATAAATCAATCAGTTTATTGGAAAAATATTCTTCTCGTCGACGTATACTTGTTTGAAAATCCTTCAAGGTAAAACCTTTTGCTTCAGCTTGTTTGATATTTGAATATAATTACCACTCGTTCTATCACTTTTAAATGTTCTTATTATGTGTGACCCTGGTTATACGGAAATCAATTTGTGGAATGTTATTTGTGGAATTAATTTTTATTATTAAATATACATAAAATATCACAAAATTACTTCAAGGAACTTATTTAATTTATTAAAATGGAATGTTACCCTAAGACGGAATAGATTTGACGGACTATGGCTATAGAAAAATCCAGTTTAGGCATCATCTATTGAACTGACACTGACAAGAAAAAGTTGAAAAAAAAATCGATGAAGTGATTGGGACCATTGGGACCAATTACCACAAATAGCTACAATAGTGATTTCCTATAAGTAATGTTCAAACAATATCTGAATGTAAATCTGGATTCTTTTCCTTTTCCGAAGCTGAAAATCGTAATATACGATGTGAGTAAACTCATGAAATAAACAAATGAAAGAAACAAATAGGAATATTTAATTGCTTAACGTCAATCTTATTCAGTTGAATTTTCAAAACTTTACGTGAGCATAAAATCAGGGAGAGTTATTAGTTTTTTCCGTATTATTTTTGTAGCTCATTGTAGCCCATTATTTTCTCATGCTCTAAAGAGTCCCTAAGAATTTTTTCTGGTCAAGTCCATATGCTCAAGATTTGTGGAAGAAACTTCTAGACAGATATTGCATACTTCTCGCAATGGCTGGTGATATATCGTCGGGTAGCAGGTGCTTAGGTAAGAAAAGATAGCAGCGCACCTGCACCTGTCTTCCAGGAAGCGGCACCGGTTCCGTCATTTTATTTCATACATCACTTCATGTGTCGCGTATCATTCCTTTATTGCACATTGTTTAGCCTCCTGTGGGGAGGAGAAATTTCTCGTTATATATTAACTTTCTTGAATAATTGCTTGATTTTTAATTGAGGCTGAAAAACTCTGAAAATATTTCTGAATTTCTTATGTTTTGTTCCCTACTTCAATGGTATAATATTTTTCAAAGTTGCATCGATCTCAAAATGGAAACTAAACATACTTAGTAAGAAAAAACGTACTTATTTTGCTTATACTTTTGTAAGGAAAAACAGGTGTTCTTCTACTTTTTTAAGAAAATTTGAAGAAAATAGACGAGAGGAAAGGACCATCCATGCCTACTAATACTAATGGCTAATAATAAAAAAAAAGGAAACGGAAAATAAGGAAAAAATAGTAAAGAAGAAGGAAAAAGAAAATTAACGATAAATTTTACCCCAGAATGATACACCATTACTAAAGTTATGTGAATTTTCTTTAAATTTTTTTCAGATATATTTAAATAAATGTTATGTTTTATATCATTTAAATCCATTTACACGTTGACTATCATATCTTCCACTTTATTTATTTTTTCGTGATTTTATTGCGTATTTTAATCGCGCTTGTTTTATTTTACTTCGCATATTTTGATAAAGCATTACCTCCTCATTTATCTTGTTCAAGTTGAGTTATGGATAATATTCCTCTGGCTTTCAAAGCTTTTTCTTGCTTTAAGGAAGTTGATCTTTACGATGAATTCAATGTCCAATAAAATTGTCATTAATTTTTTTTTACTTCTCTATTATATTTATCGTAGTATTATAGAGTTTTAAGCATGTTGCTAATTTGAAAAAAAAACACCGCCAGTTAATTTTAGGCTACTTTTCATTTCATTGGCGAGCGATCACTTAACCTTGGATCTCCTCACTCCACCTATCGAAATCAGTCGATGTATCAAAAATTCATCGTACCAAATTTTGGCTCGATGTAGTGGGATTGTGAAAACTTTTGGTTTAATCCACGCGTGGTGTGATTAAAAGTCTCAAAATGAAAAAAATACTAAGGACATGAAGAGGTCCCTATTAGAGGCGAAGAAATGTTGACATATGCGAAAGTTTTAACAACTTCATGTTGTGGAATAAACACATGAAAAAAAACATATTTGCACTTTTCTATTGGCTGAAATCCCACGTACTATCTCCGTGAGTTTTTCATCATTTTCTGCAGTTTGTTCAATAAAATCGTCGCGAGTTGTTGTCCTTCATCCCCATTTCTCCTTTGATTGGCTACCGCTTACCGTATCTTACACGTGCGAACATCGTTTTCCTTTTTTCCGGTTTAATCTCGACCCCCTGTGTCCTCTTGTCTTCCTCGCAATTCCTCTCCAAACCGCGAAACACCCCCGACCCTGTCTCTCTTCCCCCTTACCTCGCCTTTATCTTCTCCGCTTGCAGCGTCGACTGTCTCGTGGGTGTCGTGTTCAGGCGACCCGGGGGTTCAAATGGGCAAATATAATCCTTCCTTTCCACCTTCAAGACTTTATCCCTTCTCTCTCTCTCGTTCTCCCCGTACAGCTTTGGAGGCTCAACAAGTACCCTTTTCTTGATTGCGGCATTCCAGTAACGATTCGCTTGACGGTGCTCGGTATTTTTAGGCTACCCTCTTCCGTAGCGCCTGCTGTCTCCGTTGGCGTGCTGGTGGTTAATGCGGGGGTTGGTGAAGAAAATACGTGAGGGTATGTTGCGCGCTTTAAGCCTGCGTTACTCCCATTGACACTTTCTTGGAATAATACTATGCGATTTCACTTGGAAATCGTTGACTGTGCCCCTTCATTCGTTTCCTACTTTTCGCGCTGTGTATGGAGCAGCAGAACTGCTGAAAATACTCATTCTTCTACTTCAGCGCTCAAGCTAACAACTGATTGGCACCAGCTTTTTATTCTTATCATTATAATTAGCTATTGTGTGCAACTTCCAGTACAAAAAAGGCCTTATAATGTCTGTCATCCCTTTAAATAACATCAAATTGCTTTTTTCAGCAGCAATTTTTGCCTCACTACATTAACAGTAAGCTTCACTTATTGCTAATGAATGATTTTCTATGGACTACTTTCTTTATCTTCTCTGAGAAGACGCTATTCGTCCTATAACTACTCGTACTATTATGGAATATGCAGTGCTCCGAAAAGTTAAATTTTCATTGGGCATTTTACTCGATTAAATGAAATTGGAATTACGCCCTTTGCATGCACAAAATACACTTATGCGAGCGAAGTTGACATTTCCAGCGAGAATAATAAATTTTTCACAGATTTTTGCGGGTACTGGTATATTATATTCAATAATTATTAGTTGGGAAAGACGTCCTCTCACTAGTATAGGCTATTTTCTTATGTATATTAAGTTCAGTTTTAGTATTGAAAACTGTTATTATGTAAATATAATTCAATTTTAATGCATCATTATGCTGTGTAGGATCGAATCATTAATGATTACTCTGCAATATCTTCTTGCTGTTCTATTCAGATTCCTGGAATTAGGTAGCTAATTCAATAAAAATCCATCCCAACCGTACGGGAACTATCAGAGGCGAACTAATTGGCCTGCGCTGACGCGTGTCTACGTTTGCAAATCAGATAAAAATGGCACTCCCCAACTTGAGCCGAGGAAGAGGTCCTTGAGTGCGGTCGCACTTACGGGAGCATAACCAGGTTTCCTCGTCGCCATTTGCGGTCGGAGCAAGGAGTAGTCTTGACGGGCTCACGCAAAAGCCTTGGGTAATCACTGCACACCCACGCACGCGTGTTCCGTGATCCGACAAGCTCAATCGCCCGTGATAAGCCCCGTGCTTTCAAGGAAACGACGTACGGAGAGACCCCTCGCACGCAACCTAATGGCGGAGAGGGGCGTTGGAACCCTGAGACTGTCATGAAGGGGATGCGGGGGACGAGATGGGTTGGGGGTGGAGTTTGTCACCCTGATCCCTGAACCCTTACCCCTCGGAAAAGCTCAAACTCCTTAGTCCGCTCCTTATTTTCTCCCCTTCGCTCGGCGGAATCCGCAAATTTTGCGCGCGCACAAAATCCTTCTTGCCAGGGAGAACCTTTTAGCATCTCGACCCTTACCCTGGGTGATCCAGAACATTGTTAACCACATTTACTAACTCATTTTTGAGATGTAACAGCCATAGAGTGATTTTAAAATGAATATTTAAAATTATGCCACGACCGCCGCGAATTAGATCCAAGAGAGAAGTTGGAAATTTAAAAAAAAATTATTAACCAGGACAACACTCTCATAGAGGAATATCTTTTCCCATTCTTTTCCACAATTTTGGCGTCCGTTTCAAAATTCCTCTCTACTTCCGTTAGGCAAATAGGCTACAGTGCGCTATTTCAAAAATGATATTATATGACTGCATGTATTAAAGTAAAATGCAAAATATATTTTGCAGAACTTCAATTCCTCGCAAAATTTCGTTCAATTATGCGAGGGAGAGATGAAATTTTGCGCGCCCGCGGAGTTCCTCTTGCCAAAAAGATCCTTTGATTAATACTAAGACTGAATATTTTAGTGATAAAATTTCATGAATAATTTTATACGTTTATAGACATTAACACTAAATCTTTGTGACTATAAAACGTTTCTGCGTTATCCTGTACATGCCTTTAAGTAATAGAATTTATATAGAATAATATTTAGCAAAATAATAGTTTTTTTGCACTCTTTTGGATTTGTTTCCAAGTTTAACAGTTTTGATGTAACCCCAGCCTCGAGGGTCCTTCAGATGCATCTTACACCCAATTATTATCGCAATAGCTGAATTAGATTCGTTCTGTGCCTATGCATATAAAAATGTTTTGAAACCTTAACTTACAGGCCAAAAACGTATTATCTCATTGATTAAGATTGGATGAGCAAAATAAATCATTGGTTAGAACTCATTTTTTGATTTTAAATGACTAATAATTATTAATTGACTAAAAAGTTAACATGAAATTAATAAATGAAAATGTTAAATGACTAATAAGTATTAATTGCAATTAATTTAGACTTCTTTTCGAGGAAATCCACTAATTCGCACACAAACTTCTCTCAGACTTCCCAAAGGGACCCTTTTCAGCAAAACCCACCCCTTACTTTGGACGATCCAAACCCCATCTTAACACCCTATCTCGCCGTCTTAGCTCAATCCTTGAGGACCCTTTTCAAGCCTCTCCCTTACACCCTTCCCTCCGTCCCTCCCTTGCCTTAATCTCTCCCTACATCTCACTCCCGTCTTCGTCATCCGCTATTCTCACCCTCTTCTTTCCCTTATCCTCCCCCATTACCTTCCGTTCAGCCTCTTCCAAACGTTCCTGTAGTGCCTCGACATCCCACAGCCGCCATACTTTCCCCCTCATTAACCCACCCTTGAAGATTACCCCTTTCTCACCCTAACTCCACCTTCTTATTCGCCCTCCAACCCCTTCCCATGCGATGCCTTCGTTATTCCGCCTTACCCCCTATGAGTGTGCGACCCTTGAGAAGGGAGGATCTTCATCCCCCTTGTACGCTTGCGATTCCTGTGCTCCACCCCATGTTTTGCTTTCTTCCGTGCGAATATTATCTGAAAGAAATTAAGGTGGCAAGTTTGCATTTTTAATATTGAAAACCAAATGTTTTTTGCTCATGCTGTTAAAGGAGCTGCCGCCCTTGAGAAGGGGGGATCTTTCATCCCCCTAGCAGACTTGCGATTCCGCTGCTCCATGACGTGTTTTTCTTTCTTCCGTGCGATTTTTGCCGGAAGAATTTAAGGTGGTGGGATCATGTTTGTAGAATAAAAAAATAGTATTTTCACAAGCTGCTGAAGGAACTGCTTATCTTTAGAAGGGAGGATTTTTATCCCCTTTCTGCATTCGCAATTCCGATGTTTTCACCCTGTATATTGCTTTCTTCCGTAGGAATGTTGCTTGAAAAAATTAAGGTGGCTGGTTCGAATCTGCACGAATCAAAACAAATGGTTATTGCACACGCTGTTAAAGGCACTAAAGCATTGACATGCGAAGGTGAAGGAGTTCTGCCGCTCAGGTAACCGAGTAACCAACTCTTCCATCGTATTCGCTGCCAACCCTTCCTTCAATCCCCCTGTTATATTTTCGTTATTCCGCCTTGCCCCCATGAGTGTGCCACTCTCGAGAAGGGAGGTTCTTCATCCCCCTTGCACACTTGCAATTCCGGTTTTCCACACTGTGTTTTGCTTTCTTCCTAGCAAATATATCTTGAAAATTTAAGGTGGCAGGTTTGCGTCTGCAAGAAACAGAGAGCTTGTGTTCATATTACGAAAGAAACTAAAGCATTGACATGAGAGGGTGAAGGAGTTATGCCGCGTAGGTAGCAATAATGGACGAAGCCAGGAGGAAATAGTAAAAAGAATAGCCCAAGAGAAGAAGGTATTCCTAAAAAAGGAGTCTTCTTGAAGCTGATAATTTAAGCTTTGAAGATGGAAGGCAATTTATGACTTACATTTGCACTTGCATACTTATTTATGATTGTGGGGCATGGATGATAACATCAGCGGAGAAATCGAGGTTGGAGGCTTTCGAAATAGGTGTTATAGAAGAATGATTTGGATAATTTGGATAGATCTTGTGGAAAATATAGAACGGAAAGCTTATTTTTGTGTCCGTAACCGTCCGCAAATCCGTCCAGAAAAGCGAAATAGGAATTTTTCCCGGAAACGACGTAGTTTTCATCTTTGAGGCTTCTTTATTAAAAGTATTAGAAAGTGGCTAATTAATTAATATTTCGAGTTCTTTGCCGCGTTAATTGTCTGGTTGGTGACTGCAGTTATGATGCATAACACTGCTGCCGATCATTCTATAGATCTGGAGATGCAATTGTTTTATATAAACCTTGGAACTTCAAAATAAAGAATTTTATGGTGTTTTTAGTTTCATGTATACTTAGATGCTTATTTATTCCATAGCGCATCATATTCGTATATCCTGATATTCAATCTAATGGTGTTGTGCACACGCGCTGCTCATTGCATAGAATCTAGGATACAAATAAAATTGAAACTGTGCATGAAATTGGAACAATGTTTAAGTGATGCTGATAGCGCTATGCTATGATGCGTATGTTAGTATTTTTTGCTTGCGCGCTCATATTTTTTTATCTCATAGATAAATTGCTCAGTATTGAGGGCTTTTTTGGTGAGATATCGGCATTGGCAAAAAATGCTTTTCTACAATGCTTGTTGACGCATTTTTTATAGGTTTAATTCAAATTACACCTTCAGATGAGTAAACGGGTTATGTATTTGTCCAATTTTTGATATAGAATGATAGAATAAATTGTAATTCATTGAAATATGAATCTGTTATTCCTTTGTTAAGATTAGATTTCGGAATGAATTGAAGACCCGTACTGAAATAAAAACTTTAATTTGTCAGTTTAGGAGGAATTTTAATGTAAAAACGTAGTTAAGATTATTAGGATATCATTAGTTTAAGCGGACGATTCCTTTTTTAGAGGAATTAAAAGTTCAATGTATAATTTTTGGATGCTTATGTAATTTTTTTATTGCCATTTGTCGCCATCTGGCTTGAAGATATTCTGTGCGGCTATATTTTGCGTATTGTTTAAACTTAGACATCTTCCGAAGGGATTTGTAGAGTAAAATAGAAATCTCTCTGTGATATGAACTGGGGCCGTAGTGTGAGAATGGGTACGAAGAGTTAAGATGGGATGGATAGAACACTTCCAGATGTTTGTTCATCTGCAGATATCTATTCTTATCTACGAATGGACTGGTTGCATTGGACTGCCCACCATTCCTTTTGTGAAAGAAGCAGACTCGCACAAAATATCTTTGCAGATAAAAGTCATCTATCCACTCACGATGTCTTCGAAAAGAATAGTAACACTCGACCTAATGTTTCCTTCTCTATATCCACTTGAAATAAAATGCGTTGGCCTTCTTCTACTTTGTTCTCTATGTCCCGTCACCTTCTCCTCCTCCTGCAGCATGTTTATTTATTCACTGCCTACTTTCGTCTATTCTTTCAACTCACCATGGCTGCATTGTCTTTCGCAGTATTCCTCCTACTCATTTTTGTGCATTGAAGTACTTCCTGTCGATCTGGCGCAGGGACGAGCAGTGGCGGATCTACGGGGGGAGGGGGCTGAGGGGGCTATCCCCCCCCTTGGGTATCCAATTTACACTTGATAGAATGGTAATTTTTTCTGACCCCCACTAATGCTGGAATTTCCAACCCCTGTTATTTCTAACCCCCCTTGTCCCTATCCTGGATCCGCCACTGGGGACGAGTATCAAGACTTTCGAGTGCATTAGTTGTACGCAGATACTATGAATGGTGAGATGGAAGGTGGAGTCCTGTATCTATCTCCCTCTCTTTTTCAACTTCATGATACTTGAATTAGGATTTCTTACTTGAGCTTTCGGCGATTTTTCAACTTTTTTAATTTATTAACTTCATTATGAGAAAAATTTTGCGAGTTTAGTGTAACTGAGGTGTCATTAAAGTTTATTTGTAACTTTTTAATTGAAAAACAATTATATCCATATTTATGGGTTTATAATGAATAGAACCGTTTAAAAACCGCATTGGATTTCATAATTGAACCGAAGAATGCACGTAAATATTGACCTCGTAGATTTATTGCGATTAGAGGTTCTTATCAATGTAAATATCGATTTTATATTCCTTCACATTCCTGAGTTAATTAATGTACCTTTACACAATTCACAGTCATAATCATAGAATAATATAATCAGGTAGAAAGAAAATGACCACATAAAAACGGAATTCGATGTATAAAAAGCCTGCATTGCTATTAAAAAAATAAGGAATTGATGCGATGTGCGAGATCTTATGTGTGGAGTGAGGGAACCAGTAGAACTCCTTGAACAAATAGTTTGAAGGGGATTTGAATCATCATGTGAGGTGTAAAAAATGCACCTCCTCTGGGCTCTATGTTAGGGATGTATCTTTTTCTATCTGGTGCATTCAGCCTTTATAGCGCTCAATATACGTGTGCACCTGTATAGTTTATAGAGATTGTACGTTTACGAGTGTGTTGGCCCGTAGAATTGTACTATAGTTCAGTTATGAGTTCTCCTTGAAGGTTTGCATCTGTACCAGGGGTCAGACACCTTCAAATCAGGGGCCGCGTGCCCTGGGTTAAATGAAAATCAATTCTTTCCGTGAAACTTTTATCTGAAGCATAGTTTTTGAAAATATAGCGCGATCACCAACCAGTGAAACCTGATTATTTTTTTTACTCTGAAATTATGATATTTATAAATGAAAGATTGCGCTTAGTAGCAGAATTATGTCTAATAAGCATTACATTTCTAATTCTTACAGTTGTGAAATATATCGATGTGAAATACATTGATATAAATACATTGGAAATGAGACCGTCGAGAAGAACCGACCTTATTGTTAATCTTCCCAGCAGCAGGGGTGCAGGCTCATTAAAAATATTGCGGGGGCCCACACTGTGGGTCTTGCCCCAGGAAGTTTTGTAAATAGCGAGTTTTAAAGTTTTTCAAATGATTTTAGAGGAATTATGTGATCAATATTAGAACCCTGAAACCTCGACTCTCGATAACTAGACACTCCGGGGAAAATCGGCAATCCTGACACATTTTTACCTCACCCCCCATAGCAAATTTTTCAGGGGGCTCGGGACCCCTTTGACCCCATGGAGTCCGCGTCACTGGCCAGTAGTAACATTGATACTCTACAAATAGTAAGGATTATTCACTGACGGAAACGTATATATAATTTTTCTTATTATTCACTTTGTCTCATTTGTAAGTGCAAACATCATTCTATGCATGAACGCTATTACTGAGAAACCTCTAGGGTCAAAGTATTCAAATATGATTTAAACAAAATTGAAAACCTTTTTTTTTTTGGAATCCTATGAGTTATTCTGTATTAAATTGAACGGACGAAAAAGCAGTCACTTTAAAAAAAATATGGGTTTCGTACGAGAAAATATGTGTACCATGATATTGCACTTAAGGTTGTGCTCTGTTTGTAGAAACGTGCGAATTGAATCTGATGCACGATATTCATTCCCATCCCAGTTTGAGGAAAAATAACGCTCTTTGATGTCTTCAAAAGGGAAGGGACATTGAATACGTCTGTATTGAATTGAAAAACTCTACTTTTTCCTCGTGTATTTTTTAAGCGCTCGCGTGTTATTTGAGAATGCCAGGATCGAAAATCTTTTTTTCCCGCACAGTTCTTCGATCGTCTTGGCGGTATTGATTAGCATTAATTAAAATCTGACCCTTTGATTTACAGATCGATTGGTTACTATTTAATTGGACTTAATTATGAAAAGAAATATTGATGAAAAAACCAACATCATAGATGAGTGATTCTTGCCTTTCCTTGTGCATGGCCAGTGGCTACTAAAAACTAACATTTTCTTCCATCAAAATCATGGTTACACTAGCATTTTTTGAAAGCTTTTCCCGGTTAATTTTGTCTTATTTTTACTTACTAGGGTATCCAAAATAATTCCCATAATTTATTATATACGAAGCGTGTTTTTACAATAGAATAATATTGGTTAATTTGATCGATATTTTTCCATTATTTTCATTTTCTTGTCTCAATTTTTACGTTAGATGCGTAAATAATTGTGATTTGAATTGAGAAACATTTGTGCCATTTATCGTGCAGATGCATTTTGTTGAAACGTGGGAATTGAAAATTTTGCAATATCATTACTTCATTCACAGTCTGGAAAAGAAGTGATGCTGTCTTGGATATCCTCAAAGGAGGCCGTGGGTGCATCTGTATGGAATATAAAATACCCAATCTCTTTTTTCCCCGTGTATTTTTGGAACGCTCGCAGGTGTTTGAGTATGGAAGGCTGAAGAACCTCCTTCTTCCATTGGGTTCGCCGGGGTGGTGTTGATCAATGACAATAATATTGTGAATCTTTGATGTGGAAACTGGTAACTGATGCACGACTGCTAGGTAATTGTCAAATTGGAAGTATAAATTTAGATTATCCCGCCTCACGCATACATGATGGCATTCTGTGGATGGTAGCTGGAAATTAAATAACCTTCCGTCAAAATTATGCATAAGATAACATTTTGATAACTATCTATATTAGTTTAACTTTCTTTTTTAATGTTTTTTTAATTTTTAAATTAGTTAGTATGTGTCTAAAACATTATTCGTCTCTTGTATCTGACACAAAGTATTGTTTACGAGAAAAATTTCGTGAATGCAACCAAAATGTTTTTAAAAGTTTAATCATTCACTTGTCATTCTGGAAATAGACACTCAAACTAGGATGGGTATTGAATTTTTTTAGAAAAAGTGCAAGCGAAGTATCACACAACTCCATTCGTAGCTATACATTACAAGAAGGAATTCACGAGTTGAAAATTTTGTATGATTCTCACTTTATTCTCAGCATGGCGGAGGAGTGGTACTCTTTGGGAATTCCTCAAAGGAAAGAGACATTGGGCACATCTGTATTGAATATGAAAAAAAGATATATCTCTCTTTTTTTCCGCGTTTATTTTTGGAACGCTCACGACTGTTTGGGAATGGGAGGCCTCTTTCTCCCACTGAGTTCTTCGATCGCTTGGGCCGTGGTGTTGAGCAGCGTGAAGAGGGAGTCGGGGATGGAGAAGAGAGATGTTGGATAGGGTTGGTGCCCTTGGCGGATGCAAGGAGGAGGGTAAAGTGTGAAAGGGTACTGCCGGATGAGAAAAAAGGGTTCCGTCAGTGCCGCGCGGAATATATATCTGTGTTTATTTTTAGCTCTCGGATATAAAACCGTATGATGGGGGAGAGGGAGGGGAGTTGCCACAAACCATCGATGACGCAAGGGAAGGCCATTCATTAACCCCGCGCGGATTCCTGCAGTCTCTTGTTTTTATTTTTTTTACCCTTACGTTATCTCTTTACTTGCGTATTCGAATCCTGGGCAGGTCGCTGCAGGTTTATGAAAGGGAATGAGGATTCTGAAACTATAAAGAGCGTAAGACCTCCAGTAATTCACACCATATTTTCACGGCACCGCTGTTTTTCAATTATTTTCCCAGTTTTTCCATTTCCTTCCTTGTAATATACTTTTCTTTATCGCATTTTTTGCGATATTTATCGTAAAGTTTACTTTCGGTCGACTTCATCTTTGTATTTATACCAACGCTGACTTTTGCAGTTACGCTGACTATGATTATGTGTATGATGACATAAAATTTGTCGTATCCTCCTCGGTCCTGGCATGTTGTATACAATATATCGGCGTTTGAAAATTTTCCGTGATATGTGGTTATTGCAGCAATTTCAGTGCTTCCTGACAGATGACAGTATCATACAAAAGCATGATACACAAAAGTTGCTAGTGTTGTTTTTTAACATCAAATGAATAAGAAAACATGAAATTCAAACCAAAAGTAACGGCAGATATGCACCGGGAATGAGGACGTTAAGTACCACGTTTCCATAACAGTGATTTCTGCCATCTTCTTCCTCGTGTATTAGTCTTCGGATACCTGACATCTATTGATCTTCTTTATTTTCCCTATACAATCCTCTGCATCGCTGTATTAGAAGTCTGGGCAGGTCACAGCGGATTTAATATGTAGAATGAAGATTTGTAATTTAAAAAGTGTTAATTTGATCGCGTCATTCACCACGTGTCCAGGTCACTGAAGTAATTTTTTCTTCAGTACCTTTCTTTGACGTGATAGCAGTTTATATTCCGTCCTTTTTATTCCCGCATTGGAACCTGGGCTAGGCTTTGCTGGTTTTAAAAGAGAATGAAAATTCAGAATGTGAAAAAAGCGTAACTTTCAAAGAATGGAAAGCTTTCAGTCGTATACCGCGTTTTCATGTCGCTGAGCTTTTACCTTCCTCCTTGTTTTTTTCTCATTCGGATTTTTGCAGTCACTTTTTTTTATTTCCCCACTTCCATTCATCCTATCTTCACATTTAAATCCTCGGCAGTTTTCTGCGGGTCTATGTAATGGAATGAAGATTCAGAATGTAAAAAGAGCGTAGGAAGTTCGTTTTCATGCTGCTGAATTCTTTTGCTTATTCTCTTTGTTATATGTATTTTTTTTTACTTTGTTCTGATATCATCAGTCTTTGAAATCACTCTTCCCCCTGTTTTTCTGGTATTCAAGTCTTGTGGCGGGACCTGTGGGATCAAAAGGGAATGAAGCTTTAAAATATATAAAGGACGTAAATTCAGAGTATGAATTACGTTGGAATTCTTGAAGTATCTTCTTTCCCTTACCTTACCTTTATATCCGTTATGAAATCCTTAGCAGGGAGCTGCGGGTTGATGAAAGAGAATGTAGGTAACGTAAAAAGAGCTTACGGTCTTAAGTTATCTTCGGAGTTTTAGTGTCACTGACGTAATTTCTCATCTCTTTGTCACTTTTTATTCATTTTTATTTTATATCATCTATTGTTCATGACCTTTTTACTTTATCTTATTCACTTAAGACCATTTAGAATGACTCTTCCACTTACAGAAATGAAAGTGAAGAACGAAGATGACGTGAACTTAGGTCACCATTGGGGGTCGACTTAGACAGTATAAAATCTTCTATGAATGGATGGTAGGGTATTCCGAAATACCTCAAACAGTAAATTTTGAACAAATTATAACACGGGCATATAGGAAAGATTTAGTTACCATTTCTCACTTACCTGGTCCCAAACAAGCCATTCAGAGATTTTTTGCTGAAGCTCGCCATCAAACGTGGATTTAGCCACTTCGTGGCAAGACGAATCGGGACGCCCGACGTGGGCCACTATAAAACAAGACCGCAAGAGCTATGAATGCTCTTTCTTAAAAAAGTATACAATCTATCGGGCTGATTCCGCTACTAATTCAAATATTCTACAGATTACCAGAGGCCCTTCCTCAACAGGGATATTAGTGAACCTTTTTTTTTTAAACAGCCAACTCCAACTTGACCTACCGACCCATAATTCCTCGGTGGCAGCAACCTTGGCCCGTTAGTGTTGATCCAACCGCGATAGCTATTTTTTTTCTAAAAAAACCCGTGGAATGTGAAATTTTAGAATCTAATCCGAGGAAAAATAAACTGAGACACACTACTACGACTTCAAACGAATTCAATTGACTTTTCTTCCCTAGTGGAACAGAAGGAAATATTGAAAAGTACATAAAATATCTATCATACTTACATTAATTACACTAAGCATTTAATCAGAGAAAAAACTTTCTTAGTAAATGTTTTCGATTTAAGACCAAAACCATTCATCGGTGTTTATACTGAACTTCTATTAAAAAATTTTCCTACCTGTGGGCCACAAAATGATGTGTGTGTGAATGTACGTGGCTGAGATAGTTTTGCAGATGTGTGTTTTTTAAATAAAAACATATAAGTCATGTTTTGGGTCATGTTTTGTAACCTAGATACTTCAATCACAATCCAATGCTAATAACCTCGAATTTTATACATGCCAATGAGCTTCCTTTCCATATGATCACGGTATTTACATTTTTATATCACTAAAGTTTCAAAATATTCTATTTATAAGGCTTGATAATGGTAAAGATAAAGTTCCATGCTCTAAGAAATATAATTAATAGTGCGGGCGTAACTTGGTGGGAATCCTTTATCGGAGGAGTTGAAGGGACAAAATCTTTGTTTTTCCACATGTTGAATTATTCTGTCCAACCATGGTAACCAGCAGCACCCGAAAAACTTCCCTCTCTTTTTTTTAACGCAATATAATGATGACTAAGTTCTAGCAACAAGTATCTCAAAATTTGGCCGACCTCAGTCAATACTGTAAATACTGTTAGTAAACAATAAAATTCAAGCATAAAAAACTCTTTATTTGCAAACGTATGCTTCTTTTTCTGCTTTATGTATTTTTGGTTGTTAATTTCAATTAAAGTTGTCTACAATTGAAAAAATAAGTCTTGTTTCTGCTCTCCTGAGAAGTTTCCATTTTTGAGATACGTGTTGTTAGAACTTAGCCATTGATATACTGCTTAATTCACCTCTACTCCTCATCTTGAATGTGTTACTTTTTTACGTAACCATGGTCGGGAAGAATAAGAATTCATTCATTGAGAAAGGTGGTCAATAAAATAGGTATTCTATTCACCATGCGGAAAAAGCAAAGTTTTTATTTCTTCAATTCCTCTAAGATATAGTAAAAAATATTATTTATTAGAATGCTGCAGCCTCGAAGAATTAAGCGCTTGTATTCTTGCCTTCACTTTCGTTTTTCTTCTTTCCAATGACTCCGTGATCATCGCCTTTGACCGTCCGATCGAAGAAAGGCAGGGCACACAGAGGATAGGAGTCTAAATTGTAGAAGAAGGCAAGAGGTCCGAGTCTTCTGAATCATTTGCAGTAACTCCGCATTCCTGATTATATCTTCCGCTCCGCACAACCTCCACCCGTGCCTCCTTATTAAAGAGGAGATGGGGTTCTGCACCACGGAATGACGTCATAAGCTTAAAGTCACTGCTAAGCGCTCCAGCCATCCTCGCACGAGTATGCTTTGACGTCTCCGCAAAGCTGCCGAGTCACGTCCCCGATGGATTTGTTACAATACCATTTTAGTATCAGTAATCCATGGTGCATATTTTTTTCGGTTGTATACATTGCTGGGTTAATTGGATTTATACAGGACTAGATAACCCGTGTGAAAATTCCGAACTTCGGCGCTACCAAGAATTAAGTATGTTATGGAAACGGTGTAATTGGGTTTAAAATATAGAAGGAGGTGTATCATAAAGTACTTTCTTTATACTTGTTTCCTTGCAAAAATAGACAGAAAATAATAGTATTAACAGGCAAGTGAGTTTGGTACCATTGGGAGAAAATTTTTTGGTCTGTAACTTTTTGGTCAAGGGTTTTATTATCATGAGTTTTGAAACCTTTTAATGAAGTTTAGAATTACAAAATGTGTGGAGTCGATATTCGAAAATTTTTAGTCAAATTAGTGAAATTTCAGAATGTGTTGTTCGTCAGAAGAAGGTGCCTCATTTGTCACTGTAGATGCAGTATTAACGGAACATATATATGATGATAGAAAAATACGTTTCTGTAATACTATGTATGATGTTTCAGAAGGAATCTGTAATACTTCAGGAGTTGGTAGGAGAGAGAATAAAAAAAAATTTTGTCCTATAAACATGACTTCGTAACTCCTTAGTTACTGAGCTATGGCAACGACAACATTTTTTTATACACTTTGCAGTTATCATGAAAACGGGGTCTTTTATAACGGGTATCCAGCCTTTTCGACATTTTACTTAGTACTATGGATTTTTAGGGACATTAAATAATTAAGCTTGGACGAAAATGTGCGATGGTAATTTTCAGAAACCTTGTGCATAAATTAAACGAGAATTTTGAGCGAGAAATAACAGTGCAATTGCCCAGTCTAACCCATTTTGAGATTAATTGTTTCAGCGTTATCATAAAAGAATGGTACAGTTTCAGTGGTAGATATTAGGGACAGGGTGGCAGAGATTTATCAGAGGCTGCCCAATCCCTGCTTGAGTGCCTTAAGGAGGTCACTTCAAGTGTAGCACATCGTCCGTCGGATAGGAGCCGTGGTCCCCTTGGCGCTTTTCGTTAGGAGTAGGCTAATGCCGACGCCGTGTTTCTCTCATGTTGAGTAAATATGGGCTCACACATTGAAAGTTATTGCCTATGTACCTAAAAAGAACTGTTTGAGAGAGTATATTCGAAAAATATAAAACAAACTGTAAGGACCTAATTATTCTTTCAATAGCATCATTCTCTCATTTGATACTGTGTATTATATTCACTTGTAAGTAATAAAAACATTGCTTCATTTATACCTGTGGCAACTCGAAAATTTACATATTTTATTTTTAAATCCACATGATAAGTCCACAGCTTCAACAATTTAGCCTACGTTTTCGTAAAATAGCGTTTCATAACAGAGATTCATATGAAGATTGAGGTATCCATGGGTCAAGGAGTTTGAATTGTAAAGGTAGTTCTGAGTCACTACAGTAAAAAACGATGGGCATATGCATCTTTATCAATATGGGATAGGTGGTAGAACTGATTAAATTTTCATGCCATTTTTCAATATCTTTAGATTGTTGAACTGTAATGACTCAGTAGTGTTATTGCAAAAGGATTCAATATTGTCGGAATGTAGGTTAATTTTTTTCTGTAGAATTATCTTACTTAACTTAAATTGCTGTTTTTATTTAAAAGTTAAGCTGTCTATTACTCATTTTGCAGCATCAAATTATTCTCCAACATTGAAATTTTTACCTTGAAAGTAGGCAACCTAAGCACGAATAATAAATATTAAACAGTTAGCCATTGTGAACTAACTATTGGTTAACTAATTTTCAGTCGAATTAATTACTTGTTGGTCCTAGATGATTTTGCGAATATAATTCGTGTGGAAATTACAGCTACCAATGTAATTAAAGCTTGCGATTTTTGTTGATGAAATCTTCTCGGGAAATGCAGAACCAAATCCTTCTTGCGTTTTTTGTCCACGATGGAATTCATCAGGAGGAAATCGTTCGACTTAGCCGGGATACGTAAAATTCAGACTTGTTTTTTTTCCAAACAGTACGTTAGCGTCCAGTACAGGAGATGGAAATCATGCTTGTTAGGCCACTGACGGAAATATTAACCCTACTTAGTCGTTCATCATCGACGGACGTTTGCCAAATTACTGCCTGGAGGGACCCGTGCTCTTGATTGCGCACGCAGCTTGCTGCTGCATGCAGTAATTTGGTAATTTATACAAGTAATTTGGGTGGCTTCGATGCTGACATTTACTACTTCATCACTGTGTATGATTTGTAGTTTAAGCGTCAAATCCGTTATGATTGCCCATGGTCAGGTATCCTCCAAGGCCGGGAAAAATGAAAACTCTGAAAAATTAATTTCAGCCCGGGATTAAAATATTATTTTCACAGATCCTTAGGGACCTTCGCATGTGAAAGGAGGCTTTATGTCAGGAAGCTCTCTTCACTCCCTAATGAACTCGTTTCGCTGTGAAAACGTTTATCATTCTTTTGTGTGAGCGGGGAAAGAATATTTCCTTGAATAATTCACTAGATGTGAATTCGTGATGCAAGTGCAGTTAGTCAGTTTATGTAAATACGATAGTTCAGGAGGCTTGTAGACGGTGTAAAGATGCCCATTTTGTTGGAGGAAATTGTATTCCCTTATCAAAACGTAACGGAATACTTGTAGGGTAGGAGCATTCTCTGATGACCTAATCCATTTTTGGCATCATTTCTCCTGCGATAGAGGGTACATTTTTTATAATTGCCATCTCTGACTTTTCATATCACTTCTGTATTTTTATGGTTCATATCAAGAATAAAGACCATTGTTTTCATCAGAAAAATATTCAAAACTATCTTTATTCTTGTATTTTATGCGCACTGTTCATTGAGAAAGGTGGTCAATAAAATACGTATTCTATTCTGCTTTTTACTTTCCGTGGCATATTTTTCCTTATAATTTTCAACACCTGTCTATCTGACTCATCCAGGTACGCATTTATTATGTGTTGATACAAATAAAATGCTGCAAACCTGTTAACGATTAAAATACGTGTCTGAAAAATGAACACAATACGCTCAAAACACTTGGAATTGATTGATACCTACAAGTGAGTGACTTATATCTCTAGTTGATGCTTATTGCAATTGGAAACTAAATATTTCTATATGTAGGTTACATGGGTAGAAAACAGTCTAAGTTTAAATATATTAGCGAAAGAGCTATAACTGACTCTACTATTAACTATGTTGAAATGAATATGAATTCAGTTGACAATAAAGTGCTGTATGTTATTGAAATGTTTGTAGTCTCAAAGCTGATGATGGACATTATGCGAAACACCTGATTGAAATAAATTGTTAGGGAACTTTTCTGATATCTAGAGAGTGTATGCCTGTAGTGATTCAGACAAAATGCTGGATTGAAAAGATTGCAAATGGTAGATGACACATTCAGCCCACGCCAAGTCACCTACATAAAAATGGCATAATTTCCGAGGAAGGGGATATTTTTCCCTTTACAACCCCCAACTTTTACGGAGTTTATTGGGGAAATCCAATGGCATTATCTTTGATTTGAACCTTGGACCTTTGAGTGAT
Organism: Ischnura elegans; assembly: GCF_921293095.1. Lineage (NCBI taxonomy): Eukaryota > Metazoa > Arthropoda > Insecta > Odonata > Coenagrionidae > Ischnura > Ischnura elegans. The sequence goes on from NC_060257.1 coordinate 20,256,767, forward strand.
ATTGAGGCGTTGATTCAAAGGAAATAGAAGGCAAGCAAGGTTAAGGGGTCTCTAAATGAGACATGATGGTAGATTGAACTAATGGTTATCCTAGTGTTTGACCTGTATGAGAAGGTGTACATCGAGAAGGTGTACGTTGAACCTTAATGAATATGGCTAAAAAATTTAATTGGTTAGTTCTAGCATAAATTTCACACTAGTCACCATCATATTTGCATCATGTCGTTCATTTTATCATAAGATTTTATTTAAACGGAAATGAGTGTAATGTCATAGTTCATCAAATTCTAGGAGATTCTGATATCTCAATCAAACATACTACCAATAGGCTATCAAGCTATTAACTAATATAATCATAAAAAAATGCGTATATTTCGACATACAATTTTGACCAAACTATGTTATCAAGGAAAACTAGAGAGATGAATTTTTCCTCCCGTAATTTCGCTATCGCATGGCAAACTAATTAAGGTGGGCTTTGGATGCGCTCCTACCTCCGTGTGGGAGACACGTTAAGAAATATTTGCTGATTAATGGAAAGAATCCATTAGGGGAGATGTGTGTGTTTCTCGTCATCGCGTACGTGCCACGAACGTCGTGTGGAAAAACAAAAGAAAAGCGGGGGAAAGCGTATTAAAAGGGCTCATACACACGCCTCGCCCGAATTCCGAGAATTCGTTCGCCTCTGTCGTGTGCCTCCGGAGATTAAGAAATTAAATGAACGGAAGAGAGGACGTGAAGCGAGTGAACTACGTGGTGTTGGAGTGAGGGATGGACTCACACGACTGCGTGAGTGATATTGAGGCGTTGATACGGGGGAAATAGAAGGATAGTAAGGTTTAGGGCCCCCATATATGAAACCTGATGGCTGATTGAACGACGATGGTTATCCTACTGTTTTCCCTGTATGAAAAGGTTCGCTGAACCTTCATGGATATGGCTACAAAATTTAATTGATCAATTGCAGCAAATAATTTCGCGTTAGTCATCATCACGTCGTTATTTTCATATTAATAATGCATTTAAACCAAAATGAGAGGGAACAATAAAAGGTTATGTTACCTTTTCACACGATTTATTCAATACGACCGGTTTCGTCGCAGAGGCGACATCATCAGGTACAGAAATCGTTATATTAACAGTTATTTTGTTGTTGTTTATCCGGTTGCTAATACGCGTTGGTAGGGGAGGGTTGCGTAGGGGTTGGAGCGTTACTCAGCTTCAGGGGAATTTTTAAAAGGGGGGAATAGTTGATAAAAATGTTTTCATTTGCCAAAATTCCATTCTTGATATGCTTCCTAATCTCCAACTCCTCCAAGCAGTCTATCCTTCCTTAGTTGGAGATTAGGAAGCACATCAAGAATGGAATTTTAGCGAATGGAAATATTTTTATCAACTATTCCCCCCTCTTGGAAATTCCCCTGAAGCTGAGTAACGCTCCAACCCCAACGCAACCCTCCCCTATCAACCCGTATTAGCAACCGGATAAACAACAACAAAATAACTGTTAATATAACGATTTCTGTACCTGATGATGTCGCCTCTGCGACGAAACCGGTCGTATTGAATATATCGTGTGAAAAAGTACCATAACTTTTTATTGTTCAGAATGGATTTTCACAAAGTGAGGCCAGAAACAATGGAGTTTATTCAAAATGAGAATAATGATTTATTTTACACAATGAAATCACTTAGTCTGTATCCCATACTTTTTTATTTCCACCGAGCTTTCTTTCAGGACGTATGAAATTTTCAAAGTGCATCATTCTGGGAGCCAAGACTGAATGATTTCAGCATGTTATTAACAATTTATACAGTATTATGCCGGAAAATCTATCTTTTATCCATAACGATTTAGTTCAAGAAATTCTATTAGGTTCAAATGAATAAATACCATGGAGTTATTGAGAAACTTATTTGATAGCATGCTTAGTTTGAATCATAAACACAATTTCTCTCTCTCTGTATTTCACTTATATCGTTCAAATAATTTTGCTTGGAATGGCATTATCGTTTTTTTAAAGGTGTAATTAAATATATACACAAAGAATTTACACAATTTCAAGCTGATTCAACTGAAATGTGAGCTATTTGTATTTAATTGATAGGCTGCGACTTAATCAGAGTATTCATTTTCTTGTAACTTTAAAAGTAATGTATTGAAAAAAGTGGTGGTGATTCCTAATTCATTTCGTCGGTAATTCCATAATAAGTAGAAGAAAAAAAAACTTGAAGTGGCTACACTGATGATATATCAGATAAGATTGAAGGGTTGTTCAGGTGAATGAGTGATATGGAGAGGTTCAAATGGGGTGACAGGCTGATGGGATGGTTTAGACCCCCCCTCCTGGAGATGTGACACTTGATTGCAAGGTGGAAGATTGTTGGTTATCTAAATTTTTCCCTGTTGAACCTTAACAGCAGAAATCATTCCTTTATCTTATTGTCAGTATAAAAACAGCATATTATACTACTTTTATTATATAAGTGAAATTTGCATTCATCTATATTACTATTGCTTAGTTATATACGCCTATGCTTAGAAATCGACTCTTTCATTTCGCAACTATGTACAATAATTAAGTTATTTTACTTTTTAATCCACCGCTAATTTTTATCCTGAATCATTATTTTGCAAGTTTAAATTGTCTCAGGGGAATATGGTGATCGAAAAAAATTGGCTGAAATGCATTTAATTTATATAGCGTTTATATAGTGTAGCTTATTTTTATATTTATAGTTTTTCGTTTACTTTTCCGGTATTGATAGATTGCCAATCGCCGTTGCAGTAGCATCTTACTGTTGATGATTGGTTTCTGGGTTAGTTCGGCGTCGACTCATGTTTAATTAAGCCGGAAACCGAGAGGCAATTCAATCACCGCGGAAGTCTCCGTTATGATAGCATCTTAAAATTGTTTTCATGCTTTTTCGTGTGGCAGATATATTTCAATTAAACAGTTTTTTTAATTAGCCGTTGCCCTTATAATTTCGTCCTTTGATAAAAATCCTGGTGGACGTAATAAAAAATATATTGCCAACCACTCAAGTGTACTAAAAGGTAGTAGACACATCGTTTCAATTAGAAGCGTACTCAGGCTTACGCCAGATATCGGAAAATTTGAGAGATTCCAGGAAGTATCAAGTTGCAGATGAAAATCAGTGAGCGGGATTAAAAGAGAGGAAATGACCGCAAAAAATCATCATCGAGAAACATTTTGCAAAGTTGGCGTATTTTGCATTCCATGCAGCGTATGTTTTGTTAATTTGGGAAAGTTCACTATTTGATGACGAATGATAATGAATTTTTTGTTAAAATCGAAGAATTTATTCTAAAGAGGAAAGAGATTACTGGCGTAGTGGCTCGTAATCAGGGTCTTGTTATGACATATGTTTACTCTGAAAGCTTGCCATTGATTTTCGAGAAAAGCAATGATTTAAAATATGATAATAATATGAACATAATTAGTGCATTAAATTTATTCTCCTGTAATCTTAATATTTATGTAATAGCATGATAAAATAGAACTGATGTTATTTTTCATAATGGAAAGTTTCACATGCTTAAGTCTGAGTGGGCAGCTTTGCATCATATTTCTAATATAACAGTAGATGACTTGTAATGTGTATGGATTTTAGTAGTTAATAATTCTAAAAATTCTTATAGTAATAAGCTTTTACACATTGCTGATAGAAATGGACATGAAAATATCGTGAAGTTCTTCGGCTTTCTGTTATGCGGCAGAGGTGATGACAATAATACGTATATAAATGTACGATGGAAAATATGTAAACATGATGTATAATAATTGAAATGGAGAGTGGATCTTGGAATTCCATTAAATTTGGAACGTGGGAATCCAATAGATGGAGAAAGAAATGTGAGGCACCTTTAAAAAATCGTAATGAGTCTACCATTATAGAGTGAGGCGGGAGCAAGGATGGTGATTGCAGAGGTAATTAAGAGGCATATACGGTGATGGAGATGAAACAATATGGCTCGGCAATTCAAACGAGGAAACTCGAGATAATGCGATAGGCAGGGAGGAGGAGATAGGGCCGAAGTCCATTCCGTGAATGCGTGAACCTGCACGCACGCGCGGTCAGGTCGGCTTTCGTACGTGGCCCGAGGAACACGCAGGGACATCTGATTACTCGCATGTTATACGACCGACAAGGGGGGGAAAGAAATGGGGAATAAATTCGGGCGCCCTTCGGGACAGCACGGTGGCGTTTGTCGCACGCAGTCAAATTATAGCACGTTTATCAGTTCATCTACAATGAAGGCTTTTGTGGAGAAAATTCAGGAAATAAAAAAAATAACAAAGATATTCCTATATTTTTGTAATTTTCAGGATAGCACGTCTTTTCCTGTAATTTTTCGAAATTGTTTACACGAAAAATCCCTCATCATCATTATAAGTCAACAATCCAAATACTGGCTTAACGCAGCTCTCCTATTCGCTAGCCTTTTCATATCGAATATCTGTGCGTTCATAAAGAAATAACGTATTTAATCTCATTTACATCCTTCATAACCTGTCTATTTAACTCATTAGTCCTCTGCCCTCCTTCCCTTCCACATGTTCTTCTGCGATTTCTCTTCTCTGTATTATGTAAGTGTAGGTCCTCCTATCTTCTCCTTATTTTTTTGTGAACTTTTCACTTCTCATTTCTTTCACTCTTCTCAGCACTTTCTCATCACTTCCTCGGTCCATTTTATCTTCATCATTCTTCCTTCATGAAGTCGAAAAGTCATTACAAGCGTTTTTTGAGTGACAACAACTGAAAATGACATACTTTGACTTTGCATGGTCATTTGCTAAGAAAAACTCAAATTTCTCCTCAAATTAACCATTTGTAATAAAGATAGTTTTGCTTAACAAATGGCTTATAGCTAGTTTTAGTCCTTATAAATGGACTTTACAATTGATGCTACGATTAAAAAAATATACATCATAATTTGGTCTGGATAATAATAAGGAATTTTACGCCAAGTTACGTTAATTTTAACAGGGCCACATTGGGACATAGAGGTTCTAGCTAACAGCAGCTATGTTGGCATTGATAAAATATTTAGAAATAATAAAAATAGCCCTTAATTGATTTTCTATCTAAATTAAATTGGAATTTGAGCCTAGCACTCTTCAGCCAGTAGCCCAGATCTCAACCAACTGGGTCACTTCACTCATCTTCTATCTGTCATAAATGTTTACCGGTAGATTTTATTGCTCTTATTTGGAAATAGTGGTATCTCATCATATCACAGTGAATGGTATGAGAGGTCGAAAGATAGTTGCGGTGAGGACTGCAAACAACCGCATGACGAGAGTGATTGGCACGGGGTGTGGCCCGCTCGTGCAAAAGGTTCTGGCGACGCGAAGTGTTGAAGGGAAAAGGAGAAAGCTTTAAGGGAAGACGGATCAGATAAAACAAGAATGGTATGAGGGCCACATGGTTTGAGGAACGGCAGCTTTACTGTCCGTAATAAATGTATAGATTTTCCGAGTTGAGAAAATGCTTAAAAAAACGATACTCTTTAAGCTATATTTATAATGATTCGACTTTATTGGGCGAGATTGTGTTTAGAAAATCTTCCATCTAACCCTTCATCAAACATGAAATATTTTCAGTTTAATACATTGAAAAGTTGCTCTTGTAATTAAATACAGTCAATTGTAGTAAAAGAGACGTAGAAGTACGATTCTAAGAACCAACAAACAAAATTCAAAGTGAGCAAAGTTACACTAACCAAGTATAAAAAGAAGTAAATAAACGTGGCAAAAACGTTAGGATTTCCAATAAGGACTTTTGTTCTTTTTGGAATAAACTCTCAGCAGAAAAATATACCCTTCAGCCAGCAGCACAGTGATCTGCCATATATATGATATTGGTAATTTTACTTTTTTTGTTATATTGCCAGTTTATTAGCATGGTTGAAATTTTTAACCCTGCCAGTTAAATATAGATATTGGTACATCATCTAAAAACGTATCGTTTCTTTAAGTATTTCTAAGTAAACCTTAACTTTAAACATTGGCCAACGCCAAACGTGCCTTAATATCTCTAGCAATTTTAAATATACCATGGAGTAAGGCATTTTTGGCATCATTATTAAGTTTCATACGTCTCTCGGAAATACAACCATTGTTATTGTATTTTATAAGCTACCATTGTCCGTACGAGGTGAATTTTGACAGGGTTATCATTGGCTAGTCTTCTGTATCTTTGTACAAAATTTATAAATTGTTCAGAAATATGCATTGACTTTGTAACAAGTTTTATTTTTTACGCGAGGTAATGAGCGCCAATCGGTTAAAAGAGCGGGTACTATAGTCCCTGTTGCACGCACTGCCTTTCCTTCGGTGTTGGGAAGAGATTGAATTTTCCTGGTTCCACGAGTTGCAAAATCGTTATAAATCTACGTATAGTAGTGAACAATCCATAACGTATGTACAAAGATAAGATATACTTTTGGTACGGAAAGTAAGTCGGTACGACGCTAAGTATTTAAAAACATTCATGGTACAACAATGACTGTTGCGAAAATAATTTATTGCTGTCTGCTAGTTTCAACGGCCAATAGGTATCTACTAGTTTTAAACAAGAGCACGATTTAACGTTTTCGTGGAAATGGCAAAGTATACATTGTTTCTCTGGCCTGACTCCTTAAATGAACAATACTTGACAATACCGTAGTGTGTGCCTCTTTTTATGCGACTAACTCGTCTTCGGTCTCCAAATCCACTCGCTACCTCCAAAACACTTTCCACCTGAAAATTTCCCTGCTTTTTCTCCTCTTAATATCTCATTCATTGCTGAAGTTTCGCCCGCTTGTTTTTCACCTTTCTTTTGTTTTGCTTCACATTCAACACCTCTCTCTTTTTTCATCGTCATAAAGCCTTTCTTCACACACAGACAAGTTCATACACCTAAACTCTTCCTTCATTTCATTCTCATTCCACGTTTTACCCTTTAAATCTTTACAGTAGACTCTGTTTCTCCTCTCTTTCGTGCTTGCAAAGTGGACTCGTGAGGACGCTGTATGCACAAAAGAAGGGAATCCCGTCACGAAAATGACTCTTAAGCGCAATTACTCATTATTGTGCTCTTCGTGTTTTTTTCTCGCGCATTCTCTCATGATTATTGCGTCAGAGTGTTAGAGCCGTATTCTGTAACCGGACTCAATCTTCAGACTTCATTCCATGACGATAGTTCAGATCTGAGACTGAAGTTGAGTTTGAGCTAAAGTTCGTATTTTAGATACTTATTTCAACTGATGGAAGCTGGAGTAAAAGTGGGAGGAATGATGAATTGAAGGTCGAGGATATTCAGGTGTTGATTAGCCAGTCAGCGAGGGGGCTGCAGGCTCTAAAGGATGCGTTAGATAAGCGTTGTGAGAAGTATGGGATGAGGGTTAATCACAAGAAGACCAAGGTAATGCGGCTTTGTAAAGCATCGCGAGGGATGAATGAGACTCAACATAGTGGCAGGTGGGGAAAAATTTCGAGTTTAAGTGAAGACTTCAGTAACGTTCTGGAATGAGGCCTTTAATTTCGACTGCCATGACTGCTCTAAACGGATAAATAATATTTTGAAGTCGTACAATTCAATGCGAGGTCCTGCTACATAGCTTGCGTGCTTAGGCTTAGATTGCTTGAACAATTGATAATATATATCTTTAATATAGTATAATAATATCAAACAAAATCCTCCAAGAGCAAGGTGACCCAGGGAAAGGAACTGGCTCCCTAATCCTCTGTGGTATTCACACTGAGACTGAGTCTTTGTTCGGGGTGAGATCTATCTTTGCCTTTCCAAACCAAACTTCAGGTTGAATCACTGAGTTATCAAGCGATATCCGAAATGTTGAATCTGATATTTGAGCAGAGGCAAATGTAGAAAAAGATATAATGAAAATATTCTAGAAAAATCTTAAAAATTCAATTTAATCGGTATATAGTGCTTTCAGGTGTACCCCTCTTGCAATATGGGTTATTGACCAAATGTTCGCTTCTTGTTCCTTTAATGGTGTAACTTAGAATGTTTTATGCTGCTACATCGCATAAATTATTTCTTTATAGATGTGTATTAGTTCATACTATTTGTGCGTCTTTATGAGGAAACCGTACACCTTGTGTGTGACATTTCGCCCAGGTATATTTATAAGTCGTGGGTTATGGAAAGAATTTCTATTTTATGATTCTGCGTCGTAGGCTCTGGACATTGTTATAAATTGCTAAAATGTTCATTGAGTAGCGCGAAGCCCTTTCAAGATACATTTTCGGTCGAGGATTATTATGGTCTCATCGTATTGGTTTTCCACAAAAATAGCGGTGGTCCGACACTTCCTCATAGCCTCTCCATTCATCCCCTTACAGTATACTTTCTCTTCCTCAAAGAACGAGTGGTTAAAATAAGGTCGGAAAGTAGGAGGGTGCCACTCCCTGTTGGCTGGTGGGAGGTGGGAATTACATGGCTGCCTTCTTGCCGAGCTCCCTCTACGTAGCAAACCAAACAAAACAATAGCATATTCATCAGGGAAATCATTGAAAAAATATAGTATGTAACCATTTGCGCGATTTAGTAGTGTATGCATATTGATGATGAAAATGTTATGACCTTTTTGATAAAATATTTCTTGCATTTTTTGCATATAGACCAGTATTTAAAAAAATAATAATTACTCTTGCTAAAGTTTCGATTAAAGCTTATTTTTGCATGTTCAGGGAATTTAAAAGGTATTTGTGTAAATTACGTGAAGAGGCAAAAAGAATTGTTGCGATACAAGGGCAACAGTTTAAAAACTTCTGATCTATATCCAAAAATAACCTGATATGAATGCATTTTGTTGAATTTCTAAATTTAGATATTTTATCTAATTTAAGTATACCGAGACTAGTTACGGTAATAACTTAACGGAGTATTCCCCAATACATAAATTATGCGAAAATTCCTCAGAGAAAAAATAGTTATTTATATGTAAAAATAACTTTATATGTATGTATTTTGTGGAATTAGTGTCGTGTGTTTCTTATAGCATAGACGTAAAGTCTAATTTGCTTTGATGATTGCCAAAGAATAGGGTAGTGTGAGTTTAAAGATACATATTTAGCTCAGATACACTTTCTTTTGGAGCGGATAGTGTCATCGGGATAAAGATTCCCTCCCATGTCCATATTATACCATTGATTTTGTTTCCAAATGGAATGCCTGTAATTCTACTCTAGTATTGTGAATTTATTATTTTATTTAACTAAAAAAAATCATTTCTTTTATAGATATTCTGTTATTTTCAATTTTAATGGGATGATAGATGTACTGATGTTAATTTATTAAATTATGTTTTAACCGTGAATTAATTATAGAACAACAAAAATAATAGTCTATAAACTCGTATATAATGACATGTAAATTATCAATTCATTATTGTATATATTAATGAAAAATGGGGAATAAATATACGGAAGATAACCTTCAGTCGAGCCAAATGTAGCTCAGAACTCTTAATGTAAAAAAATATTTTGACCTACTAATATAAATTTTGTGAGTAGGTGTTTCAATCAGTTTAAAAATTAAAGATTCATCAATTTAAAAATAACAAGTTTTTTCATCGATTTGTGACAATAATCAAAAGGTTTGCGAAGAAGATTGTTCGTGGCCTTGGTGAAAAGGCCTCAATTTTTATGAGTATTGGAATTACCGCCAAAGTGAATATTAATCGGCTGAGTATAGTGGCAAGAATTTTTCCCGAATGAAAGAGATTCAGAATCGAATCCTAATCTTGGCCAAAAAATTTATTCGTAACTTTGAATTATTTTCGCGCTGGGAATTTCGGCGTACGAGAATCCTGATATGAAGCGGGTGCTAAGGTTTTTTGTCCGTTTTAATGGCACATTTTAATGAAGAACGTAACGTCAGTTGGGAGGATTCGTTTCATATTTATTTGTTGGTGAAAGGATTTATATCTTGCTATGCAACAATCGATGAAACGAGTTATAATTGTGAGTGATATGAGTATTAATACTTTAGGCAATGTTTTTGAATAATGGAAGGATTGTGAGATGAGATGACTTTATTTCGTTCCAAAGTAACTTTTAGGTAGCGAATAAATACAACAAATATACAGTGAATATGTTGAATTCAAGAAATTACTTCGGATTAATATACTCCTACTCATAATTATTTTACATCATATGTTCAACTCTTCACAATTTTAATAGCGTAGACTTTTACTCAATCGCACTGGAATACTAATTATGCATATGGTCACATATTAACGCACTTGAAGTGGCTTAACACATTGCAGCAGGTGCTAGCTCAAATCATGTATCTACCTGTCGATAACAATGAGCGGTAGACTTAACACAGATCGTAGCCGGCGAGCTTTGTTGGCTAAGGGATATTATTTTGGCGGGGAGTAAAATACCGTTTCCACGCATACCATCCATTTCAGTAGCAGGTATTCGTGGCATTCAAAGGCAGGTTGATGTTTCATCTCCGTCTGCTATTGACACTGTGGCAGCTGCAATAACAGGTTCTCCGAATGAACTTGGGAAACGGCTGGCCCTCTGTTCAGGGAACAGCACTCTGTGTTGCATACACTTGGAGGCCATGAGAATATATCTCAATGAAATATAAGCATCAGTTTTCTAATCAGCATTTATGCTATGAAATATATCATTTTATGCATTTACTCTCAGTTACGCTGCGCTGATACACGATAATTTGTACGTACCATTAGAGAGCATATTATATTCATAGGACATGTATCACTAATCCATTAATGGAATGCTTCAATCAAATGCTTTTACACCCATGAATTTGCTTAATAAACCCATTGAAAATATGTTCATATAAGCCTCTACTAAAATGCATTCATATAATTAAACTATAGGCTTACGTTTTATGAGCATAGATCACATCAATTATAAAATTTGTTTAACATATAGACAGTCTTTTTTGGAATAAGGATATATTTTTTTAATAAAGTTACTTGGAAATTTTATTTTTCTATGGCAATTATTTGCAAAACATATTAATTTCTTTGCCTGTTTAATATGATTTGCAGTAAACACTGACACTAAACTCAAGCATACTAAAAATCTGAAAATTGTCACTATGTCGACATACCCTTTAAAAATCAACAGAGAAAAAATTCTTACCTATGTCCAAAAAGAACTTGATATGTATGCATTTTGTAGAATTTGTGTGACGTTGTTATTATAGAATAGACATAAAGTCCAATTTTCTCAGTAGATTACTCGAAAATTTAACGCTTTCTTTGAGGAGAAAATATTCGGATGGAGAGGTTTGCGGGTTGTCAGTTGAGTGTGTGTGAGGGAGCGTTATTTAAACCAACCCTTGTCTGTTTTCCGCCCGCCGTAATGACCCTGTGGGGGCGGCGTGAGTTGACGCGGTTGTCCGAATGACTGGAGATTGCAGCTGCCGGAAACAGGAGGGTCGGTGGCCGGGAGGCAAGTGACGGCCAACCCCGCTCCTTTCCGACACGGCCGCAAAACCCTCACATCCGACTCCCCTTGATTAATACGCTACCCTTACGGGGTTGGACGCTTTGCGGGTGACCAGCACGTCGCTCCGTGATTTCCTCTTCATTACACGGCGCTTTTTGGTCTAAATTTCATCACTCACCAAGATACACTCCCATATTTATCTTCGAGGTTAATTTTACCAAGCTATTTGATCGTCAAATGTTAAGGTTTAATGCAATATGTGTGTAATACCATGTGTTGCAATATCATCTTACATATGGCTACGAGAACGATAAGATACCTTTTAAAAGATTAAGAAAGTGAGCATAAACTTTTAGCAAACATATCCTTCCAGCGATAAATTGAGAGAGATATTTTTCCGAAAAAATAGATATGGGAATTCGTTTTTCCCCCAAACCATGTAGGACTTCAATAAACATTAGTCATCATTATTTTAAGCAATTGCTTTTTATGTGTAAACGGTTGTTGTCTTTACACCCCCTGACGAGTGCCTATTAATGTGGCTTACGGGGTAGTATGTAGATGTTATTTGTGGGGTTAATTTTACGAAGCGATTCTATCGTCAAGTCTTAGCGTTTATTTCAATGCATAAATGCAAACTGCGGATACGATTAGGAGTAAAGATTAACGTTAACAGCTTAGGCTGCATCTAAGTAGAGAAAGGAAATAATATAGGTTCTACGAAGTGTAGGGGAAGTATGTGTGTTTTGATATGATTTTGATTAGATGGGATTGATGTTCGGGAAATGTATCGTTATCGCTTTCCGGGAGACCTTTGCCAGCACGCCACTCCGTGTGGTTTCCTCTTCGATATACGATTCTTTTTTATTAAAATTCCATTACTCACCACAATACGCTGGCACGTTTATCTTTGGGGTTATTTATACCTAACGAATTTATCGCCAAATCCTTACGTTTATTTCTATATTTATTTGCATCCATTGCAAATATTCCTACATGAAGGATAGAATAACTTATTTATAGTTTAGGAAAGGAAAGGTAAACTTTAGCAGCTTAAGGGCATCTTATTAGGCCAAGGAAATAATCTAGGTTCTACGTAGTATGGAAGCAAGTGTGCTATTTTATGACTTAGACCGATTTCCTGTTAACGTTATCGTTATATATCGTTATTGTTTCCTTTAGGATTTAAAGCGGCGTGTATCGTAAATTACGGCTATTTTTAGGCAGCTTATGTATAATCACAAGGGGTTTATACTTTTTCTCGTGGCTATGGCTGTTTACGTAATAGCATCAGAAATTGTTAAATTGATTATTTATTTCGTGCATTAAAGCTCTTGAGCGTATATTATCTTCAAAATTTAGATATGCACGCCGCATAAATCTTTAGTTCGAAGAGTAATTCATTGCCCTAGACGCCAAATGTGGAATTTTCTTAGCTGAAATGAATATCTTTTACTGAGAGAGAAATCTTACCGGTGAATGTGTTAGGCAATGTTTTCTGTCACATCCACCATGCTTAATCGGCCTATTGGAGATCCTAGATTGAATCCCGGTGAAGTCAAAATTTTTTTCACTGTACATTTCCACTATTATTTTATATTTTTACACGATTTTCTCAGGTGAAAAGACAATTCATATGAATAATCTTCTCAACTAATCCCGCGGCTGCAAAGTAAGTCGCTTGTGCGGTGCAATCCCTCAAAATATATCGAAGGGAACTGTGATTATAATTGAAGCTTTCACTCCCCGGCTCATGATTCAACCCGATGGTTTGCATGGATTATTAAGGCTAGAGATCACCTTAAAGTAAGTCACAATGGTATTCATGGAGAGAGAGGTTTGTTCCTTTCCATTAACCACCTTAAAATTTTTATTAGGAATTATATTAGGATTTTTATAAGGACATCCGAAGGCTTCACAGTTCACGCGGCTATTGAACCCTAAGCCTGTAGAACATCATCAAGAGATCTCTCTAAAACTGTTTATTTATTACGGCAGAGCAAGAAAAAAATACCAATATAAGGGGGTAGTATCTCATTTGGTTTGTAATTGAAGGTTTTCATTTCATAATGATCTTTCGTGGATCCTGCAGCTTCCTTATTCAATTAAAGAGCGTGGTTAATATTCATGCCAGGTTTCGGCCGTCAACCAATCCCACAAGAGAAGAATCCTCACAAATGCCTTCTGGGGAAAGACTATTTTTTCCTCCTTAATTAATTAATCAAACACTTCATCCAATTCGTTCATTATAAGGTATATATTGAGCCTCCCGAGGCTCTCTTGTGGAATGAATCTCTAATTTTGGTTTAGTTCTCTCATCTGAATCTAGAGGAAAATATCATTTTAGCGTAATCAAAACTTGTGTGCTATGGCAAAAAATGGTTTTAAATTCGCCCACACCTTCCTGCACTTCCTCGTTCAATTCCATCGTGGCTTTTTTTGGCCTCGGGTACGACTGCCAAACCGTGTGTTAAGATCTTCTCTATATTTCGGTTTTTTGTGGAGCCACTCGAGTTCAACCTTCATCCCTCCCACGTAAATCAATGTTATTGCGAACATTCTTACAGGTTTTCTAAGAATCCCCGTCTAGTGCCATTCCAGCTGGTGGACTAACCGTTGTAAAAACTTTAGTATCAAAAATTTTGGTTGAAAAAAGGCCACTATTAATACTCCATGTCACTGACCCATTAATACCATGGGCATTTCCTTCAATATTCCTCCACCCTAGTGATTTTTCTTTTTACTGCATTTTGAACTTTGATTTCCCTAAGCACCTTGTTAAAGATACCTTTGGCGCAATTGTTATGCTACCAACCATAAGGCCAATGATATATCACGATGCTACCTGAACCATGTGCATGTATAAGTTCACCGTGATAATTAAAGTGAGCCGCTCAAATATTTTTAAGCACTGAGCTTCTCAGTGTCACACTTAATTGCTAATTCCCTGCCATGCTTAAGTTGTTTGCTGAAAGTGTACGTTGATAAAAAAATCTGAGAGATATTTTATTTTTGGAACTAAACTTCCCAAATAAGGTTAGATAAACGAAAACATAAAAGAAAATGAGCCTCTGGAAATGTCAATTTAGGACATTGAAGTACAAGTAATAGATCGAAAAACGAAATACATTAAAGATATATTTAGGGCGTTTTGCCTATTTATTTTGAAGTTAACTATATGAATTATTTCAGATGAGTAATGCATCATGTAAAAAATGAACTAATAGACATTTTTATTATTTTTCACCGTTATACAACATAACTTAATGTTTCACTTCCTTTTGGAATTTAAATATTTTAATACACTGTAAAAACTACGTAGGCAAAACTTAATGCAGCATATTTTCCGATCTTTATTTACCAAGAAACGAAAAGGTGGCTACTTATACTTCCTGCTATAAATTCGTTGATGCCAAGAAGATTCCTTGCTTATATGTTTGAGAATGAAAGAAAGCAGCGGTAGAAATTATAACCAGGAACTCAGGACTGAGATCTGTAACAATAGGTGGACGTGGGCTGACAGTTATAACAATGATGTGAAGGGGACAAGGAAAAGGGCCAGACTTGAGGAAATTATGGTAAGATTACGAAAAAAATGAAAGACAAGAATGGGGAATAAATGTGGCCGAGAGTAGGTGGAGAAAGGAAGGGACTTCCTATTAATTGTTCCCCCGGATGTCTTACCAAGGAGTGAGTGTGGGAAAGGACGTTTTAATAGGGATGGCGTTAAGTTAGTGTGGGATAAGGGATATCAAATGAAAGGGAAAGAAAGAGATGAAGTGGGTATTTGAAAGGAATTATATCCTGCCACTGAAACTCCCTTTCTTATACTGTATATTCACTCCGCACTTCTGTCTAAGGAGATCGGTTTGGCGCGGTGGCTCAAGTGTTGGCCTCCTTTCCTTTGAGTCCGGGTTCAAAACCCAGCGGTGGCAGAGATTTTTTCTCTTCTATTGGCAGTTACAATTTTTGAACACATATTAGAAATCACGTAGACAAGATAATATGCAAGATTTTTTGAGTAAGAATCGATATTTATCTATAAACGAGAGCAGAGGTATGTCGAACCGCTGCTTTAGTGCTTGGAGGTGAGCACTTCAAGACCACCACTCCGTCCGTCGGATTTAACGTTAAGCCGAGTACCTTTGGCGCCTTTCCAAAAGAGTAGGCTAATGCAAACGCCGGGTATTTCTCCACCCTTCCTGCCCTATGCATCCCTCTTTTCTCGGTCACCTCCTACAAGTACCATACCTACGTCTAATACAACGTTTTTTACTGAAAATTCTCGAATTCCTGGTAAATTTATGAATACGAAATGTTTAGCGATTAAATAATCACTTTCATAAGTTTTGTTCAAACATTTATCAGGTACGCGGTAAACAAAAACCCATCAAATGAAATTCCAGAATTCCTAAAATTCGCAGAAATTCCAGAATGTCAGGGAAAACATATCTTCAACCGCTTATTGAAAGATCTGAATTTTTCCTTACTTATTATGATTGGTAATATTCATAATTAGGTACTAGCACATTTCCAATAAATTGTAGTACAGAATATTTCACCGCTTAGGGGCGTCTTTAAGTACATATGCTTTATGTAAAGTAAATGTGTCTTATGATGCCACTTGACGGTGAAACATTTCGCACTAGAATTCAAATTTGATGGAAAAATAAGAGCATATTATTATGAATGTAAGACAATTCCACGGATTTACGCCTTATGTGGCTAAATATGTGATTGGTAACGATGTTCGGGCTTGCAATCGGGTTACATACTTCATCTCCTTACACCTTATGATGAATGAAACGGATAAAGTGACCCGGTGGAATGCCCGGTCGGCAATTTTTGATACACTTCTAACTTTTCCATATTGTCCCTAACTGTTCTACATTGTATGAGCCACTAGTTATCATCATAAGTTGTTTCGTACTGTTTCTCACTAAAAATGCGTGAAAAACATCCGTACTCCGTCGAGTTTATATTCTTTGCTGAGTACTTCAACGTCTTTATCTATTCCGTTTCTCACGACACACAACACATTCTCAGGTTCTTAACTCCAGGTCTTGCGGGCTTAGTAAGGCTCTATTTGATTTTTCGACCACCATTAATCCACTAACCCTTTTAAGGAGGATTAAAATGTATCTACCCATAAAAATAATAAAGGTAGGATTTCTCATTTTGTTTCGGAACAATATCCTCCAAAGGCCTATTCGTTTTCATTACGATTTCACTCAATGAGTACGTCCTACCGAAAGCCTATTCATGAATCGTGTGGTTTATCACTGCTTGTGAGTCTACGGTGGGTCGGACTATGTATTTTACTGGTATCAGATTGAATGGACACATTTGATTTCTAGAAGGAAATTTTTTATTCACATGGAGCATTTACCAACAGGAATTCATCCTGTGATTAAGTCATTATCATGCTTAAAAACTGCATGTTTAATTATAAAACATATGCCAGTTGTAAGAAAGAGGGAAGAAGAAGTTCTGGACATGATGGGCGAGAGATACGGCTTTTAGATGAGATACGTAGGAGACAGATTGTATGGGTGGTGCGAGTACTTAATCAAGGGGGGCATGTTAAAAATAGTGTTTGAGGGAACGTTGGGTAAACGAGGGATAGGAAGGGAGAGAATAAGATTTTTAGGTAGAATGAAAGGGAGTAGGCCTAACTGCTAAATGACGGGAAGTACGTGAAATAAGGGGAGGCTGCTAGATTTTCTCTTGAATACTTCATGGAAACCTAACTTAATCGGTAGAATACTTTAATATATTCTATTTTTGTGTGTATCTAAACTAACTAACTGTGTCACCTTACCATAGTCATCTGACTGTTCTATATTACGTGAACCACTAAATATCGTCAGTTGTTTAGTACTATTTCTCACTAAACCAGCGAGAACAACATCCGTACTCGGCCGTGTACATGCTCTTCGCTTGGCACTTCACCGTCTTTATCTTCTCCGTCTCTGTCGAAAGGCAACACTCTCTTTGCCACCTCTCTCTCTCTCTCTCTCTCACTATTATTCTTCTCATGACGTAGGTGTGACGTCAACGAACCAGGGCGGACCAATCACAAGACCGGAGGTCCGTCAATATCAGGACGCGGGAGAGAGGGAGGGGGAGGGGAAGTCTCGAGTGCGGGAGGGGTGGGGAAGAAGGGGGAAGGAGGGGCGGGGGGAGAGAGAAAACATGTTTCCAAGGGTGGGGGTAGGGGTCGCTTGGAGAGGGTTTGAAGGAGGTCCCACCGCAGTATACGAAGTTAACGTCGCTCTCCCCGTGGTTACAATTAACAATTCTCACTCTCTAATGTATCATTATTAAAGTATTCTATCAGTTAAAGCAGGTTTCCATGGAGAAAGAAAATAAATAATAAATTCCTTTTAGAAATCAAATCAGTATATCGATGGCTAAGTTGTAACCACACGTATCTTAAATTCGGCCGGTTTGAGACAGTTATCTTAATCAAAGTGCAATAACATTAAAAAATAAAATACAAGGAAAGAAAAACTCCTTATTTGCTAATGAATGCTTCTTTTTCAGTTTTATGGACTTTTGGTTTTCTTTATCTCAGTGTGCAAGTAAAAGAAATTAATCGTTTCTTTGCTCTCCTGAAAAGTTGCTATTTTTGAGATACGTGTTGTTAGAACTTAGCCATCGATATGCAATTTGATAACAGTAAAATACCTGGCCTAAGCCACCGTAAGTTGAAAGATGCGTGCGTTAAATTATAGGCTCCATCCACACCAGTATTTTGCTCCAAATACTTGTAACTGAAAACGTTTTATCGGAATGAATAAAGTCCAATAAATTTCGTGTAAGCATAATTTATGAAAAATTCGAATTATTATTATCTTTCTCAATTCTTTTGCTTAGAAAACCATGTCATTAGCAGTGCAGGAGTTTAAATCCGTCAGGAAAGAATGGCCGAATTCGGTAATTAAATTCCCCCATTAGGTACCTTTGAATCGTTAAGAAGCAGAAAAGCCAACTCCCTACAGCATATTAATATATGATATTAAGGGAGATGATTTGAATAAATCATAAGGCTATCTGGATAATATTCACAATGTCAGATGAATCGTGGAAATGAACTATAAAATCATGATGAAAGAATCCTATTAAAAAATTTTCAGGTATTTATCTTTTCAATGCCATGCATTAACTTAATATCTCTTTCAATGTAAGTTGGTAGATTTTATTGGGATAAATAACTATGGTAATCCTGCTTCGCTCTTTGATAATTATTCTTCCACGTACCTACTGATGATTACACACCACATTCCGCCATAATGACCAAAACCAAGAATAAATGGAATGAAAACTTGCTGGTTATAGAACAAAAACAGCTGTAACATACCCTAAAAGTAAAAAAATATAACATCGGTTATGTCGAGTATAGTCTGTAGTCTAAACGGCATCCTATCTCAGGAATATATTACCGCGATGAAATAGTGCATAATGCCACACAATGAAATATGTCTGAAGAAAACACGCTAACATCCGGTGACGCAAAAAAAATTCAAAACTCATAAACGGGGAAGTGAGTTAACAAGCTTCCTGAGGGCATTTTAAACTGATATTATGCTAAACTCCTTCTTAATTAATGATTATCCTCCTCATTGGCTCGAGAGAGAAGCTTTGCTCTTATTTTCATGAGAGTAAGAAACTTGTACAAAATATTTTCCTGCTTGATAAGCAAAACTTTGGGGAAGAATATTTTCGCTCAACTTTTTACTTAAAAAATATAAAACCTTTTCAAGCTTAGTATGCATAATTTAATGCATCCATAATACCGAATTTTTCTCTCATCACCGATAATAGGAGAAAGATAGTGCCACAGACATAGAGGTGTGATTCGATATTTATGAGATAGCTAATTATACCACGGGTGCTCAACAGGCTGTGAATTTGAAAATTACAGATAAATACTGGTAGAAACTAAGTGGGCATTAAGCACGTAAAATTCACGACGAAAAATAAGTTTTACCTTATAATTATACTACAGAAAAACCAGATGTTGGCTAAAGTGTTAAAATCCTTGTTCACTGATACACCATCGCAACATCGTAACATCGCAACTTATCTAAATGAAACGGCAGTCAATTAGGATCAACAGAGGAAAATGGTTAAAATAAAGAATAATTCATTTCTGTATTTAAATAAATACTAATATATGATATTTTCAGTAGCGACACAAACGAATTTGACATTGATGAAGGCAAACATATTATTGTTAGTAATAATTCTCGGAGGAGGTAATTGATCATAATTAAGCTTGTCAAATTTATTAATTGAACTAAATCCTTTATTTTTGATATTTCCTGTAATGATACATAAGATTTAGAAATTAGAAATACCTGCACAATTGGTGCTCTCAAATTATACTTATTAATTGATAATTCGTCAAAACCGATCTTAAGACGTATTTGTACTTCAATAAATTATTATTAATATGCTTTTGTTTCATGAGCAACTTCTTTATTCATATTATGATTGTGATAGTAATTTATATGGTCTAGTCATATTAGCCTAGTCATTACAAAAAAAGCAATCAATAGTTTTAATGCATAGTCTATGTCTCTCGTTCCGTCCGCAATTGGTCGGAATTCGAGTGAGCTAATGATAGGCCGGACATTTCATAATTTTTGGTGAAAGAAAAGTGAACTGTATGAAACAAAAGAAACGGAAAAAAAAGATAATGGGCCTGCAGGAGAGCACTGAGTGACTTACCCCAGGCTTCCAGGCTAGCAGCTCCCCCGTCAGACGTCTAGATGATATGGTGATTCCCTTTCGACAGTTCGTCCGTGAGTGAGACCGGGTTCGTCGCCTCATGGTCCCAGGAAAGCAATACATAACAACGAAATATTCCGACAGGTGTCGGGATAAGGGGCAACTCCCTCACTGCCCTCTCTAGGCCAAAAAGTAAACTTAGGGCGCGAAAACCAAACAGTCTATGTCCTGATGTAGCATTTTTTAAGTCTGAAACATAGGCCAGGACAGTTATTTAATCGTTCGATCAAATCCTTAAACATTCTAAAAGGAATACATTTTATTTATTTATATTTTATGTTGTGAATCAGGCAATGTCGAAATTGAATATAATTATTGAAATAATTGCATTGCTGAATCCAACGAACCGATCATGAGCTGGCTAAAGTCTGAATGAATAAGCTTGCTGAGGAAAAGGATAAAAGGGTGCTCAATACGCTGGAAGTTTCTGGAGCAATGAATTCGAAAGGAAAAGGGAGTTGGAGCCGTGCGTTGTGGGAGTGGCGGCAATCATGAAGAGAACGAAACGAAATGTGCAAATGACAGTTGATTGAAGCCCGTGGGGAACAAAACAATGACGAGCAGCGAGTCAGAGCATAAATAACCGCAGAGGTTCGGGTGGAGATTGATGAAAAGGTGAAAGGTAGCTACTGTTAAGAGCCTCATGACTCGTGAGCATGTCACTTTTCAATTATGGATCACCGCAGAAAATCATTTTCTTTCATTATAGCACCAAGCGAGCTAAAGTGACTTCACCAGTGAATTAGCAAGTGTTTCTCTGCATATATGTGGTAGCTATAAATTGTATGGCAAAGAAAAATGCATATACCAAGTCTATAGCCAGTGGCGGATCTATGCGGGGGGGCTATAGCCCCCCAATTGGGTAACTTATTTACACTAGGTAGAATGGTAATCTTTCCAACCCCCCACTACTGCTGGAATTTTAACCCCCATTTAGTCCCCCCCCCTTGTCCCTATCCTGAATCCGCCATTGTCTGTAGCACGATATAAATAATGAGGGGTAGCTACTAATTGGTGGTCAAAGAAAAAGACTATGTTATAAACGAAATCAGTGGAAAGCAAAAGGCACGCAAAGGATGTCGTGAATCCAAAAATTGTCGATGAAAATGAATGATGAGGAAGCGATCACTACGTGGGAGAGATGCATCTCAAATCGGGCTATTCTGGACCAAAGCGGCTTACTTAATTTACAAACTGATAAAATATAGCTGCTAAAAATAGCTTGAGTGTACATTTAAGAATTGATAAAAATGTAGGATGACCGTTGCTTCTTTCTCTCACTAAACTATATTAAATAATCAAACACCTATTGTGTCAATCAGGATATTTCCACAATAGCGGCTGGAAGAGACTGATCCGGGCGGAGAGATGATAGAGCCTACTTTTGAGAGCCTCATGACTCTGACCCTGCCACTTTCTATTGTCATGGATACAACTCCAGTGAAAGTGGGCTAAATTCCAGTGTAGCTGTTCAGTTGTTAAAATATGTATATTACGTGTAACACAAAGTGGCGCATTAATTGATACGAATGAAATAGCATACTATAATATTAATTTTTGAATCCATTGGAATTTTAACAAAAAAAAATATATTGAGGTGAGAGGTTCCATGTATCGCAAGGGGTGACATAGAATTAGCGGAGGAATATGGTAGATATTAAGCTACACAAAGTTCTTATATGTGATGCGTTGGACGATTAATTGTAGTAGATGCAGTACCAGTAAAAGGATATCGCCGTCCAGTTGCTAAGCGCGCGAGATTGCTACACGAAGGTAAAAGTAGAATTTCTCCACATAATTTTTTTATGTCTTGCGGCAAGTGGTTCTATATATCCTAAGGGTTGACATAGAATTAGCGTAGGAACATGGTTGATATAAAGTTACATGGTGTTCTTCAACTTGGTACGTTGGACGATTAATCATAATCTGTGTAATACCAGTAATAGAGAATGGCTGTCCAGTCGCTAAACAGCCATCACCACTAAGATTACCGCACGAAGATGTATATCAGGTGTTACATAAAGTAGCGCATTCATTAATGCAAACGAAATAACATATTATAATATTCATTTTCAATTTTATTGGTTTATAATTTTTTTAAATATGTTAAGTTAAAATTAGATTAACTTCACATATTTAACAAAAATTTTTGAGGTAAGTGGTTTCATATACACAAGAGACAACATAGAATTAGCGTAGGTAAAGGTCGATATGTATATATGTTCATAGAGTTCTTCAATTTGGTGTGTTGGACGTTTAATTATTGCCTGTACAGAAACAGTGAAAGGCTGTGCAGTTGCTAAACGCGCGAGTTACTACAGGAAGGTAAAAGAAGATTAACTCCACACACGTAGAGCCAGCCCCGCTCCGTATCTTCCACAAAGCATTCCTCGCAAGCCAGCCATCGACGGGTCTGCATCCAGGGACGGGGTTATTGGCCATCACCCAGGCAACAGACCTGGCATCAAAACACGGAGCGTCGGCTGGGCGGGCTGGGAACGAGGTCGTGTCTGCGTCTAGGGCCCCACATGCCTGGGAAGCCGGCTCCCCACATGCGGGGGTGGTCGACATGGGGTTGGGGAAAGAGAGTTTGTCAGGGGGATGAGTAGAGTAAGGGGTTTGAGAAAGGCGAGAGACATCCAGGGAAAAGCTTGGAGGGTGAGGGCTCTGCTATTGGGATAGAGATTTTTACCTCCTCCTGGAACCGTAACCGTCGCCCGTTCTGGTCGAAGGTATTTGCCAAAGCAAATCCGTGAACAATTTCACTGCCTCCCCACTCTCCTCTCAAGGGTGTGAGCCAAATATGTTATCGACTGGCTGAGGAAGCTAATAAAATCCATAGTTAATATGGAGCGATTTCAAAAAGTGCTTGTCAGGGGAGTGACTCGTCTTTGGCCGGTGCAGGCAGCTGAACTGATTTAGTCGCTTGCCTCGAACCTGTGCTTTATGTGCTTGAACTAAAATGAGAAAATGGTCAGAGAATGTCTCACAGTAAAAAAAAACTATCCTAGAACCGTTGGAAATCGTTAAAATAGTATCAAATAAAAACCCAAGCCCCAGGCGTAATCCACTGGATATCTAAATGAGGTTGATATATCCAAATCATGCTGTCATTACACGATGGATATTATTATTACTTTTCCTCTTCTATTCTTGACCTTGTTTAATAACTTTTTATGATATATCTTGGAGTATAGGTCAATGTAAACCAAGTTATAGCCAACCTTTCGATTTATTTAAAATCATCCTCAGGGCTATGAAAGAGAAAACATGAACAATATAAAATACAAAGATGACAACGATATACAATATTTTTTCATAAAAATGTTACGATCGCGTTTTTTTATACAGTAATATACTTTAAAGTAAATTACTGAGGATGATTTTTAATAAATCGGAACGTTGGCTATAACTTGGTTTACATTGACCTATACTCCAAGATATATCATAAAAAGTTAAAAAAAACGATGGATATTTTGCCAACGTTAAAGAGATATCCTATTTCAAACATCCATTACAAGTTCAAAAAATAACGTTACATAGATATTGAAGTTGTAATATCCGTGATATTCTTAATTGTCATTGCATTGATGTAATCAATATTAATTATACTAAAGAAAGGAATGACAAGATTAATGGTAAGCCTTAATACAATGCGGGCTAATAAAAAAATATACTGTGGAAATAGTTTATGAACTTGTACTTTTTTTATCACCTTTACCATAAATTCCAGAAGTAGCGCTTATTTCCTTAAAAATATAATTCCAAATTTTATTCAAGAATCAAATATGTTCTGTATAGAGTTGAAGATCATAAATATTTTGTCTCTATGGATTACTAAAAACCATAATTATAATAACCATTTTCGACTCATTTGATGCATTATGTATTGCTGCAACATTGTGTGGTAGGTCCTTTGGACATTTGACATATATCCATACAACGTTAATTTCACTAACATGGATTTTGCACGGAAGTCGCATTCTTACTCCAAAAATGTTGTCTAAATGTTGTTGAAATGCTGATCGCTGCTTGGGAATAGTTGAAGCATGCTTCAGCTTTAATTAATCAAAACAGGTTTAGGCATTTAATTTAATTTTTAAGGCATCTAAACCTATATTTTTAGCTTGTTACCTCCAAATGTCAAGTAAATATTAAGTCTTTTGATATTTTCCCTTTTGCTTGGTAGTATGAGATTATTTATTATGACATTAATGGTTTTCTTTCCTTTCTTTGCAGGTATGTCCTACTTTTTACTTCTCCACTTCTTTTGATTCCGATGTTCACGTAAGTCTGGAACCATTATATGTTAGTACGTAAGTAATATGACTTCTCATTATTATCCACTGCGAAATCAGCAATTTTAATTAATTTCCTGGAAACTTGTTCCTTAATAATTTGGATGAGGATCTTCTGATGGCCACGAAGTATGAAACCTTGTACGATTTAGGAATATATCATCTACGAGATTGCGAGACAGTTGCACTCAGCCAAGGCATTCTTTCAGCTTATTATTCCTGGTAAATGCATTTAGGAGACCTAAATGATACTTCTAGATTAATCTTTAGTACTTAGTTTTGCTGTCATTGTTTCTTTATATTCTATATCCATTGATTTTAGATTTCGCATGAAAATCTGATTTTTGACCTAAAATTCGTTATTTTAAGATATTTCTCATGAGAACGCCCAAAAAATATGTGTAGTTAGTTTGTCACAGCTATTTCCTTTCGTCTCCATAACGTTTATATGCCCCAGTTTATCCCCTGGGTATATAATTAGTCCTAAAATGAAAACGATCATTTATTCCTCGTAAATTGGAGGTAAGTTTTTCATGTGATTTAATTGATAATTATTGCGAACAATACCTCTACAAGTTATCTTTTGATACATGGCTAATTATTTATTCTATGATGCCATTTTTCGTGGCAGAATTACTATCTGGAATTATGTATTATTACATAGGGTTATCATAAAATAATGGTTAGGTTTCAGTAATTCATTGGGATATTGTAGGGATTAGGTGGCAGAGATTTTTTCAGTCTGCCCGATCCCTGCTTGAGTGCTTTGAGGAGGGCACTTCAAGTGCAACACCCCGTCCGTCGCATGGGACGTTAGGCCTTGGTCTCCTTGGTGCATTTCGCTAGGAGTAGGCTATTGTCGACGCCGGATTATCTCTAGCTGGGAATGTGAGACTCAAGGTAAAAATTGGGGAAAAACTTGAAAAGGTAAAGCAATGCAACTATATGGGCAGCTTATGAGAGGAAAATCGGTTTTGCAGATACAATTTTATGATTATTTGAAAAACGATATAACTCACCCTATTAAATTATTTTCATGAACTAGATTCGTGTGTTCCAAAATAAGTTGAGTGGTTCTTAATTATGCCCTGAACAAGGTATATGTAATGACTATGAAAATGAAAAAAATATGTATGCTACCATTTCGCTTCCTTAGAGTTTTGTTTCCCTTATAAATTCACCAAGGAATAATATTCGTGTTCTTTCTCATCTTGTGAGTTCACTATTCTTTTATTAATATAATTACATTAAATTGTCTGTTTTATGTCTATTGGTTACGGGTAATTACGTTTTCTTGAACACCGAAAGCATAGAAAGTATAATTCATTTGATATTTTAATATTTACTACCCAAGATTCGACTTGTGAAGGTATCATCGAGATCATAACAATATCGTAACTATATATCTGGGTTTGAGATATTAAAAAGAAATTGTAGATATTACTATGCCTTATATATTTACCTACTTGAAAATAAATCACATCTTTGCAAACAGTTTGCCTTAAATAAATATACTCTAAGCAACGTAGCCTGGGCTTAGTTAAACTCCACGTTCTCTTTGACAATTGGATAGTATTCGACGTACATATTCTACATTTTTTGCGGAGCGAGAAAGATATTGTCCAACTCATTTGATGGGAATTGTATGACTCGGCTCCATTGGAACTCGAGCAGGAGTGAATAACCAGGGCATTTCATTACATTTTGAGGCAGCTATAATTAAAGTTATCAGTTTTTTTTTCACAAAAACGTAAAGATTCTAATTATATTTTACTCTCTAATAAAAATTAAAAATTCCACTGTTGTAAATAGTTCTTTCTCCGGCAAATTACCTGCATATTGGTAACATCTAAATGAATATAGCATACCTGTATGCCAGGTTTTGTTATTTTCAAAAGAAACTGTGGATCTCCTACTAAGCCTTTTATATTCACCTGAAATGTAACCACCATAATGTATTTGCACACCTTTCGCCTTAAATAATACACTTTAAGGAGTGTAGACTGGGCTCAGTTGAACTCAACGTTCTCTTTGACGATTGGATGGGATTCGACGTACATATTCTACATTTTGTGCGGGGCGTGAAAGATATTGTCCAACTCATTTGATGGGAATTGTATGACTCGGCTCCATTGGAACTCGAGCAGGAGTGAATAACAAGGGCTATTTTTTGGATGTTCGATTGTGCGATGAAAGGCACCGATGCTTCGTCTGCCATTGTGTCCCTTGGGTCGCAGTCGACGGGGTCGTAAGGGCGGTTGGGGGGGTCTGTTAACGGTCTCCGGGAGGTGACCGTTAAGAAGGAATGTCTAAGGACGGAAATGTGAGACGCTGGGGTAAGACCTTCTCCGCTCCATTATGGAAACCCTTTCACAATTGCTTTGTCGCCGAAAAGGATACGGCCGCTCTGTCATTGACATACAGAGCTTGGATACCATTAGTGTTCGCTTGACTTGAGCGTGTAGTGTGTTATAGATGAGTATTTTTAGGTATCTTAGGTCCAGGTGCTGGCAGCATCGATTCGTATTAACCCAAGATCACCAAACCTTCCTAATTTTTACGATGCGCCGAATTAAAATTGCAAAGTTTTGGAAAATGCAATTTTATATAAAAAATTACGTATTTATGCCATTTTAAATATTTTCCCCAGCACCGTGCATCAAAATTTTTGCTATAAAAGATAATAAATAGAATCGTTTAAAATATTTTCAGAGAAAAACAAATGGCTTAACTTTTAAATATACGTTAACAGTATTAAAACTTTAAGGTATTAATTGGTTTAAAGCATAAAAATAAACTCAGTAGAAGAAAAAAAAATAGCGTCGTTAAGTTGACAAAGCTTTAATGACCATGTGACTATGAGCCAGGTTTAGTAATAAGGGTTAAATAAATATACTCTATATAGATCCTAAATAAATTTATTTAAATAAATCATTCGCCTTGACTCTTTGTCAGTGTATGATTTAGTGTGGATTTGTAACAGCTTTTTTATTCAATATTATTCCAACTATTTCTAGCTGTTCTAGGATGGTTTTCAGCAAGATATATTCTCTGGCTAGTTGCTCAATCACGTTCTAGCACATATAATACAGGCTCGAGACTATCTTTTGACTTATCTCATTTCTTTTACTTTTCTTATTTTTGCAATTAAGATATATGCATTGAAAAAGTGATGTTATACGTAGCATAATATATAAATTATCACATTTTTATTTTTTCAACCTTTAAGGCAGAGTATAAACACAATTTAGTTAAATAGCAACTGCCACCGCAATAATATTTCACATTCGAAACAAAATAAAATAATAAAATATTAAAAGTTAAATCACAAAAAGTAGTAAATAGATTGAGACTTGAGACTTAGACTTGAGAAATAATGTGTCAGTCAAAATAGCGTTTTCATGATGTAGCATGTATTAACTTTCATATAATTTTTAAAATAATTCAATGCGAAATATTTCCAATAGATGATTCCATAGCTTTATTTTGTCCTCATTGAATATCCCTAAGCCACTTAATGTCATTGGTAATTAATTGAATATATTGGGTAGAGTCACATTCATTCAATTTCCACCACTTTCATCAAAATATCTTGGAACTTGGAGTGTTCATTTCTTTTTTGCAAAATAATTGCCAAGAACAAAATTCGCTAACCAATTATTTTACCCTGGGTGATGATAATTATTCATCGAAACACGGGTCGCTCTATTTAAAAATAGTGTAAGTTAAGGTTTACCAACGAAGAAACCTAATTTATCAAGAACTAAAATTGAAGTGAGCACTTTATCAATTTTTAATATTTTTTATGCCTTTTGCGCATAGCGAGCCAATGGCAAAAAAAAATCGGCTCGCGAAAGTTGTGGTCGTGAATAGAAGGAAGGAATGTGTATTTGTATATAAAAGTCACTGACTCATATTTTGCACCTGATAATAATGGTTATTCATCGAAACTCGGGTAACTTTACTAAAAAAAAGAAATGGTATGAATAAAAGATAACCAACCAAAAAACCTCAACAATCAAGAACTAAAATTTAAGTAAGTACTTTATCAATTGGTAATATTTTCAATACTTTTCGCGCATAGCGAGCCAATGGCAAAAAAAATCGGTTGGCGAAAGTAGTGGTCGTGGATAGAATGAAGGAGTATATATTAGTATGGAAAAGAAGGGAAAGTAGGTGGCTCTCTCTTGGTGGAGGGACGTTAGACAGGCGTTATCGGCCGAAGGCAGTGAAGGGGTTCCCGCCGTTAATTGAGTTACGTGCATGAGAGCGTTCCTCTTACTCCATTTTCTACCCTCCGCCCGCCACCCCTTCCCCCGCTTGTGTCCCCGCCCGGGGCCATTGGCCCCCATCTTCCATCATACTCTCATCGCCACCCTTGAGTCCATTCACGGCACCTCATAAGGGCACCACTTTCATTCATCGTCCATCCATTGGGAGATGATAATGCTGGGAAGACGGTGGAGAAGGCGTTGAAGGGTACGCAATGACAAATTACAGTGCGGACTCCTCTATGATTGGTTTGGGTAAGGGGAAGAGACTGTTAGAAAGACCAGAAAAAATATGACAATTTCCACCACTTTCATCAAAATATCTTGGAACTTGGGGTGTACATTTCTTTTTTGCCAAATAATTGCCAAGAACAAAATTCACTAACTAATTGTTTACGCCGGGTGATGATATTTATTCATAGAAACTCGGGTCGCTCTATTTAAAAAACGTGTAAGTAAAGGTTAACCAACCAAGAAACCTCATTTATCAAGGACTAAGATTTATGAGACTACTTTATCAATATTTAATATTTTTAATACTTTTTGCGCATAGCGAACCATTGGCAAAAAAATTCGGCTCGCGAAAGTTGTGGTCGTGAATAGAATGAAGGAATATGTATACGAAATTCACTAACTCATAATTTACGCCTGATAATAATGGTTATTCATTGAAACTCGGGGAGAGATCTTAGAAATTTTCATTATAAAGATGTAAGGAGCTAAAGTCAACTTTTTGCGGAGAGATTTTGTGGAACAACGTAACTAATGATCAACGAAGATATCGTATTGCACACCATTTTTTAACACGACGAGTACGATACGTGTTTAAATCGTTGTACAATCATCGTTCGTAACTGAAGATGATTGTAAAACAATTGAAAAACGTGTAGTACTCTGTTCATAAAATTGTTGGCAACACGATATCTACGTTGATCATTTTATAAAAAGTTGGTGTTTATTTGAATTGACGGATGAAGGCAATACTAAGTTTACGGACATCAAGAGAACTAAACGCGTTAAGTGAAGCCAAATTTGAACGCTTCACAAGATTTATGCAATCAACAAGGGAAATTTATAAAGAAAGTCTGAAGAATAATTCATTTACCTTGCTATACATTCGAAAATAAAAATAGGGATTTGGCCTTGAAGAGGAGGACAGTTTCTACATATTTTGAACAAGTTTCTATACCCTTTCAACCGTTTACTTTCTCCTCGACTAAGGATACGACAAAAGACTACAGGATAACATCAGTTAATATTTACCCCCTTACTTTAGCTTTCTGGACGTTGAACAGTTTTTCAATATGTTTTTACCTACTCAAGTAGTCAGAAAATATTGGAAATAAACATTAATATCTTTGATTGCAGTAATTAGAAGTAATTTTATTTGCAGAGTATGACATATATGCGTATTATTTCTCTCTTTATATCTTCAGCGATTTACTTATTTGTAATTATATTTCTTTTCAATTTTTTTCGATAGCAATTGTTTCAGAAGTTGTTTTCCTTATTTATTGCCATCCGTCAGTTTTAATATTTACCAAATATTGTTTGTTTTAACTACTCGTATCGTTTCGGCTCGTTTAAATATTAGTCAAATATTCCCTTCCTAACGTCGTATCATTGAAATGAACATGAGATACAGGCTTGTTACATTTTCGTCGCCTATGTTCGATATTCGTGTACCCTAAAAGTAGGTGTAAATTTTGATTTTCTGCTGGATTCTCAAACCTTTCTTTCGT
The DNA here is from genome assembly GCF_921293095.1 of Ischnura elegans. NCBI lineage: Eukaryota > Metazoa > Arthropoda > Insecta > Odonata > Coenagrionidae > Ischnura > Ischnura elegans. The sequence continues at coordinate 20,287,345 of NC_060257.1, forward strand.
TACTCTTCTGTTTAATTGCCGGATAATATCAGTTAAATATTTACCTCTTGACGTTTCTTTTGGAGACTAACTTAAACGTACGCTCGTTTCATCCCTCTTACCTATTTGCCTTTATCCTAGAGGCAAACCCTGCCTCTCTGAGGGCTAATTACTGTTGATACTAGACGTCTGCGTTACTTATAATGTTCCTATCGAACTAATAGAAAGTGTTCTAGGACGTCAGTGTCTTTGTATTAGAAAGTGCACTTATGATCCTGGTCCATCAGTGAAAAATGTGAAAGTAACATTTGTTCCAATATATGGAGAGAATTTCATGCGGATGTATTTTAATTGACGGAGTATCTACGAAGGTGAGAGTATGGTGGAAATAAGTGGTAGTAAAAATATGAATCACGCAAAAATTTTAAATAATGGTCCTGAATTTCGATATTTACCTCCAGCAGTAATGCTGATCGTATGGTACCAATGCATTTTATCCAGGATCAATGAAAAAAGGTCCCAAGGCTACCATGCTTAAATGCATTTAGTTACTCACGCAGTAATAAATTTTAAAAAAAAGCATCTTTATTTGATGAGGCTGCAATTCAAATCGATTATCTTTGCGAAATGAGGCGCAATAGGATTAATGGTTCTCTTGAATCGGAAGTGTATTACGAAAGGTATATGTATTGTTTTACTCCACATAGCGATGCCTAACATTTGAAAGATATAGTTTCCGGCGTAATTCGGTGGAAATCATGGATATTTTACGTAATGATAAGTACTTTTTTTTGTTTTCACAGTTATTTATTTCAACCGACCCAAGTTTCGAGGCCTTGAAAATGACATTATGTGCCGAGACCGGGGACGGTTGAAATACATAAGTGCGTAAATTGACTATTATTTTTAACTGTATTGAATAAAATTGAAAAATTATCGATCATTTTTTCCTCAAGTTATTGATATTTCTCTCTCTGTATAAATTCAGGATTATATCAGTTAAATAATCACTTCCTGACGTTATCTCATTGAGACAAGCATACACGTACACACGTTCGTTCCATTTGCATTGCCTATTTGTGATTTCCCTTTACCCAAGAGGCGAGACGGGTCGCTGTCGTGGGCTGATTCTCATTGAAGGGAGACTTCTGCGCTTGAAAGCCCTTTTGCGTGCGATGTCACACCGATAGAGGCTTGATTGATTCCCCCAGACCAAACCTAAGCTCGACGCTTCCCCTAACAGCTCGCGGCGCTTTGCCTTCCGAAGGGACGCGTGAAGGGGGAAGGGTTTGGAAATTGCTCGTCGAAATCAAGGGAAAAACGATCCGTGCCTTTTCGAGGGACCGATTCGTTGACCACAGATCCAAATCCCTTTTTGCTTCATTTGACGCCGTCACCATTTTCACTTGACGCGGGAAGGTTGTCTGATTTCTAGGTGTCTAGATGTCTAGGTGCCGATCGGTGATTTTCCCCGTAAAAGGTCACCGGTTCACCGGCTTCTTTCCCTTAGAGATAAGATTCCACGTACGTGAAAGAGCGTGCGGAATGTAACCCTGTGCTGCATTCGGAAAAGTAAGCTTGTAGAAGATGTGAATAAACATGTGTATTATCCAGGATCAATTAAAAAAATGACCCAAGACATCATGTTTATATGCTTTTACTTACTTACGCAGGAATAAGTGTTCAACATAAGCATCTATATTAATTGAGGCTGCAATTCGAAACGATGGTCTAAGGTTGTTTGAGGCTCCCTTGGTGTCGATCAGTGGTTTTCCCCGTTAAAAGTCACCGGTTCACCGGCTTCTTTCCCGAAAAGATAGATTCCGTGCTCGTAAAAAAATGTAGCCCTGCGTGCGAAATGTAACCCTGTACTGAATCAGTTCCGATCTTTGGAAAAATAAGCTGCTTTAAGGGTTGTATCACGAACATGTATTCAGTGTGCTCCTCAATGAATTTTAAAATAGTTCATTTGATATTTTCTGATTATACATCACATGATTGCCTTAAAAAACCCTTATCCTAGATCTGTAACATTTAACCATATTCTCACCCTTTCAATCAAACGGCTCTTAACGGCCCTTTCTAACCCAGAAGTGCTTCTGGGAAAAATTCAATTTCAAGACTTTTCATTTTAAAAATGTGTGAATTTTCTACTCAATCATAATTATTTTGGCAGCTACACATGTCGCCATTAAAAGTTACAACACTAAAGAACGCATAATTTAAATATTTCCTGAATGGAGCCGAAACTGTTTACATTTTTCATGTTTCTTAGAAGCACCATTAGGTTATAATGGGGTAAGGGAAGGATTTTAAGATCATTAGAAGAAATTTGTGCTGATGGCTACACGTAAGAACAACTGATAATAATGTTAGGAACGCTGAAGAAACTAAGATCGCCGTAATTCATTTATATTTGGAGAAAATAATTCCCCAATAGACAAAAGAATAATTCGTAATAGCGGGGATTTCGTGTCATCCGAACTCGTTACATGCGGTGAAGTTAACATTGGCGATCATAGAAGGTCCGAGGGACAGGTAACTCACCTCGTTATAGGCAAGATTTCGTTACATTCGTGATCATTATAAGCGAGTTTTATTGTTAAGATTCTTCCTCATAGGATAATCCTCTACAATCGCTGGCAGATAATGGCTTTGCCTGGTTTCGCTATTTAGTTGGGCCCTTTTCGCTTCTATGGCGTAAAGGTGTTTTTCCCCGTCCCATCCCTTCCAATCCTTTCCCTACCCCAGAGGCGTCGACTGGCTCCTATCGCGGCGGCACATCTTTCCTTTTTCCTTCCTGTCCTTCCCCTCCCCGGGTGATCGGGCGTATCAGCACGTTTGCTGGGTCCCGGCCCCGGTGTGTTGCACCCTCCAGGGGCTCCCTTGAGCCCTTATTCTTATTGTACTGTTAAGACTCAGTACAGCGAAAAAAGTCACACATTCAAAATAGGAAGTCATGTTGACGATTATTAATTTATAGCAAGCGGCCTACTTGTGAAAGCTCTATAAAAGTACGCTTGCGGTGCAAGGTGAGACGTTAAACAATTGATCACTAGAAATATGACCGTGCGAAGTTAGCTTTAGGCATGCTGCTCCAATCCCAAATGTGAAATGCATCCTTGTTTTCCCGCTGCTCTCGACTTTAACCTCTTGACCTGCTTAAAACACGTCACCTTGAGAACACCCAGCCCATCCCACATCACCCTTTAGGCTTTAAGACGCAAAAGACATGAATAAAGTAAGACAGTGCGATGGGAGACGTACATGTTACATCCTAACCCGGTTTTAAAGGTCTTTTCATTTCCCCTTTGTCATGCCTTATGAAGAGGATCGTTTCGTTTGATGCTGTTTAGTCGCTGTTTTTACGACTGCTAGTTGATAAAAATATCGTTATACCTTTTTCCTCACGGATGAAAGCGCTGCAATGGTGGCGGTGAATTTTATTTCGTTACTTTCGAATGTGACGGATTTTGAAAAACAAAGACTCCCATACTGGTGAAAATTTCTCGGTTTTTCCACCAGGTGGGTTGCTGATAGGCCGACGTTTCGTTAGCTGCCTCTGCCATCAAGGCATGTCCTTAGGATGATGGTAGAGACAGCCTTCGAATAGTCGACCTAAAAACAACTCACCCAATGGAAAAATTTTACCAGGATCACACGCCGGGAAAGAACAAAATCATGATTAAGACTTCCATATTTTTCCGTTTTTCGATCTTTTACCTAATTAATGAGCTCTATGCATCGAAAAATTTATGGCCTTAGCTTTTTCGTAAAAAAAGTTGATGACGTCATGATTTCACCGCTTCTCAGCCACTTCTTGGCCTTTAGCATAGGTCTCGCGTGGTTCATTTCCATTTTTACTTATTTTAACCGGTTTCTTTCTTCAGAGAATGGTTCTCCTTTAACGAGGAAACTAACTGAAATGACGTCACAAGCTCTTGAAAAGCCGGCGGATACATTCACGTTTATTTAAAACTAATACGAATATGGCTGAATGGGGAGGATATTTTCGCCTTAAATTACCTATCTTTTCCAATTATATTAGCCTTATCTAAGGATTGAAATTTAGTGTCTGATTGATCGACATGATTGTTTCGGCTTGATGATTCTGTGCTGTGTCTGTACTTGATTATAATCAAATTTGCCTTGGTAACTTGAATAAACGGTGAATCTGTGCATAAATCCCGAGGTTCTATATCAAAATAAGTCGTAATCTCGGGTGTGTAGTGCGTCATCGCCTAAATTGGGTCATCCCGCCGGCGCAAATAAACTCGCTCTGTTTAATCTCGTACCTAGCTCAGGTTTCAAGGGAATTGGGTGTTATCCGAGGAACTTCCTGGTTTAAAATGGCACCCTCCTTAGATACCCCAGATTCTGTAACCACCGATGTATCTCTCCCCCTTGAGAAAAGTTTTTTGGTTTTTTTTGCCAAGCATAGTTACTTTAGGACTTAGCGCGAGTTTGCAGGTTCTTAGTTTAAATCCAGGTCAGCGTAAGTTAACATTTTTCTTTAAAATTTACCACAATGAGGACTTGTATTTGGGTCCGTATAGATACACTACCGGGTATTATTTGATTATTTCCTAAAGTTGCTATTCATTATGCCTTAATGCGTAACAGGGTATCACCGTCTTTGGAACATTAGAGTGAGACATACTGAAGTTGTCATTCGCTCAACGGGCGGGTAAATCTTAATACCGAATACCTAGCTAGCTAGAATTACTACCTTTTGTTAAAGAAAAATATAATATGATATGAATGGGAAATGTGTGTTTTTATTTGGTACAAAGTGATTTCATGTATTTTAAGAAATAATGATGATATCATATATTCTCATGTATAAAGAAAAATGATCAGTATACCAAAGTAAAACGATTTCCTTTATTTTTTGGGAAAATTTGTCAGTATATTCTTTGAAAGTTATGACAATATTCCTCCATATAGGGGTGTAAAATAGCTTTCTTTATATCGGAACAATATGCACACACATATACGTAGCATGTGTCCTTAGCATTGTGGTTTGTTTCTTAAATTTTCACGGAAGTAAAGCGGCAGGTGTCACGAATATCAAAGTGGGCTTTATAATGGCGAATACTTTGGAATATTTAAGAAGTGTGTGTCTTTGAAACTCAATTCAAAACAAATATCTACCTCCACATTTTCGCATTCACGGTAATTTAATCCCCAAAACTACTCATTTCAGTCAAATTCGAGCCGGCAGCGATGCGAGTCGAATTTCTCGCGGTTTCCTGGGCGTGTATCAAAACACACCACACCCACGAATTAGCTGAAGCCATTTTGGCCCCGTCACTCAACCTTGACTCTCGACTTAATTACAGAGCTACGTGATCAGGCTGTGATGCCTGTCGCAATCCCCGCCTAATCCTTGCGTCGCCGCGAATGTGTAATGTCAGCATTCGTGGTGTTGGAGTGAAACTTCAAGGTTGAGGAAGCAAGAGATGGGAATTTGAAGGCGGACCGAGGTAGCTTGAGGATCGCGAATCTTGGTCGTCTTTAAACCATCGTTGGCCGCGCTGCCGCACCTTCTGCGATATTCTTTTCACATCTCGGTCATCTATATCTCATATGGTCATGCTTTCTCTAAGATGGGCTATGATAATCATATGTGATCACTCCACAGCTCTATTTATGTGCTAGATGTCGCATCAATAGGTTTGCTCGAGCGATAAATTTGAGCTGTCGATTTTTAATGCAAAAGGGTAGTTACCTTCATCAAAGAAAACGAAAGGCATTGATTGTGATTCGTTACCCACCATTAGAGTATTCATAATATATAAATTATTTGGCTTTAGAAATCCCAGTTTAGACGAATGTTTATGATCAATTTTAACCTCATTTGAAAAAGGCGAGATTGGCGCCCATGCGATGCCACTCCACGTGAAGTCACAAGGACCTAGATTCTATACGAGTAGATAGGAGTTTTACATCATCTGAGATTACCAATGCATGCAAGAGGCACAGAGCTCAGGGAAACATTTCTTAATAATCATCTATTAAAATTGCGTAAGGTCGGATAGGTTCCTTGGTTTGATAGGGTATTAATAATACTTATTTAACCAAGCGCTACTTGCTAGCAGGGTACTCTAAGCTACCGCCATGCTCGGCAGCAAGCAGCCTGCATCGTAGCGGCGTTCATAGCCTCGCACCCAGGTGGCCTCACACAGCAGCGGCCAGACGTCACACGGGCTTTTCTCAGCATTCATACATAGCCGTCGTGTTTCCGCGCGCTTGGAAATTTTCACTTTTCATTTAATCGCGAAAAATAGATATCGTCATTTAAAAATCTAAAAGTGTGAAATATGTACTCCAGGGGTAATAATCTTTCGATTTAGGCAATAAAAAAATAATAGGAAACCACCCTTTTCTTTCGGCGTGAGCCCAACTATTACCACATGTGGAATGATTATATGCATTTAGTTTCACAGATAATTGTTTGGAAAAGATTTCCTTTAATTTAATTTAATATTAAACTTATCCGTCAGTTTCACCGCCATGGCGTACGATATAAGATTAATCAGGGGTGAGCTCTTCCCTCACCTGCCTAAACCAACCTTGGGGAGGGTTTAAGCTTTCAATAACTTAGAGAATATATTTATGAACCAATGCATTGTCCAGTAATCTCAGTCAGCTTCATTTCTGGTTTCTTACTACTTATACACTTTTACTTCAGTTCCGGCATAAATTTAGTAACGAGCGTGCTGCGCCCGCTCCCAGCGGGCTTCCCCCACTCGTTTCAATGCTGGTCCACAGAGGGATGGGCGCGTTTCTAAGTTTAAAATGTAGAAAAAAAGGCAGGGTCTTATGTACAAATTTAATTGGAATGTTCCTGCACAAACTGAGCTCAGAAGACCTCTTTAAACACAACATTGGAAGTAATTACACTATCCTCTGTTAAACGCACATGATGACTCATACTTACGTATCAACAGGAGACTTCAACGTGGAATCAGCCGCATTTTGTTAGAAGTTATTTAAATAATGCGAGATATTGTTGCAAATGAATAAATGTATCAGTTTGTGCACCGTTAACTTCATGATAATTTTACGTTTTTTTTATTATTTAAAAACCAACTGTAGGAAACAATAGCAATATATAGGAAGTAAGATATGCCGTCGCATGTTTTCTGATAAATTCTGTCCATTTTGGTACCTCATTTGTAGGGTTTGGTTGCGTATAGGTTGAGAAAAAGGTATCTATGCAGTAGACATAATATAGAAGATAGATTCTTGAGGCACCCGCGTATTAAAAAATGCGTGGGCGTCTTTAAACAAAGCTCCTTTTATTTTTTTCTAAAGAACATTCGTACTTAATTATCCATTAATAATATTTGGACGAATGGGCATGTAATACTAAAAGTGCATAAACATGGAAATAATTCCACATATTTCTGGTGAATGTCCTGAAAGTATACGAAATTTTTACAGTAGACCTATCTTTAGACTCAAAATCATATTTTGTGGCAGTACTTAGTATGGTTCTAACATGGACAAACCTATTTCATAATCATATTACCTCGAGATGCTCAGTGAGAAGCAATTAATTTCTCATTAAATATATTATTCCATCATAAAATTTACCGAAGTTAGCCTCGGATCAGATTTACTTAAATTGATACCACTTTGAAATAGTATATAACGAGCATTATGCATACCAAATAGAAGCTCTCCATTATCCATATTCGAGATATTACTTGAAATTGATCCATCATAGCCATGTGACCTGCAAACTCACATTAAGTCGTATTTAACGGAATGCAGATAGCCTCGTTTGTTCTTCAAAAATCCCACAATTTTCTCGTGATATTTTTAATAGCTCCCCTTACCTTTCGGCTGTCTTGCTTTACAAATAGGAGATTCCTGCCCAGACGGTTTATACAAATGTCTCGAGAGCGGAGACAAATAGTTTCCATATAATGTTTATGTACCTTACTCCATTCATCTGCGTCTAATGAGGACTGCAGAGATGGTTCAGGCTTGGGGGCTAGAGAACAATATTTGGACTGTCAGTTGAGATCATGTGAGAGTCTCATGCGAAGGGAAGTGGAAGCAAACAGTCTATAGCTCCTGCTTCCACTTCCTCCAAGATTTTGTCTGGGTTAAAACATCATGCAGGCATTAATTTTCTGAGTACATAGTTATTCTAAATTATGTGGAGCTTACGTTTAGCTGTAATTCAAAGCAGGCAGCTAAATATGAACCGTTAAATAGCGGTATTTCATTGGATGAGTGAGCAACATGGAGAAAATTATGGAAGAAATTTTATTTTAATATGCTATTGTCGTTAAAATATGTTATAATGTTTCAAAATAATTACATTCTGAGGGTCGATTCCTTTTTATATATATAAACGAGTCGATTGGGTGCTTGAATTCTTCAAGCGGGTAATAAGGAGGGTGGGAACATTGTTGTGTCACGTGTTGTCGAGTATTGTGTCCATAAGTGTTTAAAATATTCAAAAATTTCCCTGCCGGTTTTTGAAAGGGTAAGGAACTTAATTGTTAACTTTTAAAATTATTTGTTATTTTCAATATGATTTCATTTGACGAATAGTTCATTATTTGAATAGGCTAAGTTTAGCACTGAGACATAATTGGAATAAGGTTTTTAAAATTTCAAGACAGTGATGATTTTGTGGTTATTTTTCAACTCTTAGAGTCCAAAAGCGTTGTGATAAGCGAAACTTGAAAATGAAACGCAGATTCCTTAGATAAATATATAAAGATATACCACTCGCAAAACATATGTCCATAATGCAGTGTGTAAAATACTAAATTGTAACGATTCCCCAAATTTCTTTGGTACTAAAAAATAGTTATTCTCAAGATATTCCAATTTGAAAAAAATAGCTTTGGCATATTTGCTATCATTATCGTATCGAATTATCAAGTATACTGACACGTGTATTGAAAATTCGCAATCCTGTTCCAGTCTTCGATCATCAACCCTAAAATTCCTGGTCAACTATGTACGTGGATAGAAAATCCTGTATGTAATAACGATTCGATATATTTTAAGAAAAAGCATATTCAATATATATAGATCGTGAGACTACACGCAAAGCATATTTCCATTGGGCATTGTGAGGAAGACCAAGATGTACCCATTCACCAAATTTCATTGGTCCAACGTAAATACTAATCATGTTATGCCAATTCGCGTATTTGCTACAATTATCGAATCGATCTTTCGATAAAACTGCTATCTGCACTGTAATATCCGCAATGCCGTAGATTTTAATTCCAGTTAATAGAAATCTTCTCTATATTTCCTGGTCAACTATGTCCTTGGATGTAAAATCCTATATGTTATAGCAATTCGACATATTTTAAGAAAAAGTAGATTCGATATATATCGAACGTGAGACTAAACGCAAACAATATTTCAATTGGGCATTGTGAGGAATCCCAAGATGTACCCATTCACAATATTTCATTGGTGCAACGTATATACTAATCAAAATAGCTAATTTCAGCATTTGCTATAACTATCTATTCGATCTTTCGATTATACTGACATCTGCACTGTAAAATCCGCAACGATATTGATTTTATTTCCTCGCTATGGTCATCTACTATATTATTGCTGGTCAACAATGCCCGTGGGTGTAAAATCCTAAATGTTATAGCTATTCGATATAATTTGTGAAAAAGCAGATTCGATATGTATCGAATGTGAGACTACATGCAAAACATATTTTCATTGGGCAATGTGAGGAATACCAAGATGTACCCATTCACCAATTTTCATTGGTCCAACGTATATACTAATCCAGTTATGCCAATTTGCGTATTTGCTACAATAATCGATTCGATCTTTCGATTATACTGACATCTGTAATGTAAAATCCTCAATGACATTTTTTTTATATCCAGTCTATGGTCATCTACTATATAATTCCTGGTCAAAAATGCCCATGGGTGTAAAATCCTAAATGTCATAGCTATTCGATATAATTTGTGAAAAAGCAGATTCGATATGTATCGAATGTGAGACTACATGCAAAACATATTTCCATTGGGCAATGTGAGGAATACCAAGATGTACCCATTCACCTATTTTCATTGGTCCAACGTATATACTAATCCAGTTATGCCAATTTGCGTATTTGCTACAATAATCGATTCGATCTTTCGATTATACTGACATCTGTAATGTAAAATCCGCAATGACATTTTTTTTATATCCAGTCTATGGTCATCTACTATATAATTCCTGGTCAACAATGCCCGTGGGTGTAAAATTCTATATGTTATAGCTATTCGATATAAATTGTGAAAAAGCAGATTCGATATATATCGAATGTGAGACTACATGCAAGACATATTTTCATTGGATATTGTGAGGAATAAAAAGATGTACCCATTCACCATATTTCATTGGTCAAACGGAAACACTATTGAAGTTATGCCAATTAACGTATTTGCTAGAATAATCGAATCGATTCTTCGATCAAACTGACATCTGTACTTTAAAATCCGCATTGCTTTTGGTTTAACTTACAGTCTATGGGTATCTACTATATAATTCCTGGTCAAATATGTCCTTGGATGTAAAATCCTATGTGTTATAGCAATTCGATATATTTTAATAAAAATTATATTCGATATATATCGAGCGTGAGACTACATACAAAACAAATTTCCATTGGGCATTGTGAGGAATACAAAGATGTACCCATTCACCAAATTTCATTGGTCCAACGGAAACACAATTGAAGTTATGCCAATTAACGTATTTGCTATAATAATCGAATCGATTTTTCGATCATTCTGACATCTGTACTTTGAAATTCGCAATGTTTTTGGTTTAATTTCTGGGATATGGGTATCTACTATGTATTTCCTTGTCTACTATGTCCTTAGATGTAAAATCCTATATGCTATAGCAATTCGATATATTTTAAGAAAAAGTAGATTCGATATATATCGAGCGTGAGACTATATAGAAAACATGTTTCCATTGCGCATTGTGAGGAATACCATGATGTACCAATTCACTAAATTTCATTGGTCCAACGTATACACTTATCATTTTATGCCAATTTCCGTATTTGCTATAAAAATCGAATCGTACATTCGACTATACTGCCACCTGTATTGAAAAATTCGCATCCTATTGATAACCCCTCCATTCGATGGCCATACCCTTATCCCTCTCTTCTCTACTATCCCCGCTTTCAAAATTTCGCCTATGTTCTTATATTGGTGACGTATATAGGGCGATGCGTGTATTTCTTACGGGGACCTAATACAAAAAGATATAAATTCATATTGATATATCTTCGTTAGGAAACATTACTCATCTAAATAATTTATGTGTACGCATAATTCATTTCTTCCCTTACATATTTTTACAATTTTTATCCCCGTAACTATGTAAATAGGTCTGAAAAATGGCTCAATCGAATGCAACCTTTTATCGATCATAACTTCGACTGTAATCGCTCGATTCGCTTGATATAACTTTTGTCGAAGAAAAGACATTAACAGTAGTATTATATATGACTTTCACATTCATGCTTTGATTTAGAAAGGAGTTATTAGCGATTTAAGCGTAACCAAGGAGATTGGTATCGATATAACTCGCACATGAATCGATCGAGCGAAATGGTCATCATTGCAAAAGTTGACCATTTTGATAAAAGTATTACCCTAAAAATTTCATTCATGTAGCTGGAACGGTTGCTATGATATTCAAGATTGTATGCTCCACAAAATAATGGCGACAATGATTTTTCGCGTGCAGGATATTTTTCGGAATTTAATTATGAATTAACCAAGAGGGATACGGAGAAAGTGAGCTCAAACGTGAGGGTACGAAGTACCCTCTAACGGTTTTTCCAGAAGAGTCCAAATTTTCATATGGCACATGTCTCAAGGCTGAAATCCGAGTTTGAAAATTCGCCCTTCACGACAATGTAAAATCGAAATCGTTTATTCCTCGGAATTGTTTCGACATATGAAAATTCCAAGATAGCCAAAAAATCAACCAAAAAATTCTCTACCAAATAAGTCAAGGAAAATGTCGTACGATTATTGCAAGTTGGTCAAAAAAATTCCTAAACTTTTTCCATAAGAAAAGCATAGAAAACGTTCAAAAAATAATAAAAAATACTAAATATTAATTCGTCGCAATGACAACCATACCAAAAAATCGACCAAAAAATCTACTTTATGTCCATTGAATATCATGTTCCTCAGACGTTTTAAAGTACAAAATAAAAGCGAAAAATCTTTAGTCCCGTAAGGCTCCCATGTTAATTCAAGTCGATATATCTCGAAAACTAATCGATTTTTTCAAGTTTTAAGATTTTTCCTCCCGATGAATTTTTTTTCACTTTTACATCCAATAAGCCAAATATCCACACCTACCACAGTTTGGGCTGTGAATTTTGATGAGTCAGTCAGTGGTTAACCAATTTGCCATCTTATATTAGCTTAACGAGTCGATTGGGTGCTTGAATTCTTCAAGCGGGTAATTAGGAGGGTGGGAACATTGTTGTGTCACGTGTTGTCGAGCATTGTGTCCATAAGTGTTAAAAATATTCAAAAATTTCCCTGCCGGTTTTTGAAAGGGTAAGGAACTTAATTGTTTACTTTTAAAATTATTTGTTATTTTCAATATGATTTCATTTGACGGATACTTCATTATTTGAATAGGCTAAGTTTAGCACTGAGACATAATTGGAATAAGGTTTTTAAAATTTCAAGACAGTGATGATTTTGTGGTTATTTTTCAACTCTTAAAATCCAAAAGCGTTGTGATAAGCGAAACTTGAAAATGAAACGCAGATTCCTTAGATAAATATATAAAGATATACCACTCGCAAAACATATGTCCATAATGCAGTGTGTAAAATACTAAATTGTAACGATTCCCCAAATTTCATTGGTACTAAAAAATAGTTATTCTCAAGATATTCCAATTTGAAAAAAAATAGATTTGGCATATTTGCTATCATTATCGTATCGAATTATCAAGTATACTGACACGTGTATTGAAAATTCGCAATCCTGTTCCAGTCTTCGATCATCAACCCTAAAATTCCTGGTCAACTATGTACGTGGATAGAAAATCCTGTATGTAATAACGATTCGATATATTTTAAGAAAAAGCATATTCAATATATATAGATCGTGAGACTACACGCAAAGCATATTTCCATTGGGCATTCTGAGGAAGACCAAGATTTACCCATTCACCAATTTTCATTGGTCCAACGTAAATACTAATCATGTTATGCCAATTCGCGTATTTGCTACAATTTTCGAATCGATCTTTCGATAAAACTGCTATCTGCACTGTAATATCCGCATTGCCGTAGATTTTAATTCCAGTTAATAGAAATCTTCTCTTTATTTCCTGGTCAACTATGTCCTTGGATGTAAAATCCTATATGTTATAGCAATTCGACATATTTTAAGAAAAAGTAGATTCGATATATATCGAACGTGAGACTAAACACAAACAATATTTCAATTGGGCATTGTAAGGAATCCCAAGATGTACCCATTCACAAAATGTCATTGGTGCAACATATATACTAATCAAAATATGCTAATTTCAGCATTTGCTATAACTATCGAATCGATCTTTCGATTATACTGACATCTGCACTGTAAAATCCGCAACGATATTGATTTTATTTCCACGCTATGGTCATCTTCTATATAATTGCTGGTCAACAATGCCCTTGGGTGTAAAATCCTAAATGTTATAGCTATTCGATATAATTTGTGAAAAAGCAGATTCGATATGTATCGAATGTGAGACTACATGCAAAACATATTTCCATTGGGCAATGTGAGGAATACCAAGATGTACCCATTCACCAATTTTCATTGGTCCAACGTATATACTAATCCAGTTATGCCAATTTGCGTATTTGCTACAATAATCGATTCGATCTTTCGATTATACTGACATCTGTAATGTAAAATCCGCAATGACTTTTTTTTATATCCAGTCTATGGTCATCTACTATATAATTCCTGGTCAAGAATGCCCATGGGTGTAAAATCCTAAATGTCATAGCTATTCGATATAATTTGTGAAAAAGCAGATTCGATATGTATCGAATGTGAGACTACATGCAAAACATATTTCCATTGGGCAATGTGAGGAATACCAAGATGTACCCATTCACCAATTTTCATTGGTCCAACGTATATACTAATCCAGTTATGCCAATTTGCGTATTTGCTACAATAATCGATTCGATCTTTCGATTATACTGACATCTGTAATGTAAAATCCGCAATGTCATTTTTTTTATATCCAGTCTATGGTCATCTACTATATAATTCCTGGTCAACAATGCCCATGGGTGTAAAATCCTATATGTTATAGCTATTCGATATAAATTGTGAAAAAGCAGATTCGATATATATCGAAGGTGAGACTACATGCAAAACATATTTCCATTGGGCATTGTGAGGAATAAAAAGATGTACCCATTCACCAAATTTCATTGGTCAAACGGAAACACTATTGAAGTTATGCCAATTAACGTATTTGCTAGAATAATCGAATCGATTCTTCGATCATACTGACATCTGTACTTTAAAATCCGCATTGCTTTTGGTTTAACCTACAGTCTATGGGTATCTACTATGTAATTCCTGGTCAAATATGTCCTTGGATGTAAAATCCTATGTGTTATAGCAATTCGATATATTTTAATAAAAATTATATTCGATATATATCGAGCGTGAGACTACATACGAAACAAATTTCCATTGGGCATTGTGAGGAATACAAAGATGTACCCATTCACCAAATTTCATTGGTCCAACGGAAACACAATTGAAGTTATGCCAATTAACGTATTTGCTATAATAATCGAATCAACTTTTCGATCATACTGACATCTGTACTTTGAAATTCGCAATGTTTTTGGTTTAATTTCTGGGATATGGGTATCTACTATGTATTTCCTTGTCTACTATGTCCTTAGATGTAAAATCCTATATGCTATAGCAATTCGATATATTTTAAGAAAAAGTAGATTCGATATATATCGAGTGTGAGACTATGTACAAAACATGTTTCCATTGCGCATTGTGAGGAATACCATGATGTACCAATTCACTAAATTTCATTGGTCCAACGTATACACTTATCATTTTATGCCTATTTGCGTATTTGCTTTAAAAATCGAATCGTACATTCGACTATACTGCCACCTGTATTGAAAAATTCGCATCCTATTGATAACCTCTCCATGCGATGGCCATACCCTTATCCCTCTCTTCTCTACTATCCCCGCTTTCAAAATTTCGCCTATGTTCTTATATTGGTGACGTATATAGGGCGATGCGTGTATTTCTTACGGGGACCTAATACAAAAAGATATAAATTCATATTGATATATCTTCGTTAGGAAACAATACTCATCTAAATAATTTATGTGTACGCATAATTCATTTCTTCCCTTACATATTTTTATAATTTTTATCCCCGTAACTATGTAAATAGGTCTGAAAAATGGCTCAATCGAATGCAACCTTTTATCGATCATAACTTCGACTGTAATCGCTCGATTCGCTTGATATAACTTTTGTCGAAGAAAAGACATTAACAGTAGTATTATATATGACTTTCACATTCATGCCTTGATTAAAAAAAAAGTTATTAGCGATTTAAGCGTAACCAAGGAGATTGGTATCGATATAACTCGCACATGAATCGATCGAGCGAAATGGTCATCATTGCAAAAGTTGACCATTTTGATAAAAGTATTACCCTGAAAATTTCATTCATGTAGCTGGAACGGTTGCTATGATATTCAAGATTGTATGTTCCACAAAAAAATGGCGACAATGATTTTTCGCTTGCAGGACATTTTTCGGAATTTAATTATGAATTAACCAAGAGGGATACGGCGAAAGTAAGCTCAAACGTGAGGGTTCGGAGAACCCTCTAACGGTTTTTCTTGGAGATTCCAAATTTTCATATGGCACATGTCTCAAGGCTGAAATCCGAGTTTGAAAATTCGCCCATCACGACAATGTTAAATCGAAATCGTTTATTCCTCGGAATTGTTTCGACGTACGAAAATTTTAAGATAGCCAAAAACCAAAGAATTATCTAACTTTTTGGCAAAGGAATTTGTCGTACGATTATTGCAAGTTGGTCAAAAAAATTCCTAAAGTTTTCCCATAAGAAAAGCATTGAGAGCATTCAAACAGTAATAAAAAATACTAAATATCAATTCGTCGCTATGGCAACCACACCAAAAAATCGACCAAAAAATCTAGTCCATGTCCATTGAATATCATGTTCCTCGGGCGTTTAAAAGTACAAAATAAAAGCTTAAAAGTTGTAGTCCCATAAGGCTCCCATGTTAATTCAAGTCGATATATCTCGAAAACTAATCGACTTTTTCAACTTTTCAGATTTTTCCTCCCGATGAATATTTTTTTACTTTTACGTCCAATATTCCATATACCCACAAATATCACAGTTTGGGCTACTAATTTGTGTCAATCACCCAATCAATGAATTACTTTCCAGCTATATAGGGGGGCGTCAACGAGTCGATTGGGCGCTTGAATTCATCAAGCGGGTAATTAGGGGGGGTGGAAACATAGTTGTGTCACATATTTTCGAGTCATGTGCCCATAAGTGGTTTAATATTCAAAAATTTCCCCGCCGTTTTTTTCAAAGGGTAAGGAACTAAATTTTTCACTGTTAGAAATATTTGTTATTTTCAATATGATTTTATTTGACGGATAATTGATTCTTTGATCCATTAAGTTAACCATTGACACATAATCGGAATAAGGTTTTAAAAATTTCAAGAGAGTGTTGATTATGTGGTTATTTTTCAACTGTTAAAGTCCATAAACATTGTGATAAGCCACTCTTGAAAATACAACGCAGATTCTTTAGATAAATATATAAAGATATTCCACTTGCAAAACGAATATCCATAATGCAGCTTGTAAAATACTGAATTGTAACGATTCCTCTAATTTCTTTGGTCTTAAAAAATTGTTATTCTCAAGATATTCCATTTTGCAAAAAAGATTTGGCATATTTGATATCATAATCGTATCTAATTATCAAGTATACTGACACGTGCATTGAAAATACGCAATCCGATTGATTTACCTTCCAATCTTTGATCATCAACACTAAAATTCCTGGTCGACTATGTACGTGCATGCAAAATCCTATGTTATAACGATTCGTATATTTTAAGAAAAAGCATATTCGATATGCATCAATCGTGAGACTACATGCAAAACATATTACCTTTGGGAATTGTGAGGAATACCAAGATGTACCAAGCACCAAATTTAATTGGTCCAACGGATACACTATTCAACTTGTGCCAATGTTATGTATTTGTTATAATAATCGAATCCATTCTTCGATTATACTGGCATTTGTATCGTTGAATCCGCAAAGCTATTGATTTAACTTACAGTCTATGGCTATCTTCCACATAATTATATTGGTCAACTATGTCCTTGGATGTAAAAGCCTATATGTTATAGCAATACGATATATTTTAAGAAAAAGTAGATTCGATTAATACCGAACGTGAGACTATACACAAAATATGTTTCATTTGGGCATTGTGAGGAATACCAAGATGTACCCATTTGCCAAATTTTAATTGGACCAACGTATAAACTAATCAAGTTTTGCAAATTTGCGTATTTGATAGAATAATCGAATCGATCTTGCGATTACACTGCCATCTGTACTGTAAAATCCACATGGCTATTGGTTTAATTTTCAGTCTGTGTGTCTACTATACAATACCTGGCCAACTATGCCCTTGGATGTAAAATCCTATATGTTATAGCGGTTCGATATATTTGAAGAAAAAGCATATTCGATATATATCGCACGTTAGACAACATACAAAGCATATTTCTGTTGGGCAGTGTGAGGATTACCAAGATGTGCACATTCGCCAAATTTCATTGGTCCAACGGGTATACTTTTCAAGTTATACCAATTTGTGTATATGCTATAATAATCGAATCGTTTTTTCGATCATACTGACATCTGTACGGTAAAGTCCGCAATCCCATTGGTTTAATTTTCAGTCTATGGGTATCTATTATTTAATACCTGGTCAACTATGCCTGTGGATGTAAAATCCTACATGTATTAGCAATTCGATATACTTTAAGAAAAAGTAGATTCGATATATATCGAATGTGAGACTACGTACAAAACAAATTTTCATTGGGCATTGTGAGGAATACCAATATGTACCCATTCACCAAATTTCATTGATCCAACGGTAAATCTATTGAAGATATACCACTTTACGTATTTGCTATAATAATCGAATCGATTTTTCGATCATACTGACATCTGTACGGTAAAGTCCGCAATCCCATTGGTTTAATTTTCAGTCTATGGGTATCTACTATTTAATACCTGGTCAACTATGCCTGTGGATGTAAAATCCTACATGTTATAGCAATTCGATATACTTTAAGAAAAAGTAGATTCGATATATATCGAATGTGAGACTACGTACAGAACAAATTTTCATTGGGCATTGTGAGGAATACCAATATGTACCCAATCACCAAATTTCATTGATCCAACGGTAAATCTATTGAAGTAATGCCCATTTACGTATTTGCTATAATAATCGAATCGATTTTTCGATCATACTGACATCTGTACTGTAAAATCCGCAAGGCTATTGGTTTAAAATCCAGTCAATGGGTATCTACTATTTAATCCCTAGTAAACTATGTCCTTGGATGTAAAATCCTACATGTTATAGCAATTCGATACATTTTAAGAAAAAGTAGAATCGATATATATCGAATGTGAGACTACGTACAAAACAAATTTTCAATGGGCATCGTGAGGAATACCAATATGTACCCAATCACCAAATTTCATTGATCCAACGGTAAATCTATTGAAGTAATGCCCATTTACGTATTTGCTATAATAATCGAATCGATTTTTCGATCATACTGACATCTGTACTGTAAAATCCGCAATGCTATTGGTTTAACATCCAGCGTATGGGTAATCTATTTAAAATTCCTGGTCAACTATGTCCCTAGATGTAAAATCCTATATGTTATAGCAATTCGACATATTATAAGAAAAAGTAGATTCGATATATATCGAACGTGAGACTGAATACAAAACATACTACCATAGAGTATCGTGAGGAATACCAAGATGTACCTGTTTACCAAGTTTCATTTGTCCAACGTATATACTTATCAAGTTATGCCAATTTGCGTATTTGCTATACTAATCGAATCGTACTTTAGACACTGCTGACATCTGTACTGTAAAATCCGCAATCCTATTGATATCCCTTCTATGGTCACTCCCTTATCCCTGCCTTCTCTAATATCCCCGCTTTCAAAATTTAGCCTATGTTCTTATTTTGGTGACGTAGATAGACGGGATGCGTGTATTTCTTACGGGGGCCTAATACAAAAAGATATAAATTCAAATCGATGTATCTTCATTAGGAAACATAATTCGTGTAAATTATTTATCTGTGCGCATAATTCATTTTTTTCCTTACATATTGTTAAAATTTTTATCCCCGTAACTATGTAAATAAGCCCAAAAAATGGCTCAGTCGAAACTACCTTGTATCGATCATAACTTCGAGTCTAATCAATGGATCCGCTTGATTTAACTTTTGTCGGATGAATGACATTAGTAGTTATATAGTGTTAGACTTTCATGTTCAAAACTTTATTAACAAAAAAGTTATTAGCGATTGAAGCGTATCCAAGGAGATTGGTATCGATATAACTCGCACGTGAATCGATCGAGCGGAATGACAATCATTGATAAAGTTGACCTTATTAATAAACCTGTTACCCTGAAATTTTCATTCATCTAGCTGAAATGGTTGCTAAGATATTCAAAATTGTATGCTCCACAAAAAAAATGGCGACAATGATTTTTCGCGTGCAGGACATTTTTCGGAATTTAATTATTAATTAACCAAGAGGGATACGGAGAAAGTGAGCTCAAACGTGAGGGTTCGAAGAACCCTTTCACGGTTTTTCTAGGAGATTCCAAATTTTCACATGGCACATGTCTCAACGCCGAAATCCAAGATTGAAAAATCGACCACCTCTACAATGGAAAGTCGAAATCGTTTATTCCTCGGAATTGTTTCGACATGTTAAAATTCCGAGATAGCCAAAAAATCAACCAAAAAATCTAGTATCTTGCATTTCAAGGAATTTGTCCTGCGATGATTGCAAGTTGGTCAAAAAAATTCTTTACGTAGTGCCATAAGAAAAGCATGGGGCACTTTCAAAAAATCATAAAAAATACTAAATATTAATTCATCGCATTGACAACCACACTAAAAAATCAACCAAAAAATCTAGTTTATGTCAAAGGAATGACATGTTCCTCACATATTTAAAAATACATAATAAAAGTGAAAAAGTTTTAGTCCCATAAGGCTCCCATGTTAATTCAAGTCGATATATCTCGAAAAGTAATCGACTTTTTACAGTTTTCAGATTTTTCCTCCCGATGAATTTTTTTTTACTTTTACGTCCAATATTCCATTTACCCACACATATCACAGTTTGGGCTACTAATTTGTGTCAATCACCCAATCAGTGAATCAAATCCTAGCTATATAGGGACTTCAACGAGTCGATTGGGTGCTTGAATTCTTCAAGCGGGTAATTAGGAGGGTGGGAACATTGTTGTGTCACGTGTTGTCGAGTATTGTATCCATAAGTGTTTAAAATATTCAAAAATTTCTCTGCCGGTTTTTGAAAGGGCAAGGAACTTAATTGTTTACTTTTAAAATTATTTGTTTTTTTCAATATGATTTCATTTGACGGATAGTTCATTATTTGAATAGGCTAAGTTTAGCACTGAGACATAATTGGAATAAGGTTTTTAAAATTTCAAGACAGTGAAGATTTTGTGGTTATTTTTCAACTCTTAAAGTCCAAAAGCGTTGTGATAAGCGAAACTTGAAAATGAAACGCAGATTCCTTCGATAAATATATAAATATATACCACTCGCAAAACATATGTCCATAATGCAGTGTGTAAAATACTAAATTGTAACGATTCCCCAAATTTCTTTGGTACTAAAAAATAGTTATTCTCAAGATATTCCAATTTGAAAAAAATAGCTTTGGCATATTTGCTATCATTATCGTATCGATTTATCAAGTATACTGACACGTGTATTGAAAATTCGCAATCCTGTTCCAGTCTTCGATCATCAACCCTAAAATTCCTGGTCAAATATGTACGTGGATAGAAAATCCTGTATGTAATAACGATTCGATATATTTTAAGACAAAGCATATTCGATATATATAGATCGTGAGACTACACGCAAAACATATTTCCATTGGGCATTGTGAGGAAGACCAAGATGTACCCATTCACCAAATTTCATTGGTCCAACGTAAATACTAATCATGTTATGCCAATTCGCGTATTTGCTACAATTATCGAATCGATCTTTCGATAAAACTGCTATCTGCACTGTAATATCCGCAATGCCGTAGATTTTAATTCCAGTTAATAGAAATCTTCTCTATATTTCCTGGTCAACTATGTCCCTGGATGTAAAATCCTATATGTTATAGCAATTCGACATATTTTAAGAAAAAGTAGATTCGATATATATCGAACGTGAGACTAAACGCAAACAATATTTCAATTGGGCATTGTTAGGAATCCCAAGATGTATCCATTCACAAAATGTCATTGGTGCAACGTATATACTAATCAAAATATGCTAATTTCAGCATTTGCTATAACTATCGAATCGATCTTTCGATTATACTGACATCTGCACTGTAAAATCCGCAACGATATTGATTTTATTTCCACGCTATGATCATCTTCTATATAATTGCTGGTCAACAATGCCCGTGGGTGTAAAATCCTAAATGTTATAGCTATTCGATATAATTTGTGAAAAAGCAGATTCGATATGTATCGAATGTGAGACTACATACAAAACATATTTCCATTGGGCAATGTGAGGAATCCCAAGATGTACCCATTCACCAATTTTCATTGGTCCAACGTATTTACTAATCCAGTTATGCCAATTTGCGTATTTGCTAAAATAATCGATTCGATCTTTCGATTATACTGACATCTGTAATGTAAAATCCGCAATGACATTTATTTAATATCCAGTCTATGGTCATCTTCTATATAATTGCTGGTCAACAATGCCCGTGGGAGTAAAATCCTATATGTTATAGCAATTCGATATATTTTAAGAAAAAGTAGATTCGATATATATCGAACGTGAGACTAAACATAAACAATATTTCCATTTGGCAATGTGAGGAATACCAAGATGTACCCATTCACCAATTTTCATTGGTCCAACGTATTTACTAATCCAGTTATGCCAATTTGCGTATTTGCTAAAATAATCTATTCGATCTTTCGATTATACTGACATCTGTAATGTAAAATTCGCAATGACATTTTTTTTATATCCAGTCTATGGTCATCTACTATATAATTCCTGGTCAACAATGCCCGTGGGTGTAAAATCCTATATGTTATAGCTATTCGATATAAATTGTGAAAAAGCAGATTCGATATATATCGAATGTGAGACTACATGCAAAACATATTTTCACTGGACATTGTGAGGAATAAAAAGATGTACCCATTCACTAAATTTCATTGGTCAAACGGATACACTATTGATGTTATGCCAATTAACGTATTTGCTAGAATAATCGAATCGATTCTTCGATCATACTGACATCTGTACTTTAAAATCCGCATTGCTCTTGGTTTAACTTACAGTCTATGGGTATCTACTATATAATTCCTGGTCAACTATGTCCTTGGATGTAAAATCCTATGTGTTATAGCAATTCGATATATTTTAATAAAAATTATATTCGATATATATCGAGCGTGAGACTACATACAAAACAAATTTCCATTGGGCATTAAGAGGAATACAAAGATGTACCCATTCACCAAATTTCATTGGTCCAACGGAAACATAATTGAAGTTATGCCAATTAACGTATTTGCTATAATAATCGAATCGATTTTTCGATCATACTGACATCTGTACTGTAAAATCCGCAATGCTATTGGTTTAATTTCTGGTCTATGGGTATCTACTATATATTTCCTGGTCTACTATGTCCTTAGATGTAAAATCCTATATGCTATAGCAATTCGATATATTTTAAGAAAAAGTAGATTCGATATATATCGAGCGTGAGACTATATACAAAACATGTTTCCATTGCACATTGTGAGGAATACCATGATGTACCAATTCACTAAATTTCATTGGTCCAACGTATACACTTATCATTTTATGCCAATTTGCGTATTTGCTATAAAAATCGAATCGTACATTCGACTATACTGCCACCTGTATTGAAAAATTCGCATCCTATTGATAACCCCTCCATGCGATGGCCATACCCTTATCCCTCTCTTCTCTACTATCCCCGCTTTCAAAATTTCGCCTACGTTCTTATATTGGTGACGTATATAGGGCGATGCGTGTATTTCTTACGGGGACCTAATACAAAAAGATATATATTCATATTGATATATCTTCGTTAGGAAACAATACTCATCTAAATAATTAATGTGTACGCATAACTCATTCCTTCCTTTACATATTTCCATAATTTTTATCCCCGTAACTATGTAAATAGGTCTGAAAAATGGCTCAATCGAATGCAATCTTTTATCGATCATAACTTCGACTGTAATCGCTCGATTCGCTTGATTTAACTTTTGTCGAAAAAAAGACATTAACAGTAGTATTATATATGACTTTCACATTCATGCCTTGATTTAGAAAAAAGTTATTAGCGATTTAAGCGTAACCAAGGAGATTGGTATCGATATAACTCGCACATGAATCGATCGAGCGAAATGGTCATCATTGCAAAAGTTGACCATTGTGATAAAAGTATTACTCTGAAAATTTCATTTCTCTAGCTTAAACGGTTGCTAAGATATTCAAGATTGCATGCTCCACAAAAAAATGGCGACAATGATTTTTCGCGTGCAGGACATTTTTCGGAATTTAATTATGAATAACCCAAGAGGGATACGGAGAAAGTGAGCTCAAACGTGAGGGTTCGGAGAACCCTCTAACGGTTTTTCCTAAAAAGTCCAAATTTTCATATGGCACATGTCTCAAGGCTGAAATCCGAGTTTGAAAATTCGCCCATCACGACAATGTTAAATCGAAATCGTTTATTCCTCGGAATTGTTTCGACGTACGAAAATTTCAAGATAGCCAAAAAATTAACCAAAGAATTATCTAACTTTTTGGCAAAGGAATTTGTCGTGCGATTATTGCAAGTTGGTCAAAAAAATTCCCAAAGTTTTCCCATAAGAAAAGCATTGAGAGCATTCAAACAGTAATAAAAAATACTAAATATCAATTCGTCGGTATGGCAACCACACCAAAAAATCTATCAAAAAATCTAGTCCATGTCCATTGAACATCATGTTCCTCGGACGTTTAAAAGTACAAAATAAAAGCGAAAAAGTTGTAGTCCCATAACGCTCCCATGTTAATTCAAGTCGATATATCTCGAAAACTAATCGACTTTTTCAAGTTTTCAGATTTTTCCTCCCGATGAATATTTTTTTACTTTTACGTCCAATATTCCATATACCCACACCTATCACAGTTTGGGCTACTAATTTGTGTCAATCACCCAATCAATCAATTACTTTCCCACTTTATATATGTAACGAGTCGATTGGGTGCTTGAATTCTTCAAGCGGGTAATTAGGAGAGTGGGAACATTGTTGTGTCACGTGTTGTCGAGCATTGTGTCCATAAGTGTTTAAAATATTCAAAAATTTCCCTGCCGGTTTTTGAAAGGGTAAGGAACTTAATTGTTTACTTTTAAAATTATTTGTTATTTTCAATATGATTTCATTTGACGGATAGTTCATTATTTGAATAGGCTAAGTTTAGCACTGAGACATAATTGGAATAAGGTTTTTAAAATTTCAAGACAGTGATGATTATGTGGTTATTTTTCAACTCTTAAAGTCCAAAAGCGTTGTGAAAAGCGAAACTTGAAAATGAAACGCAGATTCCTTAGATAAATATATAAAGATATACCACTCGCAAAACATATGTCCATAATGCAGTGTGTAAAATACTAAATTGTAACGATTCCCCAAATTTCTTTGGTACTAAAAAATAGTTATTCTCAAGATATTCCAATTTGAAAAAAATAGCTTTGGCATATTTGCTATCATTATCGTATCGAATTATCAAGTATACTGACACGTGTATTGAAAATTCGCAATCCTGTTCTAGTCTTCGATCATCAACCCTAAAATTCCTGGTCAACTATGTACGTGGATAGAAAATCCTGTATGTAATAACGATTCGATATATTTTAAGAAAAAGCATATTCAATATATATAGATCGTGAGACTACACGCAAAGCATATTTCCATTGGGCATTGTGAGGAAGACCAAGATGTACCCATTCACCAAATTTCATTGGTCCAACGTAAATACTAATCATGTTATGCCGATTCGCGTATTTGCTACAATTATCGAATCGATCTTTCGATAAAACTGCTATCTGCACTCTAATATCCGCAATGCCGTAGACTTTAATTCCAGTTAATAGAAATCTTCTCTATATTTCCTGGTCAACTATGTCCTTGGATATAAAATCCTATATGTTATAGCAATTCGACATATTTAAAAAAAAGTAGATTCGATATATATCGAACGTGAGACTAAACGCAAACAATATTTCAATTGGGCATTGTGAGGAATCCCAAAATGTACCCATTCACAAAATTTCATTGGTGCAACGTATATACTAATCAAAATATGCTAATTTCAGCATTTGCTATAACTATCGAATCGATATTTCGATTATACTGACATCTGCACTGTAAAATCCGCAACGGTATTGATTTTATTTCCACGCTATGGTCATCTTCTATATTATTGCTGGTCAACAATGCCCGTGGGTGTAAAATCCTAAATGTTATAGCTATTCGATATAATTTGTGAAAAAGCAGATTCGATATGTATCGAATGTGAGACTACATGCAAAAAATATTTCCATTGGGCAATGTGAGGAATACCAAGATGTACCCATTCACCAATTTTCATTGGTCCAACGTAAATACTAATCCAGTTATGCCAATTTGCGTATTTGCTACAATAATCGATTTGATCTTTCGATTATACTGACATCTGTAATGTAAAATCCGAAATGACATTTTTTTTATATCCAGTCTATGGTCATCTACTATATAATTCCTGGTCAAGAATGCCCGTGGGTGTAAAATCCTATATGTTATAGCTATTCGATATATATTGTGAAAAAGCAGATTCGATATATATCGAATGTGAGACTACATGCAAATTATATTTCCATTGGGCAATGTGAGGAATACCAAGATGTACCCATTCACCAATTTTCATTGGTCCAACGTATATACTAATCCAGTTATGCCAATTTGCGTATTTGCTACAATAATCGATTCGATCCTTCGATTATACTGACATCTGTAATGTATAATCCGCAATGACATTTTTTATATCCAGTCTATGGTAATCTACTATATAATTCCTGGTCAACTATGTCCTTGGATGTAAAATCCTATGTGTTATAGCAATTCGATATATTTTAATAAAAATTATATTCGATATATATCGAGCGTGAGACTACATACAAAACAAATTTCCATTGGACATTGTGAGGAATACAAAGATGTACCCATTCACCAAATTTCATTGGTCAAACGGAAACACTATTGAAGTTATGCCAATTAACGTATTTGCTAAAATAATCGAATCGATTCTTCGATCATACTGACATCTGTACTTTAAAATCCGCATTGCTTTTGGTTTAACTTACAGTCTATGGGTATCTACTATATAATTCCTGGTGAACTATGTCCTTGGATGTAAAATCCTATGTGTTATAGCAATTCGATATATTTTAATAAAAATTATATTCGATATATATCGAGCGTGAGACTACATACAAAACAAATTTCCATTGGGCATTGTGAGGAATACAAAGATGTACCCATTCACCAAATTTCATTGGTCCAACGGAAACACAATTGAAGTTATGCCAATTAACGTATTTGCTATAATAATCGAATCGATTTTTCGATCATACTGACATCTGTACTTAAAAATTCGCAATGTTTTTGGTTTAATTTCTGGTCTATGGGTATCTACTATATATTTCCTGGTCTACTGTGTCCTTAGATGTAAAATCCTATATGCTATAGCGATTCGATATATTTTAAGAAGAAGTAGATTCGATATATATCGAGCGTGAGACTATATACAAAACATGTTTCCATTGCACATTGTGAGGAATACCATGATGTACCAATTCACTAAATTTCATTGGTCCAAAGTATACACTTATCATTTTATGCCAATTTGCGTATTTGCTATAAAAATCGAATCGTACATTCGACTATACTGCCACCTGTATTGAAAAATTCGCATCCTATTGATAACCCCTCCATTCTATGGCCATACCGTTATCCCTCTCTTCTCTACTATCCCCGCTTTCAAAATTTCGCCTATGTTCTTATATTGGTGACGTATATAGGGCGATGCGTGTATTTCTTATGGGGACCTAATACAAAAAGATATAAATTCATATTGATATATCTTCGTTAGGAAGCAATACTCATCTAAATAATTAATGTGTACGCATAATTCATTTCTTCCCTTACATATTTTTATAATTTTTATCCCCGTAACTATGTAAATAGGTCTGAAAAATGGCTCAATCGAATGCAACCTTTTATCGATCATAACTTCGACTGTAATCGCTCGATTCGCTTGATTTAACTTTTGTCGAAGAAAAGACATTAACAGTAGTATTATATATGACTTTCACATTCATGCCTGGATCAAGAAAAAAGTTATTAGCGATTTTAGCGTAACCAAGGAGATTGGTATCGATATAACTCGCACATGAATCGATCGAGCGAAATGGTCATCATTGCAAAAGTTGACCATTGTGATAAAAGTAATACTCTGAAAATTTCATTTCTCTAGCTTAAACGGTTGCTAAGATATTCAAGATTGCATGCTCCACAAAAAAATGGCGACAATGATTTTTCGCGTGCAGGACATTTTTCGGAATTTAATTATGAATTAACCAAGAGGGTTACGGCGAAAGTAAGCTCAAACGTGAGGGTTCGGAGAACCCTCTAACGGTTTTTCCTAAAGAGTCCAAATTTTCATATGGCACATGTCTCAAGGCTGAAATCCGAGTTTGAAAATTCGCCCATCACGACAATGTTAAATCGAAATCGTTTATTCCTCGGAATTGTTTCGACGTACGAAAATTCCAAGATAGCCAAAAAATTAACCAAAGAATTATCTAACTTTTTGGCAAAGGAAATTTTCCTACGTTTATTGCAAGTTGGTCAAAAAAATTCCCAAAGTTTTCCCATAAGAAAAGCATTGAGAGCATTCAAACAGTAATAAAAAATACTAAATATCAATTCGTCGCTATGGCAACCACACCAAAAAATCGACCAAAAAATCTAGTCCATGTCCATTGAATATCATGTTCCTCGGAAGTTTAAAAGTACAAAATAAAAGCGAAAAAGTTGTAGTCCCATAAGGCTCCCATGTTAATTCAAGTCGATATATCTCGAAAACTAATCGACTTTTTCGAGTTTTCAGATTTTTCCTCCCGATGAATATTTTTTTACTTTCACGTCCAATATTCCATATACCCACAAATATCACAGTTTGGGCTACTAATTTGTGTCAATCACACAATCAATCAATTAGTTTCCCACTTTATATATGCTAACGAGTCGATTGGGCGCTTGAATTCATCAAGCGGGTAATTATGGGGGGTGGAAACATAGTTGTGTCACATATTTTCGAGTCACAAGCCCATAAGTGGTTTAACATTCAAAAATTTCCCCGCCGTTTTTTGAAAGGGTAAGGAACTAAATTTTTCACTGTTAGAAATATTTGTTATTTTCAATGTGATTTTATTTGACGGATAATTAATTCTTTGATCCATTAAGTTAACCATTGACACATAATCGGAATAAGGTTTTAAAAATTTCAAGAGAGTTTTGATTATGTGGTTATTTTTCAACTGTTAAAGTTCATAAGCATTGTGATAAGCGCTCTTGAAAATACAACGCAGATTCTTTAGATAAATATATAAAGATATTCCACTTGCGAAACGAATGTCCGTAATGCAGTTTGTAAAATACTGAATTGTAACGATTCCTCTAATTTCTTTGGACTTAAAAAATAGTTATTCTCAAGATATTCCAATTTGCAAAAAAGATTTGGCATATTTGCTATCATAATCGTATCGAATTATCAAGTATACTGACACGTGCATTGAAAATACGCAATCCGATTGATTTACCTTCCAATCTTTGATCATCAACACTAAAATTCCTGGTCGACTATGTACGTGCATGCAAAATCCTATGTTATAACGATTCGATATATTTTAAGAAAAAGCATATTCGATATGCATCAATCGTGAGACTACATGCAAAACATATTACCTTTGGGAATTGTGAGGAATACCAAGATGTACCAAGCACCAAATTTCATTGGTCCAACGGATACGCTATTCAACTTGTGCCAATGTTATGTATTTGTTATAATAATCGAATCCATTCTTCGATTATACTGGCATTTGTATTGTTGAATCCGCAATGCTATTGATTTAACTTACAGTCTATGGCTATCTTCCACGTAATTATATTGGTCAACTATGTCCTTGGATGTAAAATCCTATATGTTATAGCAATACGATATATTTTAAGAAAAAGTAGATTCGATTAATACCGAACGTGAGACTATACACAAAATATGTTTCATTTGGGCATTGTGAGGAATACCAAGATGTACCCATTTGCCAAATTTCATTGGTCCAACGTATAAACTAATCAAGTTTTGCAAATTTGCGTATTTGATAGAAAAATCGAATCGATCTTGCGATTACACTGCCATCTGTACTGTAAAATCCGCAATGCTACTGGTCTAATTTTCAGTCTGTGTATCTACTATACAATACCTGGCCAACTATGCCCTTGGATGTAAAATCCTATATGTTATAGCGGTTCGATATATTTGAAGAAAAAGCATAATCGATATATATCGCACGTTAGACAACATACAAAGAATATTTCTGTTGGGCAGTGTGAGGATTACCAAGATGTGCACATTCGCCAAATTTCATTGGTCCAACGGGTATACTTTTCAAGTTATACCAATTTGTGTATAGGCTATAATAATCGAATCGATTTTCGATCATACTGACATCTGTACGGTAAAGTCCGCAATCCCATTGGTTTAATTTTCAGTCTATGGGTATCTACTATTTTTATACCTGGTCAACTATGCCTGTGGATGTAAAATCCTACATGTTATAGCAATTCGATATACTTTAAGAAAAAGTAGATTCGATATATATCGAATGTGAGACTACGTACAGAACAAATTTTCATTGGGCATCGTGAGGAATACCAATATGTACCCAATCACCAAATTTCATTGATCCAACGTTAAATCTATTGAAGTTATGCCCATTTACGTATTTGCTATAATAATCGAATCGATTTTTCGATCATACTGACATCTGTACTGTAAAATCTGCAATGCTATTGGTTTAAAATCCAGTCAATGGGTATCTACTATTTAATCCCTAGTAAACTATGTCCTTGGATGTAAAATCCTACATGTTATAGCAATTCGATACATTTTAAGAAAAAGTAGATACGATATATATCGAATGTGAGACTACGTACAAAACAATTTTTCACTGGGCATCGTGAGGAATACCAATATGTACCCAATCACCAAATTTCATTGATCCAACGGTAAATCTATGGAAGTTATGCCCATTTACGTATTTGCTATAATAATCGAATCGATTTTTCGATCATACTGACATCTGTACTGTAAAATCCGCAATGCTATTGGTTTTAAATCCAGTATATGGGTATCTACTATTTAATCCCTAGTAAACTATGTCCTCTTATGTTAAATCCTACATGTTATAGCAATTCGATACATTTGAAGAAAAAGTAGATTCGATATATATCGAATGTTAGACTACGTACAAAACAAATTTTCATTGGGCATCGTGAGGAATACCAATATGTACCCAATCACCAAATTTCATTGATCCAACGGTAAATCTATGGAAGTTATGCCCATTAACGTATTTGCTATAATAATCGAATCGATTTTTCGATCATACTGACATCTGTACTGTAAAATCCGCAATGCTATTGGTTTTAAATCCTGTCTACGGGTATCTACTATTTAATCCCTAGTAAACTATGTCCTTGAATGTTAAATCCTACATGTTATAGCAATTCGATATATTTTAAGAAAAAGTAGATTCGATATATATCGAACGTGAGACTGAATACAAAACATACTACCATAGAGTATCGTGAGGAATACCAAGATGTACCTGTTTACCAAGTTTCATTGGTCCAACGTACACACTTATCAAGTTATGCCAATTTGCGTATTTGCTATACTAATCGAATCGTACTTTAGACACTGCTGATATCTGTACTGTAAAATCCGCAATCCTATTGATATCCCTTCTATGGTCACTCCCTTATCCCTGCCTTTTCTAATATCCCCGCTTTCAAAATTTAGCCTATGTTCTTATATTGGTGACGTAGATAGACGGGATGCGTGTATTTCTTACGGGGGCCTAATACAAAAAGATATAAATTCAAATCGATGTATCTTCAGTAGGAAACATAATTCATCTAAATAATTTATGTGTGCGCATAATTCATTTTTTTCCTTACATATTGTTAAAATTTTTATTTCCGTAACTATGTAAATAAGCCCAAAAAATGGCTCAATCGAATACAACCTTGTATCGATCATAACTTCGAGTGTAATCAATCGATTCGCCTGATTTAACTTTTGTTGGATGAATGACATCTTCAGTCGTATTTTGTATGACATTAATGTTCAAAACTTGATCAACAAAAAAGTTATTAGCGATTAAAGCGTATCCAAGGAGATTCGTATCGATATAACTCGCACATGAATCGATCGAGCGGAATGGTCATCATTGCAAAAGTTGACCATTTTAATAATATTATTACTCTGAAAATTTCATTCCTCTAGCTTAAACGGTTGCTAAGATATTCAAGATTGTATGCTCCACAAAAATATGGCGACAATGATTTTTCGCGTGCAGGACATTTTTCGGAATTTAATTATGAATTAACCAAGAGGGTTACGGCGAAAGTAAGCTCAAACGTGAGGGTTCGGAGAACCCTCTAACGGTTTTTCTTAAAGATTCCAAATTTTCATATGGCACATGTCTCAACGCCGAAATCCAAGATTGAAAATTCGACCACCTCTACAATGGAAAGTCGAAATCGTTTATTCCTCGGAATTGTTTCGACATATGAAAATTTCGAGATAGCCAAAAAATCAACCAAAAAATCTAGTATCTTGCGTTTCAAGGAATTTGTCCTGTGATGATTGCAAATTGGTCAAAAAAAATCCTAACGTAGTGCCATAAGAAAAGCATGGGGCACTTTCAAAAAATCATAAAAAATACTAAATATTAATTCATCGCATTGACAACCAAACCAAAAAATCAACCAAAAAATCTAGTTTATGTCAAGGGAATGTCATGTTCCTCAAATATTTAGAAATACATTTAAAAAGCGAAAAAGTTTTAGTCCCATAAGGCTCCCATGTTAATTCAAGTCGATATATCTCGAAAACTAATCGACTTTTTCAACTTTTCAGATTTTTCCTCCCGATGAATTTTTTTTTACTTTTACGTCCAATATTCCATATACCCACACATATCACCAGTTTGGCTACTAATTTGTATCAATCACCCAATCAGTGAATCAAATCGCAGCTATTATAGGGACGTTAATAAGGTAAATGCTGGGTTAAACGCGGAAATTTTTAAAGTTGTTGGTTTAAAAAACGTCGATTATTCTTCTATAGATATATTTTGCTTATGATCTCGTCCATAGATTTAATTAGAGTGAGAAAATATTTTCTGAATTTGTGTCCATAGTCGTTAGGGAGATATTTAAGGGCAATGTTGTTGTTTACGATGTTCATTCTACTATTGCTGCCTCACTGTCAAGTTTTTACTCCAATCATTATTTTATGATTTTCATGTTTAATAGGAATGTGTGATTTTTATGAAAATGTTAACATATAATCCAATATGGAGGCATCGTATTCGTTGCTCATTAAGGTATTACGAAGTCCGATTTACAAAGAAAGCGAAGGTGCTGAATAGTCTAAATAATCTATTATTAAGAGCGATAACTGTTACTTGTTGCGACGACAATGACTAGTTTTCTGCCAATCAACATAAAGTACCGAGAACCCTGATACCAAACTATGTACATTTATGAGTGGCATAGTTTTTACTCTGTAACTTAGTTTTAAATTCGAAGCCATTTGGTTCACTTCGTATGCCAAGCGAACCCTCCGCAGCCAAAAGTGAGATCACTACCTCCTTACCTTTGACATCCATTCATTTGTCCCCTCAAATGTCCTCTGAATAATTCATGGGGCTTATACTTCCCAAAGGGCAAAGTCTTACTTCGTCGAATTTCTTTCTGTGTTGTAGAAGATCGTAAAAATTTTAGGCTAACAGTTGAGGGAGTATGTTTGTCTTCTCTGTTCGTATTCACGTTATGTCTGACGAGGTATAACTATGGCTCGGAGTTGAGGTGGGAAATAAAATTATAGGGTAGATCCCATTATTTCCCGAGTTAAAAATAGATCAGATCCCGAAGAACTCTTTGATTTACGGGGAACACCATAAATATTTATTTGCTTGGCAACTATCAATCATCTAAATTATTTCCGCTATTAACTATGGCTTACACTAAATTCGGGCAGTAATACTACTTTTTTGGTAACCAAAATTGTCTCAAGAGACCTTAAGAATTTGATTTTGCGTGCCTTACCTTTCTAGAAAAAAAGTTTTTGTGTGCTAAATTAGTGTGGTGTGTTTGAGGGATGTCGTTAAAGGTGGGGAGTAACGTAATGTTCGTAAATAGACACTGGGAAATTATCGGATCTAGATATAAAAATGAACTTTCAGCACGCCCCAGAATTATACCCATGTTTCAAGTTACTTTTCTTGGTGTATGTTCTAAAAACACTTTTTTAATTATTTTCTGGTAGAAAAAGGTAGAAATGGCTTCGAAATACTTAAACTATTTAGAATCTCACAATTGTCTTATTTTTGTTCCTCAAATGTGAGTGAATGGTAATTTTTGATTTATTTTTTTCCCATATTTATGTAAAAACTGCTGCTACTATTTTCTTGGATAGCATCAAAACGTATCATTGAGCTTGAAATACATATGACATTAAATTTATGAATTTTGAAGGATTGCATGGTATACCTCGCAACAAATCCTGTTTAAGTACAAATGTGCCCACGACAGTTTTAATATTATATTCATGACGGGAAAACGTACTAGTGAAATTCTATAGTTTATCCAATTCCCCCCCCCCCCTTTTTGCAGCTCCATTTATATTCAATTTCGGCGTTGCCCTGCCTCCTATTACGTCCCTTACGAAGCCCATGTGGACAAGGTTTTCGTCCTCGGAGACTCTATAAAATCCAGGAAATCGGGTTTATAAAGACCAAGGGTCCTCAATCTCGGACCCTTTGGGAAGACGAATGCTTTCTTTCCTGCTTTTCTATACCCTTTTCCTTACCTTTGGTACGCTTTATTTTCTCCCTATTCTCGGGCTTTCGTCAACTGTGCACACATCGTCTTCTATTGCCCAATCCTTTTGTCGCAACGATTTTCTCTATAATTGTGGTGAAGTAATTTTTTACCGCCACTACAATGATTGCAAGTAAAATTCGTTGCCTTGCCTGTAAATGTTTCAAATTCTCCCTCCTGATAGTATAGATAGATTCTTCTGGGATATTACACGAATTTTAGTATCTCCTTAGTTATCAACTTTTCGTGAGATCACTTCTATGAAGAAACTCCGGTAACTAAGGAGATTTTAAGCCGGTCTAAAACCAGTGAAGATATTATCTTGCTTCCTTGTTTGTTCACCTTCAAAACTCATGAAAAGGACTGTACCTGAATATGGCTTCACTGCCTATCTCGTTTGTTGGCGCTATTTTTATTAACTTTTAAAGTCATAAAATTGAGTTTATTATAATAGGGGGGAACCCTGTATACCGTCAGAAATTTTATCATTTTCATTCTGCATTCTTACTTTATTTGTCGTGGGCACAAAACACCGTGGCATGAATCAATGAAAGTCAAGGAAAATCCAGCTTTATATATCAAGATGTTTACCTAATTAGGATCCTTACGACGACCGAGTCACAAGCCTGCGCAAAAAATATTTGAACCTGGTCTCATGGAATAGAAAATCCGAGGATAAAAATCAGGTACATTGCTTAAACTCTCGATTTCTGATATGAATATTGTCGCCAAATCTAATGAAACTTGTGCTGCTCTCTCACAGTAGGCCGTATGTAATGATATTGCAAAAACTATATTTCTAAGCACTTCCTCGTCCATTTAAATATGTCTTTACGATATTTGCCGCTTTTGGCATGGTTTTTTCTTGCAATATTAGAGCTCGCGGAACAATTTTTATTAGTAAATCGCTGAAGGCAATGACGAGATGCAACTACACTGATGAATTGGTCATTACATTTTCAATATGAAAACAATTGTTTCCCGCACGTGAAAACGAGTGCATCACGCAAATATACTTACGACTCATCGTGTAAGTTAAGTATGTAATTCAGGTTAATATCTATTATCTTGTCATTTTGACTGGATTAAGCTGCACTATTTTAAATAATTTTAAGCTTCGAAGGACTCCCAAATTATCAGAGTTGAAAATAGTTTTATAATGAACCAGTTCATTGTTTCAACTCGCGGCTCAGGCAGTAGAAATTTGAATACCCGTCTTTCCATGCACTTAAGACCCTTCTGAGTTGAGAGAATGATCTTTCGGAGCTCATTTAAAAAATTTCATTGGAATTCTTTGAGGAGGAGGCATTACTGAAGGGAAAAAAAGAAAAGAAAATGTCTTTCATCAGCGATTTCCGAGACTCGCTCGTATTTTCCTGCTGTCAATGATTATTCATTGCTCGTTTGCGAGTGGGAAGTTGGAATGAAACGATGTCAATTTGGTCGGTCTGAGCATCAATCCCCATCAACTTAGCTCGATTCCTCCCATTTTCTCCCCCTTCTATCGGGGGAAAAAGGGAAAAATAAATGAAATGTAAGCCTATTATCGGATTTTGTGTCCATGGTCGTCTTTCCGTCTGTCGCTCTCGCTTTCCTCCTACACTACACCTGCCCCTTGGATTTTTCCCCCGCTCCTTTTGTCCCCTTTCCCAGCTTGTATCATCGCCTCTGTCTTTCACTGCCCTTCGAAGCTCTCCCGATTTTATTTAATTTCTTTCGTAATTAATTTCCATCGTAATCTTCCCTGGTACTTATTAAGGATCTAAACGAGTGAGGGGGTAGTGAATGGAAATAATCTTCACATTCATGTGTCTGTTAATTGGTAAATACAAAATAATGCTCCGACGTAAATTAATTCGGAACAACCAATTTCAGGAGTATAGTTGTCATTTTAATCAACAGTTTGAATAATTTGTCAACTGAGCCTTTCTTAATTGATAGTTTTCCATAGTCATCTACCTTGATATTTGGTAAGGATCTAAAGGAAGGAGGGCCTTGAGAATGAAAATCATGTCTGTCAATACCCAAGTACAAAATGATGCTCCGATGAAAATTTCTCCCGTACGACCAATCTCACGGGTAGAGCTGATATTTTAGGTAGCTGCTCTCATTTATTAACTGAGACTATTTTTGGAACAAGTTGCTCATATAAATATCCTAGCTCCCCAAGGAGTTCTTGAATTACATTTAAAACTAAACTTACCTTGTGAAAGAAATATTTTCTTTCTTAGTTTGAATTACCAGGTGAAATATTTTAAATTGTAAAGAGAATTGAAGAATTAACCTGTCATGTATCAAAGAAATATACTTTATGTGTTGCTAGTGGTAGTTAAAAATGATATTCGAAAAATATGCTCCGGCCATGGGGGGCTGTTTTTAGAAAATATAGAGAACCTGGTGACCTCATTTGAGTGAGTTTAAGATAACCTTATTGTTGAAAGTTTTCCATTTGTTTATTAAATACGTAGGTAAATAAATAATATATACCTAATGTCTTTTTAACCCATATTTTTCATTATTTTATTGCTTTCGCTTCTCGTCCTCGGTAACCTCCCTGTGGCAATATATATCTAAATAAATCTTACTCTAGTTCAATAGATTCAATTTTTTTCCTCAAAAAGATATTGACCTAAAGTCTTCATTCCGTGTGGTTCAATTTTTAAGCATTTTTTTTCTTTTAGTGTTTGCATAACAGTTAGTTAGTTCAAACGGGCGAGGGTCTATTTCTCCACAAACCCAGGCGTGTGAATTCCATTCAGGGTAGCTGGGCCAAGTCATTCCCCTAGGTTTCGTTGCGGAACGAGGATTTTTTCAAGGGCATCCAAAGCCTCCATTTGGATTTGAACCAGTAAATATTTATTTGATGCTCACGTAGAAATAAAAAAAATGTAATTTTTCCTTTGATTTAATTACTCTATCGACCAATGTATCTGCACTTTGTGCCATTATTAAGGTCAAGGCAAGTCAGATTAGTCGTGCTAGTTTTCAATTCTACCCGATAAATTTTTATGGTATCCTTGCCCACAATTTACCAGTTTCTTGATGTGCTATCACGTGTTCATTATAGCTGAATTTCTCTTGGTGTTATTGTTTTCATATGGAATTTTGGAATTTTTAAGATTCGTATGATTTCGACTCCCTTTATCCCACTGCCGAGGTTTACATCGGCCGGAATAGGAAAGGAAAGAAAAAAAAAAACTGGAAAAGTGGTCATTCAAGCACTAGTTTTTTGCCCTGGTCTTGAAGAAATATGACAGACCTCGGAGGGTACAATAGATTCTCCCTTAAACGGAGCCGGATTCGCAGGAAGGGAGACTTAGAAGGGGTTAAGAGACCAAGAGACGTCCAGGGGTTCTTTGTGCGGCTAGTTTGAGCGTCTGAGAGTTGGTGTGATGGAATAAGGGGTCCTTGAATGGGGGGGGGGGGGGGGGATGCGGAGAAAAAAGTGAAAGTACAGGAGCAGAAAAGATTTATTCCCTTGGGCGCCGCGAAAAAAGATCTTTCTGTGAACCTCTCTTTAATTCCCTACGCGTCTTTTGAGTCTGAGTCTCGTAGGTTCACGTCTCCATCTGAGTTTTTCAACGTCTATAAGTTGTAATAAAAGAAATATTTTCGGGTAATTCCGCGTGATCAGGTTGGCCTTGTGCAGGTAGTTAGTAAGGTGGTAGGTTCACGTCTGAGTCATTCCTTACCTATTAGTTATAAGAAAATAAAGTTTTTCGGGTCTTTCCGCGTGACCAGGTTGGCCTAACGTATCGCGAATCGTGCTGTTCGCTCCTACAGGGGCACGGGTACTGTATGCCGGTATGGTATGGTATATTCAGGGTGGATTAAAATTGTGTCATGAAATTTTAACTCTAGATAGCTGATGCCATTAGTAACCAAAATTAATCAAGATATGTCAAAAATGCACCCTGTTTGAACAACAGAAACTATGAGCGCTTTACTGATATTCGGTTCGCCAATTATTAGTAGGAAATTTAAATATTGTAATTAAAATGAATTATCAACATATAGGATAAACGTATCGGTAATACGCACAGAATATCTGTGGTATGATAAACAATAAAGTTAGTTTCAAACAAGCTTTAACTATCTGCTTCATACAGGGCGGATATAAATTATGTCACGAAATTTTAACCTTGGATAGCTGATTCCAGTAGAAACCAACATTACCAATGAATTTTATGTCGAAAACGCACCATTTTAAAACTGGACAAACTTTTTGCCAAGCGCTCTTACTGGCCGCGAGTTTGTCATATTTCTACGTGCTTTGGACAACTCATGTATTGGAATACTTTCCTGCCGGAGATTGCGCCTTACTTTAATAGTTAAATAGTAACAATTAGCGCAATAAATATTAACAATTGATCATTCAATGATATTTATCTGGTTTTATATTATTATATTTAAAACATTTAAACTTTTTTAACTTTTATTTATCAGACTATGGAACAAAAATATTTCTTATTTTTAAATTTTTTAGCTTCTTCGGTTATCTTTATTAGCGAATTAATTGTATCAGTGTCCTGTGACTAATTTGGGTCATATTTAGAACAGGACAGTTAAATAATTGGATTTCCTTTAATTAGATATATATGATTAATTTTATAATTCAAATGTTGTTACATTTTCCATGGCTACGTTATTGAAGTATCTTATTTCCAAGCCTCCTTAATTTAAGATTTTTTGGCTGGGTGATGAATCAAAATAGATGAAAGAGAAGAGAATTGCCCACTCATTTTTCATATTGTCAGAAACCCATCATATTTTTAGACAAAGGTAACCATTATGTTAATTTTTTTAGCTTCTTCTATCATTTAAATCAGTAAATGAACTGAATGATTGCCCTTTGACTAATAATGCTCATATTCAGTACTCGAGTGTTAAGAATTGGAATTCCCTTTTATGAAATGTATGATTGAATATAACAATTCCAATGGTGTTGCAATTTCAATGCCTACAAACACTAGAATTCGTTTCGTAACGCTTTGCACTTCGAAATTTAATCAAAAGTTACACTTTTGCAGGCTCATCCTTCCAAGCCTCCTTAAGTTAACATCTCTAGGGCTTGGTGATGGATCAAAATAGATGAAAGAGATGAAAAAGGTCCACTTGGTCCGATGGCATCGGGAAACTCACGAAAGGTCAAACGGATGACTGGTGCTCTCATGAATTCCCACGGACGGAGTTCCTCTCCTGTTTCAATTTTGCCTCTCTTAATCTTCGGTCCAGGGATCTCTGAAGAAGGCTATAACTCTCCTCATCTTTTGGAAATGTCCAAAAAGCCTCCATCGGTCTTCCCAGAGCTTCTCATTCTATTTCCCTCTCCTATCTTTTTATCTGCTACTCCTGATCGCCTCGACCACATACCCTTATACCCTTCTACCTCCCTCCGGTCTAACCCTGTTTTACCCTTCATCATTTTATCTCCCGCTGTGAGTGCCCTAACATTCCCCTGTCAAAATTCAGCCCCCCGCTGAGTCCATTCCTATCTTTTCCGCCCCAAGGTCTTCATCACAGTTTCATGAACACCTTAGAAATATCCTCTCAAGCCCAATTAAATAACGTAGATTACAGCAATACTAGAGTCATTTTTTTCAGTAAGGAAATTAAATATATTCTTCTGGCCATGGTAAAAGAAGAAGACCTGGTTTTTATCTCAATTATTATTGGTGCTGTTTAAATAGTATTATACCGATAAGGACGTAGCTTCCTGCTTACAAGCCAGTGACGGTTATTAACCTAATTCGAGTAAAATTTGTGTAACGCTCTGTATTCGCTCATTGTAGTTTTCAATGAATTTCCCCACAGTTCTTAATGTTTATTTATATCTCTTATTTATATTATCGGAACCGAAACTCAAATGAACACGGCATATTTAAGTTATGGCAAGATCAGTGCTAAGCACAATCTCCCCCCCCCCCCTACATTTACGCCCGAGTATCCTCCCATAATTATTATTAAAGTATTCTTTTCTCTTCCTCTTCCTTAAGTGTCAAGTTTACGCACCGCAAAGCGCTACTCTCCAAATCAGACTCTCCGCTAACCTTTTCTTCAAGCTATATTGTTTAAAGAGTATACATTTTTTAGCAACGATTATTTTTTTTAGCTGCTGTGTTTAGAGTTTCCCTTAAAACTCTCCGTAACCTCCTATCTCAATGTCTCTGAGAGTAACATGACGTTTTTACACATGATACCAATTGTGGTTTGTTAAGTCCTTCACACAGATGCGTTTGTATTCATCTCGTAGTCACCGACCTAATTCTGCGCTTTTGCTAACAGCTGATTTTTGATTGGAAACCAATTGCTATAGAAGTTTGCTGGAAGGAGGTACCATTTAGCCTATAACGGTTACCAGATAGACAACGCTCATTTTCTCCGAGGAAAAAGGGCTTCATTTCTATATGAGGAAAGGCTGATGATGTAAACAGTACATACGTTGGAGGGGAAATTTATTTTCCCAATATCAAAAATTTTTCTCGAGGATTCATGAGGAGCTTTCTCTGGACGGTCTCACGTCTCATGAACCTCTTTGCGCATGCCCATTTATGGACCAATAGCTACAAGCCGTGAGGTGAATGGGATTCACATGCGAAAATATAAACAGTGTAACAGCCAGTCATCCAGGTTGATTTTCGAATCAATTGCCATTGCATAAATGGGTGTAAATGGTTGAATAATAAAACCATGGGAAATTGACGAAAGCACAATTTAATATGAACTACATAGAGTTTTTTTTATTTAAAATAAATAGTGATTTGTAAATTTTATAGTGAACAGAAGGCGAAGTAAGCAATTGTAGAATCTTTATCTGCCATTTACTGCAACAACTTGATGGTTGGTGATGGTTTTCCGGGTTTACACCGCGTTGATTCATGTTTTGCGGACGACAGTTTCGGTCGCGTTCCAGCTCCCGTCTTCGGGTTATGATTTGGACCCGATGACGGGAGCTGGAACGCGCCCGAAACCGTCGTCCGAAAAACATGAATCAACGAGGTGTAAACCCGGAAAACCATCACCAATCAACTCACCGCGGAAGCCTGCGTAATAATTTAACTTGATGGTAAAAAAATGTGAGATTTTTAGGCGCACTTACTTTTAAGTTTTACACATAACGTTGCAGGGTTCAATTTCGCCCTTTTAGACAGCGGTGATTTTCCGAAATTCCAGGCCTTCAACTGCTATTGATCTGTTTTCAATAATGTGACTACTTTTAAACTTGAAAATTGGAATGGGATTATTTCAGCTTACCAATTGATATAGTGGATGCATATCTACGAACGTGTCGAAAATGTCCTTCCAAACGTTGGGAAGCATAAAGCCACTTACCTAAGGGATAACTCGTGACAATGTCATCCTAGAAATTCGATGATATATTTTATATTTTTTCATTCAAGAGATGAAATTCCCACGCACTCAGCGGATAAATTCCACATTATTTCATGAAAGTATGCTTTGAGTTAATCCCAGATAAATTCTGATAAATACTAATTAATAATTATTTTTACCAACTCGTAATTTTCCTCTTTCAAACTTTAAGTCTCATTAAATGAGTAGTTTGAAATCAGCTTATCACTCTTGGAAGTAATTAATTATGGCTAAATTTTTTCCAGAGAGATTAGTTAATACTGATAATATTCATGTTAATTTGAATGAATGGATGGGTTGCGAATGGAATTTACGCTCTTGTCACGCAATTATTCCTCTCCAATTATCATAGGAATGTTATGAATTCATAATGGTTATTAATATTAAATTCGTTTTGAAGCTTGAATTTATCCGTCAGGAGCTCAGTATCACTTGCCCCCGATTATCTTTTCCTCGGTGCTACGGGGATATTTATGGCAATTAAACACTTCAATCAGCTGGTGTGGCTGCCTTTCCGCAAAATTACGGTAATAGATGACTTCAGTAATTAGTGATTTTGGAGTATGTTGGATATAGGTAACCTGAATGATATTTGAGAGTGGAGATCTACAAGAGAGGTTTGAAATTGCATCTTGGCCCAATGATTGAAATAAGAATTTTTTTACTTTTGTGCTACTGTGATCAATGATCTATTTATCAAATGACTCCAATAAGAAATATGCGCGAAAAATGATCGTGTCGTTAGTACTTGACCTTTCACAAGTCCAATGGCATTGCTCAATGCTGGATTTTCTGAAAAAAAAGCCAAGAAAAATCGAAAACGCCTTTTATCAAAACACATGATTGTATAGATTTGCACTCGGCTGACCTTGAATTGCTGTAATTTTATGATGTAGAGCTTTTATTTGTAGAATGAAATTCAAACCTTAAAACAAACAAAATGACGATCCTAAAGCAGACTTTACTTTGAGGCTCAACTCACTTTCTTTAGGTACTATCGTTTCTACCAAATCCTTAATGGATATCAAGCGCCATGATTTAATTTATAATGTAAGTAGGAGAATAGTAAAATCCTAATGTTAAGAAAAAACTTATGCTCAGCAATCAAATAATACTCGCAATACAGAGCTCACATTAAAGGCTAATAATCAGTCGTGAATAATATAAATTAATTCTGAGTAAGACGCCATATCTAAATAAAGCTTGGTATAAATTGAGACTGAGCTGAGACTCCTTCCAAAACTAAGTACACAATTTTTACTTTCTCTATAAAAAGAGCAGAATCTATGTTAAGTGAAATATTTGTTTCTAAGGCTTTCTTTACTCAGTGATGATAGTAATTTTTACATATAAAAATAATCTTTCACTTTGCATACCTATCTGTAATTATTCTGCTTTAACGCATGTACTCTCTTTTATCGTAATTGACTCCGGCATTTTATTCTTTTACGAAAATAAATGGTGGCTATCCATTGAAAGGAGTACATTAATGGAACTCATCCTTCCCCTATATAATTAGCTATTTTACTGTATTGTGAGTTAAGTACATAATAAAGTGAACCTCATCATATTATGGAAATTAGCTTTAA
Source organism: Ischnura elegans (assembly GCF_921293095.1). Lineage (NCBI taxonomy): Eukaryota > Metazoa > Arthropoda > Insecta > Odonata > Coenagrionidae > Ischnura > Ischnura elegans. Next base: position 20,331,054 of record NC_060257.1, read on the forward strand.
AATTCGCCAGGTTTTATCTCGTTTTCGATTAAAAGTAATTGCTTATGACCCCTGCATCATCCTAAAAAAATTATCCTGAAAAGTTATTACTAAAACAATACGATTCGTTGTAGGCTGAAGGGAGTTGCTTATGACAGGAGGTCTCAGAAGAATTTTTTCTGGAAGAGAACGTGCAGTGAAATATATTTGAGCATGGGAGAAATATATTGCTTGTCATACTTCCATCTGGAGTCATAGCATAAAGGGGTTTTTAAAATTTAAAGTGAGGAAAGGCCCCAAATTTTCTGATCGTAAAGCATTTAAGCTTTCGTACACAAAAGGCTGCAAACATGAGGATTCTGATTAGTGAGAGAATATTTTCAAAGGGGAATAATTTTCCTCTGTTTACTTATTTACCAGCATTTATGGAGTAGTTAATGGCCTATTACAATTTTTTTTAAATTTCAGATTAGTGTAATAATTTAGTAATAATTTTCTTTTCTCACCGGTTGATAACTCACGCACTTATTACTTACACCTTTGCGTTAGTTTGGATTGGTTAGGGTAGAGCTCACCCCAGGCTAAACCTCAGACGTGAGAAATTCACACATTCAGGGTAAGTGGGACATTTCTTTTTCTTAGGCGATTCTCACAGAAGATTGAGGTGAATATTACCTTAATTTGGATGAAAATTTGAAATGAAACAATTGTTTGAGTTGGCAAAATATTCGATTCGATATTGTTGAAAAGTTTTCAACTTGCTGGATGCGATATTGGAATTCTGTGCAGCAATAGATATTTTATTGGTATTGAAAAAGACGGTAATTTGATAAATTTGGATGCTTGGGAGTAATATCATTCATATATATGAAAATATAATTTGTGTCATGGTAAACCACTAATTTATATCTCATTACATTAAGAAAACACAGGAAAGAACCTCCGTAATTGCAGCCTTGGTTGCTGAGCTTTAATGAATAGAGTGGTCAACATATTCCATTTTCGATTAAATAATTACCTCAATTTCCATTTTTCATCCTTTGTATTATGCCCCATAATTTGACAAGCATGGTTTCCGACTCCGCATTTATGATATAAAAGTACATTTTCAGTAATTTTCTGGAGGAAAATGTGGGAATTTCGGTGTACCAGGATGGGTGGGCAGAATCAATATGGGAAATAGAAGGGACACTGGTGTAGTGTAGGTTTTTGAGGACATAAATAAGGTGGAGAAAAATATTTCACCACATTATAACCCTGAATAGCTGATGGCTGCGAGAACCAGAATTACTAGTGATTTTTTGGTCGAAAATGCATAATTTTTAAACAACAGAACCTTTGAGCCGAGCGCTCCAATTGGCCGCGAGTTTTACCTGTTACCGGATGCCTTGGACATATCGCATTTTCAGGCAGGCAAATCATTCAAATTCATTAGTCCTCGTTCAGTAATTCCACTTCTTACTGGCATCAGCTATTCAGGGTTAACATTTCGTGGCTACATTTATCTCCACCCTGTATAAAGCACATAAAGCTATTATTGTTTGAAACTAACTTTTTGTTTATCATACCACAAATATACTATGCATATAACGCAAGGCTTTTATCCTGTATGTTAATAATTCATTTTACTTGCAATATTTAAATTTTCTACAAATAATTAGTGTACCAAATAGCATACAAGTAAAGCGTTAAAAGATTCTTTTGTTCACAAATGGTGCATTTTCGACATAAAGATCATGGTTAATTTTGGTTGCTACTGGCATCTAGCTATCTCGGGTTAATATTTCGTGACATAACTTTTTTCCAACTTTTATATGACCTCAAAACTCTACTTTGCACCAGTTTCCTTCCTTATTCTACCCACTAATCTTCATGCACCGAAATACCTTCCTTTTCCTCCTGGAAATTAGTGAAAAATGTACCACTATTTATTTAATGCGGAGTCGGAAACCATGCTCGTCAAAATGTGGGACAAAGTACGAAAGAGGAAAATGAAAATTGAGAAAATCTCTGTTTTCCTCAATTATTTCATCAAAAATGAAAGATATTGACCTAGCTATCGAATTATCGTGCTACAACCAAAGCACCAATTACTAATTTTGTATCCTATAATTATATTGAGAGCATGAATCCGCGGTTTGCCATGTCAAAAATTCTATTTTCAAACCTATGAATAAAACACTCAGATTCATCCAATTTATCCAATTAGCGTAACTCTTGAAACCTCAGAAATATCTATGGCTGCATATAATTTCAATATCACTGCTAGTAATTTTAAAGTATGTTATAAACATTGAATTGAACCTTCAGCTAAAGAAACGTATTATTTTCGTTATGCCGCATCCAAATTAACTATATTATCACTTCTACCTTCCAAATGTGAGAATGGCCTAGGCAAAAGATTGCCCATCAACATGATTGTGTGAATTTCATACGCCTAAGACTTCCTGCGGTGATCTATACCCTTATCTATCCAAAGCAACTTAAGAGTGTAAGTAATAACTGACTGAGTCATCATTCGGTGAGGAAGGAAAATTATTTCTAGTATAAAATAAAACTCAAATGAAAAATCATCCTCATAATAATATGTCATTAGCTGCTCCCTAAACGATGGCAAAGAGGTAATCAGGGATAAATATACTTCTTTGAAAGAAGTCTCTCACAGCTCAGAATACTTAATTTAAGAGTACGTTGCGTCATCACCTATCCGGGGTTAACATTTTTAACATTTTTTTTGCGTTTGAATAGCTCCATTTGTCTTTTTTATTTAGGTGTCATACATTTGTAATGCCATGAAAAGGAAAAACATTACCTATACGTAGGAATTTCAAAATAATGAAAGTTTTATCATTAATGTTATTATTTTAAATTTTGTTCTGCCGGATTTTTTTGCCGAACAATAAATATTTTTCTATCAATCAATCTATTTTCCTACCAACCAACCTTCAGGGTTACTCAGATATTAAGCGAATTAAACTGAGGGACGCTGGAGACTTGGAGGATGCGCGCTAGGCTTAGATTTCTTGAACAATTGAGAATAGATATCTTTAGGAGCGACACGGCGAACATCGTCTCACTATATTTTCAGGTCCGACAGAAGCGATAAATTAAGAGATATTTTGCCGAACTGATAGATATTGGAATTGGTTTTTCCCCCAAGCAATAAAGGACTTTAATAAATGCTAATCGTAATTATGAGGAACTTTTCTCCAGTTCTCAATCAGGCTAATGTAGTCGTATAGACCGACGTGTCGGAGGACAATTTATCTTCCATTTTCAAGGAAAACACGGATGTTTGTGTCATGCTTTATTATCCCTCCGTTGTAAAGGTTCATACGTGCTGTTTACGCGGAAGTAGGAAAAAAAATAAATAAGGCGTGTTACTCAATTAATGTCCAATTTCCTAAACGTCGGCCTATACGACTGAATTAACCTGGTTGATAACCCGAGAAGAATTCCTCAATGTTATTCACCAGGAAAAGTTAAATCGTTCATTAGTCGTAATTTTTTTTCAGCATTTGCTTTTTATATGTAAACGGCTTATGTCCTGACACCCCCTGCCACACGCATTTTTAGGTGGCTTACTTGGTGGTATGTAGATGTAGCTGTAGATTTTCTGGAAAGGGTAGCATGAGGTTGGTTATTATCGAGGAGACGGGGAGGTCCCTAGACGGATGGGCGAGACACAGTGGGGAAAATAAGAAAGTGAGGTAGGTAGTTTGGTGGGGTTGTTAGGTGATGGCGGGGGTTGCTAGGGGAAGCTGCTTGAATAATCGATAGGCGGCGTGAAGAGCTGGCGAGGTGGGTTGGGAAGGGAAGGGGGGGAGGTATATGTCTGATGGAGTGAGGGAGGTAAAGGAAGAGGGGCTGTGAGGAGAGCCATTGCTCTCTCTGAGGGGATGAAATGGCCTCTTGCTCAAGGAAGAGTATGGTGATGAGGAATAAGTGGGTGAGAAATATGGGGGCCAGATCATAGGAGTCCCGCGGTTGATGAAAGGAGCATCCCTTGTGGATATCCCTATCCTCCGGACTACACGTGCGGGAACATCCTAATTTCGATTGTCATCTGTTTGAAAGAGCTTATTACACGTGCTTTTACCTTGTAAATTTTTCATAAAACGTTAATTGGGCTGGTGATATTTGGTTTATGACGTTAACTTCTTACTATTAATTATCATCGTTATAAATTAATCGCTTCCCATAAGATGTGATTTTATCCTCTATACCAGCACGCAAGTCTTTCAACACGTCGATTGGACGTTTATTCGTTTGATTGTATTTATAATAACGTGTGTGGAATAATGCTGTTGCTATTTATGATGTATATTTATGTTTTAAATCTAAGAAAAATAGCACCGATAATAAACCGTGCGACTGGGTATAATTGTTTGTATTTCCGCTCTGCCATAAGAATGCTATAGAATGGGACGAAAATTTTCATTGCTTTCTGGGCATAATTTACTAAATTTCCGCCTTAAACAATGGCAATTTTTTCCTAGTGCATAAATATTTTAAATGGAACTGAATGAGATTTGTGGCAAGATATTAATATTTTAGTATTTCGAAATACGCCATAAAATATCATAGAAGCGTATTTTAACATTTTGAATAAGGAAACGTTTTTGGCAATTTTCCACGAATAATTTAATATCATGGCCAGTTTCAATGCATTTTTCTTCTTTAGGCGGCTACAGGTATTCTTAAGGTGGTTTCAGTACAAAAACACGGATAATGCAAAAATTTTTGATCCTGCCGTTAAATCAAAGTACCAACTTTGGGAAAATATTGCTGGAAGATCAAGAATCGCTTAAAGAGTTATCAGCGATTATGCATAATTTTTAATTGCGACACGTTAAAATCTCATTATTATTTTGTTCTTCCATTCAGTGATTTACTTCACAGGAATGCTCGTGGCAATTTTCATTTCAACGAACATTTCCTCTTTTCCTTGTTGACGGAGGAAATTGACGCTTACCAGCAACTGAGGGAGTTCTGTTTCAATTACACTTTCTGCTAAATCATCATCAAGGTAACAAAAACACATTTATCACGCTTCCCGCGGTGATAATTTCAGTTACCACTAATCAAAATAATTCTCCACAGCAAATTTTTACAATTTCGGCACTGAAATCAATTAAAATATCTTTAGTACGGATTCGAAGAAATTTGATACTTGCCCGCCTAAATGAGTTGCAAACATAGCTTAATATTTTTAGTGGAATTTCCAGAGTGTTCTTCGGCTTTAGAGAGGTTGCTTCAATGCAAATTCATCGACAGTTACGTCCTAGGTTATTATCAGTTTTCCTTATAGCGCTTCCTTGTTCGCGTCGATTAATTTGGAGAATGGGAAGCTCTTCCTCTTTTTTATGTTAGATAATCTCCTCTAGGTGCTAGATGGAACAGAATTTTCCTTGTGGAATTGATATTAGGTCTTACGGTTAATCGACTAACTTTATGGAATTAAAAGGAAGCTTTGACTTTAGATTCTAAGTTAATGCAGGGATGTTCAATCAATAGCGTTCTTATAGTATCCTACCCTTATTCCCAAAAAATTCAAATATATAAGACTCCCTATAGTTTTTTTATTATAAGGGCTTAACCTTCCGTGTTACTCCTGATTAAATTTTATTATAGAGACTACTTGGAATATAACGTTCTTCATAAAATAACTTCCAATTTTAAGCGATTGCAATCAAAATTTGTGTTTGCATTGGGCATGTATCTTATTATCGTGGATTGATATCGCATAAAATTATTTTCCTTTTATCAACATTGCTATTTAATGAAATAGCAATATAAAGCTATTTACAGAAAATTTAAAATGTGTTTATATCATTTATCCCATTTTTGTAATACAAAAAATGAGCGTTTTTATAGTATACTCAAAAACACTTCCTGCCATTTGCTACTTGGATGGCCAGGAGTTGCTAAAGTATATCCCCCTATTGGGCTCCTTAGGATCCAGCTTTCCCTGATAAACTCTTTGCCTTATAATTCCTGGTCTCGATCCCATTACTTAACTCTCCACAGTCCTTCCCTCTCCACGAATCCCATCCTTTCAACGTGTTATTCGCCCGTCTGTGAATCTAGTTGTACTCGATTACACCCACTATCCCTTGGTAAATCGCTGGCAAAATTTTGCTTTTCAATAAGAATTACGCTTGAATTAATTATTATTCTCCGTCAATGGTACGTGTGTAATTCTGAAACTTGAGGAAAATATCGGTATCCTGGATGATGCTCAACTTTTCTTATCCTCAAGACTGGATGTCAATCACTCATCTCATTGGCTTTTAATTTATTCACTTAGGGACTGAACACTAAAGTTGGCTTGGATACGTGATGATTCCCATGACCTGTTTACCGTTGTGATATTCTCTCATCTCGAGAGTAATTTTGCACGAATTAAAATATTGAAATTCTGTTTTTAATGTTGAATCTGCAAATAGGTGCCACGCATGAACAAGTATTGGTGCAGTGAGGCTTGTTGCAGTCATAAAGTATATGAAAAGTAGTCCAGAGTATGTTGAGAAAACATCAATCCCTGCTTAACAGTGTGTGGGTGGCTAATAGGATCCCATGTAGATGTAGATATCAACCAATTTAGCCATTTAAACCTTTGCTATCCTTTTCTAACGCTCTGCTTTTCTTTTTCTGGGACTGATCATATAACTTAGGGTTCCTCAACTCTTACCCTTTCATATATCCTCCAAAAAAGTGTGCACCTGACTCATTCAACGCAAATTGGATTCATATGGCCACAAAAGAGTAAATCTTCGTTGAAAACACAGCATGTATATAAGAGTATTATGATTAAACTTTATTCCTGGATGGTCGCAAACAAACTTAGTAAATTTCTACAGAAATTTTTATTGGTACGGCGCTTTTCGTCGCCAAGACGATTTTTGTCTTCATTATCTGCTTGGCGTTGAAACGCGTCGTACCAATAAAATTTATGTGGAAATTTACAATTTTTTTTGTAATCTTCATTCATCGTGAATTTTCTCCATTTGAAAGACAAATCCATCGAGTTCAAGCATTATTCCCTAAGAAACACTCTTCAGTAGGCTGCTAAGACCTAAGACGTATGGATCATCTCTATTCAACCACCTAAACCTCCAAAATACCCCTCGCTTTCCTTTTCCTGGTCCTCATCGCATAACTCAACTCTCCCCAGATCTTACCCCTTCCAAATTCCCTTCCCCATACCATCTTGCGATCAGCACACGTAGCGGTCCCCTGCTGAAATACCAATCCCTTAACCGCCGTCCCCCAAGGTGCCAGGGAATGAGGTGAGTAAGCGGGCTGGGGGGACCGTCCCGAGCTGAAGATAGGGGTGGGAGAGGTTCCTTTGGGGGTGGGGGAGAACATGGTTAAGAGGGGGAAAGGAGTGGGGGTAAGGAGGCTGTTACTCAGATGCGCCTTGCTGGTGCCCGGTAACAAATACGTCTCCGCTGTTCCCCACCCTTCTCCTCAGCCCTTAGCTCCCCCACCACTCCTACCACCCTTCAACGTGTTTACCCGAAAAGAAAACAGGCCTTATACATGATCCCTTCGCAGTTTCTTAACCTTTTACGTTTCTATCGGATTCCCACAAACAAGTTCGCTTCCTTTTTAGAGTGTTAATGCTGTTTTACGGGAAAAATATTCGTCCAAAAAAGGCTGTGCGTTATATTTCGTAGCCCGCCGCATGAACGGCGGAGAAGTATACATGAATCGTATTGTAATGTTCTTTATGAAATAACTTCCATTTTTAAGCGTATGCGGTCAAAATTTGTGTTTGCATTGGGGATGTATCTTATTATCGTGGATTGATGTCGCATAAAGCTATTACCTCTAATGAAATATAATAATATTTTAATTCGTGGACGGTAGAGAAATATACATGAAATGCCATGAGAAAAAAAATCCCTTGGACCGGGAATCGAACCGCGGAACACTGGCTACCCGGACACTGCGCAAACCACTAGGCTATCCATTTTCCTGAATTACCGTGGCATTTGGACATGTAGTACCAAGAGCCTCGTCCAAATGAAGCTAACTGTAATATTCCGAAGTCTGCCGCTTGAATGGTGGTGATATATACATGAAATGCCATAAGAAAAGATTCCACTGGACCGGGAATCGAACCACAGAACATTGGCTGGTCCGGACCTATGCGGAGAATATTACGCGCTCCAGGCTCCTGAGTTCCCATGGCAATTGAACGAAGCTGAAATACTACAATAGTGAGCTTTAATATTTTGAGGGTTCTCAAGTGCCCATTCCAAGTTTTATCCCTTCACAACCTTCCCCACATCCGCTATGTTATAGGTTCTGGAATATGGCTTTTCAGATTAAAGTTAATATAAATAATTCTTTCGAAGTCAATTTATGGTCTTTAGTAAAAATGCTATGAGTTCAATTACCTTGGGAATTTAGGAACCTATATAGCGTAGTGATCTGGGCAGTGGCCCAGAAAGTCAAAGGTCCGTGATTCCATTCCCGCTGCAGGGGAATATTTCTCTCATGGCTACTCATGTAATAAGGCTAGTTTAACTTTGATAAGTGCTGTACTTGTCAAGGCTGTAGCTGTAAAAAAATTCTGAAGTGTATAGGGTTGTTTTATTAAGCGCGTTAAGAATAATCCTCGGGTTTTCAACCGCGTACATGTTGGGTACATGTTCCCAACGTTTCAACAGCTAAGACAGCCATCGTGTTCAGGGGTAGAATGAAGGCGAAAGAAATTCTACCATTAAATACGATGACAGTCTTAGCCGTTGAAACGTTTGGACTATGCATCCAAAATAATACCCGGTAGGAAACCCGAGAAACATTCCTGCAGATCATACGCCGGGAAAACTGAAATACTACATAGGAAGCTTGAATATTTTGAGGGCTCTCAAGTGTATTCCATATTTTATCCCCACTCTGCTTTCCCTACTTCCGCAATGGTAAAGGCTCTAGATTATGGTTTTTCAGATTAAAATTAATATAAATAATTCCCTTGAAGTCAATTAATGGTCTTTAGTAAAAATCTGATCAGTTAGCTTAAAAGCTTAGCATAAGTAGAGTACAGGCATGTAGAGGGGTGAACTTGAATTTATTAAGGATCGAGGGAGTCAAAGTTAGGGCATGACATGCCACGGTATGGAGGGTATTTAGGATGAGCTATTAGGAATAGTTTTTAATTAAATTTGAATTGAATATGGAAGCAATGTCTGCACAATAAACCTTGTTTCAGGTAGGATATGATGGAACCGTTTAGTCATGAATGAAAGGTCTTAAAAACAGTATTATCGACACGATATGTTTTGATGTCGAGCTTTCATAACTCAAGTGCCTTGAAATTCATGCATCTTAGAATCTGCAGTTTTCTCTCATGCAGTACCATAATTACAACGACATTACTAAACTAAATTGTGGTAGTAATCAATTAAATATAAATGAACACGAAATGAGCCAGTTTTCTCTTCATTAAACGAGAAGAGTAAAAATTAAATAATTAGAGATAAAAAAGTTTAAAAAATTTGGAATGATTGGAGATAAGCCTAGATAATACGGAAAATGCTCCTTTTAAACCTGCTTTACCCGTAAACTTCTATGGTAATATTATTTTTTTATAATTTAACGATGCCAATTCTTGTAACCTACTATAGCCCTGCAGTTTTATAACAATATTTTCTTATCATTCAACTATGCCTATCTTTGTAAACCTACCTATTTTATACATAATTATTATATTTAATATACTATGTATAATATATAATAATAGTTTAGGATATATAATATAAATTTTATTATATATTTATATAATATATTTTAGTAAAATTCTTTATTTATTATTCAAAATGGCTAATCCGAACTCGAGAGTATAATATTTGAAGCATAGTGTAGCCAGGTAGGTAGGCTGGGGTCTGCTCGGGTAGGTGATTTGGAGGCGCTATGAGGAATAGTGAGGAGGAAGAGTGGGCCGAATACAAACTGCCGTGGCGCCGGCAGACTTCTGCGGCCGTTTGAGGAGACAGGAGTGAAGTGATAGGGACGCGTCTCCCTGTCTATGTGGCCCCGGGCTCCGAGACTCCGTGTGGCCACTTGTGTCTGTGTTCGCTCAGCATCCCTCGCCTCCAACCACCCCTGTATCCAGACCAGGCGTCGCGCGGGAGAGGGTGGCGCGATTCTACCCCACAAAAGCCGAATGCAACCCTTATGGAATTGGCCGTGCACATGAAACATGCAAAGTGTGTTACAGCATGTTGTCAATCAAAAATACTGGTGGAGTTTTTCTACATAGTCGTATTTTCTATACGAAAGATATTTATGACATAGCCATTTACTTTTTAGGTTAATGGCATGAAATGAAAAATAAGTTTTCCGTATCTATTGTGAAGCTTCATTCAATTTTTACCTTTACCGTTTCCTGAACTGAAAATTGACTACTTGTGTTCAAAAATATTCGATTGATTAATAATCCCATTTATTTATTAATTTAGTGGAATTTTAATTATTTTTCTGCATTAAAGTAAGATGCCTAGGTGAAAATTCTAACTCGAATTAGTTACTCGGTTTTACGCGACACGAGGACACTTGGTAATGATGTTACAACGCCGAAACATGTCGTATCTCTACGTTTTTTTTTTAATTCTATGTTCATTGCTAAATTGCTCGTATTTGGCCTATTTTCTTCACGTATGAATTGTTGAATAACTCAGATAGCAAGGAAAAATAGAAAGTTAAATTAAATTCCACATTGGATAACTTAAATTGCTCACTTAGTGTAAATAACGAGGGAATATTGCAGGCCAAGGTATAAATAATATTAAATAAAAAGACGTAAATAATCCATATTAGAATTAATCCGATCTAAAAAGTTTAACGGTAGTAAATACTACTTAAGTTCTAAATGATGCTGAATTTCATAGTTCCTCTCTTAATTTATACCTAGAAGAATCCTTTGAGCATTTTCATGGAAAATTCAGCGACCTTCGGTTGCATTACTTAAAGTCTCTGAATGATTTTAACTTGTGTAATAGGCTTTTAAGAGTTTTTTATGCACCTGATAATATGTTTTAACTTTTTCATGATAATTTTTATCATTTAATTAAAAATATTTCGAAGGTTTTCACCTTCCTCTAAACTAGAGGAAAATCAAACACAGTTAATATAAAACTATCCGATTAAGTGGTTTGACATAGTGTTAGATATCCCATTCCTTCCTCTAACATTTATTCATAAAATTCTTTTTCAGTCTCAGAAATATGCACTTTATTTGTTCAGGTATTGGGAAGAAAAATATCTGTATATTAATGGGGATATTTTGATGAAAAGTTATGTAAATTTGATATTTTTATAATCAATAACCTTAAGAGTATAATCAGTTACCTTAGTATTTAAGATTTATTTAAATTGAATGAGAGATATCAACTAGATAAATAATGTGTTCATTGCTTGAGTGTAGCAAATGTTTTGAGAATTTGTGGCTATCATTCTATTTAAATCCTCGTGACTTCTATGAATAAGTGAATGAGTAAAGGTGAAAAGAGCAACTTTTTGTCTTGGGCTTTGTCTCTTGCTGTTTTACTTATTCCACGTGATGTATGTCAAGAAAATGGCCAAAGTATATGAGATCGAGAGAAAACGTTGTGTTCTTTTCAGTCGAAAATATTGGGTTATTTCAAATCTCCGCTCAGGGCCCTTAAGAGTTTGAAAGTGGAGTCATGAAGCTCATATTTGCTCTGAACCGAATGAGTGGAGATAAAAAACTTAACTGTTTACTTTGGGTTTTATACAGGCTTTTCTTTGTACTCGAATGAATAGTTTAGCCTCTTTTGTTTCATTGCTGTTTATATTATAATGAGAAATTCGAGTTGTTTGCGGTGGAAATTTTGAATTTAGTTTCGCTGTTTGAGTTATTCAGCAAGATATACTTAAAAAAATACGAGCGGTGGAGCGTTATCGTTACATACTTTTCAGTCGAAAATATTAGACTATTTTTAAAACTTTTCCCTGGGCCTATTCTAATCCAGAGCTGTTTCAGGAAGAAATTAAATTTGAAGACTTCTCATTTTTAAAATGTTGAAATTTTCTACTCAATAATAATTAGTGTTGGAAAATAAAGAAATAAAACTTTGTAAGGTTCACTATTTTTATATGGGCACGACCCGGGTTTCGTAACGTGGTTACATCTTCAGGTGAAGGTTTCATCTCCAACATTCATTCATACATGTAACGTGGTAACATCTTCAGGTGAAGATGTAACCACGTTACGAAACCAGGGTCGTGCCCATATTAAAATAGTGAACCTTACAAAGTTTTATTTCTTTATTTCCAATATGGAGATGTTTCACAAAATAAAGCCTGAAGTTATCAGTTATAATAATTAATGTATCAGCTACATATTTCGTCACTGAACAGAGCATAAGAGAACACGTAGTTAAAAACTTTCCTGAATGCTACTTAAACGAAACATTGGGTTATAATGGGTTAAGAGTTTGAAAATGGAGTCATAGGTTGGAAAGGGTTTATGGATACAGTCAGCCGGGGTGAGTCACAAGATTCCCCGTTAAGTCGGGTGGGAACGGGCGCTGCAAATCGGGTGGGACCACGTCTGACGGCGAATTCCCGGGGATGAGCGCCCTGTGTGGCCTGATGCGAGCGTGTGGGTGCATAGCAGCGGCCTGGGAAGGAGACGATTGGTGGGAGGCAAAGATTTTTTTTATACTAGAGACGGGATTGGGACTGTTGTAAGTGGGGTGAGTTTGGAGGTGTGCGCTACGGAAACTGGTGATCCTTGTGTTTCCATAGCGGTATCTGAAAGAGGAGGGACGATAGTGTTCCTGTACGATTTGCGATTTTCCTATAAATTATTTCATCCGAAGCTTTCTTAATGGGTGAAGTATCTTTGGAAAAGGTCGTTTTACACGGGGCACACAATTGCACAATCTGCGAAGGTGCATTCAAAATTGCGTCGTCTAAAACGGTAAATTGGTAGAACGTATGCGAGAACGTAAGTATTCGAGATGGCAAAATAGACCGTGTTCCAATTCCGTGCTCGCATTCTCGAAATTTTAACAACTTTTTACAGTGTTAACGTAAAAAATGACGTGCCACGTGTAAAACGGCCTTAAGAATAATATTTTGCAATGCTCATGTAATCTGATCAACTAGTTCACTCAAGCTCTATGTTAAGCCAAATTGAACGTTGATGAACTCTTCTCGGGAAATCAGCCGGGTGATGATGGCCATTGCTGCCAACGTTTCTAATGTGAATGTGGAGATAGCTACATTGGGGAAACAGGAAGAACAATTGAAACCAGGATATCAGAACATAAGCGGTGCATTAGACTTGGATACCCGGAAAAATCTGCCGTAGCCGACCACTGCATTAAAAACAATCACACCATCAAGTTCAATGAAACAAAAATCCTCTGCAAGGCAAAGGGATATTGGGACCGCCTTACAAAGGAAGCTATCGAAATACGAATCACAAATAATAAAATGAATAGGGACGCGGGTTTCAACCTTAACAAATCGTGGAACCCAATCATAAAAAGAATGGGTAAGCTGAGAGGAGGAGAGGACTCTAAAAAACTGACCATTCACGGACGACCTGACCTCCCCAACGGCGTATATAAGCCCGGCAATAACCAGGTCCATCATTCGCCCTGAAGACGATGGCAGAGAAGGCCATCGAAACGTTGGCAGCAATGGCCATCATCACCCGGCTGATTTCCCGAGAAGAGTTCATCAACAGCATTCGCCGGGAAAGAACCAAATCCTTCTTCAAATTGAACGGTTTTTTAAAGAGTATATTTTAAAAGAACAAAGGTTGGCCCTTACAATGCCGTTAAATACCCTTTTTATCAATTGGCTTTTTGACAGATTTTGTTTACTGTCGATTAAATTTGGGTTTTAAGAATAAAGGGACCCGAATATTTCCGTTTTTTCAATCTTCAAACTTCTGAAGTTAATTAAAACGAAAAATCCACTGGCTTAACTCCAACTGATGTCACCGATTGAATTTTCCAGTTTTCTGCTCAAGGTTTGCATTAGACTTCACATCTCCCTTACTCATTGCCTCATCCCCTTACTACTTATTGCTCATACCCTTCCAAAGAGCTTTCTTACTACTCACACCATCTAACTATTTCATCTTCACCATTCTTCTATATTAGGAGATTTCGGAAGCTTCTGTTTTGATTACTCCTCTGCTATTTGCATCTATGACTCTTTACAACAAAGAGGGATTCTACAAATGTTAGTCCTAAAAAATTGCTTCCTAGCTTCAGCGCTTAATTGGAAATGCGTGTGTGTTAAGCCGATGGGATGGATGGAGAATGCGTAGGAAGACGAAGTAAGAGTAAATAATGGGTATAAATAGTGGCTTGTATTTTTTTGCCCCGTCCTCTGGGCAGTGAAGGGGTGTATTTGGTAAGGGGAAGGGGAAAGGTTTAGCGGAGTAATTTTGGGGTGAGCGCCTCACGTCTGAAGGGGTTAATCTCAAAGCGTTGGGGATTAAAAGGCAGAGGCTGTCTTAATGAAGAGGGAGTCATTCACTCCTTACGCATAACCAGCCGGCGGCCTCAAGTGCATACTTTGGGGCTGCGCTTAAAAACACGGATCTCCGTGAAACATAATTCCAGGCTAATACTTCAGACTAGAATTTCAAGTTTAGCTTATCGTCGCCTTAAATATAAAACCTCTTCGTGCAAAACTATCAAATTTTACAGCATGAACAAAAAACTTTATTTTACTTGTCATGCAACATTTAAAGACTGCACTGTTTTGGTTTTTAGATTCAATTTTATTTGGATTTTTTTCGGATTTATCATACGGAACACGAGGTTGTACGACGAATGGCATTAAAATGTAATTGCTATGAAATTTTTTATTTGCGAGGTTTTACATTTAAGGTGACGTTATGTTTTGTTATAAAATTTCATTGCATTTGGAATAGTGGTAAAACCACTCTATCATGCCCGTACATAAAAAACTGAAAATTTTGATGCGTAACACACATTACGTCTTGGCATTTTGTGAATTTTTTTCTTTTCTTCTAATTTTTACTTCTAAAATTTGTTTTTTTTCTGTTGTGTGTTTAAAAAAAATTATTTCTGCGCCTAACCCTGTTTGGATAAAAAAATCACCTGTGCCCTCAAACTTCTCTCCCCATCAATTATTATACGCAATGTAGTCAGGAAATTTTATACACATCTATATATATTTATGTATCTTCAAAGAAGCTATTGAAGAAAGGCTGCTCTACAATATGCCAAACATTTATTTACGATATTTTTCTGTTGCCTTTTATCAACATTTTTATAATTTCTCCATCTCTTGTGTTGAATTATACTCGGAATGAATGGATTCTTTGGATTAAAGGATGAAATTGTTATAATCAGAATGACTTGCAGGTTTTTACGTGTGAAAATCAATGGCTGAAAGAAGAAAGGAAAGATGTATCATTGATCATTTGGCTGTCACCATCTTTATATATTTGGGGAGCACGAATGATGAGGATTAAATACAAATTAATATCTTAAACCGGAACATGACGAACTCTTACACTGAAAAATATTCACTCCATTTAGAGATTTTTTACGAGGACCTTCATTGTCTCTGTTTGAGGATTTCAAGCACTTTCTGTATGAATGGTTTTGAGGAATCTTTTATGAAATTTTCTTTTCTTTTCACGCCCGAGAAGGGAATGATTCCGATTCAATAACCCGCGTTCCGCGTTTCAATTTTTCCCTTCACTTCATTGAGCCATTCAAGAATGATTAATGGCCTTTCAACCCCGCGATGTCGTTTTGGTAACGAGTAGGCGGGAGATTTTCCCCTTAAATCTTTAAATACGAAGTGGTGATTGTATTTTCAGCTGCCCCCTGTTTTAATAATGAGTTTTTACGTGTGACGACGTCATCACGGGTGATACGATGGATATGCACTACCGTAGAAAAGTTAAATTAACATTTATTGTTTTTTCATATAGCTAAGGCCTATAAGAAACTAAAATAAATCATTGCCAATTTGATACGTCATGGTCAAAAATCCAAAATTCCCGTGATATAACATTTTTTGTAAACATCGAAGAATTTAGAATATCATTTTTATTTCCATGACTTTTTCTTACGTTAATTTCTCACACGCGTACTCAGATTTCAATTGCCAATAACAATTTCTCCATATTTATTTTGTTTCCAATCATATAAAAAAATACTTATAATTCTTGTTGTTCGGGTTAATTATTCTATCATTTTATTCTTTATACCTAATTTATGAATTTAAATGGCTTAAAGCTTTTCTTCTATTAGATATTAAATTATGTCGAATTTTAAGAAACATACTGATTATTTTAATAAAATTCGCTGAGTAGAGTAGAAGGATATATTATTTTTTATTCTCAATATTAAATTACCCATGTATAGTTACTGAGATTCGCTTGAAGTAATTACGATGTGGAGTTAGCCGTAACTTTTAACAGCATTATCAGATGTCCCACTAGCTATTATTTTCTACCGTTTAAGATACGCATTTAGGTTTTACTTTGATTGAATGAATGCACGACAGACGTTCATAAGTTTAGTTGATTAATTTTTTTAAATTTATAATTTATAATTGTTTATAAACACATTACAATACATTAAAAATACAAAGCTCAAATATTAAAATACATATAATACATTTAAAACATTCCCTTAACAAATTCTTAACACGCTTTTCACTATATAACCAACACATATTTTGACTTATTGGGCAAGATAAGATAAAAGAGAAAAACCCTGATATTACAATATTTTAGGATAAAAAAATATTTTTACAATTAGGAGACCTTCTCCATATTAGGAGAGAGGTTCTTCATAATTCATTTTCAAGAAGTTAAAAACATCAAAAAACAATAAAAGAAACGATAAAAAAACTTATATTGCCTTAAAATTAAAAATTAAAGTCCTCAAGTAGATAATTAAAAAGTTTACTTTTGACGGCCGTATATGTGGTTAAACCATGCATTTCTTTAGGTAATTTGTAAAACAATTTAGGAACGGTAACTACCATTTTTTTCTCCGTACTGATTGAAGCATTTGGGGATTTTATATTGGTAAAGATTCCTCTTTTCCATTTTATGAAAATTGTCTTTCAGTGTTTCATATTTATTGGAAAAATAATTATCTATTCCTAAAATATAGGTTAGAAGTTTTTCGAGTGGTAGTATTCTTAGTGTTTTATAGAAATTATTTGTATCGTGAGAGTCTGAGTTCGCTGACAAGTTATTATAATTTTGTTGTTGTAAGCAATCGCTTTGATGATCCGGTTTTGTGTACTGAATAGTTTTATTTTATGTACCCTACTGGTTTTACCCCAAATAGTAACACCATATCTTAATATTGATTCAGCTGTTGCGAAATACAACATTAATGATGATTTAGTTAAGCTTAGTCGTTTAACCGTTTGCACCTCAATATTCCCATTTAGGAACGGATTTATAAAAATTCATAAAAATTATAGTTCGTACTTGTAATTACTTTAATATATTTTCTTGCGTAAATAAACTATGGAAGTATTTTGAAAGTCAATCGAATTATTTTTGTGTACATAATAACTCTTAATTAGTTGTAAAATAAGTAGTATATGCAAAAAATAATAAAAATCAGTTGGTAAGTTGGTATTTAAAGGGCGAAACAGAGGATTATATTAAAAATATCCGTGGTGTTGATACTCGTATAGCTAATTTTATTTTAAGCACTAACGACATTTACACGAATTGTTGCATAGTGAACTTCATGAGTAGTTATTAGTATTATCAGAATTCCCCAATCCATATTCGTTTCTACGGCTTAATATTCACTTTCAGATTTAAATTTTATTTGTAAGGATATTTGTGCCCGTACATTTTGAAAGGCCTTTACAGTTTTAAGGGCGTTAAAGTTTATTTTCCCATCAATCATTGTAAATTAGTATCATGCATTTATTCTTGTATATATTAAAATGAGTTCCCAGTTACCATTTCTACATGTTCATATTGATTATAAGGTGCATGTTTAAGCGGATTATTTCATCTACGCTGATAATATTTAGTTCCTATGAAGGCGTATCTACTCGAAAATAGTTGAATGTGATAGAGGATCACGTCAGTAAAAGTCTTCTCTATTACTTACATACACAGCAATTTATACGCATTGATAACATCTATAGACATATATTGTATTTTTTGTAATTGTACTTATAAATTGTAAAGAGGAGAACTTATTAACATCATCATCAGTATTAAGTTATTATACTGTCAGAATAGCTGTTTTAATATCCGTTAAGATAATATTTTAAGTACGAAAACTCCACAGAGAAAAAATGATTCGATTGCCTGGAATTCGAATCCGGATTCCCTGATTCCCAGTCAAGTCCTTTAGCCGGTGAAGATGCTGAAGCGTCATTCCTCTCTGTAATAACGAGATCTGTACGAATTAATTGCATAGAAAATTACATCAGTACTCATTTGAAGCATTACCTGCTAAATTATATTAGTTTCTACGATTTAAAATTCACATTTAGGTTTCACTTTGATTTATGTAGATATTTTTTCGTACATATTGAAAGGCTTTGATCGATGCAATAGAGTTCATTTTCCCATCCATGATGGAAGAGTTTTTATCATTTATTTATCGCTCTGACAGCCTTTCTTTTTTATATGTATATATGACGATACACTCGGAAATAAAAATTGCTGGCGGCGCGTCACGTAGGACGGAAATAACTTCTCCGTTACCATGAAAAGGGAAGCCTGAGACCAATCATGAGTGTTGAACGTGGGGTCTGGTAACGGGCGTTTCTATAAATAGCCCTTTAGCATCGAAATAAAACGAGTCTCGGGCGTTATTGAAGGTTTTTAGAACGTTTCATTTATATCCTACCCCCGTACCCTGCCCACCTTCGAGTTGACCGGAAAGGTTAACTGTCAACAATGAGCTCATTTATACGTCTTGGTTCCCATTCGTTTTGCAGCATGTGAAACGGAGAAAGGTGGGTACATTCGCTTACCTTTTGAGTGGCTTCGAACTGTCGCGAACACGGAGGACTAAAACCAGAGGTAGTGGCGTAACTATCGGGTGGGGATGAGGGGGATAGATCCCCCCCAAAGCCTCAGAGAAACAAAAAATATTTAAAACTATTGCCTAGTTTGGACAGATAATAACTGCATCTGCTCAAAGTTAAAATTTTTAGAGCCAAAATGATGTAAAGCATCTTTCCAGGATAGTCATTTTTCAAAACTTTCCTTTCCTTTCAAAACACCCACGTTGCTTGGGTGGGGGTGAGGGGGTCGGCGCCACCCCAGGTCAACCCATACCCCCCAAAGCATATTCCTAGGTACGCCACTGACCCGAGGTTTCCCTCAGCTTTCTAGGTTGAAGATTTGGTCCAAACGGAAGACCTGAAAAAAGAAGGCGTAGCAGTAACATCGGAGCAAAGTTTTTTCTTCGCATATTACCTGTTATAAATTTACGCAAGAATAGTAATAACGAATGATTTTGGGAGAAAAGAGTGCTGGTCCTAATTTAAATATTCGTAACTTAAGTTGAATGATTTAAATCCGTGAAACTTATATATAAAATAAAACCCCACGCCGGCCTTGGTGACGACGGGTTAAAGTCCTTGCCTCCCACGCAAAAGGTCACGGGTTTTGTCCCATGCGGGTAAGTTGCCCGTATCCAGGACATAGATGTTTGTGCCCGTTTAATTCTTAAGCTAAATCCCCGATGTAAAAGGCCAATGGTGCTGTTTAGGTGGCAAAGGAATAAATAAAAAATAACAATGCATAGAACAAGAGACTTTGTGCCCAGTCACGCGAACGGGTGCATATTCATATACACCAAGGATGAAATTCAACGAGAAAAAAATCATTTCGCTTTGGCGGAATACGGATCCGGATCTCCCAATTGCACATCAGGCATGAGATTAGCCTTGGCAATAACCTTGATGGGGGACCTTGTGCCATACGGATTCAAATCCTGGGTAAACCGAACGATTTTTTATGGCGCATATCTTGTATGATGTTATGCACGATGTGGTGGAAGTTCGTAGTATTATTAAAATGAGACATTGCAATATTTCCACTAATAGTATTATTTTTACACAACGCGTTTCGTCGTTACAAACAACATTATCAAGTGTGATAATGTCGTTTTGTAACGACGAAACGCGTTGTGTAAGAATAAAACTATAAGTGGAAATATTGCAATGTCTCATTTTAATAATTTTATGGCGAATTTCATCCTTGGTGCTTATAATATTACTTACGTCTTTTATTTGAAATAATGGAAAAGTTAGGTAAGGTGTTCTCTACATGCGTTGTGAATCCCAAAATGATGCCTCAAAAATTTTTGTAGCAATAAAACGCTAAGAAAAAAGGCTACAGAACACCGGTTAGGCTTGATTCACGTCCCTTTACAATAATTAACTGTTAACTCTACCATTAAAATTGTATCTCTGAGTATCAATTGAGGAAAACCTGTCCAATTTGAGGTAGAGGAAAACCTTGACGGCAAAGCATTTAAACACTAAGTTGTGCACAGTCTGTGAACCATTATTTCAACCAATCGTTGCTTTCATAGCTTACGTGCATTATGGATTATCGCTTCCATGAAGAGATTGCTGCAATTATTTTTCATAAGCAGCAATTTTCGCGAAGGTAGTCTGTCTCCCTTGAAAGATATTATCTGAGTGGGAGGCATTATCAGAAGAGGGAAACGAGTAGTTGTAAACGCACCAAGTGAATTTTCTTAGCCATACTACTTTTTGCGTTTTCACTAAAAATATTATGTAATTGTGGCCAGGTTGCATTAATTACATGAGCGTGACACTGGAGTCGTTTCATAACACTCGCAATATCATTTGACGGCAAAGATTTTGCTAAATCTGCATTCAACTAATTCAACTTGAACAGCAGTTTTTTAATAACATGCCCTTATTTTTATTAAATGCTTTTTATACCCTATTTTATTGCTTAACCCTGGTAGATTTCCTTCGTGGTGTCATAAAATAGGAGAAGAATATTGGCTTTGTATGGTCTCTAATGACACTTAAATACGACCTTGGTTTCGAATACCCTAATAGAATACCCTCGTTATAACGTTATTATAAACTCGGTTTGTCATTTGTGATCTTGTCCGGGTCAAATGCTGCAACTCAATTTTAATCCACTTCCCGATAAGCTATAAAGTTGAAATTTTCACGATAACTCAGAAACATATTAAAGTATAATTTTAAAACACTATTAATGTGATTTTACCAATCTATCGATTGGTATTTAGAATCAAAATTAAACATGAGGATTAGTCCAAAAATGGCCGCCAAAACCCAATGGCGGCGTTTCTATCATTTAAAAGGAGAGAGAACGATAGCCATAACAACAAATCTATTTAAAAATTGAGTGTTACAGTGGAATATATGAATATTCCCAATGCTATTCTTCGTATCTGAAGCAAATTACTTTGAGACTGTATCAGACTCATTAGAAATTTTTTTTGTATTCCTTTAAGTTCGCGATAAAAACATTGTCTTTTTACCAAAATTTATGTTTTTTGTACTATTTTCTTCCCATATTATACATTCATCTTGGCGTACATTTTTTGTACAAAGATTGCTGATATTATTTTTCCAGCGATACGCTTTTCGCCGAGGTAATGTATTTGCCTTGAAAGATTAAATCCTAGCAGGAAATGTTAACAGTGGAGGGAAACGAGTTGTAATACGTACGAAGTGAATTTTCTTTGCCATTATACTTTTGCATTGTCACTTCAGGGATGATGCGATTGAGGCTAGGTCGCATTAATTACACGAACGTGGCCCTAGGATCGTTTCATACACATTGATTAATTTGATATAATGTCCGTTTTTTCCAGTTGCAGTGAAAGTAACTCGGATTTTTCATTTATCTTTGAGCAACTCGCCCATCGAAACGTTGAAAAGAAGTATGGGAAACCTTACCCGTTGTGAAACCCGAGAAAGTTTCCCTTTAATAACATTTGCTTAAAAAAACATGAATATCATTTTGCACATTCTCTGTGCCTTTTTTCTTTCATGTTTTTATATTATGTTCATTATTCCGTAAATTCTCCATGCAAGGATTGCTGCTATTATTTTCCCAGCGTTACGCTTTTCGCCGAGGTAGTGTGCCTCCCTTAAAAGATTTTATCCGAGCAGGAGGCCTTAACAGGAGTGGGTGAGGAGTGGGAGAGCTCGTGGTTTTATTCACTACTACGTTATCTAAAATTGAGTCCAGGGGGGGAAAACATATTTGCGAAATTATTCTCTCGCAAAAAAATAAATCGACGGTTGCTTTCCCTCGCGTGGTTATATCTCGTTCGGGAGCCACATGAGTCCCCCCGTCCTCCATCCCTTCAATAAGCAGTCAACGGACTTGAATACTGCCTTAATTTAGAACGGCTTCCGCTATAAATAGCGGGGCAGCGCTAAAAATGCATTGCTTCTCGTGCTTTTCAATACTTGGAGAACCCTGAGAATTTGTTTTTTTTTCTTCTTCGCTGCAAGAAAGCTCTTTGTGTGGAACAAGTCTTTAAACTGAAACAACCTTTAAATTCTCGGATTATTCCGTGGGATAAGAAGCATAAAATGCATTTTAAAAAAGATATGGATTTTGTATGCACCAACCATAGTATCGTTGCTATTTTGAAGCCGTACAGCTGTTTAGTCCATTGAGTTTCTTCAGTGAAATGTCATTCTACTGGCCACGAAAACCGGAATGGAAAGATATACATTGTGTTTTAAATACATTTTTCTTGGAATAAATACTTCTAAAGTTTAAAGTGATTTAATTTATGTAAAAACAGCCGAATGCCTTTAATAGCCTTCAGAATGAGCAAGGGAACGGGTTAGCGGCTCTCAATATTTATTGTCTTCTTTTAGCATTGAACGTTTGAATAAAACGAGTTTTCAATCAGCATTCGTCTAATCACTCACATAATACCATAGCTAATCGTGACCTTTTGTGGCTTTAATTATATGTTTGGTAAGGCTGTTTTACACGGAATTGCGCAAGTTAGAGCTGCATTAATTTCTAAAATGGCGCGGAATTGCGCGAATGCATGAACGAAATTAGAACAGGGGCTATTTTGCCGTCACGCATCCACGCATTCTCGCATGTGTTCTGGCAATTCACCGCTTTACACGACGCAATTTTGATTGCGCCTTCGCACGTACGTCATATTGCGCAATTCCGTGTACCGTGTAAAACGGCCTTTAGGCAAATTTTTCATCCATTAAGTATGAATCATTTTAATTTTCAAAAGTATTAGCAGGCCACCCAGCGTTGCGCAGGAAGGATAGTACCCAGATAATTGGGAAACTTGAAACTTGGATTTCATGAACACAAAGGATTTTTATGTTTTCTCTTTGAGTGTGTCAGAATGTGTGGCTACCCGGCAGGATGTCCAATCTAAAAAGCTGTTTTACGTGACGTAACAAACGATAATGGAAAAAAGACGCAAAGGACTCATCGGAAGAAACAGAGATTTTTGGAGCACGGGATGCAACTACATACTAAATTTGGTCGTAATCCGTGCTGCTGTATGGAATCGGATAGCGAACAGACAAACAATCATCCTCTCATATGAATTTTTAATTAAAATAAATAACCTCGAAATTCAATAAATATTTTGAATAAAAAGAATTATTCATAACTAATTTTAAGAATTTTTAGAATTCTCTAGGCAAATATCCCGTTTAAAATTTACAAATAGGTATCACACTAAAAAAAAAACGTTGTAAGGTTTTCAAATACTAAAAAACAGGAAATTATTACAACCTTTCATCTATAATATTTGAACAACGTGTAATTTTCAACTTATCAATTTTCCAGCTCTCTCGCCAGCATTGAATTAGCAAATGAGTTGTATAGAGTAGGCAAATTTGCAAGGATTATCAATGTAAGAAAATTAGAAGAAAATCCCATGAAATGTAAAAAATAAATATATCAAGAATGGTTAACTTCATTGCATAAGGCATATGGATGTTATCTCTTCTTATTCAAAGGTTTTCCAGGTTTATTAACAGCAGTGAATCAAGGATTAACACATTAACA
Source organism: Ischnura elegans (assembly GCF_921293095.1). Classification (NCBI taxonomy): domain Eukaryota; kingdom Metazoa; phylum Arthropoda; class Insecta; order Odonata; family Coenagrionidae; genus Ischnura; species Ischnura elegans. The sequence goes on from NC_060257.1 coordinate 20,355,103, forward strand.
ACATTATTATATGTATTAATATATATTAGCCAGCCTCCTTGGCGGCATGGTTAAGCCCTTGCCTGCCACGCAAGAGTCCGCGGGTTCGAGTTCCAAATGGATGGGTCGCTCCCATCCAGGGCATGAATGTTCGTGTACATTAGGCCGGCCCTTATTTTTCAGAATTGAGAAAAGTTATGTTTTCCTAGTCTCAAAATGATCCAAATGAGGTTTCTATTCACATGTTAAAATTTGGTTACTTTAAAATAACGGCAACCCGTGCCCCAAGGGCCTTAAGTACTGAGGACCCTCAACTGAGTTTTTTTTGGAGCAGAAAAAGTGCTATTTCTATGTAAAACGTAAAAGTAAAGTTTTTTAGGGCTGATTTTCTGTTTGTTTTGACCTATCTCTAAGCGTTTAGGAAATATCGTCCGTCGTAATGCAATCCAACCCCCAGGGCGCCACCGCACCGCGGCCCCGCTGAGGTACGGCCCGCACCACCTACTAGACACTTCCCCTCCACCCCCTCTACTCCCTCGACAAAGTCTTTGCTCCCACTGGCAAGATCTAGCCTCTGAAGAAATATGCTTACGTTATAAAGAATTTAATTGCTATTGAGGGTCCTCAGTGCTTAGGGCCCTTGGGGCACGGGTTGCCGTTATTTTAAAGCAGCCAAATTTTAACATGTGAATATAAACCTCATTTGGATCATTTTGAGACTAGGAAAAATAACTTTTCGTATTTCTGAAAAATAAGGGCCGGCCTAGTGTACATTTGATAGTTAAGTTAAAAAAACTCGCTGTAAAAGACCAATGACGCTGTTTTCGGTAATACAGAAGTGAATTTAAAAAATATTTGGTATCCGGAAACACATGCGTGAATGCCCTTTTTTGAGCAGAAAAATAAGAATGGCTTGTTATTACCTTTATGGCGTCTCCTTTACATAATATAGTAATGTGATAGCTCAAACCTTTGGTACATACTGAATAAGAGACGCGGAAGCTCTTTCCGGGAGTCTCGTTAAACGTCGAGATGCATTTATGCCGCTCATTTCGCCAATCACGGGCATCACATTTCATTCTTTCTGCGCAGAAAATGATTCCACGATATTTTTTTCAGCTTAATGACGTCTAGGGTTCGACGAATCGCAAAAAGTAATGTCAACCAGAAATGCCGCGTACAATGCCCCCGATGAAGACCACACTTCATGGCCTGCCTCCTTTCTTGCAGCGCCAGATGCCTTCTTGCGCGCTGGAAAAGATTCGTTTCTTGTGCACGTTAACGTACATCTTCGTCATTTCTTGTCCATTTCGTGGAATTTCATACCCGGAAGTCGTTTCTATGAAGAGCAGGCCAATCATATGAGCCCGACACCACAAAAAATATAAACTCGTGTACTAGTGCTAAAAAGGGAAGGGCAGTGATTACTCCAGTATAAGCTGCCGGTATTAAAGTGCAAATTTTCAGCGTTTGGAAGTCACTTCCTCTCCTCGGATAGTTTGCACCAAAAGTGTTTTTGCTGTGGTAATCCAAAGATTTATCCCGCAGTTTGCACTCAGGACTGTAGTGGTGCTTAAAACAGCAGCCCTCATGCTCTTTGTGATTTGAATCATACTTTGAAGTTAAGGCTTTAGCCCAGAGAAAGCTAAATACCCACCCGAAAAAGCTACCGCTGTTATTGAAAATGTTGTTGATATGCTTAGCCTTGATTCACTGTTGTTAAAAAACTTGAAAAACTTTGTATAAGAAGAGATAATATCTATATGCCTTCCGCAATAAATTTTACCATTCTTGATATATTTATTTTTTACATTTAATGGGATTTTCTTCTCATTTTCTTACATTTATAATCCTTGCAAATTTGCAAACTCTACATATTCAACTCATTTGCTAATTCAACGCTGGTGAGAGCCTGGAAAATTGATAAGTTGAAAATTGCTCGTTGTTCAAATATTATAGATGAAAGGTTCTAATCATTTTTCTGTTTGTTAGTATTTGCAAACCTTACAACGTTTTTATTAAGTGCGATACCTATTTGTAAATTTAAAACGGGACATTTGCCTAGAGAATTCTAAAAATTCTTACAATTAGTTATGAATAATTTTTTTATTTAAAATATCTATTGAATTTCGAGGTTATGTATTTTAATTAAAAAGATTAAAAAAGGAAGCATTTATGGTCTATCTTCAGGGTAATCCGCTATGATGAAAAATGGTAATAATGGCAGTACTTGCTCACAGATTTAAAATCTACCGCTTCTGATAATGTTAATATTTTCCTCTTGGGCGTAAGGAAAAAAATTCCTTTCTTCAATGACATTTTCCCTTTTTCCTTGGAAATATTCTTCATAATTAATAGAATATTTGTTTTTTGGAAAACTTATTTTCCTTAATCTTTCTCCGTTTACCTTATTAACTGATTCAGAGATGGCGTGAGCCATGGTACCTGATTAAATCGATCCCAGCAATAATTCCCTACACAATTCAAATTATAGGCTTAAATGGCCACCCCCCCCCCCCATCAGACGGCTTTTTGAAGGGCGGGAATTAATTAAAACGGGAGAGAATTAACGGGCGCTCCAATTCGAAGATAGAAGGGGGACTTAACTGAACTCATTTAGGATTCACTCCGCGAGGTAACAGAGGAAAAGGGAAACAGGCGGAGAGTGAAATAAGGATGCCGTTTGAGGAAACAGTGGCGGCATCTGGTGGCGGAGGTGGGAGAGAGGGAGGAATTGCTTGAAATCGTAATGGGGACACGGAATCGTCGTTTTCCGTTAATGAGCTGCGGATGGCACACAGCCTTCGACAAAAGCTATTTCTCCTAGGATCTATTTTTAGTCGGCGCCTCACGAGATCCCTCTAGACTTCACGGAACTGTGAGTCCGAATTAGCTGGATTCTCAACTGTTCAGTAATGTCTCACGTCCTGAGTTTTATTTGCATTTTTATGCTTTCATTTCTATCACCTCACCGTACCCACAGTAGCTTGTATCCTCGCTGTAGCTTGTAGCTTACGGTTCGTCGGCGTCAGTTACTGTTGTGGTGAAGACTCTGTCCTTTATATAGCCATTTAACCTGCCGTGAGGCACAATATTTGAACGAGTTCCGGCGCAATGTGCCTCATAGGTACATATACGAAAAGACATTATTAAGTCAAAGCACGGCTCAGAGCTGCTACTTGAAACGTTAATGCACTATTATCAATGTAGTCTAAGGCCCCTTGCACATACACCGATTTTGGACGGCCGGTCGGTAAAATATCGGCCGATATTTTACCAGCGAAGCGATGCTTGCACACACGCCGGATTTTTACCTATGTTTTTGAGCCGGCGCCGGAGATCCACAGTGACAATGGCCGGCAGTTAACCGGCATTTTGCCGGTGTCGACGCGTGATCGGTGTGTGTGCAAGCTCCAATGCTCTCCCATTGTTCACTATTGGAATGTGGACGGCCGATATTTTACCGGCCGTCCAAGATCGGTGTGTGTGCAAGGGGACTTAACATTAAACGATGTCTTACGTGTGGTATAAATGTGGCAAGAATGAGACATTTACTATAACTACAAATGAGTTCATTCAACGATTTTTACGCAGGACTTGGCAATAATAGATTCTTAAAATTTTTAATTGTATTATTACTAATTGTCACAATTGATACAATTGAAAGGACTATATATAATACTTGAAAGTAATGTTAGGAAGGTCTGGGAATTAACAGAAATGAGGAATAAGCTCGATTGCGCGGTTGCAGTAATATTTTAAGTGAGGAAGGGGAAGAAAAAGATCTGAAAAATATTTATATCGTACATCGAAAATAACAATGGGCTCCCTCACGAACTTTTTTAACAGTTGATTGTGATTAACCTTTATCCAAAAATTCATCGCCAATAAAATATGATTGCCTTGAGAAAAATTGCATACGCAAATCATTAATATAGATATTCTTAGCCGTAATAGAGTCATATGAGAGAGTGCAAAGCAGTACTCATAGAAACAAAAAAAAATTAAAAAAAGAGGGACTAGATGGATTATTTTACCTCTCCATCAATCATAATCGGAAAAGGTGAGAATACACCCGTTTTCACCCCTTCATACGGCTCCAAACCGATCCAGTTAGGTGTGATTTAACGTGCTCTTTAGGTAATCATGTTTCACTAAATGTATTCAAGCATCGATCAGTAAGCATCGTAGAAGCATCGAGTGAAAATGCCTAAAAAATATCAAAATTACATACCTTTAAAATTGTGAGGAGTTCGGGCGCAATGAGCAAACTTAAACAACTTCCCGTGGGGACGGCCGAAGTCAAACTAAGCGAGAAGGCCGCATAGAGCTTTTCAAAACAAAGAGCTACTATGAGCCTCAAGGGTGTATGCCGCCTAATAGCGCGAAGAAATGAAAAAGCACTCGCGCTGTGTATGTCAGATCAATTGCGCCCGACGCGACGGAGGGTTAAAATTAAACTATTATGTCAAACTGATGGAAAAAGTGACATACGGGTGCATCCCGCGTGTCGTAATGGAGATTGCCCCGACGTTTCGCCACCGACTGCTGGTCACTTCTTCAAGGGATTTGTATTGATTGTATTTGTATGAATGATGCAGGGATTTGTATTTGCTGCATATTTATTTCAGGTGGGAGGGGTGGGCGGAGGGTGTGGGGAGTTAGGACTGGAGGGGGAAGATAACGAAATGTTGCGGATGACTGGATTCCAACTACTGCTGATTCTCAATCCGGTATCTCTGTGTTAGATGCTCTTGTTCTTCTTAATTTCTATGGCTTCGCGGATGAGTCTTGTTTAAAAATGTTTTACCCTCGCTATGACTCTTGATTTTTCGTTAGAAGTCGTTCGCATGTCCGGTGGCTTCGTGCTCCGCTACGGCTGGCTTTGAAGAGTAGCCCAGTGGAATGGCCCGCTTGTGCTCTTCTATTTGAGTTTTGACCGTTCGTCCCGTTTCCCCGATGTATTTATTTTCGCGCGTTCCGCAGGGAATTTCGTATACTCCTTCAATTTGAAGTGGCTTCCTATCCTTGGTATTTCCCTAGAGGTGTCGTACTTGGGCGTGTGGTTTAAAAATGGCTTTAATGTCAAATTTCCAGTTGATGTTGGCGATCTTATCTGTCGTTCCTTTCACGAAGGGGAGGAAGGCTTTCTTTTGGCTAATGATGTCTTCTGTGTCTTGGGAATTGTTCCCCTTGTCCTTGTTGATAATCTTTTTAAAATTGCGGGATGTAGCTCCGTTGTCGTAACCATTAAGACGTAGGACGGATTTCAGCTTAATAGTTTCTGAAGATAAATTCTTCGGGTCACCATGAGCCGCGAAATCTTCAGTCAAGATATTATGTCAAACGGATATTCTGTAATAATTTTTCATGAAAAGGGAGAGACTTAATGCCCGCCCTGTATTTCGATGTGAGCTTGCGGAACAGAGTCTTTGAGACAGGAGACTGTGAGGTTATATGGAAAGAGGTTTTGAAATGTGGGTTGCCGGGTATCGAGCCATCTTGCAAATTGATAGTCTCCAGTCTCGAAATAAAGAGTCGCTTCCCTCCGCCCGCTTGGTCGAGTGCCAGCAATCGGTTTTTCCCGTCGGTCGAATCACGATGAATGCAGATGGGATGGGAAAGTGAAATAGCTGCAGGCGACAGTACGGATGTAACGAGGACTACGTCCTCAGTAAAACTACCCTCGCCTATTCATATCAACGATGGGATTAAAGTACTTTGTGAGAGAAACGTGATAGTAGTAGGAATGGTGATAATGTGTTTCTGTAGGAATATTAACCTCAAGAATATTTTCAGGGAAGTCATGTCACGTGCAATAATTTATTAAACCTCTTGGTGTTGATAGATAGGCTCGTGCTTCTTTGCCGAAAAGTGCCCCAAGCCGAAATATCGGCTTTGAGGTAATTAATTGTTCAGATTAATTAAAATATTTACTTAAATAAAAACCACGGTTATTTATGCAGTAGAAACTTGATATAATAATAGTGAATGCAAGAAAAATTATTAGTATAATGTTAAATAATAAATAAAATGTTTAATAATATTGTTTATATGTTAAAATATAACGCTGTAGAAGTTTTTTCTCTATGATGTTACATTTATTTAAAATAACTTTGGAATTTCTTGCTAATTCCACTCCAAGTAGGTGGCACGAAGAGGGTTAAACCAAGTTAGTATTATTTTCCAATGAACAAAACATCTTCAATACGTTCTGGAAAATTAGCACTTCTAATAGCGGACCTGTGGGTGTAGAGAGAGATTGATTATTTTCAGAGTATTCTGCAGTGTTTGACGAATAAAGAAACAATTCCCAATAAATAAAACAAAATAATTGTAGCTTTAAAATATTATACTGAAATACTTTTTCTGTATGAAAACCGTTTCGGTTGAAAGAAACACTTTCAGATCAATTTCAGTGAAATAATTCAACGCGAGAAGCGAGAGTAGGAAGAATAGCGAGAAAATTGATTCCTTATCTATATGGTGCTCCACCTCATTTATTACAAAACATCAGATTTACACCCGTATAGTTTTCCTTTTTTTTAAATTATAATTTTTATTATTGTTTATTGTTTATAAACACATTAAAAATACATAGTTCAAATATTAAAATACATATAATACATTAAAAAAATTCCCTTTACAAATTCTTAACACGCTTTTCACTATACAACCAACACATATTTTGACTTATTGGGCAAGAAAAGATAAAAGAGATAAACCCTGATATTACAATATTTTAGAATAAAAAAATATTTTAACAATTAGGAGACCTTCTGAGCCAAAACAGGCTCATCAGCAGGTTCTCCATAATTCATTTGCAAGAAGTTAAAAACATCTATAAACAATAAAAGAAACGATAAAAAAACTTATATTGCCTACCTTTTATACTTCTAAAAATTATGTGGTTATGCATATTTTACTTCGTTATTTTTTAATTTGGTTAAATACAATTACTTTTGCATGGAATAACTGTGATCTATAGATAAGCATTATAATAAATGTGGAAGAAATAACTCACCATCTATATTGTAGCTTCAAGGAGAGATCGCGAGTAATAAAACTAGAAGGCATATTAATAACTGCGTGGCTTTGTGTCTATAATAGCTTCCACCGCTAATTAATGTTGAGTACACGTTCTATTCTCAATTGTTTTTAAAAATTCATTGCTTTGTGCACCAGCACACAAGTACTTGCGTTCTTAGCTTTTTGTAATAGGAATAAGTTCTCCGGCCTACTCATCAATTCTATTCCGGGTTGACACCAGGAAGTAAAATTGGCAGCATTTACATAATTTTTCAAATTAATGTCGCGGAACTTCCTCATGGAGGCGCCATCAAATTTCACAAGCCTGAGTGCTTTTGATGTTGCCACATTTCTTGTCTAGTGTCGCGGTAGTCACGCTACCTTTAAATAAATTTAAAGGGCCCGACGGAGCGATATTTCATGGACCTCCTTACATTATAGGCTATTAGGCTCACGTTGCGTAAACTTATTTTTCCGGAATTTGATCTTCATTTTTAATCTTAAATATGTGATATAGAAAAGTATGAGGTGTTCACCCGGAATGAAAATTTAATCTGGAGTTTACTCTGCTTTCAGGAAGATGAGTATAAAATTTAGAATGCATGCTATTTTACGATGCTATCTCACTTGATATTATTTTGAGGCATTATAGAGATTAGATCATGAATTAATAGATAGTTCTTATTCAATATGTCAAGTGACAAATTAATAATGAGTATCTTTGCAGTTTACGTATTTTTACAGGATAGGATGCATCTCGCGCAATATTTTGAGCTTATATTAGGGTACAAAGATACATGGAAAAAATTTAAACAAATAATTTTTAGAATGAGGATTATTGGCATCTTAGGATTGCGTTTGAGTTCAATATTATAAATCCACTAGTATTTGCTTAACAGAGATGGATTAGAACATTTATTGATTAAGTAATTGCTTTTTATGTAGGTACCCTTGAAAACGATAAATCGAATGTGCTTTTTCCAAGTATGATTAATTATGTTGAGAAAGGGATGCCATGCATTTCAGTCAATTCAGATTGTGGCGTGGTAGAAAGTTAAAAAGGTGAAACCGAAAATGAACGTTTCAAAGACTAGTTTGTTTCCTAATTTGAAAAGTTATCCAAATATATCTATTAATGTATGCATGCATAGACGAAGTAACTCCTGTAATGAAACTTGATATATTTTTTCTAATGAAAAGAAATGCTTAAAAAATAATTGAATTTTTTGTGTTACTATCATTGAAGTATTACTTCCTTAGTTATCATAAAAAAATTATGGTGTACTCTGTTCGTTTAAGTGTACAATAGATAAAAGAAACAACTTTTCTCAATTTATAAAAAAATGCTTGGGAACTGTCACAGAGAAAATTATCCAAAACCGGAAACTTATTTTTCATTCGGTGGATCGTGCATTGTTCCTTTTTATTTGTTCATCACCCAATGGAAAAACGTTTTGGTGTCATATAAAAAGAAATTACTGAGTTTTTCTCGGATAAAGATACTTGAATTAGTTCATATTATGAGGTTTAAATACCTTTATACCAATTATTCCTGTTGATTAAATTATTATCCTAAAATTATTTCTTAAATAAAAAAATATCCTAAAAGTATTTATCTCATGAGAATGAGTACTTGTACTTATTGGAGTGAGAGACGATGATGTTTAACCCTTTGGACTGAGTGTTCGACTTGAACTCAGAATTTGCCGAGCCATCATAGGTGTTCCCACCTCAAAAGACTTTCATCCTTATACTTTTTTTTTCTCTCCCACACGAACCCATTATTTCTGACTCATCACTTTCCCTTTATTAAATGGCCCTTGATTGGACTTAAGTCCCGTGGTGGGTTCAGTTCCAAAAGCCTCGCTTCGTGACGGGTGAACAAAGCGAACGGTTCCTTCTTCCTCCACGGGCGCTGACTTTCATTTTTTTTTCGCTTTTACCACCTCATCGCTTGCTCGCTCGACCATTTCTTCCTTTTCCCATCCAACACCCTTGCTCTACCGTTCCCTCCACTACGAGCCCTACCCCAACCTTCTTCCCCTTCTCCACTTTTTCAAACTTCCCATCCTAAAGCTTTTCCCCGTTTCGCCGCTCAGATTTCCAACCTGTCAGACTGCGGTTCGATTTTCTTTCCTCTGCTGCCATCAGTCGGGAGGAAAACGAAGTGAAGCACGGAGAAATAGAAAGTGACGGATCGGAGAGGAAACATAAGAGGGTAGAAATGGACTCGAAGATAAACACTCAGCTCCCTAATTACATTAACACAATGATTTAAAGAATTATTTTTGCAAAGAAACTAATTCACTAATAAAAAAACGGAGTTGCATGGTGCCCTAGTGTCGGTTTGATGCCAGAAATTTTGTGCTTCAATTCGATACGCTTCTTTACATATAAATTTAGGTTTAAAATCATCAGTGTATGGACTCTTAAGTGGCTGTTGAGTGCTAAGTTAGGTGAAGTTATTGTTGAGTACTAGTATAGCGTTGTTCATTCAAATCCGGAATCTTGGTTCATTTTGTTGTGTTCCGTTCATTGATCAAAGTTAATATAACTGTTGTAAGAGGCTTTCACGGTACTCAAACCCAGTCCTAATATATTGGGATAATTATGTAAAATTTAGGAATGAAAATTTATTATTATTAGTTATTATATGAGGAAACTTTAGAACAGATATTAGCGAAAATAACTTTATTTCTTCTTTATACCATCGCAGTCACCGCCTGTTGAATGTAAGCAAGTTGGCGTTTGAATTTGGTTCGATTTAGTCGAGAATAATGAATGCACAGAAGTAATTACAGTATGGAATATTATGTTGCTGTTATGTGCTAATTTTTTGTGTGTGGTTATCTAATGTGGTGAAGTTATCTTTGAGTACCAGAATAGGGTTAATCATTTAGGTCCAGAATCGTGCTTCATTTTAGGTCTATTGTAGGAAGAGATGGCAAAGACGGATAAAAATATAATTTAATCAACCAACGCCTAGCAAAATTCAAAATAAGGTAACGGGAAAGGTTTCAGCCACTTTTCATTAGTTGATGGCGTCGTAAGAGTTGTAGTTATTTTTTTATGGCATGGTTCAATTTTTTCAGGAAAAGAATCGGTTATTGGGTGTCAATCAACAACAAACAATGCGAGGCCCGTGAAAAAAGTCGAGATGTAGCTGAAAAGCGGTGCATTAATAGACATGAGCTCTTGAAATCTCCAATTATCTATTATAAAGGTGTCTTATTGATGTTTTGTCGATGTTTCGTGGCGAAGAAGATCGAGGAGTAATAAAAATATTGAGGCACGAAAAAAAGCAGGAAAGTAAGAAAAATTGAAAATACGTGTCTTTTTTTATCTCAAATTCCTTAACAATCAACTAAAAAAAAGTTCGTGAAAGAGCCCATTGATTTTTTCGATACATATTTCATGTTTTTTGCTTCCCCTTCCTTTACTTAAAAGATTACTGTACCCTCGACACCAAGCCTTTCTTCATTTCCGTTAACATCCACTCCTCCCACTTGCTTGCATTTACTCCTCCCATCGGCACCTTCGTAATCCCGTTGTTCACGCTCCTGCGATCATCCTCCGCTTATCCCCTTTCTTCTGTTCGGATTTCCTACCTGTCAGCTTGATATCCCTACTACGATTGACTCAGGGGGAAAAACGCTAGAGAAAATTTTAAAGCGAGCCCACGTTTGTACGAATGTTTTGCGCGAATATTGAACCATATTAAAAATCTGTTCACGGATAACTTTATTGTTAGAAATACAGAAATAGAAATACTTTTGGAACATCTTGAATACCTTTCTACATCTTGTCAATTATTAAATGATGCAACGTTTTTAGTGGTTGTGTTAAGAATATGTATTATTAGTATATGTTGGTAAAAAATATCTCGAAATATACGTATAATTGTGTGTCATAAAAAGGTTACCACGAAAATATACATGTTTAAGTTTTTATTAATTTGGCGGAAAATGTCGATTTTTTTTTCGAAGACTATCTTTGAACATTGACGTTATAAAGAAGACATGGCATTTCAACGTATTGGACATATTCGTACCTCATGAAAAATTTTAAACTTTCCTAAATATTCAACCAGCAATTAAATTCCTCATAACTAACAGAATAATTTCTCTTAGATAGTAGATGCATCTTACATCTTTAGAGAATAATAATTTCGTACCACTATGTATGTTTTTAGTTTGTCATTGGTCCCAAAGTAGTTATTTATTATCTTATATCGACAATAAAAAGACCACTGATATTGTCAGAAGGTGAATTTGTTAATTATTATTCTTTCATTTTTAGTGAGAGTTCTTTTACGCCATCAAATTAAGAATTAATCCAATCCAAAAAAGTTGAGTAAATAAATCAGATTTGTAACATATGCTACTGTTGTAATGAACTTAATGGAAATGTTCACTGTCTTCCATGTTATCTCAAGTGAAAAAATAGGTTATCGTAACTTTAAGCGGGAGTAATTATTGTTTATTGAATATTTCTGAAATTTCCAATGTACAAAATAACAGGTATAATTGGTTCAACCCAAAATGCAACCTATACTTTAAGCTGCCAGTTTATACCCTCCATAGTCACTTAGGGTAGACATAGAATCAACCGAAATTTTAGAATAAAATTTTCGCCGGTTTCCCTAATTTCTATATCTTGGTTCGGCTTTTCTTAATGCAAACATTTGGTTGAGGAATGGCTCAAAACTAATTGGTTGGCGGTCATAATTTTTAGTACCCCAATTTCATTGATCTCGTCAGCGTCCAATTTTCTCTCGCCAGCGTCTTTGGCCCCTTGGGAGTTAATCACTGGAATTTCCATTAGCATTTCTGGGTCTTAAAGCATTATTTGCAATTTGGGCAGGCCCTGTGAATGGCCTGTAATGACAGGGTGTAATTTTCAGAAATTAGAGGTAAGAGGGGCCTTTTCCGGGTTGAAAACTTTGAAATGGCTTTCTGCTCCCCTTTCATTGCCAAGCTCTGGAAACTTTCGTTTAAAAAATTTGCGTATAGTGAGTTTCCTATTGAAATTATAGTGTTTGAGAAAATTAAGGGTAAAATCATTTTTTATGCATTAATTAGCAAATGAGTTAATTACGATTCTCAAGAGTCGAGTTTGCCCAAGAAGTCAAACTCCTTTCCTAAAGTTTTCAAAGCACGTGCAGAGAACCAAACATCTGGAAGAGACCGCTTGAGATAGGTTTCGGTTTATGGAAGGTAATTTTTTTCTGCAATTAATGAAATCTAGGAAATTGTGAGGTCAGCTTAAATAAATTCATCATCTTAGAAGACGTATTATGATTGAATATAGTTTTACGATATAGTTTAATGCTCCCAAACATGTACAATTATTAGAACAACTCGTAAATAGGGAAGCTCTACATTTACCCCAAGATCGAAATATCTGTGGGGGTAACCGCATGTACATGCCTTGGCCTACTTCCCCGGTGTAGTTTGAATAAAGAAAATATATTTCTAATAAGCCATCGTTTTTTAAATTTTTTATTATTTTATTAACGTAGTCTAAATATCATTAAAATCAGTACAGTCCGCTCTTGATTAACAAATGGTGTAACTAAACTGTTCTGTGATTAATAGGCGGTACGAATTTCGCCGGGTCAGCTAGTTTATGATAAAAAGAATAAAATATTACAATGATAAACATGGTGTAGATTTTTTTACAGTAGTAAGCATACAGCATCTATTTTAGAGACTTATTTTACAGACTTACCTTTCCCCTTCATGTCGTAAAACAACTTCATGTACATTTTTAAGTAAAATTTCAGTCGTGTACTATACCCTCCATATCTCCCTTTCCCTAGATATTTAAATGCCGTGATATTATTTTACCTTGTGTCTTTCCTAATCTGTCCCAAGTACTTACCTCTGTGTATTCCTCGGCGGACTTTTCTCCTCCTTCATTTTTACCCTCCATTACATTTCTTTCGTAACAGCTATGTCTGCTCTATGACATGCCCTTTTCATTTAGTTCTTTTCTGACGCATGTTGCTTCACAATCCTCTTTACTCTTATATTATTTGGTACACCACCTCGTATCTTACCCTCTCCGTCAATTTGATCTTTAGCATTCACCACCATCACTAGGTCTCGAGAGCTTTTACCCATTCGCCTCTTAATTTTTCACGGAAATGACGGACCTAAATCCCTTTTTATTTACCTTAAAGTCTTTATTTACTCATTCATGAGTCATAATTACCCCATATATTAGATGAAATTTTAAGACAAGATTCATGCATTTATTTTTAATACGATAATTTCAGTCTTTTTAGTACATACTTTTTATTTTAAACATTATATATATTCATTAGTCATAAATAAATTCAAAATGCAACGACAATCACGCTACCGGTGGTTTGCTTGTTCTTTACCTTAAGTAACATCGATACAGTCCGACGAATTACAGGCTATTTACCCGAATGGGTTAAATTTTTTGCGATCACCTTTTCCGATTATGATTGATGGCGAGGCAAAATAATCCATCTAGTCCCTCTTTTTTGATTTTTTCTTAGTTTGCATCAGTAATGCTGCATACTCTCTCATATAACTCTATTCCGGCCAAGAGTATCTATAACAATGATTTGCGTATGCAGTTTTTCTCCGAGCAATAAAAGATTACTGCACCCGCGGATTCGAGCCTTGATTTCATTTCAGTTAATTTCCAGTCCTTTCCATCATTGAATTCAAGTTATATATATACCCTTTTCATTTCTAACGATTGTGGTAATTATTAATAATTTAATTCAAGTGTTAATAATACTCCCTTTCTGAATATTGCGTTAAAATCGTTGGATGAAATCATTTGTAGAGATAGTAAATGTCTCATTCTTACCGAGGTCTTTAACGTGAAGGTTGGTTTGGTCATCTATGGTTAAGTCCGACCCCGTTCTAATGTGAATTTCGGATTTTCAGGGACCAGGGGCTTTATAAGATAAGAAGTTGTATATATAAAATGAAAGTGAATAGCTTCGATTGCATACGAGCTTACGTGTTGGAATTTGCTCATTGCCATCCAAGCATAACTATGTCTATTCTACACGTACTATTTGGTTCATCTCTGCACTTATTCAACCTTCCTTTCCCTTATCTCTGCCTCCCCGTACCCCTTAAACACATACTAAATGACAGCACGTATATTAATGACTCGCATTGGGAGGAAAGGTTCTATTTCATTGAATCATTTATACTGATCACTAAGCCATTTATAATAGCAAACAGACCCAAGTTAACTTTATATAAACGATGTTTTCTTTATATGGGGCCAAAGATATTTAATATACTGCCCGCTAGAATTAAAAAAAATAAAACCACAAATTTAATGCTAAGACTTGCTAAAGACTAGCTCTTCTCTCTAGAAATAGTTGAAAATTTATTTTGATGCTGTTTATCGAAAACTTTCAGGTATCATTACTGCATTTTAGGCTTATTGGCATACATTTTGTTATTTGATGATGGCTCAATTCTGATCCTATGACCTTAGAGGCACCTAAAGCTCCTTCTCTTGTTTTTTTGTATAAAGATGTGAAAACTAAATGTAGGAGTAATAAATTTTTATTATTATTTCCTCTAAACAATCACCGAAAATTGTTGAAACTGGTCGATGAGTTCCAAATAAAGTATGTGGAATAGAAAAAGTCATCGATAAGTGTTTATTATGCTGAAATGTAATACTAGGTCTTCTTGTCAATAGAAGAGGGAAAATTAATGTTTGAAGAGGGGGTGGTTTGCGAAATACTCCATGTTCAACTACCATAAACGGTAATCAACGTAATAAGGTTTATTTGCGAATTATAACGGGGACCCTTCTAAGTGCAGCGAAACACTTTATCTACCATAGCACCTCTTTCCATCATTATAATGATATGTGTACATGTAACTCTATCAGCTTGAAATATCATCTCAATGTTGATCATTCACGCTGTAAAGTGTCTAGGCTCTAGTTAACCTATTATAAATCAATGCTGCTTCTAATTAACATCAAAATGTGTCAATTTTCAGCTATATTTAGGAAAAAGTCAACTAAAATAAACTATATATTCAGGAAAGATTTAAACTACGTGTCCTTTGCGAAGTAAAGTTTAATGATGAAACATGTGTCTGCCACATTAATTAAGAATTATTAGAAAATGTTCACTTTTTTTAAATAAGAAGTCTTCAAATTTAGTTTCTCCCAGAAGCAAGGATCAGTGGGGATGAATAAAACAGTTGATAACTTTTCAATGAGGAGAGGTAAATGTTTATACCTTACTGAAAGCATTTTTTTCTTATTTAATGGAATGTTTGTCTCTATTAACTTTTTTTATCCTCGTAATTATGTCTTTGCCATGCAAACCAATTACTAATTACAGGTCGGGGAGAATCTTGGCAATTAATGAATGTGAAATATCGTACGTGTTTGAAATATTGTAATTATATTAGAAAGGTTGTAATTATTACCTGTTTTCTAGTATTTGCAATATTAAAAAAATCACTTTTTTAAAATGAGAAGCGTTGAAATTTTAGTTCTCACAGAAGCAGCTCTCGGTTAGAAATCGTTAAGGCACTCTACGTAACTTTATGCGATTAAATCGTTGATATGAAATGTTGGGGTCAATTGAGATTATTTTGGCACGTGAACTTGCCGTTGCGCTGCTTGCTGTTTTTTCTGTATCGGGTCAGCGGCCACTGATGAGAACTTGACATGCATAATTCCCTCCCCCCTATTTTATCCCTTGCTGAGTAGCCTGTCCCTAATACGCCACTCTTTTGCAGCCAAACTCCCATCCCATCACAATCAGCTCCATCCGATTCATTAACCTTTTCAAAAACGATAGCCCATGACCTTTTACTCCACTCCAACCCATTCATGATTTTTTTCTCCCTTCATAAGAGGTGCTCAGACGGAGTTTTCGTCATCCTAACTTTATTGCCACCTCTTGCTGTTTCATTTTTTTATCCAATCTCTTCTTTTTCACTCTGAGCCAAAAAAGCCTGAATCACTATCCCCAAATTGAGGAGACGATGGCGGGTTGAATATTGGTTCTCTATAATTTTCCTCTTATTCGAGAGCCCGTACCCGTCTTCCTTCTTCGCGAAAAAGAGGATCAAATCTGTTCCCCTGCGTCTCAGCAATTAGGTTTTTTTCCTTCAACTTAAGACCGCCAAATGTGCCGGTGGAATTTTGCCGGTCATAGAGAGTATCTCTATGTGGAATGTATTGTTTTGCGAGGGAAAATGAAATACATACATTTGGATGTACAGGATTGATAGGGGAGAACCCCACCCAATTTACTTGAATAATCTATTTTCAGCAAATTTCTGATATGAAAGAAAATAACATGATTTTTAGGAGGAAATGCTTATACTACCATTTCATCTATGAAGATTAAAAAACACATTTGAGAAAAAAATACGCAATTAAGTAGGCAAATTAATTAGATAGAATAATACGCCTAAGTTTCTTTTTTACATTTTTCTTTCTTGCAATGAAGGATTTCGATTACATGATTGTTTGTTACTAAGTGAAGAATTATTGTAAATCATTTACACATGCTAAAATAAGCGTTTCTATTTGATGCGTCTGCCAACTTTCTTAACTATTTTAATATTTGTAATAAATTTCTACTTCAAATTATAAAATTGATTTGGCATCAGACTGGACGTTAGTATACTTATTGTCGTACGACTATATTTACCAAAATGGAGATCGTGGAGCGTTTAATATGAGACTGAAATTAGTCCGTATCTGAATAATCTGATTTCCAAAGAATACGAAACCTGTATAAGACGATTGCCACTGGAATGCAGCACCCAATTATAGAGTATTGGTAGAGATATGGTTAGACTTTTGAGATTCTAATATCTAACAGAAGAGATTCAGTTTTATTTCTTAACGTCTACCTACCAAGAATTTTTTTATGAATGCATTAGTTTCCAATTTAAAATCTATCATTTAATTGTGTAATCATCCAGATGAGTCGAATTCCCACCATTTATAGGTTATTTATGATAAAATTGATGTTTTGGTTGACTGTAAAAACTTTCTAATTTTTTAACCTTTAATTAACCTTTTTTAATTTAATTAACCTTTTTCTTTTGGTGTGTCTTGCAGAATGTCCCTCGGCGGAAGACGGCATGGAGAGATTCGCGTGTCCGACACCGGACCGGATGGGGCGCTACAGGTGCATAGACGACCACGTGCTCTGCGATGGTTTCATTGACTGCCCAAACGGCGAGGACGAGGACCGGCAAGCGTGCATGTTTTATAAGACGGTGAGTGTCCTCTTGCCTCCTTCCAGGACTATTTATAGCCTCATTATTACCTTGTACTTTTGCTTGAATATTTTGAGAGGTTTTTAAAGGTGGGATATTAACTTCTCACTCACATAATTTCATATACTAGGTTAATTTAAAATTGGGTAAAAATATTCTGCACCATATTTTGATGATAATGTGATCCTTATGCATAGCGTGATTGGTCTTCGTCGTAACAAGTTGTGATTTCTGTTTTGTTGCCATTTTACCGTGTTTTTATTACTTAATTTGTGACTAAAATCTTGAAGATAAATTGTGAAGGCTCCTTTATGAACATTTTATTTAATTTTAAACCCATGTCTTATCCAGCGGTTCATTTAATGTCCTTGTAACCACGCTCAACGTTAATGCGAAGCGGTCGAAGTTTATATCTAATTTTTTTACGACGACAATGTAATCGTCATTTTATATATTTTGGCTTCAAATTGTTTCACTAGTGTTCAAATTCTTGATTATTTATGTAAAAAAATTTACATCTAGCTTGCCTTATCCTATTTTCTTTGCTTGATTAGTTATATATTTTTCAAAACTTAGGATCTTGTGAAAAATTGCTGTGTTGAAATCTAAGCTGTGTTGACTGCAAAACTCACTCAACTCTTTCTCCTTCTGCTCCATCCTCATCCTTGTCCCATTCGTAATTTTTGATCCAATAACCAAGTTCTTTTGATTTAGAAAGTTGCTCTCTCCTTTAAATACTTTGAAACACCTTGAAAAAGGTCAGAGTTGAGAGTAAAGAGAGCGAAAAAAACGAGAATCACTTCTTTCACTTTGTTGTACAGATCGGCTAGTTTTTGCTCGGACTTTGGTTTGCTTACTTTTTATCTTCAAAGCGAAAAAGTCCGTGGAGGGCAAGTGGCTGGAAATTGGACAAGTTTTCAGGGTCAAATTAGTTTTTATTTAATAATGGACACTTGAAAGGGGTGGGCTATTCCTGTTGCTTTTACTTGCCCTCGCTAAGTCGCCATCCCTTGTTTTATTCTTTCTCTACCACCCCTGAATCTTTACCATCTCCCTTCTTTGGCTTACCTTTCCAACCCAATCCCCTCCCTCCATAAACCCTGCCTCCTTTCCCACGGGATGAACTAATGAAATTTCCGGAAACTTGAACACAAACGCCTCCTTTCCCCTGAGGTACTCCTCTTAAAACTCCCCAGTGCCCTACAATTAATCATGTTAACAAAAATTTATCCTTCCTCCGTGAACTGTGGATTTAATTTTTTTTCCTAAACTCTTCTTCTGAAGGAGTTGAGTACCTTCCTCCAGGGGCGCTAACCGCCTTGTCAACAAACGCTTGATTTACAACTCCTAAGAGTGTGAGAGGTGACGCTACATGGTTTTGTATCACGTAGGTTGGGAAATGTCAGTTTGAAATGTGCCCTTAAGGGAGGTCAAATGAAGGCCTTTAAGTTAATATGCTTTACGAATAGAGGAGTGACGGCTTTCTGCAGCTTAAATCCCTGAATAACCAAATTAATGATACCAGCGTAAGTTAATGAATATGCGTGTATTTCATTCACCAGTAATGAAATGTTCATCAGCAAATTTGGTTAAAATCTTCACGTATATTTCAGGAACTCGTTCTTTTTAGCCAACGTTTTATTGGTTCACTTGCTGAAAATCAGAAAGCACATACATCCATGGATATTGATATAATGCAGATGTATGCTTCGTACTTGATGGTCTTCATGATTTCTAATCACTATCAAAAAGTGGACAGAAACAACTCGCTCACCTGAATGAAGCCCAAATAAAGTTTCGGATAAACAAAATTTATGTGATGCCATTGAAAATATATACTCTTAAGAAATTACTTTAGATTAGGTTAGATTTTCGGGACGCATCATACGGGAAATCTCGGTCTACCCAACGTTCTAATTTCTTGTATAGGACAATAACATAATATGACCTTTCCATTTCATTCTATCCATCCAAATTTATCTTCTTCCTTACCCGTTCTCCCTTGTATTCTACATAAAATTCTCCAGCGCCCCACAATTAATCATAATCGATTCATCCTCCCTCCGGGAACTGTTAATTTATATTTTCTAGACTATACTTTTCAAGGAACTGGATGCCCTTGTGGAAAATTTGCCGGTATCCGCCCTGCCAATCAACTAGAATTACAACTCATAAGAGCGAAAGCGTTTGCGCTATATGGCTATTATATTAGATAGGTGTAGAAGTGCAACTTTTAAATGTGCTCTTCAGTGAAACCAAAAGTGCAAATGCACGATATCTGCAGTGTAGTCAATTTTATTCACAAGGGATGACATTTCAATTAGTAAATCTGGTGAAGTATCATCTCGTATATTATCTACATCAATTATTTATATAGATAATCAAACTCGGCTTAACAGTAGAATGTTTTGCCCCCTTTCAAAATTATGCACAGTCTAACTTTGTATAAGCTCTAACCCACTCAATTTATCTTCGTTAGCCAGCATTAATGACGATGGAATTCTACGTTGGCTATACATAAAGACGTTCTGGACTTTATTTTCTTGAAATTTTGTATGTCTTGTGCCAGAAAGAAGTGCATTGAACCTTTTTCAGATATTAATGAAAAATACAGGAGGGGTTACATCCCTGTTGATTGTACAAATTTGCAAAAAATCATGTTTAAAGTTCCTCTTCCATTCCCAAATGATCGAAACAGCTGCATCCATCGCGGTTTTTAGCATTCGTCTTCCGTGAACTCCTCGCTAGGGTTGGTGGCCAAGTTTCACCACCAGATCGCATTTAAACTTGGCAGTATGGTAGGAAATTTACTTTTTAATGTGTGTTTTTGCTCAAGTTCCCGATGGCCCTTAGTTTTCGAGATATTAACGATTGAAAGCGCTAATAAAAATTCTATTTTTATGGAACACGTGTAATACTACTCCGCTGTATAATTTTATAATGTAATATAATGTTGCCTCTTCTCCGTGCTTCTTCGAGACTTGCAACAGAGGAGAGGAGACTCGTAAACATGAATGGGGCTATAGTTTATTTATATTGCGGTAGTTTTAAATAGCGATTGGAATAAATATGTACGATTTTCTGGTACTATCATCGATAATACCTCGAAAACTAAGACTCATCGAATGCTTGATCAAACCACTTTGCTCATACAACCCTATTTTCTATCATACTGAGAAGTTGAACTTGTTCTGATGATGACACCAAGATGCATGAGAAAAAGCACTTGCCTCCTAAAATACATCTTATATCAGACATAGTATATTAAACGTGATCTGTTAGTGACACTTTAGTTGTCATTTCTTATGTTAACTCTCGTCAATATTAAAATGTTCACGAAATAATAGAAAGGCTATTTAAGAATATAAGGAGGTTACGTTTAAATCACATATGCAGTCCAATGCTTAATTAAATTAGCTCAATATGACAGTGCAGAAAGAAAAGGCAATGATAGGTACCACAACTATTCAGAGCATCATTGGACCTCATGACGATACCTTGTGTCAAAACCGGCCACATCAATAAAAAATTGTGAAAACAGCCATTGCCTTATCTTTCTGCGTTATCATGAAAAAATTCCACCATGGAATTCCTGAATTCCTGATACTATTGAATCGAGCTCAAAATACTCCGAAAATAACTTGGTGATTGTGTTAATATATAGCACCTAATTTATCATTTCAAAGATTCGGTCGGGCGAAACTATCCTCACCAAGCATGTCTCCGATGGAATTAATGATGGAAAAATGTCGGTTAAAAACATTTATTTTCGAGCAATAAATTTTTACCGTCATTAACTGCTTGAATATTCAACAAAAAGTGAAATTTGAACCAAATGATCGATATAACGAAAGAATCCACGGTTATTTATTTTTCAAAATACAGTTTCGTATAAAAAAGGCTAATTACTTATTCGAAAAGCGCTAAAAATGCACACTCGAGTAATAGAAAAAAATCACAAAATATCTACTCAGAATACGTGATTGAATTTAATTATTTGTAGAAAAAAATTTAAAATACGAGCGAATTGAACTTTAGGGATCACAGCTTGTAACCATTCGGTTTTTAAAAAGAAAGATCAACAGAATGAGTAGCTTTTTTGATGATCGAGGGAGTGCCTTTCCAATTTTACCGGCCTTAAGGCCGCTATACACGGT
Organism: Ischnura elegans; assembly: GCF_921293095.1. Lineage (NCBI taxonomy): Eukaryota > Metazoa > Arthropoda > Insecta > Odonata > Coenagrionidae > Ischnura > Ischnura elegans. The sequence goes on from NC_060257.1 coordinate 20,376,536, forward strand.
GAATGATCATGCTGAAATATCACGTGATCATTCACAGGATCATGCAAGTAAAATAGAACATGTTCTAATTTTTACTTAATGATCATGCGTATGAGGGTTCAGTCGCGAATTTTTCCGTTATACACGGTGAATGATCTTGCGCATGATAATGCTGAATGAAATCATTCGCCGTGTATAGCGGCCTTTAGAGAAAAGTCTTTCCCTTTTCACTTCTCCCTTGGGACGGATTATTCGACCTCAGACCGGTAGTGACGCTACTGAGATCAAACGAAATGGTCAATATCGGAGTTGAAAAATCGAGTTTGGATTCAAAGTCGATATCGTTATTCTCGATCTTAGAGTTTTAAAACTCTATTTTTAATTTTAATCGAAATCGATCAATATCTAAAACCCAAATTCATGTGTATAGGCACCTATAAAAAATTCACATAATGTTCGGAACACATCCGTATCTCTATACTAATTGTATTTTTTTGTTTCTCCCTTTTCTTATTCTTGCAGACGAAGGCGCATCTGGATGTCTTGGCGGACGCCCTGCTCAGGTGGGCGAGGGGCCGCTAGTTAAGATCACGAGTCGGGATAAGGGGTGGGGGAAGATGGGGCAGGGGAGGGGGTAAGGATAGCTGCGCCGGAGTGGTGAGGAATACAGGAGAAAAGATCAGCATTGAATTCACGGGGAGCCTCGGTAAGACACGAAAAGACTTGAGCGGATAAGCAGAACTCACCTGGTATCTTCGGTGGGATAAGCTGAAATGGATCAGGGAACGCAGGATCAATCCATCCTTACGATAGACCGAAGATACGCCTGAAGGAATATCCTGAAGAAGGAGTGTGCGAACGCGAAGCAGGTTGGATGGGAGTTGAAATTTTATGAAACAAAAAATGACAAATTTAAAATAAGTTTGTTACTGTAGACGCTTATCAAACCGTTTTAAAAAAAAGGTTGTATAATTGCAAGGTTATGGGGAAAAATAACGTTTCAAAAAACTTATTATTGATAATGTATAACCGTACATATATATTGCGTGTTTGTTTTTAAGTTAAGGTCTTCATCTGTCCACTCCATGTGTGTCTATCTTTTCATCTCTTAACGCGTATTATGTGCTCATTTGTTTCTACATTCTACACACTAAACGAGACATTCCAAAAGTATTTCTAAAGTTAGATCACGAAATGGATTCCATTGTAAATGGTAGTAAGTCGACCTACTCCAGGTTTAACATTCCAAAATGCTCTTAAAAAGGGTGTAAGCATTTGAATCATTGATAAACAGCGATATATGGCATATATAAATGACTGACATATTTCCAACCTTTGAAAATTTCCTAATGCAAACCACTACGTTCCAAATGTGACGCTATGGTCCAAATGTGTGTTAGCCAACTATGATAATATAAAAAGTGTATGTATCAGAAAATTGGCGGGATGGGGTTAAGATTTTTAAAAAAGTAATTAGATTTCATAAGGCGCTTGTGAAAAGAAAATTCATTGGCGTTATAATATTCAAAGAGTATTAAGAATATTTTCGATACTCCCGAACAAAACAAATTTGAACTATCGTGGAAACCCTCATTATTGACAAAATGCATTTGTTTTAAAATCCCTCTATGGCCCAACATTCCCTTAGCACCTAATATTATATAAAATAAGAATTCTCAATGCCATTTAGCATTGTGGAATTTTGTAAAAGTATGAATGTAAAGATAATCACTGGTGAATAATTTATTAAACTTGGATTTAATAAACAAAATGCCCTTGATAGACGAATTCCACCCATCGAAAAATATTTCTTGCACTAATTGCACACATTCTTAAACCATAACGCATATAAGACACAATGCACGCTCATTTTTTACGCACAAGATTTATGCACCATTGTTGTTGTTGTCGTAGAGTTTTTTTATTCCTATTGTTCGCGCCTTTTTTTAAAAAAGAGGACCCCTATAAATTTTAAAAGTTATATATATGAGAAATATATACAATGAATGTTGCACGATTTGCACCGTTTTGAATATAAAAATATATTTGCCTTGTCGATAGCTATTCTTGTTACTGAGAATTCAGAGAAGGAAATTTGAATTAGAGAAAATGGTTTTATCGGATATTGATGAAATCACAGCGATTTCCCGCGCAGTGGTGCAATATTGACTTCCGATTACTCTATAAATGTCCCAGTCATTAGAGGGGAAAAATGTAGGGTGATGAAGTATCAATATTGCAAGAAGTATATATATTGATAAATATATATGAAATGACATAGAGCTTGGAATTTTTCGTGATGAAAACCCAGAATTTTAAAATATGGAAATGTGATGCGTGGGAAATATAATATATTTTAAAATTTTCCATTGAGGACTGTTTTTGAAACTGAGAGACTATGTACAGCGAATAAGCAGTAGAGTAAACGAAAAAACTAGCTCATAATTCATCTTTGGAATATTACTAAGTTGACGTGAAAGTAATTTTTGACGAGTGAATTTTGTTTACTCATTATTAAAATGCTTTTTTCACTAAGGATTAGGTTGTAAAGTTAAAGTTTGCAACTATCGTAAACAGTCGAAATAATTGTGGCCTCTTGGGTAGATGGTTGGCAATGGAAAATGAAAGGTATGCATGTTTAATCGCTATCGGAATTTAATTTGTTTCTGTAATCATTAAATTCACCTTATTGTGTCGACTGGGCTTCAGTACTATTTATAAACTAACTCATACCTGAATTATTTTTTATCTATCCCCAAGCATTAACCTCCGATAATTTACATCTCAGTTTTGCGTAGTACTATTTTGTAGGAGGAATAGACATTTTTCAGTTATTTGTTGGTTTGCAAATATTTTCAAGTCCTGATTATTCAAAACTTATCTGTTGAAAAATGCTGGTCGATGCTCAAAAATATTGATGCTCCAATAACTTCAAGGCATATATTAATAAGATCAGGAAGTATTGATCCATTTTAAGTTTAACGACTTATCTGGTGCAAATGACCTTAGTTGTCGAGGCACCCCAAAAACAAATTACTACTACGACTTATCTTCACTACTTGTCATGAAATTACAAGAAAGGTTCTCTCTCACTCTGTGATATTCTTGAACTCACTCAAGAATAATTTCGTGATTGTAGTTTCAGTTGAAGGAAAACTACCTCCTCATACATATACAGCCACCGTTGACGTAGCTTTTGTTAATATAAATTTTGTTTCAATCGTGTGCTTTACTTTGGAGCATAAAAAAGGTTTTTGTCAGTAATATTTACATGCAGCCTCCTACCTAGAGCCTCGGCAGGACGCTGTCTTTGGTTGATAAGAACGCAAATAGACATGCTTGTCCACGTCGAATTCGGTTGAAGCTAAAAAAGAGATGGTTGAGTTAGGAATATCCTCGAAAGCATTTTCCAAGTGAGCCTGTGGTGCACATTTAGGATCCCAATAAATGTTATAGATGATATTTATGCTAATATATGTATCAATGTGCAACAATATATATCTATATATATAATAAATGTAATAGTAAACGTATAAAAAATATATCAGAGAAATCTGAGGCATATTGTAGACCCATTCCTGTAGAAGGCATGCGGATCGTGTAAAAGCATATATTTATCGAAATTTGATGTTATTAAGTGTGATTGATGTTTATATTGACGTTGAAGCTGAATGGTAGAAGTCAATAGCCTCGTTGGGCACGTATATGGTATCCCCTGACCAGTATTCGTAGTTGGAAAATGCGTTTCGAGGACTGAGGTGCAACGTTATAAAAGTGCAATTCATTCAATGCAATGAATTGGGAATAAATTTACGATTCAATGAATTTCAAATGAAACTCAAATTTGGCGAAATTGGCAAAGAACGAATTTCTGAGAGGATTAGATTTAATTAACGAACCTTGAATTTAATAGGTATTTAGTGTAAAAAGATATTGTGGGAAGAAAGGTTTCAATAAAATCCCGACTCCTCTATGCGTGTATACATATTTATTTTAAGAAATAGACGTCGGGGTTTTAATATTTCTCGATTGGCAGTGGGGCGACTGGATTTCGTAGAGGCGCGAAGAGGTCGAAGCCCTATCCTTCTCCGAGGGGCTGGACCAGCTCGTGGCGGGAAAGATAACATCTCGTGGAGTTGACCGCGGTTGCCTCAGAGATTTAAAAAGATTAAAAAAATCTTCGGAAAAAGTGCACAGATATTTTTTCCTGTTCTATGGTGAAGGGGGTCATGCTGTGCACTTATCAACAGGAACGAAATAATTTAATTGTTGACGTTAAGTCGTCTTACCAACTGGTTGCCTCGTGGGATGTTGTCAGGGCGACCGACCCCAGCGCAGAGCCCGGGCGATGACGTCATCATCATCCTGAGCCCCCGGGCGCTCTACACTGGCGTCGCCACCTCGCCTTGTCACCCTGCAACGCAGCCTTCTTTTGTTCTCTTTAAATTATTTTTCAAAACCTTATGTAGACCGACGTACCCGTTATCGTATGATTGCCACCATCAATTCCCGCGTCAACTTCGGGACAGACTAATGATTTCAATTATTTGTTTCAATGTCGACCCTAATTTTGAACTGAGGCGCCAAAGTGAACTCCGCCATTAAGGTGACGTAAGCAAACCCCCGCCGCGCGCTGCTCAAATTGAGTGGGGATCGAGCGCGCTTCGAACTTCCTCTTCCGTTGAACGACAAACTATTCTCCCCTAGTTTTTGCGATTCCGAGAAATAAATATAGGAAACCGAAAGAAATATACTTACCACGCGAGCAGACTGGACGACTTTTACCCATAACATTTCTCACGTATTATCTGTTTGTTCCCATGGTAACCTTATACAGTTGTCTAAGAGAGACGCAGCGATATATTAAGTTTGCAAGGGTTCACCAGAGTGAGAGAGTTTTTTCTTGCACATAATTGAGGACCGATATACGTTTTGAAATACGATGAGCATTTATGGATTACTTTGTACTTAAAATCACAATATTATATTTAAATTTGATTTTTAAGTACTATATGTATATGCATATGGGTGCTGACACTTCATATTCTGAATTTAAAAACTTTTCTTTCACTAAAACTGGATTTTTTATATGTACTTCCATTTTGAGAACGATCTTTCAGTAAGTCTTCCACTTTTTATCGCATTAGCTCACCAACAAATAATTATTTTTGCATGCGTCAAGAATTATTAACTCGTATAAATAAAATTTCCCATTGCGAGGTAACGATGATGAATTTGCACAAATCGTTAGTCTGATTCAGTTCAATTTGATCAATATTTGCTTTGTGTATGAAGGAAGCCTAGTTACTTCACAATATGACATGTTTTTAAATATATCTGCAACAGATCCTTTTGGTGATTGCGAAGGATGTCTTTTCATATTTCAATGCTACGAATTTGACATTTTAGGATGCCTTTTTTTGCCGTTGCCAAAACCATACCCATTGCTGGTCGGTGGCCAAGACAAATCAATTTCATCCAGCAATAAATAATGTGTAACATGTGCAGTAGGAATTACAATGGAATAGTTTGGCCAAAATAATTTACATATACTCCTACCTACAACAAATTAGGCCCTTGATTACGCCTCGTTTTAGAAATACTAGCAAGCGTAAGTATTTCGTCAGCATTTATGCTTATTATGATTTGTTATTGGCGGCTTGTTTTGATAATGCTGTGAGCAAAATTTATTATAAAAAGACGACTTATATTCTTAGAATTTAAAGTATATTTTTTCAGTCTTTGATGTATATAGGCTGTTGAAACGCTTTGTGAATTTCATATGGAACATAACATTCCGGTTGATTCAGAAATACATTTATCCTTTTAGCGTTATCTGAAACTTTGTAAATATATCTGAACTTTGGAAATGAATGAAAATTTTAATCTTGAGGTTAAACCTGTCAAAAAGGATTTTTGTCCACTTTTCAATCAAAGGTATAAAAAAGTCATTAATTCTGTTAAAACCTGAGATGAAATTTGACTTCCGCGTGCACTAAAGATCTTTTTTATTTCCCAAAAGCTACAAATCTATATGACGAAGTCAATTTATCGGGAAAGCGCCGTGATTATTGCTCTAAATCAAAAGGAAAGTAGTTAATAAAGGCTCTCAAGTTCAATTAACCGTGGTCCATAATACGGCAAGGGCAAATTAAGTGACCTGGTAATTCGAGTAATGAAAATAGTGAAATTCCATTTTGTACCATTTGAAAGCACCATGCACTTTTTCAATGCACCACTAAATTTCTAAAATCACATGGCCTTAAAAAAATAAAAGTATATATATATATATATATGTATACACTGATTTTTTGTTAGCTTTTATCGGTAATGGTCCTTATTTTTGTTATTTTTGTAAAACTGCACGCCTGCATGCACGAAGCACTGCTATTTTTAATGCGCGCGCACATGAGTGAACCCTATTCGGAGGTGCAGTCATTGCTACTCCACCGCAAAAATTGGAATTTGGGTGAAATGCACTGAGCACTGAGAATGCACCATGATAGCAAATATGCAATATGCACTAAAAATTTAGTCTCGCACGAACACACCAAATACAAATTTATATATGTATATTATTATATACACTAATATATATGTATACACACATATATATTGAACGTAGAGATTTTTTTACGGTAGATAGCACGTTGAATAGGATGTTTAAACAAGCACTGCGACAATGTGATACGATTTCAATCCTGCCACTTGTTATTAATTCTTTATATTAGGTAGCTGCACCTAAATGTGATCTTTTTTAGGCTGTTTCGAATAAAGACACTGTTTAATTTTTTAAACAGCACCTGACGTGGTAGTTTTTAGGGCTATTTAAAAAAGTAAGAAATAAAAAAGCTGTACGCTAGCTGGTTTTATACACACACACACTATAAATATATATATATATATAAATGTCTATTTTATATTTATTCACGGCACGTAAAGCTCCTCTTTATCCAAATTTACCCACTTAAGAAAAACAATCCACCGATACATGAGAATAAAAACATTAAATTTTAAAAAATGAAGGCTTACCACCCCATCCTCCAGCTGATTAACTACATCGTACATGAAATACCATTCACTTTTGGCTCCATTCATAATATGTATGTCTAGGGGTGTTTTAATTGTATAAAAAAACATGGTGACATGGTGAAAGATAATGATTATTATCGGGAGTGTAAGTTTTATTGGGCCTAGAATGATGAAGCTTAATGATTATACTGTTATAATGTTAGTAACGTTTATTTTCATTTTCGTAACGTGTTGCTAGTGCTATTATTTCATGTTTATTAGTATTTATCGATTCCAAGTGTAATTTGATATCTTTTTTTTATCTTTTTTTGAATGAGGAAAATGAAATTTTTGGGGTTTTGATGAAAGGATAAACTTTTAGGTGGGTTGACGCTTTTACGATGAAGAAGATGAAATAAAGTTTCAATCAAGTCGCTTGGTTTGGAAGTTGAAGTAGTCTGAGTGCCCCCACCCCTTTCAAAGTCTCAAGTTACGCAGGATATGAAGCTGTAGTCCTGTTTTTGTCCCCCATTTGAAGCATACACAAACGTACTCTCACACATATTCAATGTGTATATTTTACTATAATAAATAATTACTAATTACTATAAATGTGCAAACCATATCTTAGTATGTTCATATTGTGAGAATAAGATCCTCACAGCCCGATCTTACCTATCTGTCCCAGTTAAAATTTATCTCCTAATAAATTCTCCCCGCTGTGAAAAAAATTGATGCGATTCGGTCTAAAGGAATTGATAAGAATATGATGGTTGAATGAATTGGAACTAAACAATAAACCTTAAGATAGTGGTGTTTCGAAACCCAGTCTGCCCCAGATCAACTCCCTAGAAAGATATTTTTTAAAGGAGCAACATTAAAAAAAACTGCATAAATGTATGTTCCTTGCATGGGAGAACAAGTTTTCAGAAACTCCCTAGCATTCTGACTCAATACTGACGGCATACTTTTTAGTTGAGCCTATAAATCTCTCGGGGCAATGTGGAATTGTCAATATTTGGTAATTTTAAAGTGAGTATCATAAAGAAATCCCTTTGAATCCGATCAATTGCCTTCCAGTCACAATGCAAAACTTAACTACGAACGACAAAAAAGAAAGCTTTCCCTATTCTGTTCATCTAAATCTAAAGAAAAAAATACTATAGCGATTTTTCAAAAACTCTTAATGAATTGGATAGATGGAGAAACGGTGACCGTCGAGCTCATGTAAAAAAAAAGGCAAAAATGCTTTATTGAGTCGATATAAAAAGTGTCAGAAAAAACTTTTTTGTGTAAAAGGAACATTGTTGGGGAGGAATAATTTTTGGCCTACTTCACTCAGATGGGAATAAGACGCTCAGAGGGAATAATTCTTTTCATTTATAGTTTTGGTTGTGATTGTTCATTGAAAAAATGAAATAAACTTGATATAAGACTTCATAGAGTGGAATAAAAGACGAAAATAGGGCATTCGCAAACTCATTCGCTAAAATTTTTCACTTGTTTACTTTCTTTCCATTTACGATTAAAAAGACGAGCCTTTCCACTTTAGAACGTTTGAAAAAAACAAATAAGAGATAATAATATAACAAGGTTGGTAATATACTTGATGCAATACAACTCTTGTCAATTTTCAACTTACATGAGTTTACTTTACACACAGACTGCTGTTGAGAGATTTTTTCACTAGAATCCTCTTTAAAATGCATGTGGTGATTTCACCATTAAATGGAAATGGAAAAAAATGATCTATATTATAATAGAGTGTGTTTTATGTGTATGTACATAACTAATCGTTTCCCAAATGTTAACGGAAAAAGCCCAAAAAAAGTACATAGAGCATATTGAAAATAATTGTGACAAAAAAATACTGGATTGAATGCCACCCTATTCAAACCTCACAAACCTCCTCCTATTCATCTATTTTTATCTTTATTGATTCATCTTCCAAAACTCTTTCTTTCTTATTCCCGCTTTGTTAAAACTTACAGGTGTTCCTCTGTATATTGTATAAGGATAAACATATTTAAAAATGTAATATATTATGTATCTGTGTTGTTGTCAAGTAAGTTTGTCAAAAAATTGGATACCATCATTTTTTGGCGGTTCTGGTTACCAACAACACGAAGAAATTAAGAGTATGTTCCTTTCTTTTTCCAAATACGCTGTTTTTCCCGAACCGATTAGAGTGGAAGAACAAATGCCTGACGTTGTTTGAAACAGAAGCTTCCTTAGGGGTGTGGTACATTATATAATGATGTATGAGAGTTCTAAACGGTAACCAAGAACTCCCAGTGAAAGACCAGAACCTATCTGGAGCTGTAAAATTTTCTTGAATCTAATCTTGTCGTCACTCTAGTCGAATCGTATTTTTAATATTAATTTAAATGTGTGCAAATTATTTTATAAAACGTTTACATTCATATTTATTTATTAAAGTATTATTTATTTATATAATCATGCATTCATGTAACTCTAATTAATTATCCTTCTGGTGCGGTACCAAGGATCGGATGGATTTATTTTTTTGTGTAAATGTATTTATTCATTGAAAAAGATGTGAGTTCACCCCACGGGAAGCATTTATGTGAAAGAAAACTTGAGGTACGCAAAGAATAAGGTGTAATATTATGTTAGTAAACTTCCAGTTTCCGTTTGACTCATTGTTGGTGATATGGTTTGTACCTGCTGTAATATTTTTCCTTGAGAAAGGAGATGAATCAGAATTTATTTTGTGAATTGTGTTCTTTTTTTACATAATAAAATAAAAAGAGCGTGAAATTTTCAGCCAACAAACTTTGAACATGAGTATACATGTTATACTATATTTTTTTTAAAGTTATGATGGTGTGATGTGTTATTATAAAAATAATTATTAAAAATACAAGCATTATAAAGTTCTGAGTGATTTTTTGTTTCTATGCCTCTTGTATGACATATGATGATTATGAGGAAATATTTAATTTCGCTTGGGCGAAAGCATGAAATAAAATCCCAGAAGCAATTCACGACTCGAATTGTAATTGACAGCCACATTTCAAGAGACTTCCGATCAATAGTATATAAATACAAGGAGAACATGTCGTATTGAAGCAATCTCTTCGTCACAGGTGAGTATCCTACCGGTATAAAAACAAAATATTTTCCCCGAAGAGTAAACAGAAAATTCTCATCTGTGATGAGAAATGAAAACATATTGAGATATTGGAGAGAGACGTGAAAGATAATACCTTTTTGTTTGTCCCAATCACCTTTGGGAAAATGAAGAGAACACCTGCTGAGATATACAACGAATTGCTAGAAGATAAAGGTCATTCAGGATTTGGTAATCAAGGGAGTAGCACATCAAATTGAACGGAAGGTGACTATTTCAGTATATGCTTGGGTAAGCGTGAGGTGAGGTCCACAAGGCTGTGGGAAATTTTTTGAGGATGTTTTATTCATACAAGGGTAGAAGAATCTAGTAATTTAAATCATTCAATCAATCTGTGAAAACCCAAACGTCGTAGATTTATTGTAATCGAGCTATCAAACTCAATTCGCTTTGATAAAAGGCAGAGTATATGTTGAAGTACCTTATTATAACCATTAATGTGACCTAATTACACTAAACATAAAAAAAACATTCTAATTTACTAATTTCCGCTTGGAGATAAAGTGGTTGATTCAAAGGTTTTATTGCGTACTTCAATTCCTTATGTTATCCTTCCTTTTTTCGCCTTATATAGTTGACCTTGCCATAACATTAGTTTTGATATGGTTTGACGTAACCATTGCAGTTGAAATGTTTTAGTCATTTGATGGCATAAATTTCAAGGCCACTCCACTCCAGAGTAGTTAGGTAGTCAGTTGTTGGAACTTGGCATTGGATGAGTTTTACTGCATCTCTGTAACTCATACTTTTTTTAAGACGAAAGAGTGACATGATATTTGGAAAGAGATTCTTTACGATACATGAAATACTGTTATTACCTGTATTTTAACTTTGTCCACATGGTTCTCATGCAACAGAATGATGTGGTATTTAGCAAAATAACTTATGCCTGTCATTTCCAAATGTTCTTCATACATGTAGTTCTCCATGCTTGGTTTACACCTAGTCACCTTTTATAGTGCACTCCGAAATGTGAATATCCAAGTTAAATCTGAGTTAATGAGGGAATTTAAGTTTGTAAAGATCAGTGGAAGACCATCATGCCTTAGATTCATAGCGAGATACATTCAAAAGCCAAATACAAAACCAAATTTATTATAAAGCATGTAATTCGTTTTAATGAGCATACATTTCATTTCTACAACATGGAATTTGCAAACACAAACCATCTCTTGGCTACGACTTTATTTGGTTGGTATGGTATGTATACAACCCTTATTACAGGCAATATTAATTATTGGAATGAGGTATTTATCTTATTTATTTACTTTTGGCTTGAAGTTTTGGGACTTAATGGGCGAGGATGGGAAAATGATAGATTAATGAGAAGACAGAAGGTTTGGATGGAGGGGGTTCTGAGCGGGGAGACGATGATCCGTTTTTTAATGCAGAAGTGAGGTAAGTGAGAGAGGGGGAAGAATAGAATAGCATATATTTTCAGAATAAAATAAATTGAAGTAACTTATTGTGAATTGAAAAGATAGCTCGAATCTAAAAAGGCACGTCTAACTCTCCTGAGCTAACAAAACGCTCCATGTAAACATATCTTAACAGTTGAATAATTTATTAATTATAATGACAGATTAGATTTGTTTAATCATGCTGATCAACCTCATAGTCATTTCATAATTCAATAAAGAGTTAATAAATTGGTTTTATTTATAATTTAATTAGGCTAGGAATACGATTTTTCAAATTTATCCAGAAAAGAAATATTTCCTGTGATAACATGCAAATGAATATCATAATTTTTAAATGCTTCACCTTGATCATAGAATCCACCCATTTTCATTATCCCTAAGTGTAGAAATGTTTACATTCCTATCCCGTAGTTGCAATGGCGTTACAGTAGTTTGAAATTAGTGGTTAACTCACTGTGGACTACCATGCAACAGGTGCGTCCATAAGCAGTGACGACAAACTTTACCCTCCTTGCTAATGACGACGAAACCTAAGTGCTTGGAAATTACCAGGAAAGCACCTACAAATTTTTCTTCAAAAGCATGACGCTTGCATAATTTCTAAAGGAATAGCCAAGCTGTTGCAGGAAGTTTAAGCTTTGAGGAAGTCTTGTCGATAGGGAGCTCGAAGTAAATGAAGACAAGTGCACTCAAGGTGACTACACAATAACTAAAAGGTCAGGATATCTATGTTACCCTAAAATTAATTAATATGAGAATTAATTATTTTTGTGAGCGGGAAAAGTTATTGAAGGAAAATACTTATAAATGGATTTTAGCAAAGTAATCATATTCCGTCTTTCTTGAGAACATTATATTGTATGGATATCAAATTCCCAATTAAGCTAACACGTGAACTCCTTCATCATCGTATTAGCCATGCAGGTTCATTAGGCATCATAAGATCTAGGATTTTGCCATTTCAATTAAGGCCGTATTTTACATAAAGAAATGAGATTGCTGAGCATTCCATATGCCCATTGATTCGCAGTAATCTGCTTCATAAGGTTGCCTCAATTTTACTTGATAGCCCCACCCGCTTATTCAACGTCTGAGAGGCCAAATTCATAGTAGAGCCTTACATTCGATTTCAAAAATGTTTAGGAACGTAGCCATGTTTGTGAAAACTCTAGTAACTAAGGAGACGGCATCATAAGTTTGTCAAAAAAGTGTTGTATTGGTTTTTTCGTCTTGGTTTAGACTAGACGAAATATATCCTTCCTCGGATTCCACTGTACTATTTAGTTGAATTCCTGGAAAATGGAACCTCTAATTAATGACATAAATAAAAAATTAATGGCGATGTTTTCAACAAAAAATGTGCCTACACCCATTCTGCATTTCCATGGTGATACAAAAAAAACAATCGCTGACTTGACGGAAGAGCGATTCGGAATTCACAAATAAATAATCAGTAATTAGGGCTGCAAAATCATGACTTTTCATTACTATTCGTTGCGAGTTACATTATTCTATTGCAACTATTGAGAAAATTGTGATCGATGCACTGCCATTGCGCTGCGGAGATTAAAAAAAAACGATTATAATTCGATTGAAACAGTTGCGTAAATAAAGCCTCTACGAGATGGACTTGGATCCCTCTGACCAAGGAGCATAATATCACTATGATGTTTTAATGACTTATTTTATATAGTTTTTGCCAAAATACAAAATCGGAGACAAAGACGAGGCCATGGTCCGTCTCCCAAAAGCTACGTATATCATTGTCGTCTCTTAGGGTGCATTTTAATTTGCTTTGAAAGATATCAGTAGTTAGGCGAGAGAATTGGGAATTAAATTCATTTATTTTGATAATAGTACAATAGAGTTTGAACTTTCAAGAAACAGCGTATAAAAATTAGTCGGTGATAAAATGTAAAACCACAATGGTAATTTCCACACTTAATACACCTGTCTACTACCGTACACGGTTTCGACACTTTTAAATCAATCTCAAGGCATTGAAAGTGTCTTAACGAAGGTCGGTAGCGTGGTTGTGCATGGAAGGGTCGGAATTATAATTGGTATTTTACATTTTATCATGGATACCTTGTATTTCCGCCACGTAAAACCTGAATCGATTGCATGCGTATAAAGCATATGCATTTTATTTATTTATCATCAATATAAATTCTGATTATCGTCCTTAAATACACTTTATTTCCCTGTGAAATTAGGGAGAGACACGAGTTGTGACTTTTTACTCACAATCGGTGATTCAAACCCGGATCTGGGATTGTATTATTAGCCTTAGATTTAATCGCAGGGCTGTGAATATCACACACCTAGGGACCCTGGCCTTTCCCTAGGCCACTTCGCTTTTCGAGGATTTTCTTTGCGGATCTAGCAAGGATTTTGTACTCGTGACCCTTTCATTGGTAGCTTAGCACTCTACTAATTGAGCAACCACGCTCCCTGGGGCAAGCCATGGAAACCCATTAAAATTGGCATTGGGTGACGGAAAAATTTTCAAGGCATGAATACGAGGTGTTATCGCCCAATCCAACTGACGGCAAACTGCATCTGCGTGCCCATTTCAATAGGAGGTGGCGTTAACCGCTTGAAGAATTCCCATTCACCTTGGATTTTGAGCTCAGTGGGTGTAGTAGTGGCTCAGTCCCAATGTGCAGCACTCATCTTACAGAACTCACTGAAATTACTTTGGTATCGAAGATAAAATTTGCAATTGACATAGGTTGTGGCTGGGGAGAGAAGGGCTCTCTGCTCTTCAGTCCAGTATACTGCTATTCTGTTGCGAGGCATCTTGGTTGCCTAGACGTCCATCTGAGATACTGTCTTCATCCTGATTTCTTCTTGCCATACTGTTCTTCGTTAAAACAGGTAATTAGGTTGATTGTTTTGCCCTGAACGGTTATGAGGTATTGTCTTCACGCGGACAGTAAATCAACCCCGAAAAATACCATGACAATTTATTAGAATAATGTAAAAACATTAGAATACTTCAAATCTTATTTGGTGATCCTGTGTGGATAGAAAGCCAGACTATCTGGGGATTGAAGCGATCTATCGAAAGCATTTCTAAAGATCTTCTTTAGAAGGTTAAATGCATTTTAATCGAAAGGATCTTTTTATTTTTTGTGCGTTTATTAATATTGGACCAATTTTATATTATACTTCTTGTTTGTGTTTTCCATGAATACTTTTTCGATTCAATTCAACTGCAACGTCGTGCATTTACTTTATCTGCACTTTCACAGACTACCCCGCAAACAACCTCAAAAGTGTGTTGCAGGGGGTGTCAGGACACCAACCGCTGATAGATATAAAGCAGGGATGGCAGTAGAAACTATACGAAAGTCAAAAGCAGTAAAATTTCAGTAGTTTCGTTCCCGGGAGCGAAATGTAGAAACGAAACGAAATGGATTTAAACCCGGTGAGCTAATCTCGGGGTCGAAAAGAAATCGGAGTCAAAACTACTTCGGGTCGAAACTAAGCTAATCCTCTGGGACGAAACGAAACAACGATAATATTTCGCACCAGATGGACCACGTGGTTCACCTTCGAACAGTTTAATCTCGACCCACACACCGAGTACGAATTATGGCTGAATGAAGTAGAGTTCCGCAAAATATCTCTCCTTATTTACCAAGGTCGTTTCTGTCGGATCGGGAAATACAGTGGGGTTCAGACATGGTGTACTCCGTGTCGCTCTGAAATATATCTATTCTCAACTGTTCAAGCAATCTAAAGCCACCGAGTCTCTAGCGACTCCCAGCCAAATTCGTTTAGTATCTGCGTCACGCAATCTGTAGGCCCGTAGTTATATTTTACGAATCGCGCAGCTATACCGAAGTGAAGTACCTGGGAGTTACGATAACCTCGAACCTCATGTGGTGAACACATATAAAGAATATTTGCGGCATAGCCCTGAAGAAATTAGGATTCGTCAAGCGTATTGTGGGAAGATTTTCCGATGAGAAAGTAAAAGAAAGGTGCTATTTCGATCTCGTCCGACCGCACCTTGAATATGTAGCGAGCGTATGGGATCCGGTGCAGAAAGACTTGATCCGCGAGCTGAATAAAATACAAAGGAAGGCTGCGCGTTTCGTCAAAAACTACTACGGGCGTACGGACAGTGTAACCCAGATGTTAAGCGAATTAGGCTGGGAGCCGCTGGAGACTCGGAGGCTGCTCGCTAGGCTTAGATTGCTTGAAGAATTGAGAATGGATATCTTTCAGAGCAACACAGAGAACATAATATTAGAGCCACACTATATTTCCTGGTCCGATAGAAGCGATAAATTAAGAGAGATGTTTTTCCGAACGGATAGATATGGAAATTAGTTTTTCCCCCGAACCATTAAGGACTTTATTTAAACCCTAGTCCCAACTTCGTTAGAGTACTTCATTTTTGAAGTGAAAACTAAAGAAGTTGGAACTGTCGGCTAGCTTTTAGGCGGCTTGCGTAGTATTATGTAGATGTAGTTGTAGATTCCTTAATATTCTTTAAGTCTTTCTGTGCTGGACTTTAACATGCTCGGTGGATATTCAAGGTAAGGTCGGACCAGTGATATGTAACACTTCTATTTTACTTACGATTTCACTGCCGCGATTACTTTGGCATTTTATTAAAGGTAATCGCATTTCCGGAAGGGGTAATTTTCAATCACTTAGGGATTAGTTGTCTCCGTGGGGAAGGCTTTAGAAGGCTTCGTTAGTGCTCTTTCAATCGAATTTTGTCTGAATTTAAGGTTTTCCCGTGTCAAATACGCCGAAAGAATGTTTTTTACGTTTGCTCCCTCTTCCATTTTTCTTAGAGATATCTCTCTTGCGTTTGCTTGAAAATATCCTAGATTTTTTCTTTTGAAATGCCATGCTAATCTTAAATGTCTTGCCTTTGATGAATGTGTAAGATGAAAGATTTGTGGTAAAGGTTATATTAAAATGTTCGGATTTATTCCCTTAGCCCCAGTTCCATATCTTATTGATATTTTTGGAGGAGATCTGTTTACTTACCAGCTATAATCCGCCAGCATTATCCACATCGCTAACCTCAGTAACGTAAGATCTAAATTTTGGGCGAGCTGATTGAAGCAAACTTAAGGTGAACAAATATATGAACCATTAACCCAGCCTTTAATTATATTGGTTTCACAATTAAGGCGGATTATCTTAATCAAAATTACCTCCTCTTACTTTGAAAGTTTTATTGCTTGGTATGAAATGCAATAGGAACCGAAAAAATAAAAGGAATAGGAAGAAAAAGTAAAAATCTTGCAAAATTCTAGGTTTTAAAAACGGTCGCAAGATTTTCCATTGCTAGGATCATATTCGGAAGTATTTATCAAAAGTGATTTTCACGGTAAAATTTGCTCCTATTTTGTTTCTGTGCATTTTCTAACGGGTTTAATGGTGCAATTCCAGTCTTCTACCTTGTTTGACAGCAATTAACTAAACTGATTTGAATTTTATACAGTCACACTTAGGAGCTTTCATGCAGATTTCGTATTTCGCACGAAGGTGCTCTTTCTATAGATATGAAATGTATATTGCATAATATATGTGAGATGGCTTTGCCAAAACCAGAATAATTCTTTGGGAATATGTTTAAGTAATGCGTCAGTGGATGGCGTCTTTGTCATATTCTATCAAAGTTCCCTAAAGCATTTTTAAGGGTGGATATAATTCATTAGTGACATTTTATATTAATTATAAATTTACATTTTTTCATTAAAGAAGGAGTATGGTCATTGCAAAACAGTAAATGGTAATTTATCCGAATTTTTTCCGTATTATTGCATCGATCAAACCAAAGGTTATGAGCGTGTACAGTTAATTCTCATGAAATCGTAACTAGCCTGATTTTATATTTTCGCCGAATCCTCATGTATATGACGTTCATAAACTCATTAAAAACCAGTGTTGCTTCTAAGATACATCAAAAATGTATACATTTTCAGCTCCGTTCAGGAAAGCTTTAAACTACATGCTCTTTTGAGCTGTAAAATTTAATGGTTTATATAATTTGATGCCTTGATAATTGTGATTGAGTAGACAATTTTCACTTTTTTCAAAATGATAAGTCTTGAAATTTAATTTCTCCCAGAAGCAGCTATGGGTTAGATTTTGTAGAGGTTTAAGTATTAACCTCTATGAATTTACCTGGTTCACATTGATTAGTGCACCAGACTAGTAATGTACCTCAAGTATAGCCCGGGAAAGCCGTAAGAAGTGGGAATTTGGAAAGAAATCGGAGTGAATTATGTAGAGATGCGGGCGGCTGGGCACCGTAAATGGGCGTGAAAGATGAACGCAGTCGTTATGAAGAATTAGTCGAGCTGGAGCGCTTGTGGGTGGAAACAGCCACTGGTCTCTCTCCTCCCTTTTCTCTTTCTCGCAGTCGTAAATTTAGTTCTACTCGGGAGCATAGAGGGTTGTAGAAAGAAAAAGACCGCGGAAATAGTCGACGGAACGAGTGCTGGGGATAGGTGCCAAGCAGACAGCCGTCTGTATAAGGGCTCTCCTTGGGAATATTGTCCTGAATGCACCAGCCATACCCCGTAACCTCCATCCCTACATTCCATCTTAAATCTTCCGATGTCTTCCTCTTCTGAATATTTATTCTTATCCCACTGATACAGCACTTAGGTCATCAAAAAGAGAATCGCGTTAGGAAAGGTTCGCTGATGATCGGGGGTTGATCAGCCTATTTGCAAGAGGTCTGGAGGCTCAAGTGGATGTATTAGGTTAACGTTGCGTGCAGTATATCATGAGGGTTAATCACAAAAAAACAAGATTATACGGTTTTGTAAAGCATCTCGTGTAAAGTAGACTTATTCATCTACATCTATATCTTCCCACTACTACATAGGCCGTCTAAAAGGCGTGTGATAGGGGGTGTTAGACACCAGCCGTCTACAAATAAAAAGCAAATGATCAAACAAAATTACGACTAGCGTTTATTAAAATACTTAGTGTAGAAAAGAAATTCTCAATCGGCCGTATAATTCTCCCTGCTCGTCACCTTGCAAGTCAGAAATGTTACTGCGTTGATTGAGAGTCCGGTGTTTGGTCCCTGCGGGGAATTTCTCCCCCTTCCCGCACACCAACGCAGTAACATTTCTGACTTGCAAGGTGGACGAACAGGGAGAATTATACGGCCAATTGAGAATTTCTTTTCTACAATTTCCGAGGCCGTAGAAGCTCAACCCCCATTTTTGCATTTAAAATATTTAATGGATCGGGGGAAAGAACTAATTAACATATCTATCCGTTTGGCAAAATATCTCTCTTAATTCAGCGCTTCTGTCGGACCTGGAAGTATAGTGGGGCTCTAAGATGATGTACTCCTCTTCTAAAGATATCCATTCTCAATTTTCAAGTAATCTAAGCCTACTATAAGCCTACTACCATGCGGGTATTGTACGAATAGGATTGCCATCCAAGTTACATCTTGACTTACATTTTGAGGTTGAATAAATGATATTTTCCGCAATATTTAAAACACTTCATTTCATCTGAATTTGGAAATTTTACCATTCTTATTCAGAAGGAGAGTGGATATAAATAACCAGTTGCTTATGAAAATGTTTTGGTTATTGTGTTGATATGCCAGTCAGCAAGACACCTGCAGGCTTTAAAGGATGCATTAGACAAGCGTTGCGAAGAGTATGGTATAAATATTAATCACATTATCAAAAAGGTTAAGTGGTTTTGTAAAGCATCGCTAGCTAGGAATGTGTAGCAGTAAAAGTAGGTGCGAAAAACTTGAGCACGTAGAGTAATTCAACTATTTGGAAAGCACATTGTATGAAAACTGATACAGCAGGAAGGACGTCGGGAAAAGAATTGCATGAGCGAAGGAGGCGTTCATGAAGAGGAAGGTGCTTATGAAAGGTAAGAGTTGGCTCAAAAGTGGTGCAATAGCGATAATGAGGTCCGTGGTGGAGAGGAACTTAGAATATGACCTCACGTGTCTTTGTCTGATTCATGGGTTTTGAAAAAGCATTTAATAGAGCGGACTGCGTAAAATTTCTCGAGAAAATAGTTGTAGATTGGAGAGATAGGCGACTACTTCGTAATCTGTATATGACCCAGACTGCGCAAGTGATGGTAGCGGACGGAGAATATGGGTGGGCAAACATTCAGTAAGGAGTTAGGCAAGCTGTCCTCACGCTGCTCACCGCTGCTCTTTAACGTGTACGCAGAAAAGAGAAGAAAAGATAATTACAACACCACTTCTGGAAGTATTCGCGGTCTTCACGTTTCATTTGTTTTATTGTCGTTTCTCTGCTGCAGATAGATCGCGGGAGCCTCCTACGTGTAGGTACGCCAACGCATAGGTTCCCTTATATGAGAACAGTTCACGCGAAGAATGACGTGTATCGTCGCGTGCGTGCCAGATGCATTCATGAAAACGTAACTTAACGCAAAAATGAGGTAGAAAATTGAACTTCGCGTAATCAACGATTTAGAGCGCAACGAAGCACAGAAAGGAAGTTAAAAGGACATTTTTGAAATATCATTGCGAATCTGCAACAACAACTAGGATGAACAAAATTGCCTGAACGTCGTTTTATCTCAGGATTAAACTTTTAAAGAAACTTTCTTTGTGAAATATTTGCAGAAAGTCGAGCATATTCTAAGATATCCCTAGATACATTTTTCTTCTTCGGGACTACTTCGAGTTGGTCGTTGAAGTCGATATCAAGGTAATACATTCTAAAACGGAAATGTTTAAAAATTCACTCTTCTCGGGATTGATCAATTAAGAATTAAACAGGATTCACAGCATCGAAAAATATGCTTCTTTATTAGATAGTTAAGTAACTTCACTATTTTTCACGTAAGGCCATATAATTTTCTTAATAGAGGTAAAATTTCAATCTGTTTGCTGCTTTTATTGCGTGCAACAAGTTTTTGATGTATATTCAATGTCTATCTGTAGAAATTATACGTTCGTAGAAATCATATTGTCTTAGAAAGCGGAATGATTGATGCATGTCGTAATTTCACGTGATATTGAGGTAGTAGCTACAATTTACTGCATATATCGAAGTTCATGTTGGGCAGAAGAAATCATTCCCTGGCGTAGTGGCGTACCTGGGAATATACAGGGTGATTCAAAAAGAATACCACAACTAACAGGAACTAGTAGGAAGAAAGGGCAGACCCTCAGAGCAGTCATCCATAACCAACACCCGACAAGTACCAACCGTCCAGGTAGAACCATCAGTACTGAAGGCATCGGCAACAATGAGAAACCAGTGCAGGAACCAGCGAACAAATCCAACCTGCTTCCAAATTCTTTTTGAATCACCCTGTACTTTGGAGGGATGGGGGATCGAGGGGGTCGACCCTTCCCCCAAAGCAAAATTTCCAGGTTCGCGAAAAATTTTCAAACGTGGCATGCCTGGAAATATATTTTAGATTGTTTCGGCACTTTAAGCAGAGAAAATTATTATACGTCAAAACTAGGCAATAGTTCTAAATATTTTTTTTTATTTCTCTGAGGCTTTGGGGGGGGGGGGACCTATCCCCTCTTCCGGTAGTTACGCCACTGCCCTGGTGTGTAACTTATTGTTAGAGAAGGCCTGACGCAGGGTGTTATGTACCTAATTCGCTGCACGGAAGCGCAACTGAACTCAACGACGCATAATCCAGTATTGGTTGTGCGACTGAAAATCATCGTAGCGTTCGCTCTCACAGTAGTTTTATTTTTTACTCCTATTTTAGTTAAAGGTAGTATTCCTAAGTTCAATATCGATTCAAGAACACATGGCGCGCTTTTGAATTTAGTGTTCCAAGTAAACAAATTCTTTTTTTTATACAGAAAACTAAATACTGTAAAAGATATGCCATTTCATCAGCAGTAATAGACATTTATATGATCTTCATTATAAAAATGAAACTACCTTAAAATATTATAAACAATATTTTTACATATGATTCAACACGGGGCCGATATATCTACACCTTTAGCTTGTTAAGACCAGAACCGAAAGCCGATATATCGGTACTTTGAGTGCCTAAGGGTCAATATTATATTAATCAGCCGGGGGAACAACCTTGACGCGATCGAAAACCTGGATCTAAATCACATTTATCTATCTTGTGTAACGCTAGACCTAGTGCACCTTTAAGTTCGCAATGAGGATATGGCAGTAGTATTTTATAATTATACTACTAGCTAAATACAACCCCTATTGTCTCTCTGATTAACTGGCGCATGGCGTAAATGTCAATGAGGGCTATATTTCCATTATATTAGTGTATTTCTTTACCGCAGTTTGCAAACATCTTGACTGTTTAGTAGTTTTTTATACGGCTAATATTTCACTAACTAAGACCCACTGGACGTCTGATCAGAGAGGTGTTTATTATTTTCTCTCAAACATCGAGGTTTGAACGCCATCTAATGGTGACAATTGGGTACATTCCCTTGTGAGTCTCGCTGTCAGTTCACCAAACCGCTAGGCTAGGGACCAACATACCTATTTCTCAAATAATTGCCTCTACTGCTCAAATCCTCGTCTTACAGTCTCAACGGGACGCTCGCAGCACATTCGTTGTCTCCGAGAAATGTGTTCTGACGCCAGCGTCCCCCTCTCTCGGAAAAAATAAGAACGAACACATCACGTCGTTCTCTTCTTTCGGCCGCCCTCAGCAAAGACGAACGCAGCGCGCGGTAAGATGGTGCTTTTCGGAGATTCGGAGATTTCAAAAAATTAATAAAAAATACCCCGAAAAGCTCCGCATTCATTCTATCTCTTCAGGTTTTTATAACATATTTTTACTCAATGACTACCTCCGAAGGTTTTCCTATTGGAATTAATAAGCGCTTCTAGAAAGGTTATATCAAAGACAACACCGAAATTTTGATTATTATTTGCTAGGATCGTCAGACTGGTGAGCTACTTTTTCCCAATTAATGTGTGGTTGACTAACGAATTATCTTTAGTGCAAAAGCCGTATTGGAGGATACTTAAAAACCCGCTATAACGGTTTCTTCTTCGATGCATTTCTTGATGAAGGCTTCAGTGCAGCGAACTGAGGAAGAGGGTAGATTTTCTCTGGAGCTGTTGGTAAGACTCCTATTGGTATACATCTATATACTACCCTGCAAGTCGCCTCGATGGACATGTGGTAGAGGATGTTAGGACTCCAGCCGTTGACAAATTAAAATGAAATGTGCATGTGAAGTTCGTCTTCGCATTTATTGCACTCCTTTATTGTTCTAGGGGAACAAGTACTCTTTTCATATAACTGTTCTTTATTTTAATTCATTTATGAAAGTTTTCTGCGAGTTCTCAAAACTAAGCGCCAAATTCAAAGATATATACACTCATCATATATGTCTACCTTCCAGTATTTTTTGATTGTAGCTCTACCTTGAAGAGTAATTTATACAGTTACTTTACATATTTGAGGTTTCAAATGTTTGGCCGGCGAAAAATGAAGTTAATATGTACCGAGGATACAGTAGTTAAAAGCCGTTCATAAAGGAGATTATTTTCTTTTTCTACTTAAAAATATAACTCTCCAAATAATCTCTCACATTACATGAATAATGAGACGTTGTCACTCTCACTGATCTTAGAATCCTAAGATTGGTTTGACGCAGCTCTCCACTCAATTCTCCGAACAGCTAACTTCTTTTCACATCCACGCATATATTCTCTTTCACATCCATCTTTAACTGTGCCATGTATTTTAAAATGTGCCTCTCTTTTCTGTTCTCGCCATCCATTTTCCCCTCGGCGATTGTCTTGACCAGACCATCATGTCTCAAGTTCTAGCCGATTAGTTTATTACAATGTTTTTCATAACTTTCTTTCGTGTCTGTCTCTCTCTTTGTTACGGTGGAATTTTGTAACTCAGTTTTAACACCCTTAACGACTAGCTAGAGCATTGAAACTTTATATCTAGCTCAGATCTTGATGACTTCTGATCTTTTTAGTTGGCGAGAAAAACGTTGTTTTAAAATGTTTTAATTTATAATATTATTCTCATCAATGTTTTTACGAGGCTTCTCTTCTCTCCTACTTTCCTCAGAACCTCCTTATTACTTTCTCAATAGATCCATTTGATCCTCATCATTCTGCTGTAGCATCACATGTTGAAAGCTTCTACCCCTGATCTCATCGCTGCTGTCATTGTCAAAATCTCAATTCCGGAAATAAGCATACTCCAAACGTAAGTTCTGATTAACTATTTCCTCACCTCGATGCTTTAATTACCTGCTGTCAGTATATTTTTCTTTTGGTAGAATACTGTATTCGCTTGGGCCAATTTAATAATAATATTTTTCTCACTTCTTCCATATTCGTTATGAGACTTCGTGAAGTCATAAAAATAGTGATGAAAAGGTGAAAAAAGGTAACGCAATTTAAGTAAAATTATTATAAGGAACAAATTGAAGCTAAAAAATAATAGATGGTTGATTGAATGTTGATATTAAAAATAAAAGAAAGTATATTGAGCTGAAAACGGATATATTTACATATATTGCCGACGAATAAAACGTTTTTCTTTATATTTCTTGATGCATCGGTATTGTAATTGCATAGAAGTAAAAGTAAGATGCTAACTTGATTCTTTAGTGGTTTAATTCCGTTATGTAGTTTAGTTTTACTGTGATTTAGAATATAAGTAAAATCTATTGGGCTGAAATGCGGACAACATTTAAAAATAATTTCAACGAATTAAAATGTTTTCTTTATGTAATGTGGTGAATTGGCATTGATATTTCATATTTTACTGCAAAAAGAGTATTGTAATGGGGTACAGCACATATAATTAAAAATATTAATAAAAAAATGTCAAAAAATTATATATTTAAACGATGACATATGCTGACAAGTCCTTAAGAAATTAGCGGTGCAATTGATTGAAAACCTTTTATTTTATGGGTACATATAGTTTTTTTTTAATTAGAAAAACCAAGCGTGATGGAGTGTAATTTTTCCACATTGGAAAAAAACGTGCATTTTTCCACTTTAGTTACTTTAAAATAATCCCTTTTATCCTTGGGAATAAAATTTCATCATCTTCGTCAGTCATTAATCCTAAGATTGGTTTGACGCAGATCTTCATTTCTATCTCCTATCCGTAGGCCTTTTCATAGCGACGTATTTCTTCTCTTTTACACCATTTAAAACCTTTCCTATGTAACTCATTCGGGGCCGTCCCTTGCCCTTCTTCCCTTCCACTTGTGCTTCTACATTGGAAATGAAGGAGTAAAACTTTGTCAGTCTCACCATTATATTAATATAGGCACCACGCGGGTTTTGTAACGTAGTTATATCTTCAGGTGGTTTCGTAACCTAGTTACATCTTCAGGTGGTTTCGTAACATTATTACATGTTACTACGTTACGAAACCTGGGTTGTGCCCGTATTAATAAAATAGTGAATTTGATAAAGTTTTATTAAGTACTTTATTTCCAAAATGGAGAGGTTTCACAAAGTCAAGCCTGAAGTGATCAGTTATTTTGTGCTTCTACAATTGTTTTCACCAGGCCATAATATCTAATAAATATAAAATTTTACAGTCGTGGAAAATTGCGAGTGTTTATTTCAATATTTAAAAAATATTATTGTGTGTCATTAAAGGTCTCCATTTTTGAGCGGTGTTTTACCTTTATTCTCCATTCTCTTTATTCCCGCTTATGTGTTGACTCCGCAGTGCGTCCGTCGGTGCTTGATTAACGGACTGGGATCGAGCCAAGTCGATTCGAGAGCTTTTGCGAGAGTGGCGACGTCGTATGCCGATCCTTCAGACGTTGAATCTGTTTGTGCCGGCCACCGCGTGACTTACTGACCGTGACGGGCCTATTAATTTCCCCAAGAGAGACTAGACGGGTGGAAACCACATTAACCATATTAACCAGGACCTAACGGATCTGCTGCCAGAAGAAAGCAAGAGGTAGGTAATGAAAACGAGAAACTGAGGTTGAGATAAGTGATATCCGTAGCTTATTTTTTTTTACTGAATGCATTTCAATCGAACTTACTTATATTAATTATTACTTAAGTATTAGACCGATTAAGGTATGTTTGCATGTAGTATTTACGAAGTATTTTGGCAACCTTCGCTTATAAATTCACAATGAGGACTGCTAAGGCCCTTTCATTCTATCTAAAAATCCTAATCTCTTGGCTGAATCCTGGCTCGGCCAGATAAGATGTTTATGGTGAATTCAACCCTTAATGTTAATACCATCCATTTGTTTGAAATTCGATTCTTATCTATGACCGTAGTTTTTACTGATCGCCATGTTAATTTTAATGGAGCATTAAAATATTCCGGTTGATAGGAGGGAAATATAAGGTTTATTTGATTCTATCGAATAAGGTAGGTTTCCTTGGAATACTTAAAAAGTATTCTTGCAACCCTTTGCTTCATGGACTTCCATCTCTAATTCACATAAGGCCTACTCCGTTTCGTTCTATACAATAATCTTAGTCTATTCCTTCCTCTCCCTCGTTTATTCAACATTCTACCCTCTAAAAATATTTTAAACATCCCTTTTCCGCTCAGTACTCGCTCCATCCATACCTTCTGACACCTCCGTACTTCATTTAGAAGTTACCTCTACTCATCCACCATCTCCAGCACTTTGTCGTTCCTCCTCCTCTCCTTGCACTTTACCTTCTTCATCCTTCTCCAGACTCACGTCCTGAACGCCTCCAGACTTTTCTCGTCCTCCTTCGTAAGTGTCCATGTTTCCACGTCATATAGGGTTAGACTCCAAATCATACCCTTAATTACCCTTTTATTTAAACTCCTATTTGAACTTATAACAATATTGGGGTACATTCCTTTTTTGCAACACAACTTATGTTCCATAGGAGTCACTTGAGCATTTAATTCCTGTGTTTTTTCGTCGTTATTGGTAGCGTTGGCTAACGCTTAAGTGATTATGTAGAAATCGTAGTAATAGTAGCTCATTTCCTATCCAACTTGAATTAGCATCCGCTAATAGTAACCATAATAAACTATCTGGTATTATTTGTGTTTCTGCCTGTTTCGAATGGTCTTTTTTTATAGAAATGATCTTTCGATGCCTGAGAATGTGTTTTTTCTAAATCGATGAATGATTTATTTCCACACGGGATCACCGTTATAGGCTTTGAAAGATCCCCTTAATCGCAAATCTCCTTGATTCGAGCCATTCCCATCGCAGCGTGTTCACCATCTCCGTTACCTTGCACCTCCTTTTAGAATTTCCTAACACGAATAGAGCGGGTAAACGTCGAAATTTGACAGTCGATTTATGGCCTCCCCCTCATAGGATCCAAATATAACTCACCATAACCTGATGCAGGCCTTACAAAGGTTGTACAGGTGAAATCCTTATGGCTGGAACGGTATAGTAGTTTGTTGGAGACGACCGCTAGGTTTGGACATTTTCAATCTGAGGGAATAATAAGGAAGGAATAGTGGATACACACTAGAAGTCGACATTAGCCTGGTATTACCGGAGGGCGTCGCGAGCGACACGGCTTAACGTCCCATCCGACTGACGGAGTGCTGAGTTTGATGTTTCCTCCTCAGCTGAAGCTGGGATGGGGCAACCTCTGAAAAGTCCTCTACTAGGTATTAAACGCGAAACTCTCAGGGTGGAATTCCTCGGCTAGCTAAAAAATTCCCGTTTTCCTTCTAGTTGACTGGGATAATTTTTAATTTCACTTTTGAGATGTTGTTTTTTTTAACTTTCATGACAGCATATATTTTTTGATATACTGTAATAATATATATTTTGCCACATGAGCCTCCTTTGTGACACTCTGAATTTTTTGAAAAAGGAATATGTACGCACTAGTATTACATTATGCGGGCTAAACCGTAAGTAAATAACTTAGTGAGCTACAGGCTACAGATGCTTACAGAGCTACCCCATGTAAGTAATTAATTTTTTCTAATTTTAATGAATTTGCAACGCAAGAAAAAATTACCTTAGCCATCAGTTGAAATTATGACCGCATAAATGGTAATGCAGTGCAAAGAAATTGTATGATATGTTTACCATGTTGGGGACACCACGTGATTTTTAGATTCCAATTTCGTATACTGAGATCTCTACGGTGCGGAAACGTGGACACTGAGGAAGGAGGACGAGAGAAGATTCGAGGTGTGAGTGGTATTCGAGATATGGGTACGGAGAAGAATAGAGAAGGTGAAATGGGCAGAGAGGAGGAGAAATGACGAAGTGCTGGACATGGTGGGTGAGAAGAGGCAACTTTTAGATGAGATACGGATGAGACAGAATGCATGGATTGAGGGAGTACTTGGCGGGGAGGGGATGTTGAAAACGGTGTTAGAGGCTAGAATGTTAGGTAAACGAGGGATGGGAAGGAAGAGAATAGGATTTTTAGATAGATTGAAAGGGAGTACGCCTTACTGAGAATTGAAGAAGACAGTGCTGGAAGGAAAGGGAGGCTCCAGATTACTTCTTTAGTATTACGTGGAGGCCTACCTTAATCGGTAAAATGCTATTATAATTATACTGAGTGATCAGAGTATAGCCTTAGTTATTTATGATTAACGTGATGCTTACGAGGAACGATAATTATTTAACTAGTATTTAGTCCATTAGAGCTCTCTTGCAGGGTGATTTCAGTGTATTAACCCTTTCATTGCGTAACATTTTCTCAGAGTTGTTTCACATTGGCGGAGAATTTTTTTTCACTGCATTCACTTTGTTTTTCGAAAATATGTAAACAATTTCAATACAAAAAAGATATTTATATTCATTTCACTATTTATTAAACAATTTGTTAATGGCATCACAGTGATGCCATCCGCACCCATGTGAAAAAAATGTTCCGGATATTTATGCAACCCGTTACACAAACATTAGGTGGCGACGGGCAACTAATCTTTACGTAGCAACTAAGAAGCTTAAAATAATTTCTGAAATGATGGCGGAATTGAATTATAAAAGAAGATAAATATATTCTCAGTTATCCACTTTCCATGCATCAAACTTTGGGAAAATAAAAGTATTCGAAGTTTAATTTTCACATTTATAAATTTTTAAATTTACCAGTAACTTAGATTTGCATGCAAACATATGAAAGTTATTTTATCTTTTTGACATTTTTATTAGCGTTAATACTAGAAAAACTAACTAATAATTGAGGAATTCTTTGAAAAAAGGCTTCAAACGCAGCCCTGGAGCTTCTGCGCATCATATATCATCAGAGCCACTTTTTAGTCGTTCTTAGAACGTGAGGAGTATTATTTTTCTGTTTTTCCTTAGAGTTTCAGAGGTGTGTCTTTTTTGAGTAACTCAATAGATATTTCAAGAGATTATTATAATTTTCCATTCGTAAACTCAGCAGTGTTGCCACGGAAGGGAGGGTTATGGGTTACAACCCCCGTTGAGGCGCCAAAAACGGGTAAGATGGCCCCCGCGCCCTCCGGAAGGGCCCTAAAATATCCGGCAAAAACTCCTCATTTCATAATCGTGGCTTCGCGACTGTATAAACTGTGTCCACAGAGATGAAATCTATCGATTAATTTTCGCACGACTTTGTTTGCATGTCATCTGCCTCCAACATCAGGATCCTTCGCCCCTGTGTAAATTATAGCATCTTGCAAGACGCCATTAGGCCCTGAAAGCATATATAATGTTATGCCGTGTTTGTAGCGCCAAAGCAACATGGACACATGAAGCAGAGTTCTTTACCCGGATAGTAAATTTATTTCATTCTTTGAGTGAATAATTTCAAAAGGGGTCAAATTTTATGCAAGGGGTCTCTTGGTATCGGATCATCTACTCCAGGGTCCCTGCCAAAATGCATGCAACGGAAAATTAGTTGAAATCGGTCTCGGGAAAAAGTGGTGTGAAGACAAGAAACATCGAAGATATTTTCTTACATTTTCCAATAATCTGGAATGGATGGCCATCTTGTAATACTTAATACAATCATACATTAGGTATACCAGATTAAAAATATCTCCCATTCCCCACGAGTAAGATCCCTATGCTCGGTCTTTTCTAATTATAATAGCTCTATTTGGTTGAAGCAAAATATGTAAATTGCTACAAAGTTAAAAAATCCTTCGCGGAGAAGACCCAATGCAGTTTTCCATGCATATACTTGAGTAAATTGTGCCAGAGGTGGTTTAATTGCGAGGAGATATTCTAAGCCTAGTTCACCAAGGGCTGATACATAAACGGTCCTTGGGGTTTGAGAATAGGAATACAATTAAAAATAAAGGTTTTTCCCATATTCCACGTAAGTGGCTAAATATATGTAAAATACTGAAATTTCCAACAGAAAAAGGCTATACGGTAATATTATTTTAAAAAAATCTCTGTAGGGGAGTGAAAATGCACGCAATCGAAAGAAGTCCGAAGTAGAGACTGTACTAATAGCGAGAGTCGAAAAAACTGAGCAGGAAGAGCTCACCTTCTCCACCACATGCACATAAGAGAATACTTTGCATTTGCATGCATTTCTCATAAGAATGGCAAAAACTTGTAGTCTATTCCGCGGTGACATAAAACGACTCTTTTTTTTTTTGAGCCCCGAAATTTGATCATTTTTTCCCCAAAGATCTTTGAAGAAATTAAAATTGGGGAAATCGATTTCCCCAATTTCTCATTCATAATGAAATAAATATAAAAGTTTCCCTAGAACCTTCATTATTTCCCGTGAATAACGAATTGGTGGTCGTAATTATTCGAGCCTAGTAACTTTAACAAACTCAAACGAAATAAATGAGAAAAAATCGAAAAAATCTATTTCTTTTTCCGAAACCAATATAATCAAACCCCTATTGAAAGGATCGTTCAGAAAATGAGTTGAAAATATGTTATGGAAGAATGTTATGAGTTAAAACGGCATTATGTAAATATTAAGTTTAAATAATAATAAAAAGAGAAAAACATTATTCAACTGTCTTTAGCTTGTGTATATTGACTGTATTTTGAAATACGAAAATATTTTTCGTCGGTGAGATGAAAGGAAGACTATGACTAAATATTGTTAACAAAAATTTTAATACGACTAAAACGGGGATAATAACCTTCAAATCTGGCAACATTTAGTACAAATATTCAGAAGAGTAAAGAAAATATCACATTTTAATTTTTTTGTAATGGCGAAAAATCTTACAAATTAAAAAGTACTCCATAAATGTAAAAAAAATTACTAAAAAAATATAAACTTTTTTTCAAAAACGGAAGGCATATCAAGGTAGCCTAATCCAATGTGCGTGCGGGAAACCATCGTGAGAGTAGAATGAACAGAGCGGAGGAGCGTAGGGAGCGATTGAAGGACATAGGCCGGCATGGCATCAATGTGATGCCACCCGCCCGTTGGCAGGACCTATGCTGGGCATCAATGCTATGCCATCCGCACTCAAAGGGTTAAGTTGTATTGGTTTAGAGGCATCATTGGAAGTTCACACCGAATGAAAATTTTGCCCCTTGGGTGGCCAATTAGAGGACAGCGCAAGCGTTTCGCTTCCCTTTAATTACACATCGCGATGAATGTACGTGAGGGAGTGGTAATCACCTTTTATTTCGATAGCACGATCTTCGCTAAATTAAACTTGCCCTTTTATTTCAGAGTTTGCAAAGATATCTCGCTCGAAATATCTCGTTTAGCGTCCATTACACCCTTCTTTCTCCTGCGAACCTTTTGCTGAATTCATTACCGTATGATTTTTCGTCTTATTCTCATCACTTGAGGCTAAATGTCATGGCAAATGTGATGTTATCCGCCCACGAGATGAATGGAAAATTCCGTGTGCCGAAAAGACGAGTTCAATCGCAAGAATGTTTTTAAAGGTCTCCTTATATTTTACGAAGAAAGATGTTTCCCGTAGCATTATAGAGAAATTATAAGGGACGATGTTTTACCGTTGAATACCACGTTTCGTAAATAAATTTGAGAGGATAGTACCCAAAGTAATTTCATAGAGTATAAGGGTGGTATAAAAATAAGAAAGATTGGATATTGAGCTCCTAGAGAAATAAATACCTCTCATCGTTAGATTAATGACATATTTGGAATTATTTGGTATTTAAAACTTTGTTTTGACTTTATGCTTTTAATTCCATTTTCATTTCAGAAAATTACACGGAAATTGGATCATCTCAGGTATCAGAATACTTTTTTCTACTGGCGAAATTATTCGTTAAATGTAATATATTTATCTGTAACTGTTAATTTATTTACTGCTGAGTAACGTAACCAAGCATCTTCCTCCGAAAGAATTGAACTTTTTTGTAGCTTCAATAAACTCTCACCAATAATTTGAAAATTAGCCGCTAAAAATATTAAAAAGTAAAGCCTTGCAATGTTCATGTGTATTTGAAGTTGTGAGCCTTGATTTAATATGACAACTAGCGTAAAATGAATCAATGGAAGGATATATATCGAGGTAGGATATCATTCTCTTGCTTCCACTCCTGTTTTATACTCCTGCATTGAAATAAGCTTCCATTAACAGTTTATTTCACCTACTTAAATTTGTTATCGATTCCTTCGTTGTAGAATTATTATTAATTACGATAGTTTTGTTTAAATTACTTAAATATTGGTCAATGCAAGGGCTATTGGAAAAGTTTCTAATAAAATCGGAGATTGTGAGAAAATAGTGCCAAAATTGAAGCTAATTTTTCTATTTTGGAAAAAAATACTAACATAAGGGCGAAAAATGGCGGTCATAATTCATCATTGTAAAACAGTTTTCCATTTAAATAGGAAAACGTTGACTAGAACAATTTGTATGCAAAATTATTTGAGTTCCATAAAAAAAATAAAATTAAAAATATTAAAGAACTGTCTTGATGACATTTTTCTGGTACTTTTTACACTTTACACTTTTAAAACAAATTTACTAGCAATATATAATAATAAAGTTAAAATATTTTATAGCCTTGATATCCATCCCCAAATTGGAAAATAAATATTCTCATCTTGTAAGCCTACGCAATATTCCTGCCACGTTTGAGTCACCGCGTTTCTATGTCACAAAAGCGACACAATCGGTTGACAAGTGCAACACGCTACTCAGTTTCCTCAGAGTACATTACACTCCTAAACGCCCTGGAATCATTGGGGTGACTAAACTCACTCATCAACATACAGGGTTTCAAGCTTCACGAGTGAAGAGTGAGAGATAGAAATAACGGTACAGAGAGAGGGAGTTGAGCGAGGAAAAAACTTCAAGAGACTCCACAGTGGAAGGATTCGATTACAAAGGTAAGCCAAAGTTGAGAGGAGGAAGCATAGCGGAGTATAGCTCGGGCTATACCGGGAAATTGTTGAAGAGACCGTGGAGAAGAGGGCTCTGGTGATGCTGGGGAAAGTTTAGCTATGGTAACAGTATCCGATTCTTAGCCGAGCGGTCGAGTTTTTTTCAGCGACAAAGGGAGAGGAGTTGGTCGGATCGTGTGTGCATGAAATGGGAGACGGATTTAGCCTACGCAGGAAGGAGTGAGTGAGTACCTACATATATATACTTGTTTCAACTCGGAGCTTGATTTTATCAAATATATGCATCTAAGTTTTATTACAATTCTCAGAATGTTAAAATTGATACAATATGATAAACGTGCTATCTCGACATATTTTGCGCAGAATTAGCGCTATACAGATTTCTGACTCAAAGCATAGGAGTAACGGTTCGTTCAGGACTTAACTTCTTCGTGACTTAAATTATATATTGACATCGGTTTATTAATATTTTAATATTCATTTTCAGAGACTATCACGGCAAGTTCCATTTTCATACCCAGAAAGACCAAGCACGATTACAAAAAAATTCAGGCGTTTGGAAGACGAGACATTTTTGTTTATATAGAATGATAAGTACTGAATTAAAAATACCATTTCCTCAGGAGTGATAAAAATTTTTATTACCTGCAGTATAAAAGAAAAATTAGCTCAAAATATAAATAAAAAACATTTTTTCGTGGGACAACTAGGCCGATATAAAGACTTCTTTGACTTTTAAGGGTTAATATTTAGTCATGCCTTTTCATGCGTTATTGCGACATTAGTACACCGCTCAAAGTTGGTAAATACCTCGCTAAAGTTGTGTCCATCGGGAGACATAAAAGCTGTTCTCATTCCTAAAATCAATTTCAAGATTGGCGGTCGGTTAGTGCTGATATTGACAGATATGCTAGTACTCTATCTGGTTCGTAATTAGGTAATTACTTAGATTTTGTTAATGTGTAACGGGCAACTGTCATTAATTAAACAATTTTTCATGAGTCCTTTTTGATAAAGTTAATATAATTTTCGAAGTTCCCTCTTTTACGCATTCTCATCACACCGAAATGGATTACTACCATTACACCTGAGTAAGAAAAAAAAAATCCATCGAAAATAATTTTTAAAAATTATGAAAAAATTCCAGAAGAGTACATAATAATGTGTTCAGGTTTAAATACCTGCCGGAATTGAGGAATACGGTTTATCCAGCATGTTCAGAACATTTTAGTGCGACAGTTTAATTTAAAAATAAGTAAAATATCCTAAAATGGAAAAATAACGCCCATTCGAGCGGTCGTGATACGTCTTCTTAAAATTTCCTACCCGACCCCACATAAACCCGTTGCCCTAACTTCCCTTTTGACGGCAAGATGGCTCTCGCGGAGGGTCCGATTGCAGCGCCCTGCGAGAAGAGATGGATAGGCAAGAGCGGTGTCGGCGCGAACTAAGGACGTGGGATGTCTGTTGATGTGTGGATTCGATGTCGTGGTCAACAGGTAATCCGATTAAACAAGAGTACACGAGCCCTTCCACATTCTCCTTCGTCTCAGCATAGGCCGCAACGCTTTCAATCCTTCGCTATACATCCCCTACTCCCTCTCCCTTCACCCTCACTTCCGTTTTTTCCCAGTAGGTGGCAGGGGGTAGCCGCCTTTCTCCCAGCGGGGTACGCTCACCGCTGGAACATAATTAACGTTTGTTTATGGGGTTTGCGCCTTCTCATCTTATACTCGTACGTGCGTAGACTCAAGCCGGGGCACGGCGGGCCAGAAATGTATGGATAGAGGAAGAAAGGGGAAAGCAGTTGCCCTTAGGGGTCATGTTTGCGAACGAAATGTGGTCTTCGTCGAAGGACTGGAGGATGCTCTCGATGCTCTGTTATCCATACATCTGGTGAAAGTTATGGACTGACCAGTACGTCCCCACAATTTGGCGTTTATTTATGGAGGGATAATGCTCATTTTACATGTGAGGCGCTATGAATTCAATTAATTAGAGTGAAGTAGGTGAGGATGAGAGCACTTAAATTTTTCGTCAACCTGGAAATTAAAAATAGAGTTAAAATTGGTAATTTAATCTAATAATGTTTGATACAATCTAGGCCTAATGCACTGAATTCTGATCTTGAAGGTATCTGATTTCATTTGATGTTTTGTTAGATTGTTCGATATTTTTATTTTTTTACATAAATTGTCAAAAATTTGATCCTGCCAGACCTCATCAATTTCGTTAGCAGGTTCCATATTAGATACATAATATTGAAGATCAAATATAAATAACTTTCACAAAATGTTAGATAAAATAGCATATTTAAAATCAGGTTAAAATAGCAGGTTAAGCCATATTTAAAATGATCTATCACTAAATTAGAATGCAGTTTTTGCAAAACAATACATCTACATAATACCCCGCGAGCCACCTCTAGGGTGTTAGGCAGGGTGTGATCAATCACCAGCATGCAGCATGCAATTGGATTCCCACATGCACACGACACGGTCCAAAAAACGTTACGCTTGCTAATAAATTATACGGCCACATGCTATCAGGATTAATAAAAAAATCAGAAACATGCATTAATGTATGCATAAGTTATTAGGCTACAGTACAAGTCATCTAATCTTTTTGTGAGTTCTAACGCTGCCGTTATAATCTCGTATTGATTGTGGAAAAAAAGACATTCTGAATCTGTCTATTCTATAGTCTCTCTTATTTCATTGAATGATCTCATCTTCTCTGGTATGCTGGCATTCGTAAGATATGGCTAACTTCGTTAGAAAAGATATTGCTCTAAAATGTTTAGTCTATTTTTCAATCTATGGTCCTACAGAGATCGCAATCCGAGTTTATCCGAGTTTTAAGAGGTCAGTTACACTAACAACACTATCGTAATGACTTCTCACGTACCCGGCAGCTTTATTTTGCACCCGTTCTAACTCTGTTTTTAAGCCTATTTCATGAGGGTCCCAAACAATGACAGCGTATTCTAAACGGGGTCTAACGTGGGAGTAGTAGCTAATTTCTCTCACTTTGTCGTCGCACTTCCATAATAATCTTTTAACAAAACTCAATTTACGATTAGCTTGATCTGTTATTTTCCGAAAATGTTATTCCACGATTGGTCATAATTGAGTCTAACTCCTAGATATTTCACGGATTCAACAGTCTCTAATTGGGTACCCCGAATGATATAGCTATGTTGTGGGGAGTTATTCTTCTTCCAAAAATTCATTACTACTTATTTTTTCAAATTTAATTCTATCTGGTATGCATCTTACTACGTGCATCTTACTAGTGCTGAAGTCACAATTGAAAAAGCAACAATGATGAGAAAGGAGCAGTAATTATATTTGAAACTCTTTGATGGTAAACGGAATTCGGCCTCCGTGGAAAAACTAAGGAATATTTTGGAAGTGATAATGCCTAGTTTTTTTTTAGCGGAATTATGTATTTTCAAGCGAATATTCATTATTTGAAGTGAATACCTCACCAATATGTCGCATTTTCCTCTCCAATTTTTACAAAGAGCTTAAAATCAAATACGGCTTCATCAAATGAATTGTGTGTGGTGATAACAAATATTGTTTTCCTCGCATTAAATTGAGGATATCATATAGGATTTGGAGTAACTGATGTGATATTTCAATAAATTGCATCGCTATTTGTAAAAAAAACTTATTTATTGGCCAAATAATAAAAAAAGTATTTTTCATTCACGGCTACACAAGCTGTAAAAATCAGTATCTTTTGGCCACTTGAATGACATAAAATCTGGTAGTTGTATGCATATATATTCGTGATATGGTGCAGTTTAGAGCACAACATTAAACAAAATGAACGAAAAATCTCCTTTGAAAAAAGGCTCACCATGATTGAAATAATTTCGCCTTTCTTTTGGTCACATATATTGAAAGCCGCACCCTTATAAAGAAAAGGCCAGGCCATAGATAAGAACATTTGTGCCATTTTGTTTATAGTGTTAATGTTTAGGGCTGCACACAATGTCGTATTTCACGACCATGGTTTTGGTACCAAGAGACTTTTTGAATTATAATAGTCAAAATTCGCGAATGCATGTCTCGCTAATTTACTACGTCACTCGTGGTGGCTTGTACGGTACCTAGTAGATGGATTTACATCGTGTACTTCCCTTATCATGTTTGCTGAGGTCAGATTGAATATGGAAGTGGCTACCTTATGTTTTGCTTGTAAAACTAATGATTAGGAATCCCAATTAAAACTACCAATATAATATTTTTCTAAGATTTCTTCATAGCTGTAAAAAAATAGGCATGTTTTAGGAAATTAAGGCAATTTACTTCACTTGGGGCATTTCTCAACAAATTTATATTTGAGTTAAATTGGAAGGATTAGTCGAGTTCAAAAGTTGGGACTTTATAAGCAAGCCAACATAACCATTCTCACATAACCTAGTCTATTGAATTTTGATTGAAAGTTAATTGGAGCCGTGGGAGAGTAAAGTTACATGCTTTTCACCGTTGTCTGCCCGAAGCGATTGAATGCATTATGCTTCGTTGTAAAATAGTGATCTTTTTACCCTTACTTGTTTTTAGACCTCTAAAATCCTTCAACCTTGCCCCACGTGCCTCATCTATTCCACGTGGAACAACAATTGATTGGGGTGTTCTATCTTCCCTTCCATTCATCCTTGTAATGCTGGCTTTTAATGATCGAAGTTGTAAGCGAATGAGAATCCAGGAATGCGGTATTGAGGGAAAATGTACAACAAGAACTCAATGCTCATGAGATGCATACTTTACAGATGCCTTCCAAGAAATTTAAATTAGGCCTCAATAACTGCGTGCGTTTATGATGCCCCCGAAGAGTTCAAATTAATTTGTTTCTCAGATACACCAGGCATTTCCCATTTTGTGCGTGGCTTTGAATGTTCTGGTTGTCAATGCATCATGGAATATGCTGATGTAGCAAATGTATTGATTGCTATTTTTATTTTTTGATAGCTAGTTTGCCTGCTGAAAATGTATAATAATCAAGCTTCTATCTTATTGTGCTGGATAATAATGAATCAGCTTCAAATGTATCTCATCCAACACGGTATTATTCTAAGCGGAAAGTTATGGTTTCAGTACCCATTTGGAACTATAAAGAATGTATTTCCCAATGCCAAAAACAGCGGCGACTTGTTGTGTGCAGAACATATTTTTTAAATGATTACCTTGAAGGTGGTGTAGTAAAATTGAAACCTGGACTGTAATAAGTTTGTATTTGTTAGTATTTATTTCAATATGGAAAATTTCACTCCATTATGCTTGAATTCACTGCATTTATTTGATGTTTTATTGTTTTTGATGATAAAATGAATGCATAAAAATCCTTATTTGTATACAGTTTCCCATAATTTAGATATATATCTTATTCCTTCCCTTAATCCCACCGAACTGTTGACGGGCATGTAAAAAAATGAATTGATAGCTAAGTATTGATTATCTTGAAATAATAAAAATATCCTTGAATTTTTAATTACAATATTTTTTTTGCATCATCGGATTAATATACTCATCAATCTCGTAAGATGAACCAACATTGATATCAGCTAATGTGAGACTGTAACTTGCAGTTAGTAATTACTTTACGAATGTTTTTCGCTTAGTAGGCTAAACATAAAAATTGGCCAATGGGATATTTAGTTAGATAAGGAATTCATATCAAGCCCTGAGCGTAATTTCAAACGTTATTTTTGTAGTTTTTGAAAATAATAATCAAGCATACCGTGAATTTCTATTCCGTCAGACTGAATTACTAGCGTTGCAAGCTCTTAATGCTGAGTTATAATCGCTATGTGAGTAATTACTCTGGTGATTACTTTATTAATCACCATCCACTTTGAACAAATGGAGATAACGATGTGATCGGAGGGGTTTCGGTGGAAGCGGTCTCTTTCCCTCTGAGACCGCTTCCACCGAAGGGCTGTAGTCCCTTCACCCAAAACAGGCCTGCATCACAGTCGTAAAGGTTCATGCCTCCATGGGTATAAGTTTCTCGGGGACAGGGAAATAGCGCAACCGTAAGTGGGCGAGGAAGGTTGTGAAAGTGGGGCAAATACTTTTCTCAAAACATGAAGGAGTGATTTGAACTATGAATTTTAATGTTTTTTCGTATTTTAATCATTATTTTGCCAATCTTGTCATTTTAATATAGTATAAAGATGGTGTCACCAATCGCATACCCGATCGGCAATTGGAACAAATGGGTTTGACTCCGGCTAAGGTCAATATTTTATTTCATTTTCAGCGTTATTGAGGTTAACATTCACAACAATTCCTTTCAGAAAGTTACTGATGAAATAAAAATCCCATTCCAGAACTAATGTTAAACAATGGCTTTGTATAATTATTGTCAGAGGCATTGAAAAATTATTTGATAAGAGGATGGAATATAGAGCGATCAATATTTGCATCTAGACATAGTACTCTGCGAAGCACCTCTGGAGTGTTTTGGCTGTGAATCCTTAATCACCAGCATGTAGCAAGATTCCCATTCTGTGTACACCACAGAATCATAAAAAGTACACATAATGACAAATACAGCGCCTGCATATTTACAGGTATTATGAGCACCCACAGCGTGTATCGTTCCATGCGCATGTTTTATCCGAAAAATGCGCTTCCTCTGGCCAGACTGACGTCTTCTTCTTCGGGAGTCTCTTGTGATGGCTATAGAAAAATTATTTGATAAGAGAATGGAATGCAGAAAGATCTACATTTGAGCCAACTCTAAAGTGTTTCGCCGGGGGGTCACCAATCACCAGCATACAGCATCTAAAAATATCTCCAATCTATACACACCGTACAGTTATAAGAAAGCACATACAATAACATAAATCATGAGCCCATTGATGCAGAAGGTGTGAGCACCCTCTATACGTGCATCACTCCATGCTCCCCCTGCCCCCTCCAAAATTCCACCCATGAATGTGATAGAAAGTTAAAATGATGGCATCGCACCAGGGATTGGATGAGACGAATCATTGTTGAAATTGAAAATTTGGAAATGCAACTCAATTAGGATAGCGTAGCGAATTATTTAAATAACGTTAATTCATTCATATGGAATATCAAACGTACAATTACAATATGGCGTGGACAGCGACGTCATGGTAAGCATCGATAATCAGGCAATTTAGAGAATTTGAGGTTAGCACTAGAAGGACAGGGCTCATCAACATGAATGACGGGTAGCTTCTATTTACTAAATCATATTGCCTAGAATTTCTTTCTATCACCTTAATTTTTCTGACTTCTATTTATTTTTTATGGTACGTTTTATGTTAAAATAAAATTTGATCTTTTCGCATAGATATGGAGTTATACCGCTTGTCTACCTTAGAAGACCAACACCCGTAAAAATGACGGGTAAAACGATTCTCCTTTCTTTGTAACTGTAGCGCGTGTTTTTTCAGGAAATCATAGCACTATATTGTCTGATAATTTTGATGCTTCAATTTGCACATTTACGTATTTTACATTCCTTATTACATTTTGAATGAAAATATGCAGCATATCTGACATACCGAGTGGCGTGTGGTAGGTCAGGGCTGGAAAAGTAGGAGCGACGCGGCAGCTGTTCGTTTACAATTTTTTTGTGAAAATATTTGTAAAAAAATACTCAGTTTTCTTCATTAATGAAGGATTGGGTTATATTTAACGAAGTTATCAATTATTTTAACACAAACGAAGAAATATTTCAAGTCATTAGTACCTACCCGTACATCAAAATGACGAATAATGGTCCTTCTAGGTAGCCATACGACCCCGGTCCTCCTAGTGTTAAGCGAGTTGCTGGGTAGAACCGGACGAGATGTTCGTTGTCCCAAAGGGGAACAGGGAGTTTAGAACCGTTTCCGAATCGTTCTCCGGGGTTGCTGTTACAGTGGGAAAGGGTTAGGAAGCCATTAACGTTTCTGTGTAGCCCGGTGAAGGATGAAAAGGTGGTCCCAAGGATGACGTGGGGGCAGGAAGGAGAGTTTCTTGAGGTCTCCGTCTCCCTAAAAACTGCCTCACCCACGGTCGACCCTTTCCTCTGTCTGAACCCCACGGGGGTGGAAAACTTGACGGTTGTAATGCGCCACTGTTTTAGGCGATGGGTCTCCGAGGCGGTAGACACACACCTCTTCCCTCTAATGTACGTTGGTGACCACAGTATCCCACATCATGCAATGTA
This sequence comes from Ischnura elegans, assembly GCF_921293095.1. NCBI lineage: Eukaryota > Metazoa > Arthropoda > Insecta > Odonata > Coenagrionidae > Ischnura > Ischnura elegans. Next base: position 20,417,545 of record NC_060257.1, read on the forward strand.
GTCAATATTTGTCTATATATCAATATAAATATTTAATAAATTGTGGTGTAGCCAACTAACCTATGTAAAACTTAATGCATGCTTCCTAATTTTATTATTATTTCTAACAGCATATAGTAGTATAATTTGTTAGTATGCGTGACATTTTTTGTACTGTATGGTGTGCATGTTGGAGTCCAATTGCATGCTGCATGCTGGTGATTGATCATCCCCTGCCAAACACCCTAGATGTGGCTCGCAGGGTATTATGTAGATGTAGAAATAAATTTTAATTCTTCTTGCCTCAGGGTGGGCACACAGAAGCACAAAGTTATGCAGGAAAAAATAACGAAAATTAATGGGAGGATAATTACGGAAAGTCGTTACTTCGAATTTTCGATGGGACATAGCCCATCTTTCCACCATCCATACACAATATTGACATTCATCCAATTTACAATCGTGATCATATTTGTACATTTTTCCATTATCATAAAGCTAGTTTGGTTCTAAAAACTGGCTCTAGATACATGTGTAGCGTATTCATGAGGAAATAATAATAAATTTGTACTGCGCACTCCGTATTCGTTAACAATCTTGGTTTGGACTTCTTCTCGGGTTAGAATCGTAGGATTGGTATGTAACAGCCATCCACTTTATCCAGCTTGTTGCCATCCGATGTAAATTATTTTGAGTCATTCCAAGTATAAACCTAAATCATCCTTTAATCGGGTCCACCATGGAGTGAGGGAACTCATACGGCAATTTGTCCGAAAAAAGTACGGAACTTGTACATTAAATTATAATGAGATCAAAAGCATCAAAAGCTTGAATAAATCTTAGTCTTCGATTCTACTTAAAACGCTGTTTTTAGAGGCTAATTGGAACAAATTTTCCAGGAACAATTAGGGGCTATGGAATATCCCCCGTTTCAATGGGGGTGTTCCAAATCCCTAAGCCCCGGCAGGATTGCTGTCCTCCCGACATAATACACTAAAATTCACCCATGATTACACTCAACTTTGAGCCAGCCTCTTCAACTCAAAATTCGATGAGAACGGGAAAGATAGTCCCTACCCTATGCATGCTACCGAATGCACTAATTCCTTTCTGAGTATAGTCCTCGCAATTTTGCCCAAACCTTAGCCGTGTACAATGACTCCTCATGTTTCATGTGTGCCCTATCCAGGTGTCTCGTCTTTTTTTAGTGATCTATCAACTCTCATCAGCTCTCGCAGAACCTATACATTTGCCACCCACCCCATCCAACATAGTATATGGATTCTCCTGTAACACTGCACCTTAAGGCCTCTATTCTCTTTCTTCCATCTATACGTACCGTCCATTTTTCACTTCCACTGAATGCTGAGGCTGAGATGTAAATTTTATTCCTCCACATTTTTTAATGCTTTGCTATGCATAAAAATGTTTTGTCAGTCACTCACTATGTGTAGTCAATCATCTTGCATTCACAAAAATTGGTCAAGTGTAACTTTATTGTGGGGCTATTTTGTATTTTTTTTAACGCATTGCTTACCAAATTTATTTATTGAATTCTCGTGCAGCTATTCCCATAAATAAGTCAATTTTTGGAGAATGAAACCAAAATTGAGTTTATTGTGACTAAGTATCTCGTTGAAATGAGTAAAGCAATTTACAATCTGTAATTTTTTCTTTGTTAAAACCGACTCAGTATTCTGCCTCGACAGTAATTGCGAATAATCTCGAAAATTGTGAGCCAGACGGGTGTATTCGCATTACTCTGAATTTAAAACAACAAAAAATAATGCCGCACAATAACAGGTGTACCAAATTTGAACAATTTCCAAATTTATATGAAAAATAGCTTCACGCGTACAAAGCTGTTTTCGGGGTCTCAAGGGAGGAAAAGTTTATACGCGACTCGAGGCTGCACACTTTATAAAACACAAATCCTATCAGAGCGCGAAAAAAAACTTTTTTAATTTCACTGCAATCGAGTAGTAACTTCACTAGAGTAGTTAGAACTTTGCATCTATTTATGCATTGCTTATGTAATGGTAACTCGATTTTATACCCATAATCCTTTGATTTGTGAGTATACTATGGAAAAACTGACAATTTTAACGCTATTTCTTATCTGTCTGATGACTTAAGCGAGTCATGATGTTGATGAGACATGCGAATAGTTGATTTTCTCAAATCCGTCAACTTAAAATTTTTTAAGGAAATTTCTTAAATTTAAGGCTCACCTAAGATGTTAGGATGAGCCACTTCTAGGGTGTTTGGCAGAGGGCGGTCATTCACCAACATGCACCATGCACATGTACAGCACACGGTCATAAAATATTACGCATAATAACAACATTTACGTGCTTATTCATGAAAAGGCAAAACTTACCAACATCTTGTAATTTCTATTGCAAATCCATGCAAGATTAGAATAATGTAACGAATAAAACCTAATGTACGTATTTGCTGCACCTTCAATATGAATCGCTCATTTTTCGGATGAGAGGATGATTCACCATTCAATTCACATAATCCCTGTATCGCGTCTACCGTATTTTCCGTCCTGTTGAGGGATCTCAGACCTCCTCTGTCCTCTATATCCCAGAGAGCCAAAAACCCTTCCTTTATCCTCGGAGAACAGGACCAGGCCAATTACCCTAATAAATAGGAGTGGTCGGGAAGTCAGGGCCAGCTAAAAGCAGGTATCTCTCCCTCCTTCTCTTCCTCTATCTGCCACCCCTGACAACTCACAATGCATGATTGATAAATTGATCGCAAGGGCGTCTCTTTCGGCCCTGTCGTATAATTAACGCAGCTAATCGCAGGGTGAGACATCATCAGCGTTGGCTGGTTCACTTGGCCCGAGAAGGAAAAGTTTTTGCCTCATTTTGTCAGTGATAAAAAGTCTTTTCAAGCAAAGTTAGCTACGTAGCCACCAATAATAGACCAAGGAGGAGGTATGAGGTGAGAATGATGGGAGGTTTCACCAGCCTATGCTAGGTTGATGACCTGTAATGGCAATGTACTGTGACAAAACGTAAAATAATTCCCTAAAAACCTAGGTTTAAAAATGATAAAACTTAGTAGCTACCTACGTGACACTACATGGTTCATTTTCCCTCGACTAGTTTCAGCGACGTATTGCCATTATCGAGAAGTTGACGTAAATCTTGTTAGACCAAATGGTTATAATAAAATTTTTGTAACCTGTTGATAATGGCTATAAGTCGTGGAAACTGGTTGAGGTCAAGCCGGATTCGTTGCACTACGTAGGAAACTCGCTTCTTTCCCTATTATGGGAAATTTTTACAAAGTCAGCCTCTTGACGATCAATATTGTCTTTAAAGCCATCTTCAACACTTAACTTATATCTGCTCAGCGTTGTGACTTATGGATACATAGATTAGAATCCTAAGATTGGTATAGAGCAGCCATCCATTCATTCTTATTCATAGATGGTTTTTCTTACCTCCCTGATGCTCTTTTTTCTATACCTTCGTAGATCTGTACTTTCCTGGCCTTGGTCTTATCTGGGGTCTTTTTCGTATTTTTTTCCTTTCATTATTGTCCTTTTCCTCACTTCTCGTATTTACTACATATAGGGAAACACGGGGCAGAATGGGGTTTGTTTTTTTTTTTTGCGCCTAGGAGGTGCTCTCAACTATCAGAGATAATTCGAAATAGATTAACCTGCTATTGCTCATCTTCTGCAGCCATGTTGATTTAGACAATTAAGTGTTAACAAGTAAACTGTGAAATATGATTTAATGCTTTCCGGGCGAATAATGTGGGTAAACTTTTCTCGGGATTCCCACCGGGTTAATGTTTTAATATCGGCCAACGTTTCAAGCACCGTCTCAGCCCTGAAGGTGAGTGCCGAGACGGTGCTTGAAACGTTGGCCGATATTAAAACATTAACCCGGTGGGAATCCCGAGAAAAGTTAACCCACATGTAAACTGTGACTTGTGTGAATTTTAGCCGTTTTTTTCTAACTTCAGAAGGTTTTGTATCGTTGGTAAGTCATATTTAAGCGTTGAAATTGCAGTAATTCTTGTTATGTGCTTCAATTACGTCTAATTATTGCTATTTGCATGTGATTGAACGTCTGAATAAACTTTATTATCGGGCGTCAGTTCCCAGGTAAGCGTGAACGTGTTCTTGGGGTAGAACTGGTGGGGCGGAACGGGGAAGTAAGAGAAAATGGAAAAATGAATGATGGTATCGGAAGAGACTCTTATGTTTGTACTACGGCGATTTTCATTAAAAATCATTTGAAGGATCAAGCCTGCTCCATTTGTTAGAAATTGACTCACAACTCGTGTGCAGGAGTGGATTGCCAAGTAAATGACTTGATGTACTTTTGAGTGAATGTTGTGATTAGGCTTCAAAGAAGACTAAGTAAAAGTGTACTGCACCTAAAAATTCATTCAAATTAAAAGACAAGATCATAAAAGTTGAGTTTGTCTTTTGCGCCACGTATTTTGTTTGTTTTTGTAATTCATATTTCACACTACCCCATTCCACCCCATGCCTAGAGCGGAACGAGGCAAATGACGGAATTTTTTTATTTTGTGGAAAATATATAATAAAAAAATTTTTTCCACTGTAGGTATTATTATATTTTTGTGTTATATACATTTTCAAAGGTCTATTAAAATGTGAGGTAATTTTCTTAAACCGTTCTCTGATTGTTTTTTGATGTTTTGCACTTGATACCCCGTTATGCCCCGGGTTCTCCTTTATACCCTCTTATTTCGAGTATAAAAGTTATGTCAAAGAAAGGGATACAAAATATTGAGGAATGATTTAACGCAGCCGCATGAACGGTGGTGAAATTCACAATAACTATTTGGGGAAAAATTCCTCTGGACCCAGAAGAGAACCATGAGGCTGTAGGGGCCACAGCACAGACCATTACGCTATACAGGTTCGTCAATTTCCATGGTAATCATAAATTTGAAATCAAGGAAACTTGTAGTAGTGTAAGCGGTGGAACGGAAAGCCAAAGGTTAATGGTTCAATTCCTAGCCCAGAGGAATTTTTCTCATTGCAACTAATATTTTGCCTGTTATTCGGCGCGATTAACTGACGACGAACTTCTACGAAATCATGACCTAGCTGTGCTATTTTTAGGAGTGATTCCATCTTTCCGGTGAAACTCGGAGATGTCGGTACGCAGTTTGTGGCGCTATCTAAAAGCCATCGCCCATTTTCTCTCCCTGTCCATGCGATGACCTGTCATTCGTAGCTAACGGCGGGCACTGCCATGACGAGGCTTAGCGCCATATTAACGCGTATTCGAGACACTGGACTTCAAAACTAACTCGTTTTCAAGAGGAACGTGCGTTTGATAAGTAAATCAAATTGGCAGAGATTGACCTGTGCGGAGAGTTCTCTCCGAGCTTTACCAAGCCTCACTATTTCATTAATCGCACTTGGCCTAGATTGGCACAGCGTGCGGGAACAAAGGAAAAGCAGAGGAAGTCGACCGTACTTCGAGGACTTCTGTAATTTCTATTAAGCCTGCGTCACGCTTTGGTCGGATGATTTTTTTTTCGTTCAATTCTTTGGGTGCGTCCCGGTTTGGCGGCAACTTGTTTAATCAGCGTTCCATTGGGTGCGTCGAGAACATCGGCAAACGTGAGAGACTGAATTTTAATTGGAGGACAAATGGTTAAGGTCAACATCAACTGCAAGATTCAGCGGTTTTGTCACGAATAGCCATTCCAATGAAACCTGGCTTCTGATATTCCAATTATGGTAACACCTCAGAGGTGGTAGGAATAATGGAGAAATTTATAAAATTATTTGGAACTATCTAGTATCTTAATTTTTTTTAATATTTTAAATTTAAAAAGTGGATACATATTGATATGTTCGTCAATGAAATAACATTTGAAATAAAATTTGATCTGGGGATCGGGTTGATATGACGCTAAGAGTTTTGGCTTCCGGCTGCGAGAGCCCGAGTTCAATAACTCCAACCAGTGGCGGATCTATTGTGGAGGGGCTTAGGGGGCTTTAGGCCCCCCCCTCGGGTATCCAATTTACACCAGATAGAATGATAATTTTTTCTGACCCCACTACTGCTGGAATTTTAACCCACACTTAGACCCCCCCCCCCCCTTGTCCCTATCCTGGATCCGCCACTGAATCCAACGATGGGATAAATTTTTCAAATGCAATCCTATCCCTGATTAAGTGTTGTGTAGAGGCCACTTTAAGTAAGGCACAAGGTCCGTCGGATGGGACGTTCAGCCGCGATTCCCTTGTTGCTGCTTGTTGAGGTCAAGATAATGCCGGACCTCGGCTTTCCTCCGCTAATATTTTATCAATTCCAAAGGTGCGTATACCAACGCTGTCGGTCGCCTCCTCCGAATAATATACTTCGTAAATGTTATGAATTTTGAGAATTTGGGTGATATTGAAACCAAGGACGCATCACTTCCTCTCAATAGGTCTTTTTCTGTCTTTCTGTTGATGTATATGTCATTTAAAACTTAAGGTATCTTAAAACTTAGTTGCTATCATTAAATTTTCACGTCACGCAGTATATTTGGCCTTTATCAACATTGGCTTGTATCTTTAGATGGATAATTACCTCTGAGAAAATACTGGTGGAAATTTTGCTAATTTTTTATGCAAGCAAGTGTTAGGAATAGCAAAATAGGTGCACCTCCATTTACTCTCTCCATTAAAATAAAAATATCGATGGTTTAATTTTGTGCTGCAATATGTATTAGCTATAATATGTGCACTAGGGCGGATCGGAAAAATCGATTTTTTTCAAATCCATCTGGCCCAATGAAAAAAAGTTGTGGAACCGATCAAAAATAAGGCCTGAAAAATTTGAGACCTCTAGGTGAACCCCTGACCCTCGCTCAAATGCAATTTAGGGGGGGAAGGTTGAAATTCGAAAAATATAGTATTTTATGGTCATTTCCTATAGATTTTGCCGAGTTACTGCCCTTTTAGAAAAAAATTTCGTGCATTTTGACGTATCTGCCACCGTTTAGCCACAAAATGCCTAATTTGAGTCCGCGCCCGCGAAGAAAATATTCCAACGCCCACGTAGCGTCGCGGACACAGGAGCCGCAGGCCGATCCCCTCCCCTCCCCGCTCGCTTCTACCCCTCCCACGCCACTTTAAAAAAATCTCGGATCGGCCGCCAAACGCATACTTGCAACAACGCAAATTCGGTCCTTAGATTGCCCACCAATATTTATGCCGCAAATCTAAGTCAAATTAGTGCAATTAGCAAATAGACCTCTGTAAGGGATGAAATATGATTTGATACTTTCCCGGCGAATCATGTGGGTAAACTCTTCTCGGAATTCAACGAAATTTATTCCTGATGATGAGCCCCGAGTCGGAGCTTGAAACGTTTGCCATTATGGAAAAATTAACCCGGTGGGAATCCCGAGAAGAGTTTACTCACATAGCAAGGGATGTTGGAGTTATGCTTGTAGCATAGAGATGATGCCTCCTTTTTGGGCGGTATTCACCATCGCATTCAAATCCTTTTTATTTTTGTGTATCTAATTTTCACTCGGAAAGGAATCGAGAATCGCAGATTTTATAACATTTGCTAATCCTCCGACGGGGGAGGCAAACACAAAAGTGGGACCCTGTTTCTTCAACTAACACTACACATTCGCCTCTAAACTTGGATTGATAAGTGCTCGTGCCTTTTTTCATCAGACAAAAGTATAGTATTTCACTCCATAAAAATGTAACCCTTTGATGACACCCTTTGATACCTCTCTTTTCGTATTCACAATAATTAGCATCTTTTTCTGTCTACGTAAGTAATTCTTGCAAACGACCTTGGATGTTTCTTATGAAGTTATGATTTTTGCGTCAACTAAAGTTGCGGGGACGATCATTGCTGTTTTTTGGTTCTTTCATATACCTCTATCACATTTGGCAGACGCATTTTCCACGCAGAAGTTCCAGTTTGAGTTAAGTCCTGAATTTTTATTTGATGAGGAAAGTAGAGATAAAAATCGGATGATTTCTCTTCAGTTTAATTTTCTTCGGATAAATTGATGAAGAAAATTTTTGATACTATTTTCCCATACAAGAATTGACGATGTCGACTCAACACTCTCCGACGATTCTCTTTTTTTTCCTCAGTTGTCGAGTTTCTTTAGGACTCAATCCAGCAGCCATCATCTTAAGTTTCGTCCGCTAGTCTCTCAACATACTTCTTCATTGGGGGGAACATTATGCTCCTTCTTGCACTTACACGCGAAAATATCGCATAATTTCAAATGTTCTTTCAAAAGTGCTTCAGGTTTGTACTTAAGCAAAAACCCTACTTTTGGCCTATTCGCATTTTCCGTAAGTTTTGGTACTTCCTTTTGTACCGCTTAATCATTTAGTCACACACATAATGGAAGGGAAGCGTCACCATAGTTCGCACACCTTTAAGGACTTCGCAAATATCAAATTTAAGGACTACTCGCTGATGACATATTGGAGAGAGACCACAGTACCTCCGGCTACATCTGGCCTTAGTGCTGTGGATTTTCAAAAATCTATTGATGAACTTTCAGATTTGAAGTTAAATATTTCTTTTTATTATAGATACGGACGAGAGATTCGTGAAGACATTCACCAAAACTTTGTTGACAACAGCGAAAGACGAGGAATGACACTGATATAAGAAATACAGATTGGAAAGCAGGTAATTGAAAAATTTTTTCGTGATTGTTCCTCCACAGACGATACTGAAACATTAAATATTTAGGCTAACGAAGTAAGACGCACTTGGTGTGAATTTTGGTGCATTTGGCGCGTGGGAGAAGCTTGCGGGGAGGGGACGCGAGCGGCTTTCGCCCAAAATCCATTTAATCACATTTGTCGGACAAAGCCGAAATTGGAGCGCATATCCGAAGGTAGCACACCTTTATAGCCACTCGAGAGGCCTTTTCATGGACCGTAGGCTCCTTTCCTGCGTTCTCGGATCTAAAAATATTTCATCACTTCTCTAAAAGTTGGTAACATCGATTTGTTAAACCCCGACGAGGCGCCTAATAAGGGACAAGTCGTCTCACTAAGCTTCCTTTATTACCTTCTACCATCTTCCCATTTTTATTATCAAAGATAAATGACCTCCTAGCAGTATACGCGGGATTCATTTTGCTGTATTGGAGGCGTGGGAGGGGTAGAAGCGAGCGGGGAGGGGAGGGGATCGGCCTGCGGCTCCTGTGTCCGCGACGCTACGTGGGCGTTGGAATATTTTCTTCGCGGGCGCGGACTCAAATTAGGCATTTTGTGGCTAAACGGTGGCAGATACGTCAAAATGCACGAAATTTTTTTCTAAAAGGGCAGTAACTCGGCAAAATCTATAGGAAATGACCATAAAATACTATATTTTTCGAATTTCAACCTTCCCCCCCTAAATTGCATTTGAGCGAGGGTCAGGGGTTCACCTAGAGGTCTCAAATTTTTCAGGCCGTATTTTGATCGGTTCCACAACTTTTTTTCATTGGGCCAGATGGATTTGAAAAAAATCGATTTTTCCGATCCGCCCTAATGTGCACTCGAGGGTTCCATACTCCAAGTAGCAAAAGTATATCTACAAAATATTGTTAATTTATACTAAGTATGAAGAAAAAACGTAACATGAGATGTAATATGAAGAATCGATACAATTTATTGCATATGTCTAAAGGAACTGCGACACTAAAGCGAAAATAAATAATTAGATTAATATGTAGCATATACTTAAAATTTATGATGTACATGACATTTTGAACAGATATTAAATAAAGAGGAATTGAAAAAACATAATTTACATACAAGCAAGCATATTATTTCCATGTCCGAAAAATTGCTGTAAAATTTAAGTTACGATTGATGGTTATATGGGTGTAGGGGATCACCCATGATAAGACCAACAAGAAGGCTGAAAATAGCAAATGAAGAGAGGATAATCCTAAGTTACAGAGAAACCAAGGAGGAGGGTTAACACAGGGGATGGAGACAGTTTTGTTCTTTGGGATCTGCCATTGGGCCGATAAAAGATATTGATGAGCATGAGCAAGGGGACTGTATAGTGGAGGCTCATGTCCGTTCTAATGTTCTAATATTTATTCCCTATTATGGCGCATTTTAATAGATTTACAAAAATGCTCGCAGAGCGATGATGAGATAGCAGCGATTCACTTATTTTCAAAATTTACCGCACATTATTTCAAATCGTAAGTGATGGAGATGGAAAAGTTTTGAATTTGATGGATGGAATCATCTCGAATGTAAACGTCGGCTTGTAGCCTTTTATTTATTGCTCATTTCAAACGACATTCGGATCGATTTTCTCGTCAGCGATGCGGTTGGCAACTTATGCAAATCCAATTCGCACTTTGCGTGCGATGGACGTAATATTAAGCCCCGTTAAAACCATTAGCTTTTTGCTTTGAGAATAATTTTGAAAAATCTTCTTTTTTTGAAAAAGTTTGGTTGTTAAGAAATAACGTATAAGTATTGAAAATGGCCACCATTAGGGTAGACATCTTCATTACCAAGGGCACCACGTTGTATTGTGTGGGCGCAAACACATCTAGAGACTGACAGAATATTACTCTGTTGTAATATCCGTGAGTATAAGTATTATAAATGTAATGCTTAGTGAAGAAGACTGGTCTAGTGGGAGTGATACGTTGATTTCATTTTGATGGGAGAGAAAAATGCCTGAATTTATCCAAAAATAGAATTTAGTTCCAAACTGATTATTTTCACCTTGATCTGAGTGGTATTGCTAGTTCCATGACACATAATCACTTTTAATGCAATCAGGAAATTTTGACTCGGCCTAAAGACGATATAAAAGCCCTTATTTTAAGTATGTCTAAATTTTGGCATTTTTATACTTTTATTTCTCTCCCACCATTTTTTATGCATATGAAATTATGAAATTCTGTGCCATTGTGGAATTTGATGATTTCTGGCAATGATTTCCTGAATTCCCATTTTTTGTACACAATTATTTTATGTGATCATTTCGTAATTCTTTAACCGCCTAAAAAGGCATATTATTACTAAGTTGCATGAACTGAAATATCTGATTTCAATTAATAAAATTGAGTAAGTATATATTTGTATTTCACTGCATTTTTGGTGAGGATAAATTGATTCACATGTACAAAAGCAATTGAGAGAATCCTGCTAATAATTCCCCGCCCAATACATTCCTCACATTTTGAACCTCATTTTTGCTGCTCACATAAAATAGAGATATGTGCATATTCAATGAAATAAAATTGGCGAATTCTGTTGTAAGATCTATCTATCTATCTATCTAGCAGCTTGACCACTAACACGTTTGAGATATTTTTATCTTACTCAGTTTAGGCTTCAAAGACCTTGGGTGTATAACGGAATATGCATCGTATCTCACGTCAAATATGCCACCTTCGATTTAGAGGACAGTGTAGTTCTGCAAAATATTATTTGTTACATTTACTGAGAGGCTAAGTTTATGGTGCTTTTGATAGAAAAAATCCCAAAGCAGTCCTACGATCAAAGGAGATTGACTCCCATAACTCAGTTTCCGGGACGCGGAAAGATTTAGCTTTGAAAAGCTTGTTTTCGTCCTTATAAAATGGAAAAGCAAGCATATGTTTCTCGCCGAGAGACGTACATTTCAAAGCTTTGAATGATTTTCCTGTGGCTTACAAATCTTTGAAGTGAAACAAGATCGGGACAACTTATATCCCTCCAAATACACGTTTTGTTTCAGTTGAAAAAACCGATTCACGATTGTATACTTGTTCTCAATGTAGTCCAGACAGAAAATCAAATTACCGGCATGATGCTAGTCAAATAATATTTAGAGTGTTTTATTACTTTTGCATGCGTTTAATTTGATTCCATGGTTCAGGTATTATACGACTTTTTTATTCTCGTTTCTGTTCCCTTGTCTCTAAAGAATTTATCCTGAAAGATAAAATTGCGTTGAATTTTCATTAAACACTCCATCTATACAACTGAGAGAGGGAACTACATACGATAGTTGGCTGCGGCATCAATAAGTAGGTTAGTGAGTCTGACTTCATACCAACTGACATACCATGGCAAAAAAACTCTTTCCTTTAGCAACAGGCATTCGAATTAAATTATGCTTCCGTTGAACGTTTAATATTCATCTACATCTATATAATACCCCGCAAGCCGCCTAAAAGGCGTGTGGCAGGGGGTGTTAGGACACCAGCCGTTTACAGCTAAAAAAAAAAATGAAGTGCTCTAACGAAGTTGGGACTAGCGTTTATTAAAATCCTTTATGGGTTAGGAGAAAACGAATTCCCTTATTTATCTGAACGGCAAAATATGTCTCTTAATTTATCGCTTCTGTCGGACCTGGAAATATAGTGTGGCTCTAATATTATGTTCTCTGTATCGCTCTTGAAGATACCCGTTCTCAATTGTTCAAGCAATCTAAGCCTAGCGCGTAGCCTCCAAGTCTCAAGCGGCTCCTAGCCTAATTCGCTTAACATCTGAGTAACGCTGTCTGTACGTCCGAAGCGGTTTTTGTCGAACAGCGCAGCCTTCCTTTGTATTTTGTTTAGTTCACGGATTAATTCATTCTGCACCGGATCCCATACGCTCGCTGCATATTCGAGGCGCGGTCGGACGAGAGCGAAATACTTCCATTCTTTTACTTTCTCATCCGAAAATCTTCCCACAATACACTTAACGAGTCCTAATTTATTCAGGGCTATGTTATTCAGGGCAAATATTCCTTATATGTGTTCCCCACGAGAGATTCAAGGTTCTTTAAAAACACACTATAGTGAAGAAGTTAGAACATTCTTAAGGCGTAGCTCAAGGCCCTTGAGTGTTTTTGACATTATGGAACTGTTTGGGAGGGTATATCTTAAAGTGCAACGAGGGGACATAGCAGTAAATGGGTTCAAAGCTACTGGAATCTATCCGGTGAACAGAAATGTGTTTAGCAGTGAAGATTTTATTGCTTCTAAACTCACCGTTCCTGGACCACAGACCACGAGAACAGAAAGTGATTCGTCAAAAAATTTGAACTCACCTGAATCCTGTTCTTCCAAAAGTTCTGATGCGCTGCTTTCCCCAGACACGAGTAAGTTAAAAGATCTTGTGCTGCCGATGGAGATTTCACCACCACCTCCCAAAAAGCAGAAATCAAATAGGGGAAAGAAAGTGGGATCTTCTTCCATAATTACCAACTCCCCATACAAGAATGAGTTAGAGCTCCAGATGAATGATAAAGGAAAAACTAATAAACGGAAAACTTCAAAAAAACAACCGAAGAACCCCATAATAAATAGACGGCATGTGAAGAAACGTTTGTTAGACAACTCATCGGGAGGTAAACTAACTGGAGGTGACGAAAGTGCTGACAGCGATGAATCGTTTCATTCTGATTTGTCATCTGATTTGGATTTCTTGCCATCAGCAAAACAACCAAAGAACACGGACGCGGAGTGTATCTTCTGTAATTTAAAATTTTCTGAAGATCGACGAGGAGAGATTTGGATCCGGTGCATCAGTTGCTCACTTTGGGATCATCTTGACTGCACAGACGCAGAAAAAGATGACTACGCCTGTGACTTTTGTAAATAGATCAGTAAGATACCTAAAATGTCTATGTTTAATTAGTATAAAATAAATAGTGTTTTTTGAGGTTTAGTAAATTTTTCAATAAAAAAAGCCACCTATTCCATATTACCCGACAATTCCATATTAGACTCGATTTGTAATTATTTCTCATACATTTATTTTTTTTTAGCATCTTAGAGATTAAAATCGTCTTAACCAAAGGCAGTTCATCGCTAATAGCTATATAGTGTGCTGATTATTATTTGAGGTATTTTCATCAATTATCAACCAAGATATATGTATACATATAAATGGTATTCCATTATACCCTACTCTCCTCTACTATACCTACTATACCTATATCATTATGTTGCACTGGTATTTTATTTTATTTCAGTCGGACTTGATATTGTTGAAACTACACTCGGAAGTATCTGCATAATTAATCAGTGTGAAGCTTACAAAATAAACTTTTCAGCTTAGTAAAACCACTCGCCTGTTTCCACACACCTTTATTTAAACCATGGGAGGTTTAAATAAAAGTGTGTGGAAACAGACGAGTGGTTTTACTAAGCTGAATATAAAAGATTTCCACCGGATACACCGGACACTGTATCTTTTAAATAAACTTTTATTTACTGTTTCGTGTTTTAAATAAGTAAATCCGCTTACGGTACACAGTCTTAGCCATTCCAGTCGTCGTTACAAACTGGAAGGATCTAATGTTCTATTCTGAGCTCTGCACACTCTTTAGCGACTCGGGTATGATTGGATAACACCTTGGGGAATCGAGAAAAGTTACTCCCCCTCGAGAGAGAGAGAGAGAGCATCTCTGCTCGCGACTAAATTGGTCTCCCGCGCTTTCCGTGCGTTCCAACAGCCCATATTCCAGGCCTGGAAGCGTCCGTGACAAATGATGAATTTTCAGCACCGCTCTTGTCGCTGTGCACCCGTTCGGCGGACGGCCTTAATTATTTTCGTACGCAGTTCGCGTCGGCGGCGTCATAAAGTGGGACACCTAGGTTATATCTAATTACCGCCGTTCCAGCGAACGGCAATGGCCAGGATGAGGAAAGGACCGTTGCTCGTTTAATTCATTTGCGCCACAGATTCGGAGCGGCTCTCATTACTGCGGAGCCTATTCAAAAGTTCCAATAACTGTGAAATATTGAGGCTTACTATTCCGTGCCTATTCCTATTGGAACGAACAAAAAATAGTAGAAACTGTGACGCACCTGGATACATATTCTAATGATATTATAAAATTTTCGGAGAGTAATCGAAGCGCATACGAATCTGAGGCCATGCCATGCTATTGCATTTTCCAATTTTACTTTCTTACAATGCAAATAAAAAATCATATTGAATGATTTACAGAGATAAATTAAAAAACTTTGATATGTTCAACACACTATTTATTAAAAACCACAACTGGTTTCAAAGTTTTCAGGTCATTGTCAAGTGGTGAATAAAGGTCAAGGTCAAGTAGGCTTCCATGAATATATATAATGACGATTGGCAGCGATTTTTCCGGGTTTCCTTCCGCGTTTATCCATTTTACCGGAAAATATTTCGGCAACTGGAAACCTAATATTGTCCTGACTGTTTTAAATTTAAATTAATACTGTGCTAAATACCACAAAGTACATTTTTGAGACTATTATATGAAAATTCCACAACCTGAGCTCGCAAACCATTGATTATGCATTATTATTGATTGAAAAGCATAATATGTTCTGCACCAATAATTGGATCTCTGTGGTAACTCGAAAATGACAAACTGTACGTGAAAGCCATACGTGAAAGCCATTACCGTTTACGTAGCAGTTAGCAGCATGTTTCTGTCGAATATGTACATTTTTTTACGATTGTTCCATTATTTTTCTAAACTGCAATTATCAATTCGTGTTGTATTACATGTTTCAAACTAATTTTATCGTGAATACATTTTCAGTACTTATGAAATATATTCTAAATATCAATTGCCTTACGTCAAATTTGGATATTTTTCCTTTGCTATTTTCTCTGATAAGTAATGTTTAAATAAACACCGTAGAATATTGAGAATTATCTAAAAAAAGAATATGATTTTTAACCACTAAGTTAATGGAATATTTTATTTTTATTTATTCAATAAAAGCATTTAGCTTTTTATCAAGGTGTCGCAGGTATATTGGTCATTCCCTGGGCTTAGAATTACACTTCAAAAACTCGCAAATATCAAGTTAATCATAGACTCTTCCCTGAACCACAATGAACTTCGATACAATTTAATATTCAAACTTTAAGAGAAATCAGTAGGATGTAAAATTAAAGCTCATGTAATTAATAAATAGTGATTTTTGAGCAATAGCTGTACTCAAGTTATTTCATTTAGTGAAATTGATTGGAGTAGGTAGTTACGACTCCTCAGGATTATAATGTGGTGGTTTCCCTTTGTGATTCCTATCACACAACTCCAGCCGTTTAAATGAAATAAAATGCGATCATTCGAGTGACAGTATCGCGACCTCGACACTTTTTCCGCAATGCATAGGAATATCAGGTTTCTCTACTTTTTAATTCCCTATTCTTTCCTTATGTCACAATACTTTGGACCGTTGGTAGCTTCCTTGAAATTCAAATGCAGTGAATAATTTCCTCTTTCGAGGAAAATTATCGTAGTCTTTCCCGGGAAACAATTTTAAATTCTTTTACTATAAAATGCTGGTCAACCTTTGGCCGCTATTCGCGTCTTCAAATTTTCAAATGTATTGCGTGCTCATATTACGCGAAGGACACCCGTAGAGACTTGTAAATTGAAATTTATATTCAGGTAATCATCGAAAATGGTAATTAACATTGATTTCATCTTTAAATGCATAAAGATATTTTTATGAGGGAATAGTATTTTTTAAAGTAAATAATTATGCATAACGCGCCCTCGTTCACCTTATATCTAACGTGCATCGGATGGCTTTGAAAATTTCCAAAACAAACAAGTATCTTAAGCGTTTTACTAGAAAATTTGTAGTAGGTAAAGAATGCTCGACTCGCACATTGTAACCAGATCATTGCATATTTAAAAAATCCTCAACTCAAACAGCAGTTTAAAAGAATAAACAGAGGTTTCCATGGAAATGTAAATATACTTTTCTTTGCCTCAGAAAGATCACTTATCACGAGAAGTCATCCGCCCTATTGACGTTGCATGAGAGGTGTGTACAAACGTCTGCCATGGATAATTTGACCCGGTTGCAAACTTGAGAAGAATCATTTTCCTCTCAAGCGTTTCTCTTTTTCCTAGGGATCAAAGAATCTTTGATGGCATGCAAGTTTTTTATATTCCTTGAGAACACTCAGAGGGAAAATTGAAGTATATTTACATTTGCGTAGTAACTTCTGATAATTTTTAAACTGCTGTTTTAGCTGAGATTTTTTGTTTGCTTGCGTTATTTTGGCTGAGTGTTTTAAATTTCATTTTATTATGAGAATTTATTTGTTTGCCGAGGCATTGTTGACAAATAAGAGGGTTATTTTATCTTCAACAGCACACTAGGTCTCTTTGTGTAGCGTTGAAAACCTAGCTAAATAAATATTTGAAACTTTATCACTTCCTCACAGCTTTATTTGGTTAAATCTCTGCCGGTTTCAATACTTAGTTATCATTATCAAGAGGATAAATAAAATTTTTATAAATATATTTCCTCTTGAAATGACACGGGATTGTTGAAATCTTTTGCGAAATATGAAATGTAATTTAATTTATTTAGCCTTGAGAGGTTTAGTTGTAGGATTTTGGAAAAAAGAGATATTGCCGTGCTAAAAAGTTGTTTGGTTAATGTTTGTTAAAATTAAAAGAAGTTGTTACAATTTGGTTTGGCTTTTGTTTAGTTAATATTAGATTTTAGTTATTTTCATTTCTGGCATAACCATTTGAATGATATGCGCAGTTAATAAATGAATTTACATTGTGATTACAACCAAAAGAGTGTGAGGCTACCCCATCAACTCATTTCGCAATGATATGCTATGCTACTTAGAGGAGGCGACCGATAGCTTAGATTTTTTTGCGCCTCAAGGGAAGGGTAGGAAGATATGGTTGGAGAGAAACTTGTCGTTGGTATTAACCGGATCTTAGAGAAAGGAACCATGGGGACCATGGCTAAACGTCCCATCTGACGGACGGAGTGATGTATTTGATGTGATCTCCACGAAGTATTCTGGTTATAGCGATGGATAAATTCATCTGAACCGATTGTTAGAGATATCGATTTTTCATCGAAACGAAAAACTCTAATTTTCAACAAAAAATCGAATTTTGAACCGAAAGATCAAGCATTCAAAAAAATCGACGGTTCTTCCCTGAAATACATTTTGTACAAAATCAAGTCTATTATATATTCGGAGCGCACTCAAAATACATATATGAGCTGTAGCAAAAAATCCCTAGAAATCTACTAGGGAAATATGTGTAAATTATAAGAAAAAAATTAAATATCCACGCGCATTAAAGTATTCGGTACACTACTTGGAACCATTCGGCTACGCTAACATTTTGAAGAAAGATAAACTTTTTGCGATATTTTATTGATGAAAGAGGGCGTTATTTCCAATTTTACTGGCCTTAGAGAAAAGTCTTTCGCATGTGATGGATAACGTTATCATAAGACGCTAGAGACACTGCTGAGATCAAACGAAATGGTTCCAGATCGAAGCTGAAAAATCGAGTTTGAATCGAGACTCGAAGATCAGGACACGATCTCTATTTCCTCGATATTTGCCATTTAAAACTCCATTTTCGATTGTAATTGAAATCAGTTTTATCATCAATAATCGGGCAGTCTAAAAAATCTCCGCTATTACCAGGGTTTGAACCTGGACCCGCATGGTAAGAAGCCAGTGTTCCAGCCAACACATCGACCAGTTCCCCTTTTACGTAAGGCCTATTTCGATCGCTGGAAGTTATTCGCCATTATTATAGTGTATGCTACACCACAATTCAAGGAAACTATTACCTAAATTTACGAATCAATGTGATTTACAGATCCCGAGTAAACATTTATGGGTGAGATTACTAACATTTTATCCTGAAAATTGTACACAACCATCATGGCAGTAGTTGGAGAGTATCTTAACTATAGATCATATGTTCAGTGCTCCATTCTATCCAGAATTCGTGAATTTTGACGCTTCTTCCTTATAATTTCTTCGAAATCAAGCCATATTGGACGAATCCACATTTGCTTCCATTCTGAAGGAAAGAAAACTGCCACAAAATTGATCATGTCATTCCATAAATATGAAATTTAAAAATTTTTTGTTATGAATATCCTCATATTTCCTCCTAATTTCTCTTTCAGAGAGCTCATTTCAAAATGTTACGGCTACACACAAAATACTAAGAACTACACGCATGTATGGGTACCGAAGTACGTCCATCTATTTTTCATTTCGAAATTCACATTTCTGAGAATTATGGAGGAAAAGTAATTTCTATGAATTGTGGAAAAACCCTGTAAGTAGAACCTAATAAGAGGCCATATCATGAGATATGGTGGCTTGGAGTAGACAATCGTAGAGAAAAAGATGGAAGTGAAGAAGGACAAGGAACAACCCCAAGTGAGTTACAAAGGGCAGGACATTAAAGATGTAAAAGAGATTAAATGCTTCACTATGAAAACGTCAGGTTCACACAGACACACACAAGAGATTAAATGCTTCACAACGAAATATTCAGCAGAGCAGAATGGAGTGCTTCATCAAACCATCCTTCGGTATGGTATGGTATTTGGAGGAGGCGACCGGCAGCTGAGGTCATTTGCCCCATGTGGGAAGGGTGTGGAAGGAAGGGTGGAGAGAAACCCGGCGTCGGCGTTAGCCTGCTC
Source organism: Ischnura elegans (assembly GCF_921293095.1). Lineage (NCBI taxonomy): Eukaryota > Metazoa > Arthropoda > Insecta > Odonata > Coenagrionidae > Ischnura > Ischnura elegans. The sequence continues at coordinate 20,436,961 of NC_060257.1, forward strand.
TTAACGAAACGCGCCGAGGGGACCACGACTTAACGTCCCATCCGACGGACGGTGTGTTGCGCTTGAATTGTCCTCCACACAACATTCAAGCAGGGATCGGGCAGTCTCTGAAAATTCTCTGCCACTGCCGGGATTTGAACCCGAGCCCGCCGGGTGGGAAGTCATCACACCAACCCGATCCCCCACCATTCTTCGGAAGATCCCCTGAGGATGATCAGCAAGTCACTACTCGAAACGTCGGGGGTCATGGACGACATCAACCGGTGGAAAACCCGAGAAAATTTTCTGCATCAAACCAATCTTTCGATTGTTAACTTATGAAGATGGCGATGAATTATGGGAGACTAAATTAAATGGCCATTTACAAATTTAATACATATGCATTTGGTTGGACGGAGCTCTCCACTCAGATCTCCTATAAACTAATCTTTTCACACGTACGTACTGTATTCCTTCTCTTCTCACCCCTCTTTACCTGCTACATATATTTAGTTCGAGGTCTTCCTTCTCCGTTCTTGCAATCTACTTGTCCCTCGACGATTGCATTCATCAGATGATCATGACTCAAGATATAGGCCGTTTTCCAATTCGCAATTATTCACCCTTCGTGCACTTTTCATTCGTCAACTTACGGATGTGACGACAGCAAGGGTGGATCCAATCGGCGAGGGCGCAAAGTAACGAAGGGTAAGTGAACACGGAAACGCAGATGCTCCCTTGTTAACGTGGCCTCGTAGGAAGTGGACGTGAAAATGGCGGCAATGGGAAACTCAGGAATCTTGAACTTGAGTTGTAAGTAACTTTGTGTTTATTATGTGTAAAGACAGCGTCCAATCGGTGCCAGAAAAGTCAAATTCTAAGCAGTCTAAATTACAAACGTAAACAAACCGAGAAGCAGGGTGAAATTGATTCTTATCAAATCAACTACCAGATGTCCTAACACTACTCTGCGCTTCACATGTCGTTACTGTCAATAGTTCGCATTATTTCCGTTCACACTTTATGGCGCCAATAGAGCATTAGTAAGGGAGCAGGGTGCAAGGGAGACAGGGGACGAGGGAATGAGTGCATACTACGTGGATTGGAAAATGGCGAAGGCCTATAAGATTGTTCCGTTTTCTTGTCAAGGTTTTCATGAGACTTCTATTCTCTTCTGATAACTTCCTCATTACTTACTAGGTCGATGTATTTGATCCTCATCATTCTTCTGCAGCACCACGTGTAAGCATCTACCCTTTGATTTCTCCGCGACTGTCCATGCCCCACTTCCGTGGAGAAGCGTGCTCCTAATGCTAGTTCTGATGAACTGTTCCCTTGCTTCTATCTTTAAATTTCACGCTGTCAGTAGAAATTATTTTTGGCGGAATGCTCTCTTTGCCTAGGCTATTCTGCTAATAATCTCTCTCTTGATTCTGATATCGCTACTTATCCGGCTTCCCAATTACAGAATTCATCCACCTCCATCAGTTTTTGCTTTCCCATTTTGATGTTAGTCTTAACTTCTTACCTTCTGCTACATACTAACATCTTGTTGTTCTAGTGCTTAATTTCGGCTTATATATACCCATTAGCCTGCCAATCTTAACCAGAATGAATCCTCACGTTTTATAAATTCTAATATCTCTAAGGAATTATTTGGACAATTTCTACAAGCAATTATTTATTACCCTTTGGAATTAAGGAAACGACGTCGTCTCGTGGAGAGTGTGGTAGCCAACTGGATAGAGCGCTTGGTTGCTTATCGAAAAGGTTCTGGTTTATAACCTTTGACGAAGTCTTTGGACAGTCCCTAGCAAAAATTCTCGCATTGTTAAGTTGAACTGAGGACAAACTGCCCCTTCCTCATGCTTAATGGATAAAATGCACACACCTGTGTCATAGTCCGGAGAGAACTCAACCCTCACCCGTCTAAACCTGCATTCTGTTGCTAAACCGTTGAGTTACTGCGCGACCCGTTTAAAACAATATGTAGCTACACACATCAATACCCTGGCAAGTAAATAGCCAACTCGTGTTGGATTAAATCCCGAGATCTCTTAAGTTAGCAGGTGAGTAATTGAACGTGTTACGGCGTTGGAGCACGTACTAAACGTGAACTATTCAACTTTTGGAAACATTTTCCTCCAGCTCAGCTATGACTTTTTCATCCGTGAAAATTCTGAGGTATGGTCTCCATGTTTGAGAGATAGGGAAATCATTTTGATACACATATTTCTTACACCATCAATTCCATCAGTTGGATGGAACGTTAATAATATGTATCATTTGTCTTCTTTACCGACTTGCAACTTACGCTTTCATCATAAACTTATCAGGTTATAAACATTTGGCTTTTATCAAAATTTGCATTTACCTTAAATGTAAAAAATATTCCTCGTCGTTTTTCGGAGTCGTCTTATATTCAACATACTGGTACATTTTTGGCTTGGTTTAGGCAAAGCCAAGGGAATAAGGTAAGAATTAAACAAGTTATTCTCCGCAAAAAATTACTGACCGCGCAGGAATAATGCATTTACTTGAAAATGTCGAAACTGATGTCCAGCCAATGAAGCATTTGAAATAGAATGATTACGCATACACTTGTTCCAAGAGTAAATTTTTTTTTTTAAAACACGGTCGTATATTTTTTGTTGAAACGGCATTTCATCGGCAACTGGACACAGCCGAGCAATTTTTAGTCTATATTTACTCATTTACTTTGAGTAAAACGTGCTTTTATCTGCTAAATTATGGCCTTTCATCTCACTATTTTCTACTTATTCTTGGAAATTTCTCCACTTTCAAACTTTTTTACATATGAAGTCCTGTTTTCTGCCAATAACCGACGATAAATTTAATTTTTTTCACTATGCTAAAGAAATATAGCTGAATTAATGAAATGTTTGGTTTTCCGAAGTTTGCGAATTAACTACAGTGTGCAATACATTCCTATTTATTATTTAGCGGATTTTTAGAGCAAGAAAATATTTCATGCGAGAATTTCTAAAGTCTCTAGGAGTAAAAATAGGAGTTGTCCGGGGTGGAAACAGATGGAATTGAATTCGGAGCATCCGAGTCCTGGGAGGAGGAAAGGTCACGCATTTCTCGAATCACATTTCACGCATATGTTTTTTTTTTGGTCATCGAAGGGAAACGGCGTATTGGATTTTCGAGGGAGCGCTGAGTGGTGATCTCGCAGCCGAAATAGAATGCCGGCATGAAATGGTGTCTGCAATATTTCTCAAGAAATCCGATCTCGAATCAAGAGATGTTCGGTGAGAAGCTCTAATGGAGTATGAGTACCGTCGGATGTGCGGTTGAATTGCGGACGGAATTGCATCTTTACTACATGATACCCTTCGTTCATCAGATATATGCGTTCCTAAGAGAAATGTTTTGGCTGGAAACACATGCATAACTTCATTTTCACTTTTGAGTTGCTGAGAGAAAATCTGCTGAGGTCACAAGTTCCCAGGAACCTATTAGTGATGTAAAAAGTCGTTAAAAATTAATTTTTCGAAATCGAATATTAATCGAAATGCAAAGCTTGAGGTTTCAACAAAAATTGAAATTTTAACCAAAATATCCAAGAATATTTTGTGAAAAAAATACGTGCAAAGCGTATTTAATATTAAACATATTAGAGAAATATTTTTTAAAAATCTACTGATAATCCATGATTGAATAATTAGACGTAAACATTTCAAAAGGCACGCTCATTTAAGTTATTGGATCGCCGATTATAACCATCCAGCTTCCCTAATTTTTTTAAAGAAATATCCGCTGATTGAGATGTTTTCTTGATGATCGATGGTATGCCTTCATTCACCGAATATATGCTCATTCACTCAAGGTGGTTGATTTTATCATAGGCCGATAGTGGTGCCGTTGAGATCAAACGAAATGGCCAAGATCGGAGTTGAAAAATGGAGTTTGAATCAAAACTCGAAGATTAAAGCTTGAACTCGTTTTTACTTGATCTATGGTTCTTAAAACTCAGTTTCCAATTTTTTTTTTCGATTTTTTCCATCACTAAAACCTAGATATACGACCATAATGGGCTGACATTCACTTCATTTTACTGATATACTTTCCCTTCGGTGCATTGAAATGAGTGGAGGGAATTTTTTCCTCCGGGTATTCTTAACAGAAAGGGGCCACACTGATACTTTTAAATTTCAAGCAGGAAATTCGTTGCCATGTTATTTTTAGTTGTCATACCTAGCATAAGATCAATAATATTTCTCGAAATGTGTGCTTATAATCATATTTATCGGCATTCGGTGTGTTTAAAAATGGAAGACATTCATTTCGATAATTTAAAAAAATTCTCTTGTGGTAGTATTCGACCCGTATTTGTCCGTTTTCTCGGTCAGTCACCTACATTCTCACGCATATAGTCAGTCTTAACAGTTTCCTAAAGAATCCTATGAGGTGCAGTGGCGTAACTAGGAATATGCTTTGGGGGGAATGAGAGGGTATGCGGAAGGGCGACCTCCCACCCCCCACCCCCGCTTTGGAAAATTTTGGAAAAATTACATGCCTGCAAATACATTTTACGCAATTTTAGCACTTAAAATTTGGGTTTAATTAAAAGGTTACGTTAAAATTTACTATATGTCCTCTATATCAAAACTAGAAAATAGTTTTGAATATTATATTTATTTCTCTGAGGCTTTGGGGGGGGGGATATATCCCCCTCATCCCCCCATAGTTACGCCACTGATGAGGTATATGAACTCATTAACACTTATTCACTCTCTTATGAGCGATCCCTTTTCTCAATGACAGGTTCACTCTGAATGAATAAACGGAATTGAACTCAAATGACATAACTCTTTTTTTATATGTATGAGAAAATGGCTGAATGAGGAACATTTTTTTGTGGTTGTGCTTTATGGTGCGGAAACATGGATACTTAGGAAAGAGCACGAGATAAGACTGGAGGGGTTCGAGATGTGTGTGTGGAGAAGAGTGGAGAAGGTGACGTGGACAGAGAGAAGGTGGAATGACGAAAAGTTGGACATGATGGGTAAAAAGTGTACAGAGGGTATGGATGGAGCGAATATTGAGCGGGGATCGGATGTTAAAAGCTGTGTTAAAGGGTAGAATGGTAGGTAAACGAGGGAGAGGACGGAGGAGAATAGGATATTTAGATAGAGTGAAAGAAAGACGGCCTTATTTTGAATTGAAGAGGGAAGTCCATTAGGAAAAGGGAGGCTGCCAGATCTCTTCTTGTGTAGTCTATGGAAACCTACCTTAATCGGTACAACATTTTAGTAAACCTTATATTTCCCTTCCATCAACCGAAATTTTTGAATGAATTATTCAAGTTGGTATTAGCTAAGGTCGCAGACAAGAATTGTATTTAAAATAAATGGGAATTCTATTAATGTTAAGAATTGAGTTTGCCTTAAATATATCATCTGGATAAGTCGATATTCGAATCCAGACCTCACAATTGTATATCATGGATGATACCAGTTACTCCACTAAGGCTTCTTCTTTCATGGAAAATTTCAGACTGGGTTTACCGAAAATGACATCTTGGGCCCACTATGTAACGCATTAGACGTAGGTCATCCTTAGAAAGCCACTTCAGCGATGGATCCTTTCCGAAGCATTGCAAAAGTTCTTCCGTGGAATTTCTTGCAAAGCCACTCGTCATATGCAATGGTTTATAATAACGTGTAATAAAAATAAGCCAACTACTGATAAAAAATGGAAAGAATCAAAGCTAAATATAACATCGCAACAAATTTCCTGCTTGAAATAACAGTAAATTTCGATAAAAACCAGTTTTCTTGATGTAAAGGCAACATTAGCAGGCCCAAAAGACTCTTTCTTAGACGATTCTCGGATCAATATCCCTTGATTCAACGGAATTAAAAAAAATAAATCATTGGGTAGATTAAAAAATCCTGTGTTATGGACCTGGCGAACAAATTATACCTTGCTTAAGTTAATGAAAGTTTTCTGCTGCATTCATTCTTCATTGGCGAATAAAATGTCGGGAGCAATTGACCCCAAAAAATAAAATTATGACACAGTTCAAATAACCTTAAGTTGTACGTTCGTTGATCATCAGAAAAAAAATTGTATTTACGAAATTTTTTATTTTCTATATGCGGCGAAGTTTCAGCAAGATTTTAGATTTTTTGTGTAATTTTTGGCTGATTTTTTTGGATCCCGATACACCAACTTATCACATGAGGCCCTCAATATTTCAAGTTCAATCACTTCAGGGCAGCAGGTGTATTAATCCCTTCTGTTAGAGCTTCATAACTGCTATATCGTATTTGTCTGAGATTATTATTTTCTCGAATAAATCTTGTACCTCCTTGTGGGATCAAAACATTATCCACATTTAGATCTTTAGTACACGCGCCCTATCCCAAAATAGGATTTGCTCTTTGGATGCGATTGCTTCCAATTTCCGCTATCATACGTACCTTACTTGTCTGATTCGCGGTGAACCGGCAGAGTTTGAGACAAACTTCCACTGGGGGAATACCACGAAAACAATGATGACTGATGGGGGATGGAAGCTGCAAAGGGTTTAGTTGCGAAGTTGATGAAGAGAAGGACGCGAGACGGCAGTTAATCACTGTCTAATCCTATCGAAAGCCTTAGGACACTGTAAGAAAACGAGTTCTTAGAAATAATAGAGATAATAATTGTTTCCGTAGGTTGATTTCCTCTGGAATATATTAAGTATAAATTTAAACTAGTGGACTCCGTAACATGACAATATAGGGAAATGTAAATAATAAATGAGAAAAAATGCCTTGTTGAATGACTACAGGAACAAAAGACTAGGTACAGTACAAAAAGTCAAAACCAAACAAAGCTTCTCAATTCATAATTTTAAGTAGATATGTAGTCTAGCCCATACAACGGTCATGATGCTGCATTGAAGAATGAAAAAAACATCAATTGGCGTATCCAAGTACATGAAAAGAAATAATACAATTTATATTCTGAATTATAGGAAGCTCGTAATTATTGAGAGAATATTTATGGATAGGGAACATGGCGAAATTTATAACATAAACGCAATACGCAGAAAATACACAAATCTCAAAACTTGAAAATAATGCTAAGAATAATTAAAGCAAATTTTCAACTTGGTAGAAACAACAAAAGTAACTGCTTAGTTAGAATGTAAGCAACATCAACCCTCCGTGTCTCGTGGCATGTACCAGACTCAAATACATTTTGTTTCTTTGCCCATATCGTGTTTTCATACTTAGGAAACTTATTTTATTACATAATGACTGTGAAATAGTCACCAATATTATTATGTTTTGCCACATTTATGGAATAAATTTTGAGATTTTGTCGTTTTTGGAGTCTGGTAGACGCCACGTGACAACTTGAGTTAAATTACATGCTAATAGCGTCGAAATATTCATCGCAAAGTTACATTTATAATTTAAACTAACAACTGTTGAAAGCATTCAGTTTTGGATATGCTTGCTATTGCTATTTAGTTCACTGCCATGTTCTAAACCGTAAATGCTTCCAATTACTCCTATAGTATGTATTACATTGGACCTTTTTGTCATTAAAGAGCATGGTTTGGAAAAAACCCTAACTTCCACGGTGGGTGGAGGAAAGATGTGGAAAAAGAATGCTTGCATTGTTATGGATTGATAGAGAATAAAATGGTAGTTGATTACTTTTAAACCCAGCTGAAGGCCCGGAAAAAATTGCAAAATATATAATCTCAAGAGAAGCACGTAGTCTGGGTGAATATCGGGAGATGCGGGTTCGAACACTGGTCAAGGCGATTAATTTTTTGTGTGTGGAATATTCGCACAATATATGCATTGCGGGTGAACCCGTAAAGTTATCACCGTGATCAGTCCCGGAATACATAAATTTGGCTCGGGGTCTTCAGCCTCAATCCAAACTTTATTCCCATGTAGCGACTGCCCACAAAAAATTCCCTAAACACCCATAAGAGACAAATGTGCCAGGGGCACTTCTGACATCTGTTGATATTTTTTTTTTTTTATTTAATTAATTTATTTTTTTGTTTATAAACACATTACAATACATCAAAAATACATATCTCAAATATTAAAATATATATAATACATTAAAAACATTCCCTTTACAAATTCTTAACACACTTTTCACTATATAACCAACACATATTCTGACTTATTGGGCAAGAAAAGATAAAAGAGAAAAACCCTGATATTACAATATTTTAGAATAAAAAAATATTTTTACAATTAGGAGACCTTCTGAGCCAAAACAGGCTCATCAGCAGGTTCTCCATAATTCATTTACAAGAAGTTAAAAACATCTAAAAACAATGAAAGAAACGATAAAAAACTTATGTCTTAAAATTAAAAATTAAAGTCCTCAAGTAGATAATTTAAAAGTTTACTTTTGACATCCGAATATGTGGTTAAACCATGCATTTCTTTAGGTAATTTGTTAAACAATTTAGGAACACTAACCACCATTTTGTTTTCACCGTATTGATTGAAGCATTTGGGGATTTTATATTGGTATAGATTCCTCTTTTCCATTTTATGAAAATTGTCTTTCAGTGTTTTGTATTTATTGGAAAAATAATTATCTATTACTAAAATATAGGTTAGAAGTTTTTCGAGTGGTAGTATTCTTAGTGTTTTATAGAAATTATTTGTATCGTGAGAGTCTGAGTTAGCTGACAAATTATTATCATTTTTTTTGTGGTATGCAATCGCTTTGATGATCCGCTTTTGTGTACTGAATAGTTTTAATTTATGTACCCTACAGGTATAATAATTAATCTATTAATTAATCACTTCTGCTTCTATTAATCTGTGACATTCTCTTAGCCATGTTGAGGGTTGTGATAAGTGTCTCGATTCAAAATATTTCTCCATATAGTATAATACTATCAGGCCACCCGGTATTGTTCTGGAGTGATATTACTCAGAGAAGTGGGAAGATTGGAATTCATTGGTGCATTATGACTAGCTAGCCGATGTGAGAAGGGACGATAAGCCAGCCGTTAAATGAGCAATCAACAACCACGAAAGCTGCAGAAGACGACGCAAAGATTTTTTCAAATTCTAATATTACCATTTACAAGCATACCTCCTGACATAACATACGACACTAATAACTTGCTTCAACAACGTAATTTTTTTTTTAGAAAATCTGCTATCCCGGAGGCTTTCATCTCCACGGCGAGAATAACGTATAAGGAGGTATTCCTGTAAGTAGCCCAACTTGACTTGAGCTGTTACTGTTGATAGACGACTACTAACTCTCCTTCACAATTCTTTTTTTATATTGGCTGGCGTGGTGCTCAGATATAAGATGATAAGCGGTGGGGGTGCATTACGAATAGCCAGCCGTTCAGGGGAGGGACGGTAAGCTAGTCGTTCAACGGGCAGTCAACAACCCCGAAAGCTCTAGATGGCAAGGACAAACGTAAATAAATTCTAATGGTACCATTCATATAGATACCTTTAGGAGTATACCTCCTCATATAGCATACGAAACTAATATCTAGCTTCGAGAATGTGCATTTAAAAAAAATCTGATGTGCCAAAGTAACAAAAACCGCGAGATTTCTGGATTTTATTTCCACGGCGAGAATTACGTATAAGGTGGTAATCCTGAAAGTTGCCCAACTTGACTTGAGATTTTGTTATTGGTGGACGACTACTCACGCTCATTCAAATTATTCCGTTTGCCGTTGGCTTGCGTGGTGCTCAGCGAAAAGGGGATCAGCGGAGGGGGTGCATTATGGCTAGTGATCCGATGAGGGAATAGACGATAAGCCAGCCTGACACTGAACAGTCAACAACCACGAAAGCTGCATTAAGCGACACAGAAATGTAAACAAATTCTAATGAAACAATTTACGAGCATACCTCCTGACATAACATACGAATATATTGGTCTTCTTAAAAAAAAAAACCATTAATTTAGAGAAAAGTTGACGTCCCAGAGGCATGAGGCTTGCATTTCCACGGAGGAGATAACGAATAAGGAGGTAATCCTATAAGTTACCCAAGCTAGCTTGATCTGATACTGCTGGTGGAAGACTACTCATCTCCTTCACAATGCTTTGTTTACCATTGAATGGCGTGGCACTCGGCGAAAAGAGGATTTGCGGAGGATTTCATCACAAATATCCAGTCGCTTAATGGGTAGTCGATAACCACGAAAGCTACAGAAGACGACGCACAAACGTAAACAAATTCTAATGATACCATACTCTGACTGCAGTATTTTCTATGAACACGATGATAGTAATGTGCCACTTTCAATAAAGTTGAAATGAATCAAGATTCGAAATAAAAATTACCGTCTGATTCTATAATTTTAATTTATATATCAGAGATACTTTTCTGAGGCAGAAAAATTTGCAGTTGCTGACAGTCGGATCTGTTTGTCGTCACTTTTGTATCGTAAGAAACAGTTAAAAAGATATCAAATCATGACGTTGTTTAAACCCCTATCCAGAGTCTTAAACTATAATTAACACGCTGAATGAGTTATAATTAATGTCAGGGTTATGTCTTTTTTGGTCACATACTTTTTTCAACTATCGTCATTCTCTAAGACACTTTATCAGCATTAATAAACTTAGCGGGGAAAAGGTTTCCAAGTAACCCGATAAGCATATCTATCTGAAATAGATTTCCATTAAGTGGCCTTTAATTAATGTATCCTAGGCTATTATCAAACTAGAGTCACATGCTCAACAATTGCCACATGTTCAGTGACTCATGATTCCTCCTAGAGCTACTGTGCATTGGAATTTTCAATACCGTTTATACCAGGCGCATTTGTTGTGATGTGGGGGTAGTTTTGTGTCTGTGTGAGTAGAAACTTAAAACAAATAATTGTGTGGAAGATTATGGTAAATAAAAACATTGATCATTTTGAAGGCAGATTTTCTTTTTTCAAAACTTTTCTTTTTTCTTCCTTTTTTAAGGATGTTTTTGTTGTTTTAATTTTTTACTCAGTTTTAATATCAAGTAGCAGTTTACTTTATTTTATACTTTATTGTTTGGAATTTGTTTTAACAGAGCAAGTTATATTGTAACATTGAAACAAATAATATATTAATAATTTACTTACTATTTCTAAAGGGAGGAAAGTAATAGAAAATACTCATAGAGGAGTACTTTTTTGAGGCAGTTTTTATGTAGTTGGAATTGCTGGGTCATAATTCCAGATGTTTGATAGGAGCGTGTTCTTGGTTGCCCCGAGCCGTGACTTGGAGTTATTGGCTAGCTTCGAGATGTACACATTTACTGAGGGCAGTTTTGGGCAGAAAGGATGTCAGAAATTCGGACAAGGCGGCATAGGTATAGGAATAGGCGAAGGGATTTATTTAGGAAAATATCCAGTTTTTCCCTAATTGACGTGGAGCTTACAAATATTTCGCAGCCGTACAGGAGAGTAGGACGGATTATAGATGAGTACAATTTAATTCTGCAGCTGTGGGATAGTGGATGCATGCGGGAGGAACTGAAAGCGACGGTCTTCTCATTTATGAGCCTTCAATTATTCGCATAAAATTTGTTCGAACGCCCACAAAGTTAGACGGCGAAGACGGCTTTGGGGATTCTAGTCATAGCGAGCGCGCAAAGAGATATAAGCACGTAAAGCTATGAGCTTAGATTAAATAATTTTTAAACGACCAATTGTTAATTATCATAATTTAAGAGTTATGTATCACTTTTAACTCAAAACCCTTTACAAAAAAATCAAATATTCTAAGACAATGTCGTGAACTTACAATGAATCGTGTGATGGTAGGGAATGTAGTTGATATATTTGAGGATAGTCAGAGCTCGATATAGCTCTCTACAAACCGTAAAATGGAGAGCAAAAGTATCCTAATAAAATATTTTACTTGATCTATAATTTTTTCATTTAAAAATTTTAGCAAGCTTATGTATTTCTGTGCAAAGAAATAGTCTCTTTTTCCATCTAAATGGCACGCATTAGCAATGCAAAATCGTGGGTGATATTAATAAAAAGAGGATTTTCACGCTAAAAAGGTCAAGTTAGGGAACAATTGAGCGGCATTTCCATACTTTATTTCCTTTTTCCAGGTGTTATTTTATTTTCTTCCTTACCAAATAATCTCTTTGATGATAAAAAACGGTATCTGCAAACAATTTTACCGGAATAATTATATTTCGAGGGTAATTTAACCCTTCACTTTAATGGCCCTGAAACAAATTCGACAGCAATAATTCGGAATTTTTTGTATTTTTAATATTAAACTGTCATGTACATACAACACATTTTTCAATTACATCTCTCTAATGTTTCCAATTAACCGCTTTCATATATACTGCACTGGACTGCTTCACCACATAGTTTTAGGATTGAAGCCAATATAAGATCGTAAGCTTCCTCCGCTAACAAGGAATTGTTTTCGGGTTCTCCACCGGTTGAGATTTTCCATGGCCAGCGTATCGGTGTTCGACTTCGGCATGGAAACATCGGCCAAATATCGTTGAGAATCTCAACTGAAGGTGAAACCGAAAAGAATCCATTCAACTGAAGCCGATCATCTACGAAACCTATGATGGTTAACGGCGATAACTATGACGGCTAATAGAGGCATGATAGGGTTTACTTGCGGTGTTATTGAGTGGCAGGGAGAGAAAAGGTGGATGATTTCAGTCTTATGTATCATAAAAGAATAAGACAAACCTTGCCCTATTCTTAATTTTTTTACGACTAATTACCGTTAAAAAGTATATCACGCTGTTACGGTGAATTCGAAATTATTTGAAATTTTAACAAAATAAAAAAAGAATGAGCGAGCTGAAAAAAATAAGGATGTAGTTTCTCGTGACGGAGACTTGCTCTTATTATCTTTGCCATCATAGCAGCACATTTACCCAACTAGACCACCACAACTACAGACCTAGCGGTATTGATAATACGTAAAATACAAGCATACAGTGAAACCGGAGAAAGTATGTAATAAATGCACTCGCATTAATCATAAAATCCAACATCGAAACCAAATGATAAATTTGCAAGTAATTTCTCCCTCTGAGTGTATATATCTTCACGCGCAAACGAAATATTTGCGGTGCGTAGCCAATGACAGCAAAAGTAGTAAGGGAAAGTAAACTTCGTCGAGGAGCAGAAGTGGCACCACAATCATGGTCCTATAACTTTTGAAAGTGGCTCTTAGTCGGCTCTTGGTGACGCGGAGGCTTAGGATGCAGATTGTTTCATGCACCAACCTTCAAAGTTTTCACCGACCCGGCCCCATCAGTGAAGTGGGTCTCGTGAGTTCTACATATTATTGAAAACGATAGAACATTCGGCTAATACGACAAAAGACTTGATGGAGCAGGATACCTGGCTGAAATATTTTACATGTTATTCGTGCATTGATATTTCGTAAAAAACGAATAACGATGTCCACAGAAAAAAACAAAAAATTAATTTTCGCCATTAAAATTTTATTACGACATCAGTGGTTACTTTGCGTTAAAGTGGATAAGATAAATATGTTGCTGCTATACCATGTATTTGAAAAAAAAACATTACGGAGAGGTTAGAACCACCGTATTCTCAATAGCACTGGGGCTATCCTCTGCCTTATCTCTTGGCCAACTCACTCTTACGTTGTGTTAGTGTTTTATTGCAATATTTGATAAGTCATGCAAGGGAGTTAACCAGTCTTCTAGTGTCACTAAATCAAACTGTGATACAGCAGGCATTGGAATTATTTGCAATGATATTGCGGCGGATATTTTACATACATGTTATGTTCGCTATCTCTCATACAAAAACTTCAGTGTTAATTATAAGAAAATATACTTCAACGGATCGACCAATTTACGAGAGAAAGTTAATTGAAGTTTTAAAGTTGGATTAATTATCTAGCATGAGCTGCACAATTTATGTGGATTTAACATTTTACATACATCTCCTACATATCCCTTTAATGATGTTGTAAGAAATATTGCGGGAGGTGGTAATCTTGTTCAAATTCCCTCCTACTGATGCGATAGAAAATACCGAAACTCAATCTCCAAATTACGGCAAAAGTGGCGCCGCTTCATTCGTTGCAATACTTTTTAAAAGTGGCTGTACATAGTAGAGATCCTATTCCATGGTATGCGTCACGGATTACACAATCCTTGAAAACATTATCCATTGATATGAGTACTGCTTGACGTATTCCACTACAAATATCACACGGGATTTGTGAAATAGTTTTGTAATGAAAAAAACTGTTTTTGTAGGGACATTACGCTTGCTTGCAATCACCACTTGTAAGGCAATTTTTTCGCCAAAAAAACTTGCTACGGCAGAGGAGCACTTAAAAAATAAAGATTGTATTTTTATAAAGTATTTATTTTTTATGTGGCATTTATAATTAAGATTAATCCGTCATAATGGTATTTGTAATCGTAAGGTTATTATTTTGGATATTTCGGTAGATTCTTTTGATGTGTTTGGCATTGAAAATCTACCCATATTATGATGTTAAATTTTGATTGCCTTAACATTTCCCAACCCAAACTGCTTCAGATTACTACTCTCTTATGTATCCCACTGAACTGATTCGCGAAGAGGAAGTGAAATGATCAAAAAAACGTAGATGGCTAATGGAGGATGAATGCGAAAAAAGATTCGTGGTGTTTTGAAAGAGAGGTGTCATTGAATGGGAGTGAAGGGAACGACATTTGATCACCATTATGCCTCTTTAGGTAAACAGAAAAGTTTTATAAAATCTGGTGCACAGTTGAGGGCACATAATTTTCCGATAATTTGTACGTTGGAGATATAAGTATAAAAATCTTCTAGTTCTTTTAATGTGATTTACGAACGACCAGTGACTTTTATACACATTAAATGATTCTTGTTTAAGAATTAAAAGTTGTGGGTTTCTTTTATTGAAAAAAAACTCAACAACATCAACGAAATATCTAAAAAAAATATAAAGCGGCTTATCCAATGCTTCTTTCTTAAGCTGACACATAATTTTCCATGGCGAATATTCGCTTTGATCGTTCAAAAAGGTCATTGAAAAAAATACAGCAAAACAAATACCTTTTAAAGGTATTTTTTAAGCATTTAAAAACGTTATGAGCTGTAATACGATTTCACTGTTACACTCATTTTCACATTATTATGACATTTCGATCGCAGTAACTCTACTCGTACGTAATTGATCCTAATTGCTATCATATACATCGCACTGGACTGATTCACCGTTAAATATCAAGAGTTGAGCTGAAAGTCTACGGGGGACTAAGAGAACGAAGATGAAAAAATGGGGGATGGCTGCGGAAAAGGATTTGCTTGTGCGTCATTAAATGGAAGAAAATGATACTTGATTAATATTTGACCTAGATGGGCACACAAAAAATTTTACAAAGTACACACTTGAGACTGAAAATTTTCCGATGAGATTAATAAGTAATTCTAGCTTGTAATATGATTTACAAAGGGCTAATGATTTTCAAGCTAATTATTTGATATCTACTTGTATGAGAATGAAAAATTAGAGGTTTCTTCTACCGTAAAAAGTACCTCTCAACACCATTTTAGAAAATTTTGAAAAACTTACTTATTCACTGTTTCTTTATGATCTGACATTTTACAGTTTACCATGCAAATATTCTCTTTGATTGGTTATAGCAAACATTTACAGTTGAAAAATACAATCATAAAACGTTTTTTACGAATTTGTTGATACTATGAACTGAGATTCGATTTTATTGTTAATGTTCAGTTATTATTATAGAATTTCGACTGTTCGACTCGTTTCTCATTGATCCCAATATGCATTGCACTGGATTGATTCGCCGTAAAATGGCAGGACTTGAGTTCAACTTCCTCGGGTGGTGGGGGGGGGGGGAGGAGTGACCAACCACGGAAACGAAGATGGCTAATAGAGGATATGAGAAGAAAAGGGTTTGATTGCGGTTTTATTGAATGGGAGTGAAAGAAACAGCAGTTGATTACTTTTACACCTAGATGGGTAAACACAAGAACTTTACAAGTATTACGCTGGAGGGAACAAAATTTTACGATAAACTTATTCGGAAGAAATAGATAATTTAAGCCTTTAATTTGTTTTACTGCTTTACCTAGATGGGTACATATATGAATTTCACAACGTACATACTGGTATGGGATGGTATTTGGAGGAGGCGACCGACAGCTGAGGTCATTTGCGCCATGAGGGAAGGGGTAGGTAAGAAAGGGTGGAGAAGGCTGGCGTCGGCATTAGCCTGCTCTTAACGAAAGGCGCCAAGGGGACAACGGCTTAACGTCCCATCCGACGGACGGAGTGTTGCGCTTGAAATGTCCTCCACACAACACTCAAGCAGAGATCGGGCAGTCTCTGAAAAAGTTCTCTGCCGCTGCCGGGATTTGAACCCGGGCCCACCGGGTGGGAAGCCAAAACTCTAGCAACCACACCAACCCGATCCTCACGTACATACTTGAGGGAACTAAATTCTATGAAAAGGTGTTCATTAAAGCTATAATATTTTAAGCATCTAGTTAGTTTTCAGTATGATTTACAAAGGACCAATAATTTTCTATAAAATTAAATGATACTTGTTTAAGAATGCAGGGCAATTTATTCATTTTTTCCATCCTAATCTGGTGCATTATAGTTTTACATGCCGCATAATCTCTTTGATCGTTCACAATGGTTATTGCAAATATTTACAGCTGACAAAATATCATCAAAATATGTTTTTGTTTTATCTAGATGGGCACACAAAATAATTTTACAAGGCACACACTTGAGGGAACGAATTTTTTCAATAATTTCTACACTGAAACAATGAATAATCTAAACTTCTATTTAGTTTTAATCTTATTTACAAAGGGCCAAATATTTTCATGAAAATAAAATGAGTTTTACCTTTATTTAGTAAATTAAATGAATTTAAGATTTTAAAAAAGTTGTCTGTTTCTTTTATCACCTAAAGAACTTTTAACGCCGTTAAGGAAATGTTTTATAAAAATATATGGCAGCGTACCTATAAATTGTTTAAATCTTAAGGTGACTAATAATTATTTTCCATGCCGATTAATATCTTTGATTGTACATAATGGCCATTGAAAAAATTTACACTCGAAAAAATATCTTGATAAGGTTTTTTAATCATTTTATAATGTTTTGAGTTGTAATTCGATTTTATTGTCATTAGTTTAATATTACTATTATGAAATTTCGATTCCAGTAGCTCTTCTCGTCTGTAATTGATCGCTAACATTGCTATCATGTGTGTCGCACTGGACTGATTAGCCGTAAAATGGCAGTACTTGAGCCGACCGTCCGCGGGTGACCAAGAAAACGAATATGACCAAAAGGGGATGGCTGCGAAAAAGGATTTACGGGTGGTAATATTGATTGGATGAGAAGGAAATGACAGTTAATTACATTTTCCCCAACTGGACATAAAAGAATTTTACATATTACACGCTTGAGGGAACAAAATTTTCCAATAAGTTTCACACTGAAGCGATAAAGAATTTAAGGTCCTTGCTAGTTTTTAAATAATTCAAAAATGACGAATAATGATCATGGAAATTAAATGATACTTTTTTTTAACTTAAAAGCTGTAGGTTTATTTTATTGCAAAAAAACTACATACAGGAAAGACTAAAAAATATAGGGTGAATTATCCAATGCATCTTTCTTTAGCTGACAAATAATTTTTCTTGCCGAATAATTTCTTCGATCATTCACATGGGATTCAAGTAGGATTTATGGGGGGGGGACCGGGGGCACGTGCCCCCCAAACGCTTCAAAACAGACAACATTTTTGATAAAAATATTTTTAAAAACATATATCTTAATACAAAAGGTAAAACACATTTTCATAGAACATTTATGATAAAATTAAGATTATTTTTCGTTGAGTAATTGTTGGAATGTAGTTTTTAATACCAAATATGAGAAGACCGCTTGCCTGTCAAGCCCGGGTGTCCCCTCAGAAAAAAGCCTTGATCATTTATAATGACTATTGCAATTATTTACGGCTGAACAAATATTATCCGAAGACCTATTTTGAGTATTTAATAATGCTGTGAGCAGTAAATAAAACATATTGCTACCATTTCAATATCATTATAATGGAATTTTGGCTGCAATGACTCTTCCAGTTCCTAATTGATCCCAATATTTGCTATCATATACATCGCACTGGACTGATTCGCCGTAAAATGGCAGGACTTGAGGTGAACTTCCTCGGGGTGGTAGGGGGGTAACCAACCACGAAATAGAAGATGGCTAATGGGGGTAGGATGGGGAAAAGGGTTTGCTTGCGGTGTTATTGAAGGTGGAGCTTGGGCATGGGGAGGGGGATGATGTTGGGGGAAGAGGAAGAGAAGAGAGGTGGATAAAGGGGTGTGAGGGGGAATGTGGGTGGGTGGGGAAGGAGGGGAATAGGAGGTCACAAGAGGGCACGAGAGGGGAAGGGCGAGAAGGAGAGAGACGCGTGGGTGTATTCTGCTGCAGAGTGTCCTCCCTCCAGAGCGTGCGTTAAGAGCGGTGGGAGGGACGAGCCAGGCCATGGGGTCGAACGGAGGGATCGAACCGTGCGATACATCGATTGATCGAACAGAACAAACTCTTGGGCACAAATAGTGAAACCATGGTAAAGAATATTGCTATTATATTTTTTTTACTCAAAAGCTTCGAATTTATATTCCTAATTGGCCCGTTAACCCTTTCTAAACCCAGAGCTGATTATGAGAGAAATCAAATTTGAAGATTTCTCATTTTCAAAACTTGAAAATTTAACACCCACTTATAATTATTGTGGCAGCTAAATATTTCGTCATTAAAATTTACTCTACAAAATAATGGGTAGTTTAGATACTTCCTAAATAAAGCTGAAAGCTTAAACATTTTTGATGTTGCTTAGAAGCAACATTGGGTTATAAAGGGTTAATCATTATTTTTAATTTTTGCACCAGATAAGAAAGTGTTGTTTAAAAACTAATAATGTAGGAGTTAACTATTTAATGGAATTCATTTAAAGCGTGCGTTAAGAGCAGCGGGAGGGACGAGCCAGGGCATGGGGTCGAACGGAGGGATCGAACCGTGCGATATATCGATTGATCGAACAGGACAAACCCTTGGGCACAAATAGTGACACCATGGTAAAGAAATTTGCTAATAGTTTTTTTTTACTCAAACGTTTCGAACTTTTCCATTTTATTTGGTCCATTAATCGTTATTTTTAATTTTTGCACCAGGCAAGAAACTGCTAATATAGAAGTTAACTAGTTAGTTTAATTAATTGCGTAGCAAGGTTTAATGCCAGCCAGGCTTAAAGCGTACGTTAAGAGCAGTGAGAGGGAATAGACAGGCCATGGGGTCGAACGGAGGGATCGAACCGTGCGATACATTCAATTGATCGAACTGGACAAACTCTTGGGCACAAAAAGTCACCCCATAGTGAAGAATATTTTTTAGTTAATATTGTTTTTTCTCAAAAAGTGTTGACTTTTTTGCATAGCAATTAGACCCATTAATTGGTATTTTTAATTTTTTGCAACAGACAAAAAAGTGTTGATTAAAAACTACTAATATAGCAGTTTACTATTTTGTGGAATTCATTACGCAGCTAGGTTTACTGCCAGGAAAGCCTTAAAGCGTGCCTTGAGATCAGTGGGAGGGACAAGCCAGGCCATGGGGTCGAACGGAAGGATCGAACCGTGCGATACATCGATTGATCGAACTGGACAAACTCTTGGGCACAAACAATCACCTCATAGTAAAAAATATTGCTAATAGTTTTTTTTACTCAAAAGTTTTGAATTTTTCAATGTCTAATAGGCCCATTAATCGTTATTTTTTACAAACTACTAATTTAGAAGTTAACTATTTAGTGGAGTTCATTACACAGCAAGGTTTAATGCGAACATGGCCTTAAAGCGTGCGTTAAGAGTAGTGGGAGGGACAAGCCAGGCCATGGGGTCGAACGGAAGGATCGAACCGTGCGATATATCGATTGATCGACCTGGACAAACTCTTGGGCACAAAAAGTCGCCCCATAATAAAGAAGATGGTGAATAGTTTTTTTTTCTCAAAAGTTTCGAATTTTTCCATTTATATTAGACCCATTAATCGTTATTTTTTTTACAAACTACTAATTTAGAAGTTAACTCTTTAGAGGAATTCATAACACCGCAAGGTTTAATGCCAGCCATGCCTTAAAGCGTGAGTTAAGAGCAGTGGGAGGTACAATCCAGGCCATGGGGTCGAACGAAGTGATTGAACCGTATGATATATCAATGGACCGAAATTGATTAACTCTTGGACTAAAAAAATTCACCCTTTAGAAAAAAATATTGCACATAACTTTTATATTTTCACGGATATTAAGAAGTCTTTCATTGCTATTAAGCTCGTTAATCGCTATTTTATTTTTTTCTGCAGACATAATTTGCTTGTTGTTTGAAAAAAAAATGTTGTTATTATTATTGCCTCATATCGATGGATCAAATGAGCTACTCCATCGGACACAAAAATTCACCCTTCAAAAAAAAACATTGTTCATAGTATTTACATTTGCTCATAAGCTTAGGATTTTTCCGTAGCTTTTAAGCCCATAAAATGCTATTTTTTCGTGCGTCGGGCAAGAAAGTGTTTGTTGCTTAAAAACTAATAGTGTTGAAGTGTATTGTGAGGTCCTTTACATAGCAAGTAAGTGGTAAGGCCACCAAGGGCTTAAGACGTATCGATAGATCGACCGTGAGATCTCCCTCGGCACCAAATATTAACCCATAAGAGCCTGTCAGTAGCCATTTTTGTGAATACAAAATTTCGTAATCTTGACTTTGAATTTTAACTCATTACGCATAAAAAGTTTGTCAAGTGTACGTTTGAAACAAAATTTAGTTTCGTAGCATATTTTTATTTTATACCCAATAATGCAGCAGTCAATTGTTTCAAAGGTGTGTGTGCGAAACTCAGTACGTCACTCGCGTGCTCATAATCTAAAAAATAGCTTATCTTCTTCAATCGCTTTGAAATTACAATTAAAATTTCCACAAGTAAATTATCTACAAGCGATATCATCGTATATAATAACCTTTATCACTATCATTATTAGTCAACGATCCTAAGATTGCATTTTATAACCTTTCCTATGCAACCCATTCGGGGCCGTCCCTTGCCCTCCTATCCTTCCACCTGTCCTTCTGCGATGGTCTTTTTCAGACCACCGTGCCTCTGTTGTGGCCAACTAAGTTGTTCCGTCTTCTGCTAAGGGTTTTTAGGATGCATCTCTTTTCTCTAACTCTTCTTTGCACTTCATCGTCACTCACACGGTCAATCCATTTTATCTTCATAATTTTTCGGTAGCACCACATTTCGGAATCTTCCACTCTTGACTTTTTGGCTGCTGTCAACAACCAAGCCTCGCTTCCATAGAGATAAATTATCATCATCACTTTCACATCAGTAATCTTGAAGTCTCCCTAGAAAGATATTTCACCATCCCCTAATTGTGTCACTTATTTTTCCCTTCCTACTTGACCGACCAGAACTTTCTTCTTTCTCAACGAAATGTTACTTTGCATGTATTGCACTCCTATTGAAATATTTCTAGAGCATTAATGGTAAACCTGTTTGAATAAAGTACCTGGGAGTTATGATTACTTCGAACCTCTCGTGGGGAACATATATGAGAAACATTTGTGGCATATTCCCGAAGAAGTTAGGATTCGTCAAGCGTATTGTGAGAAGATTTTTTGATGGGAAAGGTGAAGGTGTAAAAGAAAAGTGCTATTTCGCACTCACCCGATCGCACTTTGAAAATGCAGTGAGCGAATAGAATCCGGTGCAGAAAGACTTAATCCGTGAACTGATTAAAATAAAAAGGTAAGCTGCGCGGCTCGTCAAAAACTGCCACGGGCGTACAGACAACTTTACCAGATTTTACGCGAATTAGGCCGGGAGCCACTGGAGACTCGGAGGCTGCGCGCTAGACTTAGATTGTTTGAACAAATGAGAATGCATATCATTAATAGCGACGCAGGTAACATAATATTAGAGCCCCGCTATATTTCCAGGTCTGACAGAAGAGATAAATTAAGAGAGATATTTTGCGAAAGGATAGATATGCAAATTCCTTTTTCCTCTGAAGCATAAAGGACTTTAATAAATGCCAGTCGTAATTTCGTTGGAGCATTTCTTTTTAATGTGCAAATGGCTGGTGTCCTAACACCCCCTGCCTTACGCCTGTTTAGGCGGCGTGCAGGGTAGTATGCAGATGTAAATGTATTTTCTGTGGTTTGCGTGTTAACTTTTTGAAACTTATATAAATGAAGGAGTATAAAGTGAAATATTACGGTCTAAATTATGATGTCATTTCCTGGATAAGAGAACTATTGAACGATCGCGTGCAAAGAGTAGTATTAGACTCCAAAGAGGTTAGAGTGACTTCGTTCGTGAGTGCGTCCGTCAGGGTAGTGCCATAGGCCCACTCCTCTTCCTTCTCTGTATCAACTATATGGGTGATAAAGTAGACAGTAAACTTTGATTCTTTGCAGACGACGCTGTAGTTTAAGGGAAATATGTCGCAGTAAAAATAGCCATGAACTAAAGAACGCCCGTACTGAAATCCACTTATAGTCGTAATCTTGTTTGAGCATTACTTTTTATCTGTAGATGGGAGGCACCCTAACACTTCATGCCACACGCCGTTTTAGGCGGCTTGCGAGGTAGTATGTAGATGTTGATGAAGTCATTGTTAACGCATTATTAAATCGCTGTATTTCAAAAGCGAAGTTTATTTTCCCTTGCCTCCCTAATTTTCTGGAGGCTCTTAATTACTTCATTTAGCATCGTGAGTCATGATCGCTGGTAGCACCTAGTTTGAGACTTCATTATTTAGGTCCAAATTGGCTTAAGAGACCAATCTATTGCATATTTCATGACAAATTCTTGAATTTCTGTGGAAATGACTATGTTTTTTCTCACATACGTGACCCTTATCCATCGGAACGTCCATTTGCCAAAATAATGTAGTAGTTTATAATTTGCTTTATTCTTTTCTATGTGTGTACTGCAGCATATTTACCGTTCCTCTGAAAAGGCAATTAATTACACCCAAGCAAGCCCTCTAGACCGGTGGATAGAGAGAAATCGAGGGCTGCAGTATTCAGATTCTAGAAGCCTGGTTACATGGTTTATTAACTTTTACATGGCCACGTGTATAAAATTTCAAGATTTTTTAAATAAAATACATCCATGAAAGAAAATGTTTTGGCCAGTTTTGATCTACCCTGTGTCAACAGTTGAAGATTTTTCTGCCTCTGAAACGTATTTCTGAAAGTTGATTTAAATTCTTGAATCAGTCGGAAATTTTCACTTGAATATTTAATTAAATACAACCATAAAAAACATGGTTTACATCGTATTCACCGAAGTTACAGCAGCCACAGATTGGTATCATTAGAATTTGTTTACGTTTTCGCGTCGTCTGCTGCAGATTTCGTGGTTGTTGACTGCCCAGTGAACGGCTGGCTAGTCGTAATGCACCCCCTCCGCTTATATCCTTTTCACTTAGGCAAACGGAGCAATGCGACGAACGGTGAGTAGTCGTTCAACATTAGCAGCATCTCAAGTCAAATTGGACAACTTACGAGAATACCTCCTTATACGTTATTCTCGCTGTGGAGATACAAGCCTCGAATCTAGCAGGTTTTTGCTTTGCATCGTAACATTTTCGAAGCCGGCTATTAGTATCGTATGTTATGTCAGGAGGTATGCTCGTAAATGGTATCATTAGAATTTGTTTACATTTTTTCATCGCCTTTTGCAGCTTTCGCGGTTGTTGACTGCCCATTAAACGGCTGGCTTATCGTCCCTCCCCTGAAAGAATGGCTAGTCTTAATTCACCCCCTCCGATTCTCCTCTTTTCTCTGAGCACCTCGACAGGCAATAGCAAACCGAGCATTTGATAGGAGAAGAGGTAGTCATCCACCAACAGAAACATCTCAAGTCAAGTTGGGCAACTTACAAGGATACCTCCTTATATGCCATTCTAGCCTTGGAGATAAAGGCCTGAAATCTCGCAGATTTTTTTCTTCTGAGACGCCAGATTTGGTATAAAATGTACATTTTTGGAGCCGGCTATTAGTGTCGTATGTTATGTCAGGAGGTATACCCGTAAACGGTGTCATTAGAGTTTTTTTTTTGTTTTTGCGTCACCTTCTGTAGCTTTCCTGGCTGTTGACTACTCATTGAACGGCTGGCTTATCGTCCCTTCCATCATCGGCTCCCTAGTGATAATACACCCATTCCTCTAATCCCCTTATCGCTGAGCACCAAGCCAGGCAATGGTAAACAAAGCATTGTTAAGGAGGGTGAGCAGTCGTCCGCCAACAGCAACAACTTAAGTCAAGTTGGGCAACTTACAGTGATACCTCCTTATATTTTTTTCTAGCTGTGGACATAAAAGCCGCAAATCTCGCAGATTTTCGCATCTGGGACGTTAGATTTGCTCTAAAATGGTAATTTTCGAAGCCGGCTACTAGTGCCGTATGATAGTATATCAGGAAGTATTCTTGTGAATGGCGTCATTATAATTTGTTTACTTTTTTCCTCGCCTTCTGCAGCTTCTGTGGTTTTTGGCTGTCGACTTAAACGGCAGGATTCTCTAAGTCACCCCTCACGATGTTCCTCCCTCTGCTCGATACCAAGCCATTCAATGGTCACCGCTAGTTAACCCGTTGTTGTTATCTATTATTTTATTGTATTTGCTTATTATTTTTATTGGGTAATATTGGTCAATTTACACTAATTGTAATGCTTGAGATTCTGCTTCGACATCTCGTTGACAGTCAACCATTGATCAAGCATAAATTAATGTATTACACACATAATATGAAATTTTGGGAATGCTGAAAAAATCCATTTCCCATTGACCTAATATAGTTACGTTAATTCCATATGAATATATCTCCCTCTACCCCTCTTAATATTCTTTGGCTCTTGTTTCCTGGTTTCCCTAGACGAACATTTCCTTTCAATTTTCTATGTTTTTCTTTCGCAGACACTGTGCAATACCTAATCTACCATATTATTTCTGAGCGTTTGATTGGAATATCTTCTCACCATCCTCAATATTGATAAGATGTATTTATATTAATTAATAAGGAGAAATGCATATAGGTAGAATTTTATCACCAAATTTTTACAAAATTATTTAAAATTTTGACGGAGCCTCAAGCACATAAAATACGCACAGAAATAAGCATATTTTGGCCAAACTACTATAATTGACTTATGCATTTATTGGAACCTTTCACATATTAATTGCTACTTTTTTCAGGATCAGTAAGTAAATAACATAGCCAAATTAGGTATGACACATTTGGCCATCCCGCTTGATTATATACGTTCGGAAAGCAACTGCATACGTGGTGTTTTTACGTATGGTGTCTGGTGTGACGTATAAGATCTTATTAGGTCTTAAGGTCTTATTCTGTCATTCCGTTTTAGCTTCGTTAACCTTTCGTCAGGCGCAATATTGTAACTGCCAAGTTCAGGCGCAATATGCCTGACAGACACAGGTATGATTAAAAAACTATTAACTCTACGCATGGCTCAGTGACCTTTAAAGTTTAAACCACCATTATTAATGTAGTTGAACGCTTACATGATGCCTGTCGTGCTATGTATATACCCCTTCACACACCGTCATACGGCTCCGGACCGATCCAGCAAGGTGCGATATAACGTGCTCATTAGGCTATTCAGTATTATATATATATATATATATATATATTTTTAATAATAATATATTTATTGCAGAGATTAGAAATTTTACAAAAACTTATAACATTAATCAAAGATGAAATGTCATTTACAAGAAAATACAATGTGAAAAAAAAAGTCTAGGTCCCGCTAAGCCTTTCAAGGCTTGTCAGCAGGTGCCTATTAGTTTTTTTTTATTCGTGGTCGTACATTGTCTTTTAAAATTGTGTATCTCATAATGTTTCCACTATTACCAAAAACATATTATAAAATTATTGGGAAGCAAGAGTACATACATAAATACACATTAACATTACAGGAATATATGTATAATTTTTTTTTATAAAACGTGATTGCATTGGAGATTTTTTTTATTGGAGACAAAATATATGTATCTTTCTTATATATGTATAAGACATAAATTTTGATAAATTTGTAACAAAACAATGTTTAAAATTTTTAGCAGTATAATGTCATTAAATTTTTAACAATATACATTTTTATAATATAAGAAATTTAATGGCAGAGATTAGAAATGGTAGCTGAATAGGTTATAACTTTAAACAAAAAATAAAATAAATGTATTATCACATAAACAACCATGAATTCTCACCAATAATGTTTCCACTAATACCAAAAACATATTATAAAATTATTAGGAAGCAAGAGTACATACATAAATACACATTAACATTACAGGAATATATGTATTAAATATTTTTTTTGATATATAACGTGATTGCATTGGAGTTATTTATTGTATTGGAAGAAAGAAAAAATATATATGACAAACTAAAGACAAAATATATGTATCTTTCTTTATACATGCATAAACCATAAATTTAGGTTAATTTTTAACAAAACAATGTTTAAAATTTTTAGCAATATAATGTCATAAAATTTTTTAACAATAGACTTTTTTATAATATAAGAAATTTAATGGCAGAGATTAGAAATGGTAGCAGAAAAGGTTATAACTTTAAGCAAAAAATAAAATAAATGTATTATCACATTAGCAAACATGAAATTCTCACTAATAATGTTTCCACTATTGCCAAAAACATATTATAAAATTATTAGGGAGCAAGAGTACATACATAAATACACATTAACATTACAGGAATATATGTATTAAATTTTTTTTAAATATATAACGTGATTGCATTTGAGATATTTCTCGTATTGGAAGAAAGAAATTATATATGTGACAAAATAAAGACAAAATATATGTATCTTTCTTTATACATGTTTAAACCATAAATTTTGATTAATGTTTAACCAAACAATGTTTAACATTTTTAGTAGTATAATGTCATTAAATTTTTAACATGTGTACATAACATAACATATTTTTAACATACATACAAGACAAAGAAATAAATGTATTATCACATAAGCAAACATAATTCTCATATATCGGTATCATTATATTCCTCTAGTAACCAATATCTCAGACGCGTTTTTAGTAGAGAAATATTTTCTATTGATTGAAAATTTGGTGGTAGCGTTTCAAACAATTTAGGAACTACGTGTTCCAAGGTTCTTTTCCCGTGAGCGTTGATGAAACTAGGTACATTATATATTCTAGTACTTCGGAGTCCTATATCGTGTGTTACATTTCTTATAGTTTTGTAGCTATTGTTAAAATAGTTGTCTGTTATTAATATGTAGTGTAATAAATCGCGTATTGGAAGCATGTTTAGATTTTTGTAAATTTTAAAGACATTTCTTTCTCTTGGATCCAATTGTAATACCATATTGTTTTGGATTTTTTCCACCTTTCTCAACAGGGTTTTATTTGTGGAGCCCCAGATCGTTAAACCATATCTGAGTACTGCTTCACCGAGACTTAAGTACAACATTTTTTTAAATTGAATTGGTAAGGTATATTTCACACAATATAGTTGGTACAAAATACATCTAAGTCTATTACACAAGTGATTAATATGCTCACTGAAGTCAAAATTTTCGTCTACGGTCAATCCTAAATATCTAAAGGAGTTGACTTGGGAAATAAATGAACAGGAATATAAATGACAGTTACTCTTTTTATGGCCAGGGTTACCAGTATGAAGGCATAAATGCGTATGAAATCTTAATTTTATTAGTTTTCTCGTTACCTTGGCATTTCGGAATTGCATGGTTACCGTTTTCTTATCATTTATTACTAATTTATTGTCATGGCACCAGCACTGTATCGCATAGAAATCCTGTTGCATTTTTTCCTTAGCCATTTCAAAAGATTTGCTGATTGAAACTAGCGCTATATCATCAGCATACATATATATTTTAGAATGATTAATATATTCTGGTATGTCGTTTACATATATACAGAAGAGTATTGGCCCTAATATAGAGCCTTGTGGCACACCAGAGGTGACAGATTTAATCGTGCTCTTATGTTCAAATAATTTTACAAGTAATTTCCTATTGGTGAGATAGCTTTCTAACCATGTAAGCGGTATTCCTCGTATTCCACATCGTTCCAGTTTTTTTAAAAGGATGTTGATATCGATAGTATCGAAAGCTTTAGTGAAGTCGATATATACAGCGAGAACGGACCAGTTCTTATTTAGGCTTTTCCGTACATCTTCACTGAAGTACTCCAGAAGCGATCGTGCACTTTTATTTATTTGGTACCCATATTGATGTTTAGTGATAATGTTGAATTTTTCTATGAAGTTAATTAATTGTACCGCAAAATATCTTTCTATGACTTTATCCAAGGAGGGTAGAATAGAAATGGGACGATAATTGTTTGTGTCGTTTTTCTTTCCTTGTTTAAATATCGGTCTGATTACCGCTAACTTTAAATCGTTATGTAATTTACCTTCAGTTATGCTTTTGTTTATCCAGTGGGTTGTTGCAGCAATGATGTCATGTTTACAACTGAGATCGATCATTCTTATATTATCGTGCCCTGGGCATTTATTTTTTGATTGCTGTAATATACTTTGGATATCAGCTGGAGTTGCTGGTAACAATAAAAAGGTAGATGGAATTATTTTTTTAGCACCAGGGTTGAGAATGTGTTGTGAGCATTGGGGCAGTATTTTTTGTATGTCATTAGTGAATTGAGATGCAAAGGATTCGCAGACATAATTTAAATTAATATTCTTAAAATTTGATTTTATTTGAATATCAATGCTTTTCTTACTGGTGACACCCCTAAGGCTATTGATCAGTAGCCAAGTCTTCCTAATGTCGTCTTTGTTCCTTTCGAGATTAGAGCGAACATAAGAGATTTTAGATCGCCTTATCAAGGAAGTTACCTTATTTCTTTGGGTTCTGTAATTATTTCTGTGCACTTTTTTTGTTGTATTGGATTTGTATTTTTTGAATAGTGTGTCTCTTATCTGTATTTCTGAATAAATAGCATTATTCATCCACGGAAGTTTAAATGTATTATTACCGATATTTTCCCGTTGCCTGATTTTAGATAATGAATAAACATGATTTAATTTTTCGCACAGTTGCTGATAAATGCTGTCAGAATCATTGAGTGTAAGTAGTGTCGACCAGTTTATTCTGTTTATTAATTGTGTTACCCTCCGGTCGCAAAGATGAGTAGATTGTCCCATAACCTTATCTTCAGGTAAGCTCTTATCTGTGTGTATGAAAACACCAACAGGAAAGTGATCAGATATTTTTGTTTTGATAATGAAACCATCAAGTTTTGAGTGGAAACCTTTAACGTTAATGTGATCCAAGCATGAAGCTGTCACTTTACGTTTTTTTATTTCTATTCTAGTGCTTTTTGTGATACAAGCAGTGAGCCCATTGGATGCAAGTAAATTTTTGTTTGCGTCCACATTAGTATCTTTTTTCGATTTTAGATTCAAAATAAAGTCACCAATCAATATTATCTGGTTTTCTGATCTACTTTCGAGGAAGGATTCCAGACTAATGAGGAAATCCTTCTTCTTACAATGTGGTGGTCTGTAAACACATACTAATAACACTGTGTTAGAATCATAAACCATTTTCAAGATCAATGACTCGCATTCGTCCAACTCTAAATCAACTACCGTTGCAGGCAAGACCTCCCTCAGAGAGACAATCATACCTCCACCCTTTCGTTCTTCCCTCAGTTTATGGAAAGAGTTGAAACCTAGTAGGTTGTAAGGACCCATTTCTGATGATTTTATATTGACCTCAGTCAACAAACATGCCAATACCTGACCCCTATTATTCAGCATATTGAGCAATACTTTTACTTCATCCCAACCTTTCTTCAATGACCTCACATTCAACGAACAAAAAATACAACCTTTAAACAAATTTACATTATTCAAGAAACCACCAGTGCTCTCATAGGATTTGCATTCAACATCACTAGCTATTGATGACAATGGATCCATGATGCCAAAAGATCTTTCAATTTCAACAGCAAACAGATAGAACACTTAATGTGTCTTATAGTGTTTAATACTTAATGACAATAACAAAATCAGTAATAAGAAACAGGAATATAATCAATTGAAATATATATTATATCAATTTACATAGGTCATTTTCATTTTCCACTTTAATTATTCGGCTGGTTTCGTTTTTTTTGATTCTACCATTCTATACCAGATTCTACCATTTCTATACCAGACAAATTTGAAATCAAGTTCTTTAGCCCTAGTCCTAACTTGCCACATCAAGTTTTTGAGGTAAGGAGTTAGACTTTCATTGATGTATATTTTTGCATTAGGGTACTTTTTCCTGTTCTCAGGGCTGTTCAAGGAGGTTCTGTTGATTAAAAGAGATTTCCTCACAACTTTGCTGTTAAACTCAACAACGATTTTTTGTAGCTTTGTTTTAGCCTTAGGAAGGACGAAAACCTCAGATATAGTTCTGCTATCAATTACAACGCCAACATCCTTGGCAACATCGATAACTTTAGCAGTCAGGAGCTCACTGCTATCACTATCACCCAAGGGAATACCCACAATTTCTAAGCGGTTTTCTAGCTGTTTTTGCTCCAACCGGTTAACCTTCTTTTGGAGATCACAAATAAGAGTGTCTTTCTGTTTAAGTTGTTCTTTTAGGTCACTGATAGTGTTATTCAGCTCACCCACAGTGTTCTTAAAAGCATTTATGGTACTCACAAACTCATCATAGCCGTGGCTGAGGAAGGTAAGACTCTTCTTAATTTGTAGTACATCCTCCCTCGTGAGAACAGCATCAGTGGAACAGCTCTCTCGTTGTTCCTCAGCTGGCTGAGCCTCTACGGATGCAGCTGGTGGATTTCTGCTTTGCTCATTTTGCTTTGAATTCTCAGCACAACGACAGGTAACACATCTCCAAGCCTCTTTTTTCTTCGAGGACATAGACCTATATGTCGACTCTCTGATGCCGGCACAGTTGAAGTGAATTCTTGACGAGCAGCCGTAACAATTGACGAACTCCTCGTCAACAATATCTTCTTCACACTTGTTGCACTTCATGAAGATTTCAAATTGCTTTGTGAGTTCGTAAATAGTTAGTGTTTGTTGATTAGTGCTACGTGATACGTATTAATCACAATATGCAGACAACTTAAGGCACATGTATAGACGCTTTAGGCTACAGAGCTACACACGTCCGACCACCATGAATGCCGGATGATGACTGATCGGATATCGATGGCTTAGTTCTAACAACGCGTATCTCAAATTCGGCCGGTTTGAGACAAGTATCTTAAACAAAGTGCAATAAAATTAAAAAAATAAAATAAAAGCAAAAACAACTCTTTATTTGCAAATGAATGCTTAATTATCAATTTTATGAACTTTTGGTTTTTAATTGCAGTGTACAAAGAAAAGAAATCGTTTTTTTGCTCTCCTGAAAATTTGCTATTTTTGAGATACGTGTTGCCAGAACTTGGCCATCGATATGTAATGTAATTTAGCATGTGTATTCTATATGATCAGTGTTTTTGTTTTTCTATCTTATTTATCTAATAACGCTTACATTTTGCTTTATTGTGCCATTATTTGTTCAATTATCCTGAATAGTCCGCCTCTGATATGTCGGCATATATGCGAAAAGTGAAAGGCTGCAAAGAGTGTCAAAACATATAGCTACTTTAAGCCCTAAGGGTCAATGCCGCATAGTGGTGAGGAGAAATGAAAAACTATCCGTGCGGTGCCTGCCAGATCCATTGCGCCCGATGGAAGGTTAATACTGCACTCATAGTGATAAATATGGTACCATTTTATACGTTATTTCACCGGCTTCTTCCGAAAAATACAGTCTCACACTCAAATTACACTATTTACACGGGACCGTAAACTATTCGTAACCCTTCATTAGTTGCATTAAATTTTGTCACGCGGTTGGGCGCGCGCGCCATACCACTGGATCAAATTCAATTTCTTTAATTCCCTCAAAAAAAAAAAAAAAAAAAAATATTGTAAACAATAAATGTGGACTTTTTTATTTTTCACTGAAATTTTTGTCGCTAGGGAACATATATTTATAAATAATAGTTGAAAAAATGCACTCCTGCCCCCCTCCCCTGCGAAGGAGGCTGGAATGCTGGCCACCTGCCGATGAACCCATAAAAGTCACATAAACGAGCCGCATATTGTTATGACGTCAAAATAGACAAATATCAAGAAAAATATGCCGCATTTTAGTGTTTCTGATTGAAAAATGTTGGCCATCTAAAGACCGAACTAAAAAACTCATATTTCACTATTTACCCATTAATTTGACTTAAAAGTTTCGATTTTTCCATGTCGATTACTCGCTCAAGGTATACCGACTCCACACATTTTATTTTATTCTTGACTTCAAAAAAAGGTAAAAAAAACTGTAAAATCCATAACTAAACCATAGAAGCTTAAAATAAGAAGCCGAAAATGTTAAAAATAAAATATAATATGTATGAGGCATAATAATTTTCTGTTTTTAGTTTACTCTATTGGTTACAAGCAGTATCTTTCACATTGTTATCTTTGATTAAGGAAGGCAACATTTTCAATCACTTATATTTACTTACAGATTGTACCTTTAACAACAGTGAGACCTACGTGATATCAAACTCCATCTTGTAAGTCAATGTAATCATAACTTTTTGATTTCACATTTATTCCTATATATTATATCAGAAATGTCTTTTTCTGTCATTCCATACTGCACCTATAGCAATAAATGAGGTATAATTTCTAACAATTACATCTACAAAATACCCTGCGAGCCACCTCTAGGGTGTTTGGTAGGGGGTGATCAATCACCAGCATGCATCTTGCAACTAGACTCCCACATGCACACCACAAGGTCCAAAAAACGTCACGCATACTAACAAATTATACTACCATATGCTGTTAGAATAATAATAAAATTAAGAAACATGCATTAAGTTCTACATAAGTTAGTAGGCTACACTACAAGTCATCTAGTCTGTTTATGAGTTCTAACGCTGCCATTATAATCTCTTATTGATTGTGGAAAAAGAGACATTCTGAATCTGTCTGTTCTAATGTCTATCTCTCTTATTTTATTTATATGATATGATCCTCCGTATTATGTTGTTGTCCGTGAGATATGGCTAACTTCGTTAGAAAAAACACTTCTCTTGAATATATCTAAAACGTTTAGTCTTTTTTTCAATCCACGGTCTGACAGAGATTCCCATCCGAGGTTATCTAAGAGGTCAGTTACATTAACAAGACTATCGTAACGACCTTTTACCCACCTGACGGCTCTTCTTTGCACGAGTTCAAACTCTGTTATCAAGCCTTTTTCGTTCATTCGCGTTCATTCATTCAACGTTCATTCACAGGCTATCGTGATTGCACATGGCTGAATGGTATAACATATTGCGTATAATAAAAAAGTTTTTAGTAAAAGAAGCAGGCGATATGTATTGGAATGATATCCTGTAAGTATAAAAAGAAAACTTTAGTATCAAGCACAAAGTACAAAGAGTACTTCGTATTTGATAATGACTTAACGGTTGAAACGAATCCTAAATAAACCTATGGAAAAGTGCCATCTCTATTTTACTTTAATACTTATTCCCTGATATCGTGAAATTGCGAAATTTTCGCTCTGGTTACCTGGTATCCATTACTGTTCTAGTCTTAGCAGTAGTGAGGAAATAACATATTCGATATGATACATACGGCCATCCCGCATGAATATACACTCGTTTGACGAGTAAGAGCATGCGCTTTATTTCTGCGTACGGTGTCAGATGGTGACGCAAGCCCGGGATAGAGGGTGGAAGTGATTGATATGGGCGAAGGTCAGAGGACCATTGTCGTGGGACACCTGTGGGAGGGCGCTCTAGTTAACGGACGATGCTGGCAGCGAGGTGTAAAGGTTGAGTGACGGATGGGTTTGAGAGTGAAACGTGTACTCGGCTGGTATGTGCTGGGAACAGGGAGATGGATGGATTGTGTTTCATGCTGTGAGACCAAATGGAGGAGCATCAGAGGAAGTGAAGATGGTGCAGGCACCTCTCGCCCCTCCCGCTTTCACCAACGCTTCCTCAAAGATAGGGCACCTGACACCCTCTTCGAGCCAAAGGTCAAGAGTTTACATGGAAAGCCTAATCTTAGGAGAATTATTTTCTACTCCTATAATCAAAGTACGTACAATAAGGAAGGAGGACGTGAGAAGACTATAGGCATTCGAGATGTGGGTGTGCCGAAGAATGTAAAGGTAAAGTGGACGGAGAGGAGGAAGGACGACGAAGTGCTGGATATGGTGGGTGGGAAGAGGCAGCTTCTAGATGAGATACA
Organism: Ischnura elegans; assembly: GCF_921293095.1. Taxonomy (NCBI): domain Eukaryota; kingdom Metazoa; phylum Arthropoda; class Insecta; order Odonata; family Coenagrionidae; genus Ischnura; species Ischnura elegans. The sequence continues at coordinate 20,471,413 of NC_060257.1, forward strand.
TTGGAGACATTGTATGGATAGAGTGAGCACTTAGCGGGGAGGGGATGTTGAAAACAGTGTTAGAGGGTAGAATATTAGGTAAACGAGGAAGAGGAAGGAAAAGAATAGGCTTTTTTTTGGATATAATGAAAGGGAATTTTGAACATTCCCTTTCATTATCTCTCCAGTCCCGGGATATTAAAAAAAACGATATTTTTCTACACACCTCGTAAGATCAACTGAGACTGAACTGAACTGATTGGGAATTGGTCCCCATGGCTGAATTTTTATAACATTAACAACTATTTATAACTATTTATAACATTAACTAACAACATACAAATTTTTTTTTGAATGTATTAAACAATTTCTCTCTTTTATTCATGCGTTAATGGATACCACCTTAATATATAATAGCAAAAATAAATTTCCCACATTCCATGAATGATAATAGTTTGATGTAAGAAAGCGGTTATTTGATGACTGTAACACTAAATTGGGGCCTTAAACAATTTGTAATACTTTCATCACTATGATTTCATGGAGTACATTCCTGTTAATTATGCATGAATTGAAAAGAATAAAGTTAAAATTTATATCGAGAAGAAAGCCAAGCATTTAACCATTAAAATTTGAATTTTGATAGCCTCGGCATTAGTAATTACTACGGGAAAAGATCGTTATATCTAATGCTAAAGATCGTTTCGGTATATTGTATTGCAAATGAAGAGATCTTTCAGAAAATGGGAGAAACAATGAAATGTGCATTAGCAGAGGATGTGAGTGCAATCATTTGTTCCATTATTTTTCCAAGAGGAGGGACTGCTTTTGAGTGATTGCACTGAGAATGATTTCAAATTCTTGAGCAATACTCACTACTGATTAATGACTACCTATCGTTAACATACAAACATCGTTTCCATTGGTAGCCTCTTGGGGAATTTCTCTACTCCTGCAGTCAAAGAAAATTGAGTCAACGAGAGTAAAATGGAGGCTCTTTTTCCGAAAAAAAATCTTGTTAATCCTGAGTTTCGAGGAGATCTCCTGAATGTTAGAAAGAATCTAAAATTCCTGGAATATATACTAGCTTTAAGCCTACTTTGGAAATCATTAGAATAACTGCGGGTTAATCACAATGAAAGAGAATAGAGAACAATAAAATTTTTCAAAAAAGGCTATTCGGGCTTCCAGCCGGGTGGTCTCCCTCCATTCTGCCGACGTTTCGGAACACGAGTCGGGTTCCATCCTCAGGGCTAATGGTGAGTGGATGAAGTTTGCCAGCTTGTTTACTTTTCAGTTGGTTGTGAGGTCTAAAGTGATTGGCTCGGAGGCAGCCAATCTTATTTTCTTAAGTGCCGGTTTCCATGCATTACTCAGTGAATACCCTGTGTCACGATTGAGGGTGTTAGTTGCCAGCCGGATCTCGATGGATTCCTTAACCAGTCTTTTCCAGAAATCAGTCTCGCGGCATAGAATTTTCACGTCATCCCACTTTACCCTGTGATTGGATTCAATGGCGTGTTCTACAACCGCGGATTTTTCCGGTTGGCAGAGCCTAAGGTGTCTCTTATGTTCTTTTATCCTTGTATTGATAGTTCTCCCCGTTTCCCCCACGTAAACCTGCCCACACTCACAAGGAATTTGGTAGAATTCAGAATGGAGGGAGACCACCCGGCTGGAAGCCCGAATAGCCTTTTTTGAATAAAATTTTTGTTTTTTTTTTCCCCCGGCGAACAATCACAGTAAAGTTTTCACGTGTTCCGCACCGGGTCAGGTCCTCCATATCTCCTTCCAACCTTTCGGTGAACAACTCGCCCATCGTCATCGGGGATTCAGGAATCCAATGCCATTTCCTCCAAGTTTGGGGGTATATATACATATATCCGTGTGTGAGAGCGGTTTCAGCGTCTCCTGATTGGCTGCCAGTCCCTTCGAATTTTCAAGAGGTGGTCCCATATATGGCTTAAGCTGTAGCCACAGACCCGGTGCGAAACGTGAGAAAACTTTATTGCAGATTAGAGAACATTTAATTGACGTTAACACTATGGTCGACATTGCTATATAAATGTTTTCTTTCATAATAAACAGGTCACATACTGTGGAGGATTAGGTCGTTGAGCAGGCTTCTATCCCGTGGGCTCGGGTTCAAATCCCGAAGGTGACAGAGAATTTTCAGAGACTGCCCAATCCCTGCTTGAATGCTATGTGTAGGACATTTAAAGCACAACACGCCGTCCCGTCCGTCGTATGGGATGTTAAGCCGTGGTCCCCTTGGCACCCTTTGATAAAAGCAGGCTAATGCCTTATGGCTAAAACTTATATTTGTACCCTTCCTTCATGGCGCAAATGACCTTAGCTGACGGTTGGCTCCTCCAAATACCACACCACCACCAAATTTTAGATTTTGAAAGCACTTCTTTGGAATACTGGTGAGGCAATTGACAAAGAAAAATTAGGCAATTTATCTGAATAGACTAAAGCATTATTTGAAAAAAAAGTATCGCTATTTCCAAGCAAGACGAGGACTTGGTATCTGAGTTTCATTTTCCGGTCTTACATACAGTATCACTGAGCCCATGAACATGATCACATAAGATTGAATTTTTCTTGTGTCAAAAATTTATTCTACAGGGATAAAGAATAAATTTGGCATAAGAATGATTGCAATTTAGTTTTTTTACTCAATAACACTATTTAGCTCAAGGCCAGATCCATATTTTTTTTCTGAGGCACATGGGCCTGACAGGCAAACGGTCTTAACTTATATTACATAACTTATAACTTATATTTACGATTAAAAAATATGCAACAATTATTTTACTAAATATTCACTTTATTTTAATGTGAAACTTATTAATATGAAATTAAATTATTAAGACGCAGTTAAATACGGAACAAAACGAACGTAATGATAACCCTATTACAAATATTGTCTATTTTTTTAACAGTAACGTGTCCCCGTGCCCCCTCCTCTAAATCCGACAATGGTTTACTTGATAGTTAAATATTTAAATAAAATCATAAAATAATCTTCATATTTGATACATGCGTTGATGAATACCACCACAATATTCAATGACATAGTTAAATACCATAGTCTCGCATACCGTGAATCATGATTGTATAATTGACGAGAGCGAAGCAGTTATTTGATGTCTGTAACGCAAACACGGGACGATAAACTATTCTTATCCCTTCTTTAGTTGCATTAAATTTTGTTACGCGGTTGGGCGCGCGGGCCAAACTGCTGGCCCAAATTCAATTCCCTCGTTTTTATTCCCACAAGTTTTCAATAGTTCGTAAATTTTTTTTGTAAGCAATAAATGTGGACTTTTTTTGTTCAGTGAACTTTTTGTCACTAAGCAACATATTTATAGCATAAAAGTAGAATAAAATGAACCCCTTCCCCTACCCTGTGAAGAAGGCAAGAATGCAGGCTACTCGCCGACGTACCCATAAACGTAACATAAACGTGCCGAATATTTTTTACACGTCAAAGGAGACTGATATCATACAAAATATCCTCCATAATATTGATGCTGACAGAAAAATGTTAACCATTTAAAGACCGAACCAACTTACCTACGGTTTTATTTATATTTTTTGCATATCATAATTCACCACTAATTAAGAGTTATTATGACAGGAAACCCGAACAAAAAATTTTAAATGTGTTTTCAAGCATATTCCCAAATGGGAACACCACACGACGCCACAAAACTTTGCTATTTCTTGAAAAATAAATGTACACTTGACCAGAAAACTAAGTTTAACAATATAATATATATTTATCTTTTGAATAAATGAGCATTTGTTACTGGAGAGCGAGTGTTGGGAAAAATATGGAATAAACCGCATACTCACTACAGAATTGATGAAAATAACCAATTTTGAAAAAGTATAATTAACGATCGATGTATTCACAAGTCATGCGATTCGCTTTAAAAAATACTTCCATACTTTATTGCATAACAAAAGCTATAAAAGTAATCAAATATATGTAATATAATTTTTATGGATACATATAAATCTGTTCCCAAATGGAGATATTGGATTGTAAACGGTTAAACAGTTAGGTGCGTATGTCACGTTGAGCGATATTTATAGTTAATCTTGTGCCGATTACTAAGAAAAACCTATGTGAGGATTTCGAGGTCTAAATAATGTGCAGCTATTGAAAATCACATGTATATTATGCCGGGGGAGAGTAGACTAATATCATATGGCTACCTTATATCAGATACCATCGTTTCTTAAGGCCGTTTTACACGGTACACGGAATTGCGCAGTCTGACGTATGTGTGAAGGCGCAATCAAAATTGCGTCGTGCAAAGCGGTGAATTGCTAGAAGACATGCGAGAATGCGTGGATGCGAGACGGCAAAATAGCCCCTGTTCTAATTTCGTTCATGCATTCGCGCAATTCCACGCCATTTTAGAAATTAATGCAGCTCTAACCTGCGCGATTCCGTGTACCGTGTAAAACGGCCTTTACCCATGGCGTGCTGTAGCCTGTTAGTTTGTGGCTCAATTACATGTCGCCAGTATAGTGAGTGATCACTTCAGTTGGTGTGGCCGACCTTAATCAGTGAGCACGTGTGGCTAGAATAACTGATTTTTTCAGTGACTCGAATATTTTGCTATCACAACTTCAAAATTGGAAAATTGGATTACGGCTAAAAAGGTAAAGCATTTTGGAAGTTTATTAATTTTAACTCACTTTGTGCAGAAGTAGATATTTAGTGAAGTGTCTACTTTAATAGATTTGCGAGAGAGTTTTAGTTTATCTTCAAGCAAATTGGCACGCCGGAGGTTGCCTATATTGGATAGTCTGCGCACTCGTAATATCGGGTATCCGATAATATGATACCTTTTTAGTGGCGAATACAAAATATGTTTAAAGATGGCTGAATCAAAAAGCGAAAATCCTGGGACGACGCCATGATTCAAGCTGTTACCGCAGTACAAGAGAAGAGAATGGGCTTCTTAAGAGCATCTAAGGTTTTTATAGTGCCGAAATCTACTCTGGAGAATTATGTTAAACAGTGATCTAAAGACGTTATGAAAAAAACCTGGATGGAAGAAAACAGTCAAGGAAAAGTCACCAAGTAGCAAAAAATTATTTCCCATAGTCAAGAATCAAAGACGTAAATCGAAAAATTCATCTTATCGATGTTTATCGTCTAATGAGACAAAAATACCCTTAGTTATGACAGACGAAGAAGACAGTGCTGATGAGGAATGCATGTTCTTCCTCCAGACATTCAAGGAGGACACCAGAGGGAAACAGTACATCAGTTGTCTTTGCTGGGCCCATGAACTATGCACCGGTGTTGAAGGAACGATTTGGAAGTAATATGTGTGTGATAATTGTACTACAAGGGTTTAAGCTTACGAAGTAATACTAGTGTATAAACTCTTTCCAGTATTTTGGTAATTAATAATACATTTATTCCAACAAAAACTATTAAACCATTTTTCTGACTTAAATTTCCCAAGACTTTTTCCTATCCTATAATAGGTTTCCCGTAAAATATTCAATAAAACCATTCAATATTAGAAATAGCAGGATAACAGAAGCAATTTTGTTTTATGCGAGATGTAAGACCAAGAAATGAAGAAATTACGGGGAGTAAAACATAATATAGGCAATTAACTTTATACCAGAGAGTGATTCTCCACTGTGAATTCTGAGAAGTTTTAGCGTAAAATGATAAACTTGCAAAAGAAAACCTCAATTTTTTTTATTATCAATATTCTATTATGCGTACTGGAAATCATGAATCTGGGCCTTGTTCATTCAATATTATTAAAGATGAAAAACTTTGGAAAATGGGGGCTCGGAGATTCCGCTTAAAAGGCATTCTTTTTTAATTAAAAGCCCAACTTAATGAACCTTTAATGAATAGGCGAAAATTTCGCAGTTGGCTCACGTAGCTTAGGCATTTAAAAATGTCAGAGAATGGCCGTGAGGAGGGAGAGTAACAGTCAGAAAATCATTTAACCGACTAATTAGAAATGAGTAAAATTAGGGATTTCCCCCTCTGTCTTTTCAACGGAATATAAAGTTGGATCTCTGCGGGTGTATATTTAGCCGTGGACCGGAGTGTTTCACTGAGCACGTGTAAGGATTAAGGAGCGGACTGAAGGAGTGGGATCAAAGCAAAATTCGGACGAAACGGGCAAAAACGGAACTGTGGTGGATTAAGGGAGATTCCCCGTGGGGACTGCGAACTGTATGCATACTCGCAAAAGGATACCAAACATAGGAGATTGAGGAGTAGGGATGCAATCTGTGAATCGGGGCTTTTGGGAGTATGTGATGCATTGCTTACGATACTCCTTGGTCATCCATTTAAGTACTACTCTACTACTCTATATTTTACTGCCTTACTGAGGTATTAGTCATATAATATTTTTCAACTAGAAGTTTATCATAATAAATATTAAAATATTTTTAGGAGTTTTCTCAATAAACCCTCAAAAATTTGTAAAACAGTGCTCAAGTGCCAGTATAATTGGGCATAAAATCTACAAAACCAGTCATTTATGCCACAAACTTTTAGAAGTTAAGATAAGAGTCCTGGCCCAAAAGAGTCCTTCTCATCATGACTAGCGAACAGATAACACACAATGAATGCAAGTGTTTCTTTAAAGTTAACCTAAGAGGAGGTTTTGAAGTTTTTGCTGCCTACTTTAGTTTGTACATAAATATCCATTTTTAATTACTCAGTTATGATAAATCTCCACTTAAACGTACCGACTCGATTGTAAATAATAATACCAAAAAAAACTCAGGACACGGACATTGAGAGGTAGATGTGCAATATGGAAACAGGGCGGTGAGAGTACTTGGTGTATAATTTGTGGTACTCCTCGCATATCCATTTAAATACATAGGGACTACTCTATTTTTACTGTCGCACTGAGTTATTAGTCGAATTATGTGTTTCAAATAGAAATTTACTACAATAAAAGAAAATATTTCAAGAGTTTCCTCAGTAGATTTTTCCACTTTAAAAAAATCACTCAAATGCCAATAAAATAAGAATTAAAATCTATATAAACCAGTTAATTACGCATCAAACTTTTGAGAGCCAGAATAAGATTATTTGATAAAACTGTACTTATCTTGACTTAAGATCCAGTAACACACAATTAATGGAGGTGTTTTTCAAAGTTAAGCGAAGAACCGGTTCCGAAAATTTTATTTCGTATAAAATTTTTATTCGAGAAAATTTTCCTTCGGGATATTTCAAACAAAAAAATTGAAGTACGAGATTTCCTAGGGAAAAGCACAGGCCCCCCTACCCTCGAAGCTCCTGTGACCTATTCCGGGTAGAGCTGGACCATCATCTTACCAAATCAACTTTAAGGTTGAATCAGAGAGTAGGTGCTCTTAACTAACGATTGGATGACACACAATTAATGCAAGTAATTTTTAAAATTGACCGAATAACCAATTTCGAAAATTTTGTGGCTTATTTCAGTTTGAATTAGAAAATTCAATCCTAAGTACTCAATCATGACACATCTCCGCAAAATACACCGACTAGATGGTACATGACAATACAAACAAAAAAGTTATTGCACAGAGGAGATTGAGAAGCGGGCACGCAATCTGGGCAACACGGCTTTTGAGAAAATGTGATGCGTAGTAAAGACTCCACGCAAATACTTTACGCATTTCACAATCACGCATTTATATATTTTTAAATTCCTTTGTAAACCTCCTGACTCAGTGGTGCATAGTGAGTGAAAACTTGATTGAAAAAAGGTAGAGTAATGGCTTTTAATTGGATAGGAAAAAAGTTGGAACTGGACAAAGGAACGGGATGGAGGTGGAACGAGACGGTGGAACATCGGACTCCCGCGGACCGAAAGGTAGGAGGCCGCTTCCAAGCGGTTATAGTGGGGAGGTAGGGGGTCAGGGTACAGATTCGGGATGATGGGGAGGGGGAGACGGAAACGGAGGGGTAAAGGGTCGGCGAGCCGGAGTGAGAGAGTCAAACTGAGAAGCAGAGATGGAGAGAGAGAGAGAGAGAGAGAGGGAGAGAGAGAGAGAGACCCAGGGACTATTTTTAGCCCTATGCCCAAGTACGTGTTCCGAATCGTGACTGCCCCGCCGCGGCAGTGGACGCGGAAAATTCCAGAACTAAAGTACGTCGGCGCCCTCACATACACAAGCGTTTTGGATGAAAGAGGAAGCAAAAGAGAGGGAATACGAGACAGATACGAGGATATATCGACGGTGAGAGAAAGGCATAGGGAGAGAGATGTTGAAGAGAATGGATCCACATTTAACTCCGTTAGGTTGGATCAGGAGGGGAGGGTAAAGAATGGTGGGGGGAAGTGAGGAGGAGGTTTTGAGGGGAAGGTTGGGAAAAAAATAAATGAAGGAAGGGGTGTACATGAATGAAAATGGCGCCAGTGGAGGGGGAAATGATACAATGATGGCAAGATTCGGAGATATATCGATGAGAAAGATAATGAAATCAGGATTAACCCTTTGAAAGGAGAGAGGTAAGCCAGGTGGATAGAGGCAGGTTTTTATGTGTGATTCACTGGTATCATGGCAAAATTAACAATGCTGGAACGAACTTTCCTTAACTTTTTTTTACGAGTGAAATATTACTGTGAGTTTTTTTATTATTTAAAGTAACGTCTGTATATTTTAAATGCATATGCCTTTTTTAGATCAGCATTTACATTCTGGTTGTTATAATTTTTTCTCCTAATTATTGTCACTAAAAATGATGAATTAGAACGACGAACATCGACCTTTGACTAGTAGAAGTTCAAAAACGATATTACGCTGCTTTTTTCAACAGAAACCAATATACAACGCACTACCCGAAGGAATACAGGGATAAATAAAAACCTCAAAGGCAAAAGTTTTTAAAAACCATCTGGTTTCATCGTGAATGCAAGAAACTTCCATAAAGTTAACCCATAAGTGATAACATATCTAATCTTTGTGAGAACCATATGTAAGGTATCACTAATAGATTATGAAACTTATCCTCTTGTTTATGGGAAAATGAACCATAATTTTACTTAAATTTATCCCACAAAAGTAGGATATTGAAAATTTGGCAAGCTGTTGCTACAATGTTGAATAAAAACTTTTGGGCTATGTCGCCTTGTCAATTCTTGGGTGGCCCCAACGTTTCCCGACAGATGCTGGTCGCTTTCTTGAGGGAATCTGAAGAGTTGGGAATTTAAATTCTTATATATAGGTATCTGCGTAAGGTGGTGTGGGAGGGGAGCGGGAGGTTGGAGGAGTGGGTAGTTGTTTTTCTTACTATGGGTTGCCAAGTACGGCTAATTTTAATGCCAGTGTCCCTGTTAAAATTGCTCTTTTCTTCTTTAGATATTTCAATGACTTCCCTGGACGAGTCTCTGTTTAAAACCTTTTACTTTGGCAACGAGTTTTATTTCCTTAAGGTCGATTGTGTGGCCCAGCGCTGCGTGTTCGGCTACCGAAGAATTATGTATTTTAACGAAAATTATGTGGCTACATTCTTTACCAAAATTGTTGACACTACCTTGTAGTGGCGGGGGTGGTGATATAGAGAGGACGTATGAAGAAATATATATATATATATATTCTATATCCTTTCCTTTCCTTCTGCTGGTGAGTGGTGAGCTGCCCCAGTGCCATCTATTGGTTACTCTTGTGGGCCAAAGCAAAGGGAGTTTACTGTATATAAACCCCCGCCGAAATCATGGTAAATCTAAGCGTCCTGGTAGCGCAACTGGTAGAGCACCTGGCCGGCAACCAGGAGGTTCTGGGTTCGAGTCCCAGTCAGGCCGCATTTTTACCCTCTGATTTCTGGCTTTTTCCATCTACCACAGCACCGTTGTCCTTGTCCTTTTTCTATTCCATGTTCCTTTCCCTTTCTTTCCTTACCTGTGAATTTATATGCATATTTGCGCTTAAGGCGTCGTGTGAATGAATGAAGTAGTATATATATAAATATGTGGCCGATCGAGGCGAACGAACAAAAATTGTACATACTACTAAAACATAGACACACGTAAAAAAAGGGACACTCACAAATAAACGTTCAGACGTTTCAGCGGATTGATCCGCTATCCTCAATGCTGAAGGTGAACCTCAATCCTGAATCCTCAATGCTGAAGTTCACCTTCAGCATTGAGGATAGCAGATCAATCCGCTGAAACGTCTGAACGTTTATTTGTGAGTGTCCCTTTTTTTACGTGTGTCTATGTTTTAGTAGTATGTACAATTTTTGTTCGTTCGCCTCGATCGGCCACATATTTATATTATCGCTTAGTGCGCTTTCATCAAGTTTATATATATATATATATATATATTATTATTATTATTATTATTATCTCTCAAGGTGTGGGAATTTTTAGTTTCCAAGCATCAAATCATGTTAGGTAATAATGTGCTTCTAATTACTCAAAATTGCATCTCAGAGAGGATTTTTTTTTCCTTCTTTTACTATAAATGAACTAAATTATAGAGCATTTTTGTTATGCTCTCCAGTCCTTGAATTTATGAGGTAATCCTTATACCCCCAAAAGGCTAGATATTCTGTAATGGAATCATTAGCCCGATGATAGCTTTCTTCGGACTTTAACCTTCTCAATAATTTCTTTTTTACAGAAGGCAAATAGTTCACAAAATCTACTTTTCCTCTAAAATAAAGTGTTACATCTTGATACACTGCTGATTTGGCTAGAGATACAAGAAAATTTGCTAGCCTAACTCCCTTTGCATCAAATTTTTTCTGCCTTGGTAACCCTGAATATAAGAAAAGTAGCGGTATTTGCTCTAATTCAGTCAGTGATTTTACTGATTTTACGACAGCCTTCCACAACGAGCGCGTTTTACTACATAGGAATGTCAAATGCCAGGCTGTAGCCTCTTGACCAGGGCACCAGGGACAGGCTGATGTCCGAATTATTCCAATCCGGTGAAGGAACACACCATCCGCCCACGCACCATGGCAGAGTCTCCACGACACATCAGCGTCTAAACCAAGGGTTGGCCACCCTCTGATTCCTAACCATTGCACATTTTCATCAGTTTCCTTCGATTTCAGAGGCCATGTTTCAGAGCTTTTGATATATAATGTTTCTTTGTACGCTTTTCGCTTGACTAAAGGCAATTTCATAAATAATTTGTGTATCTTGCTGTGAAACACGAAGGTTGGCATTAAATCAGGGGGAGGCCACCCAGTCAAGCGAGGTCGATCAGATCCTCTATCATTACTTGGCATCAGGGGCTGTACATCAAAAGATTTCCAAGACTCTAAAAGGGAATAGTAATAATTGTCACTTGTTTGATTAAGGTAGATTGTTTTTGCTCCAGAGAGGAGAGCGTAAGCATTTCCAGTGCCCGAGGTTGCTTCCATTCTTTACAACGCAAGAGCTCTCCAAGGGCTGATATCCTTTTCTAATAATAGACGTTGTGCTGTAAGGAATCTAAATGCCATTATTTTTGTGGTCAAGTCTACGAGCCCAAGGCCGCCTTCGTTAATGGGTGCAGTCACTACATTTGCACGAAGCCAGTGCTTCCTGCCATTCCACACGAAGTCAACCAGTAAGGATTGTAGTCTCCTCACCATGGCTGATCCCGGGGTAAAAACCTGAAGTACATGCCATATTCTTGGAGCAATAAACTGGTTACAAGCCAGTACTCTCCCTCTCAAGGACATTGAACCGGTTCTCACTTTCCATCTGTTCATTGTCTCTTTTAACTTCGTAGCTATTTCCTCCTCAACTTTAGCATCTCCGCGTATGGGGTCAGTATCAATCCAGACACCAAGGCATTTCGAACCTCTAGTCGACCATGCAACGCCTAGAGGACAGTCTACCCGGGTTTTCCATCGACCAACCCAGAGACCGTTACATTTATTGAGATTTAGCTTAGCACCCGAAATTTTTGAAAAGGCCTTAAATATGCTTAATACCTTATTGAAATCGCATTCCCTTGTGATGAAAATATTAATGTCATCAGCATAGACGCTACATACAATTCTGGATTTTATAAAATTCCCTACTTCAATTGGTTGCAAGTGAGTTTTCAGCTTTCTGATGAAAGGCTCAAAAGCTAGAGAGTAGAGCTGACCTGACAAGGGACAGCCCTGTCGAATCCCTACTTTGAATGGAAAAGGAGCAGTTATGCAATTAGCCACCCTGGCCATGCATTCCGCACCAGTATACAAGGTCTGTATCATATTAGTAAAAGAAGAACCAAAACCACTCTTGGTAAATACCCGAAAAAGATGTTGATGATTGACTTTATCAAAGGCCTTTTCCTGGTCTAAGGATAGCACAGCCAGAGGTTCACCACTTTCGTTATAGCATCGAATAATGTCACGTGTTGTCGAAATTGCATCGAATATCGTTCTGCCAGGCACACAATAGGATTGCTCGGCGGATATAATTGTGGAAATTACCTGAGACAACCTATTGGATAGACATTTCGCAATGATTTTGTAGTCACAATTTGTGATTGACAAAGGCCTTAGGTCATTTAGTGTTTCAACATTTTTTATCTTGGGTATCATTACAAGTAAGGCTGTAGATGTAGATCGAGGCAATTTTCCACGTGCGAAGCTCGCATTCAACATTGAGAGAAAGGGTTTTTCTAATTCCCTCCAGAATTTTAAATAAAACTCTGTTGTTAAGCCATCTACTCCAGGGGATTTGTTTTTCTTGAGACTCCTGAGAGCGTTAAATAGCTCATTGGGTTCTAGTGTAGCTTCCAAGTGGAAAGAGTTATCTTCCTCGATCACATCAAGGGTAGAGTAAAAATTATTTTGACTTGAGACGTCTTCAGAGATATTTAACTCTGAGCCAAAAACATTTTTTAAATGTGTATGCAGGGTAGCCGCCAAAATCTCTGGGTCTTCAACCCACTGCCCATCAATCTTTAGTTTCTGGATTGGCTTTGGTTGTGTTCCAGAAGCCCATTTGGCTAGGTGTGTCGCTGAGGGCGTGTCATTCGTAATGATGTTTTCCCAACCGGCTCTTGCCACAATGGCTTTAGCCTCACGAGTATAATAACCTTCTTCGGTCTCAGCGGATAAGTTCATTCGTAATCCTCTTTTGTAAGTAACAGCATGCTCTTTTATCTCCTGTTTGAGAAGCTCCCAAGCTACGCATGGATTTTTTTGGACCTGTGTGTCTGCTATTGATTTGATCAAAAGCTTTGCATAGGAGCAGTATTTATCATTTTCAAGCAAAGCATTATCAAATCGCCAGTAAGGAATATGTTTCTTCCTATCTGAAATAATGAGGCGCATTGACACAGCTCTGTGGTCCGAAAAGCTAGATTCAATGCATATTTTATGCACTGACTGCACTCTGGTGTCCGTCATATAAAATCTATCCAACCTTGATGCAGTATGTACACCTCGGTGATAAAAATGGGTGAAGCCAGGCTTATTAGGTTTAAGTCTTCGCCAAACATCCACGAGTCGATGTTGATTAATCAACTGCCTCAATTTTGAGACATACCTAGCATGTGTCTCTATTCCAGATGATCTATCTATAGAAGGAGCCATGGTACAGTTAAAATCTCCTCCTACCACAACCCAAATGTTATGGTTTCTTGATTGTGAATAGGCCGCCTCTATGTACCTATTCACCTCATGTACCAGCTCTACTGCACGGTCTTGATCATGAGGCCCATAATAAGTCACCAGCAAAAACGTATGACGTTCTGGATACGTTATGGTCATACATAAACCCAGGGCATGACCTGGGAAAATAACCTTGGTCGAAAGAGAGGATATTCCAATATTATTTTTAATCGCAAAGGCAACACCGACATGAGGAATAACAGGTGTGCTAAAGTAAAAAGTGTAATTTGGCAATGAAGGCATTGTGGGAAAGTCAGTGTTTGCCTCTTGTATGAGAAGTATGTCGGGATTATGCTTATTCATAAACAACGACAACTGAGCCCACTTATATTGGCTCCGTACTGAACGCACATTCAAGGTCATGAATGTAATCTCATGCATCCTCTCCTATTCCTAGTGCTATGTATGAATAAATAGTTAAAAATTAAATAAATAAATAAATGTGTGTAAAAATCGATGAAGGGTAGTTACCTCTTATCTATTGACAAAGCACTGACAAGCCTGTGAAGTCTATTTTTTAAAGCTTGTTCCTTCACAATTTTCCCCTGTACTATTTCTTTTAACGTATTTAACAGTTCCTCCTCATCGAGGAGAAGTTCTTTGGCCTTCCTTTGCGGATCCATCCGCTTTACCCCGGATAAATATTTTTCTAATCGAGGATAGGGTATTGAACTGAAATCAGGATGTTCAAAATAGAACTCTTCAATCTGTCTGAGACCCTCAAAGTCTGGATTTTTAACTTTACTCCCCTTCTTCCTCTGCGGCGATCCACCGGCCTCCCTCGTACTTCGGTGATCGTCAGGATTCTTCCTCTTACCCGTCCTGTCCAGTAAAGAAGCTGTGCCAATATCAGGATCATCATAAAGATCCTCAGCATTCAGAGGGAGTGAAAGGGAGCAAAAAGATTGACTATCAGAGTCCCTCTCATGAGACTCGGATATAAAGTCACGAGAAGGTGATTGTGACCGAACAGTGATACTAGGGGGATCTTTTTCCTTTTCTTGACCAGGAAGATTTTTAGAGGTTGAGGGTTCTGCATGCAATGACAAAGGCACGGGGTCAGGGTTTATGGTGGATAGCTGTGCGATTCCCGAAACGGAGAGGGATTGTGGTTCAGGAGGAGGTGGGGGCGGAGCGGGAATTTCTAGCCGCTCTGTAGCATCAATCTCCTCGTTGGTTTCTGCTTCCGCCAGTGAAAATAGGGAATGTGGGCAATCTTTGGAAATATGACCATGCTTATTGCAAGTATTACATCTGTGGTCATTATGTTCAATGAAAATTCGGTGCGGTGTATCTCCAATTTCGACAAGGAAGGAATCAGGCAGAACAATTCCTTCCCGCCTGACTACATATACCGTTCTTTTCCATGAACCAATATGGTTATAGCCGTCATCTTTGACGCCGAGTGTAAGGGAGTAAAAAGGGGATACAATCTGCACTGCTTGGCTAAGAATATCAGCCAAATCAGCATCACTTACTTCAGGAGGAACTTTTTTCAGTGTTATTTTCTCGGTGCGGGTTACCATTCGCCTTGCCTCAACCCAGGTATTATTTATTGATAATCCACCATAATTTGCAATAAACTGTTCGACCAGCTCCTCCGATTTTAAATAAATACAAATTCTTTGATGAGCCAGTCTGGTCGCATGCGTAATGTTATGCCCCCCTCCAAGTTTTTCCCCGAGTTTTAGTACGTAAGTGTGAATGGAAGTATCAGGTATAGCAGATAAAATAATTCCTTTCTTTTTATTCGGACCGGAATCCGAGGGAACGATCTTCTTTGTCTGGAAGGCGAAGACAGTTTTCGCCGCTGTTGAGAACTGCGCGCCCGACGGACCGCCATAGTGGTCATACGGCCTGGCGGCAGATGCGTAGCTGCGGCGTCGTTGAGTTGCGGGAGCGGTAGAGGAGGCAGGCGGGGCGGTTGGCCGTCTTGCGATGAGCTCGTCCGACGCGTCGACAAGGGAGGTGGGGGCAGTAGGCGGCAGGGGTGGGGTTGCAGTGGTTGGCGAGGCATAGCCAATGCTTCGCGAAGCCGGCTTCAAGGTCACTTGGAGTGACGTACTCCCAGCTGTGGAAAGGGGATTGGCTCCCCCCACCCCTCCAACACTCGAAATTGGACTGAGCACATTTTCACTGCTAATAACTTTAGTAATATTTTCACTTTTAGCACATGTAGTTACCGTATTTAAATTTTCAGGTGATAACGGTACAGCCGTTGTAGCCACGAGCGCTCCATGCTCCCGGCGTAGGACGGTGCTTGGCGGTAATGAGTCAGAAGAATCATCAGGACAATTAAGTTGATTAATTTTGCGTATTGGCGAACCTTTCGCTGTCTTCTTAGGTGAAGTAGGTGGAGTAGATGGCATGCTGCATGCAGGGATGATTGCAGGAGTAGTATTAGAGATTGGAGTTGAAGTGTAGATAGTTGTGGCTACATCAGCTGATCGCGATGTTTTGTCCGCCGCATCCGACCGGGCCAAAGCCCGGGCGGCAGGTGGCGAGTCCGCCGGCGACTGCAAGTCGAGTTGACAGAAACACAAAAACACTAATATAAATTATACTATGAGGCGTACGATAATGATTTTAACACCAATGGAAAGATGAAAACTTTACGCTCTCGACAGTACGTAGTAAGTAGGTCGGGAGGTAAAAAAACCACACAAAAACTCGCTTTTTTCGGGAGCTCGATTCGAAGCGTCCGATGCCACAGAGTATGTATATATATATATATATATATATATATATATATATATATATAAATAATATAAGTTAATGTCAGTACACACAGAGACACAAAAAAGAAACACTCACATTGGATAAATAAACTTGAAGCTATCGAAGCCCTTCCGGCTTCTTCGTCAGCTGAAGAATGAATGGTGAGGAAAGGAGAGGGTTGGAAAAAGGAAAAAGAGGGGTAAGGGGAGAGGTGTATGGGGAGGGGGGAGTTAGGTATAGGGGTTAGGATGCAACGTTCAAACCCGGGAAACTATTGGCTTGAAAGTGCCAAATGCACGCCAATTCAAGGGTGTGGAGGTTGAGGGCGGAGTCGGTGGGAGGGAGGGAGGCAATAATGGATACTTTGTAGCATTGATTGAAAATGGAATCATGTGAAAGACAATGTGTGGGAACTGGTAGAGAGGAGTGGGGGGAAGATGGACAACAGGAGGCGCGATGATTGTTAATTCTGAGATTGAGAGGGGTAGTGCATAGGCCTATATAAAAAGCGGGGCAGAAGTTGCATTGAAGGAGGTATATGATGTTGGTGGAGGTACAGGTGGTGGAAGGAGATATCGGGAGGAATTTTAGTTTGGAGAGGAAAGAGGCTGGGGGTGGAGAGAGAATTTTACAGGTTTTACATCTAGGACGGTTGCACGGTGAGGGTGGGGTAGTGGGGGCTGAATTCAATTTTTGAAGGGGGCGGGTGGCTTTGAAGATGGTGCTGAGGTTAGGTGGTCTCTTATACGTGATCCGTGGAAGAGAGGGGAAAATTTGTGAGGTGGATTTGTGGTTGGAGAGAATGGGGTACAAGTCCTTCAGGATGTCCTGTAAGGCATGAGCACCGGGGAAGTAAGTGGTGAGAAGAGATGGAGAGCAATTCTTTTCCGCACGGGGTTTATCGGACCTGTAGGGTTTTTTTCTAATTTTGTTGATTAACAGTTTATCGGGATACCCGCGGCGTAGAAGAGAAGTGTGTAGATTGGAAAGGAACTTCTCGAGGTCTTCGGGGTTGTTGCAGATTTTGTGACCACGGACGGAGAGAGAAAAAGGGATTGAACGTTTGGTATGTGGTGGGTGGCAACTGTCATAGTGGAGGTATTGCTGTCTGTTGGTGGCTTTGATGTGGACAGATGTCTTGAATTTGTTATTTTCGGAAAGAAGAATGTCCACATCTAGGAAAGTGATGTTAGTGTTAGAGATGGAAGAAGTGAAAGAAACTGAGGCGGAAGAGTTAAGCGAAGAGACAAAGGTGTTAAGGGAATTGATGTCATGCGGCCAGAGAATAAATATGTCGTCAATGTATCTGAGCCAAAGGAGGGGTTTTAGAGGGTAATTTGATAGGAAATTTTCTTCGAACAGGCCGAGGAAGAGATTTGCATAGGAAGGGCTAAACCTACTTCCCATAGCACAGCCGGAGATTTGCAGATAGTGGTTGTTATTAAAAGAGAAGGCATTGTGGGTGAGAATGAAATGGGAAAGATCAAGAAGAAATTCAGTGCTAGGGTTTTGAGGAGTGGGTCGTAATGAAAGATAGTGGCGGAGAGCAGCGAGTCCCTCAGAATGAGGGATTGAAGTGTAAAGTGAGGTTACATCAATAGTGGCCATGATAATGGGCTGATTTGGGGGGAGGGAAATGGAATTGAGTCTAGAAAGGAAGTCATGGGAATCTTTGATGTATGATGGAAGGGACTGAACGAAGGGTTGGAGATAGAAATCAACGAAAGCCGAAATGCGCTCCGTGGGAGAGTTTTGAGAGGAAACTATGGGGCGGCCTGGGTTGTTCGCTTTATGAATTTTTGGAAGGATGTAGAAAGATGGCGAAGTGGGGTGATCTGGTAAGAGAAGGGAAATGTCTGACTGGCTAAGGCCCTCAGAGGGAGCTTTTGTTTTTAGTAGGGCGTTCAATTCTGTGTGAAAATCAGAGGTAGGATCTGATGAGAGAGGGGAGTAGGAGGAAGGGTCTCCTAGTAGTCGGTTGCACTCTGATATGTAGTCACTGGTGTCAAGTACAACGACAGTGGAGCCTTTGTCGGCCGAGGTAATCACTATGTTGGGGTTTTTTTGGAGTTTTCTGATGGCGGCGGACTCCGAGGGGGACAGGTTTGGCGGCGGGTGGAGGGAGCGTAGGAAAGATTCACTCGAAGCCCTAGAGAGGAGACAGTTGATAAAAATTTCAAGCGGGTGGTGGGGAGGAAGAGGTTTGGGCTGGTGAGAGGAAGGGGAGCGGAATTTGTGGAGGGCATTTTGAATACCCTCCGGCGCCTGTTGTCTTGTGTGGGAATTCCAGAAAACCTTCCACCGAAGGTTTCGGCAAAAATGCAAAATGTCCGTGAGAAGAGTGGTGGGGTTAATCCTAGGCGTTGGGGAGAAAGAGAGTCCGCGGTTGAGGACAGAAACCTCGGCAAAACCTCTTCCTCCCCACCACCCGCTTGAAATTTTTATCAACTGTCTCCTCTCTAGGGCTTCGAGTGAATCTTTCCTACGCTCCCTCCACCCGCCGCCAAACCTGTCCCCCTCGGAGTCCGCCGCCATCAGAAAACTCCAAAAAAACCCCAACATAGTGATTACCTCGGCCGACAAAGGCTCCACTGTCGTTGTACTTGACACCAGTGACTACATATCAGAGTGCAACCGACTACTAGGAGACCCTTCCTCCTACTCCCCTCTCTCATCAGATCCTACCTCTGATTTTCACACAGAATTGAACGCCCTACTAAAAACAAAAGCTCCCTCTGAGGGCCTTAGCCAGTCAGACATTTCCCTTCTCTTACCAGATCACCCCACTTCGCCATCTTTCTACATCCTTCCAAAAATTCATAAAGCGAACAACCCAGGCCGCCCCATAGTTTCCTCTCAAAACTCTCCCACGGAGCGCATTTCGGCTTTCGTTGATTTCTATCTCCAACCCTTCGTTCAGTCCCTTCCATCATACATCAAAGATTCCCATGACTTCCTTTCTAGACTCAATTCCATTTCCCTCCCCCCAAATCAGCCCATTATCATGGCCACTATTGATGTAACCTCACTTTACACTTCAATCCCTCATTCTGAGGGACTCGCTGCTCTCCGCCACTATCTTTCATTACGACCCACTCCTCAAAACCCTAGCACTGAATTTCTTCTTGATCTTTCCCATTTCATTCTCACCCACAATGCCTTCTCTTTTAATAACAACCACTATCTGCAAATCTCCGGCTGTGCTATGGGAAGTAGGTTTAGCCCTTCCTATGCAAATCTCTTCCTCGGCCTGTTCGAAGAAAATTTCCTATCAAATTACCCTCTAAAACCCCTCCTTTGGCTCAGATACATTGACGACATATTTATTCTCTGGCCGCATGACATCAATTCCCTTAACACCTTTGTCTCTTCGCTTAACTCTTCCGCCTCAGTTTCTTTCACTTCTTCCATCTCTAACACTAACATCACTTTCCTAGATGTGGACATTCTTCTTTCCGAAAATAACAAATTCAAGACATCTGTCCACATCAAAGCCACCAACAGACAGCAATACCTCCACTATGACAGTTGCCACCCACCACATACCAAACGTTCAATCCCTTTTTCTCTCTCCGTCCGTGGTCACAAAATCTGCAACAACCCCGAAGACCTCGAGAAGTTCCTTTCCAATCTACACACTTCTCTTCTACGCCGCGGGTATCCCGATAAACTGTTAATCAACAAAATTAGAAAAAAACCCTACAGGTCCGATAAACCCCGTGCGGAAAAGAATTGCTCTCCATCTCTTCTCACCACTTACTTCCCCGGTGCTCATGCCTTACAGGACATCCTGAAGGACTTGTACCCCATTCTCTCCAACCACAAATCCACCTCACAAATTTTCCCCTCTCTTCCACGGATCACGTATAAGAGACCACCTAACCTCAGCACCATCTTCAAAGCCACCCGCCCCCTTCAAAAATTGAATTCAGCCCCCACTACCCCACCCTCACCGTGCAACCGTCCTAGATGTAAAACCTGTAAAATTCTCTCTCCACCCCCAGCCTCTTTCCTCTCCAAACTAAAATTCCTCCCGATATCTCCTTCCACCACCTGTACCTCCACCAACATCATATACCTCCTTCAATGCAACTTCTGCCCCGCTTTTTATATAGGCCTATGCACTACCCCTCTCAATCTCAGAATTAACAATCATCGCGCCTCCTGTTGTCCATCTTCCCCCCACTCCTCTCTACCAGTTCCCACACATTGTCTTTCACATGATTCCATTTTCAATCAATGCTACAAAGTATCCATTATTGCCTCCCTCCCTCCCACCGACTCCGCCCTCAACCTCCACACCCTTGAATTGGCGTGCATTTGGCACTTTCAAGCCAATAGTTTCCCGGGTTTGAACGTTGCATCCTAACCCCTATACCTAACTCCCCCCTCCCCATACACCTCTCCCCTTACCCCTCTTTTTCCTTTTTCCAACCCTCTCCTTTCCTCACCATTCATTCTTCAGCTGACGAAGAAGCCGGAAGGGCTTCGATAGCTTCAAGTTTATTTATCCAATGTGAGTGTTTCTTTTTTGTGTCTCTGTGTGTACTGACATTAACTTATATTATTTATATTACGTGCCACGTGCATTTCGGATTTTCCAATACATTGTGTATATATATATATATATATATATATATATATATATATATATATATATATATATATAAAGAATATATTTCTTTATACTAGTACGTACACGTATTCACGTACAACCCTTTCTTTATATATATATATATAAAGAAAGGGTTGTACGTGAGTGAAAATGTTGTCCGTGGAGGGAGAAATGATACGATGATGGCAGGATTCGGAGATATCGATGAGAAAGAGAATGAAATGAGGATTAATCCTTTGAAGGAGAAGTGTAAGCCAAGGAGGAAGGGGCAGGCTATTCGATGTGATCACTAGAAATTGATGAATTCGAATCGATTTGAACGATGAATATCAATCGTAGAATGGTCAGAATTAAGGTGGTTCGCTCGTCGAAGCTGACTGCAATGATAGTAGTTCAAAATCGATATTTCATCAATTTTTTCAACGCATAAGTGCCCAATAAACTACGTGATTGAAGAAGGGGAAATAATGAAAATATCGATGGCGTAAAATATTTTTAAAAAAGTAGTTCAAAAACGATATTACCCTCCTTTTTTCAACAGACACCAATGTAAAATACACTACCCGAAGGAAGACAGGGATTAATGAAAATCTCCAAGGAAATTACTTTAAAAACCATCTGGTTTCATCATGAATATAAGAAACTTCCACAAAGTTATCCCATAATTAATAACTTATTTATGCTTTGGAATAAGCATAAATAAGGTATCGCTTATGGACGAAGCAACTCACCATAATGAACAGTAAAAAGTCCATATTAATTAAATAATGGACAACTTTGGCTTCGATGTGGCATGCCATCAACAAGATGATGACGAGTCACGCTGAAACCTGGGTCAATCAAAAATTTTTTACATATAATTAGGTAGAATTCCTTTTCAGAATAACGTTAAGTCGATTTCATGAAGTCACATCCGACACAAAGAATTAAAGAAATATATATTATGAAACTTATCATATGGCTTTTTGAAAATAGAAAATTTTATTAATATATCTCCCATATAAGTAGGAAATGGAAAACGTTGCTTCTCTATTACTTCTATCAGCCGCGGTCAGGTCGCCATCAAGGGTGAACATACGTGAAAGGGAACGAAGAAGAGTTATGCTATCCATGCCAACGTGTAAGCCCTTTACCTTAGTTTACCTTAAAATGCCTTAAATTTCATGCGTTAAGAAGTAAGCATATTGATGGGTAAGTTTAACTAAGGCGCTCTTATTCTCTCATTCATCAACTTTGCGGCAACGTTTCTGGTTGTGGCTAAAAGAAATATACTTGCAACCGTAAATTACAAGAAGCTTCATACAGTACAACATCGACCATTTTTAACACTTCTGTGGCTTTAAGTTAAGGGAATACGATTTGTTTGAAGCGTGCAGGTATAATAACTACCCGACATGGAAAAACGCGGTATGTCTCCTTGATAATGACTCGGGGCCTTTCTAAATGTGGTGATACAGGAGAACGATGAATGTCAAATGGATCGATCGAGTAAGTAATGAGGAAGGTCTAATAAGTGTAGGAGAGAAAAGAAGCATCGTGAAACCGTAAGTAAGGAGGAATGTGAAACAACCTGATCATCTTTAGACTTCATGACCTAATGAAGACTATCATCGAGGGACAAGTATATAGTAAGAACAGAAAAGGAATACCTCGAATGAAATATATGGAACAGTTCGAGGATGTGAAAGAGAAGAAATACTCATGTGTGAAAAAATTAGCTGATAGGAGAATTGAGTGGAGAGCTGCGTCAAACCAATCTTTAAACTCATTGGTTGATCACCAGTGATGATGAATAAGACAGTAGTGTTGACGCTGGTTGAAATTAAAACAAATTCAGCTGCGTGGAATTCACAAAATTGATAAAGCATTTATTTAGTAATAACGAGTTCCAATAAGCACTGCATGAAACAGGTGACTCATTTTGCTGTCACGCACATGAGTTTAAAGTTATATAAACCAAGGATTAAATTCGCCATGAAAAAATATTTAGCTTAGCCCGGATTCAAATCCTGCCAGAGATTTGCTCTGAAAAGATGGCTTGATGATGTAATACCTGACCAACAATCGGGAGACCCGGTTACGAATCCTGGCTATGTCAATTTTTTCATCATCTACACTATCATAATAGCCTGTTGGGAGTTATTTTTCCAGCAATTCATCAATACGTATTTTCTTTTTCAAATTTAACACTAATTTAATTTGGATTGATGTAAGGTCGTTTGTTAGTTCATCCCCCTGTTTACTGCGACATATTTACCTTAAACTACAGCGTGGTCTGCAAAGAATCAAAGTTTACTGTCTACATTATCACCAATATAGTTGATATAGGGGAGGAAGAGGAGTGGGCCTATGGCACTACCCTGACGGACGCACTCACGAACGAAGTCACTCTAACCTCTTTGTAGACTGCGCCGTCTAATACTTCACCTTGTACTCGATCGTTCAATAGCTCTTATCCAGGAAATGAAATCATCATTTAGACCGCAAGATTTCACTATACAATCCTTGGTTTATATAAGTTTCAGTAAGTTACCACGCAAACAGCAAGATACATCTACATACTACCCCGCAAGCCACCTAAAAAGGGGTGTGGCAGAGGGTGTTAGGAAACCAGCCATTTGCACATTAAAAAGAAATGCACTAACGACATTACTACTGGCATTTATTAAAGTCCTTTATGGTTCGAAGGAAAAAGGAATTCCCATATCTATCCGTTCGGCAAAATATCTCTCTTAATTTATCACTTCGGTCGGACCTGGAAATATAATGGGGCTCTAATATTATGTTCACTGCGTCGCTCTTAAAGATATCCATTCTCAATTGTTCAAACAATTTAAGTCAAGCGCGCAGCCGAGTCTTTAGTGGCTCCCAGCCTAATGCACTTAACATTTGGGTAACGCTATCTGTACGCCCGTAGCAGTTTTTGGCGAACCGCGGAGCCTTCATTTGTATTTTATTCAGCTCGTGGATTAAGTCTTTCTACACCGGATCCCATACGGTCACCGCATATTTAAGGTGCGGTCGGACTAGTGCGTCATAGCACCTTTGTTTTACTTAATTGAAAAAATTCCCATAATACGCTCGACGAATCCTAATTTCTTCGGGTCTATGTAGCAAACATTCGATATATATTTGTTCTCCACGAGAGGTTCGAGGTTATCGTAACTCCCAAGTACTTCACTAAACATACAAGATACATCCATGCTGCGGTTAAGGAAAGCTCTCCAGTTGTGTGGGAAATTCATTCACGTTCATGCTTCGTTGTTTTACAAGTCGGCTTTCTCAGCTGGCAAGTTGAATGGGATAGCTGTGGAGCCGGAGAGTGAGTGACGGAAAACCCCTCAGGTTCTAGAGGGGCGTGGTGTGGCAAGAGGCGTGGTGGGGGGTGGAAAGGGGGATGAAAAGTGTCGCCCAAGCCACCCTGGCTTATTCTGGTCTTGTTTCTTGACGTCACCTCCACCTGGAGAGTACTCCAGCCTGAAATAAACTGCTCTCCAGAATTATTTTCAGAAAGCCGTCTCAAAATGCCGACGTACCCTCTGTTTTTATCATGCTCCATAGACGCAAGAATAATTGACGGACTCACAAGGACAAGTGGTTTTAAAATTATTTGCGATCAAAGGATTATGAAAACAGTGCTGAGTGAGAAAATTTAATTTTTGTACAAGAAGAAAGGTCTTTCTCTCGCTATTATTGTAGGAACAACATGTCGGTCAAAGGGAGTGGAGACATTTTTGATGTCAAATGCTATGAGTTCGGTGTGAAAAATTAATTTGACCGAATAATAAGATTTAAATAAGGCTTCTTAAGTACTTTCCAGGCATGGTTCCATTTACTCTTCTTAGTCTGTTACTAACGAAGCTGTAGTCAATTCAAGTACCGCAAAGGTATAATAAAGTGGTTAACGAGCTCGTACTCTTGTTAGCGTACAATGCGATTATATTTTTTCCACTTCACTGAATTAGAATCAGAAATAATGTCTTTAGCTACCAAAGACGCCGAGTACGCACATTAAATAGTCAAATAATACGTTCTCCGAAAATATAACTCACAGGACTTACTCAGACAAAGGGCTTAAAAACTCTTAACGTTCTAAAGACTAAAATTGCACTGTTTTCATTGGAAAATGAGTATTCTATGCGAGAAAATACAATATTTATCTAATTTTTCAAGGTAAGGATGAAGTGAGACACAATTTATTTTTCATTTCAAAAGGCTATAGAGAAGACACTTCTCTGAAACATAGCTGTGATAGAAACAAAGTATCCTGGTTCAAGGATAAAGTACTATTGTTCCAAAGAAAAAAAAATTAGAATAGATTTTGAGATTGAGAAACTAATTCTGACTTTTTTCAATTAAAATAGGAAACGTTTTGAGATGATAATAGAGGGTTTGAAAGTTTTAAATCTGTAATAAAACCATTTGAGACGTGAGCAAGAAATACTGCCTATCTTCATTTTCTTGTTTAAAAATACTTTATGTTTACTTGCCTGAAATAATGAATGACTAATATCAAAAAATTGGTAAATACTGCCTCTCAAAAAGCACTCGCAACAGTTATAACGGAAATTTGACCATCGTTTCCCTAAACCCTAGAACAGAAAGTGTTTTGCGTTTTTATTTTCATAGGTGGATTATCCCCATTAATTAAAGTAGCAATAAAGATCCGAGGATGTTTTTGCAAAAAGCAATACCCGAAAATAGATGATTGTTTTGATCAACTAGTTATATTGATCCATTAAGGGAGAAATATAAGGTGAAATCCACAATGTGATTCCACAATTCCCCTTACGCATTCCAATCCCAAATGTAAGTAATATAAGCTGCCGAGTTCCTCTTCGAAATATAATTGGCTTAATTGAAAATATCCAAAGACAGGAAAATCCGTAAGTTAATGAAGTTAGAAAAGGTTGTTTCTAGAATAACTTTTTTCGAATGACTTGGCAGTCAGCTCTGGGGAGGAGGATAGATTTCAACCCGTCGAGGTGTAAGTTAATAGTGGTGCATTACTTTGCCCGAGAGGAGTACTTACACTGTTATTATAGCCCTCAAGAGAGCTAGCATCTACTATCCTCCCTAAAGATGATCGCTAAGTTCATCTAAAAGTTGGTTTTGTGGATATTTTTCTTTTTAGCCTCAATTAGCGTATAGATTTTTGTTTTCGAATCTCTTTCCCCATTATAGAACATTAAGAGTTGTATTTACATTGTTAACCTAGACCTCAAGATAATTGACATCTACTATCCTCCTCATAAATTATTGCTAAGTCAATCAAAAAGCTTATTGAAGATTTTTATTCAAAGAATATTTTATTGGTATTTTTCTTTTCCGAACTCAATTAGCGTATAGAAGTTTACTTTCTTCGGGCTTTATGCCCCTTCCTGTGAGACATATGGATTTTAGCCGTAATTAAAGTGACCACAAAGCTCCGAGAGTGATTTTCATAAGTGCAACACTCGAAAAATAAGGTGTTTGTTTTGATCACCTAGTGTTCCGGCAATGAGGTAGCTTGAAATGAGTCCAGCAATGCGATTGGACATACCTCTCACCTACGATTGCACCGCTCACACGACAAATTTTTAAATCACCCATCATGAGCGCCTCTGCACATTCTTTTCGTTCGGAAGTAGGTCATCAAAAACGCCCACTTGCGCGTAGTGGGTACTTCCATGAAGACTCATAGCAATGAGGGACGCGGCAATTTTTACCCGAAGCATTTACGCGAGTGCTCCACTGAAAGTATTATTCTTATTATTTTTTTTAGCTCGATTCCGTTCTCTCTTACACAAATGAATCTCGTAACCACCTCTTACACTGAGCGCCAAGTGGAAATAAATTATAGTATGGCTCTGTCGCTCGTAGGAAAAATGCACTTTGGTCTCCATCTCGCGTCCATCTCGTTATTGCAGTGAGAGACCTCAACTTTTGATTATTTTCCTCTCTCTTCGGCGCCATTTGGTCGTAAGGAAATGTCTCCTTTGTAATGTATGATAATGGATGTGAGTCGTTCAACGAACACTGTTTTAGATTGAGATTTGATTTCACATGTGAGAAGTGATGCATTTTCAAATTATTTGCTCCAATTCTTTTGAAAACATGATAATACCTTCGTTTATTGCAATTAAGAAAAGTATGCACTTCAAAATTAGAAATTTGTAATGAAGAAATATAGGACATCCCATGGATTCGAACCCGTATACCTAAATACTCCGGTTGAAATCCACGAGGTACGAGGTTACCCATGAGAATACTTGCATTATATTTTTTATATTCATTTCTCAAAATACTGAAAAGATCACAACTAAGAGCAACTAAGAAAATCACTCTGGCACTCATGCCCTCCACTATTTCAGATGTCATGTTTTCCTTAATTTTTCTATGGATCTCTTCATATGTAATACTAACTAATAATACTATTAATAATATTACCGATACAGACCTCTAATATTACCGATGGGGTCTTTAATATTCCTCTTTGACAATTCCTTTCATAATTCTAGAAAATCCTTATGCATTAAATTCCTTCGGGATATGATTCAGATCCAAATAAGAAAGCAATGCACAGGAAAACTTTTGCCGTGCGTGACAGAAGTAGATATAACCGTGATTTGTACTGCTCTTACGAGGCACGAGTACGTTCAGAAGATATTGCGAATTTTCCAATTTCGCGGTTTTTGACTGGGAGTCCGAATGTCAATTTTTTCATAATGTTGGGATATATATGGCCCTGAAGCATGATAAAATTCTCAGCTGCGTTCCTTGCTAACTTTGCAAGTGGCACCCACTAAGGCTAGACGTGTTATCGCGAGGTCGGTGATTTTCAGCTCACTCTTCATTGCTGGTTCATGAATACCAAATACAATGCTTTACAGCTGTGGCGTAGCCAAGAGTGGATTTCCGGGTTACAAATCTCACGTACAAAATTCAATACTCGTACAAAATTACTGTTTTTGTGTCATAAAGATCAAGTTTTCAGCATCAAAAATCTGAAACTTTTCGGGGTAGGACCTCTGGACCCCCATTTGCCCTGGGATGTTTTCCGTACAACCCTGAAGGGCCCCAAAATCGCCCGTAAACCCTCCCCCCAAATTTCAAAATTCTGGCAATAACACTGATCTAACGACACCGAAACAGTAATATCAGCCAATAATGGCCCTGTGCGAGTTTTTCTACTTCCAAAGATAAAGAGAACCTTAAAGTGCCATCGTATTACAAGACATTAAGAGTGAATCGCTTACAAAGCTAAAGGCTAACACAAAGATCGAATTTGAGAAGTTTTTCAAGGATTGGAAGGAACGCTGGCACAAGTGCATATATACAATACCTAATGGGAGCTAATTTCAAGGCGAGAACATTAACGTTTACGAATAAATAATTTTTTCAAAAAACTAATGTTTCCTGAACACAAGCTGTTAGAATTACTAGGAAAATTCAGAGACATGCGTTTAAGAATACATAAGTCACTTGGCTCTACTACAAGTCAGCCAACCTGTAAGTTCTAACTCTGCCGTTATAGTGTTTTATCGATCGTGGAAAAAACTACATTCTAAATCTATTCATTCTACAGTGTATCACTCTTATTTTATTTTTATGATCTGAACTACAGTAGTATGTTGGCGTTCGTGAGATATTGCTAATTATATACACCTTGTACACCGCGCGCTCCCGAAGTCCACATTTGCTTAGTTTTCGGATCTCGATAAGCTGCCTTACTTTCCTTTCCAGTAGGCACATGTCCCGTTGGACCCGAAACTTCCTGCTTACGGGTTGGACTCCTTTCCTCGTTTGACTCTTCCTGCCGTCACCAGCCTTCGACTCAACCTCACCCCCTCCTCAACTCGCGTATTCCCAGCTTGCCCACTCCACTGCCCTCGCCCTTGGCCATGAGGCCCGCTACGGCGATGCGTAACTAGGTAGTGGTTCTGGCGAAAATATAATGGGATGGACGAACGAAACCATGAATGTAAATACTGGATTTCTTCGTATTGCATTTGAGCGTCTTGTTTATCAAAATTTACGCACATAAGTCGATCGATAGGAGGGGCTTCATTTTAGGATATGATGAGCAAGAGGTAGCAAAATACTCGTATCTTCGATACGTATTTGCTGTAGAGTTTGGTAACCACGCATTTTATGAGTTATGCCTCGTTCAGATTTCGATTGTCGGAGCGATCGTCCGAACGATAGTTGGCCGAACTAGCCGCGTGAATGCATGTCCTGACAATAGTTAGTGTAGTTATGAATGTTGCCACTTTGCGATGTTTAGGCGCTGGGAGACCGGAGGAGGAAGCGACAAGAGAAGGACGAAAAGTTTGTGAAGCTCCCTTCCCTCTATTTTTTTCATGTATTTGTACAAGCAAGGAAGAATATGGGCGGAAGAAAAATTATTCATCAAATGCACATTGAACTTGACCCTGCATATCTCAACAGCCTTGCCAACACGCAATTTCTCGTTAACTTTAGATGTCAGCGCTAGAGAGCAGCACAGGTTTTAACCATCGTTGTGTGAATGCACGATGGTGCCAACGATTGCTGGTACAATCGTAATCCGAACGAGACATTATCGACCTACTTGCTGAAATACTCGAAATTTTAACCCTTTGCGGGCCAACGTCGAGGCTGACTCGACAGGCCTAGGCTATCATGAGGTTCAACGTCGAGTTGAGCTCGACATTGCAAGACACTGCTTGCAACGTTTCAAGAGATATCACACATTCAACCATTTCAAAGAATGATTTCTTTGATTGAATTTGCATAATATATCAAACAGTGAATTTTTACTTTTAACAATAATACAAGAAATTTTAAAAGGTCTAGAATCAACTGAATGTAGTTTATTTTTCTTAAAAATAAATTCGGACCTCACTACTTGAATTGTAAAAAAATGGACCGCAAACGGTTAAATCAATCGTGAGGTATATGCCCTTGAGCTGTTTATTAGTGGAAACGCAAGTGCAAAAATTTTATGTGTTACCATGAACTGATTCCCTAAAATGACAAAGTAAATCAAGTCCATAAACGAACCACGGAGATGGCGAACCCTCTCAGTTCATTGCAATACTGCTGAATTTTACTGAATACTCCACACTTTCTTTATTTTGAACAGTATAGTTAATTTGATGGTTTTTAGAGTGATATAAAATTGTTTATTAAATTAACCTTTGAACTCACTATTATGAATTTGCTATTGTTTTTTTATTAATGTAAATTGTATTATTACAAATTATTGCAAAAATGTTGCAAGTCTCAATTATTTTTATGTATCAAAATTACGCGTTTATACTTATTTTCATTTCTACTCCTGATGATGAATCATATATAAACCGAGACGTCGGAAAAACTTTCATTTCAATTTTTAGATCTACACTCCAAAATTCAAATTTAATGTTAAATTTATAGGTCAGGAAAAAGAGATAAAACTCATTGCTATTATTTTCAAACATACGGTCGGTCAGAATATAAAAGTGTTGATTGTACATTGCTAAGTTTATTTTTCAATCTTTGGTTTGATGTATTTCAAGCTTGCCTGTTGAATGATTGGCTTCTTTCAGGTTCTCTCCCGCGCCTGTTCATCTCAGGCGACAGGCATCTTGCTTATTGAATGTCGGTGAAATTGACATACACTGCCCCTCATTCCCTTTATTTTGGGATCAAATCTCTCACCTCGGGCATGGTGGTGTATGAATAGCGTGGCTTATGGGAAGGATATTCACGTATTTCATACCATCTACCGTAGGTGGTAAGTATTAAGTCTTTTAGTGCTAAAAAAACCACGCAATTATGCCGATATCTTCAGACGTATTTCCCTCGGATTTGTGGATAATTCAGCAGGAAAGGGTGCTCGATTAGTGGAAGGTGAACAGCAACGCTCAAGAAAGTTATCCGAAGCGCTGGAAGCGGAGTAAATACATCATGTTGCCGTGGCGTTAAAACAGTTGCCATGGCAAGAAGCAAACCTCGCCCTAAGTCTTTCGCGTGTGCTGTGCCTTTGGTTGCTGTAGACGGAAACTTACCCACTCGTATGCTCATTGGCTGCAAATCGTGTCAGAAGAGTGACATACCATTGAGTTTCATATCATCAAGTATTTAAAAATAATAACGGAAGATAGAATTAGTGTTATCCCATTGAAAGACTCACTTCAAACCAGTGGTGTAACTCGGGGAAATGAGGGGAATAGAACCCCTTCACGATCCTAAAATATAAAAAAAATATCCTATCATAGAATCGTCAGTGTTAGAAGTACAGTAATTAAATGTAATAGGTTTCATTTGCCTCTGTTGTGTACAATTTATTATTATAATTATGTATTACAATGTATAAGTAGTTTTTTGCATAATTAACACATTTCAATACGTTTTTCTAATATATGCACCCATTATAAGTGATGATTTCGTGCATTATTACGCGGTGCGGCTTTTTTTGAAGCAATTAATATGTTGCTGCATCGCTAAATGTTGTTTTGTTCCAAATACTCTTTATTTTCCTAAAGATACATTTTATTGTTGCCTCACTGCTTCGATTAACTTTCACTTTCTATTCTCTCATCAACAACTCCCCGACAAAAACAGCTGCAATAAAAGATCAGAAATTGGCAATATTATTTCAGTTTATTATTATTTTATAAATACAAATTTATAGTTAATATGATATTGTACTTGCTTAGTTACAATCAGTAAATAAATCTTTGCAAAAAAATAAGTGAAAATTCTTGTTTCCTCTTTTTAATTTATATGCAATTTAATTATTTTTATTTTTTATTTAATTACTGCACAAAAAATGTAATAATCTTCCATCCCTTCACGTATAAATTGCATGTAATCATTTAATTAATATTTTCAATCAAAGTTATTCGTAGCCCTGAAAAAGATTAAAAAATTAAATGAAAACGTTGGCAAACAATTATACATATATTTTTTCGACCAATACTCCGAGACGTTTATCAACATCAACTCCCTAACAATATCAATATCAATAATTAAATATCAAATGTTTCAGTGACAAAATAAGATCGACCGAAAGGTATGTATGCCTCCCTTACGCGGAGCGTGTGTAACTACGTCCTCTTGCCCACCTCCGAGCCATCTAGCCAAGGGTTTCTCGTCGCTTCAAGCGCTGTGTCTTAGCGGGCTGAGGATTTATTGCTCTCGACGAGATACGTCGTAGCTCTATAGGGCTTGCCTCAGCTTTGCAACGCCCCCGCAACGCTGAGATTTAGCCGCTTAGTTGTTACAACCGCTTCCGGCCGACACCCTTGTTGTACGTCGTATCGCTAACCCGCAGCCTTCGTCTCCCACGCAAACCTCCAAGACAAATATCTTCCCTCCATTTCGGCTTCCCCCACGAAAAATCAGTGTCCTTACACCGTTGAAATATTAATGTAAACGGTAACGAGTGACAGTCATTCAATCTCTCCCAGAAATTATGAGGGTGCACAAAGTGCATTTTTTATTTATTTTTCTGTACCTCAAACATGAATATCTTACCTCACTAGTAATCCTGGAGCAAAATTTTATATTTTGATGGCAAGTAAATTATGGTTGTAGTATACCGGGATTAGATACGGTGATTAATTTACGGAGTCACCCACAATCATAACATTTGAGTTAAATTTTGGTTAGATTTAGCTCCATTCACTCTGGAAATTTCTAGGCAATGACGACATTTTTTAACCGTCAATGACCGTGAAGAAAATTTTAAAAAATACGACCGGCCAAGCGAGAATGGGTTTCCCTGGAGAATTAAAGGTTAGATTTTTGAAAAAAACTCAGAACATGCTTTTCTGATTTAACCTCTTGTACCTGGGCATACAATGTAAAGAATTGGACTATCCGTTTTATATTTTCTTCACTACCACAATTTAAAAATCACAATTCTCAATGGCAATGGTGGTTAAGCAAAAGAAAAACTTTTATTGGGACCAGAATATTTTTGCCTTAAAAATATAAATATAAATCTCTATAGCATATGATTGGAACAAAATTTAGGCAGTTAATGATACTACTTTTTCAGTTATGAAAACGTAAATGGTGATAGTTAAGCCAAACCTCATTCGTTATATGAAAGTCAAGTTAGATTGAGCTCATTAAGCTCGGATAAGTACTGATACAAAAATAAGTACAGGATTACCCACAACAGCATTTGAACCCATGATTTATTTTATATAGTAATTTTATTTAATAGGAGTAGTTTTATCCAACGAAAACCGAATTATAATATGTAATACCGACACGTTATGGAGTTGTGAGGTCCTAAGTTAAGGTAAGTACCATTAAATGGCCTTCTAACCTTTAACGTTGAAACCACAACATCCATCCGTGAAAATGGCTTGGAGGCTGCTAATTCCAATATTTTTTCATGGTGAAAATTTTATCCTTTGGTGTATTAAACTTTGACTTTGAAGTGTATCAACCTGCATCATTCGGTCTCGACATCCCTTTCGTCATTGGTCACTTAGATAGCATAAACAACGGCATTTTATTTGGATTACATACCTCACACAACATAACCATTTTGGCGAATAAAAATTTATTGTAATGCGAACATGTTACATAAAATGCAAACAAGGTCACCTCAGATTCATTAACGTATGCACATGGACTTACATATTTGAAATCTATCCATATAAGTTAATATTCGTCCTTAAACATTGAGGTTTTTTGTTGAAAGTGCTGTGAGAATATTGATTTCATTTAATTTCAATTACCTTGCCTAAAGGTATTTGTTTTTCTTTCGATTGGCACCTTTTTAATGAGGCTAAGTAGTCATGATAAAAAACATATTCTTCTTTATCTCTTTAATGAGAACACTAAGTTCTATTTCATAAAGAACCCCATAAATTGTTTGCTAAGCATTTAACATACCGTGATTCCATGATGTTTGATTTGGGCAAATATAAGACATATGTTATTAACTTTCCTTGTGAGAAACTTTCTAAACTGTTAAGAAAATAATACGTCCAGAAGAACCAGGTCACCCATTAGTTCATTAGCGCTGTGAGCTTTTTAATTATGAGGCAAGGTATAGATTTCTTGCCGTTAATGAGTGGTGAATCAATTCAGTAAAAATGATAGCTTTCCTATATAAAGCCGCAATTTTTCTACATGATTAACTATGCGTTCGTGAAATATTTTAATCTTAATCCGGAGAAGAATCTGTATCCTAAATTATTATTTTAATTACTCGATTTATTTTGAAAAACTCAGGATGTACCATAAAGTATAGATTAGGTGTATTTTTTCTTGGTTTTTAGATTTCACCTCTTCTATTGTGGCATGGGGAGCGGAATTGATGTGATATCAATATCAGGAGATCGATAAATATTAAAACATATGTTCGCCAAGTTGTTTATTATTTAAAATTCTGTCATTTAATGCAATTTAATTTGAATGAATAACAAATTTGTAGGAATGCTTTTTCTATTTAAGGAGTATTTTAAGGGTAACTAAATGAGATGTGCAGTGTTTCATTGAGGCGGTGATAGCTATAATTAGGATGCAAGATTTAGCTTTCTTTTTTAAATTGAGGGGCGAGTTAATAAAGTCTAAAGGATAGCTTTCAGATATGAGGCCAGGAGCATTCTTTGTGATTAATTATGCGCACGTGAAGGATTCTACCCCGAATCCGGGCAAGAAACCCGTAGTCCACATTATTAACAAAAGTTTGTTCCCCAATTCGAAACATAAAGATGAAAAGAATCGTGTGCTAGTTGGAAGCGCTCACTAGTTTTCTAATTCCCATTTTGAAAGTTTCGGCGAAGCAGATGCTTCGCGGGGGTACCTTTTTTTAATAAAATACTTCAGCCCCCCCATCCTACAAATACCATCTCGATTTGAAAAGTATTAATACTCCCAGCCGAAGGTTCTCTTCAAAATGTTTTTTTTTCTGTGGAAAAAATTCCGTCATACATAAAACCATTTTATTTTCTTCTTCATTTCTCTTCTTCGCCGGAAATTAGATTTTCCGGATAAAAAAATGAAAATTCGGAATTGCGATCCGCGTTTTTCTTCTTTTTTTATTTTTCTTCTCCTCAAACTCTCTCTCGCGTAAAAGAAAGAGAAAAAGGCAAAGGGAGGTCAGGCAGAGTGGGAGTAGGGAATGGACGCATTTCATTAACGCTTTCAGCTGCGACCTGAAATCCTATCGGAGGCAAGAATAGGGGATAAAACGAATTAATAGTTTCCCCCTTCCTTTCACTAATTATAACGCTCCGCCCGTCTAAACCCATTCCCTATACAACCAACCTTACTTTTCCCCCATCCCCTTTCCTTTAATTCTTCACGCACGTTTTTCCTTCGCCACATTCAACAGTTTAATTCTTTCTCTACCTCATTTCATCTCACTTCTACCTTAACCCATAATAACCCTTCTAAGTAAAATCTAAAATGCATTCATTTTCAGCTCTATCCAGGAAAGATTTAAACTGCGAGCTCTTTTTTGCTGTAAATTTTAATAGAAAAAATATATAGCTGCCACAATAATTATGATTGATTAGAAAATTTTAATATTTTTAAAATGAGAAGTCTTGAAATTTAATTTCTCCCACGAGCTGCTCTGGTTTGAAAAGGTAAGCATTCCATTTCCATGCTCTTGTGCGACTATCAATTGTTATAAATATAATTAACATAACTAAGGAGTGCAGCCAATGTTTTCGAACTTAGATAGGCACTCGGGTATTTAGACGTGTGCTTGTGTATCATGCTGAACAGTGGCGCAGCGAGGGAGGGTTTTGGGGGATAAAAGCCCCCCACAGCTCAGAGAAATTTTTAAGTTTAATCCATTATATTTGGTTGGATTGATATTACTAATAGAATAGTGTGAGGATTAATAATATATCCCTCAGAAAGCCGTAAAAATCACCGTTTTGAACCATTTATCTTAAAATTCCGCAAGGTTCACCTCTTCAAATGATTCTTCAGATGACACAGCCATCTGCATAGACATTGATGGAGATTCCAACGGAAGAAGGTAAGAAAAAGGACTCGCCAGCATAATTGAATTGTGAGGTACCCAATTTCCACTCACCTTCACCCATCTCACCACCATCCCCCACCCCCCGATCTTTTATTCCCTCACTCCGCATGGTTTCTTTCGTCACATTCAGCAGTTTTCCTTCTCTCCTTCTGTGCCTCATTTAATTTCCTGCTTTCCTTACATTCCAAAGCATAGTCCAACGCAATTTCTCACTTCTTATATAGACATTTACCTATGAGGAACGCTCCTGGTGTACACGAGTTCGCGCATTTTAATGCCCAAATGATAATGGAGTAATAACATCGGTGGTCGATTTCTTTGCATTTGATGTAGAAGTTTGTATACCTTAGCGAGGGCGGATCCGGTATTTTTTTATGGGGGGGGGGGCATGGGTCTGACAGGCTAACGATCTTCTCATACTTGGGATAAAAAACACAACAAGTACTATACCAAGTATCCTCTTTACTTTCGCATGATAGTTATTAATATGAAATTAAATGATTGAGGCTCCGTAGCACACAAAACAAATGGAGCGTAATGATAACCACATTGAAAATGTTGTCTATTTTTTAAGCGTCTGGGGGGGCACGTGACCCCATGTCCTCCCCATAAATCCGTCTATTTATAACTGGAATATGGAGTTGACCTGCATCAAAATATTACAACAATGTGAATAGAAGAATTTTAACTCAGAGAAAACACTCGTATGAAAAAAAATCGATTTTAATGGTTAATTTATGGAAATGGAAAGGTTATTTTGTCTAAAGTTTAGTAATTAAGTGTATGGTATATTAACAATGTGAAAATAACTAAGGATATAGTTGATAGATGTGGAAAAAGTTAAATATATCAATTCTATTTAATTTTTATTTCCTCTTCCTCTCGGAGAACCTAATAAATGTTCCTTGAGTTGTGCAATCTCCTCTTGGGACTGGAAACTCCGTAATTTAATTGATTGCATGATTTGAAAAATGTTCTTTGATCCATTCTCTCGATTTAGCTAGAAGCTGATGCATTTTAAGGAAAGATCATCTAATCTCTTCCATCCGGATAGCCAAGTGAATGGGCATTTGCTCACCAGCGCTAGAATATTGACTAAAAAACGATATCTTCCATTGCTTAGAGTAAAAATTACGTATGTACGTCTATTATATGCGATCTCTAAATATGTTTTTCAGTATAAATAAATATAAAAGACAGTAAAAATGAACTGCTCGATGAAAAGGTCAAATCATGTTTGAAGCTAGATACATGTTTATTTACTAATGGTACGGCATTTGGAGGAGGCGACCGACAGCTGAGGATATTTTCGCCATGAGGGAAGGGTATGGAAGGAAGGGTGGAAGGAAACCCGGCGACGGCATTAGGCTGATCTTAACAAAAGGCGCCAAGGGGACCACGGCTTAATGTCCCATCCGACGGACGAAGTGTTGAGCCTAAATGCCCCCACGAAACACTCGAGTAGGGATCAGGCAGTCTCTGTAAATTCTCTGCCACTGCCGGGATTTGAACCCAACCCCATTTTGTGGAAAGCCAAAACTCTAACCACCACACCAATTCGATCCCCCTTTTTATGTACCAATTATCCTTGTAAATATCTATATCGATGGCTAAGTTCTAACAACACGTATCTCCAAAATGGCAAATTTTCAGGAACACAAAAAAACGATTAATATTTTTGATTGTAAACTGAAATTAACAACTAAAAGTTCATAAAACTGAAAAAAAGCATTCATTTGCAAACAAAGAGTTGTTTTTTGCTTGTATTGTATTTTTTAATGTTATTACACTTTGTTAAAGATATCTGTCTAAAACGGGTCGAATTTGAGATACCTACGTGTTGTTTGAACTTAGCCATCCATATATTTTCTTTATAAACAAATAAGACCGCCTACCGATTGACGCCATCACACCAAAATACCACATTTTACGGTAGTTCTTCATGCTACAGGACACATGAGAGTAACAGCAGCATAACAGCGTTGAAGATATCTGTCAAGATGATAAAAAATATCCCATTCAAATCCGCCCAAAGACTCAGGAACTAATGCTGAAGCTTCAAGGTATGTGACCGAACTCTGTACGGAATAGATTTGAATGTGTTTGACAATGCACTTCCATCATCATCACTAAGCAACAATTAAAAAATAGGTTTGACGTTGCTCTCCACTCCAATATCTTACCACCTACTTTATTCATACAGAAATACCTACTTTTTCACATCCTTCTTTACCTGCTCCATATATTTTATTCGAGGTCTTCCTTTCCCGTTATTCTACTTTTCCAATTCACATAACCCTCGGAAATTGTCTTCATCAGGTCATCATGCCTTATAATATGGCTAATAAATTGTTCCCCATTCCTGATGAAATTTCATAAGGCTTCTCTCCGACCTCACTTAAAAGACTTCCTAATTGCTCATTCGGTTGATCCATGTGATTTTCATTTTTCCCCCGTCGCACCGCATTTCAAATGCCTCTACCACCCTGAATAAGTCTCATTAATCTTTCCATTGGTCTACTAAATAAAATATAACTTTGAATCCAATCCTAAGAAAGCGGAAGAAGTTATAACACGTTACGATCACTATCAGCAGAATTCATCTAATATTTATTATACTATTGCTCGGTATGATGAAGCCTTAATACTCATCTAAATAATACCCTGTGGGCCAAGTTAAGGGTGTTGGGCAAGAGGTGAATTTAAACCAATGTGCAGCAAGCCATTCCCTACGTTTGCTTTACATAGGCATGGAGAGAAGATGAGAAAAGTTTATAGCTTGTACTTAAAGTGAAAATCGATAAACCTTTAATCATGAAAATAAAGTAATCGATGAAAGGTTATTAAATCTGGGAACCTCTATAGTGTCGTATGATGCTAAGTTACCGGGAAGGTCAGTGGTTCGATTCCTGATTGCAGAGAATTTTCAGAGCCTACCTGATCCCTGCTCGAGTGTTGTGTGAGAACAATTAAAGCTCAACACTTCGTCTATCGGATGGCACGTTAGGCCGTGGTCCCATTGGCAACCTCCGTTAATAGCAGGCTGATGACGACGATGGGTTTCTCTCCACCTTTCCTTCCATAACCTAACCTCATGGCGAAAATGATATCAACTGTCAGTCGCTCCCTCCAAACACCACATTTATACATATATATATATACCGAATGGGTAAAAATAAAAATTTATTAAATATC
The DNA here is from genome assembly GCF_921293095.1 of Ischnura elegans. Lineage (NCBI taxonomy): Eukaryota > Metazoa > Arthropoda > Insecta > Odonata > Coenagrionidae > Ischnura > Ischnura elegans. The sequence goes on from NC_060257.1 coordinate 20,510,515, forward strand.
GTTCATTGTCTAATATTTCGGAGCATGCCGCGTGAACGTTGGTAAAATATACACCAATTGCCATGAGGAAAAATCATTTAATGTGCTACTAAATAGCTATTGGAATTCTAGTCTATTATGGTCAGGACAGCGCTTACGAGAATCATGAGTAAGAATCTGTCAATAAATTAATTACATTTTACTACCGAAATGGAACATTCCGGAATCCATTTGTAAAATATCTTTACGTGTTTAAACTAAATTTTTAATGGAATTCTGTAATTTTACGGTCAAGTTAGTGCTCACGAGAATCAAGTGTCAAAAAATCTGTTATTAAATTCATTCAATTTTACTGCAAAAACGCATCTTTCCGGAATGCCTTTGTAAAATATCTTTACGTGTTTATGCTAAATTACTAATGGAATTCTACACTGCTACGGTCAGGACAGTACTAACGAGAACCGAGTGTCAAAAAAATCTGTCAGTAAATTGATTATATTCCACGGCCGAAACCGAACTTTCCGGAATTCTCTTGTCTTCCCTTTTCCCTTACCCTTCCTTCGTACGGTTTTTTTTTCTTCCGTAGAACTTCTCCTCCTCTCTGACTGTGCAGTCCCCAAGGGCGACCCCCAGTTCCCCACCTGACGGATTCCCGCCCCCAACCACTCAGAGAGCGACCCCCTCCGATTTCATTTTCCACCTCCGCTTCCCCGTGTAAGAAGGAGAGCAAGGAAGGGCTTGAAGCCGCAAAGTGATCAATGCCGGCGGGGAGGAGGGGAAGGGGGGATGGGAAGGTGTGGGCGGAGAGAGGGGAGGGAAGAGGGAGGGAGGGGGGGAAGGGTGGAGAAACGAGGGAAGGGGAAGATAGCGAGGGGATGGGGGAAAACATACACAGAGGTATCAATGTGAACGTGGTTACGGTTTGCTCGGTTTTGGCCTTTGTTTACGTGCCATTTCTCACGATTCGCATTGCCAATTCAGAGCCTCCACTTGCACCTCCATTCATAAGTAACCTTATTTTAGCAAGCAGGTTTGCCAAACACATAACTTTTGCTTCTAATTTTTGGTTTTTTATGTAAGAGTAGAAGACTGAAGGCAATCGATAAGTGGGAGTAGGGAACAAATGAGAGGGTGAAATGGACGTAGTTGTTCAAAGTGATGAAGAAGACTTAAAATTATAAAAAAGAAACATCATTAATATCATTTTTTATGGCATCGTTCCGTTTTGGAATATAACAGTGGTAGATCATCTGCATAGAATGTATGTTTAGCTCTATTATGTTATGGGCAGGTCTGTTGATAAAAAAGAGAAAAACAGAGGGCCACGCACAAAACCCTGTGGGACTCCTTAGGAAATGCAGAGACGTGATAGTAGTGACAAAAAAATGGGTTTGTTGATTTCCAAGTAAATCTATTTTAACCGAAAAACTACTGGTAATAATAGAGACGTAAGACTATCGCGAACCGCCTCTGATGGGCCTCATTTCCGTTCTTTTCTCTTCTCTTTTCAGATATCCTCACATTCAGCGTTGGAGGGGTATTAGAACAATCAGGCCACGTTTCCAATTCCACGGCTAGCTAACCTTTCTGTCCTCATCCTTTCATAAAAGGAAAAAAATAGAATTAAAGCTGAGTTCCTTCATTCTTATTTCGTCTGGATTTTTTTTCCTAGCGAAGCGCGACGACTTAAGGACCGGCTGCGTTGTAACACGAATCTTACCTCGGCGTCTTTAAGAGCCGCTAGCAAAAAAAGACTATTTCATGACGAAAAAAAAACAAACTAACCTTTAAATAGGAATGGAAGAGAGATCAGAAGGGAATTGCAAAAGCTCTATCTTTTTGACATGGTAGCGGGCTGAATTAAATTATTCTCATGACATAGTAACGCAGTTTAATGAGTTCTTCCGGTGACAATTTTCATAAATTCTCTGTGCCGTTTAGGTGTCTTGTGATTTTTGACTAGCGCCATTGAAATATCCTCCTATTTATCACCTCAAATGTTACAATAAGGTGAATTTTCTTTCCTTGTTTAACTGTTAAGCCCTTAACACGTTGCGTACCGGGGTATTTAAATTCCTTTTAACCCTCTGTTCCGGCGGTTTTTTAAACATCACTCACTGAGCAAACCTTCCATTCGAAAAAATGCCATAACTTATTTAAAAATTAAAATTTTTTCATGCAATTTTGAATGTAATGCTCACAAATAATTTCAGAATCTCTTTCTGGTGTGATACTCCATGAAACATTTTCCCTTGTGGAGTTGAATGCCGCAAGTTGAGCACACATACCTTGTTTCTTTTCTAATTTTTCTCGAAGCGCACATTTTGCATCTTCTTGTGTGATATGTTTTCGTCCCCTTCCCCACAATAGGAACAAGATGGTGTTTGCTAAGGTCTCTCGATAAGCGCTGTGGGTGATCTCTTGAAGGGGCCCGTCCTGTTGGCTTATCATCGTAGTCATCGTCCGAGAATGATTCACTCGACTCCTGCCTACTCGCTGCCCACTCTTTGGCGGTCTGGAGCAAAAAGCCTTTGAATCGAATGCCATTATTTTTGTTTAGGGTTTTATAAACTCTGGAAGCATTGAAAAGAGCGCAATTTATTAGCCACAGCACGACTTTCTTCTACCATTTCATTGTTTTTATCATGAGGGAGTAATAGGATAAGTGCATATCCGCCCTGTCAACACCTTTCATGCACTCGTTGTATTTTATAATACAAGTGGGTTTTTTGATTGCCTGTCCTGTAACCCAATCTTTTACCTTTGAGTTACCCATGCTGGCGTTATGAACAGTGCTAATCATTCTTACTTCCCTCTTGTCTTTCCAAACCACTAGTAACACCTCACCTTTACAAGAGAACGTGCTCTGTCCCTTTTTCAAAGTTTTTGCCTCGCTCTTCAACGCGGGAGGGAGTCCCCAATTTGGTCTTATGGTTCCACACACTCTTACTTTGTTATCTAAGAGCAGTTCTGCAATTTTCTCACTATTATAATAGTTGTCTTGATAGGCATGATGCCAAAGATTGAGATGTGGCTTCAAAAGAGACAAGATGGTTTGTTCTAATTTTTTCCCCTCGGCTGAATAAATTTCTAAATTACTAATGTAGCCAGAATCACTTTCACAAATCATTCGAAGTAGTAAACCATATTTTACAATTTTTGCAGGATTATAGGTCTTGATGTATATAGATAGGATTTTCAATCTTCCTCTCCATGGAATCATGGCTTCATCAAGTGACAATTCCTGCTTTGGTTTCTACACATTTTGAAATTTTTCAACTAAGTATTCCACGGTGGGTCTTATTTTATGTAGTCTATCCGAAGTATCTAAGAATGCTTCGTTATCACTAAAGTGCCACGCTTTCCACATCTGCTAAAATCTGTTTCGCATCAGTAGTCACTAAATATTTTTGTTTCGATGAAAGGATCTGTACTCCAATATTCCTTCAGTGTATCTTTCCTCACTTGACCCATCAGAATCAAAACAGAAAAGATTTTTTTCATTTTAGCCATGGTTATGTTTGACCACTTCCCTGTTTTTGGCGATTCTTTGTATTTATGCTTATTTTGACAGCAATACAAATTGGATTGATGGCACATCATTTCAAAAAAATCATTACCAAGAAATAGTGAGACCACGTCGAGGATGTTAGTGGAATTTTCTGGTAATCACTTCACTGCAGGTTGGCCCAAAAATTGCTCTAAATATCTCTCAAAATCTATTTTTTTCCATGAAGTAGAACTTCCTGCCAAAGCATTGTCTTCATTTTCACTCGCATCGGAGTCACTTTCACTGATAACTAGAGGAATAGGTTTTCTAGTTTCCATATTCACCACAAAATCAGAATCGCTTTCACTTTCGTCGTTATCCTCGTCATACCCTAATGCAGGGGTCGGCAACCTTTTGAGTCAGAAGAGCCAAAAATTACAATTTACAAAATTTCAAAGTTTTAAAGAGTCACAAAAATTTTTCTTACCAACAATAAATAGCACTCGCATAAATATTTTTTTATAAAAAAAACAAATCTATTTATTCATAAGAAAAAATCTATTTATTCTTATACAAGTAGTGTTTTTTACAACAAATTAGGTAATATATCAGGTGTGTGTAAAAGTCTTTACCGGATTTTTCGCAAAATAAAACACGTTATTTCAAGTATTTCCTTAAAATTTATTTAATCAAAGTATTGACCATTCGATTCTATACATCTTACCATCTCTGAAGTAATTTATGGATAAAATTCTAAAAGAATTGTAACTCCTGTGAGTTAAACCATTAATTAACCCATTTTTTAACTTCTTTGAAATTGGCAAAGTGTTGCTCTGCAAGCACATGTCCTACTGATGTGAAAATAAAAACAAACGATAACATACATTTCAAAAATTTAAACTTTATTAAACAATGTAACTTGTACATAAAAGTAAAAACAAACAAATTCGATGGGAGCGTTGGCTTTGCATGGTGTTAGAAAGTTCGGACAAAATTTGGCTCATAACTTGTTGTTTTAAGTTTCATACATGACTCCAAATTTTCATTTGTTAGTTGGCTACTTACTTTACTTTTAATTATATTCATGCAAGAGAATGCTTGCTCGCACGAATATGTCGATCCGAAGATTGTCAGTACTCCAAATGCCAACTTCTTCACCTCACTGTAGCAATCTGGAAGACTATTCCATGCGTCGAATATAAGTGCCTCAACTCGCGGCAATTCTTTTAAAGCTGTCCATTTTTGTTGCGTTACGTACATATATTTCTGGACCTCCAACTCTTCCAACTTGCTTTTCAACTCTGTAAATTTTCCACTCCACAAAGCTTTACTTTTTAATCGATCAATTGCATTTCTAAAGATCCAGTATCAACTCCAAAGGGCTCAATGTGGATTTCGTCACTATTTGTGTTGAGAGTATTTTCTATGAATGCTAGAGTGGTTTGTTGGTTTTAAATTGCTGAAATCTGTCAGCAAATTCATCTATAATTTTTTTATAACTGTGCTGAAGTAAATCGTGTCAACAGTTGCTCTGGTTTTTTAATCGCGATATTGCTTTAGAAATTGAAAATGAAGCAATTTACCGCTCTGAATATGTTCTGCTAAAATAGTTAATTTTTCTTCGAAACAAACCAATTCTTCTACCAAAACATAGACTGGGATTCCCTTTCCTTGCAGTTTTAGATTCAGCTCGTTTAATTTTGCCGTGAAATCTACCATGAAATAAAATTTTTGCAACCATTTGCCGTTCTCTAATTCAGGGTGATTAATGCCTTTTTCATTGAGGACTGTATTTATTTCATTTAAGCACAAAGCAAAACGTTTCAACACCTCACCTTTGGAAAGCCATCGCACTTTATTGTGAAGGAGGTCGGAATACTGAGTCTCCATTTCATTTAAGAATTCTTTAAACTGACGATGGTACAGTGGTTTTGACAAGATGCTGTTAACAATCATGATCAGCTTAAGGTTGGAAGGCGATATTTGGTGGAACTTGTTCACAGGAAACATAATGTAAGTGTATTTTCATTATGTTTCCAACAATCATGATTACCAAATTCATGACCTCAACTATTTCGGCCGGAAATTTTTGGACACAAAGCGCTTCTTGGTGTATTATGAGTTGGAGCGAATTCAGTAGGAAGGCAAAGGTCAGTTTGAGTAGTGACGGACGATTAGAGCGACAATTGCTGGCTTACGTCGTGAACCATGGTTCGCGCCGGACTGGCCCCCACTTCCTTCGCACATCAACAGCACTGCGGCGACGGCTTCATTCGAGAGCTTGCTTCTACCATACTGACGACAGTGACAACGCGTATCACGGGGGAGAGGTGGAGTGAAAAGCGAGTACAATGGGCTGAGAGAGAGAAATGGTGCCCAATCCTCGTTGGTCGATTCAAAATCTTTTTTAAATGTTATTTTAAATAAGTAATATTTGCGTATGGAACTAAAGAGCCGCAGTTTCATATCCAAAGAGCCGCATGTGGCTCGCGAGCCGCTGGTTGCCGACCCCTGCCCTAATGGTACATCTGACAAATCATCAGCACACAAGTCTAACAAAATTTCTTCTTCATCCAAAGTGTTGTCCTCCCGGTGTGATGCCATAATATGGAATATTCATATGAGTGGTTTTTAGAGCACAAATGCGTGCAAACCTTCAAGGAAAAAGATAAAAAAGATGCCAACGCTGGTAAGAAGAGGAACGCCGATTCTGGGTGGAGGTGTTGAGAATGGATATATGTGCCTATTAGGGAGTAATGCCTTTGGTTTAACATGGTTAAAAAGCTAATGTTTAGAATATAACTTTACCCAATCAAACATTATGATGCATCAATTCATTATGAATTACGAACAACAACTGAAAACGTACTAACGAATACGTACTTTACGCTTTAAAACTGTTTAGGTTGATGCGCCTAAATGACGAGAATCTTCGTAATCCGTCCGGAACGTTCGGGAAAAAAATGACGAGAATTCTCGCCATCGGTATGCAACGTGTTAAGGGAGTTTATACTTCAGTACCTGGAAGGCTTTGGGGTAGAGTGATTGGCTATTAATCCACAGGTCCTGTGTTCAGATCCCTGCAAATGCTCTGTCTTTTGAGATGGTAGCGAGCTGAATTTAATTATTCTCATCAAAAAGTAACGCAATGTAATAAGCTTGGGATCGGTTTGGTGTGGTAGCTAGAGTGACATAGTGAATAGTGTTGGCTTCCCACCACGTGAGTTCGGGTTCAATTCCTTGCAGTGGCAGAGAATTTTCAGAGACTGCCCTATCCACACAAAGTTCCCTAATCCACATTTAGTGTGGAGAATGTTTCCAGCGCAACACTCCGTCCGTCGGATGGGACGTTAAGCTGTGATCCCCTTGCTCTTAAATACTCCATTGTGATATCACCCGTACTATTTTTGTTTGTTAATAGCCTAAGCTTCACGTGTTTTAGGAACGTAGATATGCTGCTACTCTCATTTACTGTATCCGGTGAACAGTTCTAAATATTTTGCCCCAAGTAAACAAAGTTTTGTTTAAATGAATTAGCATTTGATTTTGTAAATATAATGTGGTACCCAGGAATTTTGGGGGGTCCAAAATCAAGGAGAAAATTTTTGAAAACAAGTACTAAGTATTTTGAAATATAGGCTTTCGCAGCGAGATGCATTGTTGTCAACGGCTTTCGGGAGCAGCTGCGTGTCGCGCTTTGTTATGCTACAGTACTAAGTTGAGAGTTATAACTAATTTTAACACTTTTCTGGTTCGAAAAACTTTTTCAAAGAAATCTTATGCACCCCCTCCCTCTCTCGCTACGCCTCTGGGATAATACATATGGCGGTACTATAATACAAAAATTAAAAAAAATAACATAAGCTCTTCGCTCATTCGTCGCCGTTATCTCTTTATTGCCCATTTTAAAATGTCGGACGAGGGAGATTCACGTGTCTTCCTTATTGTGAAGAATCATCTGACAGTTCCTTTTCTTACACCAATCAGCTCTTTTCCCCTCGTTGCTAAACCCAGACCCGAGTCTTGCAAAGCATATTCCGTCACAAACCAATCAAGAAACTAGCACTGGAAGTTGATTAAAAATGCATAAAATATTTGGATTACTGCTAAATTTAACTAAAAGGCCAATTGATAGTCAATTTCAGATTCCAAAAATTATCAGCTAAATAATAAAAAGGTTATATTTTGATAATTAAATAGGATAATTATCTAAAGGCTTAGTTCATTCATCTGTGTCGCAATTAGGTTGAATTTAATTTAACTGAAAAATACAGAATGTATTTGGAAACTTATTCAATTGAAGGAGAATATTTACCAAATATTTACCATTTGACCAGAAACTATAATCTCCATGTTTTCATTAATTCTAGTTAAAGAGTTTGAGCTCCTGCAGTACCGTCGTTTCTTCAATGCTTCACTGCATTTGTTATTTCTGAAGGGCACAATTCTTCCTCTCTAACGCATAGTGTATCAGATATGACACACCACGTCATTATACTGACAATGAGTGGTTTTTGGAGTAGTCAGGTGAGGAGGTCAGCTCCTCTTATGAGAAACGATTAAAAGGATGCACCCGAGAGATATCTATATATTTAATTGGTAAAGGTACGGACACTAATGAGAAATTTTTAATGAGTATGTGCAATGAAAACCTTTTGTGCAAATTTGCCAAATCTGTGTGCGATTGTGCGAAAAATCCACAGAGAAAAAATCATTCCCTTAGACCAGGATTCTTGAAACATATTCTTAAATATGTTATACACTACCATTTATTGGAAAATTTGTCTATAATCATAATGTATCGTACGTGATAAATTATAAATTTTTCCTTAAAAATTAAAAAAAACAGCAGAAAAAAAACATTAAAATGCAGTAATTGAAGAGTTTTTGCATGTATATTATGCGTAAAATATTGTTTTTGTACGTAGATAAATAGAAATTCATGCACTTAAGGGTTAGTGATCATTTTAAATTGTCGGACAAGGACGATCCACGTCTCATACTAGCCGTGAAGAATCATCCGACATTTCCTTTTCTCACAGCGGACACCACTTTTCCCTCGTCTTTCAACCCGGACCCGCGGCTGCGGCGGCGTATTCCGACACAAACCAGCCGAGAAACTCCCCGAAATCATTTGCCCTCTCATTTTTACCTTATTTCCCTCCTCTTACGACCTCCCACCACTCTACCATATCGCTGTCATTTCATTATCCTTTACTCAAATCCCACCGTTTCCCAGAAACTCGTAATCTTCGACAAAAAGGAAAGAGGACGTAGTCTCGCCAGACATCTTTTGTAGTTTTTTTTATATATATCATCGCTCCTCATTTTCTTTTTCAAAAAAATCTCTCATCCCTCTCCTCCTACTTTTATTCCATCCCAGTGCTCATCTTTCCACTTGCGTTACCATGTCGACCCTGTCCTCTCCCTCAATGTTGATAATTCAATCAGTCACTTGCAGGGCTTCCTTTATAACTCCCCGCTTTAGTCGGTAGGTTCACCGTAATCTTCTCTCGCGTCTTCATTCACCCAAGATGCCTTCCACTTTCTGTTAAGGGAGCACGTTACCTTAGTGGAAAAAGTAACGCTGGTAAATTTATGGCAGAGATTTATCCTTGAAGAATGAAAACTCTGTCTGTATGAAAACCCTTTGTGTCGCTGTATTTATGTATGTACTAGCAGGCCACCCAGCGTCGTTCGGGAAGGATTGCATCCAGAGAAGTGGAAACCTAGAACTTGGAATTCATGGTCACATGGCAGGATTTTTAAGTCGAGAAACAAAGCAGGCTTGGTGATGGTATACATATGTAACAGCAAAACCATGGAAAAAATGTTTTCCGCACAGTATCAGGTTATACCCCGCTCAACGAAATTGATTATTGAGTATCCACACGTGCGTAGATCGAAAACGACCTGTGAACGCCTACTCCAGCAAATAGGCTTGCTTCAATGGGATTAATAGTGAAATAAAGTAACCTTAGAGTTATGTTTCCCTTTGATCGAGTCAAGTGGTGTCTACCCATTAGGATGCTAAACCACAGAAGTTGTATTGCGTGACATAACAAACAGTTATCGATGGCTATATTCTAACATCGCGTATCTCAAAAATAGCAACTTTTCAGGGGAGAAGAAAAAAAATTTATTTTTTTAATTGTATGTAATTTTAATTGAAATTAAAAAACAAAAATACATAAAATTAAAAAAGGAGCATACATTTGCAAACAAGGAGTTCTTTTTTGCTTGAGTTTAATTTTTTACTAACAATATTAGCAGTATTAACTCAGACCGGCCGAATTTTGAGATACGTGTTTTTGGAACTTAGCCATCGTTGTGACAAAAAGGACGCAAAGGACGCGACGGACACAACCAAAAGTAGCACTACCTATTTTATAACTTCTCTAAATAAAGTTATTTACGTACCTACTTTATTTAAGTATCTCCCTTAACTCTATATCGATGGCTAAGTTCTAACAACGCGTATCTAAAAAATAGCAACTTTTCAGGAGAGCAAAAGAATGATTAATTTTTTTAATTGCATATAATTTTAATTGAAATTAAAAACCAAAAATACATAAAACTTAAAAAAGAAACATACATTTGCAAACAAAGGGTTGTTATTTGCTTGAATTTTTTTTTATTAATAGTATTAGCAATATTAACTCATACCGGCCAAATTTTGAGATACGCCTTGTTATAGTTTAGCCATCGATATGTTTCTTACTCAATTATGAGCGCCTCCAGAAAACCGTATAATCGTGTATCAAAACGCTCCTCTACAGCTCCCGAGGTGTGGCGAACGGTCCCTCGCCTGTACCACGACGCTCGCTGGAGCGCGTCGGACGTTCTCCCGACACCCCACCGGGGCCCGGTGTGGACACTCCCCTGTCGCTTCCGCAACGCTCCCGTTGACGCTCCCAGTAGGCTATATTCTGCTCCCTGGACACTTCCGCGACACCTCCTGAACGCTCAACCGCTACTTCCAGAACACTCCATCCGACGCTCTCGCGACAATTCATCGACGCTCCCGTTTCGCCTGGGGAGTAATAATATGCCAAAAAAATTACGCAGAAAGGTAATACGCACAAATATAATAAGGTATTCAACTTACGATAAGTAAAACAACTTGTCAATGAAGTATGAAATGTATTCTAATTATAATTTCCACTAAATTTTCATCTAAATGTTTCCCTTCAATTGGTTTGACTTTATCATTCTAAATTCCCTAATTAATTCAGCTGCACTACAGTTTTTTTATCTTTGTTTTAAACCATGCCTTTTTCATATGGGTCTCACACTCAAGTAGCATACTCTAAATGGGACGGCGTGCTATTAACGGACGTACTAGGACGGTTAATCATGCATTTTTTAAAGTCGTAAGTACGGATGAATTTTTGTGTCGTTACTCTAGTGAGAAAATCACTGGAAAAATCTATTATTTCACCTTAAATAAATATAAAATAGAAATCGAGGCATTTTTCCATGCTGAGAAAGAAGAATGACTCATTTGATGCTCATACATTATGTTTTGCAGCGATAAAATTAGAAAGATATAAGACATGACATTTGGGAAATAATAATCAAGAGAAGGAAAAAACACCGCTGGTAATGAAAAGCGATTTGACTCTTATAAAGTACTGTAGTGTGCAGGCAATTGTGATGAAAGACACGAATATTACAATAGAGGATCCTGAAGTCGGCCTCATGATGTGTTCTCGACGACCGCGCATTAAAATGGGTTTACAAAAGTCGCCACTCGCGTCGCTGACGGACAAATTGATCTGACTTTAATTTTAACGGAGAAATAAGGTATAATTAAGGGGTTTAAACCGAAATTTGCTTTCATGTTGATTTTATTTATCAAATTCATAACTTTCAATGCTATTCCTCGCAATTACGAATATTATGCTGCAAAATATTGAGAAAAAAAGCGGATTGCAATGAACACGTCACCGCGCCGCGGACATTTTTGAAAGTCGATTAAAATGCGACCGAAGTGGCACCTAAAATCAGCCTTCTCTAATTTGGAATTTGGCCTCCTCCATGCAGTACTCATGATGCAGGCAGAGGAGTGAAAAACGTTGAGTTTGGGATAACGCAACCTTCCTTGTCGCCCAATCGTATTTTGCCTTTTTTGGTTGCGATTTAGCCCTTTAAGGACACTCAATTATTTTCAGATTTTTAGGGCATATAGAGTCGACCATTGTCAAAATTTGTTTATTTCTTCATTAACCAAGCACTCTACCCACTAGGGTATTACGCTCTCGATAGATTTTTCGTACCCACCCTGAAAAGTTGATAGTGATTACGTACTTTCTTAAGGAGTAATACATGGGGTTCCTTGATTTTTTGAGTACCCCATTGTGCTGGTATAGTTCTGAAGAAGAATGGAAGAAGGCGTGCAGTTGTTTTTCTATGAACGTTCCGAAGCTGTGTATCATATTTTTTTGTTCATCATAATTTATGTTTCTTTATAATTTTTGCGACCAGAACTGTTCTCTTTTTCTGGTTTTCCACGATTTCCGCGAATGAAAACTATCGTTGTTTTTCAAGCAGTCTGAGCTACGGCCATTAGAAGAGGGATACGTTAATTGTAAGTTGATGTTATGGACGGCATTCCATTCATGCATATAAGTATGTAATTAGTACAATTTGGATATTTATGTTGTTGTTCGCTATGATTTTATGTACAATAAATTCATCCATTTATTCTTAGGTATAGGCATTCGTCGTTTAGGACTGCCTGTGCTTGTATTATGAATTCCAATCAATGCAGCTTTTGATCGCTGATTGGAGATTTCTTGGAACATTTCTTTTGTGCAAATATAGTTAACTTTTTTCAACGTAACAACTCACGTTAAGCTACAGCTTATAAGTCACAGTGCCAGTGGTAGTAAAGCACAAAGTTGGACAAGGTTGAAAAATATCGGCCAAGAGTTGTAATTATCAGTGTTCCATCGTGATGGAATTGAAATAAGTGCTATTTTGCTATCGTTAAATGTCTAACAATATTGTAAAAATTGTCAGTGGGGTGTTCACATCCGTTGTTCACCGTAGATATCATATTTCACGATCAAGCTATCAAGATCAAAACTGTGTGTGAAGTTTGTTTTTCTATTATATCAACGAATAGTAGTGAGAAAGGTCAACTGTGTCACTTGCGTGGGCTAATCATTGAATAAATAGTTGTAAGTTCATCATAGAGAGCTCTGTTATTGTAAGTTGTACGTGATAAATATAATATTGGTCGAGTTTTTGATAATTGTATTTGCCTTTCTCCCACTATATTTCTATGGTATGTGCAAGTATATTGTTCATTTGAAATAGGTTGTAGCTTGTGTGTGTTGACAGCGGAACCGATACGCGATCTCTCATGTGAACTGTGTACAGACTGTTTTGCTGTGAATTCGTATTCGTGAAACCAATGAAATATTGAAACTCTGTCACATTAGCATGAAATAAAAGTTTTTTTTAACAAAAAATGCATTTCTCGTGTTTCTTTGACTGTCCATTGCTTTTCATAAACAGCTGCCCAAAAGTTATTTTTCATAGTTAATGAAAATTATAGTGATTTTCTTGTACAAGAATTGCCATGAGAAAAAATTCCCCTAGATTGGGAATCGAACCACGGACCCTTCGCTTTCTGGGTCACTACGCAGACCACTACGCTATCCAGGTTCTTTAGTTCTCAATGCAATTATACCGAGGCTCATGGTACTAGGTGTTAGGTGTTCAAATACATCCCACAGAGATAGCTGCTTAGTAACCAGGATCTGGTTCTCTCAAAAATAATTTTTTGTCACGATTTTCTTGTGTTCTCTTAAATGGAATTAGCTTTCTTACTTGAAAAGGCCAACAGATTATTTGTTTTTCACAGGATTTAAGTGTATTTATCTGTGATTAAGGCTTTACAGCTTAGTATTCGTGATGAATTCTCAGTAGGAAGACAATCGGACCACTGTAGGACGGATAGGACTACCTTCTCCGCTAATACGGAGTTGCCAAATTCAACAGCACGGCTCGTAAGCTTACGATCGTTATCCTCCAGTAGTAAAAGTTTCTTTTACACCTCGATTTTCCGCCGACGTATAGCAATAGTTTGGCACAACAAATTCCATGAGTGTCGTGGCATCAATTTTTGGTGCACTAAAAAAAGGCTGGTGTCCTAACACCCCCTGCCACACGCCTTTTAGGCGGCTTGCGGGGTAGTATGTAGATGTAGATGAATATCAGGTGCACTATTGGAACGAGCGGCAACGTTATCATCTATTTTCTGATAACTGAAACATACGAACTGAAACGCCTATACTTCCCGATCCCTTCATCCCGATCCCTTCATCCCGCATTTTTAGTATCCCAAGTAATAATCGTGGCACGATGGCATTGGAAAACTTTTCAAGAATAACAGCACATGCACAAGTGACGATGAGCGGTTAAGTCCTCCCTCAAAACGATGTTTACAGCATGCGCTCAGTGTATTTCCCGACTCCCGATGGCAGTTTAGGCATCTATAACGCCATGCTTTGCTTCGGCAGAGCTCGGGTGTCTTCGTGCAGTGGTCGGCTCAGAGAAATTTTTCTCGATTTTATAGTCAGTTTTTTTAATTTTTTAAAAATAATTAATTGAGAAAATTTAGGTATTTTTGCGTGCTAATATATCCGTTTTACCTTTTCAAAATAGTTTTTATAGCAATCGACGACCCATGCAAGTTCCCCATTCCGTACTGTAGGTATTGAAATGTAGTTTCATTTGTTTGGAAACTTACAGTATTGCGTCATCAGATATACCGGTTGACCAAATATTGAGCGGAAGGCATGAGCCCACTTTAAAACATAGAGATCTCCAATTTAGTCATCAAAATAAGGAGATGGATAAAAAACTGTTGGGGATGAATTACGATTGGCTTCGCAATTAGGTGCAGTAGTAGAATGCAGGCAGTGTGTTGAAAGGGGTTGAGATATTATAGGAGGTTTCCTTGAATGAATATATTTTGGCGTGGGTGGGTTAGTTGCGTGGGACGAGGAATACAAAGAGGGGACTCTCGCAGCTCATTTGGCAAGTGGTTCATCCCCGAATCAGACTGGACGGCACCCGTTCTGAGACGAACCCACCGCCCCCTTCCTCCAAGGTCACCTACCCCTCTTACATTATGGCTGCTCCACCCCCTAGTGGTCGCTCAGTGACTCAGCTGAATCACATCGCCCACGAAACGGCCTTCACCTTGAGAACGTATTCCAGATATTGGTGTTTGGGGGAGGCCTTTGACGGCTTGTGTCTTTCTCTTCGTGAGAGAACGGTCAAGGCAGTATTATATAAAAGTTGGATACGCAAATAAATTGTGATTAGCAAAAAAATTAATTTTTACTTTAATGATACCTGCTTGCCAACCTGGTTCACCAGGAGGCATCTTCGTTTCTTAAATTCCATTACACCTGCCCTTCTAGTTAAAATTGCGAGGCGTGACGTCGCATATTTTTTCGTGTAATTTTTAAAGCAAGCACACATTTTGTAACTTTATGAAGAACTTTAGAAAAATTGTTGGTAAACATTAAGATGTAGCCCACTATAGCTGTAAGCATAGAAATGCTCACCAGCCCTTTAACCTCTATTTTTCTCCGATGACGGCAGTGGTTCGACCCGTAAGTTTCTTTTTAAAGCATTACGCAATCGTATGAACTATTAAGTTTATTATACTGATAGAAGTCATAGATACAAAGTTAATTTGATGAAAAGAGTGCATAGCTGTCCTAAAAGTGCATAGCTATCACTAATTTACGTCGTCCCTTCCACCTACCAAGGCCACAATCATTACTGCTCCAATAAGTGGCATGGCCAGAAATTTCATTTTTGGGCCCCCCACCGGAGTGCAAAATCAGGGTGAAAATATTTGAAAAACCAGGGTACTAAGTAGAGGGTTTAAACTCATTTTAACACTTTTCATGGTCAAATAAACTCCATGAATCAAAGAAATGTTTTGTGAATTCATGTTTTTTCAATATTTTGTTTATTTTTGTGGAGCAAAGTAATTGTGTTTATATATTTTGGTGGGTGGGCTCCAGGGCCACCCATAAGGCTACGCCACTGGCTACAATCATATCTGGCAGAAATCGATTTTTTAACATTAACTTCACAGCATCGATGCTTTCATAGAAAGAAATCAGCGCGCACTTCACGCCATCCACCATTGTTACCTCTGGAATTTCGTGCTCTGTTAGGATATTTTAATGCCTATTGTAATGATAACCGGTCTTAAAGAAGGAAGGTAAACTCAACCCCGATATGAGGAGTATATGCTAAACAATTTTGCTTCCCTCTTCAATTCACCATAAGGCCAACACAATTTCATTGTATCTAAAAACAATTCTTTTCCTTCCTCTCCCTCGTTTACCAAAATATCTATCCTCCAATACCGCTTTGAACATCGCCTCCCACAATCGCTCCATCCATACCACGGTCTTAGAATATGAGAAGGTCTGGAAACTCCTCGCCCAGGCATGGTCATTTAATGAAGCCGTTTCCTGTGGAGGTCGGTAGAGGCGCCACCTATCCTGAAGGGCAAGTTCCCTGTGTATCTGTATACGAAACTTCAGTATTTATGAACTAATTTATGGCGAAAATTATGATAAACACATCGACATCGGTTAGTAGTTAACAAGTTCATATGCACTTAAAATTTTATAGCGTTACATGCCTTGAAAACGTTCTCATACGTGAGTATTAACAAAATGGAAGGTGTTGGATTTCAGCTTCGTCTGCTTACATATCTTTGTATTAAAATCAGTTACAGCCATAATGAAAGATTGCCAGCAGTTAAAAACTTATGTGGTGAGGAAAGGTATTTTTAAGGAAATAATTATTTATAGCTACCTTGTTGTAAACGTCAACATAAGGTCTTTCAAGAATATAGATGTTACTCCTTGCTTTCAAACACGATTTACAAATATAATATCGCAAAAGCGCAAACGAAGTCTTACCAAGGCCTACGTGAAATACTTCTTATGAAGTGACACATGTAAATGTTTTTACTCTCCAGAGTCTCGATCAAATGGTAATAATTATGTAGGGCACATCAAATCTCCAAAATATTTCATTATATCCTAGGGGCGACGTTTTAGCGGGTATAGAATTTGAATATTTAAGCGTTGGACAGGGTGAATAATTTCCGGAAATACTATAATTACCGTTTAAGGCTATTATATAACGATACTTACTTACTCACCAAAGGAAGAATTTGAGATAAAATATATTTATATATCATCGGAAAGATAAGAACGAAAGAGATTTCTCAAATAATTTCCTAATAAACTTCCATGAAAACAGTGCAATGGATATAATCTGAGGGATTTGCGGATGAGTCTGATCAATTTTAGGTGTTTGCAAATCTGAAATATTTAACCTTCCCATAAATAAGATAAGAACAGTAACAGAAACCACAGGCTAATATGTAGTAACTTTACTTTTCATGAGAGTTGCACCATCGATAACAGCTGCATTAAAGCAAATCATTGAAAGAGGTATTAAAAAGGAAAAAAATTCACATTTTTCCAACTTATATAATGTAGGTACACACACATCAAATCTACATTTCCAGAATGAATACACAATTCTATTGGAACTGAGATTATTTATACAATCAATGCAAAGTAATCTAATGAAAATTAAATTTTAAGCACACAACATGTAGCATTTATATTAAAATAGATTCAAATTAGAAAGAATGATGAAAGCCATCGCACATCTTGCTTTTTCTCAATTTTACTTCGTTCCTCCAATTTCAATGACAGTGACCACTGGAATAGCAGAACCTGTAATTTAAAATATGTATAAATTGTGCAGCTTTAGCACACCAAAAAAAGGAATCAATGAACAGCATCTGCGCGTGCCATATCAAATGCTCAGTATCACCAGACATGATACAGTTCGAACTCTGTAACTCTGATCTGTAACCTCTGTGTGTTTATTAAACATCCAATCACTCGAATGTTAAAGTTGTTTCGGGTTTCCCACCGGACGATGTTCTCCATCTCTGCCGACGCTTCGATGGTCGTGTCGTCCATCGTCATCAGGGCTTCATCTTTCATGGTTTGAGCGACAGGAAAACAAAGTCTGAGCAAATTCAATTATAGCAAACAAATTCCTGCAAATTAATTCTAATTCAAAGGTGGCTATCACCCGGCCAATACTGTCTGGCGGAGGTCCCCCTTCTTCAGCTTTAAAGCACTGATCTCATGTTAGTCCGCCGGACATAGCATTGCATCCATCACAACTATAAGAAGACAAAATAGAGAAGGTATTATCGTATTATGCTACATTCAATATTCAAACATGAAACAAAACAGACTTATGCATTAACCAAAATATTATATAACTACAACTATATTAAACTATTCTATTGCTCAATCATTACCTTCGTAAACTTTCTGGCTACTGGAACAAATTAACATTTTAAAACTAACCAAATAGCAGAATAGGTTGATGAAAGTCATGGTCCAAAGGAATTACAATTCATATCGTCTACATTAATGTAAATCATCATCATAAAAAATCCAAACATCACCGTTATACCTTCGTGGAATGCTTCTTAGATATCCTTCCGTCACTATAATTAAACAAAATAATTTTCAAGGTAAGATGAACCGATATAAATTTCTGGATGGAAATAAATTTAAAAAGGAAACTCAGAATGGCTGTGAATTTATGTTAATCAAACCTACTGATAGAAATATTCTCAATAATTATGACGTGATTTCAAAACCAGAAAACAGGTCAGGGAAACCTTCAAATCAATCTTCATGACAGCCTCGAATTACTGACCCTCATCACTCTGATGAGAACCAACTATACTTCTCAAACAACACGTTCATGGAACACATAATTCATATTCCTCGAGTGCTACATCCAATGTCTCTAAAAAGCGAAATCCCCGAAGTCATGTGCCATTACCAGTGGTGCAACGTCGTACCACACACGTCCACGGCATTTTCCTTTTTTCGGTAAATCTACTATATATATCCACGAAATATTGATGTAGAACAATAAGGAAATAATGCATAAAACTAGCATACGAAAATAAATGATAACAAAATCTAAATTAATTACAAATATCACCATTTCCATTTACCTGTAGCACGCTCTCAACGATAAGGAAATGAACTTACCCGCTAATGCTTGCCCTCCAGGATAGGTGGCGCCGCCCCGGCAAATGTGCGGCAGGTTGAGGAAACGACTTCAATAATAGACCATGGGCTCCCAATGGAGTGGGATAGGGAGTGTCATTGGGCTGATCCATACCATCTCTCTCTTCCGTCTCTCATCTAGATGCTGCCTCACCACCTATAGAGAGAATAAAACTAGCATTAAATCAATGGTAAGAAGCATTTAGCGTGATATTAAAGTAACTGAGGGTCAATGGTGGCTTTAATAGAAAACATTAGCCCAGCACCTTCAGAAATTAGAGCAAAAATTTATTTAATACAAAAATTAGAGAATTTAACAGGAGGTTATCGTGGAACAATGGAACGCGCTGCGTATTCGTCATTTATTATCATGCCATTTACATATATACTATAATATGGAAATAGAGATTGAATTGATGCACCTATGAAACAATTCAATTGAAATTATACGCATTTGTTAACCCTATACTGCATGAATTTGTAAATACGAGCAAAAAATTTCTTTATAAAATATATCGAGTAACGTATATAATTTTCTTCTCACTTAGTGTCTGAAACAATAAAATAAAGTTAAATAATTTCATATTTCTTTCTATTTTTTTATGCAGGAGTTCACGAAGCACTTCATTCTAGAATATATTTTATACTGCATTGATTGTTTGCTAAATTATGTTATTCTTAAAAAATATTGTACTAGTTCCCAAAAAGATATTATTTTTTCCTTTGTAGATTTTCCTTTAATTTATTGGCATCTACCAAAAGAAACCCTTCTGTCTACTGTCCTTTGATCTTGGTGTGTCTTCCCTCCAAATATCAAACCAATGAAATCACCCTACTGGAGGAAGAGGGGACTTTTTAGTCTCAATTAGATAATTTTCGTTCATAGTCAGATAATTATTTCGCCGAAATTAACAACAACATACTCAATTTTGAAATGAGAGGATCAAAGACTGATATAATAAGTCCTTGCAGCACTGGCAATATTACCATTTACTAATACTAATCCTAATATATTGTACGACTCTCAGAGCTGGCTTTGAAGATGCCGTCTTAAGATAGCATTGGGGGTGCAAGGGACAAAAAAATTGGTGAGATTTGAGGCTTATATCTCCACGGCCAGAAAAACGTGTAGGAAGTATGTATGTTGCCGCGCTTGACTTTAGATGTTGTTTGTTGGTGGGCGAATACTCACCCTACTCCACTACACTTTGTTCACCATTGGCTGGCGTGGTATCCAGCAGAGGGAGATAAAGAATGAGGGGTGCATTACGAGAAGCCAGCCATTTAAGTCGAAAGTGAACAAGACCGAAAGCTGCAGAAGGCGACGCACAAACGAAAACAAATTCTAATGATACCATTTACGAGCATACCTCCTTACATAGCATACGACACTAGTTGCTGGCTTCGAAAAACGTCCATTTGAGAGAAAAACTGACGTCCTAAAGGCAAAAATCTGCGAGATTTGAGGCTTGTATCTCCACGGCGAGCATAACGTATAAGGAGTATCCCTGTAAGAGGCCCAACTTGATTTGACTATTGCTGTAGTTGACGACCCTCCTTCCCAATGCTCTATTTGCCGTTGCCTTGCGCTTAACGAAAAGAGGATAACGGTTGGGGTGCATTACGATTAGCCCGCCGTTTAGGGGAGGAAAGATAAGCTATAAGTTCAATAGGCATTCAACAATCACGAATAAGTCTAGGAAAAACGTAAACAAATTCTAATGGTACCATTTACGAAGCTACCTCCTGACATAACATACGACACTAATGGCCGACTTCGAAAATGCTCCTTTTAGAGCAAAACTGACTTCCCAGGGATAAAAAGTCTGCGAGATTTGAATCTTGTTTCTCCACGGAGAGAATAAAATGTAAGGAAGTATCCTGAATAAAATGTAAAGAAGTACTGTGATTAGCCCAACTTACCTCGAATTCCTGCTGTTGGCGGACGAATTCTCACCCTCCTTCACAATGCTTTGTTTACCATTGCCTGGCGTGGTGCTCAGCGATAAGGGGATAAGCGGAAGGTGTGTATTATGACTAGCGAGCCGATGATGGAAGGGACGATAAGCTAGCCATTCAGTGGGCACTGAGTAGTCAACAGCCACGAAAGTTGTAGGAGGTGAAGTAAAAATGTATACAAATTCTAATGACACCGTTTACGAGTACACCTCCTGCCATAATATACGACACTAGTAGCTGGCTTCGAAAATGTCCATTTTAGACCAAATCTGACGTCACAGAGAAGCGAAAATTTGCGGGATTTGAGGATTTTATCTCCAAGGCTAGAATAACATATGGGGAGGTATCCCTGCAAGTTGCCCAACTTGACTTCAGCTGTAGCTAATGGCGAGTGACTACTCACCTTCCTTCCCAATGCTCTGTTTGCCACTGCCTTGCGCGGTGTTCAGCGAAAAGAGGAGATGCTGAGGTGGTGCATTACGATTAACCAGCCATTGAGGGTTAGAAAGATAAGCCAGCCGAGTGGGCAGTCAACAACCACGAAGAAGGCGAGGAAAAACGTAAGCAAATTATAATGATACCATTTACAAGCATACCTCCTGACATAACAGACGATACTAATAACAGGCTTCAATATAAAAATATAATAGCATTGTTAACGATTGTTTATGGTACATACAGAAGTGAATATGATGAGAAGAACTATTAATTAGGAAATTCATTGCATTTTAATCATAGCAAAATATTACCCTGGATGGATATCATGTCGAAATGTATTAAATTCTTTAAAAAATCTTAACAGTATTCTGACGAGGTTTGGCGGTAGGGCTAAAAGCATATTCCCCTCTTTCAAAGGAAAAACACAAATATTGACTTGTATTACGACACGTGTTGAGTTACAATAATGTAACGTCCATTTTTGAGCAAATCCCTGAGGTGAAAAATCTGCGGGATTTTAGGCTTTCATCTACACGCCGGGAATAATATATAAGGAGGTATACCTGTAAGTTGCCCAACTTCACTTGAGGTGTTGCTGTTGACGAAAGACTACTCACCCTCCTTCACGAAGCTCTGTTTATCATCGATCGGCATTGTGCTAAACAAAAAGAGGCTAATCGGACGGGGTGCATAAAGACCAGCGAGGCTTTCATGGGAGGGAAGGTAAGCCATCGATTCAATGGGCAGAAAACAACCCCGAAAACCGGAGAAGGCGAGGAAAAATGTAAAAAATTCTAATGATACCATATACGAATATACCTCCTGGCATAACATACGACACTAATGCCCGCTGCAGTTTCCCTTTCAAAAATGCCGACTTCAAAAATGTCCTTTTTAGAGCAAATCTGACATCCCGGGGGCAAAAAATTGCAAGATATGAGGCTTGTGTCCCCACAGCGAAAGGAACGTGTAAGTGGTTGCCCCACTGTACTTTACCTGCTATTGTTCGTGGAAGACTTCTCACCCTCCTTCCCAATGCTCTGTTTTCCATTAAAATTCTTTTTTATTCATATTTTAGACATAAAATTTGGTATTACAGATAAAAATTAATATTATTTTTGCGAAGTTCAAGTCCAACCAAATAGTATCAATGCAACGATGTTGGCATAAATTGTCTGTTGCAAGGAAGTAACAGAAATATTTTGGTCCGCCGAATCATTAATTACGCTTTAAGTATCCTCAATAGTTTCAGAAAATGACTTCGCCATTTAAACTCCGAGCACACCTATCGTGTTCTCTTTTTTTTTGTCAGTAATGTAAATCATATATTACCCTAATAATCCTTTGATAGAAGACACTGTATTTGAAAGCTATATTGCCCTCTACGCTCTCTATGAAAGTCATTATGCCAAAAATACCCTCTGTATCCGATTAGATACTGAACTACTGTATAAAGTTTAATTTTAAAGAATTAAGGAATAAAAATGGACTACACATTATTTATTTTTTATCATATTTCCCGAAAAAAATGAATGTCTCCCATCCGTAATGCTACACATCTTTCCTGAATGAATTATATCCTATCATCCACAACTCGTATTATAAGCCATAGCTTTCTGTAACCAAAAATACTCGATCATTATAATCAAATTAAGGTGGTTTATTACATTTTGACTTGTAATTATAGCTACAGATTATAAATTTGGGAAAATATTTAACGGAAAAATGAAGAGAATTTTTCAAAATAATGAATTTTTCCCTAATTTTATTCTTGATTATGTTTCTACTGAATATTTATCTTTATCACTGTCAAGAATTTTTCATGTCTTATTACTTTACTGCGCAATAACTAATGAAATAAAGTAGATTTTAACTATTTCTTTTTCTGATAGTTCTCGTAAATAATAGTCAAATACCATTTTAAAAAGTGGTTGCAATAATTATAACACATATTTAGCAAATTATGTTGACATTTAAGAAACCTGTCCACATGACCAAGTGATGTAAGGATGGTAGGTACCGAAATTTTTCGTGTTGTAATGGGTTCAAAGCCATGCTTTCTCAAAAAAAACTAACTCAGTTTCTTATTACCTTCGGCACTCCTGTATGCATTTTCATTTATGATGCTTTAGGAATATTTTAATTTATGCAACAATTTACTGAAATATTAAAACATATATTCACCAAATTATATACAAAATTTGCTTTAATTCGGCGGAGGAAGCGAAGAAGACTAGTTTAAAGAAGTATATTTGATACTAAGTGAACATGATTTAGAGAATACTTGATTATTTGAACAATATCTCTAATCAAATTCTGTGAATAAATGTATTCTTTTGTCTTAAAGTACAATCCCTGAAAATATATTTTTTGCCGCACACGATTACGTATAGTTGATCTTCGTCTTCATATTTCCACCTTAAATACAAGAATTACAAATAAATACAAATACGTCTGGTAAATCTGTAATTCTGTTAAATGGTAAATTAATAAAAATACTTTAGACAGATTTAGTGCTTTCCCGGCAAATAGAAATCTGTGAGATTGAGTGAAGAGTTCTCTGGATCGCCACCGGGTATTCTTATTCACCCCGTTGAGATACTACTAGGTATTAAAATATGTACAGAATTCTGCGTTTCATTTCGCTATATCATGAGCACTGATTAGTTGCATCAATTAAGTTCAAAATAAGCCGGATATTTTTAGAATTGGTTCGGAAAGATACCGCGAAAATGAGACTGAAAAGGTAATAAAATAATTGTACCAATTATTGATAAGAATTTCTTTATTTAGACCAGTATTGCATCCACTGCAGAGATGTGTGGAAATAATAACCTAAAAACTATGGATAAATTAAAATATTTAATACCTTAAATAAATTTACAAAAAAGCAAGTCACATTAAAAATCCTGTGAATCAGCAAAAAAAGAATCATCTGATAAAGGTATGAACTACAAAAAACGGTGCGCAAAACTGAGCCACCAGCTCTAAAAGGCGTGTAACATACATATCAGTCGTTCGCATGAAAGTTGACGTTCCTGGATAGCCCTCCTAGTCGCTTTTCCATGAAGGTATTTTGTTTTATTTTCACCTCTTTCAATCGTTCATATTTTTTAAAAGAAACGCGGTTTTTCACCAACAAAACGAATAGTAGGCCTTTCTAAAACTCAGAAACCATTGATATTGCTAGTATCTAGTGAACCAAATTATGAGGTATATTTATAAAAAAAGTAGCAAATACTATGAATAATTCATGATTATTATTTGGCTCGTTCGTCTAATATTTGAATGAGCAGTTGTTTTCAGATGCATAAACTGTCTCGATTATTGCTAAATTCAAATTAAAGGTCAATCGATAGTCAATTACGATTTAATATTCTGTGAATTATCTTCTAAATGAAAAAAAGCATGTAATTTTATACGTAACTATGCTAATGCTGTTTGGGTAGGCTTGGCCCATTCATCTGTGTCGCTCTTGAGGCATCATGCTACGGAATATAGTATTGCAATGAAATTAATATTGAAAAATATGTAGATGAACAAACGAGCAATACGGATTTAATCGAATTTAATTTAATTGAACCATGCGTAGTGTGCACTGAATCTGATTGAATTGAGAGAATATTTACCATGTATATTTCAAATGATAAACTATCATCTCCATGTTTCCAATAGTTCTTGTTCGATAGGATTTCAGTGAATCGCAAAATACTGCGACAATATTACAATTTGACTCCTCGCATGAATATGGAAAATTTGCGTTTGAGTTCTCGATACTATCATGCACAAGGTGTTTCAGGATAATGGGGTTTCTTTGGTTACTGCGGAGGTCATCTGTGTCCGTGAGTAAAGGTTGGTGGACAAAAGGTGATATTTCTTATGCCCGACTGTGAAGCCACCTGACGGCGAAGGAGAAATATACAGGGTGTATACAATCAATCTCAAAATAGATACGCGATGTTATTGTAAGCAGTTGCCCAAAGCTCTGGTTTGATTGATTTCAAAGATCAATTCTTTCAGACAAGTATAATCGCACATTTTCATTCAAACTTAATTATTTAATGTCCTTAAAAGCCTGGTTACACGGTACATTAACACGTACAAGTTAATGTACGTTTGCGTGAATGATTTTGGTGGACCGGAACGGAAAATGTACGAATGCATGAACCAAATTAGAACAGGTTCATGCATTCGCACAAGTTGGGTGGTTACACGGTGCATTTTCGTGTTCATTCACGCGTTCATACATTTAGACATTAACCCGTACGTGTTAATGTATCGTGTAACCAGGCCTTCACAATCTGGAGTGTGAAATTAAGTGTCGATCAGGTTGCTTACCCAAGAAAAACAGTTTTCATGATAACTGCAATGCATATCCAAAACAATTTTTGCGTTGTCATAGTACGGTAACTAAGGAGTTGCGATACCATGTTTATAGGACAAAAAAATGCTTGAAGTTGTCTCCTCTACCACCTTCTGAAATATTGCAGATTCCTCCCGAATGTATGTCTCTTATTCACCGTCAGGTAGCTTTACAGTCGCGCAGAAGAAACATCACCTATTGTCCACCAACCGTTATTCACGGACACAGATGACCTACGCAGTAGCCAAGGAAACTCCCACGCTAAAATTCCCACGACTCGCAAACACTCTGGCGGGCAGATGAACATGCGAATATCGCAGTTCCGGCGTCGTGAACACCCACGCCACCCGACCCAAGTGGCGCCACTTGGTACTAGGTCAGACTCGTTCTCTGTTCACACAGTACTGAGTTGAATTACGACTAAGGAAACTTCGTTCCTATAGGAGGACATATTTTTTTGGAGACAACTAGAGAAAGACCACCTATGCCACTTAGACTTCATTAGAATGCAAAATCTTTGGTACGCGGCTTTTAATTAACAACAGTTGGAGACTTGAAGTCAAAAACTGTATCTACTAATCTATTCAGCAGATTTTATTCCGAACACATTTTTCCGCACGCATTGAATGATCTGTTGCTGAAATAAAGACGAAATACGAGAAATTAGCCAGAAATCCTGTGTTATAGAAGGCAAAATCGGAATTATAGATATAAAGAAATCCCGTTTATATTAAAAATAGAACGATGGTCCCCTATAATTCATTATAGGAGATTTTTAACGTTTTACACTATTTTGTATATGTATAGCAAAATGTTCATCCTTAATTCTTAACAGATGGTCTTGGGCTATTTTAGTCACCAGTTCAATTCTAATTCCAAACAAATTAAATTCAATTAAAAAAAATCACTGCAGGAGGTTCTTTGATCATTTACCTAAATTTATTATTCGTTAAATAAAGTATTTCCAATGATTGTTTTCTGTCTTTAACATATTCCACAGCATGAAGATTAGAATTTTGATGCACGATTTTTTATATTTGTGGTAGTCGTTTACTGTATCTAAGAAGTCACTTTTATATTTGAAATAATTCCTGGTTCTATACATTTAAATCGCCTGTTGTGTACTTTGGTGTGATTAAAAAATATTAATTTTATTGCTTTAAATTTTTATCTTTTTTTAGGGAAAACGTTAGCTTATTGTGATCAACGCAAAATTTATAAATTAATGTTGGAGATCTTATTTATATTAATTATCTCTGAGCTATTTTATGTACTTAACCGATATTATCAATCCTTAGTATATCCTCGGAATACGATATGGACTAGAAAATTCACATAGCTCTTTATGAATGAATTACGATATCCACACGCCTGTGGCTAAGAACCCTGTGAGTCATATCCCTAATATCATAAACGCTATGAAAACTGACCTTAGTGCCCTTACATCTACATACCACCCCTCAAGCCGTTTAAAAAGGCATGTGGCAGAGGGTGTTAAGATACGAGCCGTCTACATCTAAAAAGCAAATGCTCAAACAAGGTTAAGACTGGCGATTATTAAAGTTCTTGATGGTTCGGGGGAAAACGAATTCCCTTATTTATCTGTTCGGCAAAATATGTCTCTTAATTTATCACTTCTGTCGGACCTGGAAATATAGTGTGGCTCTAATATTATGTTCTCTGGGTCGTTCTTAAAGATATCCATTCTCAATTGTTCAAGCAATCTAAGCCTAGAGCGCTTCCTCCGAGTCTCCAGCGGCTCCCAGCCTAATTCGCGTAACATCTGTCCGTACGCCCGCAACAGTTTTTGACGAATCGTTCAGCTTTCCTTTCTATTTTATTCAGTTCACGGGTTAAGTCTTTCTCCATATCACTCCTAAAGATCTCTATTATCCATTGTTCAAGTGATCTAAGCCTATCGCGAGCTGTGTTTCCCATGACCTACCTTTTCGAAAGCTGTGTTGACAGCCATGGAGGAAGTTACAGCTGTCCAAGAAGGTAGAGCTGAATGATAACGGAATTTTCCGGGCAAGACAAATAATTCTCCCTCTTTGGATTATTCGTACTTATCGTATTGAGCCTTACGATATGATTCTGGTACATCACTAGCCTATTCCACGGCTATATCTAAAAAAAAGTCAATGCTAAACGTTCTAGTGGCAATATTACAATATTAATAATAATTAATAACACGATTATGACTTTTGACACGGTACATCGCAGCTATGCGCACAAAAAATGCTATGTTGTGGCATTATGAGCTAGGTGGCACAAGCCATCTTGTTCTTTAAAGTCTATTGAACTTCTGGGAGAGTGACGTTTCACTAAGTGTTGAGTAAGTGTTTCAGAGTTGTAACTGCATATTTTAAAGCATAAAAAAATTAAATTGAAATAAATAAACCTTTTTTGTACCCACCCTTTTTTATGGCAAAGATTAATTTGGGACATAGCGTTTTCTCTTCCGATCGATTTAATGTAATGACGACGTGATAATAACGATATGCATCGTGAAGTGTTCTGACTAAAACATTTTTCTCATTACAAAGTGGGCAGAGGGAAATAAATACTTCATAATAATCATCTCAATCATTGCCTTCACCGCCTTGATCATACTATTCATCATCACCTTGATTGCGATTTAGTAACATTGAAACCTAGGTGGAAATTAATGTTATAATCGTGGAAAAATTGCACGTATCTGTTTCAATATGGAAACATTCCACTCCACGAGGCTTAAATTTTCTGGTTTTATTAAAAAAGGACAAACAAAAAGTTCTCTTTGCGTCAGTTCATTAAGTTTTTCCACCATATGTGAGTGGGTTGGGAGCCAAGAGGTACAAGTGATTTTTTTCTCAACAGAGTTAGGTAAAGTTAATTGTTAGAATAAATACACAAAAACCTGGTTGCCAAGGGAAACGAGTGAGTCTCTGTTTTGTGATGACATCCAGTGAAAAATGAAATGCACTACCATATATCTAATTGATATCGTTTGTTTTCTCTACCTAATTTCTGTGCCTAACTCTGAACAGAAAAAAGAAATCACTTGCACCCCTTGGATTCCAACCCACTCATATGTTCTCATACAGCTGAACCTTTGCAAATATTGGCACTCAATCCTTTTTCTGTTGATATTCGGCTCTCCTGGCCGATGGCTTTGCCAATCATTG
The DNA here is from genome assembly GCF_921293095.1 of Ischnura elegans. Taxonomy (NCBI): domain Eukaryota; kingdom Metazoa; phylum Arthropoda; class Insecta; order Odonata; family Coenagrionidae; genus Ischnura; species Ischnura elegans. The sequence goes on from NC_060257.1 coordinate 20,539,084, forward strand.
TTGTCGCGGATTGACAAACCTTTAACGCCATGTTTAGCTCTACTCTCCTATCATAAATATCGATGGCTAAGTTTTAACAAAACGTATCTCAAAATTTGGCCGGTCTGAGGTAATATTGCCAATACAGTCAACAACAAATAATATTCAAGCAAAAAACAACTATATGTTTGCAAATGTATGCTTATTTTTCAGTTTTATTTGTTTTTGGTTTTTTAATTTCAATTAAAATTGCATAAATTTAAAAAAATAAATAGTTTTTTTTTGCTCTGCTGAAAAGTTGCTATTTTGAGATATGTGTTGTTAGTACTTATCCATCGATATGCTCCTTTCTATCTTATTTTATGTGTTTTTATTTTCATGTCAATTCTCTCCCAGTTGTTCAACAATGGAAGCTACACCCGCGAAGTCCGAGAGTCACACATGCAATATTTTCCTCGGCCTCTCTGACCTGTCACACACTCCACGCGCTGGAGGCCGTCACAAATTTCCCACAACTCCCGCAGATTACGCCATACCTGGTCCTCCAGCTATTTTATTCTTCCGCAAGGTTTTACGATCTTGTGTGCCGCAGAATCGATATTGCCAACTGTGCAGTTGGCTATCGGTAAGCACTCACTCCGGTTGAAAGTCGCTTCTTTTATTGGCACATATCATGGATGCATGCGCTCGCTGAAGGTAGTTTATTAGAGCCATAACCCAAAGTAAAGGCAGCATCCCTATGCTTTATTGATACAGAGTAGCTTGTCATTTCGGTGACATCATTGTGGTATGGAGCATGCTTCAAAGTTAAAAAAAATAAAAGGGAAGAGATTATTTGTTTTATGAGGTGATTGAGAGGTAGTTTAAACGGACTCAAATAGCTCAAAAATGCTTACATCGCTACTTTATGGGTAGAAAAACCCATAGGCCACCAATGAAAGGGCAATGTAGCCATGTTATTGTAATATATGTTCTTCATACCATACAGTTTTATGCTTTGAATGAAAATGAGTAGGTCCTAAAATTTTTAGTGACAGAAATTATGGTGCCGATAAATACTTTAGATTACTCTTTTTCAAACTAGACGTCTAGGCAGATGATCTATAGATAAATTACGGCGAAGTTTCAGCTCATATTATGGTATTCTGTGGAAACTCCTCCTTTTAAACTTGGGTCTTAATGGCGATATTCTATTTATATCGTCATTTCAATCAGGTTGAAACGCGAATACGGTCCATTTTCAAGTTTAATGATGATGATGAAAAAAATCGCCATCGTATTTTAATGTATGTTTTATGTAACGTGCACTCTGATACTTATAATTGTACGCTTTGCATGAATAAGAGTGCGTCTTAAAATATTTAGCAACAGAATTATGGCGCTGATATATACATAAAATTACTCTTTTTCAAACGAGGTGATTATAAATATATATTATTGTGGAACTATAAATTATAGTGGAGATTCAGCTCATTGTATAGTAAATTGGGGATACTTATACTTTTAAACCTGAGCCGTATGGACGATGATGATCAATTTACTTTTAATTATTTTTGATTTGATAAGAACGCAAATATGGATGTCCATGTTTAAGTTTAATGACGAATAATATCGCTCTATACTAGTTAACTAAACAGTAAAGTGGTTTTGTCAATCCCCTTAACTTTTGGGAAAAAAATCATTTTAGTCTCAAAGCTTGGCTAGATACTTTAACAATGAATCGATTTATGGATTTCTCGAATCGATTTATGGATTTATATTTCAGTAATACTCTTAGTCTTTACGTCGAATAATTTTACAATTATGAGCATTGCCCATCAGCACCAACCCCATGTAGCGTACCTTTCCGTAAGAAGAATGTCCCATGCAGAAATTATGTGATATATATTTACTCAAATCTCCCACTGACAATGAATCAAAATCACTAGGTCTTCATCTTGTTTTATACTGAATCGTTGAGGCATACCTTCTTCAATAATCCCTTGAAACTTGTGGTCATAAAGAAGACAATTCTTCGGATCTTATTTCAGTATATTGACCGGGTAGCTCTCATATTTATCAACTCAACGATGCCAATGTTGTAAAGCTCAAACGGCAAAAGAAAACAAGTGCCTATATTAAATCGCATTACATAGCAATGCCCGTATTACGTTTCGTGGGCAAGAAAAAATATGCAATGTTGTTCCCTAATACTCATTTTCTGTTGAATCCTTCCCTAAGTGTCTATTGCACACGTGTACAAAAAACGTCAATAAAATCGCTTTGACTTCTAAACCTCTGATAAAGAGCATTTTATAATCTTCTTTCCAATTTCCAAGCCTCTGTCATTCTGAAATTCCCCACTGTAACAATGAATTCTGATTGCTTGTCAAGGCTTATCACATGATATTTGCAACGTAAGCTCTTTATGAAACCTTAGGAATTTTTCCATCAACTAAATTCATAACTAAGTGCAACACTTTACGAACATTCTACAACAGTCTTACACCCAAAATAATTGCTCTTAACAGATATAATGTGATATATTAGAGATATGAGAAATGTCATATATCTAGACCAACGACTGAAATATCATATCGATGCTTCGAACCAAAATGGTATGCTGCCAAGCAATATGGCAAAGTGGGAGAAAAGATGGGGATTTACATCTGCTGCTGTTGAGATCGCAATTAAATGCTTCAACTGTTAATGTAAAAATGTTCTTATTGTGGTTGTTTAGCTTCTGAGTTACTTGACTGAATAAAACGAAAAGCTCAATACTTGAATCAGCAGGAGGCTCTTTTGCATCCTGAAGTCCATAAAATCTTCAGCAAATGAGTCATGTACCGTAAGAAGAAGAGTTTTTACCAGGGAAGGTGGAAAAAATGTTCTTATTTTAAGGAATATTGAATTCATGTGATTCCTGTGTGTTTCTGAAAGCAATTAGTTATCATGTGTGTTAGTTCTCTACGCATGAATTGTTTCTGCATTCTTAAAACTGAATGCGTAAACGGTAAGTAAATAAAAAAAATCACCGAATTGAAATACAGAAAATTTTCATCATGCATTGATAGCAACAGTACCATTAGAACAATGAATGATAATAACTCTAAAAAAGCTTCATGGCTTCATATGGGGTAGCTACTTTTACATACGTGGTGTTTCGGGGGGAATCTGCAATTGATAGAGAAGACCCTTTTCACCATTTTTTGTCAGTAAACATGGGATCGCAACTCCTTAGTTACTGAGCTATAGCAACGCAAACAGTTTTTTGGATGCACTTTTCAGGTACCATGAAAACAGTGCTTATTGATCCTTCCTTAAGGTATTTTATTTAATTTTCCGTATTTTTAAGAACGTTAAATAATTGAGGTTGGACGAAAATTTGCGATTATAATTGTGTGAAACAACTAATATTTGAATTTGATTGATCGAAAGTTTTGAGCAATTATGAACATTGCGATTGCGCAATATCGCCCGTTTTTATTGTTAATAGTTCTCAATAAAATATAGTATATAATAAGTATTTCAAATTGCTTCTTTTGGTTTCGCAAGGAACAAGTTTTTTTGGCAATCCGATATTTTTAAGACATTGGTGCATTCAGTGAGGCACCACACCTATAGCAGAAACAAAATTGGTAGAATGTATAATTTGTCTGATTTCCGTTAGGTACCTTTTAATTTCCTTTTTGAGTTCTTCACAATTTTCCATTTATTATAATTTTGTTTCAGCTTTTGCACTTCATTAGCTGTTTTAGACAAGCTGAAAGTATTCGCCTATCTTAAGGACAAATAGCCAAAGGAAAAAGAAGAGAAGTATCCCTGTCCTACACTATTGCTATTATTATTTTTATTGTTGTGCTTATAAATATTATCATTATTATCTTTTTCCTTAAAAATTTTTCAGTTTCCACTGAGTTGTTTTATTGTATAGGGCACGGGTATTCACCAAGGTAACTCCTTACTGTTCTATTGCGTTGAGAAATTTTCTTGTGATATGACTGGTCGAAATTATTCCTTCACAGCCTTTTGCAATTTGTCGAAAGTATTTGGATGAAGGTTGAGTATTTTGAAACTATTTTGTATATGTTTTGGGATGATACCTGTTCATTATTCCACATTCTATTTATTTCTATTGCCATTCCTTGGTACTTATTTATCTTTCCGTCAATTGTCTTTTCGATGTTATGAAACAGTGGTACAGTAATATCTGCTATGTAACAAGTTCTACATTTCTTGTCAATCAACATTATGTGTAGTCTGTAATTAACTATAGTTTTATGTTTGGATCGGAAAATCGTAGTAAAGTTTAAATGAATTGTTTTCAAGCACTGCTTCGGGGTGGTATTCATAGTATGGGATCTAGGTATCTATAAACTTGTGTTGGTAGGCCAGTTTTTGGTGGATAATTATTGCAACTTGATTATGCCTATTTAAATATTAAGTATTAGCTAACATCTTACAACCAAACATAATGTGTTGAATTTTTTCTGGCGCTTGAAAACATCTCCTACATTTGTCATCTGTTATGCTTTATTGCCCAGGATATTTTGCATAATTATTAGTGCGGACAACCTGGTCTTGTTTATTATTATTATTATATTTTACACAAGTCTCCTACTTACAAGTCTTCATCTAGGTTAATAATGTTGCACCGAGCATATTCCATCCTTAACAACCCATTAAGGCGGGTGATCATGGAGAAGGCAATTTTTCAGCTCGTATTTCAGTTCCTGGACCGCAGCGCTCGGGAAATTCTCAACTTGATTATATGCCTCCACTGCAATCCCAGCAGCCACAACGCTTCTCGGATGAATGAATGGAAAGGGAGGATATGTGAGGTTAGGAAGGAGGTCGGATGGTTTCAATTCCATCCCAATTAAGTCCCCGGATGTTATCATTTCCTTCGGGTCAGGAACTAATAAGCTGCGACCTCACCAATGAAGCCATTTTTCCCTCACCCCTCCCACCTAATTCTCGTCATCTCCTCCCCACATCGGTGTACTGCCTACCCACCACGATATCCATCCTTTTCCCCCACTTTCGTCTTCCTGTGCATCTCTACGGCTTCCAAACACCGCCCTCGCTGCGTTTCACGTTACACCTTCGATTTATATCATCAACAGCATACTGTAGGTAAATACTTTATAGGCCACATGCTTGTTATTGAGGAGTTATGTTCATTTAAAGGAGTATTATTATGGCAATTATTATCGTTTTTGCTATTAACCTTTTAAAAGCATTGTGGCGAGCAAACAATAAGGAGGTGCTGTGAAGATTGGAAGAAAAGATAAGTCTTCATAAAGTAGCCCTGAGGACAATGAAAGAGTATTTCCTCGAAACGTCGCCAGAAATGGAGTGGTACTAAGCCCCAGTGAAATTCACATTAATAAAGGAAAAATTTTCATATTTTTTGGGTAATTAAATTACACAATTAAAAACGTTGTCAGTGCTGAATGCACAATGCATGGCACCATATTCAAGGCAAAAACTTTATAGGATATATACTTGTTTTTCTGGCATTTTTTTTTAACTTCAATACCTAATGGTAGCAACTATGACCTTAACAAAATGACAGCATATTCTTTTCATAATTTCTCACCCCTCACTTAGTATTGAGACCGAGCGAGTAGTGAAGAGATGTTTAGACGAGTGGGAGAAAGGAGAAGTCTTTTAATAAGCTTAAGGAGACTTATACAACTTAGATGGCCACATTATGAGGCATGATAGCCTGATGAAAACAATTGTAGGATTGTTGGAAGAGAAGAGCAAGGAACGCCCCGAATGAGTTGCATTGGACTGGTGATAAAAGATGTAAAAAAGAAGAAATACGTCACTATGAAAATACTATGGGATGGGAGAGAGCAATGGAGAGCTGCGACTAAGCTATCTTAGGATTGTTGACTAATTGTTGATGATGATGAAAAGTATTGCCAATTAATATAACCTGACCGGGCGTTAATTATTTTGTTGGTTATTAATTTGTTTCATATTTTTATTTATATAAATTCCAGTAATGTTTGCTCTTTTTTTTGTCATAATGTTGAAAATCTCTTTATTGATGCTGTATCGGTTACTGGGTGCGTTCCAAAAGTAATGCAATTACATTTTTAAAAGGAATTTATTAAAAAATTTTTTCAAAATCACTTGAAATTCTTCAAATCACTACCCTTGGGCTGCTGTACGATATATTATTACATCTAGAGAGTATACAATGACCGGTATGCGCACAGGAAGGCTTCTTCGGAGATCTCTCGCAAGGTTCCCGTCACGACTGATTGTGTCTCTTCTAACGACGAAAAATGGGTTCATTTTAGAGCTGCCTTAATCGGAAGTAACAGCAAGAAGTCTGCTGGGGCGACTTCAGGACTATGGAGGGTTGGGCAGCGTATGAACCTTGTGATTTGCCAAGAACATGCGTATTCGTAGATTATTTCGTAGATCGTGATTCGCAGAGCATGGTGGCAGGGTGCTTTTTCGAGATGGATTGGCCAGGAAGCGGAGATGTCTTTTCTCGTCCCGATGACATTTTTTCGGAGTCTTTCCACCTCATATATTAAATAGGCAGCATTAAATTTTTGTCCTTGTTGACAGGGTGTTTAGACAGCAGGTAGATTGTTGTGACGTGTGATTCTTTGTGGTGTCGTCGCTTCCCAGCATGGAGCCCACTGTCGAGCAACCCTACGCTGAGACCACCGCTTATAGTTTTTGTACGCATTATTTTTGTTACAAGTAAAGAAGGATGTGGAAGAGTAGAAATACGTAGGTGTGAAAAGATTAGCTGATAGGAGATCTAAGTGGAGAGAATAAATTTTGATTTTGGAACCAATCCCGATCCTTATTGAAGGGACCCTGTAAAAAGGCAATGAGCACTGATTTCAATTTTGATTTGCTCCTTCTTGCCATTTCAGGGATTTACTTCTTTCCGACCCTCTATAAAGGCCTTTAACCGCCTAAAAACTTGTGAGTGTGACAGAGCAGAGTCTTCTTAAGCCTCAAGAATAATTTTGTTTGTTTCCTCAAGAGGTTTTTTCCGTTTTGCCCAAAATATAAACTTTGCTCGATAGTCGATTCCATTTTTTTCGCGACACAGGTGACTTGCCGAGGTTTACAATTACAGACGTCCTTCCGTTTCCACAGCTTGGAGAGCAAATGATTTTTCTGTAAACCTTAGTGTTTACCCCACCTACTTCTAGCAATAAGATCCCATTCCAGGAAATAAGAGCGGCGCAGGAAATATAATTGCATTACTTTCAGAACGCACCCTGTATATCCAAATAGCAGCCCATGCATTTTACAAAAAAGTTTCACAGTGTATATTTCATAACTTGTAGTACCATTGTTTGACTTCTAAAATGCCACCATCATAATATTCTATCTTTAACTTGTGCGGCAAAAAGTATTACTGGAGCAATATCATAGGCCGATAGGATATAAACTTATTCTATAGGATTTTATGCAATTGTATTTAATTTTATCATTTCTCGCGCATTAGTTGTGAATCCTAAACGAATGTACTATGCAGATTTGAAGCTATTATCCATTATTAAACTCAAAAATTACGCTAAAAACTTATTATTGACATTTACTACACCATAAAAATTTGAGTGAAAATATTTTTTTTTCATTTTCATGCCAAGTATTTAAAAAAATCAATCATCTACTGAATTTTAGTTGACGCCATTTCATCCTATATTTATTGTTTATTGATATCCTGTTGTTTTTTTTGTGTTTCATACTATTTTTCACTAATTTCTAATGACTGTTTTTCATTTGTAATGTTTTCTTGCCCCCTATTTTTTAGTCTTTAATTACCTGCATTATTTCTCAATTATTTTTTTAATCCTCCACTTTAAGCCCAAGCCAGATTTTTAATTACACCAAAATTGTTTTTCTCCTTTTCCTCTCGCCATATTTTATTACAATCACTCCCATTTTTACTTCTCCGGCTTCCACCGTACACCACTCTTCCCGTGCGAAACAGCAATACATTTCCTCTCTTCCAGCGGACAGGTTTGGAGTTTCTCCTTTTGTTCTGACGGCAATTTTGGGTGATAAACGTTTCCAGCGATGAAAATAAATGAAGTTCTCGGAGGACAGTGGGAAATAAAAGGGGACTTTTTAGAGACGTCTCCTCTCGCGGCATATTTTCAACCATCAGAGAGAAAAACTCGTTCTTCCTCTGAGATTTAAAATTTTTTCCTCGCGCTTTAAGCTAAGTAGCGTATTGATCACACCTACCTCAAGATACATTATCCAGTAGTTTCTAGCCTAAAGGATAAAAAAGCAACATTTTCTCAAATAAAAATATTCCCCGCCGTTTGGACTCGAACCAGGGTCCCCAATCATGGAAATTTTATCCACCAAAGTAATGTTAATATTTACAAACAGTAATATCATTAAGGAAATTGATCACTTTCTTGGGTTCTTTTACCGAGGTCTTGGGCTAGCATTATCAAAGAAAAGAAATCCATAGTATTTATGCCACCTTCAATTTTGTTCCTAACAATGTTTTTATCTCTTAAAATGTTGGAATATTTTAGCCAAATATTAGCCTCGTTGATGCAGCCTTTAAAGTACCATACACATTCACAGTTAAAACGTAACCTCGCTGATGGTGTAGATTATAGAGTAACCAAATATACACTAGCAAAAAATGAAACAAAAAAAAATCCCAAATTAGATTCCAAAGCCTCATCTTTACCATTGTCTCCTCCCAAAGTTGTTAACTTCCTTAGACCAGTGAATATATGTAGTCATGTCATGTATAGAAAATATATTAAGTAAATCTTTATCCTCAGAAAACAAGGAAAAGCTAAGGCATATTTGGCATTAGTTTTTGTTTTGTTGTGCTCTAAATGCATATATTTTGCCCGTTACTCCATTCAGCAAGCGTTATTTTGAAAAAATTGACCATTAAGTTGGAATAAAAAAATTACTATATTCACCCCGCACAAATTAAATGTCAATTATATTTCTGCACAATTGAACTTTGCATATATTTATGCAAATCCCATTCCGTCATCCAATACCCATTTTGCATAGAGTAAATTACGTTTCAATGGCTTTCATGATACATAATTTCCATTTTGCATTGATTTACCGTGACGATATTGGTTCATGACATAAACCACGGACTTTTTAGACACAAGGAAAGTTACGGTTGACTCTTTCGAAGGTAACGAGTTACAGGATTATTCTGGCTACCATCGACCCATTCATGATTTTAGGACAAAAAATCATTTCATCGGAAGAAATTTAAATATTAATATATTTTATGAATATAGCATTTTTCAGTGATAAATTATTAAATTATGAAAATTGAATGATGAAGTTACGTTCTTACAATTTTTGTTTCTTAAAGAAATTAATGGCTTACTCTATGCTAAACAATCAGTACTTAAAATGTTTGATGGGATTAGGTCAAAGAAATTATGATAAGACGAAGATAGGCAGCAAGAAGCATGATCATGGGTATATTACTGCTTTCAATACGGCTATGCAGTGAACAATAACCTATAAGATGGGCAATTTTGATGGTGGTCACTGAGTTGAAACCTCTCAAGTGATGGATATCTTGCAGATGCAACACGATTCAAAAGCTAAAATTGAAACAGTCTATAAAGTAATTCTTTCGTATATAAGCTCGCGTTTGACAAGCTTTGCGGTTACTACCATAATCGTTCTGCAGTGGGTTTAAATTTTACAGTTAATAATGGGAAATGAATATTTTTATGATTTTAGTTTTTTGGAAATAACTATGGATTGACAATTTTTATTGCAACATTTAAATGGGCTTGTCCACGAAGATCTATTTATAGGACATTAAATTTTGGCAGTGGTTTTACCAATTCAAACTTTAATACTAACAGTTTTTAAAATTTGAATTGGCGGCTAAGTGAAGATTTTAAAAATATTTTTCTTACCTCACTCGACACTTATGATGAATGTTTATTGAGGTTTATTTTTGAAGCCGATTTAAACTAAATTTCTCGGTAAGCTAGAACACTGAAATTTCATATAAATATCGATTCTCGTTGACAATACCTGACTTTACTTGTATCAACCCAATCCGATCAATATTTCTCGAATTTTCAGCGAAATAAAATTTGTTGAAATTGGTTCTAAAAATCAAGTAGTGACGACAGTGAGGTCAAATGGCAAGACAGGACAATCACAAAACTATTAACACGTTCCGTGACAAGAGGACAAGAGTTGTGTGTCTGCGAGGAACAGTGCCAGCCTGACCAAGAAGCTAAATATTGACATGAAATGCTAAAGTCATACTTGGCTGTGGAACCTTCCATCAAAGATGAATCATCGGCTGTCATCTTTGAAGATTAGTAAGGCTAATGTTCTTCCAAAACGTATTTGAAGAACATGATTTTAAAAAGTCATTCGGTCGGAGAGACTTAAATGAGTATATTTTTCCAACGAGCAATTAAAAAATAATAATTGATAGCAAATATTTTTATAGGACATATTTTTATGTTATATCGGTAGATATGAGTGCGTATCAATGTCGCATAACATCAATTTTCATAGGCTATATTGCCAATTTTTCATCTAGATGATACCAGTTATTATGATTTAGTTTTTAAATTATTCTACTGATTAAGGTAGGTTTCCATGAAGTACTTACGAAGCATTCTAGAAGCCTTCCCTCTATCGTATAATTCCCTCTTCAATTCACAATAAGATAAGGACAAACTTCGTTTCGTTCCATATAAAATCCTATTCTCTTCCTTCATCTCCCTCGTTTACCGAACATTATACCCTCTAACGCTAGTGGCTCAAAATTAGATCCCAACGATTGGAAGGGTAGTACCAATATGTGACTTAAATACGTGGCAGCTAAAAATTACGTGTGGTGATTATCGTTTTCGAGGAAAGAGGAAAAGTGCGTTCGTATGATGCCTAGATAGGAAAGTTGAAGAAATCAAATACGTATTTTCAAAGGTGTTGAGCTCCACACCCAATGTATCGATACTAACCTTTGGTTTAAATCTCTGAGTGAGTCAAATCCATTGCTTTGAATTGCGAATTCGAATCAGAGCGTGCAAATTTATCATGCCAAAATCAATATTCACTCACAAAATTATCGGTATATTAACTGTTGAAAGTTTTTAACGGAAATATTGAGCTCTCTGGCATTTAAAGGACTAATGTTACTTCATCGCATCTGATGGAGCAAACATATGTAGTTTTTACATTATTTGAATGAGGAGGAAAGCGTGGTTGAACGATGTGTAGTAGGTTAAATTATATACATTGCACGTTTTTTTTCAGAGAAACTAGTCGATTGCATGGTATTTAACGTTCACCGCTCAATCCAAGCTGATCTAGAAAGGCTCTTCATTCCTAATCTATGTGCGTTAAAGACACTCCTAGACAAAAATTTTTAATATGTGATGTTACCAAGAGAAAACAACTTGCCTGTATACTCTAATTGAATGAGATTTGCACCTTAGTAGGTTGGTCAAGGGGAGGTTCTAGTTTGACCTGTCCAAACCACTCTGTTGGCTAAATATCTGAGTCGGTGACGTGTCGAACTCAGTAGTTTCATCACTCACAATCAAACAAACCGAAGTCGAATCCATCCTGGTGAATAAATTTACCACCCATTTGCACTGATATTTTTAGGAGGACTATGTGAAATTGTTTCAAAGTTACATTCCTGAGATTTTTTCATGCCACTAGGTAAGGGACGGACTTTGTCAATACATTTATTATCGGTAAAAAAATTAAATATTTTATCATCGTTGATCTAATTTATTCGTGGTTGGTATTTTTGGTATCAAATCATAATCGTGTCTAAGTATACTGATGATCGTTTGAATGAAGTGCATTAAAAACGTTTAAAGAAATGGAATTGCCTATAGCCAATTCAATAACAATACAGCAAGAAGAAATTCTTGATCACCTTAAATGTCCGGAATATTTTCATGAATATAATACATGAAGAATGAGATACAATAGTAAATGATACTACAGCTGAGCTGCTTGCCTTTAGGAGCTAAGCTGTACTATATATTTAAAAGATTGTTTAAATGAATGCAATCGTCTAACTTTTTAAAATTGAATGCAGTCAACCAAAACATTGGTTCCTTGAAATTGAAAGGGTAGTATACGTGACTTCATCGAGTCTCATCTAGAAAATACGAGCGGCGATTACATTTTTCGAGGAAAGAAGAAAAATACATTCGTATGATGCCTCGTCCGGAACCTGATAGGGAAGTTGGAGCAATCAAATACGTATTTTCAAAGGGCAAATATTCGATTAGCGTATTCGCAGTTTGCCGTTCACTCCGATCTGAACTAGAAACGTGGTTTATTTGGCAGAACACATCGTCAACCTATGTGCTCTCGACCTATGTGAAAATTTTCCCTCCGTTTCTCAAAACATTTGGAACCTCAAATGCCGATCACTCCATGCGAGCAACCTACCCGCCATCTGGTGGACAAAGGCGCAAACATTGTGCGAGGCTCACCCGCTTTTAACAATGCGCCTTCCATCACGAGCGGTTGATGGTTGAAAATGAAACATTAGCCTGAATTTCAATTGCGATGTGATTGATGCGATTCAATCTCCGAAGTTTTCTCTAGCTTTGGTGAATAAAAATTACAATCTGCACTATCATTCATGTTCGGTGACAGTCCATTGCTTATATTTTCGAAATAGAATGGTTAAAAAGATGTATATGTGACGGCTGAAAAATATTCTTTTTTGTCTCATCGAGTGATTTAAATAAAAATAGTTTTGTGGAATGAAGTCGAAGTGACGTTTTACTCATCCCATTTAACGCAAAGCAATACTATCAAATTTGGTCATTTGTTTGGTATACCAATTGGTTTCCATGATACTTTTTAATATTATACAGTTTTGTGAGATCATACAGGTAGTTTTTTTCGTGTGGTATAGAGTGGCATATTAATTTGATTTAACATCGTATAAAATATTCGAATGGTAAGGCGTTTGAAATTTAAAAACTGTTATTTACTGTTGTTAGGCAGTTGTTCTTAAAAAAAAAAGGATAGAGAGATAGTTGAGAAGGGTAGCAAAGGTTGAAATTGCTTGAAAAAGTGAAATGATAAAAAAACTGTAATTTGGAGAAAATAATGAGTTTTTTTAACATACGTCTGACGTTACAATGAACATGGAAACTAGCTGCAAGAAAAATAGACGATTTTGGACTGTAGAAAAGAGACCGGGCGCTTTTCATCACTGGTGAATGATGGTAAAATGACAATTTAGCCTAACTTTCATCCAAAAGGAATCGATTTGCTAAAACTTCGCTAGGTTTGGAAAATGGAAATAAAAATTCATCCAAACATATAAGCTCTCTGACAGGTTGTTTCTTTCATTCTCCGAAGCAAAAATTAAAATTGAGATCTTTTTCTGTCTCCTAGAGTGGATATTCTGATTGGAAACAATTTAAAAAAATCAAATTGAAGTGGTTTCTATCGTTGCTATTGTAGGCAATATGATACGCTCATTTTTTTCTGAATTGATCGCTTTTTAGGTGTCCTATTAGTGTATGGGAAATGATTCCACGAAGAAAAAGAGAAAGCATGCGCTTTTTTGACGATGTCCTAGCTTGGTAAATAACCAATTCATGGCATAGCACAAACATATCAGTATTTGATTTTAAATTGTTTTTTCTGCATAGTGGATCTTATGTTAAATATGAATATATTCTATCATGTAATTTATTCATTTTATTTTAAAGACAATCTAAAAATAACGTGCCTAAACATGCAGAAAGGCAATTTAAAGTGCAATTACAACAATAATACGTGAAATAACTTACTAAAAATTAAACAAAGAAGCTTATAAAATCGAAAATTAAACAGTAGCAAAAAAAAACTAAAAAACAAACAGATTCTCTAGTCACACCCAAAATATTTAGCAAGTTATTAAAGCCTCCTGATAAGATACCTATAAATACCATTAAATCCATTGAAAGTGAGTTCTCTTGAAAATTTCGTAATCGTATACGTACAATATAAGTAAAAATATCGTCATAATGTCCTAATACTACGATGGTACATTGCAGAATTGTCACATTATGACGATATTATAGGAGAATGAATTAATAAATTTTTTAATGATTTATTTTTACTGACGTTTGTTTGTCTGTTGTTTGGCGAGTCTTTCTTTTTGTATTAGGTTGCGAGATAGTTTTGTTATCAATGGACAACAAAAGGTGCTTATTCTTGAGGATATCTTGCTTTTGACTACGCTTCAAGAAATAAATACCTACTTATAACTAATACACCATTTACAAAACATCTTATGAAAAACCATTTGCAAACATTTGACAAATTGAATTCTTTTACCCTCACCAATATTCTATATAACTATTTTTTTTATCGCTGATTCATTCTTCAATGCCATAATTGATTTATTTATTCAAAATTTCAAGATTAATATTTGCTAGTTATTTTCTTATCTTTTGGGCATTTATTACGACGGGAATAAAATTTGGTCATAAGGATTTTATTTTCAGAGTAGTGAAATAAAGCAAGTTTCAGAATAAATCTCTGGAAAAATTAACGAAGAGCTAGTATAGTTATTTCCAACATTTTATGAATGAAGCCATTAGGATTTCCTTGATAGCTCTATCCGTAGCCTGCGGTAAAAATAGCACAACCCCATAGTGACGAAAGATGTTTTGTTCACTCCATTGCAACCCGAGTTCCTTGAGTTTTTCAAACGAAAACTACAAACTGCGCACTCTTAAGGAAAATATCTAATGTACTTAGAGCGTAGCGTTGTAAGACAACACTTTTGTGATTCCTCCCTACGACTCAAGTGGTGAAAAACATCCCTGTCCCAACGTATACATGACCTACTTTCTTAAAGACGCCAAACGTAAACGCAGGAACAGCTCTAGGACACTGAGAAGTGGATATTTCCTTTGAGGCTATTAATTCTAAAAGGAAAAATGGTATCTATATAGCTTATGAGATTAGCTTTTCGCTATAATGGTATCTTCTATTATTATTTCAGGTACCTGAAGGTGCTGATATACTTCAAATTTTGCTGTTTGATAAATTTGGACATTTGAGAAATAGTAGAAAATAAATCATTTGTTTAAGATGCTGTCATGAAGTGACATGGTAAAGTTGACCATTGCATTGAATATTTATTTGAATTAAAATGGAATCTCACAAAGTTATAGCCGAAATTGTTTGTTTGGTATGGTATTTTGAGGAGGCGACCGACAGCTGAGGTAATTTGCGCATTGAGGGAAGGGTATGGAAGAAAGGTTGGAGAGAAACCCGGCGTCGGAATTAGCCTGCTCTTAAGAGAAGGTGCCAAGGGGACCTCGGCTTAACGTCCCATCCGACGGACGGAGTGTTGCGCTTTAAATGTCCTCCACACAACAATCAAGCAGGGATCGGGTAAGCTCTGAAAATTCTCTGCCACCGCCGGGAAATGAACCCTAGCCTACAGTGTGGGAAGCCAATGCTATAGCCACAACTTTAATCTCTTGCAGTTGCTTAATGATTACACTCAAAATGCAGGTGCGCATGTATGAGGATGAAGTACGTGATCGCATAATTATTAACAGTGTAACGACCACTACTGAGAACTGTTATTACCTTTCATACATTTAAAATCAAATTTATATATCTTATCCATCTATAGCCGTGATGAGGGTATGAATAATACCGGAAGGTTGACACAAAATGTGCAATTTATTCTTGTGACCTATGCTTCAAGACACCAATCAACGTTAAAGTTGAGGTATCGAGAAAGAATAATAACTCAATTCAACTATTTAACTACATTTGAATCTCAATAATTAATTGCCGTCGTGTTTTCTCTGATATTTACGCAAATTGTTGAATATGAATGAAATAAAAGAACATGGATGAAATACGGTGTCCTAGAAATATTGCCAGTGCTGCCACCATTACCGCGACGGCGGGAAGTGGAGAGAAGAGGTCAGGCCACGGGTGGCCCCCGACTGAGCGTGGATCGGGTGCAGAGGGGTGGGTGCGGGAAGGTGCGGAGGGGCGTGTTGCCGCTCCCTTTGAAGCCGCGGCGCAGCGCGGAGACCACACCCCTGCGACAACCCGCGATCCCGCCTTGGACGCTCCCGTTCATTGAGAACAAGGCTTTTGGCCGGCCCTGGCGGGTGGGTCAGGAAGAAAGACCAAGGGCAAAGTTAAAGAAACGGAGTGAATCACCGTGTTTTTTATTTACGGAGCGTATTTTCCACGGATCTCCAATAAATCCAACGGCTTTAAAAAAATTTATTCCTGCGTGCTTGTTTGAAGCAAGCTGAAAACTTGCAATTTATTCATGCTGAATGAGTACTGAGTGCTGGACATGGTGGGTGAGGAGAGGTAGCCCTTAGATGAGATACAGAGGACACACAATGTATGGAATAATGCAATACTTAGCGACGAAGGAATATTGAAAACTGTGTTAGAGGGTAGAATGTTAGCTAAACAAGGGAGGGAAATGAATAAATAGAATTAAAGGGGGTAGGCCTTATTGTAAATTTAAGAAACATATCTATGTAGGGAGGGGAAACTGACAGAATACTTCTGGGAAACCCACTTAATCGGTAGAAATTTTCAATAATAATAGTAATGCAACAGCACTTTAGTAATGGGTGTTATAAAAGTAGTTAAACAAATATATATTGAATACTTTTCCTTTTCCACATATCTTTATTTGGTACAACCTCAACCGGTGTCAACACTCCGTGATGTTATGGAGAGGAAATGAATATGATAATGACTCGAAAGAATTAAAATTGGTCGAGGATTTACCAAATAAAGGCGTGTGGAATTGGAAAAGTATACAACATATATTTTTTAACCAAAATTGTCCGCAGTTTTAGTCGCAAAAAGCTTAGTATATATAAAAATAAGTAAAATTTCTTGAATATTATAGTCCATGTCCCTTCAGTTCAAGAAAGCAATGCAAATATCGTGAAATTCAATATTTCTATTTCAATCCAATGATGTCGGCATTGAGGAGATAATGTATTTCATCCATGCAAGTGCTGATGGCAGCACTGACATTGCAATATACTTTAAACTTGTACCGGAGACGATATTGCTTTTCGTCAGCAAAAACTTCGTGAGCACCGCAGACGTGAAGCCTCTAAGTGAATATGACACACAATCAACCAAACGCATTGGACCGTATGGACACTTTTAAACTTAAAAAGAAAAAGCGAAAAGTCCAACGCTTCCTCATAATTCCAAACTCATCACTCCGTTTCATTTACGGTGATGGTGACTTGAGTCATCCTTGTGATTGAAGTCAGAAATAAATATTATTACAGTCTAATAATAAATATTATTGGGTTTTTCCTCAGCCTTCAAATTATTCGATATTTTCATTTTGATATCTCGTTGCCGGGGGAGGTCATAAAAAGTGTGTATATAATTAGATCGGAAGGGGTGGAGTTGTCAGTTCTAGAGCTTACTGTCTACGGTAGGGTTTGGCATTGAGAAGCGCAGGGATGAATGATGTAGTACTCTGAATGGGTGCTAACCTCGAGATAACGACGCTAATTTTAAGCGTCTTATAGAATCTTCCCTTTATTTTGTACTCTGTCAATTACCAAATTACTGCAGAATGAAGCTTGGCGGTGTATCTGGTTACTATCCAAAGGGGTAGGTATCCAAAGTAGAGTGCAATACTGCGTTACAATTACAATGTTGTGTAAACTCGCGAGGGGGCACCACTGGTTCCGAGCGTTGAGCACAGTGTGGCAGGAATAGGGTGGCTTGTGTGTGATAGCCACGCCTACTTTGACCAAAACATTGATAATCACACACGAGTCAATGCTAACTATTTGGTAAAATATTCGGTCATGATCGCTGTTACGTTAAAATAAACTATCGCAAACGAACACTGTAAATGGTTGGAAGGAAATTACTTTGCTTTTCAACAAAACACACACTTTATTGCCGACTAGTTTCGGTTAGTCGGCAATAAAGTGTGTGTTTTGTAGAAAAGCAAAGTAATTTCCTTCCAACCATATAATGGAATTCTACAAAGTAAAGGCCTCAACAATTCAGTGCATCGAACACTGTAAACCTTTTTTCTATCACCATGGGAAGTCTGCGTGAAAATATGCCTCGAATATCTTTCCCTAAGGAAAAAATTATTGCCAATCACCTCGGTTTCGTTGTGCAACTACCTTAGCCGAAAATAACATTTTACAAGTGTAAAATATCCATTCCCCTGCATTTCTACTCGTAATTAATAAGATTACAGTCAATGGAAATCTTATGACAGCAGACCGGCCACAATAATAGTACGAAAGTATGTTCACGACGGTATATTATCACCACGATATGATTATATCGATAGCTAAGTACGAACAACACGTATCTCAAAAATAGCAACTTATCAGGAAAGTTAAGGAAGTGATTTATATTTTTTTATCAACGCTGAAATTAAGAACGAAAAATTCATGAAACTGAAAAATAAGTATGCATTTGCAAACAAAGAATTGTTTTTTGCTTGAATTTTATTTTTTAAATGTCATTACACTTTGTTTAAGGTACCTGTCTCAAACCGGCCAAATTTTGAGATACGTGTTGTTAGAACTTAGCCATCGATATGGACAGTTAAATAAAAGCATTAGCATGACGAACGATCGGAAAACTCCGACGACATTCAAGAAATAATTTTTGCATTTTCGTTTTTTAAATGGGAGGCGATATAAGGCACAGAATACTTGATTACCTATGTACATACACTGAGACTAAGTCCGAAAATTGTCAAACCAAAATTCTGACCACGCCTATTACTCGAATACAGAGCCTCCAGTGTATTTACTACCTCCTTGGATAGGTGCGATAAGAAATAGCGGTCGCAAAACTGATGAATTCCTGCCTTCACAACGGCTTAATTGATATTTTGTTTAGACTGGGCCCTAATTGCGAGTACCCCTACACGCGCATCGCGCTGCATCGGCCAATCTCGAAGGCGCCAAATTTGAAATTTCAGTCACGCTTAAATTTTCGAATGTACTATCCACGAATATTACAAAAGAGGATCCTCAATTAGGCCTCTAAATGCGTTGTCAACCGCCGCGCCTTTAAATGGGTTCACAAAAGTCGCCCTTCGCGTCGCTGACGGAAAAATTGATACGAGTTTCCCGGGGAAATAAAATATAATTAGGGGTGTAAACCGTAATTTATACGGACGATGATATGATGTTTCAAATTCATAACTTTTCGTTGCTATTCCTCGCAATGACAAACATTATACCGCAAAATAGTGAAAAAAAAAGTTGATCCCGTTGCACTCATCATCGCGCCGCGAACATTTCGAAAGCCGATTAAAATGCGACCGAAATGGCAACAGTAATCAGCCTTCTACGGAATGATATTGGCTTCCTCTATGAAATCCCATTGGTAGTTTCTCTGAAAGTTCATAAGTAGAATGTTCGTAAATAGAGGACTTAACCAAATACCAATTTTTTCCTTAAGGCCGCTGTATACGGCGAATGATTTCATTCGCTTGATCATTCAGCATGATCATGCGCATGATTATTCACCGTGAATGACGGAACCATTCGCGAATGAACCTTCATGCGCATGATCATTCAGTGGAAATTAGAGCATGTTCTATTTTGCTCGCATGATCCTGTGATGGTGTGAATGGTCACGTGGTCATTCAGCATGATCATTCACCGTGTAGGTATAGCGGCCTTTCGTTACGGTACTGATTTCCTCATTGTATAATTTGGAGGAAAAAAAGAAATGTTTTTGAACTGCGCAGTCACGTCAGAACGTCCTTGAGGCGGGCGAAAGGTATGACGATGTCCGGAGCATTAACGCTGCGGCGTCATAGGCCTCAGGTGGTTCATTGAAAATGGCGCAGGTAGGTTGTGGAGGGGAGGGAAGGGTTGAATGGGAGGAATGCCGCCTTCCCCTCCACCCCCCTCCATATCGCCCTCCCCTCCAACCACGCCCCAGCACCGTCACTCCCGCTGCACTGAATACGAGAGACTTCGTCGTCCCGCGGTCATTAACTCGCTTTAGCGAGGCGAAAGTTTTTGAAAAGGCTGTGAGGCGGCGCCACCATCAATGAGCGACAAACGGCGCCTTGGAGGTTTTTGCCTTTGACCGAGCGAGTCAGAAATATATTTCCATTTATAAATTTTCGAACAATTTCTGCTACTTTAGCGGACGGAATTACGCAGTGTTGCATCGCAGTATAAGAACAATCAGCATGTAAGAGAATTAATTGATAAATATTTCAATGATTTTTTTACCTGCGTGTTTTTGTCGATAATGGCGAGTTTTTCTTTTTTAATAGGCATCGATATATTTTTACCATCAATGGAAAACAAAAGGCACTTATTCTTGAGGATATCTTACGTTTGACTATGCTTCCAAAAATAAATACCTACTTATATCTTGTGTATTTTCTGTTAATATAATTGACGGAATTACTCAGTGTTCAAGCGAAATTTTATTTTACATAGCATGCAGGATATTTTATGGATTTTTTAGTCTTTAATTTAAAAGCGTCTTTGTGGTGAATACAACTCCGCTTTAAACCAAATATACCTATTTTATCTTTAGTTACGGTACAAATTTACTTATAATTAAAGGTATATAAGGACTATGCACCATTATTTATATTAATTTTATTACGATTCTATCCTATAAATATTCCATGCAATTAAGTGATATTCACATTATAAACACGCGGCTTACTCAAGATTCATGCTTGGCAGAGAGTATTTAAGAGGGAGTTGTTGTTTTCCGAGAGCATTTCATAAATTTGAATTCACACAAAAACACAATTCATTAACAAATTTCAGGAAGTATTTAAGGACGCCTTCATATATCTCCAATTGACATTGGATTTTTTGTGGATTACTACACTGGTACTTTTCGCAAAAAAATTGATAAGACATCTGTTGAAAAGGTAAAAAGAATACGTATTTGCTTCATTTGGTCTTTTGCTTAAACTGGATGGTTTTTGACAACCAATCTTAAATATATTGTGCCACTGTTTTTTATCACTTCTTAAAATTCTATATTTCCACATCTTATTATGTTGGCCGAATATTGACCACAATTGTAAAATGCTGGTCAACGGCTTAAAGATATTTCATTGAGTTTCATAATATCTCCTTTTGTGGTAGTGTATTGATGCCGCCATAGGGAGATTTAGGGGGGCACGTTCTCCACCCCCCCCCCCCCAGACGCTTAATAATAGACAAGGTTTTTAATACGGTTATCATTACGTTTGTTTTTTGTATAATGGAGCCTCAATAATTTAATTTAATACTATTAACTTTCATGTAGAAATAAATAGAGTATTTTCTACAGTAATTGTTGTAATTTGATTTTAATCTTAAATACGAGAAGATCTGATAGACCTTTACCTTCCCAGAAAATCCTGGATCCGCCCATGGATGCCGCTGAGTACGATTCCTTGGTTTGAAGTGATTCATAGATACATCCACAATGCCTAGGCTTCAAACCTATGTAACCAAGTGTCCCACCATTTGTTCCATGCTCAATACTTTCGCAATTACTTCGATACCTAGTACGTACTGCCCCCATTCCGTTTTATTTAATTGTACATTAAACTGTAAAATAGGCAAGTCCTCATATTTGCACGAATTTTCATTGAATTTTAACCGTGTTTACCCTTGACTTTCGTGGTAACACGGCTTAATATTATCATTAAACTCAATATTCAATGTAACGTTTCGAATTTTATTTACTCTGAAGTCTATTTATATTTCAAATTAGTCGTGAAAATCATGTCGGATTAATGTAAAATGCCCTCTTGGTTGACTATGAAAGCCACGAAAACTTACCTCTTTTATTTGTACTGAAACTTATTCCCTTGTAAATTTTTGCTAAATAAACCCTTTTGTGAATAAATATTCGTTGTTGTTAGAAAATGTGAAATACTGATGAGTGCACTCAATGAAAATGTTATTTATGTAATGCTAGCCCCTTTATTCCATTGTGGAACCGAATCACTAGTATTTCTATTCTGATTATAATTTTCCTGCTACCGAAAATTTCCTTGTGCGTATTGACCCATATCATAGCTATTTCGTCGACTTCCATGCAGTCTAACAGACCTATTATGAAAGCTTTGATGCGCCAACATAATGGATGCCTCCTCGGTGCTTTGAAAAAGAATACACCGTTTCCCGGAAAATTAATATTCTGAATAAATATCTATCCGTACCAAACACGAAGGCAAAAATATGCGAACTCACCCCTATAGAATCATTTCATTCCCAATTTATGTGGAGGAGATCGTTTGAGTGTCAAGTGCACATGAAACCCCACGTCGCTTTGTTCCGAAAGGAAGTATTTTCATGATAATTCCTCTTGCAGTTCGAATCGATTAAGCTTAGAGGGACCGGGAGAGAATTACCTTTGGCCTTTATACAAATTCCAAACACGTAAATCGCGCTGTTCATGTGACACTCCAGTTTCCATGCTCTTGTTGCCATTTTGCACTTCTCGAAATTCGAACGTCATATTTTCCCGATGAGAACGAAAAGCCAAGACACATTTACAAGAACCAGTATTCTTCGTGGATATTGATATTAATTCATCTCCTCTCTCAGATCATTCAATGTATTTTACAATGTATTTTTTTGTTGATATGGCCATGTAAACTGTTCAGATCCCATTAATCGTATCATAAGGCAATGTCGATTAGTTACTGCATGCATATTCTTTGACTAAATGAATTTATATCAGATTATGCGTCTTTTTTAGGGAATAAGGGTGATTTTTTCAAAATTATTAGTGTGATAGTAAATGTCCGTTAAAATGTAATAACTACTCCTCGATAGATTTAACTTTTTTCTACAAGGTTCATTATCTTATAATCCATAGAGTGAATGTTATTCAAGGTGGGTTTCTTTTATATTATTGGCATGGATATGCTACGTATTTCTACGAGGGTAAGCATATGAGCATATGAATGAGTAGTTACTGTCGGATAGTGGTTTATAGAGGGTTAATTGAAATCAACATTGCAGGGACATTTAAGATAGGTCATATCAAATTTCCTCTTCATAAGTCACCATTAGCTCATGCGGCCATCATGTTGTGGTAAAATAAATGGTAGAAGCGTTTTAAGCATCAACCATGTCTCATTTTGTATTGCTACCTGTCAGGGGAGACGGAGGAGAAAAATGTATTATTTTGTAAGTTTTGAAGATGTTGTGGAGGATATTTGAAATCATTGAGCACATTAGCGTTACTAAGGGACAAAAAATAATGGTTATTTCTTATGTACTGTTTCTATTTAGACAAATTCAATTATTAAATATGCCTCGCTGAGTTTGAGAATCAGAAGTCCAAAAATATATTTAAATATGATGCACACTATAGAAAGTAATTATGGAGTGATATTATTATTAGAATACAGTAAGTTAACTGGTCGAAGGCGTGGGGTTGTATTACAGGTTAGGGTAGAGTTTGAAGAAAGGTATGACTGAATTACTTTTGGTTACGTTTTGGCATTCCTTATCATTTTGCTGTGAAGTAAATATGGATAACCATTTTCCTGTGGAACTTCTGCAGGCTTATATTTTCCTACCCTGAAATTAAATATTATGAGGAATAAGTTCTCACAATCTTTTCCAAAAATGTTAACCATTCATTTTTAGCCTTGATCTTGATTATTCGAATGATTTTGGCATATTTTTCGCTTCCCAAATAACTCTGTTATCTCCATTTAGAGATATACGCAGCCCCTTTTAGTTAACCTGTTTGCTATTAATCCATCTTATAGTCAACTGGGATATTGGTAATAAAAACGTCTTTATTTTAAGCGTATTTAGGTCTAGGTAGTCTTTAATTACAATTAACTTGTTTGACAATCACATATATCAATGCTCTGGATGGTGGAAAATCTATACAGCTGGGATTCGAATTCACGACTTCAAGGTTGGCAGTCGGAGGCATTATCCCGGCACCACTGGGCTGGAAAATATGGGTAGGTAACCTAACCTGAAATTGAATATCATAAGGAATAAGTCCTCACAATCTCTTTCACAAATAATTAACCAGTTTTTTTATCTCGATAATTCTAATGGGGGTAAATATAGTATCCCCATGGTGCCGGAACGCCGTTCTGGCGCTGGTTATGAAAAAACATAAAAGTCAAATGACGCATTTATCAATTTTGGCGCCTCAACATTTTTAATATACTAGCCGAACCGGCAAACGTTGTTTTGCTGTGTAAATCATTTCTAGTAAATACTTTGTTGGTCAAATTAAAAAATAACTAACTTATTGTAAGCGTGTGAATATGGGGTATATGACTGAAAGAGGAAGATACTGTGAACAATGTTGACCGATACAAAACGGTAAACATTATTTTTTAAAAATTCATTGTACTTTTATTATCTTTTATATGTATAAAAGAGGGTGTCTGTTTGTCAACCAAAGATAGTTCATTGTTGCATCTCATGCTCCCAAATCACGTAGTGCTACTTTTGTTTTTGTCCGGCTCGTCCTTTGGGTCCATATTTCATTACCATTAGTTACGTCACGTCATACAACTTCTGTGGTTGCTTATCCTGCTGGGTTGTCAAAATCCTCGACACGGTCCGGTAAAACCATAGAGTAAGTATATTCTTACTCTATGGTAAAACATATCTCAAAGAATTCTACTCTTACCTATTGACACTCTTGGTGCAAAAAATTTTCTGGGGTATATGTGAGACTTAAGATAAAGGTGGGTGGTGAAAAACTTGAGCAGGTTGAGCAATTCAACTATTTAGGCAGTACGTTAGAGGAAAACGGATACAGTAGTAAGGACATCAGGAAGAGAATTGCATTAGCGAAGGAGGCGTTTGTGAACAGGAAGGAGCTTCTAAGAGGATCGTTATGTAAGAGTTTAAAGAAAAGGTTAGTGAAGAGTTTGATCTGTATTGTAGCTCTCTACGGTGCGGAAACGTGGACACTGAGGAAAGAAGACGAGAGAATATTGGAGGCATTAGAGATGTGGGTATGGAGAAGAATGGAGAGGGTGAAATGGACGGAGAGGAAAAGGAAGGACGAAGTGCTGGATATGGTTTGCGAGGAGAGGCAGCTTTTAGATGAGATACGGAGGAGACAAGGTATGGATGGAGTTAATGCTTAGCGGTGAGGGGATGTTGAAAATGGTGTTAGAGGGTAGAATGTTAGGGAAACGAGGGAGGGGAAGGAAAAGAATAGGATTTTTAGATAGATTGAAAGAGAGTAGGCCTTACTGTGAATTAAAGAAGGCAGTGCTGGAAGGAAAGGGAGGCTCCCAGATCACTTCTTGAGTACTCCATGGAAACCTACCTTAATCGGTAGAATACTATAATAACGTAATTTCATCCCTTGCGCGATACACAGAAATCATTTTTTCCATTATTTGCAGTTATATATGCATCCATCATCAGACCCGCCTTGTTCTTTTATCTAAAAATCCTGCCATGTGACCATGAGTTCCCAGTTCTCTAGGTACTATACTTCCCGAGCAACACCGGGTGGCCTGCTGATAATCAATACATTTCAAATGACATTTCTATCACCAGTTATGACTTTTGAAAAAAACATTATCAGCCTCTCACTTCAATGGAGTGTGCGATATTTTTAGCAAATCTATCTTTAGCCAAAACAAACAAACTGGTTTGTCTACCCACGCGTGAACATGCCACGCATAATTGTCCGTATGAAGAACACGTTGTGCCTCAAAGCCACAAAAAGACATCGATTGGCCTTGAGACTTCTCATTGCGAATGCCAATCTAATTGGAAATTGACCCCGTAAGTATTCAATTGTATTCAATCTGTCGAAATAATAGAGTTTCATAGTAATAATATTTCTCCTTGTAACATGCCATTCATAATTTATGGTGGTAGAAAAAGAGATTTCAGACGACATAAACAATACTGACGGTCAAAAATTATTACGGAGGCTTCCACGGTAGGTTAATTGGTGATTGTTTTTCGGGTTCATTCCGCGTTGACTCATATTCTGCAGACGACAGTTTCGGGCGCGTTCCAGCTTCCGTCTTCGGGACCCGAACACGCCCGAAACCTTCGTCCGCAAAATATGAGTCAATGCTGAATAAACCCGAAAAACAATCACCAATACTGACGGTCGTCAAGGGGACAGTAAGCCAAAAACGCTAAAATTTCAGCTTTTTTTGGATGTTTTTTTTCTAAATTCACCGTAAATCACGTGAAAAACAAAATGCGAGGGCAAGCATAAGAATGTGTATTTCTTTTTCTTTCTAATGGTATATGGTAGGTATGGTATTTGGAGGAGGCGACCGACAGCTGAGGTCATTTGCGCCATGATACACTCTAGCCACCACACCAACCTGATCCCCCTCCAATGGTATATGTCTCAACTTAATGTGACCGTTATCACTAACTAAAGTATGCAAAAGAAAAAAGGTCTGCAGTCATTAAAAACGAATTTTACATGTATTTCTTATGGGAATAACTCAGGGCCCATTCCAGGACCTCATGAGCCCTGGAGAAGAATGAAAAATAGTTTACAACACATACTCAGTCCTACTGAACATACTCACCAAATTTCATGGAAATCGCTGCAGCCGTTTCGGAGGAGTTTGTCTACAAAAAAACCGTGACACGAGAATTTTATATATTAGATACATACGTAACCAAAACAATTTGTTTTCGATTTTTTGTTTTATATTTTCTGATGTAATTAAAAAATGAAAAACACTGGGTAATATTTCACTTGTAAAAATACTTAAGGAAAGTGGGATCTGGTACTGCTAATTTTGCCATGGCGCAACTGGGTACGTAAATGTCACAACTTGGTGCAAATATGAAATCTGCAACCGTTTGCAGTCTTTGATGAAGCCTGCTTAACCTCTGTTTCAAATATGATACGTCTGATTTTTTTAATCATTTCCTTATATTTAAAAGTGTCTCCAAGTGCTCAGCTCCGCATGTATCTTAGTTCAATGGAGTCATACTTCATCATAGTCCATACATTCTGCGCTTGAAAATATTCAGCTGTTTTCCATCACTCTCTAGAATATGGTGGTTGATGGCGAAAGATTCCAGTTTTGCTGTTATTCTACAATGAGTGGCATTAAGAAAGGTAAGTACCATTTATTGATAACTATTTTACTCGGTTTTAATAACATGACCTTATGTAACACCATTAATGTGTGTGAATGCATTTATGTTTATAAAACCCTTTTCTTGTGATTGCTGAATTATTTGTGCGTATCATAGGTTATAATTAAATTAATATTATTTTTTTGTTAAAAGGTTTAACATTTTTTAAGGGGATGAAAATTTTTTTTAGGTCTATTTGTCCAGCAAAATGAAGCAAAAGCCAATTTTCTGTGGAAAATACACATTCTGGTCTCTAAGAGGTTAATTTTATGCACCAATATTTTGGCGAGTCTCTCAAACTGGAGGATCCACCCAAGCCTCAATTTTAGCAGGCGCTTAACTGATTAACTCAATTTTCGGTTTCAAATTGATCATTTATTCAGAGCATCGAGAATGGACGCTCGGCTTTCAATGTTATGGCCCCGGACGATTTTGAAAATTGAATTAAAGTGGCGTTGGAATGGACGAACGCGTATACAACGTCAATATTTTCATGAACTTCATGATTTATCATGCGAGCACGGGTGCTAGAGGTGCCAAATCGTAATTTTTTTGTGTGCGTTCCGCGTTCGAGTTATTTTCGGAAACGAGAAAGGATGAGGGCACGCCTTTTAATTTCACTCCATTGGGAGTTGGAAATTGCGTCCCTCGTGACGGATTGAAACACTACGGTGATACGTCGGGCGTTGAAAAAATGGATGAAGTTAAGCGTGGTTAGTCGGAGCGTATTCCTATGAATGCAGTACGATGGCGATTTGTAGCCAAAATGTTCCCCAAAATCGACACATCATCGTCATTGAAAAGCCTCCGGCTGTTTTGTTATAATTTTCACACGGACGAAACGGTGCTAGGGAACAATTCACTTGACATCGAGTACACTTTAAATGCGGCTCACGAATCAAAGCATTAGATTACCGCCGTCTGGCCATCATAATAGAATTTTAATTTCTGATACTAGTGGTATGACCAGTCGATATATCGGCTTACGTTCTAAGTCATGGGTCTTTAAACGTTTCAATGTAAGGGCCACATAATATAATTTCTACATATAAGCAATGAAAAAACGAATCAGCGCCGGTAATTTAATGTCCTCAAAAATTTGAGTATAAGCATGGAAAATATTTCGTTTAAAAAAATTAAGGGGAACTAATTAGAATCCTGTCCTTAATTTTATGCAATAAATACGTGAGACGAATGGTATTGCCATTTTGACTTCAAAATTTCATTAAAATGAGATTTCAGATTAGATGAGCCATTTGTAAGAATTGTAAGTAAACACACATTTATTTGGCGGGCCGGATTACACTATGTGTCGGGCCTGATGTGTGCCACTGGCCATAGTTTGAAAACCCCTATTCTAGGGGTAGTATGTGGTACGAATTTTATGTGATGCACATGATTTCCACGTTATTAACTGAAAAAATGTCTTTTTCGCGTCATTTATTGCATGCATAACTTAAAATGAGACTGTGTGCGGCGGAATGCTTACACCACGAAGGTAATTTCGTGGGCACGATAAAAGGCCACTTTCTCGATATTTAAAAGGAATAAAGCTGATGTGTTTGGTCTTAAATATCAATCTAAGTCCTAAGTAAGCAATTCAAAAATGCAATATATCCCTTTAGCGCCTAGCGTGTTCATATGATCACAGCAAACATTTGTTGCTCCACGTAACCCTCCCTTCCGCATTTCTCAAAATTTCGTTGTGGGTTTTTGGTAACAATATCTCGATACATTTGTTGTCCAAATGACAAAATATTAAGTCCTTTCAACTGAATGTTTTTGATACACAGCTTTCTTAAAGTGGCGGTCTACCTTCACTGCTCCGCGTGAATGCATAACTTCAGTTAACTACACAGTACAAGAACATTTTTATTTTAATTCGGATACATTCTGGTTCATGAGCTTAGAATACTTCAATGTACTCTACATAATAATATTTTTATAAAATGTTTGCAAATAATAATATTATTTAGAAGAAAACTCCATTGCTACGGTACTCGTACGATCACGCTAGGCGTAGCAATGGAGTTCCACGGAGAAGGCAGCCTTACGAACGCTTCTTTCGATAAAGGTAATAAGGTATTTCTCATTCGTGAAAATGTGATAAGGCGCTGGTGTTTCACAGCTTTTATGTTATTCTTTTCACTTTATGGCTGCGAGTGAAGAATTGTATGCCGATTATTACCTATTTAGCGTGTGTGCAGTGAAGCTACTTTGGATCACATTTTCACATCTGTAAATACTCTCGTTTGAAGCGTTGCATCGCTACAAATTGTATCTAGGTTCTCCTTTACAATGTAGCTACAAATAAAATAAGTTATGCAATACTTTTATGCAACAATACCAGTCAGAAAGCCATGAAACCGGAGTGTGGAATTTTACAATGTAACAAAGGTGTTTCACGGTTTTTTTCTCTGTGTAATGATTCGACTGAAATTTCATTGATGTGTGGGTCCTTTCAGGAGGTAGACGTTCTTTTCTTCTCTAAAAGGCCGAGATATAATACAATCACTCGCTTTATATTCAATATTGAACGTGACGTGTGGGATACACGTGCATCGGAGACAATGAACTCTAATAGGTAAGTATGCTTAGATTTACCACGGCAATTATAATTGAAATCTTTATAGATTATTGATTCAATGCGACTGTTTTTAGGGGAATGACTCTTCAAGAAGTTCTATCTGCACTGGAAGATGACCAGGACGATGTTTTAGGCATCTACATAGAACCTCCAGAGAGTAACGTGTTATCTGACGAAGATTCAGCGGAGGAGGATGGCGGTGGCTTCATTGATAATCTGTCTGGTCGTCAACTTCGAGCAGGTGCTGAAATATTAGTGAGTACTCAACGAGGGGAATGTGAAAGTGATGGTCTTGAGACGAGTGACAAACGGGTAAACTCAAAGAGGAAGAAAGTGAAACGAGTATTGACTACTTGGAAAGATGAAGATCTCTGTGTAAAAAATTCATTATTTCCGGACGCAAATTATTGTGACATTGGTGAGAAGTCGCCTACTGAAATTTTCGAGTTGTTTTTTGATGATGAATTAATTAACTTCCTAATTTTAAGTCAAAAGTTTTTGCCGCATTGCAGAATTTTCGTAATTTGAATATAACAGTTGCTGAAATGAAGGTCTTCCTGGGAATTTTGATCCTCTCGGGTTATAATAATGTTCCCAGTAAACGTGATTACTGGGATTCATCTGGTGACTTACGTAATGAATTTGTTGTCGATGCTATACGCCGCGATAGATTTTTACAAATATCTAGGTTTTTACACTGTGCAAATAATTGCCAGCCTAATGCAGAAGATAAATTGTGGAAACTGAGGCCAATTATGAATATGTTGAAAAAGCGATTTCTAGCTATTTTCCGTCCTGAGGAGCATCTGGATTTTGATGAGTGCATGATTGAATATTTTGGACAACACCCGTGTAAACAGTTCCTACGCGGTAAGCCTTTTAGGTTTGGCTATAAAGTATGGTCTCTAAATACCACTGCCGGATATTTAGTGAACTTTGATGTTTATCAAGGTAGAAACCCTGCATCAAATTCTGAGTACGAGAAAATGGTAGGGAAATGTGCTGCAACTCTTCTACAAATGCTGGACGAAATTCCACAAGAAAAAAAAACCTTGCCTATAAACTATATTTTGATAATTTATTTACCGGGTTTGAACTTCTAAAGGAGCTTAGGCCCAGGGGCTATGGAGCCACTGGAACTATTAGAGAAAACCGTATTCCAAAAGACTATCCAATAATGCCATCTAACGAAATACGCAATAAACAAAGGGGTTTTTATGATAAATTCCTCAGTAAGGAGGACGGCATCCTTTTGGAAAAATGGGTAGACAATTCCACAGCTCGCGTGGCTACCACCTGCCATAGCATTCAGCCCGTAGCTCCTGTGCGGCGATTTTCACGGGCAGAAATGAGGAATGTTCGCATTCCTCGCCCATCAGTGATTTCAGAGTACAACCGTTACATGGGGGGAACGGACAGAATGGACGAGAATGTGTCCTGCTACAGAATAGGGATAAGAGGTAAAAAGTGGTGGTGGTGCATATTCACATGGCTAGTGGACGTGTCACTGAACAATGCATGGGTTCTTCATAAGAAATCAGGAAAAACGCTCTCACAATTACAGTTTCGTCGCAGCTTCGTCCAAGTGTATCTGACAAAATACAAAAATCCTCCTATTAGTGTAGGGCGGCCTTTGATATCAAGGATAGTATCCACGTCCGAGTAAGTGATGAAATTCGCCTCGACGGTATTGGCGATTTGATTGAACCATGCAATCGACGACGCTGTGCAGGTGAATATTGCCAAAGTACTATTCGTACCCAATGTGTGAAATGTGGCTTAGGGCTTTGTGTACCATGTTTTGCAAACTTTCATAAAAAATGAATTTCTTTGCTGTTCACATTACGTTTATGCCTTTTTGACATATGTTAATTTGACATGGCCATATGACATATAGTTATTATGACAATGCTTCATTTGTAAAAACCATAAATCATTTGTCCAGAAGAACAAATAAATATGACTTAAAAATTGATATGTTTTATATTTTTCAAAGACTTTATCCGGGGAGCAAGATAAATGCAGTGATTATTCGAAGAGTTGAATTACGCGAGCGGGGATGCTACTGCTACGGTATCCGCCTAGTGTGATCATATGGACACAAGTCATTTTCATGAAACCACTGCACATACTTCTATAATATTTGGGATTTATGTTTTTCAGTAAATAGCGATCAATCCCTGAAAAGAGGAAAAAATCGGAGGAAAAAAAATATTCCGGCGTTAGAGGGATATGGAGTGAAACCTTAAACCAAATATAAATTATTTTTAATTTTTACATTTTGAAAAAAATCGAAATTTTATGGCATAATCATGAACGAATGATATTAGCCGATTTAGAAATAATTATATATGTAATACTAACAACGTTTTTCCAGGTATTACAATACTTTCCTAGAACAAAAGAGGCAAAACAAAGAATCATACTGAAAATTACATTGGAGTAAAAAGTAAACAGGTATGTAAATGAGAATAGAATCCCAAATATTACATAGTTCAATACAAGTGTGCAATGTAATAGGACTAATCTCAGGTTGAACCCCAAGATGCTACTTTTCTCTATTAACCGTGCCGAAACTATATCTTTAGATATACGTACCTGTTCCCTCAGTAATAGTTCGACAATTAAACCACCTATTGATCCCTTACCTAAATGGCGTCGCAATCGCCTGGTCCCTCAGGCTCTCTTCAGTATCTGATAAACTTTCCCTGTGTAACTCTACCTCAGACTGTTCCGTTCCGTTACCCTGCCGATTGCAAGGGCTCATGAGACTGTCTGGAGGGATAAGCGTCCTACACGTTCAAACAAGAGCCAACTCCGCGAGGTTAATCCAGATTTATCCTTTCCAGGAATTATACAATTTTAGAATGAATGTGTGGTAGAAACGGGAGGTATTTAATTATAGCCCCTGCGGAGTCTTATTTTTAGCAATTTATTTTCAGTAAATATTAATTCTTTATCAAATTAATTTTTATATTTTTTAGAGTCGTAATTAAATTTCCTCGGGTATATGAAGTTCTTGGAAATCCTCCATGGCATACTTTGCTGAAAAATAATCTTTATGTCTTTATTCAATCAAGACGGGTAAGCTAGCATATTTCAAAGCTCACTCTACCAACTGGTATGTTAAATAACGATGTTAAATAACGATACGCCGAAGTTATGACTTCACATCAGATCGCGTCATTAAAAGATCATTTTCCGTATACAACTTGAGTAGCGCAAGTGTGTATTTATAATATTTTGAATAGAATTTGTCTTAGAACAATAGACTGAGACAACATTTCACAGGTCAAAGTGAATGCTGACTCTTTTTGTACTTTTACGAAGAGGAGGTTTTATACAACTTTGGCTGTCACCAATGGCGTAACCAGAAATTTCGTTCGTCGGGGTCCAAAACCAGGGGGGAAATAAAAAAAAGGCTGCCAATGGGTTAACTAATTTTAACACTTTTTATAATTGAAAAAAACTTCATTTTTGAAAAATTTTGTAAATTCATGATTTTTCAATATTTGGTTTCCTGTTGTGATGAAAAGTTAGTGTGCATTTATATTTCGGGGGGGGGGGGGGAGCGGGACCCCCCCCTCGTTACACCACTGCCTGTACCTTACGCTCTAGACCTCAGAAGGCCGGCTCAACCCCGGTGGTCCAAAGCATAACAAATGATTTCAGGCTTAATTGTGTGAAACCTTTCCATTATGGAAAATGAAAGTAAAGGCTGTTTTAAGCTAACCAATCTATTTGAAAGATCACGAACCGGATTACATAACATAGTTACATCTGATCTGTTCCATTACATAGTCACCTGACGATGTAACCATGTCATGAAACACTGATCGTGATTTTTAAAAAATATTAGTGAATCTAACAAAGTTACTTCTCTCTCACATACGGTTCGGTGTTTCTGTTTTTTTTTTACTTTTTATACTACTTTTAATCAAGATTGAGGGCCTTTAAGTGTGATGGGACTTTTACATCAGAAAATGAATAAATGAAGTATAATTTATTTCAATAAATTTTTAACAAGCACTCCCAATTTTTTGCCATTATAAAAGTAATTACAACCTACATATCAATGTTACTACATTATCTTCAATATTTCAATAGATTTTCTCCTTTACCTCAAATCTATCGTAAACGCGTTTTCAGCATTCCTCTGAAATCAAGTATTGCAGATGTCCTTGAAAAATAATAATAGTTATGGTAATTATTGGTGATTGCGACTTTAATGAGTAATTTAAGAGTGATTTAAAATATTCGAACTATTTCAATTTCTACCATGCTGAGTTCTTGATGTTGAAATGTAAAGCTATATCTGTTTCTATTGATGTTTTTTCACTTTATAAACTTGCATAGGTAATACATTTTTATCTGAGTTTCGCTAGAAGAATTTCTTCTTAATGATATCATTATGTTTTAATATAATTATTTATTCCGTAATTAGTTGCCTACTTTTATCTTAATCATTATGTACAGGATAAGCCTCTTGCCGAAAAGTTTATATCATATGTAGTTTCAACGCACATGGTGCGTTCCAGAAGTGATAACATTTATTTAAAAAAAGGAAACTTAGCGAACATATTCACAACAGCACTTTAAATATTTCAAACTACATGCTCTTGAACATCTATATATATATATATATATATATATATATATAATTATTTTTTACTCTACCGTGACAAGTGCGTGCCCAGGAAGGTTTCTTCGGGGACCTCTTGCAAGGTCCTCGTCACGATTGATTGAGTCCCTTCTATGATGGAAAAATGGATTTATTTCAGGGTTGCTTCAATGTGATGTAACAGAAAGAAGTCTACTAGGGCAAATTCAGCACTAAAGAAGGATAGGGCAGCGTTTGGACCTCGCGTTTTACCAAGAACTCGCGGACTCGCTGCGCGTTGTCGCAAGGCGCGAAGTCGAAATGGATTTGCCAGGGAGCGGAGATGTCTTTTCTCGTCCTGATGACCATTTTTTCGGAGTATTTCCAGCACGCACTGTACTAGGCAATATTTACAGCCTATTCCTTGGAAAAGAATCCTTGTAAACCACTCCTTTACTTTTTAAAAAGACAATAGGCTCTGATTAGACTTTTGACTTGATCATTCTTGCCATTTCGGGCATTTACCTCTTTCCAACCCTATGTAAAGACCTTTAATAACCTCAAAACTTGTGAAGAAATTAAGAAAATATGAAGTTATTTAGGAAAATATCTCCTCGCGACCCTTCTTTAAGACCTCCAAAACTTGTAAGTAGGCAAAGTCCTCGTAAGCCTCGCAAATAATTATGTTTGTCTTCTCAAGAGATTTTTACAGTTTAGCACGGAACTTAAACTTTGCTAGACTGTCGATTCCATTTTTTGGAGACTCGGTAGGCACGTAGTGGTTTACAATAACTGACGTCCTACCGCTTCCACAGCTTGGAGAGCACTGACTGAGAGACTGGTATCGTGGTAACTCCTAGCGTTGAAGAGCTGCCAGGTATGCGAAAGGTCGTTACGATAGTCTTGTTAGTGTAACTGACCTCTTAGATGAACTCGGATGTGGATCTCTGTCGTAGATTGAAAAGTAGACTAAACCTTTTAGATAAATTCAAGGGCAGTGTCTTTTCTAACGAAGTTAACCATATCTTACGGATGCCAGCATAATACGGAAGATCAGATCATATAAATATAATAAGAGAGATAGAATGTAGAACAAGCAGATTCAGAATGTCTTTTTTTCCACGATCAACAAGAGATTATAACGGCAGCGATAGAACACATATATTGATTGCATGACTTGTAGTGTAGCCTACTAACCTATGTAAAACATAATGCATGTTTCTTAATTTTATTTTTATTTCTAACAGCATATGGTAGTATAATTTGTTAGTATACGTGACGCTTTTTGGACCGTGTGGTGTGCATGTGGGAGTCCAATTGCATGCTGCATGCTGGTGATTGATCACCCCCTGCCAAACACTCTAGAGGAGGCTCGCAGGGTATTATGTAGATGTAGTGTGGTCCCACTCCTACCAATAGCAGCGTCGCACAAAATTCAATTGCATTACTTTCGGAACGCAGCCTGTATGAGAATATTATCTACAAAATTACTGAAACACAAGCTCTATTTTTCTCCGCACTTTCTATTTTAATTGAACGCAATCGATTTCAACGGCTTTGCGTCATACTGGGCGGTGAAAATTACCTTTGAATCGGGTCTAGGTCAAGCAAAAGAAAGTGAGGAAAACACAATTCGTGTTATATTCACCGCGAAATGAATATCGTATTTGTTGACTTGGCCGTTAAAGGTAATGATAAAACGGTTGTGAACGTTAATATGTTAGAATTGAAATGTTCGCCTAAAACTAGCATAAGCAAATCTCGTGTCTTATTTCCATTCAGCAAGTATCACCATAACACATAAAATAAATATTTCCCTATTTCCCCTTTTTCATGTCTCCTATTTCCTATCTCGAGGGCTTTTCATATTAAGCATCCCGGCAATCATGAACTGATTTTAAATTGAGAAAAATATGTAGAATTCATGGAATCGTTATATTTATGATTTAAAATTTTCATGATGATGCATGGATCATTAGGACTTAATTGCGAGTGATGGACAAATTCACACAAGTAAAGACAAGTTGACAAAGTGAGCAATTAATTACGCAATTGAATTTCATCATTATTCCTGGAAATCTAGATATTTACTTTTTTAATTTACATGAGGTATCCGTGTCCATTCAATAATCGCTTATATTAAACTGAAAACATAAGCTAAGGTAATTAACGGTTCATCTTTCGAAAAGAGTTTGTCATAATATTTTTTGTGTGATTCTTAGTAAATATGAGTATCTGTGGAAATAGTTCCTGATATATGTATTTATTACATTCATGTCACTGTAGTTTGTATTTATAATTGTAAACTTCACCGCTGACATAGCAGCAAGTGTTTAAGTGACGTAAGTCGTTTCTGACCGCTTAGCCGCTTGAATCGTATAGCCACCTATGTATGTTTTAGGATAGTCAGTATCCGTTGAATCCTAGGAAGTTGTACTGTAGGTTCAAAGATTTTCGCGGCGTTGATTACATAATATCTTCACGTTGTTCGGGTTCCTACTGCGTCAATAATAGTATTTTTTTGAAGGCCCAAAGCCTCTCAATAAAATTCATAAAATAAATTAAGAAAGACGCAATTCGTTTGGTACTTCTTACTTTCACAGTTCTATCCCATCCTTAGGAAATGTGATAGTAGTTTTTAAACTATTAATTTGCGTATTGAATGACCTACTTTTCTATCCCTTGAGTTGACCGTTGAGTTAATAGACACTAAAATGCACCTTCGCCTTCAACCTGAAAACGCAGACTGCAGTGTCAGTGCAACTATTGCCAGCAATAGTCAATGGATGTGGTGAGAACACGAAGGAAATCATCGAGTTGCTTGTAAGTTTGATTTTAGTGTGGAAAATTACATTCGTTGATATGTTCTCCTATCACCAGTATTTAAAAATACCACCAAACTTAAACCTGATTTTCTTTTTTATATACGGTCTTATCTAAGTGCACTGAATAGTAGAGGCCTCCACGTTGTAGAAATCCATCTTACTGATTTGTGAATGAAAAACGTTGCTGTTTCTACAATTTGGAACTTTATTTTCCTGACTAGTTTCGATACACTATCATATTCATAGGACTAGCAGTACAAGTAGCGTTTCTTCCCCTTTTTGGTATATAACCCACAACGACGCTACTTGTACTGCTAGTCCTATGAATACGATACAGTGTATCGAAACTAGTCAGGAAAATAAAGTTCCAAATTGTAGAAACAGCAAAGTTTTTCATTCACAAAGCAGGTCTTATCTAGCACTTTTATCAAATTTATAGCTTGTTTATACAAATTTGGGACGAATCAACTATTTATTCTCGGAAATAGATGACTTTATACCTCATGAATAATTTTTGTGAATTACTTAGCAATTGCAAACACGCGTATAACTTTCTGTTACTTGTTTTAAATACATACAAGCTGCCACAACTCTAATGATAATTATAAATAAACGATATTAGACACCCATCTCTAAGCTGCATATCACCGTTCGCCAAAATATTCACTCATTCAATACACTATCTGATATTTCAATTAAAAACCCATCCATCCCGTTTTTTACCGTGTTAACTCACCATTCCAAAAGTAAATCTCATTTGTCTTTCCCAATGACGGCGCTAGAGTTTAGCGATATTCCTTTCCCACCCTTAATCGAAAACCATGCACTTCTGCAAGCGTAGTTAAGACACAAAGCATTTACATGATTGCAGTGACGCTTCCGCAAGAATCGCTACGAGTTAGCCGAAAGCGGCGTGACTAGTGGGTACCGAACGACCGTCTTCTTAAGATAGCGCGGAAAGAATGGCTAACAAAAGGACGTAAATCTGTGTCTCCGTGACAACTTTCTTCGCGAAACTTTTCCCTTTACTCCAGGAAACTTTTTGTGGGGTTGGGTTGTTCGGCTGTTTTCCCTAAAATCTCTCCTTTAAAAGGAAAGTTCTAGGTGCCACAACTTGAAAGCTCCTTCAGTGGAGGCAAGTTTTGGGAGCTTTTAATATAGCTAATGTCCATTCCCCTAAAATGAAGGCGTCATCACCAATAAAACACGATAAATGAGGGTATTTCCCATTTATTACCGTTGTCTTCAAAATTTTATCCCCGGCGCTTGATTTACGAGCATTTAGGATGCTAAATTTTCTGTTTCTGAGGTTGTTTCGTTTTAAAATCAAGTGACTTACATCCATTGAATTTTGGGAACTATTACAGCAACGGCGAGTTACGGCTTTAATTTTTTCATTCGCTTAATTTAAATTTGTGGATCAAAATTCCACTTGTAGTATCACTTAATATCATATTATGCATGAAATACTTCGTTACACTTCTCTTAAATGTCGTTTGCTCCAAAAATTGTTGCAACAACTTTGGTGGTCTTAGGATCTGTTACCTGAGAATGAGCATTATTTAAAAATTAAAGATTGACGTGTTTGTCTCTAAGAGGTTTGAATTTGGTTGCAATATAATTGTATATCCTTAGTACAGCCCCCCTATTAGATTCCCAAACTTTCGTTATATTTTGGACTACGATAAATTATGTGAAAAAAAATATTTTTCTGAGACGTAAAGCATGGAGTACCGGTTGATTTCCCAAAACACCGAAAAAGAAAGCCTACTCTATGCCCATACACAAGATGCATTGCATAATCGACAAGTCTCCCCGGGAAATCCTCTGGATATTTGTTTAACTTTAAAATCCCTCTAAAAATGGTTGAAATTTCTCGAGACGAACTTTTTGATATATTTCGTTAAAAGATACCTTCCGTTTGATAACTGATGTTTGGTGGTGACCACTAGAAAGTTCATAAATGTTTCAAGCAGAATACACGTCATAGCACCATTCATTTATTTTATTGCAGTATATATTTCTCCGCTTGATTTTGAAAATAATTTTATCTCAATTAGATATTTTAGCTACAAATCACTCATCAACGGCCAGTATAAGTGGATAAGTTCACAGTCGACTCCAGTTTGCTTAATTTTAAATACTTTGATCATGCTCTTCGTAGATATACCATTTTTATAGGAACAGTTAATTTGGGTCTAGGAACAGTAAATTTTCTTTAGTGGCAATTATCACTGATCCTTAACCTGGAGGTTTAGATGTGATTTACATTATCATAAAGCAAAGTAATGAACTGAACTAAAATGATAATGTGGAACCTTTGATATTTCCAAGCAGGGGTGATGTCTCGAACTAAGGCGATATTAGAATGAGCGTAAACATTAAATTTCATAAGGATATATTGACACGGTATTTATATGACATTTAAAATAGCGTTCCTTTCACTTATGAATGCATGATTATCTCGTTGATCCACATCCTTTCCCTTATTTTTATTTATTTTACAGAGTGCAATAATATTTAAAATATACTCAAGCAAAAAATTTGCATTTAACGGAATGTTTTGTAATTTCTTCGCATATTGTATATCCACGAATTTGCCTTGGAAAGGTACCGACAATTCTTCATCTTTTACACTTTTCCTTGTGGTGAGCAGTAGGTTTGATAGACTAAGACTAACGGCATTAGCGGTTGAGAGGTAGACCGCTGCACACATGATAATAATTATGCATATGTATTTTAATTGTGGAGGGGCTAATTTGGCATGTCTTTCTTATGCTTAGAAAATATGGTCCGTTGGATGCCTGCGGAGTGATTGGTACAGAACTTGTGGGCGGAACGGAATGCAATTTGAATATAGATGTAGACTGGAACATTCAAATGCACTGCTGTGGAGGTTATCGAGCAGGTGGTTTTTCTTAAAACTCTCTAAATCTGTAATCATTTTATGAATTTGACTAATATTTTTATTGATTTTTATTCTCTCGAGCGCAACTACTCGCCATGGGGATGAACTGCTTTATATTAACTGTTGGGAAGCATCTTTAATATGATGTAAAATTTTGAAAAATCGCTTTAAGGCGATGGCAGATTTAGGCATTGAAACGTTGGGAGAATCAACCCAATACCACACCCGGGGGGAATACCGAGAGATTTTTCATCAATCTTTAATATGAATAAGTCTCCGTTATTATTAAACCACGTGCCCAGAAATTCTCCCCTTCTACAGGTCTAGTGAAATTTGAGAAGTTCTTCGGTTGTGCCATTCCACCGACTTGCTCATAAACCTCTGCCCTTCTCAAAATTATCTCGGGATACTGCGCGGGTAAGATTTTGTAAGGGTGCGGTATCCCGAGAAGAGTTTTAGATATTGTTCGCCGGGAAAGTGTAAAATCTTACATAACCACAAAAGTGTATTCTGGTAGACTCTTTTTCACTGTCGAACTGTAATGATAGCCTATTTATCAGTAAAATTTGGATTACTCTGCCGTCAGCGACGCAGGTGGCGACTAAATGAAATATTTAAATAAGCAGTCAGCAACAGCGCATCTATAGCCAGTCGAAAGAATCCCAAATAATGTAATGTATTGCAATGCAATGTGCATGATAGAATCAAAAGTTAAATTTTTTATATTTTTCACGCAGTATTTATTAAATACTCTACCATTTTAGACCTTTTCAGGTCATTATCAAGAGGTCACAGAACAATCTTGATAATGATTTTCGTCTGAAGATTTTCACAGCTTCTTTTATCTATGTTGGTGGTGGTTCTCGGGTATTTCTGTGTAGATAACATTTTCACTCAACGTTTCACTCCTCCTACTGGGAGCGTTATCAAGAGCGTTCTCTTGAGTGAGAGAGAGATGTGAGAGAGTGAAACGTTGAGTGAAAATGTTATCTACACAGCAATACCCGGGAAGCACCACCAACATAAATCTTTATAATGACCTGAAAAGGTCGTAAACGGCAGAGTTTTTAATAAATGCTGTGTGGAATAAATGAAAATTTATTTTGGAATCTATAATGTTACCATTCCGCTAGGTTAACTCGCGAAAATTTGAAATAATAATGTAAAAAAATTCTTGCCAGAAAACATCGGTGGAAGAAAGTGAGGCAGACTCTCGTTTGTGTGCTTGGTCAAAGTATTTATTTATTTATTAAATTTTTCCAAAACAGCCAAAATGGCCTTTACATTGAATACAAAACATCAAATCTGCAGCTTTAACAAATATAAACTATAAAAAACTATTAACTGGATATAAAAAAGAAAAAAGGGATTCAAAAGAGCTTGGCTTTTCGGAGCTGCCTCTTGAATAATCTGATATGCATTGAAAGATCCAGAGAAGGGTGAGTACTCGAAATGGTATTGAAGGAGATAGGGAGTCTGTAAAAAAGTGATCTCTGAGAGAGAGAAAGACGGAATTTAGGTTGGTGTAATAGGTGGTTATTACGGAAGGAGCGGGTAGAAATGTGGAGTGAAAAGAAAGGCAGCATATCTGAGAATCGGAACTTGCCATTTAAGGCATTGTAAATGAAGGACCAATGATAGGGCAGACATTACTTCAGAGCGAGAAGAATTACGGAGGTGAGGAACACGGTGTCGGACTACGGTCGGAAAGTATCGGCGAAATAGCAGCACATATTCGTATTGTGATTCTGCCCGAAGGACGGACTCTCTCGCTGTGGCGGAATTTTGACGATCGGCATGCGCGAGGTGTCACGAGGTGCCGTCCGCATCCGAATTGGATCGTCGGCTCGCAATGCTGCGGGTACCGCGCCAAAATCCCCTTCGGCAACCGCTCCATCCTCTCCAAGGAATATGTAGCAGGAGAAAAAAGAGAGTCAACTGTCCGGAAATCTCAAGTGACGGTGCTTGCTTGCCATAGAGTGTGCGAGTCGGGGATTTTCGCCCCGTTGACTGCAGGTGAAAGGAAACAGGTTGGCTGAAGGATAGGCAGGTAACCAACGTGATACATGCGGACCCGTTGAGGTTTCGCTCACTTGCATAATATCACCAAGGGTTATGCACGGATTTACGAAGTGTTGCACTCTTATTATTTTTTGCATAATTTTAACATATGAGCACTATTATTTTTATGTACATTATGTGCCTATGTAAAACAGAGTGGAGAAAAATTGTGTCACCAAATTTTAACCCTGAATAGCTGATGCCTATAGAAATCAAAATCACTCGTGATATTTAGGTCAAAAGTTACTATTTTTACTACAGAAATTTCAAGCCAAGCGCTCCAATTGACCACGAGTTGGCTCAGTTGCCGGTTGCTCTAAACCAGGGGTTCCCAAACTGGGGGGCGCGGTCCCCTGGGGGGGCGTGGAGAAAGTCCAGGGGGGGCGTGACACCCAAATGAAATAAACAAAAAAATTACAAAAATAATTTCCTCAGATCAGACGTACATTTATTGAATCTTTCCATTCTGCGTTACCGCATTCAACAGTGAACCAAAAAATCTACCTACTCACCGTATCAAGTAGGCACATACTTGTGCGAGTACAAGTACTTGTACAAGTAGGAGTTGGTATGTACGGCACCGTGGAAATAGGGTATTGCAAAATGGAAAGCTGATATGTGTAGCGGGGGGGGGGGGGGCGTGGTACAAAAAAGTTTGGGAACCCCTGCTCTAAACAATGGCGAAGACAATTGGCTGCAAAGGATTTGAAGTCATGAATTGTCCGAAGCATGCGGCAACAGGGAAAACTCGTGTCAAATCGGAGTGCTTATCTCATAGTTTCTGTTGCTTAAAATAGGTGCGTGTTCGATCTAAATGTTATTACTAATTTTAGTTACTGCTAGCATCAGCTATCCAGGGTAAAAATTTCGTGACATTACCCTTTAATACTAATGAAGAGGTGGCAAAATTTTTCCTACTTTGATATGAAATTTTTTAGATACCAATGAATTTGTCTCTAACATGTTTTATATCCTCTATGTCTATCCTATGGCAGATTAAAACAGAATGAAGGAATAAAGAAACTTCGTGCCTCAATATATATCCTTTAGATTATGTGACCCCCATTACCCCACCGTCTTTCTGCTCGGTGACGCGGCTAACGTGTGGGTGTGGTACGGCTATTTTTTCTAATTCACCTTGCTAACCGCTTAAAATGAGACAATTCATAGTTATTTGTTGTTAACTGGTAGGATATTATTTTTCCACACGATAACTAATTAAATTATAGCGAGAGAGTCAAATTGGTTATTTTCAGAAAAAACGGTGGACGTTTTTCATTAAATTTGTTTATAGGGCCTGTCAGCATGATACAGGATATTTTCCATCATTTCATTATTTTCACAGAAATTTACTGTTAGTGATTACTTGCACGGTATTCAAGATGCCCAAAAGGTACTAAACTAAACTAAAGGTACTGTACGTATCAGTATATCCGCTTCTCCTTCTGCAGGTTTGGTTACCATGAATACAATATGCGTTTGTTATGGGTTATAGATTTTTAGTGTTGATTTTTATGTTCTACCACCTCAAAAAACATTCCAATTCACACTTTTTATGTGTTATAAGGATAGCCAAAGCAATATTAATGCATCAGCAGAAGATATATAAAAAGAAGGATTTCGATCCACCGCATTGCTCAGATATTTCTGTCACGACAACGGCCATCTTAGTACACTGGATAGAGTAAACAAAACCCCATTCGCTAGCTATCAGCGTTTAAATTGTTCTTGTTTCGCACCAGTAACTAGAATTTGCGCTCAAAATAACTCCGGTAAACGGCTTGGGAATTGAGAACGATATGATGTTCGATGGAGATAGAGAGGCAGATCATACGTAAAGGGTGTTCTTGGAGAGTCGAAGTGGAGAGGGGAGTTAGCGTGGTACTTTGCCCTTTAGGGAAGCAGGGAGATTGATTCTGCCGCGGCTGCTTTCCTAGAATATTCTTTGATTGGAAAACGCGAGGGAGGAGATGGAAATAGCATGGGAGGAGGAGGATAAGGAAGTGATTGCCGAAAAGATGAAAGAAGCAGAGGCAGATATATCTAACAGGTATTCCACGATAGCCTCGGAAGTCGTCAGTAGAGAAAAAAAGTTGTAAATAGTCGGAAATCTTGAGCTATCTATGGTAAATTTAAGCGCATAAGGGGATAGTTCGAGGATTAAAATGGGTTCGAGGATTAAATTGTTGAGATTCTGATGAAATTGATGACTATGTGCACTAGGCCGGCCCTTATTTTTCAGAATTGCGAA
The DNA here is from genome assembly GCF_921293095.1 of Ischnura elegans. Classification (NCBI taxonomy): domain Eukaryota; kingdom Metazoa; phylum Arthropoda; class Insecta; order Odonata; family Coenagrionidae; genus Ischnura; species Ischnura elegans. The sequence goes on from NC_060257.1 coordinate 20,583,396, forward strand.
AAGTTATGTTTTCCTGGTCTCAAAATAATCCAAATGGTGTTCATATTCACGTGTTAAAAATTTGGTTACTTTAAAATAACGGAAACCGTGCCCCAAGGGCCCTAAGTACTAAGGACCCTCAATTGAGTTTTTTGGAGCCAAAAAAGCGCTATTTCTATGTAAAACGTAAAAGTAAAGCCCTTAAGACCAATTTTCTGTTAGTTTTAACCTATCTCTAAGCGTTTAGGAGATATCGTCCGTCGTAATGCATCCCCCCCCCCCAATAGGGCGCCACCCCGCACCGCGGCACCGCTGAGGTATGTCCCACACCACTTACTAGAGACTTCCCCTCAATCACCCGCAGTTCCTACAAAGACTTGTTAATTACGAAAGTTTTAACCTAGACATAGCGAAAGCAGCACAAAAGGGGTTTTCAAACCACTTGTGGTACATGAGTGAGGAGTTGGTAGGCCTGTCATTCTTTGACGGATCCATTTCTAGGTGTGAGAAAAAAACGTGATACGCCGTATGTGGTCTTGTGTAGGAAAATATGATCCACAGAAGAAGGCATTCTATAAACGTTAAGACATGACTAAGGTATCTATACCAAATTTTGTCACCACTAATTCGAGAAAGCGATTTAATATATTGTAAATATGCATTGCATTCTTTGATGTGAACATGCGAGAATGGGATGAACATACAAGAACGATTTGCCAATTATTAGGGGTCATCAAGTGGGAAATGATTGTGCAGCGAGAGGAGTGAAACTAATTCAAGTCTTTGCCGAGGGAGGGGAGGGGGTTGAGGGGAAGTCTCTAGTAAGTGGTGCGGGACGTACCTCAGCGGTGCCGCGGTGCGGGGTGGCGCCCTATTGGGGGGGGGGGATGCATTACGACGAACGATATCTCCTAAACGCTTAGAGATAGGTGAAAACAAACAGAAATGTGGATCTAAAGGGCTTTACTTTTACGTTTTACATAGGAATAGCGCTTTTTTGGCCCCAAAAAACTCAATTGAGGGTCCATAGTACTTAGGGCCCTTGGGGCACGGGTTCCCGTTATTTTAAAGTAACCAAATTTTAACGCGTGAATATGAACACCATTTAGATCATTTTGAGACCAGGAAAACATAACTTTTCGCAATTCTGAAAAATAAGGGCCGGCCTAATGTGCACCCATATTTGTACTGCTATAGCCAGTTGGAGTGCTAAATTGATAATTTTTTTCTAATATATTGTTACAGGAAGGATAGGTTTTATTCCTCATTTTATTTCAATATTTATTCTATTCATAGAAATTGTTTATATATGAATATGTGGAAAAATAAAGCAAGATTGAGAGTGACTCGTAGTTTTATTGTTTGATGGGTAAGCGTCTATTTTCCTTCCCGTATATGATTTCTGTGTGAATTCGAGGATTAGTTTCGTAGATATACTTTGTAACCACAGAGGCATTTAGCTTCCTTTATCATCGGGCATACTTGCTCAACTTTATATTAGATTCAGTGTGATGTAATGAAATATACTTGGACGACATCCTAGATATTTTTAGATAAGATTTTACCCGCAACATGTGATTGATAATCTTAATGTTTTGGAATTAGATAACATATCAAGTCAGACCAAATAATGTTATGTTTATTGTAATAAAATGGATGGAAAATGCAAAATTCACATTATTATTCATCTGGAAGGACAGTTACTTAAGTTAATTGTTTTCCCAATTAATAGGGTAGTTTCCTATAATTTTTTTATTGCCTAAATCGAAAGATTATTACTCCTGGAGTACGTATTTCACGCTTTTAGATTTTTAAATGACGGTATCTACGACGTATTTCTGGTCCCCGGTGCCGCCCTGTGAGGTGACCTTAAGGTGAGGCTTAGCGTTGATGCGACGCAGGCTGCTAGCGGGTAGCTGAGTACCCTGCTGGCTGGTAGCGCTTGGCTTATATAAGGATTATTAATACCTTATCAAACGAGGAAAACTTTCCGACCATAGCCAGTTTTAATAAGTGATTATTAAGACATGTTTCCCTGAGCTCTGCGCCTCATGCATGCATTGGTAACCTCAGACGATGTATAAATCCTATCTTCTCCTATAGAAAATAGGTCCCTGTGACGTCACGTGGAGTGGCATCGCATGGGCACCAATCTGACCCTTTTCAAATGAGGATAAAAATGGACCATTGCCATTCGTCTAAACCGGTATTTCTAGAACCAAATAATTTGTATATTATGAATACACTAATGGTGGGTAACGAATCGCAATCAATGCCTTTCGTTTTCTTTGATGAAGGAAACTACCCTATTACCAAATGTTTTACTTATTCAGTACTAGACAGCATGCTGTAAGTTTGTCTGTAGTTTTAAGAATTTTCCTAACATCTGCGGTTATATTAGGATTTTAGTTTCACTAATATTGCATGTATAGAGCAAAATACAGCCTTAGATGTGCAGGTATTTATTGCGGTTCTTACAACGATGTACATGCTGATTATACTGTATTTTAATCAATGATTGGTGTACTTTAGGCCTTAATTTCTACATATCCAAAGCTATTTCCTTCATTTCTACGATGTTCTTCTACCTTCCATTCTTCAATGTCTGCCCCAAGTACTTATCTCCAAGCTTTACTTTTCCATTAGTATCTCCTTTCATTATATGCTGTTTAAATAACAATAATGGCTCTTTGCCACACATAGTCATTACAAAAATTTACTGCAATCTATAATTTTGAATAAAACCCTGATCATGAAGTCCCAGGTTCTCTTCAAAACCTAGATCGTAAGAAGTTTTGCATTGAATATAGGCGAAATCCTAATCCAAATATTTTAAAATGAAAGCTAAATTCGAGGAAGTTGAGCCCAAAACAACAGAATTCATCACAATCATCATAAAAATTGTGATTCATTATGGCTTAGCTTATCCAAGGTGTCCTTACCTCACGGGCTTATTTTACAAGTTTTCATCTCCTGTTATTCGGTAATCCTCCTCCTTAGTTACTCACCTTATTTGATCATCAGCACCCGCTGCCAGCACCAGATTACAGTTTTTTTCTGGTCAAGTTGTAAGTACCACAGCATGTGAAATGACTGTTTATAAATATCTAACCTAGAGATTAGGGCTGTGTCTAATTATTTTTTCATACCATAAAACAACCCTATAAGTGAAAAGGTTAAGCCTGCGTTATGTTACGAGGAATGTAGAATGAAAGATATGGAGAGGAAAACAAGCAAACAGTGCGTGGAATAGGTGTATAATCGGGTGGAAGGTATTGGGTAGCATAGGGATCGCTGGGCTTTGGATGGTCGAATGTTTGTCGTGTGTGCCTGGTTGGCGTTGCGTGCGATGTGACTTGGGACACCAAGCGAAATGTCAGGGGGCCTGTGGAGGGAGAAGATGCCGGCTCATGCCTGAAACTACGTGTCAGTGGAAAACTCGGAACATGCTCATAGCCAGAAACCTCCTTGGATGGAGTGCTTGGTTAGCATACGGATTGCCTTTGCTGATATTGTTATTAATTTTCACGCATCGGAAAACCGTAAAATTCATTAAAACAGCAATTATTCTTTGAAGTTGGAAAATGCAATAGAGGTGGGGAAAAACTAGCATACAGTCATCTGCCAGATGCCATCTCCTTCTATCTGACATTAAATTTTAAAAATTAACATTAAAATCCCTGGCCACATCTCCCGTTTATAATAGTGGAATAAATACAGTTTCCTGAACAGTTTGTGTTTTTAAAGATATAGTCAGGCAGTAGCTGGTAATATAGAAATAAAATCCCCGCACAAAGCAATCATTTTTTGAGGTAAATGTGGTCTACATACAATATTAAGGTATAGGCCTTCATTTGTACTACTTCTTTAACACTTATCGTGCCAATAATGTCAATTTACGGAATGTTGAGACAACTCCTAACATGCCATTCACGTCAATTGTAGGAATACTCTTTTCTGCAATATTTAAATAAGTTATTCTGTCATTAGACTTAATTTGTGTTTCTTTGTTTATTTCTTCTTATAGTTATTTTTATTCGAAGCCGATAGCATAATAATACAGAAGTAAAATGTTTTCAATTATCACAAGTCGAGGACTTATTTTTTTAATGGGTTTTTCAAATTGACGAAAAACGGCCGGCATACTGGGCATACAGCAGCTTTTTGACCGGCATATTAAGAATTAAATTCTACTTATTTCTGGTTACTTACATTTCCGCACATCCATGGGTGGCTAAATTAGCCGTTGTAACTAAGATAACTCATCGTTGACAGTCGTCGAAACAGTAAGCTACGGAAACGTATAGAAATGTAATGAAGTTACTTGTATAGAAGCTCTAAATAAATACAAGTATACGACTTTGCAGTAAAGTCTAAAATGCTTTTCAATGCCCTTCTCATTTTTAAATATACTTTCAAGGATAATATTTGAATTTTTTAACCAAGAGAAAATTGAAGAAATAGTTAATTAGCGGAATCGTTAACTTGCAACACCTTTGAATAACCTGAAATTTATAAGCAGCATTAATGTCTCCTATTTGGTTTTAAAAGTTTCGTAATAAGTTTAGTGCCATGTTATTGTTGTGGAATTTTTTCACGTAGTTCATGAAATTTTTAATTTAATATAAATGTAACGCTTGCAATGTGCAACTATGTAGCATCAATGGAAACTTCTGGCAAGCCCTATGGCTCAGAAGGACCAAGTTGTATATGCAAATAAAGGCATTTGTAAATTTTTTAAATTATAATATTGAGGAAACTAAAAATAAGTCAGTATGAAACAATAATATGTATTAGAAGTATTAGTGTGCTCAGGTAGGTAGTCCTTAGCACCATGTCCAAGTGAATGTAGATTCAGCTTATGCTTCGGGCTCGGAGATTCATCAGGCAGCGAGCAAGCATTATATCCCACAACGTCGTACCGCAGGCCAGCCGCTTGTCTCCACTCCCTTTGAATTACCTCGGCAGCGAATCCCAGTCGATAGCCCTAGGCATCCACGACATCGTTCAGGTCGGATGACGCAACAATAACACCGAGATACCGCCTGCCTCTCGTCACCTGAGGCTGACCTCTAATCTTTTACAGCCAAGGGGCACGGTAATAGCGAGAAGCAGGACTCCTATTTCGACGAGGAAATGCTCTGAAAAACTCGCATTGCAAACACATTAACGTGCTTTTTTGAGATTTATTAGTTCAGTCATTTTTCCCACCAATATCGGGAGCCTTCAATTCTCTCCTGCAGCATTAAGGCAGCGCTGGGGAAAGAAAATAAAGTCAAGTTCTATTCAAAGCGTACTAATGGAAAAATTTTTTGCGCAATTTTTCTCTTAAATCGCCTTCAAATGATATTCAATTTATATTTAATGAATCGATGCATTCCCTTTTATACGCATGAAGATATACACAAGTTTTTATTGCTATTTTGTGCAACTGATGCAATTGTGCCAAGCCAAAGCATTAACATTTTGAACAACTCATTATAACAGTATGCCATTTGCATAGCTTATATGAAGAAATATATTGAAAAATCTCATTTTTATTACTGCATAATTACACCATCGTATGTAACTTTATTACTTAGCGCCTACGGAAAATAAAAATTATCCTATAATTATTCCACTGTACTTAAAATATCTACAAACCTCAGATTTTGCCGTGTTGGATTTATAAGAGAGGAAAAATATTGAATCTCTAATTCATTCTTGGTTGACCACCATAATGGCTTTTAAGCCATCATGCTGGTTTCAGTCATCCAGTTTGATTGGCCGGCTAGAAAAAGACCTTATTGCAAAAAGTATTTAAACATTTTACACAATCATTTTCATTTTTCGGTAATATTTAATGTAGAATATCCGAATTAAAAATGCTTTCAATATTCTCATTTTTGTCCCTACATTTCCTTTTCTAAACCTCTTTTCATTAGTTTTAAATAGATATACGATCCAAAAACATGGCCACATAAATTCAATCAGGGTTGATAGTGGTTCAAAGCAAATTTCATGGCCCTCCTGCTTACAATGCAAACCAATTCACCGTAGTCAGGGTGAAAAGGATCTTTGTATGCTATTAGATACACTAAATAGAGGGACAGGTTGGATTAGCAGACTGTATTGATTTTGAGTTTGTCAGGATGGCAAGGAACTGTTAGAACTCTTATGAGAAATAAAATTTTTACATGCCGTTTAAAATTACAGCTGCAGCTATCAGAGACGGCAGATATAGGATATCTTATTAGCGTGCTCAAAAATAACAGTTACCTCTTTCGTCCTCTTTTACCCTATTAATCCACTGTGCCATTTCCTATAGGGATAGAAATTTTTTCTAGAATTAAAATCAGATGAATTATTTAGGTATCTCAGGAATACCTCACATTAAAATAGAACAACGCACCCAACCGCAATGCAAAATATAATGGTCATGAATCTCTAAAATAACTCCAGGCTAGAAGCCATGATAATATAGGATATATATATTCGACGCAGAGAAAACACATGCTAACAGAGTTTTTCCTCTACTGCGACCCACTGCATGACATACGGTGACAGGATGCCTTCGGGGCTTTCTCCCGTGGTTCAAAAAAAGAAACAGCTGAGGGTGAAAGAGCGCAGCCCACAACTCGCGATCCAACAACGAATTAAGCTCAGTCCATCTCCACCAACGCTTCAGGCCACGCAGCACGCGCTTTTCATTCTTCATTTTTTTTACAGAATTCCCTTTTGGCTGTCGTTCCATCTCCTCTTGCGCTACCCGCTGCTGGCTTTTCACTCGTCCTTCTTTCTTTATGTTTTTATTCTCACCTCTCCATCACCGTTCATTTTTTACACGGTCTCATTGTCGTTAATCTCCTGGCATGGTTTCCTCCTTTTCCTGTAGCATTCTGGTCACTTTCCAGGAGTATTAGGTAGGTTATATCAGATATACCGCAAGTGCTTTTACATTATACGCTCGTGATTTTATCTCTACTATAAGGAAAATGCATCATAGTAAATTCGCGGTAAAACAAAAATACTGTGCGGAGAAAAATGATTATAAATTATTAAATTATAAAATTTAGGCCGCATCATTGGAAAATTGATTTTAGATACTACATTAATTAATTAATTATATTACTATTACAATTTTCTAGTAATAAATTGAAATTATGATATCTTATTGTCTGATATTTCACCATGTGTATCGCTATACATACACACATATATATGTATACAACCTTTTTTGACCTGCTGCAGTTCATTCGTGCAATTCTAGAAAAATAGCTGATTCAGCGTCCCCTTGACTTGAACAGTACTTTCTTAGGCATATAATAATTGGCAGACCCATAGAATCATTATGACTATAGCAATTAAATTATTAGCGTTCCTAGGGGCTACCAGAGTCCTAACCATTATTATGTGTGCAAAAACCATATCAAAATTTTATTATAATAGTAATTTATTACTCTTACATTTTTTTACATCTGAATACAAAAAAAACAAGAGAAGGAGCTTTAGGTGGTCTCCAAGGTCATTGGACCACAATTGAGCCACCATTAATTAACAAAATGTATGCAAATAAGGACATAATAATGCAGTAAATAATACATGAGTATTTTAGATAAATAACACCAAAATAAATTTTCAACTATTTCTTGCAGGAAAAGCCAGTCGTTAGCAAGTCATAACATTACATTTGAGGTTTTATTTTTTTAAATTATAGCGGGCAGTAAATGAAATAACTTTGGCCCCATGTAAAGAAAACAGCGTTTATATAAAGTTAACTTAGGTCTGTTTGCTATCATAAATGACTCACTTCTTAAATTATATTTATATTTGTCACATCCACTCGGCATATTTCCACTTCTGGAAAAAAACAATTTTAGCACTTTGAATAAATACAAATGCCTAAGTGACAACAAAGTTACGGCCACATACCACGGAAATGAGTGCTCATAGTAATTTTTAGACAATATTACCCTAATTATTTTTTTTGCAAAACGAGTGCACTCTTAAATCTGATCATGTATGCACTGCCACAGCACATTATAGCATAAGAAATTTTAGAATGAACAAGAGCATGATAAATGTTTTTTTAACCGTAAACCGTTTAAAGTGGACATTTGTTTCGTAGGTAGTAAAATTTGGACAAGGCACTTCTAAGGCATTTGTTTACAGTAAGTAAGTGTTTATCGATGATCTAAACAAGCACTTCACTCCCGCCTTTACCTTCGAGGCAAATAACATTGCTGACATATTTAGTCTCTCTAACCTTGATCCACTTGTACCCTATAACGAGAGAAATTTCTTCTTCCAACACGTAACCCCACACAACCTACGTAAAACGTTATCTCTCTCTAAATCGAACTCAACTGGGGTCGATGGAATCTCGGTTAAATTTATAAAGGCCGCGTCAACTGTACTTCTACCTGTAATACTTGATATCTATAATTTTTCCTTATCGTCATCTGAATTTCCGAATGTATGGAAATATTCACTAATCACACCAATACAAAAAGTTAAAAAACCAACTTCTCCCAGTGATTATCGGCCAATCTCTATTCTGTGCTCTCTTTCTAAATGCTTAGAAAGAATTGTTTTTCAGCAGGTAACGAATTATCTGGACCAATGCAACTTGCATGATCCATATCAATCTGGATTTCGGAAAAACTTCTCTACGCAAACAGCGCTACTCAAATTAACGGATGATATACGTCAAGGAATAGATAAACGGATGGTTACAATTCTGGTACTATTTGATTTCACCAATGCTTTTGGTCTTGTTAATCACGCCAAACTTCTCCACAAGTTGAAAAACCTTAATTTTTCCTGTTCCTCACTTAACTGGTTTTACTCCTATCTAAAAGATCGTCAACAGGCAGTCAAGGACGCGAATGGGAATACATCGCAATGGACTACTGTCCATTGCGGGGTCCCCCAAGGGTCAGTTCTTGGTCCTCTCCTATTTTCCCTGTATGTCCTTGATCTGCCCAGGTGTATTCTAAACTGTAAATATCTCTTATATGCCGACGACCTACAGATTTATTTTCACTGTCATCTGTATGAGCTGAATGATGCAATTTCCAAAGTAAATCAGGACGTTCAGGCCATCACTTCATGGGCTGCAGACAATAACTTTGTGCTTAACCCTAGGAAAACAAAATCTATGTTATTTGGTACCTCAAAACTACTCAAACATGTCGACTTTGATGTTCTGCACAAGATTTTTGTTGGTGATGCCGAAATATCATATGCAAACTCCGTTAAAAATCTTGGAGTCTTATTGATGCCTAATTTGTCTTGGCAAAACCATGTTAAAGCCATCAGCAATAAGATCAACATGATCTTGTTTCAGCTAAAAATTCATAAAAACCTTATGCCCTCTCATACACGCAAGCAACTTGTATCCTCGTTAATATTCCCCCATATTGATTACTGCTGCCTTGTATATAATGGCCTAACCGAAAAGATTAACACCCTGATTCAACGGCAATTAAATATGTGTGTTAGGTTCATTTATGATCTTAAAAAAGATGAACATATATCCCCTTATTTCTCTAAATTAGAATGGCTTAAAGCAAAAACAAGGAGGCAATACATGCTTGCCTCTTTTTTATACAAACTTTTTAATTGCAAACAGCCAGAATACATTATGCAATTTTTTCAGAGTAAAGAGAAATATCGCAATGTTGTAACTAGATTATCAGCTGATTTTTTAATTGTTCCTCAACATCGAACCACTGCATTTGATAATTCATTTTCAGTTGTTGGGTCAAGGCTATGGAATGGTATTCCTGAACCAATCAAAACCGCAAAATCACTGATGTCTTTTAAAAATCTAATGTTCACTAAAATGCTATTACAAGAAAAAATGTAATTGTACCAATATGCCACTATATTCTGTTACAATTTATTTTCTATTTTTTTGCATGTATCTTATTCTTCTGTGCACTGAGCTCTAATATGAATGCAAGCCCTTGTATGTTCTTAGTGGACCATAAAGGTCCAAGAACAATAAATATTTCTTTATTTATTCTTTATCCCAGCGTAGATTACTATCCAGAATTACTGCCAAGTGTTTCATTTCACTCACTCTATCAATGACCGGACAGTTACAGACACAAATGAAACAATTTGTACAATGAAATATAAGTTTACAATTAAAAATACTTGTATTCCATATGTCATAGATCATAAACTTCGTCTTTTCACTTAACTCCAACCCATTGAAATCAAACCATTTTCACAAGAAACATAGATCCTCTTTAACAAATTTTTCAGCACAAATCCAATTGGGAGCTGAGTAGCACAGTGTTATATCATCAGCAAGGGCTTTGAGTTCACCATTGAATTTATTTTCACATAAATCGTTCACGTAAATGAAAAACAGAATAGGTCCTAAGACAGAGCCCTGTGGTACTCCCATCTCAATTGTAACATATTCACTGAAACAATTATTTACTTTTACACATTGTGATCTCGTCGACAAATAACTTTCGAACCACTTCAGTGATAATTCGTTTTCCAGCTTGCTCAAGTTTCATTTGCAGTATTTTGTCAGAAAGTGTATCAAATGCCTTGGTTATGTCTAGATACAACCCAATACTTCGCGAGCTTGAATTGACCGAATTGTATACTTCGGTCATATGCTTCTCTAGAGCACCTTCAGTTCCCAATCCATGTCTGAATCCAAACTGATTTTCGCTAAAAAGTTTGGTCTTGTCTACGAATTTCAGAAGGCGGCTTTTAACAAGTTTCTCTAGAATTTTTGCAAATAAAGACAAAAGAGATATCGGTCGGTAATTCGTTATTTGTCGTCTGTCCCCCTTTTTATGCACTGGTATAACAACAGCTTTCTTCAAAGGGCTCGGAAATACGCCATTGACTAAACTTAAATTACAGACGTGAGCGAGTACAGGAGCAACATCATCAATGATTAATTTCAACATTCTAACATCTATACCATCATGTCCTGGGGACTTATTACACGAAAGATTTTAAACTAATTTTTCTATTTCAATTGACACCACTAGTTCTATGAAAAAGGAACTCGACTCACTTTTATTAGCACAGGGGTTTTGAGTACATGCCCTGTTCTCATCATTGTACTTTACTTTTGCATATTTAAAAATTTTGTTGGTGTCTTTATTAAATTCAGAGGCTAAATTTGTTGGATCACTAATATCAATTCCATTTAATTCTAACTGCATCATAGAACGGTCACTTTGTATTTTACCTATTAGTTCTTTAAGCAAATTCCATTCTAATTTAATGTTTCTATTTGCCTTTTGAAATTTTGACATGTATTAATTACTGGCTGCGTTCCGCAGATTTTCTTGCAATTTGTTTCTACACTTTTGATATTCGTTTTTTAGGCTAACATTGCTATGATATTTTCTGTTTTTTAAAGAGGTTATTTTTTCTCTCAATATGACTTAGGAGATTTCCAGTAATCCACGGTTTTCATCTACGATCTTTTTTCGTGTGATTTACTGAATACTTTGCAATTTCAAGACTGGTTTAGAGAGATAAAAACATGAGTGAAAATGCATTAGATGCGTCTTGATCACTAAAAACAGCATTTTTATTAACATTTGCTACGGAATTTTTAAATATGTCATAATTTACTCTCGTGGTACAGGCGTAGTTCGTAGGATTGTTTACACAAGCATCTTTGTATTCATTGGCAGATAGTGAGCGATACCAACGAATGATCAGTTATTTCTAATTATAATACATCTGATAAAAGCGTGTACTCAAAAGATTTTGAAAATCTGACAAATACATGATCTACACATGTGGCGGAAATGTTTGTTATCCTAGTTGGCTGAGTTATAAGACTAATTAGACCAAATGAGCTTAACAAGTTCAAATAATGATCAGTATCATTATTGGTGGTAGTGTTTATATTCATGTCACAAATGAGCACAAGATTACCTGGAAAATTTCTCAAAATACTTCCTATGTTATTAAAAAATGTACCATAGGAATATTTAGATTCCTATAAACACTCAAAAGCACAATATTACAAAAACTCAATTCTAAGGAAAGCAAAATACAATGGGCAGAATTTAAAAATAAATGTTCAGAAAAGCACTTTAAGTTCTCTTTTACATACACGACAATACCTTTTGCTCGCATTTCACTGTTGCATTTCACAAAATATTTGTAGCCATTAATCTGAAAGTGACTTATTTCAAGATCTTTAATCCAAATTTCAGTTAGTACATTAATGCATGGCTGATTTTTAAAGTACATATATGAGATATAAAACTGTCAAAGTTACTTCTCAGACTCCTTTTATTTTGATGCACGATAAGCAACTCTTCTTCAGATTTAATTGTTTTTTTTTTTCAAGTTATGTTGTTTACTGATCTACACGCCCTCCACATCAGGAAATATACATTTTAAAAATGCCAATTTGCATAACTGGTGTTATTATATAGGCTGATGCATTTGATTTCAGAATAATAGCATTATCTCCATATTTTATTAATATTTTATTCACCAACTGAAATTTAAAAAACTATCTGCTATTGCATATATTCCGTATTCTATCGCAAAATGATGGAAAATTAAGAAGAACTAATAAAACTTCTGTGATGAGCTATAAAATATGCCTGTGGGTACATAAATACAAATTATTTGGTTATTTCTACTAATGTTCTCAAGTTAATAATATTGGCATCATTTCACTTATTCCTTATTCTTAATTATAACGTTTTCCATTCCATTCTTCTTATGTTCATACTTAAATTTTATTAAAATATTCCTTGATTTTAAATTGAAGAAGACATGCCTGCCTAAATATTTCAGCAATTGATGTCATAAGCAATCATTAAACTCATAATAATATTTTAATGCCCTGTCATTAAACCCATTCATCATATTTTTAAAGAGAAGGTGATTAAAACGATAAAATAAAGAAATTATACCCTAAATTCCATGAATATCCACTGTGAGCTCACTGTATCTTCAGTGCTATGGTGCCTGAGCCAAATGCGATAGTTCAATGGGGAGCCCTGATTCACTTGCATATAATTAGAAGAACGTAACATGACCGAGATTCAATAAAGCTCTAGGGTTTAGGAAGTAATCACATGGGTTCCCGGAGGAGATGCATGAACTTAAAATGGCCTTTACACACTTGCAACGTCCGTATACCATTCTGAAAGTAATAAAAAATGATTCGACTCTTTCATTTTTTGGAGCTTAACTCTTTACAGATTAATGTTACGGTTGCCTAATATGGTTTATTATGGAAGATATGTTTGTAAATAATCAAGTTTTGTGGCTCTATCATTAATTATATTTCATAAATACGTACTGTTTTTCGCATAATTCATGACAGCTTAGCGATTAAAAACTCATATTATTAGTAAATTCATTTGAGTGCTTGGCATTCAATTTGATCACACCTTTAGGAGAGTTCCAATGTTTATTTTTTCCGTGTATTTTTTTCGTGCCCAGAGTACTTAACTCCGCAACAAGCCCTTTAGGCACTTCTCTTAAAATTTTGCCGTCATAAAACCCTTAACGTGATTGCTTTGTCTTGTGATGTGGCCAACTCTCGATATTCTCGCTTGGCCCAAAATACCTACCTCCCACCTACTGCACCAACCAGGAAGTTGATTAGGTTAAATGAAGGTAGAGCTCACACTGGGCCAACACAAAGGAGAAAGCATTATTATCATTCAGGCCCAGGGATCCTCACAGGTTCATCTCAATCAGTAAGAATTGCTTTTGGGCATATCTGAAGGCTTTCTTATGCATTTAAATTTGGAAACCTTATATCACTCCCACTACTTACAACCCATTATGCTTCGACGCTAATTAATGAATGGAGTATTGAAATGTAACAAGCTATTCAATATGCTATAATTATAGTTGTACCATGCGTTGGTCTTCTCTTCTTCAATTTCAGCAGTTACCGTGTGGTAAGCTCATTTAAATAATGTTGACAAATTGCCGACCGTTTTGCCTGAAAAACAATTTTATTCATTATGTTATAATGTAATTTACTGTCATAAATGTTACAGTAGGTTCCAATCGTTCTCCAAATCCTTGCTGGGGGATATTAACGTGAGCCAGCTTCCTTTGTACATAAATATTGGAGCCTGGATATATGCGGTTATCCCTTTCACCTGCATATCGATTACAGATTTGAAAACGTTCCTTTTGCCATTTATTTTCAATTACTTTCACACGATGATATGCAAAAATTATATCAGCATACTTAAAATACGTACAGAACTTAGCTTTAGCCGAGTTGGATTTATCCCGGAGGAAAAATATTTAATCTCTAATTCACTCCAGGTAGGCATAAAGACTATCATAATGAAAGTTTAAGCCATTCTCCTTTGATTAATTCGGCAAGCGAAGATTATTATTATTATTATTATAGTATTCTACCGATTAAGGTAGGTTTCCATGGAGTACGCAAGAAGTGATCTGGGAGCCTCCCTTTCCTTCCAGCACTTACTTCTTTAACTCACAGTAAGGCCTACTCTCTTTCAATCAATCTAAAAATCCTATTCTTTTCCTTCCCCTCCCTCGTTTCCCTAACATTCTACCCTCTAACACCATTTTCAACATCCTTTCCCCGCTAAGCACTAACTCCATCCATACCTTCTGTCTCCTCCGCATCTCATCCAAAAGCTGCCTCTCCTCGCCAACCATATCCAGCACTTCGTCCTTCCTTTTCCTCTACGTCCATTTCACCCTCTCCATTCTTCTCCATACCCACATCTCGAATGCCTCCAATATTCTCTCGTCTTCTTTCATCAATGTCCACGTTTCCGCACAGTAGAGCGCTACACTCCAGATCAAAGTCTTCACTAACCTTTTCTTTAAACTCTTACACAGCGATCCTCTCAGAAGCTCCTTCCTGTTCATGAATGCCTCCTTCGCTAATGCGATTCTCTTCCTTATGTCCTAACTACTGTATCCGTTTTCCTCTAACGTACCGCCTAAATAGTTGAATTGCTCAACCTGCTCAAGTTTTTCACCACCCACCTTTATCTTGAGTCTCACATTTCTCGCTCGTGATACTTTACAAAACCGCATAACCTTAGTTTTCTTGTGATTAATCCTCATCCCATACTCCTCGCAACGCTCGTATAACGCATCCACTAGAGGCTGAATCCCCCTCGCTGACTGGCTAATCAACGCCTGATCATCCGCAAATCTCACTGATTTTAAGCGAAGATATGGGCCATTTAAAGAGTACCTACATATGATCACAATAATGCACCTCCTTCTATCCAGTGTATCAAGCGGTGGAAGAGTTTGAATCAATATCAATCAGGCAGTTTAAGTAATTGCTTTAAATGGTATGGTATTTGGAGGAGGCGACCGAAAGCTGAGGTCATTGGCGCCATGAAGGAAGGGTATGGAAAGAAGGGTGGAGATGAACCCGTTGTCAGCATTAGACTGCCCTTAAAGAAAGCTGCCAAAGGGGACCATGGCTTAACGTCCCATCCGACGGACGGAGTGTTGAGCTTGAAATGCCCACCACACAATATTTGAGCAATGATCGAACAGTCTCTGAAAACTCTCTGCCACCGCCGAGATTTGAACCCGAGCCCACGGGTTGGAAAGCCAACGTTCAAGCCACTATACCAACCCGAACCTCTTTGCTTTAAATTTATTATATTATATCTCTATTTCACTACATAATTTCTGCATCAACGAGGAACTCAGTTACCTTGAATAACTTTTATCATGACACTCTGCAGCGAGAGCATGACCAGGGTTAATAAAATCCGATACAAAAACAGCAAAAGAAGTAATTCTTTACGCTCTCACTGTGAATAATTGGTTGGGTACTTTCTTACTTCCACTAATATAAATTAAATTGCACAGAAAAGTGTCATATAAAATCTGTCATAAGTGAAACTTACGCAGGGAATATGCTGGTCTATTCAATTGGTGAAAATATTGCGCACATTGTGCCTGAAGCATTGCCCACATATCTAAAAATATATGATACTTCATAATACGGTACAAAGTGACCAAGTTATGCTCACTGGTATAACATATTTGATGGATGAAACCTTTTAAAATATTACTGAAGTTTAATCCTGTATAAAGTACGTATGCATGCCTCTGTACTCATATGGAAATTCCTTCCCACCGATCTTAAAGCTATGATTGAAACTCTTCCGATTCAGTAGTTATAAATGTAAGCAACCTGCCCGTTTCCAATTCCTAAGCATAGCTCGACCACGATGGGTTCAGCGTAAATTTATTTTTTTTACTGTCTGATCACGAAAAACATAGTTATGTTATTTATATAAGCAAAGCAAAAGTACCTGCCAAGGCATTTCTAGATGCATTTAAATAAATGGAAGATCGTAACACTTTTCACAAATTTTTTTTGCTACGTGCAACGCTTTCTCAAGGGTATGAAGGTTATTTTCAGTGTCTTGTACCAGAGGATGACTCAGTAAGCCGAAGCGCGTTGTACGCAGTAAAAAATTTTGTGGAAAAGTGCTACGATCTTTTATTTATTCAAATATGTCTAACTTCCATCAATTGAAGCCTGAATCTGTTGAACTTATATCTGGATACCTTTAAGATGTTGAAATCGAAACACTTTTAGTCAATATTTGAAAGCATTTTGGCATGGGTTAATGCTCGGCTTAGTAGACTACCTCTGCATAACATGATCACAATGCGTTCCATATAAGCCATAATGTTTTTATTTAGCTATTCAAATTGGAGCCTATGCTAGACGTAATTGTATTTATTTTTGGAAAAAGGCCAAGTTCAATTTTTAAGAAATGTATGGAAATAATTAAATAGTCACTCAGTATTAGTTACATTCGCTGGAATAATATATTTAAAGTTGATAGAAATCTTCTAAAATAAATTTATTGGTACAGATTGCGGACATGACGTTGTTGACTCATCTTAAAAGTGTCAGAATCATTCCGTAAACGATGTTTGATACCCTTTAGTATTAATTTTTTGAATCGTTGCTATACATTTGGGATGGAACCTACCTTTCTACGAATCCTTGATGTGTGGCCTGTTACCGTGGGCTAACCACCTTTGTGTGTATCAGAGCATGGATTTATGCGACCATCGCTTTGAGTGAGGAAACCCGCTCACTCAGCTTGGCTCGACCGCGATGCGTATACCATTAGCGCCGACAGACACACACGGCGTGGCCGGAGTAGAGGAAGTGCCTCGTTAGAGGAGAGTCTCCAGAATCGCATTACACACGACTCCACTTGCGGCGAGGGAGAACCGACGCGCAGCGGTGACATCATTTATACACACGATCCCGCTCCTCAACGCCAGGAGACCCACTCGTGACGTATCGGCTCTTGCTCTTCATTTGTCTCCATGCGTCCGAATGAGCCATGCGACCGTGTCATCGGAGCCGATGAATATTTTTGAAGTGGACGCTTCTCAGCGCGCTCTTTGACCAACGGGTCATTCCATGCCAACTCTAAACGCCGTTTTACACGGTACACGGAATTGCGCAGGTTAAAGCTGCATTAATTTCTAAAATGGCGTGGAGTTGCGCGAATGCATGAACGAAATTAGAATATGGGCTATTTTGCCGTCTCGCGTCCACGCATTCTCGCATGTGTTCTAGCAAATCACCGCTTTACACGACGCAATTTTGATTGCGCCTTCGCACGTACGTCAGATTGCGCAATTCCGTGTACCGTGTAAAACGGCCTTAAGGGAAAAGTTCGCTATCAGTTCAACCGATTCAGGCGTGATATGTTACGTGATAAGTTTGACACATTGAAATATCGTGGAAATGAAAAAAAGCTGCAATTTTTCCTAATTATGGTGGAAAAGTCCAGCTGCCTTCCATTTCCACAATAATTGGGAAATTACTGTGAAAGAGTACACGTATCTTTCATTTCATTGTCTAAATATCATTTTCAGCCAAAATATTTCCGATTTCTTCCTAAATTGGCATTTCATTGGCCCTAATAACCAATTGTTGCCAATGCTCGAGCGGATGAATATTTTTGAGGTGAAAGCTTCTCAACGAGCTCTTTGGCCAAGGGGTCATTCCATGTCAACTCGGAACAAAAAGTTCATCAAGTTCATCATACAATGAAATGTAGTTGCATATTTCCATGGTAATTGAGAAATTATTGTGGAAAAGGGCTAGTACCTTTCATTTCAATACTTAGCTATCATTTACAAACAGAACCACTCCGATTTCTTTCAAAATTGACATTTTTACACTGTAGTAAATGAACTTATGTGTAAAGTATTAGGACAATCAATTAAAAAGTTGCATGTCACAAAATCTTAGAAATATGTGAAATTTGAGGCGATTCAGGAGTGATAGAGTGGAAGTTTGACAAATTGAAATATCGTGGAAATGAAAGGTAGTTGCAATTTTTCCTAATTATGGTGGAAAAGTCCAGCTGCCTTTCATTTCCACAATAATTGGGAAATTACTGTGAAAAAGTACACGTATCTTTCATTTCATTGTCTAAATATCATTTTCATCCAAACTCTTTCCGATTTCTTCCAAAATTGGCATTTTGTTGGCCCTTGTAACCAACCCTTACCAGTATCAAGCATTTTACAATTAATTATAAAGCTGCGTACCACCAAAACTGGGAAAGTGTTTAGAATATTATGGTGTACTTCTTTATGAAAAGGCATTACGACATTATTGTTTTTCAATTTAACGGCAAAAACTAAAGCAAAATCGGAATTTGTTACGAATATATTAAGAATTATTTCAAAAAGTAGAAAAATTTTTTCATCTGTGTAATTTCCACACTTAAGCGCATTTTCGTAAAAGTGCACCAAGGACTCAATTTATAATATATTTTAGTATTTGGTAATAATTAGTTTAAAATAGAATGTATAGAGTTTCAGTACTAGGTAATGCGACGTATCAGTTTAAAAGCACCTTACATTATTATTAGGTATCGGCTCTCATTCTTCATTTGTCTCCATGCGTCCAAATGAACCATACGATCGTGTCACAGGAGACGATATAACGACGACGAATATTTCTGTGGTGGAAGCTTCTCAACGCGCCGACCAAGAGCTCATTACTTCGAGGTCCCTCGGAAACAAAAAGTTAGCCACACAATATTGGTAGCCATAGCTTTTCCTTTTTCTCTCAAATATCCATGTTTAGTGGCCCTTTCAGGCAATGAATTGCTATCAATATGAAAATTTGGGAAACAATTATTTAAATGTTGGGAAAATATATGGCATTTGTGCGTTTCCCTCTAAATATAAAGAAATTAGCACCACTTGTTTCGATTGAAGAACCAAAAATACCAATGCTAAAATTTACTGCGATTGAGATGCATTTTATTACAAATGGTAGAATAACTGCCTATCCCGGAAAATCCTGAAAGTCTGGTTATGAATCAAGACCGAGGAAAATAATTTCTCTTTTGTGGAATTTTCACACTTAATTTTAAAGCGTATTTACGTAAAAATAAACCAAGGACTCTATTTGTACTCTATATTAAGTAATTGGGAACAAATAGTGTAAAAGATAAGGTATACAGTCATTAATAAGTCATATGACGTATAAGCATACAAACTCCTTTAATTTTAAATTGTATCGGTTTTTGGTCTTCATTTGTTTCCATGCGTCCAAATGAGCCATGCGTCTGAATGAGCCGTTCGATCGTGTCATGTAAATAGTTTTGAAGTGGGCGCTTCTCAACGTGCTATTTGGCCAAGGGGTCATTCCATGTCCACTCGAAACCAAAAATTAGCTGTCAGTTCAACCGATTTTGGGTGATATAGTGGAAGTTCGATGTATTGAGATGAAAGGTAGTTGCATATTTCCATGATAACTGAGAAATTATTGTGGGAAAGGGCAAGTGCCTTTCCTTTCAATGGTTAGCTATCATTTGCAAACAGAACCAGTCCGATCTTTTTCAAATTTGGCATGTTTATTGGTCACTATAGCAAATGAACTTATATAAAAAGTTTTAGGGCAATGAATTCAAAAGTTGCATGTCACAAAATCTGGGAAATGTATGCGAATTGATCGTGGCCGACTATATATAGTATGTCATAGTATGTCATATATGCAAAGCTTCTATTTCAATTGGACTGCAAAAACTACAGAGGAGGAATTTTGTTGCGAATAAGGTGCATAGTTATTTCAAGTGGTAGAACAAATGCCTATCCCAGAAATTCGGAATGTCCCGGTTCGATTCCCAGTCAAGGCAAATAATTTCACCTCAGTGTAACTTAAGTGCGTTTACGTAAAGGTGCGCTAAGGACCCTATTTGTAATCTAGATTTTATTATTTGGCCCTAAATTGTTTGAAAGGGAATATATGTACATAATGTTTAGTGATAGGTCATGTAACGTATCAGTTTAAAAGCTCCTTTAATTTTAAAAACGTCTGGTTAAAAACTGTAAGCACATTACCTATACAAATTGGTAACACCTATTTTGATATTCATTTCAATGATAAGATTTTAAAAAAACTCCCACATTCGGTGATCAGACTTTTTTTATCTAATAAGGAAATGGGTAATTACTTTCGTGGTTTATTAAGTATGCTTAATTTGATATAAATTGGAAAAGACAGGATTGAATGGACTGTTGGCTGTAAAATGATCGTATGGTAAAAAGAAAAAGGTTTCCGAGCTCAGAAAAAAACTGTTATTTCGTGATGTAGAGACTATAAAATAAATTACGATATATAGAATATGCTACAGTGCTACACATTATGCAGTGCATACTGTGTAGCACTGCAACACTTTTCAAAGTCGAAAAAACTTCATTTGTTAAAAAAATATTTTGTAAATTCATGATTTTTCAATATTTTGTTTTATTTTATGAAGGAAATTAATTGCGCTTTTATATTTCGGGAGGGGAGGGGTTCGGGGGGTCCCCCTGAACACTGCATAATATACACCATATATAGACCCGTCACAATAACGGTTCAGTTCCATTAAAAGTTATAATCCATTTTTAAAACAATTAATTTCTTTGATATTATTAGTTGCAATGTATATGGATGATAACCAAGGCTTAATAGAGTAAATATAGATGTATGACCTGGTTTAGCAGAATGCATGTCACCCCTCACAAAGCCAAATCCACACGCCTACGTCGCACAACCCCATTAATCCGGCCCCCTGCTTTTCTTCCTTCACCCCATGCTTAAATCCAACCACCTCCAAGCTCTTCAGTGGTCCTTCTTCCTTCCGGGTTACTTTGATTGTCCATTACCGCAGCCTCCAATCCCACCTTGCCTCTTGAGCTCCGGAAGATTAACCCATTACCGTATTCCTTTCGCTTCAAACCCTTTGGCGGCCGCTGGGTGTAGTGTTTTGCTTTGAAAAAAACCATAGCTGTGTTGCTAAAAGGAAGACTAATGACCTTTTCAACACCCACGCATGAAGCGAATCCATTTTGCCGCATCGCTGAATTTCTTTATCATGGGGAACACTTGAGTTTAAATTAATGACAAAATTAGCAGCTTCCTTTACTTTTAATAATCTAATGATTTTCACACATGATCAGGTACGCATTGGTAATGTAAATAAAATTTCGAGTATCTTTAAAACAACTGAATTGCATAAATGCGTTGCGAAATTGCATAAAATTTCATCCACGTAGGTCCTGATGTTTATCATTTCCACTACTAAAACATATTAATGAAACTGAACAAGAGTCCAATAATATATAATGGACTAGATTCTTAATCTCCAGAAAGGAAAAGGGAGACCTTGGATGAAATATTTGGAACAGTGAAAGAAAGAAGTGAAAGAGAAGAAATAGAAGGTGTGAAAATATTAGCCGATCAGAGAATTGAATGGGGAGCTTCGTCAAACCAATCTTAGGATTGCGGACCCGGGATCATGATGATGACCTCAAGAATGTTTACATTTTACGATTAATTCTTTACGCAATCAGCACTGTTTCTCCTCTTTTTAAATTTAAAACATGCCTCATCTTTTACTCCCAATTGGGTTAATTAGTGCTGTAAATTATTCCATTTCTGCATGTATCGTACGAGGGTCGTTTTTTTTAACCTCCGATGGGTCATGAACAGAAGACGAAGTGATTTATTAAAAATTATTTTGTTTCTAAATTTTATGCACATTTGTGGTGTCCTTTAGATATAATCACCGCAGCGATTGAGGATTTGGTGACGTGCCTGTGGACAAGCTGTACTTTTACCTTCTTCACAGGATGTTGCCGCCAATGACTTCCTACGAATTTTGCCTTTGCTTTGAAGCTCATCGCCCACTTGAAAACGCATCCCCCCCTAGCTACATCTTCATTTCAGCGTAAAGATGGAAGTCACACTGCAGTTTGTCGATATTGCACAGCGAATGATCGAAAATGTAGATAATGTCCCGTTGATATCGATCGAGATGCAAGGCTACATTAGCGCTGAGATGACGGGCGTGGTCATGGATTAGAACACTTCCAGGACTCAGCGTATCTCTTCTTTTGTTTTGAATTGGAATCGACGTAATATCTCATACTGTTTCACACACTAGCCACATTGCTTTGAAGAAAAATTCTCTTTTATCGGCAATTAGATAAAGACATGTCAATTCTGAATCAATTGGGAGTGTTATCTGGCTGTCTCTCGCAGTACACACTTGGCGGGAGAATAAATTGGGGCAGCGTAGTTAATGAGATTGCTACTAACCTTAAAATAAGAACTTAGAACTTAGGTCAGAAATGACTTGAGGGTGTAATGCGGAGGATTCGCAATTGTCCAACCTCAGCAATACCTGACTGTCTGATACCTGTCTGATACCTGTATGGTGTTTTTGATGAGCGACCGGACAGTCGCATAATTTATTTATTCACTCATCAACGCATTACTCAAATTATACAAGACATGTTCGTTGCGTGATATCGGTAACGGAGCGGCAAGGAAGGATTTTTGCGAGAAAAGTGTTGTATTTCTTTACTTTAAATTAGTACAAATTACATTTTCTTTATTTAATAACGAGAACCTCCGGTGAACATTTAGTAGTGACATTAAAAAACCGGAGTACTAACTCGTCGTAAAGGCATGAACTGCTAAGATAGTAACAATAAACACAAAATATTGCTATCATTTTTGACCATAAATTCACATTGCCTAATTTACACTCATACCCAATTATAGTTTTATACTTCTTGACCTCTTATCTTATTCATTGCCATAAGTTCGGAATATTATTTCTTCTTTCCTCTTTACGTCTGAAAATTTCCAGTGACAACATTATATTCGCATTTTTCCTTTTTATACATCTTCATTTACTTTGTAAGGCTGATTTCTCGTCCAAATAAAAATAAATTGCTGACTTTTTTATATCTTCAATAAGCGTACATATAGCGAGTGAAACTGTATTATTTCTACCTTGTTATCTCGCTGCCCATTGGGTAGGATGCCTGAAGCGCCGAGGAGAGGCACAGTGATGTAGTGAAACCCCTTCCTTCCCATCGCATGCCATGCGTGAGATGAATGGGAATTGTTGGAGGAAGTAGCGTTTGGTCGCGTGGGAGGCTGAACAACGTGCCGGACGCGAAGGTAGACTCCTCTTAGAGTGGAAGGGGGAAAGAGGCTGGGGATTTGGGGGCCCTTGGACCAAATTAGGACCGAGACAAGGGGGAATTTTTGTGTTTAGGGGGTAAGGTGCAGGATGAGAGGCGAATGAGATGGAAAAGGAAGGAGGGTGGGCAGAAGAGTGGGGAAATTAAGGAAAAATTAGAAAAGAAAGCGGTGGTACCTGCAATCGATTAATAATAATGTATTTAATAATACTCTACGGAAGAAATACCTTGGAAATGAAATTTCAATGTACAGATATTTTGCCATTTTTGCTGTGAGACTGAGAATTTACGATGAATATCTCATAAACCAGAAGCAGAAAATAAAAAAATACGAAATACAGTACAGAAAACTGATATTAGAAATATTGTCATTAATAGCAAAATATTGTTAGTACATATACATTGTCTTTATTAGCATATACTGCATGGTCCATCTAAGCCATATGGCTTGCTAATAGGTTCCATTTATCCTACATAATGGCATATGACAACTTAGCATTTACATTACATTTCAAGTTTCAACAAAAATTTTAAGGAAATTGGAAACAAAAGATAAATTAACTAAGTAACAAGTCTACAGTTTCACTAAATAACCATTATTTTACTTTTTTTTTAATTTCGGCCGAAGATTATTGTTAGCAGTAAAGAAAGAAGATTTTACAAGAGATACATCGGAAACAGAAAATGGCAAAATACAAAATACAGGATAGATGGTTGATACTGGTTATATTAGTATGTACATCGACATACATGTTGTTGCTATTCGTAAGGATACGAATTTTACAAGAAATGGCAATACAGGAAAATAACGTAAAACAAAATAAAGTAGAGATGATTAGTACAAATTAAGATATTATCAATATCAGAATCTACTTTTATAATTATAAAATTATATCATTTACCGAAAAGGTATAACAAAAATTGATTGCCTTGGTCAACATAAGCAGTTGCGTATGTGATATTCAAATTAATAAACTGGCAAAAATGATTTTCCATAATAATGGAATTGTCCTCAAGTGCCTAGAATGGCAAAATTTGGGCTGTTTGATAGACAAATAATCATCGATTTTTCTCATTTATTATAGCCTTTTGGAACTAAAGTTGGGAGAAGAAATGAGATACACTTCGAAGTTTTATATCTTACGAACTTATACGCAAGCATTTCCTAAAATACTGTAATACATCCTTTCATGATTCACTTTTCCTTTCGAGCAGTTCAAACCATAGGTTAGTTTGGATTGGTAAGGGTAGAAATCATCCCGTACTAAAACGGATGAAAAAGGTCAAAATTGAAGTGTAATTAGTTTCTCCTTCTCCCTATTGAAATAAATGGTAGTTTCACTTTTCCACGACTATTTCAATGCGTTAGATGCGTTTAGACTCTATATAATAACTAAATATAGCTAAAACTAACATATTAAGCCTGATTCAATTCAATATCTTCAAATTCCTGGTTAATTATTTCTAGGGGAACTTCGCCCACAACTATCTATAGGAATATTTGCAAACCCTAAGCATGTAAAAAAGGGAATAGTAATATTAATGATATTCATCAGAAAATTTTATCTAGTATATTATCATAGCATTTTGGAACTATCTATAATATTATAAAAATGAGAAAACTTTATTTATGAGCTCAAAATTTAATGGAAATCTACAATTCTAAAAAATAGCCTCAAATGGATAAATTTGAGGATTGAAAGGCGTTTAACTTGCTCCTTCCGAAAGTCGGAAATTATTTCTTTCATCGTCTCCCCCGGTAGACACTCAAGGTTTTTCTTCTCCTTAGTTTGAGTCAGTGCTGGCTAACTCATCCTCAGTAAGACCAGTCTTATATTCTCTCACTTAAACGTTAACAAGCCCAAAGGCTTAATTGAGCGTTCTTGTTGAACTTTGTCGTGGGGCACTCTCTAGGAAGCGTGCTTAAATTTAAACTTACTTCTGTAATAGAGTACATAGAGTTCCATCCATGCAAACCTTGGGGGCCTTTTAAAGTGCATAATGACGTCAAAGTTAATGATTCGAGTTCAACTTTAAAGTGCGAAGTTGAATTTAAGGAGATAGCTTAAAAAGCCGTAAAATTGCTGTAACAGCTACTTGAAGGGTTCTTTTTTGGCCTCTCAACGACCCTGAAGTAATAGAAAAGTTCTGAGATTTCTTCTATCTTATTAACTGACCTGAATTTTCGATGTAGCTATGAAGCATTTAACTTTGAATCAAGGGTCAAATACGAGTATTATGTTAGCCCTGGCCCAGAGCCGCTGATTTGGCAATCAATTATGTTGTGCTGCATGAAATAAATAATTTTGTACGCTGTCACGCGCACCGGTAAAAAATTGTATACTCTTAAGTATTGCTATTAACAATGGGTACAACACTTCCTTAGAGATAAACTAATATACCAGAGAAAGAAAAGCCTAGTCATTTCGACCATATCGTCTAACTTACATACGTCCAGTGACCAAATTGTGAAAAAGTGAAGTCAAACGGAGGAAGGTACAGTTCATGCAAGGTTTATCACATAAACTGGCCCGCACCTTAACCAGGAACAATTTTAAAGTGTGTTTTTATACAATTATGACCCTCGGTAAAGCGACTTTTAATTCCAGAGAGCAGGTGTACAATATACAGAAAAGTGGTGTCTACCTTCTTCGATGTAACACTCCTGAATGTGACTTTTTATGTTGGCCAGTCTGGCCTCCAAATAAAAACCCGTGAAGATTTTAGTTCGTTTTTAACCTGTGACATTAAATCTGTTTTTGCTAAACATCTATGTGACATGTTAAACGAAGCTAATTTTGATCCTTGCATTTTACACAGTTGTGAAAAAGGAAAAAAACTGGAAATCTTAGAAAATTTCGAAATTTTATCATATTTAAATCTCTCTTCTTCTTCATCCTAGCGTTTGTCCCGCGCTTTTGGAGGGTCCGCTGTTCTACTAAGTCTTCTCCGCTTGCCTCGATCCAGGGCGCCTATTGGCGTGGCGTTGACGGTCTTCATATCTGTCTTGATTCTGTCGAACCAGCGCATCTTCGGCCGTCCTCGTGGTCGGCGTCCTTCAGGGCTCAGCCGCATTGCTGTTCTCGCCACGGAGTTCTCGTCGCTACGTACCACATGCCCATACCACCGCAGTCGAGCCTCCCGCATCTTGTCCGTGATTGGTGCAATTCCCATTCTTTTCCGGATGTCTTCAATATCAAAACTATGTGTAGAAAACAAAACACAGAAGAAGAAACACAATTCTTTCATGAACACAGTTATTTTATTTTATAAAAGTTAATTTGTTACGGTGTAAACACAGTTTATTATCACAGTTTTAAACGAATTAAAATGTTCACGTGCCGTAGTATTTATTTGGCCAGTCTGGCCAACATAAGAACATTCTCATTTAGGAGTGTTACATTGCGCAAGGTAGACACCACATTTCTGTATATTCTTCACCTGCTCTATGGAATTAATGTGCTTGTATCATATTCAAAACTATGTGGTAAAAAATTGCTCAATGACATTGAGCCGACCCATTTGTCATCCCTCCTCACCGTTAACCTCCCTCCTCCATGAATACCTCCAAATTCCACACCCAACCCACACCGCATCCCAATATTACGTGTTCTCCACCACTCATACCACCAACCATCACTCTACCTCCTTATCCACATAACCTACTTCCCCTCCTCCCCCACCTTGCAGTATAAAATGAATTCTGACTTAAAGTTTTAGGTTATCCGGGTGTATAGATTGATCAAAATTTCTCGGGTTTCCCACCGGGTGTGGTATTGGGTTAATTCTCCCAAAGTTTCAACGTTTAAGTCTGCCATCGATGAAGAAAGACCTGAAAAACCCGAAAAACCTTAAGACGATGGCGGACTTAGCCGTTGAAACGTTGGGAGAATTAACCCAATACAACACCCGGTGGGAAATCCGAGAAATCTTTTAATGGATTCTGGCTTGTTTGGAGATGGTAGTCTAGCTTGAAAATGACGTCGAACACGTCGAAACCGGTCGCAAAATATAAAAATTGTGCGGAGTGTACAAAGTGCTTTTAGTTTATTCTATCATGCAGGGATGAGGTTATGGAGCTATATTCCACCACAATAATTCCATCAATAAAATCAGTGTCTTTACATTATCATTTATTTATGAAAAAGGCACTTTCGTTACTTCTTAGCTCAGGAAGGTAAATAATTATGTTTTATTTCACATGAAGTGAATTGATATTTTATTTAAAAAATATGCATCTCTTATACTTTTTCAGTTTTGAGTTCTCGGTCTGATGCATAGTCACTTTCAAAAGTTTTAGAACAATGTTTGTGGCGCCACTTCTGCTTCTCGAGGAATTTTAGTTTTGATTATTGTTTTTGTTTTCTTTGGTTACTCACCGAAAATATTACGTTTGTGGGTGAAGATGAATGCACTCAAAGGGATATGTTACTTGTAATTTGATCATTCTGTTCAATTTACGTCAGATTTAATGATTATTCTGTGAATTTACTGCGTACTTGCCGCGTTTTTTACTGTTATCACAAAAAAGTAAATGTTTTTGCAGCGAATTTAAAATGATTCAAATGTATAAAGAAATGCAAAACGAATTAAAGACCCGAAAAAATTATATGTGAGGAAATTTTGTAACGACAAGGATACGGCCTTACAACCATCATCACCCCAGTCGCTCTTTCAACCCCCTATGCCACCGCAACAAATTGCTATGTTGGTGTCATAATACGTAAAATACCAACCTACAGTGAAAACCGGGGCAAGAACGCAGTAAATTTTATTCTATTATTTCAGTACAGTATGCTACACAATCAATATAATAGATAATTTCATATGTAATGTAATCGAAAATGTTTGAAACGTAGAAATTGATTGTATAAATAAGTCATCCGTTTGGCTGTGAGGTAATTAATAGAAAATAGTGCTACATAACGTTACTAAACGTGATAAATTGCACTGTATCTAGGGCTTTCCCAGGATCAAAACTAGGGGATTATATAACTTTACTTTATTATATAACTATTATAACTAAGGTTATAAGCATAGAAAAGGTGAATGAAACCAATATTTTACCCCCTCCTGACCCTTGCTGGGTACGCCCATGCACTATATTATTGCATTATAAATAAATTTGCCGGCCTTGGTGGCGGTGGGGTAACGTTCTCGCCTGCCAAATAAGAGGTCGCGGGTTCGAGTCCCGCCTGGGTAGGTTTCCCCGGTCCAGGGCATGGTTGTTTGTGTACGCTTACTTGTAACATTTGTTGAATACCCCGGTATAAAATGACCAATAAGAGCTGTATCCGGTGGTTTGAGAATAAAATAAAAATAAATCTGTGTTTTTGTAGACGTTTGTTGCTGGTCTTTGGCTTGATATGGAAGATGTAGTGGAAAACAAAACTTTAATATGCCCTGTTAGTTCACAAATATTTTGATAAGTTCGGTAAGGACCTGACATTGACTTGGTTGATTAAAACTGGAGTGTTTGACCTTTAAGGTGAAGAGCAAAGATGACAGAGGGAAGCGTTTTGAGTATTAAGGCGAGGCCGAAGACAGGAAGTTAAGTTGAGAGGTAAGATTGGACCACAAAAGGGCCAGGAAAAAGGAAATTGCTTGGTATTGATGAAAAAATAGAAAATTAATTTTCTTTATAATACCTCGCAATCTGAAGCATGCTAAATACGTCTTAGAAATTGAATTAATGAATTTTCTCCATTCACAATTTTTTAATTATTCTAATATTCTGTCGTATCAGAGGAGTTTGAAACTTCACTTCTTACATTTTCCTCCGCCACTCTCGGACTTAATTGTCTTTCATGGCGAAAAAAACTAAGTACTGTTCCACAAACTTTTCATTATTAGCTATCAACTAACTTCGACGTCAATACCGTCATTATCAAGACTAACAGAGCAATAGCGTACAACGTCCAGCCTTATATGTACAACTTTATATGTAAATAAAAAGTTTGTGGAACAGTACTGGGTTTTGTTTCACCATGAACATTTCATCGTCCCACCAAGCAACGCCCAAATGAGTTGATTTTAATTTTCTGATAATCATAACTAGGTTGTCCCCCAAGTAACTTCGTCCTACTGCAATAGTTTGTGTATTCGAAAATTTCCCAATCGCATTAAATACCATTTTCCTAGAATACACAAATAGAACTTGTATTTCAATTTCCCGTATTTCTCGAAAAGTGGCAAATCAAATTATTTTAGAATAACTTAAGACGGGTTGAACTACTGGGCATTAGAATGAAATACTAAAGCATGAAAGGCTGTATCTCAGTATTTTAGAAATTGTTTGAGCAGAAGTCGTAAGATCTAGATCTGCGTTATATTTCTTCATTCTTCTTCTAATTTTAGCAACAAAATGGCATCATAAATTCGCAAAAACCATCATTAGTCTATTTTCCAACGTGAATTTTGCCATTAAAACCGATAGAGGACGATTATCATTTTTCATCATTATGAAAACTACGTGGTAGTCTATTTTTTAAATCACATAAGGAATTGAAAAAGATGGCAAAGACTGTCATATTTTTGATATCATTTCCGTTAACGACACAATTTTATGATAATAAAAACAAATTTTGGTAACGATAATATTATAATAATTTTTTAATATTAATATAATAATATTGATCTAACAATAATATTATTGCTATGTAATATAAATATGATAACATTGTCAAATCCTTACGATGGCTTTCTGTAAGTCACTGTGCACATTCTTATAATATTGCACAGCGGCTTCTCCAATGTCAGCTAACGATTGTAAATGTCCATAATTTTGTCAGGATTCTTTTTTGCAATTACGTTTCAATGATATGATGGTGCAAATTTGTTACTATAGTTTTCGGAGTACAATTAGACAGTGTTTCTTTATTCCCTTCATCCATCAGCCTGTGACCTGTTAAGTCATTTTTTCGCAATATGTCTGCACTTAATTTTCATTTGAATTCATATAGCTTCTATATTATTTATTTTTACTAAATATTTCTCGTTAGACACTAACAAAATGAACATATTTCATTTAAAACCCACCACTATCTAGTGACTATCTTTGTTCCAAAATTATCATTAAAATATTTACACTTCCATGCTTTGAATTCAGTAAAGCATCGTTGTTGAGTTTTTTCTAGGAAACTTTCTACTTAATATGGTAGTTCTCTGATATTCTGTTGCTCCCTCACTTTATTTGAAGATTGTACTGCAGTTTGTGCTTTGACATTGTCTTTTTTCTATACTTCGAGTTCTGCTATTCTCTAATTAGTCTTAAAGAATAACATACTTAGGAAATGTAACAATATAGGCAGATGAAAACAATTCAGATGTGCACTATTGGAGTTTTTTAATTTAGGGGAGGATAGGTGATAAACTCAAAGCAGATGATCTTCATCTTTTAAAGCAAACATCGTGAGATCTAAAAGTATAAGCCGCCTTTAGATATGTGCAGCAATACCAAAATTTATTTATATGGGAGTGGCACGTTAGGCAATATTTAAGAAGAAAAAAAAAGTCGAGTAACAACGTTCACGCTTAGCTGGATATCTTACTTATATAATACACAATGAATAGAGTTAATAGGGGTGCCATAATGATATATTAATGCTGCAAATATAATTTTTCTGAATACAAATTGAAAATAGTACCTCAGCTTGATATCTAGCGCATCGTGACCTTTAGCCCCGGCTACACACTCAGAGGTCAAGTAATGGCAATAAAGGCCTGTGCACCGCACCTGGCCTTGGCACTCTCAGACACATAGAGATGTTTGTGTCCCCAATACACTATTTATTTGCCCGGGCAACGGACTTTTGCACTCAAGAAGTAACTTTTACGTTTTAAACAAGCATGAGCTATGAGCTACCATGGTAACATCGTGCTTTTTCTTTAATCTTAAATGAAAAATACCATTATAGCAATAAATTTTTAGGGTAATTTGTATCCATATTTAACACATTCAATAATTTGAGTCATTACCAATTACCCGCACCAAAAATAACATTGCTCTGCCCTTATATCAGTTTCATCGATGCTGTGGATGTTTTCGGCAAGTACATAACAGATTAAATGTGACTCATACAATGAATTATATAAAATCTCTATGATTCTTTCAGTCTGTTACCTAGGTATCTTTTTATAGCTCCTGAGATTGTTTACCTCTAATTTTGATTTCTGCTGGGAGAGAACATGCAATCTACTACAAGGACCACAACGTTCTGTTGTATGTTGGAAATTGACAAATACATATATTTTATATCTATGAGAAAAATATGATCAGTATCGAATTCATAGTGATAGAACTTCGTAAACTATGTGAAGCAAATCAGTTGCTCAACTGTTAGTTAGTCCTCTCTGTCCCACATCTTATGATTCCTTTTCTGAAAATATGTATTAAGGTCAATTTTCATGGCCATCTTTACCGTCAACGACAAATTGGAAAAATTTTTAGGCTTAATGGTATTGATAATTGAGCCATTCAAAAATTAGAAATTACATTTTATGATTTCACTCTTGAAACAAAAGGAAAATATCTGTATTTTTACCCATTCCAAAAATCATATTTTTCTTCTCTTATATCATCACGTTTTATTGTAAACTCAGTACGAATTGGAATGTTTCACGTAGTGCGGGAGAAATTTTATATTAGCTTAGCTTTGATTAACGTACTCAATTATCACATTTGGATGCATAGAAAAGTTGATTTTTTCAAATGAATAAGAGAATGTATCGGTGAATTTTGGAATACAATTAATCGTATCAGGCGTAAATTAGTGGAAGATAGCTACATGCACCGCGTACATTTTTGAAAACCGGTCAAAATGCGACTCAAGTGGCAAACAAAAATTAGCCTTTCATTGAATGAAATTGGGCCAACTCTATGCAGTCCTCTTGGGCCTGTGATAGACGCCGGAGGTTTTGAGTCCAACCCTCGCTTTAATCTTCACAAGTTGGCTCTATTGTTTTTCGGGAGGCCTGTGGATCTGCAATATTCGCCGGGAAAGCGCCAAATCCTTCGAGCTTTCTTCTGTTTGGCGAGGGCGAATAGATCGACGGGCAAAGAGGCAATAAGTCCATGTTACGAGACGTCCTCGATCTTCGGAGGGACGCGGCGCGGTCTGGATGTCACTAAAGCAATTAAGACCCTTGCTTCGGGAGAATCCTGGGAAAAAAAGAGAATAGGTTTGATGAAATGTACCAAAAGGTTGATGCTTTTTTGCTCCGAGGGAGGTATTTTTCCATCTGCCTCCTTAAGTAAAGGCAACATTCCCTCTCCACCAAACCTATTTTGATTTTTTTCGTAAAATATTTTTATATTTTTGTTGCTAAATTATTTCTTGCTTAATACGACACATACCGATCCCATATTTTTATTTATTTTGATGGCATATAAATCATTAAAATATAAGCAATGGCCATGTTTTCGATTTTGACAACGCCGAAATTTTAGATCATGAGGCTTATTTGAGAAAAAGACTATTCAAAGAAATCGTTCACATATCTAGGTCAAGTAACAGCTGCAATAACAAACAGACATTGAAAACCTTAGCGAATTTTATTTTTATTTCATTGATCGAAATTGATGGTAACTAAGTTACGTTATAGCTTAGTTACCTACTATCAAAAACAAATATGAGCAAATTAAGTAAAAAAGGTCAAGAAAGCAGAAAAAAGTAAATCTAATATTAATTTAAATTTGCGCTTTCTTATTATATTTTTTAATTATCAGAAGATATAAATTAGACCTCTTTCAATAATAGCAAGTTTCTCAATAATATTATTAATAAATTTAAAAAAATCACCTCAGAAAATAACGAGGCTAACTTTTCAAAATTGAGATGCAACTTTTGAGATGAGACGTTTATCCATAGAATGTGTATTATTACATTTAATTTTGTGCTCTCTTTTGAAATAGTTCTCCATAGTAATGAGCCAATTCAGCATTTTATTCTCAGTAAATATATTATATTCAGTACGGAATGAGTTAAGGTCAGAAATACATCAATAGTTGAAACCATCTGTATCAATTAACTTCAATATTCTCTTCTGGTTCTTTACAATTGCTTTTAACTGTTCGCGTTAAAACGAATCCCATTCGGCAATATATTCTTTTTCATTCATTGGTCATTTACTTTATTGTTTCGGTCGGAAATTTAGGAATTGAAATATAAAGCTACCGAAGAATGCGTTTAATTATTACAATTTACGATATATATATTTGCATTTTTGACAGTATTCAAATACTTAAATATAAATGAGGAAATGGTTTTCCAAATAGATCATGTGTTTATTTATGCCTCACATTACTAGGATGAAGAGGAACAATAAGAGATAACAGCGTGCGCATGTAGAGCACTACAAAGTACTCGGAAGTAACATTGTTCAGGGTTACAATGGCACTTAGCGTTTTCATTGTGGAGTTCATGATCGACATGTATGAGGCATAAAAAGTTTAATTAATCAAAGGTAAATTTATGATTTGTTAACATAATACCATTTTCACGCTTTTTGCATAACTTTGAAAAAATCATTTTCTGCAAATATTTTGAATGGCAACCTATATATTCAGTTATAAAATATGATAACTGTATTCAATTTTATATCTATTTTAAAATACACAGCATATCATTAACAATCTATAAAGTCTAAAAATATCGGCGTGATGGAAACATGTTTTGGCAGAGATAATTTCCTATTATTTCAGAGGTATATCGCGATAAAATTATTTCTCCACCAAATTTTCAATTTTTGTAATCTCTAACACACGCTGCACGCATTTTGGGGTGGCCTGCGGTGTAGTATGTAGATGCAGATGTATTTATTGCAATGAAATTTTTGCAAAAGAAAGAGAAATCCCCATAATTAATTCCGTTCACAATACTAAAAATCTTGAATACACGATCATTGCCAGCCTGGCGATCCCTTACGTAGGATTCTATTCCCTTACGATTTCTTGGCATACTGCATTGGACATTAATTTTAACAGTAATCATATCTTACTTTCATGGAGTTATCCTTCACAATTTCAGGCATTAGTTTTTACTGCCAATATCATCAAACTTAATTTTACCAATCCAGGTTGAACTATACAAAATAAATCTTTAGCTAGCCACCCCATGAAGGAGATACTTTTGTATCATATAATTTGTGAGTAAAATATTCAAGCCATTTTTGTCATTTAAATTGTTGGATGTAATGCTATAAGCGTTATATTTTAGTTAAATATAAATAATAAAGGGCTTATTTTAATAGAAATCATTAATTGCGTTAAAGTAATAGGTAAGGGGATTATTATGCCTCTTTTAATGGTATGTAAAGTATATTCTGCCAAATATTAAGAGCAACAAAATGAGTCAGAGGGGAAAAATTTTCGGCAGAGGGTGGATTTCAGGACTAAAGGAGATTTGAAATTAAATTACGCAATGTCTTTGGTAATTGAATGAATATTGTGGGTACAGTCACTTTCATTATATTTTCAACATAGTGAATTTATTATAATAATACGACAAGAATAATTATAATTTCAAGATCACTGAATTTTTGCGTCACAAAGCTCAAGTAGCGATGCCCCTTCTCTCGTGGAGTATTTAGAGGGGTGAAATGGAACCATTGAACTTTGGAAAGGATTGTGAATGGAGTCCCGCTGTGCTCTCAGCACTCCCGCGGACAACTGCGCAGCGCTATCCGTCCGTTAGCGACGAGATCCTCCCTCTCAACAATGCCATGTGAGTGCTATCAATCCTCGTACCCTGGATCCCCTCTCCCACGAACGCGAACCGCCAGCACATCTCCATCTAACCTATCCTGTCCCATTCATCTTCCACCATACCCTGCACCTTCCCCATTCAACTCTCCATTTGCTAGCACTGCGAGATGTTTGCTCTCGGCGAACTGCGTCGCGAAATGTATCAGTTAGGCTACGTGCCGATTAATAAATCACACCCTTCCTTGGATTTATTGATGAGCGATTTAACCCTTTCATTTTGTCAATATTTATGTTGTTTTTCCATACTGGATATCTCTAATCTTATAATCCCTAATATAAAGTTATTAATAAATATAGTAAATCTTAGAATATTTACAAGTTTGTTTTTATAAATGTCTTTGAATTTTTGGAATTAGATTTCATAAAAGCATTTGCCGATCAGAGGAATGAGTAAAGAGCCGTGCCAGTATTTAATATGTTTTTCCATACAGGGCACCTCTCGCCAAGCTTGGAATCTTTAAAAGTTAATAATCAATAAATATTTATAAGGTTCAGATAAATGATTATCCAATTGGAGGATTGAGGAAAGAGCATTGCCGATTAATAAATTGTACCCTCCCTTAGATCCATTGATGAGCGGTTTGAAAATTTCATTCTTACTATATTTGTGTTGGTTTTCATCATCGGTATCTCGCTGTTGTGCTTAGAATCTTTTCAAGTTTCAAGTCTCTTACTTTTAAGAATAATATGCTATTTATATATCAGGTAATCCGAAGTATGAGTGGAGAGCTGCGTCAAACCAATTTGCTTTGTTTGATAATGATGATGAGTACAAGATTGAAAAACGATGATATGTAAGTTGCTTTTAAAATAACAGGTTTGTACCTTAACTTAATTAGAAGGAACACGTTATGTTCTGTACAATTATTTCCTTAGGTCATATTTTTTTCTTATCCATTGTGAAATCGTTCAATGTCCAGCAATGTTAATCGGCCAAATCTCGTCCTACCTATAGATGAACTATTAAAAAGAGTCCGTGGTCAAATTTGAGCTTAACAGATTATGATACTAGTCTTAAAATTGCTAACTAACGAGACTAAAACTTTCATATTTTGTTTTATCATATTACAAGATTAATTTATTGAAAGAAAATATTTTTTCATGCGTATTTTTGCTTTCATATAATATTTTAAAACCATCTGTCATCCCATGGCTGAGAAAATTAAAATGAAACAATGCCTATACATTGTGCTCATTTAATAAATGTGGGCTTTATATTTTGGAAACTCGTGCGAATTAAGAAACGTGGAAGGTAGCTATCGTAGCTCTTTGAATGCATTAGAATGATGTAGCTATTAATTTATTGACGATGACAAATTGAGATATTAATGTTAAAATAATAGAGTTAACACAAGTGGAATAAGTTTACTCAAAGAGCTTAGTCCTGCTACAACAATACGTGGAAAAAGTAAATACATTTCATGATACAAGTTGTCATGTAAACATAACAACAACAAAACACTGGAGAAAAGATAGAATATTGAAAGTTGTTAGACTACAAATTCAACAATTAAATGCTATAAAGAGAATCATACTGCCATGGTCGTGGGACGATGATTACAACTTAATTAGTTTTACTCCCTATTTATGTAATTCTTTTTGGGTTGTAATTTTGAAATAACTTACATGATGCATTTGGATAGCTTTTGGCGCTACAATTGACAAAGGCTAAGCAAAATTCTTAAATTTAAATATGTATACATTTGTTCGGTAATGTTCAATATCATTGCATAAGCTTTAAGCAAGTAATACATCAACCAAAAAGAAGGGATATTAAAAGTTCTCTTAAAACTAAGCAATAACCTTTAACTCTAATCTATACAGTTTTTTGTTTGATCTCTGATAGCCGGTATCCAACGCATGCACTTGAATATGTCTCACCCATAAATAGAAGACGTGGGTGAATATTTTGCGTGGAGAATTCATTGGAATTCGGGATTCATGAAAATCAAATTTCAATCAGCTATAATTCCCGTTATTTCTTATGGAAGAAGAAATTCCGTTGAGAGAATTATTGGACGTGGGCTAGTTGAAACTGATTTAGCATATTAGTGGATTGACGTTATTGGTCTGTCTGCTTTGATAGATTATTCCCTCATCTGGTTGCAATTTGACCGATTTCAGACGCAAACCTTGTCACAGTGATCAAATTGTCATAATTTAACGCCGCGGCTCCCAATCCGTCTAAGCATCACGCTGATTACTATGAAATACACGAATTCTTAATACAATATTCTACTTATTTAGGACGCACACCCCTTTAAATGTTTTTTTCTGTAGTTCAATGAATATCACAATTTTATTCAGCCTTGAAATTGAAAAAACTAAAATTTTATAGGATTTTTCCATCATGTGGCTATAAATTTAAACTTGCACAAGATGAACACACTTACTCACCATGAGCTAGAAATGTCATTCAGTAAAATACATTTCAAAATATTTGAACCCAAAACCACAAAATTTGGAATTGGGCAGATGCTACAGGAAAACATTTCAAAACCAAAAATGTATATCAAAAACATACACTTCAGGATACAATATGGTCGTTCACAAAAAGCTAAATTTTGAAAATTCTATCTTAAATACCCTTTAATATCAAGATTAATGCTTAGCTTTCAAAAAACTTTGATATCCTTTATTTTTGGTTGGCGTATTACTTGCTTAAAACTTCTGCAAAGATTTTGAACTCTACAGGGTAAATATAATTATTACAGTCCCTAAATTTCTCCTTCCCCACAAAAGACCGAGAAATGGTTGAAAATTCGAAATTGCACATTAGAATGTTTATTTTACTTATGCCTTCGATATTGTGGTCTCTCTCGCCATTGATAATCATCAGATGCTGTGGCGTTGCAAAATTATGCATTTTTAACCAAATATATAGTGCAAAAGCCTGTCCCAATTTGAATGCATCTTAAATTTGAAAAATTTTCCCAAGTATTTTATAAGATTAAAATTTTTATATTTAAGGCGATGATAAATGTTGACAATGGTTTTTATCTCCATGTACCCCGAGCATATTGAGATAATATTGTAATCATTGAAGACGTCGTCCAAAAGAGCAAAATACGGCTAGTCAAGAAGAATGCGTAAGGTACTGTGAACAAGCTATTCGTCAAGACATTAAACCGCTCGAATGAGTATTATAATCCCAGCTAGATAGAGAACTACTTTTCATTGTGATGTCACGTTACGCGAATCGAAACTCGAATTCCTCATCTCTCCAGAAGAAGACCTTATTCAAAGCTGGGAGTAAAAGTTCTGAGGTGAACTTTCAGCTCAATGAATAAATGAAGTTGATTGTGGGTGAATTTACTTTCTGGAACTTAAGCATGGTAATGATAAGGGCACATTGTACTTCCTACACTTATTACAATACTCGGCAACCGGTTTCGACGTATTCAACATCATTATCAATCGTAACTGCGACAAGTGCTTTTATTATTACTCAACGAATAAAGACGGGTGGTGGAGAATGGGCAAGAGAGTAAGAATATGGAGAAGATCCTCTTCAGGTTAAGAATCAACCAATTTTTCGAGGGATAAAAGGATTGTGCCAAAGTTTCAACCATAGTACTCCAAAGTTGATGCATTTTCGGAATCAAGTTGATCAAAGTCTCAATCCTGATCCACTGCGGACTCGATCTAGTACCTTTTCTCTTCATTTTCAAGCTGAGGAGAACTTCATTTGCATCCATCCGCACGTCTCCACGAACGTCGCGGGCATAAGTTATGCGGGCGTGAGCGTGTTACACCGAACCCAAGTGCGTGAGTTAGATGCAATACGTGGAGAGAGGGAAGAGGTCGCTGATCTCCCCTTTTGCCTTTATAACATACCCTTTCCAACCTCTTGAATAATATCTACATCTACATACTACCCCTCAAGCCGCCTAAAAAGCCGTGTGGCAGGGGTTGTTAGGATACCAGCCGTCTATATAAAAAAATCAAATGTTCAAACAAGATTACCACTAGCATTTACTAAAGTCCTTTATGGTTCGGGGGAAAAACAAATTCCCATATCTATCCGTTTGGCAAAATATATCTCTTAATTTACCGCTCCTGTCAGACCTGTAAATAATGTGGGGATCTACATTTACATCTACACATTACCGCGCAAGCCTCCTAAAAAGGCGTGCGGCGGCAGGGGGTGTTAAGACACCAGCCATTCTAAATATAAAAATCAAATGCTGAAACAATATTATGACTAGCATTTATTTAAGTTCTTTATGGTTCGGGGGAAAAACGAATTCCCATATCTTTCGATTCGGCAATATTTCTCTCTTAACTTATCGCTTCTGTCGGACCTGTTGAGTGGAGCTCTAACATGATGTTCTCCGTGTCGTTTCTAAAGATATCTATTATCAATTA
This sequence comes from Ischnura elegans, assembly GCF_921293095.1. NCBI lineage: Eukaryota > Metazoa > Arthropoda > Insecta > Odonata > Coenagrionidae > Ischnura > Ischnura elegans. Next base: position 20,623,018 of record NC_060257.1, read on the forward strand.
TTCAAGCAATCTAAGCCTTGCGCGCAGCCTCCGAGCCTCTAGCGGCTCCAGCCTAATTCGCTTAAAATCTGGCTAACGCTGTCTGTACGCGCCTGTATGACAGTTTTGACGAACCGTGTAGCTTTCCTTTGTGTTTTATTTGTTCGGTTTGCGGATTAAGTATATCTGCACCGGATCCCTTGTGGTCGTAACATATTCAAGGTGTTGCCGGATGCGTACAAAATAGCATCGTTCTTTTACTTTAATCCCAACTTCTTCCGGGCTATGCCGCAAATATTCCTTTACTTGATTCCATTTGGTGTAGAAATATGTCGCAATTACGACCAAGGGAGGATTTCTTTGTGTCCAACTTCTATTTAAGCTCTCAAAAATTGTATAAAAACGTACAATATGCACAAGCATGTATTCATATTTCAAAACATGTATTTGTCAGTATAAAGAAGTTTTAAATATTTATTTGGTAATGAAGTCCATAAAATATCGAAAAACTAAAAGTGTTGGACATTATTTAGTCCCTCCTTGGTCCTTAGAGTTAAACCTGAATGACATAGTGTACAGCCAAATCACTTCATGAAACATGTAACTCTATGCGCAACCACCAGCAAGGGTGTAGATTCATTTGCTTCAAGGGTTAAATTTCTAGGAAAAAATTATTTGATTACCCGGGATTTGAAGCCAGATCTTTCCAATCCCGATCGATGGTAATGGTTAATCGCATTTTAGAGGTCTAGAAGTGATTCCCAGTGTAACGTCTGATGTTTTGTTTGATCTGAGTTGTTATTTTGGTTGTGAAGGGTTTGTTTGGGGAGAGGGGATTGTTGAGTGAGATGTAAAAAGGAGAGGTTTTGTGGAGGATTTTGGAGATAATAGAAGGAAATAAAAAGGGTGCTGAAAATTAATAGTCTTACGTTACAGACGTAAGTGTGAGCCCACGTTTTTCTGGCGACGAGGATGGGATATTTGACACAGGTTTGGAAAAATTAGCCTGAGTGAAATTGAGAAGACGCAGCGGCCGGTTTGAGCGTTGGAACGGTTGCTGGTTCGAGGAAGCGGACTGGAGATGGTATTTGCTTCAAGGAAGGACGCACATTGAGAAGTTGGAGCTGCAAGCAAAGACGACTTGGTGTTTTTCGGAAGAAGTGGAAGTTTAATTCGCTGGTGTGGCGTTTTTGCTTCGGGAAAGGTGAGTACCCTTTTTGCCGGATGGTGTGAGCATACTGGGTGCTGTTTCTGACTTCCTCATTTTAGTGAGTTGTTTAGGTGATAGATTTGCGGAAAAACTTAAACAATGTCGTATTTGGCTAGAGTCCCTAAAGATGTTTTGTGCAAAATCGCATATGAAGTAGGAGCTGACGTGGGGAGGGAAGCTAGAGTCGTAGAGTACAAACAAGAGATACTAAAAAGTAAAGATTATGATGAGGAATTTGTTAAAGAGATGCTGAAGTTTTTGACTGAAGAGAAAAGATTGGAACGAGAGGCAGAAGAGAGAAGATTAGAACGGGAAGCGGAAGAGAGAAGATTGGAACGGGAACGAGAGGCAGAAGAGAGAAGATTAGAACGAGAGGCAGAAGAGAGAAGATTAGAACAAGAGGCAGAAGAGAGAAGATTGGAACGGGAAGACGCTGAAAGACAGAGAAGTTTTCAGTTAGAAATGGAGAAACTAAAATTTTCACAAACCAATTTAAACCGCGAGTGTGATGGATTGGAGACGGAGACCGCTCAGAGGACACTGCCGAAAATAGATATAACTCGGCATATGGATAAATTTGATCCTCACGGGGAAAACATTAGTTTATATCTTGAACGTTTTGAAATGCAGGCAGATAGGGCCGGTATTCCGGAACACCAATTAGTATTTTACTTGACGGGATTACTATCAAACGAGATTAATGATATAATTTCTCGAGAACCTAGGGAAAAAGCTGATAGTTATGAATTTGTGAAAAATTTACTGCTTAAGAAATACAAATTGAGCTCAGAAATGTTTAGACAGTTATTTTACAAGCAGTCCAAATCAAATGGTATGGCGTGGAGTGATGTAGTATATAAAATGACTAATTATTTCCAAGGATGGATTGACGGGATGGATATAATTTCTTTTGAGGAGTTAAAAGGACTGATGGTGACTGATCAGATGAAAAGAAAAGTACCCATAGAGGTGCGAGATCTCCTGATAGACGAATGGCCAAATTTTAAGGATCCGAATGTATTGGCTGAGAAGTTGGATAGTTTTGATGCTATTAGAGAAAGCATGGGACGGAAAACCACGGATGATTACATTAAGGATCAACAAAATAAAAGGATCCAGTTTACAAAGCCGAAGACTGTTTCTGTAAATTCTGATGAAGAAAGGCGTGACTTGACTATGGAAAAGATGCCTAAATCATCGTCTTCGGGACTTAATTTCGAAAAGAGGTTTCAACCCAAGTGCTACGGATGTGGTTCCACTCAACATTTTCTCGCAAATTGCCCAAAGAAAAAAACGAAGGATAACGAAGAAAAAGAATTCGTTGGTTCTTTAAAAATTGAAAATAATAAAAATATGTTTGGCAAATACTTGACAGAGGGAATGATAAATGGGTATTCAATGAAGATATTACGAGATACAGGTGCAACAATCGATGTAGTGGCTCAGAAATATGTTGCCCCACACATGTATACAGGAGAAACTGTTTGGATACAGCAAGCTTTAGAAGTACGCGATCGTTTTCTTCCTATAGCAGAAGTAGAAGTAATTGGAGAGTTCGGTCGAGTATTTGGGAAGGCTGTGGTAGTACAGAATGATTTGGATCGCGGTGTATATATTTTGGGAAATAACACCGCAGAACTAATTGAAAAATGTCAATTAGAGCAACCAGAAAAACATTGGATAAATACGGTGCAGACTCGAGCGGCAAAGAGAAGAGGTGAATTAGAAGCGGAACGAATAAAACATATGGAAGAAGGGAAAAATAAGGAATCTTCAGAGGAAATAGGCGATAGAGACTCAAATCAAGAAGGAGGATGCCGGTTTGAAGTCGGCAGAACGCCGAAAGAGGCGAATAGCGTGATCTCAATAAGACAAGATGAATTAATTGAAGCACAGAAAAATGACTCATCGCTACAGGAATGTTTTCGGGAATTAAAACCCGCAGGGGCAGAGAGCAAGAATGAAGAAGGATTTTTCTTAGAAACAAAGTGCTTGTTCTGAGAAGAAAGGATAAGTTAAACGTAATGAAGAATTTAGTTGTAATACCAACGCAGTATAGGTTTCAGATTTTACAACTATGCCATGAGACAACGCTAGCCCATTTAGGTGTTACAAAATCAAAAAGTCAACTAGCGCGATATTTTTATTGGCCAAAGTGGTATGTTGACCTGGAAAATTACATACGAACGTGCGATGCATGTCAAAAGGCTGGGAAGGGAGGTGACAGAAAGAAAGCTCCCTTAACCATTGTTCCATCTATGTCAGAAGTTTTCTATCGAATTAACATCGATACTTGTGGACCACTACCAGAAACTAGTTCAGGGAAGAGGTATATTTTGTCGGCGATATGCGTGTCTTCGAGATTTCCCGAAGCAATAGCGATTGAGGATATTTCTTCACCAACGATTGTGGAGGTATTAATTGACTTATTTTGTCGAATAGGCTTCCCACATGAAGTTCAGTCGGACCGTGGAACGTCTTTTACCAGTGAGCTGACTACAAGTTTCTTTAACAAGTGTGGTATTAGTATTGTATATTCATCTATTCAACATCCTGAGTCTAATCCGGTTGAAAGAATGCACCGAACACTCAAAAAGGTTTTAAGAGCTATGAGTGTAGATTTCGGAAACGAATGGGACAAATATCTACCGGCTGCCTCATTTGCATTGAGGACCACTACACATGAAAGTCTTGGATTTGCACCAGCCGAATTGGTATACGGAAAAAACTTACGTACCCCATTAACGTTGATACAAGAAAAATGGTTGGAAGAGAATCCGGAGGAACAATCAGTGGTGGAGTATGTGTTTAATTTGTTGAATAAACTCAGAGTTACACGTGAACTGGCAGTGGAGAAAATGGAGGAGGAGAAGCTTAAAAGGAAAATATATTACGACCGTCGTGCAACTCACAGAAGTTTTGAAACGGGGGATTCAGTTCTGGTATTAATGCCGGGAAGGAAGAACAAATTATCTGTACAATGGATGGGTCCTGGTGTTATTGAGAAGAAGCTCTCCGACACAAACTACGTGGTCAGTTTGCCTGGGCGACGGGCAAAATCTCAAGTATTCCACGTGAATATGATAAAAAAATACCATAAAAGAGAAACGATGGAGGTGATAGTAAATTTTTTATCACAAGTCCCTGACAGTGAAACGAGGATTGTTTAGGACAACAACCCCAAAGATCTAGAATGGATTAAAGCAAGCTCATTACCTGACCGTTTAAATTTTTCTCAAATTAGTAGTCTTAGGGAATTGTTGAAGATGTATGCAGAAATATTTACGGATAAACCCGGTATTACAGATATAATACAGCATGACATCGAGTTAGTCGATTCAGAGAAGGTGCAAATCAAGCCATATCGTTTGTCACCACGGCAAACGGAGATTTTGGAGAAGGAGGTGAAAAAGATGGTGGATATGGGAATAGTCACAGAGAGCCCTTCCGAATACACATCTCCAATGATTTTGGTGGAAGTGCCGGGGAAAGACCCAAGACCATGTGTGGATTATCGAAAATTGAACAAAAAAATTAAAACACAGTATTTTCCGGTACCTAACGTAGAGGAATGCGTGGAGCGAGTAGCTCGAGCTAAGTACATAACCTTGTTTGATTTAACTAAGGGTTACTGGCAGATTCCCATGACTGAGCGAGCAAGTATTTACGCTGCATTTATAACCAGTTTTGGAACTTTTAGACCATTACGAATGACCTTTGGATTGAAAAATGCTCCACATGACTTTTGCCGTTTAATGACTGAAGTACTTAGAGGATTAGAGAAATTTGCTGTGACATATATTGATGATGTAGCTGTATTTTCAGAAACTTGGGATGAACATTTGAAACATCTTGAAGCAGTAATGATTAGAATCAAAGCTGCAAATTTAACAATAAAACCAGGAAAATGTAGACTCGCTCAGCATTCAGTGAAGTATCTTGGTCACATGGTAGGACAAGGTAAACTGTCTCCGGTAGGCACGAAGATTCAGGCTGTGAGACAGTACCCGACACCGAAGTCCAAAACAGAGGTAAGAAGTTTCTTGGGATTGGCAGGATATTATCGAAGATACGTTCCTGATTTTTCTCGTATAGCAGCACCTTTAACAGATGCATTAAAAGGAAAATCCAAGAAAGGCAAGATAGAATGGACTGAGGAATGCAATCATGCATTCAATAAGTTGAAGAAGATGCTGGTGGCGGAACCGGTGCTTAGTGCACCAGATTTTTCCAAAGAGTTTGTGTTGCAAACGGATGCTTCGGATTTGGGAATTGGCGTAGTTCTTAGTCAAGCAGATAATCAAGGACATGAACACCCAATTGTATACTTGAGTAAGAAGTTCAATGAAACCGAACGTAAGTTTAGCACCATCGAAAAAGAATGTGCGGCAATAGTTTGGGGGGTAAAAAAACTCCACGTTTATCTAGATGGCCACAGACCTTTTAAGGTAGTCTCAGATCACAATCCTTTACGATGGCTAGATAGAACGTCAGGAAGTAATCCAAGGCTGTTGAGATGGTCATTGATGCTTCAACAATACGATTTTGAGATCGTGCATCGGCCGGGGTCAGCTCATAAGAACGCGGATGCGCTAAGCAGGGCGATGGGCGACATCAAATAAATTGGAAGTCGGTAAGTATTCGGGTGTGGCACCATCTGGCAAGGGGTACTCCAACGGCATCGCAATAAAATTTTGTCCAGTGATTGAAGCATTAAATCATTTATGAACAAAATTCTTAAAAGGGTGGAGGAAAGACTGTAACGTCTGATGTTTTGTTTGATCTGAGTTGTTATTTTGGTTGTGAAGGGTTAGTTTGGGGAGAGGGGATTGTTGAGTGAGATGTAAAAAGGAGAGGTTTTGTGGAGGATTTTGGAGATAATAGAAGGAAATAAAAAGGGTTCTGAAAATTACACCAGTTACACCAGTTTAGCTAAATGATTCCTCCAGTGCATGTAGTTAGCAATACTTGGCCTTTCAATATTCCGAAGACGCTGGCGAGTTCAGTTCTTCCAAGACTTACTCGAGGCTACTCTTGCCTGAATACATTTATCCTTGGTCCATTAATCTAAAAATGGTAAAGATTTCTTAATCGCATTGTAGATACTCGCTGAAGGATCTCGTATAACTAAGCTCAAAGGTAATTGTTCGAGGAAATTATCGAACTTCAATTATATAATATCGCAAAAAATCAAGAGTATTAAATAAAATATCGAAAAGGCCGGGTACTCAAGAAAAACTATTCTCATGGTAACTGCATAGTGCATAAAAAAATTCTAGCATAGCATTGGCTCAGTTACTAAGGAGTAGCGACCCCATGTTTAAAATTATGTCCCCCTCCACCCCCTGAAGTATTTCAGATTCCTCCAAAACACGCTGTGTAGGATCATTCTACACTATTACTATTAAATTAATCCCTACAAATTTCGTCATGAAATATATTCTTTTCGTGCAAAATATATTATTTGTTCCCTTCAAGAAAGACTTAACATTTAATTTACATGAAGGTTTTAATTAAAATGGCCAGATACGTAACAATGTCGATTCACTTGATATGGAAGAATCAACGTTCCTTGTTTAAAATTCAGCGTATTCTAAGCTCTGTCGATATTGTATCAATTCCCAAGCATATACTCCTCCCCACTTCGTAACACAACCTTCGCCTCCATCCGGTAGGATAGACGCTTCCTCATTCATCGAGGCTGCTTTCCATTCATGCCATCTGTTCCGTGCCCCTTACAGCCCATCCCACAAAATCTCCATCATCGTTTCCACCCTCATATCTCACCCTTTCGCCAGCTACCCACAATACATCACTCGCGAACCCCTTTCCTACCCCTTTTCCTTGCCAAGCCTCAATCTTGCCGCGAAACAATGGTTTTCAAAATTTTGGATCGCAAAACGTGACAGGAATGTTTTCATGGTCCTCCACTTAAGTGGTTTTGTCATGGGTTTAGTGCTTCACACTTTCTCCTCATAAATTACGAATTTTGCTTCAACTTGTTCCCTCAAGCTAAAAGTTTTGTTGTGCGGAAAATAAATAGTGCATTAAGGGATTATTACGTTAAGTAAAAGTACAAATATTTATCTTTAATTCTCCTCTAATGGGTTTTTCAAATTTAACTTTGTATTTTTCTTCTGGAATATCTAGCTGTAAACTGAGGTTATAAATATGGGAAGATAAAATACCTACCCACAATATTTTAATAAGGTAATACATAGTGGAATTCTCACGGTTTGAACTCAGATTAGACTGGGTGACTACGTAACTAAGAGGAAGAAAGACCTTTGCGCTGATTCTCCACTATGTTAGACATTATCAACTTAAAGGCGTAGGGCATGTAATAACAACATCCACATTCTACTGATTTCGGCACCAATGTTTTAGCAGCATATCTGTTTATTCTGATCTGTCTTGATCGAGCCATTTTTATAATAACTAATGGAAAGTTCATCCATGGAATCGATATATTTATACTCTAAAAGGCATAAGACGTTCTTCATACGTTCTTTTCAAACTGAAAACAAGTTTTATTGCTTACCAAAGTAAATTAGCAAATAATTCTAATTGGAATAATAATTCAGTGAAAAAAATGTCGAAAGTCATCACTCATTTACTCCATGTAAAAATATTCTAAAACTATTTGTCTCTTTTCAGCTTGGTGAAAACAATTTCTGCGCGATATAGCGGTACAAAAAATGAAAAAAAATTGGCTCATAATTACCAAAAAATATATTAGTTTATTTTAACATTTCTAGAAAGATCTCTCCGCTAAGCGGCCAGCTAAGGGAAATCTTCCTTTTCATGAAATCTTCCAGCAAAAAATATTATGAGAAAAAATAAAGCATTTCAAAGCATGCCGGGAAAAAATGAATTTCTTCACCTTTAATTTTTGTTGTCATTAACTATGGAGGACCGCTGCATTCAGATATGTTCTCTAAATGGTGAAGAAAAAAATATATGAGGTATTTTTAGCAGTTTTCCCTCATATATTTATTACATTTACAAACAATTTTTCACTTAAAATTATTTTTCTACGATGACTTATTATGTCTCTTCCTTTATAATCGTAAATATAGTGGAAGACCGTAAATCGATCAGACGTAGCTCTTCCATTTAAAGGTCATTTAACACTCTCTCTGTGGGCATTTTTGCACACGAGATATTTTTAAACCAGGTCGTCCTTTAGTCTTTAAATATTGAATAAAGCTCAGCTATTTTAATCTCATCCACGCCTTTGATACCCGCACAGGATGTGCGCTTTCTGATTTCACTCTTCAAGAGCCAGAATAAAAACTATCCTGAAAAATAATATTAATTTTTCGCATGCACCAATTCCGCCCACGAAATTTTATGCGTTTTTTCCAGAGCACAGACACGAGGTGTGTGGGAATTGTTCACTCAGGGCTTCGTTGTATTTCTGATACCTCTGACGCCACCAACTTTTTATATCGATCGTCGTTTTATTTCCATTTGAGCCGTCAATTTTGTTTTCATCCGAACAGTCTCCGTCAAAAAAGGAAACGAATGGAATGCTGATGGAAGCAGGTGAATACTTCATTTTTTCCGCTTGCATGTTGTACATTTTGATGTTTTAATTGCGATTTTTGCTGTAATTAGGATGATATGAATAGTATGGGTAATAGCGCCGTGGGTCAAATAATCTCTTCGTGCAGTTTTATGTTAGTTATTATTAATATTAAGAGCTATTTACCCTTTACTGGCCTATGTTATTTTATTATTTCTTCTATTCTTTCCCCTGAGCAACAGATACTTTATTGATACATTGATTCGTGAAAAAATAGGGAAAGAGGTATCGACTCTTCTCTGGGCACCTTGGTAGTCGGGGTTCTTACATGTAATAAGAGCTAGAGTTTCGCAAGAATTTTATTTAATTTCCCCAAATGATATCATAATTTATTGAGCAAAATACTAGGTGTATCAGCAATTTTTATTTTGTCATATGTTTATTGAATTGTTATGCAACCGCTGGTACCTTCTTATTCATTAATTTGGTAACCGTACTCTTTTGTGGTACAGGTAGTTATACCGAGGATCAAAGAATTCCTTCTTTCTCTAGCCAGTGACACTTTCCTGTAGTTTGATTTACGGTACATATACATCCCTAAGGTTCAGTTACCTAATTGCAACCGTGATTGATGAAAAAAGCGGGAGGAAGTATCTATTGCACGAGGAGCGAGCCAAAAATAACCGGACACAATTAAAAACAATTCCAATTTAATATTTTGTGTTAAAATGTTAGTCACCTTCGTAGTAATCTCCGTTTACACACTAATACATAACTTTAAACGTTTTTTTTTCAAATCCGCAAAACACCTTTTGTACTCGTTCTTTCCGATGCCTTGCAGCGCCGCCTTCGACTTTTTTTTCATCTCCGTAATGTGACCAAAACATTTCCCTTTCATCACAATTTTCATCCGGTTGAACAAAAGGAACTCAAAAAGTGCGAGATCTGGTGAGTAGAATGGGTGAGGAAGCAGTGTCATGCAATTTTTTTTACCAAAAACTCAAGTCGCGGCAATCAGCAACGCGTTCCGCTTTTTGATCAGGAGTCAGTAAACGGGGGATGAATTTGGCCGCGATTCATCTCATTTTCTAATCCTCAGCTAAAATTCGAGGCAATAAACTCCAAGAAAGACGTTTGACGTTGAATATTGTTGTCGTTGTTAAAGGATATTGTGATTAGTACGCCTCTTATCGTCGTACATAAAGTCACAAGTTTAATATCCACATTTTCATCAGTTCCGGACCTGGAAGGCTGGCCCGAACGTCGAATGTCTTCGATCGACATGTGGTCCTTTTTGAAATTCAAATACCACTCGTACACATGAGTTCTTTTTAAGGCTTGTTATTTATAAGCTGTAAAACATATATTAACCGTTTCAAACTAAATTTTACCGAGCAGAGAACAAAATTTCAACGCTACACGCTGTTCTTGAATATCAGCCATTTAAAAAATGGAAGAGGACAATAAACTCTTCGAATGTTAACCGTCACAGGGAATCGCTACAACCGTCTAAAGCCACGCCGTTTCGCGTACTGACTCAGAAATGATTTAATAACATCCATTTCGTGGGATAAGACCAAAATATAAGAGTGACGATCGCAGCGATTTCCGTCCGGTTATTTTTGAGTTCCCTCTCGTAATCGGCAAATATATAGGCAGGTTTCATATTTTTATCTGCTTCAGTATCCCAAAAATATTTTTAACTTCCCCGTATCACCGTATCGTACAAGATTTTTGAAAATTTTAAGTACATAAGTAGTTTTCGGTTTTTATAAATTCTCTTATTGCTCTAAACCCAGGATAAGGATCAGCATTTTCATCTACTGTCCTTATAATCTCGTTCGTGGGGTGACTTTTTTGCACCTGATCGGTCCCTATCAGGAAAGAGAATGAATTTTTCAAAACGCATATGTATCTTTAATTAATATTCATTTCATATTTTTACATAGATATGTGTAGATGGGTACCGGGATATTTTCTCTGTGTTTTAGATGCCACCCAACTATCATGTGGTATAGGTAATTGTACCGTGAATTAAATTGCAAATACCACTCGTGCACATGAGTTCTTTTTAAGGCGTGTTATTCATAAGCTTTAGAACATATATTAACCGTTTTATGCTAAATTTTAACGAGCAGAGTAAACTTTCAACGCTGTACGCTGTTCTCGAATATCAGCCATTTAAAAAAATGGAAGAGGTCAGAAAACTACCGTCATAAGTTTTTGGTTCCTCCTATTAACATAAGTCATACCCTCCTGGCGCCATAAGTTTTACTGAAATTTTGTCACTTGTCTGAACCTAGAATTATGTGCTCCTCCTTTACGTATGTTGAACATGTTTTACTACGATACTTCCTTAGGCATTTCCTCTGCAATTTAAATGGTGGCTGCAGTCTTCTGTGGTCGAGGTAATTACGCGGTAGATCAAAGAATCACATGTCGCAGTTGCGAGTGTTCCCAATATTTTCGCTCATCTTAAAAAATACCATCTGCCGTCCTGTACTGATAATGTTAACTAATACTGTTAACAGCTTTCTACTGTTACTACCAAAAGAGTACAACATTGCTCCTTTTTTATGTTGCAAAGTTTTACAGGAACTAAGTTTTTTGAGAGTAAAACATTTTTGATGCAGCATAGGAAAAGATTTTATGGATTTTAACCACGGATCTTTTATCTCTTCTGAGATGAAAATAAAAAAATTGACAATGACAACTTTGAGCACCACATTTTTTTTCACAGAAATAAGCTTGCATTTACCATTCACCGCAATTAATCAAACTGATCGACAATTATGGGCTTCATTATCTTTGATGAGTTTAATTATAATCTGAAGAGCAACATCATTATATTTTATTTTTTAAGAGGGCTGGAGTATTTTTAAAAATTATCTTGGGCTTTAAGGTTGCAACAGAGCAGGTGAGTTAGGCCCTATTCAATAATATAATATCTCCTTTGTCTATTTATTGGGGCTCTTTGCATTTTTGAAGTGTAACAAGTATCTATGTGGATCGTTATCGGCTTCTTGTATTGAATAGTAGTAACATAGCTATGGCAACAGAACCCTGAGATATGACCCTTTTCTTGAGATTCCCCACGCCACGTAAATTATAACAACCTTTGGTCGCCAGTGCGACTACAAATCACGAGAGCCCATGCATCATTGATACACAGTGAGAAATACAAGAATTCCAGAAAATTCTGCGGCCTCAACTTCAATTGCTTGGATACAGCCTTTTTGAAAAACTGACATTTTTACTAGGCATGAAATTCTAATTCATGAGTCAGAAGGCTCGATTTGAGAATCTCCTAAATATCTTCTCTCTTAGCAGCTATGACTTAGGAGATTTTTTTAAGAATTATATCTATGAATAATATAGCAATCAGAGAAAGAAGCCTTAATTCTTAGCAAAATTTTCCTAAGCAACATATTTAACATGTAAGTAATATCCATGATAAAATATGAAACACCAATATCAATTTTTACACATTACTATCACAATACTCCTTTACCGACTATAGTATCGACACAAAGTTTTTTCTCAAGGTGTCGAAACCATGGTCGGTAGTGAAGTTGTGTCCTAAAGTGTGGAAGGTACTATTGGTGTTTCATATTTTATCATAGATGTATCGCACTTCCACCACGTAAAGCCTTGAACGAATTCATACGTAAATAATAATATTCTTCAGCCCTCCGCTAGATGCTGTACATGAATTAGTGTTGCTTACGAACTCTACTCCGAGAATCTGTATTCATTATTTGAAGTCCTAAACTACTTTGGAGTGTAGATGATATATATTTGCGCATTAAAAATCTAAAAACCTCATGTTTCACGGTGGAAATGAATTGTTCGACTTGAGTGAAGGCGCGACATGAATACTACATATGATGGAGGATTACCCAATAGGCCTTTAGATGGGCTGTCATCCACTACACATTTAAATGGGTTTATGAGAGTCGTCACGTGCATAATTAACGGCATACTAAATGGCCTGATTTTCATGGAGGAATAAGCTATCCCATCATGTTATCTGTCCTCTACATAGCATAGAATAAATAGATCGGTCTGCTCTTATCAACACACTGGGCACAATTTTGAACACAAATTAAACTCACCGGAGTTCAAACATATAAACAAAGTATTAAAAAAATAAAGTTCAATAATAATATAAAATATACGAAAAATAAACTTCAACATGACGTGATGGTGTTTTCTCTGCGCAGTCCCTCTGGAAAAATATTATTTATATGCTCAATATTTTTGTGAAGAATGGTACCTCCGATTATTATGCTATTTATCGGTATTACAATACACTTTATCATGAGTTATAGTTGCAAAAAACATTACACATTTTGAAGGCACTGGAGCAGTGCCTTTAATGTGAAGAAAATTTGAAGAATTGAATCATGTAGAAGAATAGCACCTCCGATCATAGTACTATTTATAGGTATGATGATAAGCTTTATCCTGAGTCACTACTACAAACGCCATTAAATATTTCGGAAGATTTTCGAGAAGAGCCTTTAACGTGACGAAAAAATATGGATTTGAGCCATGGAGAAAAATTTCATTGTAAAAATACCAGTTTTTCTAAAAAGACTGCATCAAAGGCATTCAAGTTTAGACCGAACTTGCACGAAAGTTTAGGATAGTGGCTGCTTAGTTTCGTTGGAGCAGTGCAACAATGCATCACTGAGTTCACTGCGCGTAAGATACTCCGATTAGGAGACGGGTCAACCTCCAAAAAAGCGAGCGCATGCCCGGGCAAGAATGGATGACGTCAGTGATCCACCCCCACCACTTATTTCACCCCCTACTCCGCCTCCCACTCACGTCGCAACGGCATTGGCTGCCTCCTCCCACCCCACCCCTACCATTTTTACAATCTCCAGAATGTGAATGAATGAACCAGCTCGTGTCTTCGAACTTCCAAATTCGGCGCTGCTTCAAGAGGACCCATCATTCCCACTCGACGGGTCGTAGTTATTCCTTTTTTTTGTGATGCACTACTAGTTTGAAACTTACGCATATCCTCACGTAAAGTTCCGAGATCGATATGGTGGAAACCGTTCGACCATTTACCGCAAAGTTTGTATTTTTCCACTTTAATAAAACAGTGGTCATTAAATTTTATAGAAGTGGAGGTTTTATAGAAGTGGAAAATATTATATCATTGTGAGGTAAATTTCTTTCTTCTTCCCGAAATTTTAAAAGCTTTTAGAAAAGATCGATGTTTTCATTTTCCTATGTCTCAAATTTGTCTTCAATTACGTGATGTAACCCTACGGGTCAGATCCGTTCGACATAGAATCCCTGCACGCGTATTTTAGATTTGGTGCCAGCGCTGTAGCTTGGCATGGCGTTATTTTAAGGGAAAAACACGTGCAAAAACGGACAAAAAACAGCCTGCCCACAAAACGGGAGACAAACAGTGGCAAGCCACAATTAATTGACCTCTCCCGCTGCAGTGGTTCTCCATTGCAATAGAGTGGTTTCCTATTAATATTGTTATTGCCTAATTCGAAACGTTATTACTCCTGGAGTACGCATTTCACACTCTTCGATTTTTAAATGATGATATCTATTTTTCGCGATTATATGATAAGTGAAATTTTTCAAGCGCGCGAAAACGAGACGACTAAGTATGAATGCTGGGAAAGCCCCCTGTGACTTCATTCTGGTTCCCGCTGCTGCAAGTGAGGTGACCTTGAGACGAGGCTTTGAGCGCCACTACGATGAAGGCTACTAGCAGGTAGCAAAGTACCCAGCTAGCAAGTAGCGCTTGGCTTAAATAAGGATTATTAATACCCTATCAAACGAAGGAAACTTTCCTACCATAGGCAATATTAATAGGTGATTATTAAGAGATGTTTCCCTGAGCTCTGTGCCTCATTTATGCATTGGTAATCTCAGACGATGTAAAACTCCTATATACTCGTATAGAAACTAGGTCCCTGCGACGTCACGGTGAGTGGTATCGCATGGGCGCCGATCCGGCTTTTTTCAAATGAGGTTAAAATTTACCATTAGCATTCGTCTAAACTGGGATTTCCAAAACCAAATGATTTGTATATTATTAATGCACTAATAGTGGGTAACGAATCGCAATCAGTGACTTTCGTTTTCTCTGATGAAGGAACTACCCTCTACGGTTGCAAAGAAGAATTAATTCCATGTCCCACAAACCTCCTGTGATTATTTCTCCCAATTGGACCATGATTCATGGGCGTACCCAGCGAGGGGCAGGAGGGGGCAGCTACCCCTCACCCTTAAAAGCAAATATCGCAAAATGCTTTGAGGAAAATCAGGACTGAATTGAAAGTTCTCAACATATTTTATTTTTTTATCAGTATAAGACATGTACTAAAATAACTTTTTTCAAGCAAATAGTTTTAAAAACTATTAAAGCGCTGTTTATTAAAGTTTTCTTGAATTTTTTGCTTAATTCACATTTCCAAGCTTAAATGTAACAACTTGAACAACCATGGCTTCTACCTTATTTGATCCAGGGTACGCCCTTGCCATTATTCTTGCGATTGGACTATTATTCTCATGATTGGTCCATGACAAGCAACAAGGTAATAACCGGTAACCCAGCAAGGTCAACCTGGGTATAGAGTATGCAAGTAGGAACAGGAAGCCTGTTTTTTATAATTGTTGGCAGCATACTGAAATCCTAAGCCACGTGCTCATTGAACTACCCTGAAGAATTGTATAGAAAGTTAGAATATCTTTTCGCTGACCTTTGCCGAGTATCGGTATATTCTGAATCCACGCGTAATGGGAAAAACAGCAAGTCTGCCCCAACGCGCAGCTAAATTCGTCTGCAGGCAATTTCTCTTGTTTACACAATGAGCGAAAAACCGTATCCCCTCGTAGATTAAACCCACTCCAATTCCGTCGAGGATAAAAGGATCAGTGTGGATTGAACAGAGGCATAGATAGGTTCAATTATATCTCGCATCAACCTTACCCTCAGAGGGAAATAAGAAATAGGGATACGTCAACCGTTGGCTAATGAGTTTCCCGATCTAAGAATTAGCATAACCTCGTTAATAAAACCTCGTTTTGGAGGTCTCAAGCATACGGAGACATATGCTATCTTATTTCATGGCTTGGAAATTTCATTATCCTAATAAGAAGAATGAGAAGGGTGTTAGCCATTTGGGTAAAGCACTGGGCTCTTGTTCGAGTGGTCCTGGGTTCAAATCTTAAGTTCTGAAAGAATTCGGACGCCTCAAACGAAATCCTCGCCGTGCGAGGCGACTCATGGAAAGGGACTGGTCCCCCTGAAGTGAATGTGAAAAATTCAGTCACTTGTGACTCAGTTTAGGGAGGGCTCTACCCTCACCCATCCAAACAAACCTTCGGATTGAATGACTGACTGAGTGACTGCGTAGTATCGGTTTTTTCCTTCATATTTGAACTAATGTTCTTACATCCTTACCTATAATGACTTTATTTGGCGTAAAGCCTGAATTACACAATCATTTACGTACGAGTTCGGGGATGTAGCAATTATAGCTAAAATGATGACTCTCGGACGTCATCACTGTCAGGGATGGAGACAATGATCGTCCTATTTCTGTCAATTATTCCTATATACTGCTTGCTACGTACACATTGAACTTGCGATTTGACTTCTCGTTACAACCACAATATGACTCCTTTCATTCTTATGCTCGGTAACCCTGGTGAATACTATTTAATATTTCATGTGCCTTTAAATTACAAAAAGTGAAGCTTCCATTCCTTTGGCACATGAATTATTAATCTCCTCCCATTCATAATATCGCTTTCCCTATCCCGTCTATTTTGGTTCAGTGTCTCACCTTATATCCTTCACATGTTCCGTCGCCTTCTCTCATACTCACTCACAGCTTACCCCCTTCCTCTGAGAGATTATATTACGCCCTCCCCTACTGATCCATTTTGAACCCTTCTGCGTGCTACTCTTGCCTCATACTCGCCTTTTCACGGGACGAAACCCTACGCTAATGAGTTTTTTTTTACAAATTCAATTATCAAGTTCCAGCAGTAATTCAATACAATCGTTTATTTTCATTAAAACACCGACTGAATACTTTAGTTTCAGCCATTATCTGATCCATTGTATAGAGGGTATAACATTCTCAAAAGACTACAGTATTTTAATATTTTTAGAAAGTTACTTTGTGTCTATGATGTTAAATAATCTGAATTCATTCTTTATCGTGAGCTTCAAAACAATTTTCCAAGTAACTTATAGGTAGTTCTATTGCAGTATACTCCTAAATGCGTTGCTCTCGAATGACTTCCAGGATATAATACTTCAACGATGAGACCTTTGATATGCTAAGTTTCTGAACCTAAATATACTTTCCTATTTCTTTGATAGCATCGAAGAAAAAGCTTTAGTTCATTCTCTTATCTATCGAGTGTATTGAAGTATCTTCTGTCCGTAAAGTATGATTCATTTTCTTCTATTTTGGTCTCCCATAGCTCTGTTTTTCCCTTTCCTGTGCCTACATATTTCGTTATTCTCATTCTTTTGGTTGCCTCTCCTATTGAATGACGCCTACCTCTAAGAATAAATTTCTTACCTTTCTCCTCAATCACTCATCCAATATTCCTTCTTCTAGTGAGTTAACACAAATTATTAGAAGGAATTTTAATAAGACAGAAATAATTGAAGGATTCATTTTGAGTTATGGTCATACTTAAATAACTACAACGCCAATTAAGTATTTCGTCCTGAAATCCGTTCAATATTCTATCAAAGTCCTTATCACGTTCATTATTTTCGTTGAGATAATTTCTTAAACAGATTTTTCGATACAAAAAATAAAGATTAACCCTTACGGTATTATTTTACAAGAGGTACAATCCGGATTTCGCCTTCAAACCTTCACTTTCCTGTAGTATTTTTGCCTCCTGATTAACGTGGTGACATTCATTCCTGGCGGAAATTAATAGTTTTCGAGATATTTTAACTTTTATGGATAGCGATTTTCGGGTTCTGCGCATGCGCCGCCATTTACGATCTTCACTTACTCACCCTTTACTTTACGCACTTCACCTTCTGCGCATGCGCAAACATTACCATGCCGCCAAATTTAAAGTTTACCCACTGAGGAAGACCTGCCTGGGACATCTGGGCAACCATAAGCACTGGAAGGTAAGCACATTTTACCCACTTCTACCTCCCACCCTACCAACTGGACCAGCTCGAAGGATATTTTTTTCTAGTTGACCAACTCGTACATGTGCCCGGAAAGTGATTTACCCACTTTACCAACTGGACCAGCTCGAAGGATATTTTTTTCTAGTTGACCAGCCCGTACATGTGCCCATGAGCCGGTGGTTCTTCAATGACCAGATAAACCCAATCGTAATGGACTCCAACACTATGTTGTTGGATTGTGAAGCATGCATTAAAAGAAGTGAAAGTGAATTTCCAGCATTTAGAACATTGAAAATATTTGTAAAGCGTTCGTCGTCACCGTCGCACGGGAAAAAAACTTGCTCAATAAAGAAAATGACTCTTCAAAACTTAAGTAAACTTATAAGCTAACATAAAATTGAATATAATTAAAGTAACGATAAAGAGAAGTCACGTTACATTTTCCGTACTGTATTTGAAGCTCGTAACAATCTTCTCTGACTTCCGGAAGTTACGCGACTTCCGGAATTTTCCACCAATTAACGCACCCGTTCGTGTGATGCATGGCGGGCTTCGGAATTCGTTCGTAGTTTTCTGTCTTGGTGAGTCTTTCGTGTAGCTTAATTTGGGAGCATGCCAAGGTCATAGATGTTGAACATTGTGCGAAAGAGAGTATTTTACTTTAAAATAGTCAAATGGTATGATCAGATAGCGCAAGAAATTTGTGTCCGTGAAAGTATCCCATTACATTTCCAACACTCGTACATGTGCCCGGAAAGTGATTTACCCACTTTACCAACTGGACCAGCTCGAAGGATATTTTTTTTCTAGTTGACCAGCCCGTACATGTGCCCAGAAAGTGATTTACCCACTTTACCAACTGGACCAGCTCGAAGGATATTTTTTTCTAGTTGACCAGCCCCTACATGTGCCCAGAAAGTGATTTATCCACTTCTACCTCCCACTTTGTTATGTATTGGACCATCACTAGGGATATTTTTCTCTTGTTTACAATTTCAAACATGTTCCGTGAAACTCATTTACCGCCATTCCAATATGGCCGCGCATGCGCAGAACCCGAAAATCGCTATCCATAAAAGTTAAAATATCTCGAAAACTATTAATTTCCGCCAGGAATGAATGTCACCACGTTAATCAGGAGGCAAAAATACTACAGGAAAGTGAAGGTTTGAAGGTGAAATCCGGATTGTACCTCTTGTAAAAATTTACCACCCTTACTAATCCAGAGCTGATTCTGTGAGAAATTGAAGTTCAACACTTGACATTTTAAAAATCTGAAAATTTTCCACGCAATCATAATTATAGTGGCAGCTACACATTTCGCCATTAAACTTTATGTCACAAAATAACACGTTGTTTAGTATTTACTAAATAGAGCTGGAAATGTGTTCATTTATGGTGTTGCTTAGTGGCAAAATTGGGTTACAATGGGTTAATTTCACAGCAGGTATCCAGGAATACAAACATGTCCTCAATATTAACTGCTAGTCAATTTGTAAAATAATCGGCCAAAACATTCAGTGTGGTGCAAAACTTAGTTTTTACAGAGTTTGCCTAACTCAAATCTCAATATCCAGTGTAATTCCAACCATATTTTGGTGAAAATTATCTTAACCCGTTAACGCCTAGCGGTACCAAATGGTACCAGCTGGTAGTGCAGTGCTAAACGTAACTTTTTTTTCATCTATAGCAATTTGTTAGGGCTTTTGAGAATTTTTAATTGATAAAAATATTTAAATTAAAATTTTTCCGAAAAGTTTGCTATTTTAAAGCTGTAATTAACGCTTTTATAGCCGTTTTCAAAATTGAGATTTATCAACTAGCCCAAAAAAACGGAATTTTTAGAGCAAGCATTTCAATTTTCTTTACTTACGCCTTGTGTACTGTTAATACAAAAGTTTTATTATGTAATTATGATTGTTATAACATTTTTACAGCATAAAAAGTATGGTTATTTGATGTGAGCCTAATATTTATGGTGCAAAATATTTTGGTGGTAGCATATAGTACCGATAGGCGTAACTATTAGTGGAAAAAGAATAAATTTTGCACCTAATGACTCAAAATTTCATTGACATTTACATACATGATTACCACAAAAATCGCAGAAACATTTTAATTCAGGCGATACCGGGTTAATATGATATTTAACATTTTTCACATCCCAGCAGTCGATGACAAAAATGGAATGTTTGATACCTTACCCCTTAAATTAGTAAGCATCTCCATGATATTTCCTTCCCCTGTCTCCTGCTATTCTGGTCCCACATCACAGAATGTATCCTCACACAGTGCCTACATCCTTTCTTATGTACACATGTTACCCCTTCCCTCCTGAGGGACGACGCCGACCTCTCGTGATACATCTCGTAACATTCTAAAACCTTGCCAGTCCATTCTGACCTCCCCTTCCCAAGGGGTGAATATACAGAGTTATGACAAATTATGAGCAATAAAAGGATTTGTAAAGAATAAAATTTTTGCATCCTGTATTCAAGCGTATGGATATGATAACGAAATTGCATGTATGCAACTTTTGGAAAGAAATTAATCGAGATCGTTATCCTTGTTTTTATCCAAATATAAATCTTACTATAGTCCCATTTATTACAAATTTTATCCCATGTACTCACAACATTTTGTCAAATGAATATTCTATGCGCAGCAATGAATGTGACTCTATGATTTACTGCGACATTTATGATAACATCCACAATTCTTGATGCCCACAATTGGCTTGAATAATCTACTCCCACACCCTATAATATTGGCTACATCGCGGGTAGTCAACCCAACACATTAGCCACCCTTCTTTCATGTTTATTTTCCTCCATTTCCTGGCCGAGTTCGATCCGAAGTAATTCGACAGTTTTGATTCGTGACACAGTTTTTCGTATGAAATCGTTTCGATTTGACTTGATGGAAATTTGTTATATCCATTATAAAATATAAACAACGAACTTTAATATATAACCCCACAACCGACTATGTTTTCGATACTTATTTTCATTTCATTGTTTAGTAATTTTTAGTCACTTGGTTTTCAATGAAGGTTGTTCATGAAACTATGATAAAAATTGTATTTGTTTAAATAATTGCAAAACCAAGTTAGTATGCGACGAACTGAATTTTTATCAATTTACATGGTGATAATATTCCTGACAAATTTCAGTTTATTGAGACTCACAATACTTATACATTTTTTTTACGAATAATTTTCACTTTTGTATCAATGAAAGTGATATTTTGTATACTATACACCATACATTATGCCGTATCGCTATAATATACCTCCCCATGTATCCCTCTCTTCTGGTCCCGCGTCACAGACTGTATCCCCTTCCTCCTTCCTAATACACACATACCTTTTTTCCCCCCTAAGAAACACCGCCCACCCCTTCGTTCCGCAAGCGATATCGGTCTAAACAGACCGATGCAAAATATATATTGACATTTTAATGGAGTTTAAACTTCGTCTAAGAAGCAATTCATTTACAAAGTGTTTGCTAACTAAAGAGATATTTTTCTCGTTCTTTAAATTGCCATTTGTAAAATTTAAATTGACATTTGTATAAATGAAAAATTTCTTTCTTCAAAAAATAAATTGCTAAAAATATCCATGATATCCCTTCACCCGTCTTGTCCTTTACAATCCATGCTATATTAGATGCATTCAAATCAATACCTTTGTCTCTACTGCAACGTTAACCCTGAAAAATTTCAGTCTACGAATTCGAAAATCCTTGTAATTTTTGTAACTTTCGTATGGGCCTAATATATATTATATAATATTTCTATATACTTCCAACGTAAAATTAGAAGCATCAGCATGATATTACTAACCTTATTTACTTCCAAGGGGTACTTGTATCAATTATTCTCCCATATCTTAACCTGTATCCTCTTCCTACATCTCCATCCTTCCTTACACAAACGCGTAATCTTATCCTCCTCATAAAGGACACTGCCCACCTCTCCTTACACACTTCATACATCTCGATGTTTTTGTTTGAGTTTAAACAGCGTCTAAGAATCAGTTATATTAAAATGTTTTTCTAAATATAGCTACTCTAGTTACGTTATCCATCATTGCTCCCCTGAAATTGACGGATATTATTTTATATATTGCTAGCGTGGGTGCCCGTTGAAACTCAATGAGGAATGAAATAAGGCAATGGGTAAACAAAAAAATAAAATGCGCAATGTCTTCAGGACTAAAATCATTAGTTTGTGTATAAGTTGCCAAGCACTGGCCCAAATACACGTAAACTTATTCCGCATGAATGATTACTATTCAAAGACACTTGTGCTGAATGAGGAAAAATTTATTATTTTTAAAGTTATAAACGAAATCACTCAGAATATTATTATTGTGGAAACAAATTGATTAAAAGAGTACTAATACTTCATTTTATCATTTAATTAACTGTGAAAATCACGATCCACAATCCCAATTTTAAGCCATATATAAAGAAACTTCACAACGACTTTCATATATTTTCTCTTTTGTACTGATAAATAAGTGACATTTTCTATAATGTTTCTTTGTAAGTAAACTTAATTACACCACTTATTTTTTACATAAAGCGACGAATGAGTTTCTGATCGGAATCTGGGTCGCTTAATGTAAACTGGTCGTGATATAAGTAAAAGTTTATACTAAAAAAGAAGCCTTACACTGGAATACCACTCAGTTAAGAGAATATTGACATTTCAGTATGTATTTTTATGGAGGATGTGTAAGCAAATAATAACTAATAAAATATGTAATGCCCTTAGAACTAAAGTCATTGTTTGCCAATCAGTTGTCAAGCACAAGCCCAAATGCATGAAAAATTATTCCACATCAATGATCACCATTCAAAGGCATGTGTGTTGAAAAGAGGAAAAAATAGTGGTTTGACCTTTTTTATGAGATTATTAACAAAATTATAAATATATAAACTTATAAATACAATATTATAACTAACTAGCAAGGATACCAGTTATAATTCTACTCAACACTAATAAGTAGTTAATAGCTATCTGTTGTATTAACAAATTTTATATTTGTGTTACCTGCAGTATACATGAATCCATATAACGTTATTATTACTGCATTTTAAAATGTAATCCATTATTTTATCGATGATAAAGTGCAACCTTTAATTTTTCTCACCATAAATTATGAATAATCTCCATTACTTTCTTCTGCCTGTCTCTCTCTATTCTGGTCACGCATCTTAAACTATATCCTCTTCCTACATCTCCAGCCTTCCTTTTACACACTTGGTAGTTAAAAGTTAAATTAATATGTGCTTCTAATCATTTCTAACGTAAATGTCTGCCCAATTATTTCTCCTCTTATATCCACAGTAATTTCCTAACTAGCGAGGGCGCACGTTGAGATTCTACTGGATACAACTAGTTAAAAGCTATATCTTTCTTTTTAGCTACTTTTATAATTTGTCTTATCTTCAGTTGGGTTATGAATCCATAAACTTTCTTCTTACGTCATTAAATTCATGACGTCAATCGCCTCATAATACCGTCATATATTTTGAAATGTTGTTCTATTTTTACCGATTAATAAGTGTTAACATTCATTCTACATAGCGCAAATTATTTAAAATATCCATTATATTCCTCTCCTTATCTCCTTCAATTCTGGTTCCACATCTTAAACTGTATCCTCTCCCCACATCTCCATCCTTCCTTACACACACGCGTTACCGTTACCCACCTCCTGAGGGACACCGCCCACCTCTCCTTATACACTTCATACCCTCCCTATCCCCTACCCCCGTTCCCCACTCCCCTCTCACCCCCCATGGGGCGTAACCCTACCTCCACACCATACCCTTTTTCGCCCCTCTCCACTCCCATATACCCCTGACTGCAGTACCCACCCACCTCCTCCCCCTTTGACAGTCAACGTTCCCCTCCCGTCTTCCATTTTCGACACCCCCGCACTTAGCGTTTCCGTCCAAAAAAGGAGAGGAACCATCCCACCCACGCCGGGCTGAGCCCGTGACCTGAATATTCCCTTTTGCGAGGGGATGAGGAAGTGAGGAAGGAAGGAGAGGAATGAGAGAAAAGATCGACAAAGGAAGGAGATGGATAAAGGAAGTGAAGGAATAGAGGGAGATAATAAATATGAGTCAAATGGGATGAAAGGGCTTATATTTTGTGGGTTGAATCATTGTCATGTTTATGAGTAGGGTGTAACAGCAATAAAACAATCCAAGGAAACAAGGAGGGATCCAGGATTTTATTCTGGGTGGGTCCGGCAGGCAAACGATCTTATTATATTTGAGATTAAAAGCAACAAACAACAATTAATTTACTAAATATTCTATTTATTTAATGTGAAAGTTGTTAATATGATATTGAATGATTGAGGCTCCGTAATGCACAAAACAAGACGAACATAATAATAACCGTATTAAAAATCTTGTTTTTTTTTAGGCATCCGGGGGACTGTGCCTTCGGTTCCCCCCTAAATTCGCCTATGCAAGGAACATAATTCCCATGTGATCAAGGTTCTTATATTCGACAATTATTAATCAACTTGTAGGATGCTTGAGAAGTGTAGTTCACAGAGAAACAGGAAATATAGAACTTGGAAATCAATGTCACATGGCAGGATTTTTAGGTAAAGTATCATAGCAGGTATTATGATGGCATACATAAGTTGTAGCAGTCACTGGAAAAAACGATTTCCGCATATCACGCGCAGGATCACCATATAACCTGCTCTTCAACATTGATACGTTCGTGCGTGGACCAAAAATGTGAACGAAAGAAGCCCAGCAAAAAGGTTTCAACCTAGAGGATTAATTGATAAGTCGAATCCTATGAGTTATATTTCCCTTTGAGCGAGTGTGTAAGGAAATGTGTTTACCTGGCAGGATAAAAAATCACAAATGTTGTATTACCGTATATAACACACAATAATGAGAAAACTACGTGAAGGACATGTCGAACACAACCAAAGGTAGCACTTATAGCTTTTAGAGGATGAGATATACCTACGTACTAACTTTGATGGCAATCCAGCGGGCCGTATAGAAATGTCTAGCAGACAGTCTAACAGACAGATTATTATTTTGTGCTTTCTTATGCATTTGCATTGTATATTTCTCACGAATGAATTTTGTACTCCTGTCATTATATGTTTGCATCGAAAAAAGTATATTTATTTAAATTTATCCTTACTCAATGATCCATAAATGGTTGAAAATCCTTACCGTAACATATAAGAGCTATTGCTTTTTATGTGAAATGTATTCAATAAACTTTTATTCGTATGTATATTACTTGTATATTACGGCAATTGACGGCAAGTCTCGCCAATGTATGACTTCCCGCATGAAAAAAGCACATTCCAATATTCTTGGTTGTTTCTGTCATTGGCCGTAGGGTATATGTCACAAATTTTTATGTTTCAATAATTTCAACTACCTACAGATTTTTTCGATTCTATCCCCCAGTGGGTTAGTTTGAATCTTCCCTATGCTGGAAGATGAGGAAGTTAAGTGGAAAGGAGAAGAGTCAAGGAATAGAATGAATAAGAGAAGAGGCGAGAGAGATAAAGAAAGTGCAGAAGTTCAGGATGAGAAATTTTGATGGAATCGATAAAAAGGGTAAGTATATTTTGTGTGAGTTGAAAACCGTTGCCCATTGCTGTGGTTGGGGATAATTGCACTGAGCCAAAATCACAATGGCAAGTACTAAAAAAATGATTCCGAGAAAATTTGAAGTTCTCGCAAAAACCCCAAATTGATTCATATAAAAAAACACTAAACGGGTTTTTGCTACACATGGAGCATGTTTCTCAATGGAGGCAAGGCTTGGAAGCAGCTGAGATGTCTAGAAAGACAATCGTTTGAAATATAGTGCTGCATAAGAATTATGGAGATAAAATTAATCGACCGAGTAGGTACTCCGGGATTAAAAAAGAAGTCTTTTAAAAACCTTAAGGCGGAAACGGGACTACTTAGTTGATCTCATTTGAGGCATGATGGCCTGATGAAAACAATCGTTGAAGCAGAGATGGAAGGGAAAAAGGGCAGCAATAGCCCCAAATGAGTTACATAGGACAGGCTATAAAAGATCTAAAAGAGAAGATATTCGTCACTCTGCAAAGGCTAGCTTATAGGAGAGCGGAATGGATAGTGAGGCGGACTGTAAAAATATTTTTTTTAATCCATCTGGTCCAGTGAAAAAAAGTTGTGGAACTTCTCAAAAATAAGGCCTGAAAATACTTGAAACTTCTAGGTGTACCCCTGACCCTCCCTCAAATGCTAGTTATGGGGGGGAAGGTCGAACATTGAAAAAATTAATATTTTAATGTCATTTTCTATAGATTTTGCCAAGTTACTATTCTTACATTGCAAAACATTCGTGAATATTGACGCATCTGTCCCTGTTAGGCCACAAAATTCCAAATTTGAGTCCGCGTCCTCGAAGAACATTTTCCAACGCCCACGCAGCGTCGCGGATAGAATAGCGGCAGGCCGCTCCCGTCCCCTCCCCGCTCCCCTCTTTCCCTCCCACGCCACGAATACAGCAAAATTCATTCTTCGCGTGTTGATAGGAGGGCGCACATCTTTGATAACATAAATTGGCATATGGTAGGAGGTAAAAAAGAATGCGTAGTGAGACGACTTGTCCCCTTCGTCGGCGTTAAACAAATCGACGTTACCAACTTTTAGAGAAGTGATAAAATATTTTTGTATTTGGACGGCTGCCTCAAACCAACCGTAGGATAATTGACTCATGGTAGTGATCATGTGGTATTTGGAAATCATTTGGATATATCATTTGGATATGTCATGTGTCATACTCGTATGTATTCAATGATGATGTGTTCAATAATCTCCAAAAATCCAAGCCTAAATATTTTGGTAGTAGATTTTTTTCAATACAGTACATACAGCCAATTATTATCTCGCAGCACATTGAAGACACCGACTTGTTTAAAAATTATGGAGGAAAATTCATTCATCCTATTCCTGACCCGACTGATTTCCCGAGAGGTCTTCATCAGCAATATTCGCCGGTAAAGCACTAAATCCTTCGAATTCGTTCATGTTCATGGTGCAATGCGGAAGCATGGTCAAAGCGGATGTAGAATCAGCACACGAAACAGGGGAAGAGACTTGACGTAAAAGCCTGCTCTAACTCGTGACCTGAATCTTTTCTCCGAGGAAGGATGAGGAAGTAAGGTTGAACGGAAAGGAGTCGAGGAATGAAACGAATAAAAGTGGAATCTTATAAAGGTAGTAAGAAAATTCAGCGGGATAAAATGTGAGGGTGTAGTGAGGCAACGGCAAATTTCTTGAGCTGTTTCATTTCCGTTTTTAGGGTTTGGATTGGTGTCAGTACAATAAGAGTAAAATATAGCCCAAAGACCTGAGAATCCAATTAGAAAGTAATGATAAGCCAATGAAGTATGTATTATTACTTAAAAGTTAATATTGATTTTTATGCGCTTTTTCTCAACTTGCTTCGTTTGTTTGCCTGTTTCTTCGATGGAATCTTATAATTGATTTTCAACCCACTGCCCATTGTTGGTTCGGCTTGAATTATACACACTTGCTTGATTCTGATAATAATGTAAGATTCAAGAATCAGGTATTAAAAATATTGTTAGCATTTATTACTATCAAACAAGTAAATACCAAAAGGAAAATAGTTTTAAATTTTCTCAATAGCCGACGTTAATTATAATTTTTTTAGCAAAAATGTCTCCAACAGCTCTGTTTTAGTCGATTGTATGATTAACCAATAAAAAGAAGAAAACAAAAATTAAATAAGAAATATTAAAAAAAACCGTCATGCCGAAAAACCTACATGATATCCTAAAAAGTAATAAATAACCGTTAAAATAATCGGAAAAAAAACCTAATAATTCGGAGAATGCTGATAGTTTTTAGATATTTTTATTATTATTATTGCATAAGTTACAATTTGGCAACTGGCCAGGTGGTAACAAAAAAAAAAGAAAAACACAACATCCCCACAAAGTCACATATCAACTATTACCAATACGTTTAAATCCATGCTCATATTCGGGTCTTTTACACTTATTTCTGGTAAACCTAATTAGCATCTACGTTTTAAAGTGTCTTTTTTGCTGTTTTTTTTAAAGGTGTGTTTTAAACTTATTTTTGCTTTATTTAAATATTATATTAATGCCTCATAAAGAAAAATATTGACTTCAAACAACTTTGTCTTTACCTATATTCATCGGATCTTATTAAATTGTTGTTTTTATTAGTATTCTATAAAGTGAAAGCAGTGGGTACTATGCGTAAAAGTATTTGGATGAGTTTGGTAATTTCGTGACGTACAGCGAGAAAGCATGGTCAATACCAACGTTGAATGAGGAAAAGAGAATGAAGAGAGATAACGAAGTTTGCGCTGGTGCGCGACCATGACCTTAATCTTTCCATCTTGGGAGAATGAGGAAGCGAGGGTGAACCCAGAAGAGTAAGGGAATAAAACAGCCATTGGCAAGAGATTGACAAACTCAGCTAAGTAATAGGTGGATATATAAACATGGGAGAATGGCGGCTAATTTGTTTGGTTGACTATCCGCGGTATAGCCAATATTATAGGATTTAAGATGTGGATATGATAAAGGTCTGGGTTGTAAAATATTCATGCCAAATATGATCCCCACGAATGTTGGTTTTTCATATTTAGGGGTTTAATCATGATATAAATATAAATTCTCCGCATAGAAAATTTATTTAGCTATCAAATTGTAATGAATGATATTACTGTAAGATGTATCTTTGGAAAAATCATGAATAATGTTCTCTAATAATTTCTTCCTTCAAAAGTTGCTCTCTGCAAACTATTTCGCTACTGTAGGTATGCGCTTGAATTCAGGGTGCAATAGTTTGGTCCTTAAATATTATATTAAAAAATTATCCATTTTCTATACGTTGATGGATATTTTACAGACTGGGGCACTTAAATACAATGTTCGTCATAGAAAAACTGGTCGAGCGCTTCATAGGTCAGTCTCTTGTTATGATGATTCCTACCTGGGTTTTTCCCAATTTTTAGAGTGTTATTATATAAAAATCTAGTTATATTTAATAGAAGATTTCCAAAAATCACCCGAGAAAGTCAATATCTTCTACCTTTCATCATAGTTTATAAGTTGGTAAAAATTACAATATCTTTTGCTTTCGTTTAAAACTGATTTATTAATGAATAATGGAGAAAAATATTAGAGGTTTGTTTATTGAATATTGTATTGCCCTCAGAAGCAATCAAGGGCGCAAAATTTCGAGTCGATCCTGCAATGGAAAGTGGGTAAAATATCATTTGAAAGATTTAATCGGCATAGACAAATAAACGAAGCAAGTTAAGAAGAAGTGGGAAAAGTATGGGGACGTAGCGTTGTGTGATACGGAATAATAGGCAATGAGAAGAGTGAATGTGTGAATAGAAACGGAAAAGAGCCATATAGCCGGCGTGTGTCCGTGATCAGAATTTGCAATTCGCGGGAAGACGAGGAAGTAAAAAGGGACGGAGAGAGTAAGGGAATGTCACAAGAAAGAAACGAGGCGGATAAGGGCATCAAGGAATTCATCATTATCATCATCTTAAGTCAGCAAACCAAATATTAGATCGACGAAGCTCGCCATTCTGATCTCCTAACCACTAGTCATTTCATAGCGATGTATTTCTTCTCTTTTATATCACTCATAACCCCTCCAATTTCCAATTAGGTCTCTTATTTGCATTAAAAACGTTACCAAAATTTCGAGTGAAACGTCATTAAGGAAAAAATGCTACCTTTATTACTGATTTGAAACATACGAAGTAGCATATCTGTGTAGAACATGATATACCAGTATGACTCACCTTTTACAGACATTCAAATTCGAAAACACCCTTTGCCTTCCGCAAGTCCTTCTGCGATTGTTTTAATCTAGTCATTATTCCAAATAATTTTTCCATCTAAGTCGTTCCGTCTCATCCTTAAGGTTTTTTTTTAGACTTTTTTGTCCGCGAAGGTAATATTCAGGTAAAGGGTAACAAGCGGCCCTCACGTCAAGCTACCTCTCCTCTTTTGCCCCCTGATTTTATGTCCGCTTTAGCCACACTACACGTAAAGCATTTTTTATCTTCATTTTTGAGCATAATTTGTGTTATTAACGTCCTGCAATAAATTCATTGGCTGCAACTACAGTTTAAAAAAACTACCACAAAAAGTTTTAGGACTGATGGGGTTGAGATTAGTGAAACAGCATCGCTGAATGCAGACGAATAGCATACCTGAAAAATTAAACGTTTTGCACAAACAAATGAAAGTTAACAACAGAATTGCCAATACTGACCTTCAAAATATTGATATTTTTAGTCATCGATATCTTTCGCTTAACTCTTAATATAAATGTTACTCAATAACTTCAGTGACTTCTTTCTTTTCTCTGACAAATTGTTGCACTTGTTGTTAGCATGCACTTGTGGTCCAATTTCCAGAATTTAAACAGTTGCTGGGCTCTACCGCTTTCTTCGGAGGATATCCTATTACGAATGCAATCATTAGCATCGGCACTTTAAGGCAGCTGTCACTGGATTTTCTCCGTGACGCCATTTTTTCAACACAAATCTCCAGATTGATAACATTTCCTTTGTAGCTAGGATTGACGTTGGACGGAGAATAAAGATTAGTCAATTTAATAATTCCCTGGTGAATCCGCCAGGTGACATTATTTGCTCTGCTAAGATTCAGTAAGCAGGCATTCGGTTTGTGTTGTGAGAATGCAAGGAAAATCGATATTGGGATTATCTTATCAGAGCTTTGTCCTTGTCCCCGATAGCATTTGTAATCAGTAAAAAGTAAATGATTGATGAATCAATAGAATTGGAATTGAGCAATGAAATATAATCCTGACTTCTTTTTCGGTGTAATTTTTAGCTCCAACTGTGCAGCAATAACTCCCAAATGATAGCTTTTCTTATGTAGGTAAAATTAGAATGGATAGAATGAAGGAAAAAGATGACTCAATGGCTTTGAGACCGTGTTGTACTTTTTTGTCGGTGTTTCTGCCAGCGTTATCAGTTCAAGTGCCGTTATATAATAGGTACTTTGTGATGAATCCCAAAAACTATTGCATTCCCGGTCAACAACGCGGAACATTTTGAGCCGGAAAAGGATAATTTAATTGGTTATTTGCAGAAAAAAACACAAGCTGGCATTAGTTACCATCCTCTGATTAAGAAAATAAATGTGTAGCAAGGTGGAATAATGTGAATAAATGCATTAATTAATTACTATACAATTACAAACTTTCAATACTATATTTGATGTTTAAATTACCTTTTTAACCTCATGCGTACTGATTTTGGTGCAGAAAGCACTGGATACAGGTTGATAGGGGTTGAAGTGAAACATCAGCTTACTATCAGTAACTATCAGCTCAATTGAGACATGATGGCCTGAGGGACAATTATCGAAGGACGAATAGGTGACAAGAACTTAAGAGGAAGACCTCAAACAAAATATATTTAGCTTGTGAAGAAGGATGTGAAAGAGAAGAAATGCGTTCGTTTGAAAAGATTAGTTGATTGGAGAATCGAGTGGAGATCCGCGTCAAACCAATCTTAGGGCTGTGGGCAGTGATAACGATGAGATTAAGGTATGCTATATGGCGCACTTATTGCACCTACATGTGTGTCGTACGTATAAGGAGAATCGTCACTGTTAAAATTCATCGGATCAGACGCTGAATGAAGGTGTTCTAGCCGATATTTGATTGGAAGAGTCCGATGATGACGCAAGCAATTTCACTGCAACCTTTACGTAGGAATTGACAAAGACACGGTGACGAACATGAATTTGAGCTGTGTGTTCCCACCGCAACATAGTGACGCACGCTAGATTACCACGGTAACACCACTATGGCAGAAGAGATATCAATTTTGTTGCATTAGCTGAGAGGTTTTTCTGTAATACCGGTCTCTAGGCTATCGCAGAGGGGAGGAGATATTGAAGACTTTCATCCTAAAAAGATTAGTAGTTGGCCAGCGAAAATAGAGTGATTTACTGGGTATATGCACATCTGCATATTATTGTACAAAACGTCAGCAGAGAAGTATGGCAGGGGAAATGTAGAGGTAATGATTTGATATCTAAACCATGTATTTAGCACAAAAGATGGCATTTGCTCTGCGGAAATTATTTATTATTTTTTAAAATAATTATTTATTACTTTATTTGCTAATAAAGTTAAATAAAGGACTATAAAATAATATAATTTAATAAATAAAGGACTTGGGATCCAGTATCCAATTTATGGTCAATAATGACACCAGTCACAGCAATATAAGCATTTCTCATTCGAAGCGAATGTGAAAGAGGGATTTCCTACGCCCGTATTCCCTACCAAATATTTCACACAAAATATGAATACTTCATGCAATAACTGTAGCCATCTCTGGCCGGGAATTCTAATCTTGTGCAGCGCAAATTATTTTTTTCATAACAACGATTATCCTTGGTGTGCATGATTTCACATAGTTACGGTGTTAGGGAGAAAGGTGGTTCATTACTTACCACGGAGCCTAGGTTGTAAACAATACCTTGCAGCGATGCATGAGGTCTTGCATATAAGAAATTGATTTTCTGGTATTCATAAATTATTTATACAATTTAAAATATAGGTTATTCCTTCTCAAATCACCCAATATAAATAAAATTTGTTGCTGAACATTTTTAATTGCGAGTAGGTAATCACAAAACACTAAGTTTAAAAAAATTACTAACCATTCTTTTTTTTGGCAGGGATTTTTAAAAGGGCGACTTGGCAAATTTGGATGAAAACGCGGTTTGCGTAAAGTTTAATTTCGAAGCTTTTTCAAAAGATATCAGAATAATTCAAAACCAGTATTTTCAGCTAGAAAATAACTTTTGGAAAACTTTTAATTTTTTTTTCTTTCGTAAAAAACAGTCAGTCCAAATCTATCTGTAAAAACTCGGGAAAAAATTGTCAATGCTAACTTTTTAACAACCCAAATTTGTATGAAGGAAACGAGACTCACTAATAAAATGTTAACTCACTAATATATTAAACATTTTTGTTTAGCTGGTGAAATAAAACGTTATACTGGGAATTTACCTTAAAATTACCCTCTTTTCAATTTTTACACTTTTTACGGGGAAAGGGATGAATAATGCTCCAGAAATTACACGGAAAATGAAGTCATACGATCTTATTATCGACTATGAAGTCATATTTCATTTCTCCTCTCCAATCTTTAGACTTATCAATCATGTACTTGTTACTACATTCAAATACCATCATAAAAAAGGATTAGTCATAAGATAATTTAGTTCTGCTTCTTATGCCCCATCTAAATCCGCCACTGTACCGTGCACTACAAGATAGCGATTTAAAAGTTCCGTTACACTCAACACGTTAAACTCTTCGCACTCACGGTACACACACGTACACCTCCCCGTTTTTATTATTATAATCCTTCAAATGTGAATTACTGCCGTTTAAACCCGTTGCACTTCTTTGTAACTTGTAGAACACAATTATGTCACTACATGCCACTTTTGTTTTGTTTTTCATTCGTGAAACACGATGGATGACAAAGCGGCAAGCAAGAATAGTGCACGTCACCAAGTGTTTTCATGAAGCTATTAATTTACTTGTTGAAAACAAATAAATAATGTTGAAAAAGATTATATAACTTTAAAATAATGAACGATAATAAAGTACTCTTGATGAGAATAATTTCTTTTCATTTACGCAATGCATGAAAATATTGTCGTAAGATCCCAATGTGAACATATGTGTACCATGCTGCAAAATGTTTTTGATAAATATTCCTTTCAAATTTCATAGTGAAGTTATTTTTTCCATCCACTCTGATTATGAAAGTATCATGAAACATAAATAAAACATCTCAGAGACTCATAGGTCTGAAGAAATTAATATTATTTCGATTTAATGTTTGTTTTCCGCGTGGTATCATTCGGAAATTCAAGTACTCCCAGGGCTTTTATGTCTCCCTTAGGTTTCCACACCGACATAACTCTATGTAAATTCTCACGAAGACTGAAATCCTAAATGGGTGACCTCTCTATAGTGTGGGAGTATTGGGAGGGGAGAATCGGTGGCCTAAGACCACAAAAGGAAGGAGACAAAGCAATCAAATAGGTAAACGGCAATGCTCTTGTGGAATCCTTCGATAAAGTAAATGTTTGATCAAGAGATGCCTAAACCAATGACTGAGTATCAATTTCTTCGTAGAGCCGAGTAGTATGAGATACCCAAAAAATATTTTTTCACATTTTTCTTTTCGAAAACGTTTTTCGATTATTTGATTTCCAGTAATACTAACATATCGGATATCTCAATATTATGGACTTACAAATTGAAACATAAAATATCTATAGCAATGACTCAAAATTTCTTCATTTAATTCTCTAACTCCAGAAAATGTACTGTGAAAATTATTATAAAAGAAATAGATGTGTTACACCGATAATATGCTAAGACCGGGTTCAATGATGAATATGAAAGCGTAAAAAGTTAGCAGAAACATAAGCTGGGACTGGAAAATTTATTTATGATCAATGCTATCTAATAGTTAAGATTTTACTCAATGGGATGTTTGTCGACCCATTGAAGACAATTAACTTTAAAGCAATAATGGCTATTGCACATGAAGACACAATTGAGTGTAAAACTAACCATTCATTTTAATCAGGTATTCCAGAAATAAAAAAAACGGTTTCTGAATCGGAAATCTATTTTCCAATTAATTTCATCTTTCCTGATAGAGATTTTACTTTATTTGTAGTTAGAACCATTTTTTACCCGATGCACGCATCATACCATTGATCCTCATTTGATCTGGGGTGTGGTGAATCGCGAAATGCCATTCTAGAAATTAAAAGTATATCTTCTAAAAGTGCGGTAAGGTGTATCATTTGCAAGCTGGTATTAAAGAGGAAATACATGATTATTGAAAGCGATTTTGGCGCTGATACAACGGAATATACATTACTCTATAAATACAGAAAATTCTTACTTCTTGTGGGTGAGAATGCAGAGAATTCTTTTGGTGTATCCAGAGTATTTACCCTAGATTTGCCGGGTCCCATAAACCCTTGGCTACCTTTTCCCTCAAAAAAAACTTGAAAAGGAAGCAATGGAATTTCTTTCACTGAATTATCATCAATAAGAGTGGCATCGTTGCTCTCCGTTCATTAATCCTATCAGCTAATAATATTGATGGTTTAAGGCGAGACTTAGTGAAATCGCTTATTTGTTTGTTTGTAACTTGTGTGCCACCCATTTGACAACTTTGTGTTACTTAAATACAACATACACCCCTTCCAAGGTTCCTCACCTTGGCCAGCCTTCTAACCCTACTGAATCCATAAATATAAGTTCATACTCTCCCTGTATCCTGTATTTGAACCTTACGATATCCCACTGTGACTAAACTGGTTGCTATTAAAGTCATATGTGAAATTTGCAAAGTTTTTCTTGATTTAACCATCAGCTAATCTTTTCTCACCTGCGTATTTCTTTTTTTCGTATCCTCCTTTACCTGTTCAATTAATTTTATTCGAGCCTCTCTTTTCCTGTTCTTGAAATCTACTTGTCTTAATCTGGTCATTATAGCTTGAATTATCCTATATGGTTGTTCCATCTTCTTATCAAGGTATTCGAGACTTCTCTTCTCTCCTACTCTTTTAAGGACTTTCTCATTACTCACTAGGACGATTTTTTTATATCTTCCTCATTCTTCATGAAGCACCTATTTCGAAAATCCTCCACGCTTTAATTCCTCGGCTACCATAATATCCCTTACCTCGCTCCAAATATAAGTTCCGATAAATTGGTTTCTTACTTCTATGGTTGAATTTCCCGCTGAAAGAAAGCCTTTCTTTTTGTCGAATGCACGATTTCGGCTGGGCTACTTAACTATGAACTTCTTTCTTGCTTCTTCCATTGCTAATTATTCTGATTCCCAAGCAACAAATTCATTCACCTCCTCCGATTTTCGTCTCCCTCTTACAGTGAAATTATAATGAATGAATACTATGGACGAGAAATTTGGGAATCAGTGATGAGATCAGAGGGAATAGATACCACATGGATATGGGATTTCAATTGATCAACGGTCAAACGATTCAAATGTGAGGATAAGGTGGAATAGACGTATTGCCAAAAAGGAGTTCTAGAGTCGTAGGAGCAGTGACGTTCAAGATGAAAAGTAGAAAATGCAAAGCAGATTGAAAATTTGCGTGTAAATAGAAGGGAATGCAAGAAGAGGAAATTAAGTGAGAAGAAATATGAAAATATGGGAGGAAATACGAAACTCTTCTTCGGTAGCATAAACGAAAAGGGTCGGAACGAGAAGAACTGGAAGTCTCGCTACCACAAAATAATCATACGTAGAGGAAAATCGCTGTATTTAAAGTAAGGCTAGATGCACTTTCTCACAATAATCGTGACGTTTTTCGGCTCCAGAGCCATCATCTGGCAAAATATCAGAAAAAAATTACTCTGTAGCAAGTCTGTAGCAAGAGTTTAGTGAGAAGTGACGTTTCATCTTCATTTTTCTAGCACCTTCTATTCTCTTTCATTCTGGTAATGAAACTTCTGCCAGTCTAGCCTATTTATGACATGTTGCATGAATCACAATAACTTTGAATTTGCCGGACTGATGGACGGGCTCTATTTTGTCTTTATTACGACAAATAATGTTACCGGTAGTACAAGTCTTATGAGAAGAAACATTGAATAATAGATTATTGCTCTGTGAGCCGAAACACGTCGTAAGCAAAAAAAAATATTGTGAGGAAGTCCAAATACCTTTTATTTCAATATGTCGTACTTTCACTATATCACGCATGAGTCGGTTGAACTTATGAGTATTCGCCGGTCTATTCATGTATTTCAGAAGTCATTTCGCTGGCATGTCAAATGAACCTCATAGTTAAGGAACACAAGATGTTTGATTTCGTACACATTACGAAAACGCGCAGTTTTACAATAGCCGTCGTAAGTACGACAGTCAAAACTCTTGTTTGTCTTGAAAAGCACATTTGCAAATCTTACTCTCCCCATACCTTTGCCAGTATACCCAGCAGTGATGTAACTAGAAATATGCTTTGGGGGGAGGGGATGGGATGGCCTGGGGTGGCGACCCCTACCCTAGTAAACGGAGGGTTCGGGAAAATTTGAAAAATGACATGCCTGGAAATACATTGTGCATCATTTTGGCACTAAAAATTTAACTTTAAGCCAATGCAGTTATTATATGTCAAAACTAGAGAATAGTTTTAAATACTTTTTTTATTTTTCTGAGGATTTAGCGGGGGATATATCCCTTAATTCCCCCCCTCCCCCAAAGTTACGCCGCTGATACCTAGTACTGATTTTTCACTTTTTCTTTATAATATATAAATCGTAATATCTTTCATAAGATACCCAGTTTCCACATGTAAATGCTAGATGTAGACCATTGAATTCGGAGGAAGAAAAAAAGAATGGTAGACCAAACCTTTGATAGGAAAGTAATCATATCACAATAAGTTATCATAAACGAATTAAAAAATGCAATACATGCTCAAATATAACAGGCTTAACATATATTTTTCCCTCTACAAAATCATTGCGCTAATGCAAGGATCTTAAATCTTAATCACGAACAGTATATTCTTATGAAAGAATAATTGTTACTTTTCACGCATATACTTAGGTTAATTTGTTAATGCCGATTTACACGGGGCACGTGATTGCGCAGGCTAGAATGCATTAATTTCACGTCATGGCGAGCAACTTTGCAAATGCATGAACGACATTAGAGAAGGGGCTATTTTGCTTTCTCACGTCCTCGTATTATTTATGCGTTCTAGCAATTCACCGCTTTATACGGCAGAATTTTGACATCACCGTCGTACACACGTCAGACTGTGCAATTATGTACCCCTATTAAAACGGCCTTGAAGCATTATCTGCATTAAAAAAAACGTTTGTTCAACTCTAAGGCCTCCAATTCGAAAAAATAACAGCCGTTTGCCAAAACTTCGAAAAGTGTGACGTCAGTGGGGAAAAATTCTAATCTTGCTACTTTGATGAAGCACAAGAAGGAGTGCGTGATAAATTATTTTCAAGTAAGATTCATCTTTTACAAATAGTCCAATTTAATGCTTAGAGAGCGTCCCTCACTCCCCTCTCTACCCTTGGTAAAACGAAAAATAAACTAATGATTTAGATCGAAATAGACATCCTTAAGGGAGAGTATTCTTGAGGAAAGGGAACGAGCTTTGGGAAGAACTCGTAGTTTAATTTTGGGGGATAAATTAAGGCAAGACGGTGATGAATAATGCAAGGGTGGCGAAGTTTTCAGTTTTCTTACTCGGCGGCTCCTTGGAATGGAATAAATTGGTTTCAAACTGAGGCTCATCCAGGAAGGCGTGTTTGCCTCAGGACTGGGCTCGTCCGGTACACCAGGTGGCGATGGGCGAATAAGAATCGAGAATGAAGGGGAAGGAAATTACCAGCGAGGAGAGGGATTTTTGCGTTGTATCATAGGGGTAGGAATAAAGGAATAATAGAAACTGTTAAAGAGCTTAGCTTGCTTTGAAACTGATTATGGAAATGAGGCAAGCCATAGGTCTGAGAACAGACCAATGTGCTTACATCATTTTATTTATTATGCAGAGGGAAGAATATATGCTAAGACCGTTATAATTGAAGGCATAGTATTTTAATTTCGTTTATATTTATTTATAGGGTAGTTTCCTTCATCAAAGAAAACGAAATGCACTGATGGCGATTTCTTACCCACCATTAGTGTATTCATAATATACAAATTATTTTGTTTTAGAAATCCCAGTTTATACGAATGGCCCCGGTCAATTTTAATCTCATTTCAAAAAGGCCAGATTGGCGCCCATGCGATTCCACTCCACGCGACGTCAAAGGGACCTAGTTTCTACACGAGAAGATAGGAGTTCTACATCGTCTGAGATTACCAATGATTGCATGAGGCACAGAGCTCAGGGAAACATCTATTAGTAATCACCCATTAAAATTACCTAAGTTCGGAAAGTTTCCTTCGTTTGAGAGGGGAATAATAACCTTTATTTAAGCCAAGTGCAACCTGCTAGCAGCCTGCGTCGTATCAGCGCTCAAGCCTCGCCCCAAGGTCACCTCACACTCTGACAGCTGGAACCAGAAATACGTCACACGGACTTTTCCCAGCATTCCTTTCCAGCCGTCGCATTTTCGCGCGCTTGAAAATTTTCACTTTTCGTTTAATCTCGAAAAATAGATATCGTAATTCGAAAATCTAAAAGTGTGAAATGCGTAGTCCAGGAGTAATAATCTTTCGATTTAGGCAAAAAAATAATAGGAAACCACCCTATTATGATAATACTATCGCCGCAAAAAAGGTGGAACGCTGCACTTGAGGTATTTGTACGGAATTCTGCCGAAGCTTCATAGGGTCGTGTCATGTATTTTTTTACTCACTGTTTACTCAGCTACAACAATTAATCATTAAAAATGGTTTAAACGTAAGCGTTAAACTTCTGCGGTCGAAAGAGTGAAGAAGAACACGAGAGAAACTATAAAAACGGTGGAACGGTCGTCTCTTTCATCTCCTCACGGGAAAAATATTTGTTTGGTGGATTTTATTTTTTTTTTAAGAGAGATCGACATATTCGCATCATAAAGAGTTTTTTTTACATGAAATTTTACCCATTCCTTGATTTTTTTAAACGGCCGAAAGGTAGATTTCAATTTCCGAGGTTTAAAAAAGTACATGAATGTTGAAGTTGCGTATGCTATATTTAAAAAAAATGTTACTAAACTTCTCATCTAACGAAATAGTTGTTCATCTTAATTAAAATAAATCAAATAGACAATAAACGTCCCGCAGCAATGTAACCTATCAAAATGACGATTTTCGTCTTTTTGATTAGTAATATTATTCTGTTGTCTGTATAATGTCTATATACAAGCCACCCGGCGTTTCCCGGGAAGAATAGTACCCATAGAAGTGGGAAACTTGGAATTCATAGCTACAAAGCATGATACTTACGTTTACACTGTAACACTAGAACCGCAGAACTTTCCAACCCCACCAAAACCGCGGCATGGGACCTTTTTGTCCCATTGACAAAATACGTTGATCCTGTCATGTTTAAGTATAATTGATGGTTTTTTTGTTGTTTGTGTGAACAAAATACGTGTTTAGGTAATGTTTAATGTTTAAATGTGCTGCAAGGTGAAGCGTGTTGGTTGCAAGCTCAGACCTGCAGACGCGCCGGGCAGAGGTGAAGCGGCCAGCGCTGCGTGAGTAGGCGGCCGGGGTAGTGCACAGATTATTCCCTTCTGCGCTTCTAACAGGCAGAATAACGATATCTGTGCATCAATCCCCTTCGTAATAAACTGTTATTATGCTAAATACAAAATAAGTGTACAAAAAAACTGACATTGTATGTTTTCCCCATATGGGACAAAAAAGTGCCATCCCGCGGTTCTAGGTAAATCGTCATTTTTCTCGCGAACCAAACATTGTACAATATTTTCAATATAACCATTCGAAAGAGCATAAAAATGAGTAAAAGTCAGTAAATTTCAATGGGATCAAACCACTAGTACATGAATGGCAAACATATGCAAAGGGCGATGGGACAGAAAAGTCCCGTCCGCGGTTCTTGTGTTAAGAGGGTCAAACGGTGTATCTACACGGCAGGATGTCGGGCCGAAAAAATTGTATGACGATGTAAAAAATGGTAATAAGAAAACTACATAAACTTCACTTCGAACATAACCAAAGATTGCACTACTGAGTTAGCAAGCACGAGATGCATCCATGTTCAAACTATGGTCGTAATCCGTTAAGCCATATGAAAACGCATAGTGGACAGAAAAACAGACATTTTTTTAATAAATTGATGACTCTTTTTATAAAAATTTCTACCAAACATTCAGTTACTTTTTCTTCCTCCTACTTCAATGGTCCCTATCTAGCATTGTTGCATATAGCTGGGTAGCTTATGAGAAAACTATGATAGGTACTTAAGTATAGTATACATATAAGTATACATAATTTTAACACGTGAAATAACATCATTGTAATTTATAAACCACAAGCTTAATTTACTTACATGCCACATTTTGAATGCATTTGTCGGAATAATTGTGGCCTCATCTTGTTTCATTTGGCCATGGCTACTATTCTTCTCTTGACAGTGATTATTTCTCTTAAGCGTGGATGTATAGGACCAGATTCATTGATAAAGAATTTATTTACCTGGTTCAAAAGTAAGCACCAAAGAATATGCTGCCTTCAGCGTCGAACCAACAGAATGAGTGTTTTTTGTGTTTGAATGTTGTAAATTCACCAATTGATTATTACACTTGATAAATACGTTACAGTAGCTTGCAGGGGGAGACTTCTGTGTTTACACCTGTGCTAAAACCGATTGTTTTTAATCAACAGATTCGATGTAGCTACTTCTATCCACGCTGGCTAAATAAACTAATATGGCGGGCACGCGTACGTGCTTTTGAACTTCCGGTTTTCACATTTATTTTGAGCGATGGGGAATGAAAAAATAGAAATAAATAAATAAGTGAAAGGAGAAAGTGAGCTTCTTAAGTACATCTCAATTTCCACAGTTACAATCACGAGTTGGTAGTTAACTTTTAAACTACCGAGTGCATAATAGCTAAATTTATCACTCTCCTTATATGATAGGTAGCAAGTAATAATGTCTCCTCTTATCCTTCCACATGGTGGGAATATATATAATGGCCCACGCTGGATATAAAACTAATGTATCGGGCACATGGGCCTCTATACTGCCTTTTTAGAATGTTTTGAGAGAGTGAGTTTTAAAAAAATACCATTGAATATATACGTGAAAGGAAAAAGTGAACTCCAAGTAGATCTAATATTTCATAGTTACAGTCACGAGGTTAATATACTTTAAAACTGCCGAGTATATGATAGTTAAATTTAACATTCACCTTCAAACATATGTGGAAGAAAAACATTTTCTCGGATTTCTGCGCGGGCAAGAAAATCTAAGATCGCCGACGTTTCAGGCTCCACCTCGTCACTCATTCTCAAGGCTGCATTCACATGTGGAAAGTAAAAACGTCTCCTCTTGCGCTAAAACCAATGGCTTTTTTATCACTAGATTCCCTGCGGATCCTACTTCCCCCTAGAAAGAATATATAATGGTCCGCGCTGGCTAAAAATACTTACGTGGCGGGCACATGGGAGTTTACACTGCCTGTTTTTACACATGTTTTGAGCGAGGGAATATGAAAAAAATACAATTATATAAATAAGCGAATGGAGAAAGTGAGCTCCTTTTAACTCAGGCATCCGTTTACAATAATAATCGTGGAGGAAGAATTCGAGAGTTTCCCCTCCGTTTTCTCGAATCCCTATTTTGCGTAGAAGTGGTCGGAAACAAACAAATACTTCGGGGCGCTCCAGGAAGCCTAGGGTCCCTAAGGATGACGGTGAGGAGTGTGAGAGGGGAATGGGTGAAGGGTTAGCAGAGAGAGAGAGAGATACGGAAAGGAGAAGTGAAACGGAGGGAATAGGATGAGAAGCGGTGCGTGGGTGTTATATCGGTGGTGTGGGGGAACCCTTTTCCCT
Organism: Ischnura elegans; assembly: GCF_921293095.1. Lineage (NCBI taxonomy): Eukaryota > Metazoa > Arthropoda > Insecta > Odonata > Coenagrionidae > Ischnura > Ischnura elegans. Next base: position 20,665,567 of record NC_060257.1, read on the forward strand.
CTGTGGGGGAGGGAGGCGTGTGGAGGGGGTAGGTTTCGTGATGACGCAAGGAAAAGGGCTGGATCGAATGCCGGGAAAGGGGGTGCGAATGAGGGGAAAGAGGAGGGAGATTGAACGGGATGGAGGTGAGGTGGAGTGATAAGGAATCACCTGGAGAAAAAAAGAGGCGGTTTCGTATGTGAGAAAAATGGGTGGTGAACAGGGAATGCTCCCTTTGATAAATGTTTTCATTTGAGAAAGTTTGTCGCAATATACCTCCTCTGTTTAAACCTATGACAATGAATGTTCACTTGTGCAAAGAGTATAAGAAAGATAAAAGTCAAGGATCGATGTGTAGATAACCACAGTGAATGAATGTTAGCGGTCAGTGGAGAAAGGGAAAGAAAGTTGACCTGAGAAAAATAAATTGTAGATGAAAATTATTGCATATGAATGAAAAAAGTTGTCAACGAGCAAAAAATATTCATCGGGATATTTTTGTGCTAAACAAAGTTACAATGACGACTTACAATTTTTTGTGAGCAAATTGTACGAACAGCATAAGGAATTGATTTCTAATCACTTACTGCAGTTTCAATGTACAAAATACCGATTGTGTTCACAGATATACCAATGATAGTAGGTTCCATTTTAGGTGAGATATCGGCGAAAGTATAGTTCGGAAAATTTGAAGCAGAATTCTTGGTTGGGTCATCTACGTGTTGTCTTGCAGCGACGCATGTGACTGAATTTCACCAGTATTTGGGAAATTTTGAAAACTCACGGTTGTATGAGAACATTAAGCGGACAAAATTTTGGAAGACGGACATCTTCAAGTGGTTCCTGAACTGGCCAATGAGCTTTCGAGCGCTCTTTTATTCATTTCACATAAAATGCTGAGCCACGCCGGAGGCTACCGAGACAGGGCGGTGAAAGAAGCTACCGAGACTGGCTCACAAAAAAAAGTTTTAACCGAAACCGAACCAGCCATGGATCTGATTTATTAGTCGCATCCGCCAAACCTTGTGTAAGATCCGTTGTTTGATCCATGCATCAGACTTCCCTGAAGACGATGAGGAACATCCCCTTCGAAACGTTGGCAATGATGGAATTTTTGGCCCGGGTGGAAGCCCGAGAAAAATTGCGCTTCTTCGTTAATAAAATCGCCGACATCGGTGGCGGCATGGTAACATCCTGCTATACTAGAAGTCGCGGGTTCGAGTCCAGCCGAGGTAAGTTACCCCTATCCAGTGCATTGCTGTTTTTGTACGATTAATTGTTTAATTTTTTGATGACCCCGATGTAAAATGGCCAATATGTGCTGAATGTGGTAGTGTGGGAATAAAATAAACGAATAAAAAATATACAAAATTTCGCACTTGCCTGAATTAAGGCATGAGAACGAGAGAGAATTACGTGGCGTAGCATGAAATGTAGGACGGAGGTCTTTCGGCTGGAGTACCACGTCTCCGCCAGCAACCTTATTCTCTCTCTCTCACTTATATAAAATAAATATGTTTCATGACCCCTTCAGCGATTTTGGCTGAATCAAATTGACTTTATTTCCCGTAATTTTTTATGCATACGAGTAAAACTCTTTCAAAGAAAATTTTCGACCATGGTGAATAATCTACAGTAAGCTTAATACATAAAATCTATATTGTACTTTTTTTAGATGCTAACACCACGACTTCGTCGGATTCGCGGATGGTGTATTTCCTATCATACAGACGGAGCAAATGTCTAGTATTTTCTTATAAATTCTGCATCTTCGAAATTCTCTCGCTATCTTCTCGTAAAAGTAAGCAATCATAAAAAAAATCATTTTTAGTCATAGTTTTTCCCCAATAAACTCCTTTAACTAACCATTTTCTCCTTCCTGACCACATTTCTTATGATTGAAATAATTTTAATAGCTCATTAGCTCATATTAGGTATTTCTAAGTAGTGCTCTTAAACTTGACCAATCATGTAAGTTTGTCAGCGCAAAGGAAGTGTATACTTTATAAGGCAACATTTATGAACAAGTTAATAACGACAGAACTTCCCACATATTTACTCCAAAATGTAGAATATAATGCCAGAACAAATAAACGTCCAACACGTCACATGGAAGAACTTTACTTACCACACTATCGAACATCTATTTACGCTAGGTCTTTCCAAGTCACCTCTTGCAAAGTATAGAATCAATTTTTATACGATTTAAAAAATATAAAAATGAAATGCGATGGTATAATATGAAATATTGCTACATGTGAATTGAATATTGTAAGCTAACTGAATATTGTGCAAAATTTAAAAAATCAGATGAATATGAGAGTATTCACACGTTTATCTTGCTGGTAATTAAATATACACATACGTATTTTTTTTCTATTTTGTCATATATTAAGTCGCATTCTGTGATATCAATATTTAATGTAAATCTTCATATTGTTTGCAATATTTTTCACTCTATTATGTTTATAATCATGTATGTTCCTAAGGGACACAGTTGTCCTGGAATAATACATTTCATTTTATATTTTCTATTTTCTATTCTATTCTATATAGTCACAATACTCTGAAGACACCGAAGCCACCCACATTTCTCAAGGAGCACGTAAGGATTTCTTCATTGGATTCTGAGTCTCATCCGGCTGCCTCCCGACCAATTACGAAGGGTCCGAACTTTTTCTCAACTTATGACCCCGGTCATTGTTCTTGCGCCGATGGATCGTGACCTCGTGGCCAGGGACTGATGAGAACGGTTCTCAAGGGAGTTTTTCAAGCGGAGTGTTTTTTTCCAAAGAAGTCTTCAGCTCCACAGCATGTAGGAGGTGATTACTTAACCCGGCTTATCCCTTTAGATCTATTTTTTGCTCCAGAAAAATAAATACTGGAGGTAATTTTCTCACGTGATTTCTTGACATTCACTCCGCCACGGTTTACCTAATCCAGACATTTCCCTGATGAAATTTTGACTTGGCTCCCAAATAATTATTTCCTTAGAAAAAATACAAAAAAATAATTTTTATAAAAATATAGAAAAATATCTATTATATCTAAAGAAATATTGACAGCATGATATGGCTTTCTATCTGAAGCTCTTGGGTCTCAGTTCATACTTTCTATGATTCCGAGAATGCGAGTATTCAATAAAGATTATAGAGATGAAACACGGAAGAACAATCGTCCTGTAATTAAATCGAATATTTTTTATGTTTTTCGTCCTAACTTCTCCTAAACGCAATCGTTGCATGTATTTTCAATGTTTTAAATAATACTGAAAGTACCTTTTAAATAGCAATCTCAGCAAGATCATTTTATTCACGAATGAAATATCTTGAAATTTGTGCATAAAAATTACTTTAAAATTTTCATTGAAGCTACCCATCACATTGATTTCTGTAACACTGCAATGATATAGCCATGACCTATACCGTTCAACAATGGGCATTTCATATTTAAGTGGTACTTCTCGCATTTTGCTTGTGTAGTTCCGTAGACCAATAATTTTTTGGGCATGATGCCTTAAGTGTGCCATCTTGATATTTTGTATGCGTGTAGTAAAATGTATGAGCAATAACATATATTTTTATTTAAAAAATTGAAGGGGGGTGTTTTGAGATATTCAAGGTCAATGACCTCGAGTATTGAAATTATTATAAATAGGCCCTGGTTTTATATAATTGTAAAGCCCTACATATTACCTTTCCAAAAACATAAGTTTCATTTGTCTACCTTGAATAGAACCGGAATTATAGTCATTTAGAGAGACACGCTGAAATTTCGACAAATTTACAACATTTGCGGACCTGTAACTTTTGTCAAAATCATCATATACCTCTACAAATTGGCATTTTTCCATCACTTACCAGTACCATTGAATACCCCAAATTTGAAAGAAATCTGACGTGATCGGGTTGAGAGGTGTGTTGAATTCACATGGAATGACCCAAATATAACTTAATAATTGCTGTTATGTTTAAAATCACTGTAAAATTAGCTAACTATAAGGCTGAATATACCATTGTAAAAACTTTGTAATAATCATCCCATGCATAGAAGAAATAAATGGCTTGTAAACGATTTCAGCACTTTTATTGCGTGTAAATAATCAGATATCGAATGTATTTTAAGTATAAATGTAATACCTATTCATTTATTTCAGTTTAGGTCCTTATAAATGCGCACTTACTAAACTGATTACCACGTGTTGTTTCTCGAGGATGGCAATTTAAACTAAACGAAAGTCAAAACCAATAAAATTTTAAATGGATTTAAATCCAGGGAGCTAAACTCAGGCTCATAATGAAATCGGAGTCAAAAATACTTCAGGTCGAAACTAAACTAAACCTCTGGGAAGAAGATAATGTTTCGCACCGGATGGACCATGTTCTTCACCTTCGAACGGTTTAGTTTGGTTCAGAGATGGCAATAAAAACTCAACGAAAGATAAAAGATTAAAATTTCAACAGTTTTGTTCCCAGGAAAGAAATGGATTGAAGCCAAGGTAGCTAATGCCTCGTTCACATTACGATTTTCCGAGCCATCGTCCTAACGATAGTTGTCCGAACTAGCCGTGTGAATGCATGTCCTGACAATAGTTGACGTAGTTCCGAACGTTGCCACTTTACGATGGTTAGGCGCTGAGAGACCGGAAACGGAAGCGACAAGAGAAAGACGAAAAGCTCGTGAAGGTCTATTTATTTCATGGATTTGTCCTAGGAAGGAAGAATATGGGCGGAAGAAAAATTATTCGGTAAATACACGTTGCACACAATAATGTCTTGTCCCTGCATACCTCAACAGCTCTGCTTACCGTTAATTTCCCGTTCACTTTAGATGTCAGCACTAGAGGGCAGCACAGGTTTTAACAATCGTCGTGTGAATGCACGATAGTTCCGACAATCGCTGGAACAATCGTAATGTGAATGAGGCATAAACTCATGGTCGAAGCGAAATCGGAGTCAAAACTACTCCGGGTCTAAACAAAAGTAAAACGCTGGGACGAAACGAAAAGCTGATAATGTTTCGCGCCGGAGGTACCACGTGCTTCACCTTTGAACGGTTTAGTTTTGACCCACACATCGAGTAGGATGTATGGTTGAATGAAGTAGAGGTTTGCCTTTCCGCCATAAGATGCATGGGGTACTTATATTTTTACCTCTATCAGGAAAACGGTGAAGGTAAACTGGCCATTCGATGTTTAAGTTCAACGTTTTAACCTCTCTACACGTAATGGATCGAAACTATTCCCTCTTATCCCCCGATATATATGGCCGTGGTTCCTGCCGAGTTGAACGGTGGTAAATTACTGGAGGATGCTTGAAAAATATCAGGTGGATGGGATACCTAACACCAACTGCCTCCTGACTTGACTTCAGACAGAATGAAATAATTGGCCTGCGTGCAAATCAATTTGAATAACGAACTAAATATCTAATGGAATACCTGAAATGAACTCTGTAAAAGAGCCCTGGCTCGGGGGAAGAGGGGGCCGGGTCGTGGCCTCACCCGGGACAGGTTAAATAACACGAAGAGTCAAGTCAAGTCCTCTCAACTTCTGGGAATGAATCTTAACGGAGTTTCGGAGCGGAGTTTCGATTAATTTAGATTCGTTCCCAGACGTAAATTTTCGTCTTGGGGCGAAACTAAACTCGCCGGTGATTTTTATTTTCGTGCCGGAACGAAACTAAGCCCATGCCTCGTATTTTCGTTTTCCTCCGGGACGAAACGAAGCATTTTCATTTCATGTCACTTGACATCCCTGCAGATTCAAGGCAAAGCTATCTGCGATTTTAGACTTCTTCTTCTTCGTCTTCCTTCCAGGATTAGGCTACTAAGCCTGTTCCGGCTCCACATCACCATCTTTTCCTTGGTCTTCCTATACTTCTCTTGCCAAATGGTTGATATTCCATTGCTTGCTTTGGAATTCTTTCATTTGGCATTCAAAGTAAATGTTCCTTTCATCTATGTTTGCAGTCTTTTAATTTGTCAGTGACTGCTCGGACACCCAGTTCATCTCTTATTCGAGTGTTTTTTTTTATCCAATATTGTGCAGCCTTTTACTGATCTTAAAAATTTCATTTCAGACGATTCTATCTGCCTTAATTCCTTCTTTTTTGGTACCCAACATTCTGATCCGTAGAGTACAGTAGGGACTGCCATCACTTTGTATTCATGTCCTTACTTTTGCCTAGTCGTCGTCTGTTGAATCCTGACCTATTCCGAGGCTCTCTGTGAAGCTTATGAGTTAAAGAAGGTTTTACATGGGCAGGTTACCGGCCTGTCACACAGCCCCCAACCTGGAGGACCAGTGGGCTACAATTAGTCTGTCCCCTACCCTTCGACCTGTCTGGCTTGGGTGGCCCTACCAGGAGCGTACGCTCCCGCCAGCATAGCTCTCCGGGTCATAGGGGCACTCAAACCTCTCCACCACGATAAGGTGGTAGCCCTTGGAGAGGCGATTTTAGACGAAGAATTTATTTTAATTCCTAAGTGAGAAGTTGATTATCAGGGGCAGTTCATTCATGACTTCCCTTCATCCGGGTTCAATCGACTGAAAATAATATGTACCTATGCAACAGAACTGCTATGAAATTCATTCGATCGGGCCCAAGCAAAAAATGGGTCTTTGTTTGGTTTGGCTGTAACAAGAAATGTTTCATTAGGGTCTAGTCCACATGCGTGGCAGGCGGCATTGGCGGATTTTGGGGGGATGTGTACGGGGCATCCCTCCCCCAAACGATGGAAATAGGTTGAAATAGATACATATGCGCAAACAGCTAAATCCTGAGCTCTGCGATCTTTCTCTCCCTTGCGCCAATTAAAAAAAATCTTCTTAACAGAATGACATAAGATCGTGTGAACGCACTGGCTTCAATACATATCCATAAAAAAATTTCGCAAAAAATAAACATTAACGAAGCACTGGATATTTTGATACGAAACATAAAAGAATACTTTACTTTTCATTCATTGATCTTATTGATATTTTCATATTTATACCTTTTTTATTAAAATAATAGTATATTTCATACATAATTGGTGGTAAAGTCCTCGCCTGCCAAACAGGGGATCGCGGGTTAGACTCCCGCCTGGGTAAGCCACCCCAATCCAGGGCATGGTTGTTTGTGTACGTGACATTGTTAACATGTTAATAACCCCGATGTTAAAGGCCGTATAAAGCTGTTTTTGGCGGTAGGGAAATATATAAAAATAAATAAGTTTATAGTTTTTGATCCCACATATGTGATGATCATTTGCTTGTCTGACCCTTAGGCCCCCCAGAAAAAATCCTGAATCTGCCCATGGATGGGAAAAAAAGACTTCCATAAAACATCCTAAAAGACAAACCTCATGGTTAAAATTGGGGTGAATGAACTAAAAAAGAGACAAATGAAGCAATAAGGGGAATCAGAACGCGAAAAGATTGATTTGATTGAGAGATTGATTCACTGCTTTTGACTTGAGCAGTTTAGTACTTACAATTAGTTTTGAAGTGGTATGGTGTTTCGAGGAGGCGATCGACAGCTTAGTTCATTTGCTATATAAGGGAATGGTAGGTAAGGAAGGGTGGAGAGAAGCTCAGCGTCGCCATTAGCCTCCTATTGGGCGACAAGTGGACCATGGCTTAACGTCCCATCCGACGGACGGAGTGTTGCGCTTGAAATGTCCTCCACACAACATTCAAGCAGGGATCGGGCGGTCTCAGAAAATTCTCTGCCTCCGTCGGCATTTGAACCCGAGCCCACGGGATAAGAAGTCAACACTATAGCTACCATACCAACGCGGTATGTAGCTTTTTATCTCTATCAACTACATGAATTTTCCTGGAAAAATGATAAAAATATTCCAGGCCATTTTTTAGGTGCCCTCTACCATTTTAACTGGATCACGATATGAAACATGTTCACAAAAGTTCTTTGACACAAGCCAATAAAAAGCCGGGGAAAATCGATAGTACCCTACTCTGATTAGTGAATTTGTTAATGAAATTAGTGAAAAGTTTTTTGACACACTCATTGGATATAGGTTACAATGGCTAATAGTAGAGTAGATACTATTTTAGAATTGAAGTTAGAATAATTAAAGTGAAAATAAATAAATTGAAAAGTAATATTAAATACAGAAAGAAAAATATCCTTGGCTCAATCACATAGTCATATGACGAGATTTTTCAACCTGCACGAAGTACCGCCCTACCCCATACTACTAACTATACCGATGCCAAACTAGCGGCGATAAATGAATTAATGATCAATTAAAGCTATCAACAAGTCGTGAGACGCCATCTCCGTAATCCACTTGAAGACTGGAAAGTAAACAATAATCGCAGTCGTTGCTAACCCAGATGGTGGGTCATACTACGCAAAATATTGAATTGAGAGAATTTTGCAAACTGTGCCATAATATGACACACTCTATCGAAACCGATCGTAAAGTTTTATTATTTCCTGATAGCAATGAAGCTCATAGATAGGTAGCTTTGAAGATGACTCGATTAATTATGTTATCTGAGCCTACTGAGTGATTTTCACGCACGTGTAATTTCGTGAAATTTGTTGTTTTGAAAATTATTTTTATTGCACGACCAGAAGATACCATGCAACCAGATAAAAAGCTACATTTTCAACTAAAGGGTTATTGGGGCCATTGTATCTATTTGCTGGAAAACTATTTTTTACTTATATTACATACCATGTCATGTATTTTATTTACAGTAGTTTTGAATCTTCGTTTCCGTGGTTACGAGTTATTCACCTCGTGCATTGATGGCGGGATCGGCGAAATTTCAGTTCATCTATTGATTTCAACTTTCAAAGCTATTTTGAATCCTTACAATGGATGCAAACATCACGTCTACAGATAAGGTTGTTTAAATACTTCGAATTTTACAATTTCACCGGTGTTAGAAACTGATTTTTGGGAGGATAAATACATTTAATACAATAATTAAGTTTTTATTTTTACAATATGCTAGGCTTATTTTTTTTACTTAAAGCAAGAAAGACGACACCCTAGAATTTGTCAAAGTAAATATACTTAATTAGCGCTATAATTTGAGTCCTTGTAATGAATATCAAGCAACTAAATTCTGTAATGGTTCTAGCACGAATCTGTCGAATGGGCTATCATTCTAGAACTGCCAAACATTTAAGGTCGCCGTCAGAAAATTTTTATTTGTGGTGGAGAATGCATTTGAAGTTGGAATATATTTCCAATTAGGTTTGTTTTAATGGTTCATACCTATGACTGTGAACACAAAGTAATTTTGTGAACGGAAGAAGTTTTGATATCTTGTCCTCCCTCACAGGTTACGCTTTTACACTGCTAATAATTTCTTTGCATGATAGGCTGTGACGTGATTAACCGTTGGTACCCATATCATGCTTATTTTTCCGCCGTTATTTTACCTGACATTGCTTTTATTGCGGGATTAACCCTTTCCCCTAATAGAGGAGAATATTACGCACCTACTTAAGATAAAAATTTTAAGTTAATTTGGAATAATGTCTCTCATAGTAGGTAAACCCACTCAAGGTATTTAAAATGTATCTGAACAATTTGAAGACAAATTGATCGCAAAGATTTGATAGGAGCCACCGCCAATTAAACTAATTTCTATCTGACAAACTTCACTATTGATAACGATGCCTTGCTTTGGGCGCATCTATAGACCTCGAGATGAATCTCTGCTGTTCAAAAACAAACATCCGACATTTTAGGACAAATTCATTCCTACAGTTGTTGGGAGAAACAATAATTCTGATGTAACTGGAAGCCATTAATTAATGGAGAGCTACTTGTGTATTTCAATGTTCTTTCTGGCGTCTCCAATCTCGTCTTTGAACAATAATAATAATAAGAATAATATAATTTACTGTTCTGGTATTATTAGATCATATTTGAGGATTGTTTATAAACAGTTTACTGCTCAGAAATCAGATTAATGCCTTTGTATAGTAATACGAGTATATTGGGCGCTTGAATTCATCAAGCGGGTAATTAGGGGGGTGGGAACATAGTTGTGTCACGTGTTTCCGAGTCATATGCCCATAAGTGGTTCAAAAAGCGAAAGAAACACCCCAAATATCGTTTTGAATGATTGAAATATGCGGGCAATACGCTCATTCACTGTCAACAATACTTAAGACCTTCTTAGTAACCACGGTGATCAATGCTTCGGGAAACCGTTTTGATATGAATGATTTACGCAATGTAGAAAAATATAAAGTGTTCGATAGATGAACTTATGAAATGTAGCCGATTTTTCTTATTTTATCCCTTACCCTAGGATTGTATCACCTCCATTTTTGATTTTTAACGTTTGAATACAGCAGACTTAATGAAATTAAATACATAAGTATTAGAAAATAAACGAACAGAGACTAATGAAATGATTATCCGAATAAATATGTCTCGAATAATGAAGTAATGTTCCGATTTCTCTGACGATGTATGTCTCTCAATGCTGTTATTTTTTTATATCTAAGGAAGGTTTATAACAACAAAACGCAATGATTACAATAAATATATTAATACGGTTATGAAACTCGAATTGGAGAAAGAATTGAAGAATGTTCAACTGTTCCCGTTGATAGCAGTTCGATATATTTTACAAAAACGTAGATTCGATATGTGTCGAATGGGAGAATTAAAAGCGAATATATTTCATAGGTGCAGCATGAACAATGCTTTAATAAACATATTCATAAAATTTCTTCGGTCTAACATCAATTGTAATAAAGATACGGAAATTAGTAATTTGCTACCATAATCATAACGAATTGTCAAGTATACTCACATGCGAAAATATAAATTCGCAATCCTATTGATTTATCTTCCCGTTAGGTCATCTACCCTATATTTCATGGTCAAATACGACCGCGGATGCAAAATCCTGCATGTTATAGCAATTCGATATATTTTCAGAAAACGCTGAATCGATATATATGTCTAATGAGACACTACATGCAAAACATATTTCCCTTGGGCTTTGTGAAGAATACCAGGCTGTACATATTCACCAAATTTCATTGGTCCAAAGGATATACGAATCAAGTTATGCCAAATTGCGTATTTTCTATAATAATCGATTCGATCATTCGATTACACTGCATCTGTTATGTAAAATTCGCAAAGCTTTTGATTTTAATTCCGGTCCATGGCCATTTACCATATAATTCCTTGTCAACTTTGCCCATTGATGTAAATTCCGATGTGTTATAACAATTCCATATATTTTAAGAAAAAGTATATTCGATATATATCGAATGAGAGACTACATACAAAAAATCTTCCCATTGGGCATTGTGAGGAGTACCAATGTGTACCTATTCACCAAATTTCAATGGTCCAACGCATATATTATTCAAGTTATGCCAATTTTTCATATTTGCTATAATAATCGATTCGATCTTTCGATTTAACTGCCATCTGCACTGTAAAATCCGCAATGCTGTATATTTTAATTCCAGTCAATAGTCATCTACTCTATAATTCCTGGTCAACAATGCCTGTGGATGTAAAATCCTAAATGTTAAGGCAAATCGATATAATTTGGAAAATGAAGATTCGATATATATCGCATGTGAGACCATATACAAAACATTTTTCTATTTGTCATTGTGAGAAATATCATGATAGACCAATTCCCAAAATTTCTTTGGTCCAACTTATATAGCAATCAAGTTATGCCAATTTGCGTATTTGCTATAATTATCGTATCGATCTTTCGATTATACTGACATCTGTACTTTAAAATCCGCAATGCTATTGGTTTAACTTCCAGTCTGCGGGTATTTTCTATATGATTCCTGGTCAACTATGTCCTTGGATGTAAAATACTATATGTTATAGCAATTCGATATCTTTTAGGAAAAAGTAGATTCGATATATATTGAACGTGAGACTACATACAAAACATATTTCCATTGGGCATTGTGAGGAATACCAAGATGTACCCATTCACCAAATTTCATTGGTCAAGCGGATATAGTCTTGAAGTTATGCCAATTTACGTATTTGCTATAATAATCGAATCGATTTTTCGATCATACTGACATCTGTACTGTAAAATCCGAAATGCTATTGGTTTAACTTAAAGTCTATGGGAATCTTCTATATAATACCTGGTCAACTATGCCCCTAGATGTAAAATCCTATTTGTTATAGCAGTTCGATATATTTGAAGAGAAAGCATATTCGATATATATCGCACGTTAGACTACATAAAAAACATATTTCTATTGGGAATTGTGAGGAATACCAAGATGTGCACCTTCGCCAAATTTCATTGGTCCAACGGGTATACTTTTCAAGTTATACTAATTTGTATATTTGCTATAATAATCGAATAGATTTTTCGATCATACTGACATCTGTACTGTAAATTCCGAAATGCTATTGGTTTAACTTAAAGTCTATGGGTATCTACTATATAATAACTGGTCAACTATGCCCTTGGATGTAAAATCCTATTTGTTATAGCAGTTCGATATATTTGAAGAAAAAGCATATTCGATATATATCGCACGTTAGACTACATACAAAACATATTTCTATTGGACATTGTGAGGAATACCAAGATGTGCACCTTCGCCAAATTTCATTGGTCCAACGGGTATACTTTTCATGTTATACCAATTTGTATATTTGCTATAATAATCGAATCGATTTTTCGATCATACTGACATCTGTACTGTAAAATCCGAAATGCTATTGGTTTAACTTAAAGTCTATGGGAATCTTCTATATAATACCTGGTCAACTATGCCCCTAGATGTAAAATCCTATTTGTTATAGCAGTTCGATATATTTGAAGAGAAAGCATATTCGATATATATCGCACGTTAGACTACATAAAAAACATATTTCTATTGGACATTGTGAGGAATACCAAGATGTGCACCTTCGCCAAATTTCATTGGTCCAACGGGTATACTTTTCAAGTTATACCAATTTGTGTATTTGCTATAATAATTGAATCGATTTTTCGATCATACTGACATCTGTACCGCAAATACCGCAATGCTATTGGTTTAAAATCCAGTCTATTGGTATCTACATTTTAATCCCTGGTTAACTATGTCCTTGGATGTTAAATCTTACATGTTATAGCAATACGATATATTTTAAGAAAAAGTAGATTCGATATATATCGAACGTGAGACTTTATACAAAACATATTACCATTGAGCATTGTTAGGAATACCAAGATGTACCCGTTCACCAAGTTTCATTGGTCTAACGCATACACTTATTAAGTTATGCCAATTTGCGTATTTGCTATAGTTATCGAATCGTACTTTAGACAATAGTGACATCTGTACAGTAACATCCGCAATCCTATTGATATCCCTTCCATTCTATGGTCACTGCGTTATCCCTGCCTTCTCTACTATCCCCGCTTTCAAAATTTAGCCTATGTTCTTATATTGGTGACGTAGATAGACGGGATGCGTGTATTTCTTACGGGGGCCTAATACAAAAAGGTATAAATTCATATCGATGTATCTTCATAAGGAAACATAACTCATCTAAATAATTTATGTGTGCGCATAATTCATTCTTTTCTTTACATATTGTTAAAATTTTTATCCCCGTAACTATGTAAATAAGCCCAAAAAAAGGCTCAGTCGAATACAACCTTGTATCGATCATAACTTCGAGTCTTATCAATCGATCCGCTTGATTTAACTTTTGTCGGATGAGTGACATTATCAGTTGTATTTTGTATGACTTTCATGTTCAAATCTTGATTAACAAAAAAGTTATTAGCGATTGAAGCGTATCCAAGGTGAATGGTATCGATATAACTCGCACGTGAATCGATCGAGCGGAATGGCAATCATTGCAAATGTTGACTATTTTAATGATGCTATTACCCTGAAAATTTCATTCATCCAGCTGAAATGGTTGCTAAGATATTCAAGATTGTATGCTCCACAAAAAAATGGCGACAATGATTTTTCGCTTGCAGGACATTTTTCGGAATTTAATTATGAATTAACCAAGAGGGTTACGGCGAAAGTAAGCTTAAACGTGAGGGTACGAAGTACCCTCTAACGGTTTTTCCAGAAGAGTCCAAATTTTCATATGGCACATGTCTCAAGGCTGAAATCCGAGTTTGAAAATTCGCCCTTCACGACAATGTAAAATCGAAATCGTTTATTCCTCAGAATTGTTTCGACATATGAAAATTTCAAGATAGCCAAAAAATCAACCAAAAAATCCTCCACCAAATAAGTCAAGGAATTTGTCGTACGATTATTGCAAGTTGGTCAAAAAAAATCCTAAACTTTTTCCATAAGAAAAGCATAGAAAACGTTCAAAAAATAATAAAAAATACTAAATATCAATTGGTCGCCATGACAACCGTACCAAAAAATCGACCAAAAATCTACTTTATGTCCATTGATTATCATGTTCCTCAAGATTTTCAAAGTACAAAATAAAAGCGAAAATGTTTTAGTCCCATAAGGCTCCCATGTTAATTCAAGTCGATATATCTCGAAAACTAATCGATTTTTTCGAGTTTTATGATTTTTCCTCCCGATGAATTTTTTTTCACTTTTACATCCAATATACCAAATATCCACACCTACCACAGTTTGGGCTGTGAATTTTGATGAGTCAGTCAGTGGTTAACCAATTTGCCATTATATATTAGCTTAACGAGTCGATTGGGTGCTTGAATTCTTCAAGCGGGTAATTAGGAGGGTGGGAAGATTGTTGTGTCACGTGTTGTCGAGTATTGTGTCCATAGGTGTTTAAAATATTCAAAAATTTCCCTGCCGGTTTTTGAAAGGGCAAGGAACTTAATTGTTTACTTTTAAAATTATTTGTTATTTTCAATATGATTTCATTTGACGGATAGTTCATTATTTGAATAGGCTAAGTTTAGCACTGAGACATAATTGGAATAAGGTTTTTAAAATTTCAAGACAGTGATGACTTTGTGGTTATTTTTCAACTCTTAAAGTCCAAAAGCGTTGTGATAAGCGAAACTTGAAAATGAAACGCAGATTCCTTAGATAAATATATAAAGATGTACCACTCGCAAAACATATGTCCATAATGCAGTGTGTAAAATACTAAATTGTAACGATTCCCCAAATTTCTTTGGTACTAAAAAATAGTTATTCTCAAGATATTCCAATTTGAAAAAAATAGCTTTGGTATATTTGCTATCATTATCGTATCGAATTATCAAGTATACTGACACGTGTATTGAAAATTCGCAATCCTGTTCCAGTCTTCGATCATCAACCCTAAAATTCCTGGTCAACTATGTACGTGGATAGAAAATCCTGTATGTAATAACGATTCGATATATTTTAAGAAAAAGCATATTCAATATATATAGATCGTGAGACTACACGCAAAGCATAGCAAAGCACGCATATTTCCATTGGGCATTGTGAGGAAGACCAAGATGTACCCATTCACCAAATTTCATTGGTCCAACGTAAATACTAATCAGGTTATGCCAATTCGCGTATTTGCTACAATTATCGAATCGATCTTTCGATAAAACTGCTATCTGCACTGTAATATCCGCAATGCCGTAGATTTTAATTCCAGTTAATAGAAATCTTCTCTATATTTCCTGGTCAACTATGTCCTTGGATGTAAAATCCTATATGTTATAGCAATTCGACATATTTTAAGAAAAAGTAGATTCGATATATATCGAACGTGAGACTAAACACAAACAATATTTCAATTGGGCATTGTGAGGAATCCCAAGATGTACCCATTCACAAAATTTCATTGGTTCAACGTATATACTAATCAAAATATGCTAATTTCAGCATTTGCTATAACTATCGAATCGATCTTTCGATTATACTGACATCTGCACTGTAAAATCCGCAACGATATTGATTTTATTTCCACGCCATGGTCATCTTCTATATAATTGCTGGTCAACAATGCCCGTGGGTGTAAAATCCTAAATGTTATAGCTATTCGATATAATTTGTGAAAAAGCAGATTCGATATGTATCGAATGTGAGACTACATGCAAAACATATATCCATTGGGCAATGTGAGGAATACCAAGATGTACCCATTCACCAATTTTCATTGGTCCAACGTAAATACTAATCCAGTTATGCCAATTTGCGTATTTGCTACAATAATCGATTCGATCTTTCGATTATACTGACGTCTGTAATGTAAAATCCCCAATGACATTTTTTTATATCCAGTCTATGGTCATCTACTATATAATTCCTGGTCAAGAATGCCCGTGGGTGTAAAATCCTATATGTTATAGCTATTCGATATAAATTGTGAAAAAGCAGATTCGATATATATCGAATGTGAGACTACATGCAAAACATATTTTCATTGGACATTGTGAGGAATAAAAAGATGTACCCATTCACCAAATTTCATTGGTCAAACGGATACACTATTGAAGTTATGCCAATTAACGTATTTGCTAGAATAATCGAATCGATTCTTCGATCATACTGACATCTGTACTTTAAAATCCGCATTGCTTTTGGTTTAACTTACAGTCTATGGGTATCTACTATATAATTCCTGGTCAACTATGTCCTTGGATGTAAAATCCTATGTGTTATAGCAATTCGATATATTTTAATAAAAATTATATTCGATATATATCGAGCGTGAGACTACATACAAAACAAACTTCCATTGGGCATTGTGAGGAATACAATGATGTACCCATTCACCAAATTTCATTGGTCCAACGGAAACACAATTGAAGTTATGCCAATTAACGTATTTGCTATAATAATCGAATCGATTTTTCGATCATACTGACATCTGTACTTAAAATTTCGCAATGTTTTTGGTTTAATTTCTGGTCTATGGGTATCTACTATATATTTCCTGGTCTACTATGTCCTTAGATGTAAAATCCTATATACTATAGCAATTCGATATATTTTAAGAAAAAGTAGATTCGATATATATCGAGCGTGAGACTATATACAAAACATGTTTCCATTGCGCATTGTGAGGAATACCATGATGTACCAATTCACTGAATTTCATTGGTCCAACGTATACACTTATCATTTAATGCCAATTTGCGTATTTGCTTTAAAAATCGAATCGTACATTCGACTATACTGCCACCTGTATTGAAAAATTCGCATCCTGTTTTTAACCCCTCCATTCGATGGCCATACCCTTATCCCTCTCTTCTCTACTATCCCCGCTTTCAAAATTTCGCCTATGTTCTTATATTGGTGACGTAATAGGGCGATGCGTGTATTTCTTACGGGGACCTAATACAAAAAGGTATTAATTCATATTGATATATCTTCTTTAGGAAACAATACTCATCTAAATAATTAATGTGTACGCATAACTCATTCCTTCCTTTACATATTGCCATAATTTTTATCCCCGTAACTATGTAAATAGGTCTGAAAAATGGCTCAATCGAATGCAACCTTTTATCGATCATAAATTCGACTGTAATCGCTCGATTCGCTTGATTTAACTTTTGTCGAAGAAAAGACATTAACAGTAGTATTATGTATGACTTTCACATTCATGCCTTGATTAAGAAAAAAGTTATTAGCGATTTAAGCGTAACCAAGGAGATTGGTATCGATATAACTCGCGCATGAATCGATCGAGCGAAATGGCCATCATTGCAAAAGTTGACCATTTTGATAAAAGTATTACCCTAAAAATTTCATTCATGTAGCTGGAACGGTTGCTATGATATTCAAGATTGTATGCTCCACAAAATAATGGCGACAATGATTTTTCGCTTGCAGGACATTTTTCGGAATTTAATTATGAATTAACCAAGAGGGTTACGGCGAAAGTAAGCTTAAACGTGAGGGTACGAAGTACCCTCTAACGGTTTTTCCAGAAGAGTCCAAATTTTCATATGGCACATGTCTCAAGGCTGAAATCCGAGTTTGAAAATTCGCCCTTCACGACAATGTAAAATCGAAATCGTTTATTCCTCAGAATTGTTTCGACATATGAAAATTTCAAGATAGCCAAAAAATCAACCAAAAAATCCTCCACCAAATAAGTCAAGGAATTTGTCGTACGATTATTGCAAGTTGGTCAAAAAAAATCCTAAACTTTTTCCATAAGAAAAGCATAGAAAACGTTCAAAAAATAATAAAAAATACTAAATATCAATTGGTCGCCATGACAACCGTACCAAAAAATCGACCAAAAATCTACTTTATGTCCATTGATTATCATGTTCCTCAAGATTTTCAAAGTACAAAATAAAAGCGAAAATGTTTTAGTCCCTTAAGGCTCCCATGTTAATTCAAGTCGATATATCTCGAAAACTAATCGATTTTTTCAAGTCTTAAGATTTTTCCTCCCGATGAATTTTTTTTCACTTTTACATCCAATAAGCCAAATATCCACACCTACCACAGTTTGGGCTGTGAATTTTGATGAGTCAGTCAGTGGTTAACCAATTTGCCATCTTATATTAGCTTAACGAGTCGATTGGGTGCTTGAATTCTTCAAGCGGGTAATTAGGAGGGTGGGAACATTGTTGTGTCACGTGTTGTCGAGTATTGTGTCCATAAGTGTTTAAAATATTCAAAAATTTCCCTGCCGGTTTTTGAAAGGGTAAGGTACTTAATTGTTTACTTTTAAAATTATTTGTTATTTTCAATATAATTTCATTTGACGGATAGTTCATTATTTGAATAGGCTAAGTTTAGCAGTGTGACATGATTGGAATAAGGTTTTTAAAATTTCAAGACAGTGATGATTTTGTGGTTATTTTTCAACTCTTAAAGTCCAAAAGCGTTGTGATAAGCGAAACTTGAAAAAGAAACGCAGATTCCTTAGATAAATATATAAAGATATACCACTCGCAAAACATATGTCCATAATGCAGTGTGTAAAATACTAAATTGTAACGATTCCCCAAATTTCTATGGTAATTAAAATAGTTATTCTCAAGATATTCCAATTTGAAAAAAATAGCTTTGGCATATTTGCTATCATTATAATATCGAATTATCAAGTATACTGACACGTGTATCCTGTTCCAGTCTTCGATCATCAACCCTTAAATTCCTGGTCAACTATGTACGTGGATAGAAAATCCTGTATGTAATAACGATTCCATATATATTAAGAAAAAGCATATTCAATATATATAGATCGTGAGACTACACGCAAAGCATATTTCCATTGGGCATTGTGAGGAAGACCAAGATGTACCCATTCACCAAATTTCATTGGTCCAACGGATACACTAATCAAGTTATGCCAATTTAAATATTTGCTGAAATAATCAAATCGATTTTTCAATTATACTGACATCTGTACTGTTAAATCCGCAATGCTAATGGTTTAACTTCCAATCTATAGGTATCTACTACATAACTCCTGGTCAACTATGTCCTTGGATGTAAAATCCTATATGTAATACCAATTCGATACATTTTAAGAAAAAGTAAATTCGATTTATATCGAATGTGAGACTATAAATAAAAATATTTCTATTGGGCATTGTGAGGAATACCAAGATGTACCCATTTACCAAGTGTCATTGGTCCAACGTAAATACTAATCATGTTATGCCAATTCGCGTATTTGCTACAATTATCGAATCGATCTTTCGATAAAACTGCAATCTGCACTGTAATATCCGCAATGACGTGGATTTTAATTCCGGTTAATAGAAATCTCCTCTATATTTCCTGGTCAACTATGTCCTTGGATGTAAAATCCTATATGTTATAGCACTTCGATATATTTTAAGAAAAAGTAGATTCGATATATATCGAACGTGAGACTAAACACAAACAATATTTCAATTGGGCATTGTGAGGAATCCCAAGATGTACCCATTCACAAAATTTCATTGGTGCAACGTATATACTAATCAAAATATGCTAATTTCAGCATTTGCTATAACTATCGAATCGATCTTTCGATTATACTGACATCTGTACTGTAAAATCCGCAACGATATTGATTTTATTTCCACGCTATGGTCATCTTCCATATTACTGCTGGTCAACAATGCCCGTGGGTGTAAAATCCTAAATTTTATAGCTATTCGATATAATTTGTGAAAAAGCAGATTCGATATGTATCGAATGTGAGACTACATGCAAAACATATTTCCATTGGGCAATGTGAGGAATACCACGATGTACCCATTCACCAATTTTCATTGGTCCAACGTATATACTAATCCAGTTATGCCAATTTGCGTATTTGCTACAATAATCGATTCGATCTTTCCATTATACTGACATCTGTAATGTAAAATCCGCAATGACATTTTTTTATATCCAGTCTATGGTCATCTACTATATAATTCCTGGTCAAAAATGGTCGTGGGTGTAAAATCCTATATGTTATAGCTATTCGATATAAATTGTGAAAAAGCAGATTCGATATATATCGAATGTGAGACTACATGCAAAACATATTTTCATTGGACATTGTGAGGAATAAAAAGATGTACCCATTCACCAAATTTCATTTGTCAAACGGAAACACTATTGAAGTTATGCCAATTAACGTATTTGCTAGAATAATCGAATCGATTCTTCGATCATACTGACATCTGTACTTTAAAATCCGCATTGCTTTTGGTTTAACTTACTGTCAATGGGTATCTACTATATAATTCCTGGTCAACTATGTCCTTGGATGTAAAATCCTATGTGTTATAGCAATTCGATATATTTTAATAAAAATTTAATTCGATATATATCGAGCGTGAGACTACATACAAAACAAATTTCCATTGGGCATTGTGAGGAATACAAAGATGTACCCATTCAAAAAATTTCATTGGTCCAACTGAAGCAGAATTGAAGTTATGATAATTAACGTATTTGCTATAATAATCGAATCGATTTTTCGATCATACTGACATCTGTACTTTAAAATTCGCAATGTTTTTTGTTTAATTTCTGGTCTATAGGTATCTACTATATATTTCCGGGTCTACTATGTCCTTAGATGTTAAATCCTATATGCTATAGCAATTTGATATATTTTAAGAAAAAGTAGATTCGATATATATCGAGCGTGAGACTATATACAAAACATGTTTCCATTGCGCATTGTGAGGAATACCATGATGTACCATTTCCCTTAATTTCATTGGTCCAACGTATACACTTATCATTTTATGCCAATTTGCGTATTTGCTATAAAAATCGAATCGTACATTCGACTATACTGCCACCTATATCGAAAAATTCGCATCCTATGAATAACCCCTCCATTCGATGGCCATACCCATATCCCTCTCTTCTCTACTATTCCCGCTTTCAAAATTTCGCCTATGTATTATATTGGTGACGTATATAGGGCGATGCGTGTATTTCTTACGGGGACCTAATACAAAAAGATATAAATTCATATTGACATATCTTCGTTAGGAAACAATACTCATCTATATAATTAATGTGTACGCAAAACTCATTCCTTCCTTTACATATTGCCATAATTTTTATTCCCGTAACTATGTAAATAGGTCTGAATAATGGCTCCATTGAATGCAACCTCGTATCGATCATAACTTCGACTCTAATCATTCGATTCGCTTGATTAAACTTTTGTCGGATGAAATACATTAGCAGTTGTATTGTGCATGACTCTTGCATTCAAAACTTGATTTACAAAAAAGTTATTAGCGTTTAAAGCGTAACCAAGGAGATTGGTATCGATATAACTCGCACATGAATCGATCGATCGGAATGGTCATCATTGCAAAAGTTGACCATTTTATTAATATTATTACTCTGAAAATTTCATTTCTCTAGCCTAGACGGTTGCTAAGATATTCAAGATTGCATGCTCCGCAAAAAAATGGCGACAATGATTTTTCGCGTGCAGGACATTTTTCGGAATTTAATTATGAATTAACCAAGAGTGTTACGGCGAAAGTAAGCTCAAACGTGAGGGTACGAAGTACCCTCTAACGGTTTTTCCAGAAGAGTCCAAATATTCACATGGCACATGTCTCAAGGCTGAAATCCGAGTTTGAAAATTCGCCCATCACGACAATGTTAAATCGAAATCGTTTATTCCTCGGAATTGTTTCGACGTACGAAAATTTTAAGATAGCCAAAAAATTAACCAAAGAATTATCTAACTTTTTGGCAAAGGAATTTGTCGTACGATTATTGGAAGTTGGTCAAAAAAATTCCTAAAGTTTTCCCATAAGAAAAGCATTGAGAGCATTCAAACAGTAATAAAAAATACTAAATATCAATTCGTCGCTATGGCAACCACACCAAAAAATCGACCAAAAAATCTAGTCCATGTCCATTGAATATCATGTTCCTCGGGCGTTTAAAAGTACAAAATAAAAGCGATAAAGTGGTAGTCCCATAAGGCTCCCATGTTAATTCAAGTCGATATATCTCGGAAACTAATCGACTTTTTCAAGTTTTCAGATTTTTCCTTCCGATGAATATTTTTTTACTTTTACGTCCAATATTCCATATACCCATAAATATCACAGTTTGGGCTACTAATTTGTGTCAATCACACAATCAATGAATTACTTTCCCACTTTATATATGCGCAGCATACGCAACATTGAAATCGTTTACAAATGAAAATATGCAACAATGAAATTTATCCAAATATTTCATTTTAAGAGTAAAATTCATAGCGTTTATTTTTTTTAATCCTGTCTCATCTTTGTCACTATATAACTATATTAATTAACGTTTAATTACTAAGCATAGCAATAAATTGAAAATCGCCAATAATTTAGAAATATACGTCAAAGGAAAATATGCAACGCAATACAGAAAATATACAAATGAAGAGAGTGTTGAATAATCGTTGGTCAACTAGATTGGGCTAGTTAGGAAAAAGTACTGTTATTTTTTTGCAGGGACGCAGAAAAAAATTTAACACTGCAATTCCATGTAAATATTTGTATTTTCGACGCGGATTTGACTACTGTAGCGTCATCAACCAACCCTCCAAGTAGATGACATCCAAAGGAACAATTTTGCACTATTCCTCCTGTCCCTTGCGCGTCCTTCATCAACCGATTTTAAGTTCTACAGACCACCAAGATTATGTACAAGCACTTTTTATTGCTACGTGAAAACCGGGTCTTACGTATTTTATAAATATTTTAAAAGTGAGTTCTTTTTTCAAATTTGAAATAAGAAAAATAAATTTAGTCCTTAAAGACAAACACTCCAAGACAGTATCAACAATAGATATTTTGTCGTATTGCAACATTCCATTTTTCTGTCTCCATGATGGAAAAATACCACCGTGCACGGCCAGAAACTGTTTCACTTATAATTGTGCATCGAGGGATGACAGATATGATTGATGAAGGGGAAATCGGTACATGAACTATCATGTCAAATGACTCGTGAGATTAGTTTAAGTAAATGTTGTCGCTCGGGGTTCAACGCCTAATATTGCGTCAGGCCTTAGATCAATACTCTTTCGGGTTGCAATTCATATTTAATGACATCTATTCAATCTATTGACACTAACATCGGTCATTGAAAATGCTCCAGGTTAGTGTAGTCCTAGTTTCCTAACTTGCTTTGGATGAAACATTCGTTTCAAACATCTTGTATCACCACAGCTTTTCGGTTGAGCTTTTGCTGTTTATCTACCAAATTTCTTTAAATATTTGAAATTTCGTGTCTGATTGAACAACCCAATCACTTCATGTAATGAATGAAGTGGCGCAACTATTGGGGGGGATAAGGGATTAGATCCCCCCCAATGCCTCAGAGAAATAAAAAATAAATATTTAAAACTATTGTTTAGATTTGATACATAATAACCAAAGCCTCAGATAACTTTAAAAAAATTAACTATATTCTATATTTGATATATTATAACTGCATCTGCTTAAAGTTAAAATTTGAGTGCCAAAGTGATGTAAAATAATTTGCAGGCATATAATTTTTTTTAGCTTTTCCCAGACTTCCCGTTGCCTAGGAAGGGGGGGTCGCCTCTCCAGACCTCCCCATCCCACCCCCCAAACCATATTCCTTCCTACGCCACTGAACGAATGAATGAGTTGATGCTATGAATGGAATGGCTAAAGTATTAGGATCGACTGCTGATTATGGAGCGAGCATATTTTCGAAACTCTTGTTAACTTCTCTCGATTTTAATCACGTTTCTGCTCTCATTGTTGCGATCATCGTTCGAGCCGCGCCCGGAGGGAAATCTACGCCCAGGAGAGGGAATAAATTGAACCATATCCAAGCGGCTAATACTAATGAAAAGATAAAATGCAGGACTCTTCCTTATCTCAACAACAATGCAAGTTTCGTTTATGAGCGCAAGAGAGGATTGCTTCCAGGCTTCACGGCTCTGCCGGTATCATCACCACTCGACGCAAAATTCTGTTGCTCCGGCTAATTGAAGTTTGCCTGCGCTGAATTTTCAATGAGTAAAAATTTGTTGATTCAATGCACAGAACGGGAAGAAACATACACTGAAACCGAAATGAAAACTTAAGGATTCATATGAGGTGTATCTCAATGCCCAGGTGCTCAAAGGATTTCTTAAAGCTTATTCCAGCGGATATTTGCATTAGTGAAAGAATGGAAAATATAAATATTTCAAATTCCAATTTTATCATTTTTTCTTTGATAATGTTTTCAGGTATTTTACGTCATCATATTTTTGGAAATGTGGGCACAGTCTTGGTAGCATATATGTCGTCTACATATGTGCGGGTCTCATTTTCGAGGTTGAGATCTGTTTCCAATAGAGTACCAAATAAACATTATCGCTGGTCCATGAGTCAATAAATTAGGCGACGACATTACCTTTATTGCTTCATTAATTTATCCAAAACTGAAATTATGCAAATCAATTAGTTATTGAATTATCACAAATATATAAACAAGCTATGGTAGGACATATCTATAACCGGTTAAGAAGTAAACTTCCTAATGGTGAAATCCATATATGTATTCTTTTAGATTAAATACTAGTGATAAATATTCATCGTTGTGCACCGTGATAGAGTAGGGTGGTCTTTATTTTTCGATTTTTCAAATTTCTTTCTGGGTACACCTCATTTTATGTCAATTATAATATATATTTTATGTCTTTTATAATATATATAATTCCCGAGATACGGCCTAAAGAGTGAGCGCGTGCCACCCCAAGTGGCGCCACCTTGCGCCAATGCTCAAGCTCCCAAGTCCATTCTTATATTGCTGTATATTATATTCCCATATTGTTGAATATTTTTATTACTAATCTGGCCAATAACCATTTTTATACCTGATCTAAGTGGGTGTACTAGATCATCATTTTACTTCTAGATCCTTATTTTCTATGCCGCAGTTTTATCATCATGTTCACTAATCTTGTATCATCTAAGTTGGCTCTTCAAAGCCACTTCAGGATTGACCGAATATTCACTTGTCTTCCGTGTCACCAAAACTTAGCTACCAATCCACAAGATATTTGAAAGTGATTATTTGTGTGGTAATGAAGATGAAAAGACGTAAATACAATATACATGAGAATGTTAAATTATGATGCCAGTATGATATCACAACTAATAATAATACTAAAGTATGATATACCAACTTTTTTTGAAATATAAACATAAAATCGGACTTTTCTTTGATGGATTCTTTTGGTTTTTAAATTAAAGTATTACAATGAAGGATGAAATAAGGTGAAAAGAGTGTAGATAGATCATTATATATCAGCACATTGAAGTCGGGAATTGCATAACGTCGCACGTGCACTCGGAGGAAAATTTGGACCAGCACTTTATTTGTTATATTTTGAGTTACAAAAACTACTATTTTATCATGTTTTCTATAATGGCTCCAGCATTCAGTGAAATATCTATTTCTGCGGAAAAGTCAAAGTTATGGCTTAAAATCCTTAAGCATGTAAGACGCTGTGGTTTGTCTCAAAGGTTATCAGATAGATAACAAAGAAATAATAAAGCATCATGTTCAAATTTCCACAGATAAAATTTATGCTTATTTCTCCATGACAGCGATCCTCCTCCTCCTGTTGGCCTCCATAATCCAATTCAGGTTACATTGTGACTACGTCATCTTTACTGTGATCCTTTGAAGATTAAGTCAGTATTAAATTACTACTTTCATTTTTCAGAAAATAAAATTCAAAACTTAATTGATCTTTCGTGAATATGATCTTGATTTATTCAGTATTTATATGTTAATTTCTTGAAATTGGTATAGCATAACTATATTTCATTTAAATATATAGACAAATTCCGCTTCGTATGACTGAGCTTTTCAATTTTGTAAGCTATATGGGTCACTTCTGTTTTAGTATTTACAACATAATTTTTATTCTGACTGGTTCAGACAAAAAAATTCGTCTGCACCTAATATCCTAATATGATGGATAAGTTTGATGAATTTATTTCCCTGGGAATCCGTAATATGACAATATGGGGTAATGTAAGAAAAAAATGAGAAAAATGCCACGTGAATAATTACAATTACAAAATAGTAGGATTATATAAAACAAAAGTCATGAAAATGAAACAAGATTTCTCAATTTAGAATTATCTTAAGGATATGTAAAGTAGATTTTTAGTCTAGCTCATACAACAGTAATGCTGCTCCATTGAAGGATGCACATAATGTAAGCATCATCAATTGATAGATCCAGTAGGATGTAAAGACATAATACAGATCATACGCAGAAGAACAAGAAGCTCATAATTGAGTGAGAGAATATATACGGGATTGCAGAGATAGGAACACAAATCTCTCTCCCTCAAAATACTAGGCTTCATACTGCAACCCTGTATTCACAGAAGTATTCTTTCACCCTTCAAAAGGCATTACGAATTCCAATTTCAGCGCCTGGCCCATCTCTGCTCCTGGTATCGTACCTTTAAGAAAGAACGGGTGTTCCCAGAAAAAAATCATGCATATGGATGATTTCACCCGATTTTATAACAGAAACCTCTCCGACCAGTTTCCATAATAAAATGAATTCTCCGTTTCAATTATGCAGGCGCGTCCTGGAGGCTTCCGAAATTCTCGTTAATTCTAATTTTGGCCTCGCAGATTTTGAAATGGATACCCGATGACAATGGTGAGTAACACTTTCTTCCGAACTACATTTATGTCATTCGTATTCGCCTAGCCTAGATTTCAATCCTGGCTTCAACATCTAGCCTTGATAAAGACAATGAAGTGCTGAAATATAAATAACAAGAGCATTTGACTTGTTGGAGGATATCTGCGCATTGACTGGGATTACATGCAACACATTTTTAATCATTTTAATTATGCTTTGAATGACTACTTGACCATAATTCTCCACTGCATGAATCATACACATGGCTCAGATGTATAAGGTAGCATATGATTTAATAATTTGTCCTTGGGTGAGCTGATATTAAATGATCTTTCGATGCCAAACAATGCTATGCCACGCATGATCACAATGCTATCTGTGTGCCGTATTTTCTCTTTCATGTTATATAATTTCATGTCAATAAAACAAATTGATCGTCGTGCTCGTACTACTCATAATTTGTTCCTCGCTATATTTTACAATCTATTGCTAAAAATACAGACTCCTTAACCTGCCTTTTTATATAAATTTATTTACTGATTATTATTAAATTCAAAATAAAATACCTATTTGTCATTAATTCTAATAAAAATGAAGAAAAAACGATAAAATAACAGCCGCATTAGTGTAAAATAAAAATTACATTTGTTCAATTAACTAAAATTACTGTCACCCAAGCATGTTATCATGATCATAAACTATCACTTGTATCGTAACGTAGCAGTAAGTTTTAATTTTCGAACATTCTGTGCTTCGACTTAGGAGTTTTTATGATCAATCCTAAACTTAAAATTGATTCACTGATCATCATTGCACAGCAATTATAGGAACGTTTTGACGTTGTTATCAATCCAAATCCCGTATTTATGTCTAATTAATTTTTCTAATTTCATATTCATATTCTAGAACACCCTATTGAGTATTTAAAAATTGCTAAAAAAATAGATCATCCTTTATCTATAAAAATAAACTGCTAACTCCATCCTTAGGGACACATGCATATTTCTCACCAAATTTTTTCTATGATTTCAATCCGAATATAATATGGAATAAAAAATAAAACCGGCCAGATGTTTGGTCTGGCATATAATTGTCAAGAGGACAAAGGCTATTAGGGGAAAAAAAGAAGTTCCCCGTCATTTTGAGTCCAACGTTTTTTTTATCGCAGGCAATTCTTGAAGGACATCTGGAGAGTGTCGACGTATATTTTTGTGAACAAGTTACCGCATATTTAGTTATTTTCGTCTGTCAGACAGCTGTCTGCAGCGTATGGTGGATGACTCAATTAGGATATGCGGCCAATTTGATTGCGTTGACGGGACACGCTTTTCCTGGATTACAGCTGTCACGTTGAACTAAAATTACGTGTGATGTCTACTGTGTGCTAGCTAGCAACAGTTCTCTATTCTAAAATAATTACTTCGGAATGAAGTTTGGTTTACTTTAAGCCTTCCTATTGAGTTATTACAGGTGCCTAGGAGTTGTATTCCATCAAAGTGTCCAGCTCTTTCTCAATCAACTATAAATATTTAAGAGATGAATACCTACCGTTGGTAAAAATCGCAGAACAGTATTATTGAATAATTGCATTTAATTTTGATAGAGCACTTGAAATGATATGCCCCTCTCGGTATATTTATTACAAAAGAAGAAAATCGCCAATTTTGGAGTAATGATAAAATAACTTCCATGATTGAAGTCAAAATTTACGTTCAAAGAGGAGGCAACTTTAGTGTTTGGGACGTGCAAGTCGGCATAAAATCAGTTGATGATGAATCGCTTTAAATCGAAGTTTTTGTTATACTAAATTGCACTAATCCATACCTGAGAATTTACTTAATAAGCATGCCCCTATAGGCAATAGTTACATCAATTTATCTCTTTCCTCTCACTTCACGATTTGTCCCACCTTTCTTTCATTTGACCTTTTTTTGACCCACCAACCTAACCTGTCACCTGTAGGAGGCACTTCCCGATCTAACCCAGCCCTACTTCATCTCCTCAAGCACGTACACCTACCATATAGGTGGGCTCCTTTAACTGACAGCTTAAAAGTACTACAAATATTTAGTAGTTTCACTATCTTCCCGCTTTCCTTAGTGAAACCATTTCTCTATTTGGCTTAGAGGGTCGCTATAGTAGCCGAATTTCTGATTCCAATTTACACTACCTTCATCGAAGTTTGTTATATTGTATTGCACAATTCCATGCGTGTGAATTTAACCCTAGCTATCGGTATCGTCCTCCTCCTACCTGTCGCTAAAAGTGCCAGCAGCGTTATTGCGCTCCTCGGGCATTGTCAGTCTTAGATGCTAATAGTTCACGAATCAATCAATAGTCAATACACATTTTATTTTAACGCTATTTTTTATTTTAATTATAAAAATTAACTCACACTACCAAAAATTCGTGAAATACTACATTAAAAAGGTGAAACCACATACAATAAAGATTTCATAAAGTTTTTTTCAAATATATGCCTTCATAAAAGATACAGTGTCCGGCGTGATACGGTGGAAATCTTTGATATTCAGCTTAGTAAAACCACTTGCCCGTTTCCACGCACTTTTATTTACCCGACCATGGTTTCGGCAACTCGTGCCATTATCAAGGTACATAGCCTTGGGTGACAGCCTTTTTCTGTTTGTTTCAAATTATGTATGTACCTTGATAATAGCACGAGTTGCCGAAACTACGATCGGTTTAAATAAAATTGTGTGGAAGCAGACAAGTGGTTTTACTAAGCTGAATATATGCCTTCAATTGTTTTTTAGACTTAATGTTTTTCCTAATCTACTGCAAAATCAGCAAAAAATACCTCGGTACTACTAGCACAGTACCTAGAAAACCGGTTGGCACTCAGAGGATCAATGCACTGCATGAAACAAGTGACTTTATGCGCAGTCACGCGCACGGGTGCAAAGTTAAATACACCGAAGTATGGAGGCTCGCCGTGAAATAAAATTTGACTCAGACGATTTTCACTCTGACAGTGGCTTAATAAGCACGACCTCCATTGCATGTGCCACACTGTGGACTTCAAACACCTTGTTCGGTAAAACCCATCCCAAAATTTGCTTTTACAAAATGGATTCGTGGTGTAACTGGTTAACACGCTTAGCCGGCGATCAGGATATCCGGGTTCGAATGTCGGCTGATTCAAATATTTTTTCATAGCAAACTTTGGTTTCTTTTGGTTAATTTAACCCATGAATTTACTTGATAGGTAAGTCTCTGTGCGCATAGTTACATCAATTCCTCCCTTTATCTCTCTCTTTTCTTCATTTTTCCTTCTAGCTTTCTTTCATTTTATCGTCTTTCGACCCACAACCCTAACTTGTCACCTGTAGGAGACACCACCCCTTCCTGCTCTACCGTTCTATCCCAACCCTACTTCTTATCCTCAAGCACGTTCGCCCACGCAACCCACCCATCCCTCCACCCCCTATTTCCCCAACTACCCCTCCCCTACCGCACCTCTCCATTCATGCCTTGCCTTCTTTCAGGAAAACTCGGGTCGTGCCTCCGCCATCTTGGATCGCTCTTAAAATTTTGATGGCGTCCGAAGGCAATTTCTTCGCGCGGACTTCCCCATTTTTTTTTCCTTCCTCCCGCCCGCGTGTGAATGGGAATGCGATTGGTGGGCCTTTATCGGCGACAAAAGAGGAAGATAGGGGGTTCGCGTTTGCCGGTGGGGTAAGGAATGTGCATGTGGTGAATATTTTTGGCCACAGAGTCTTGAGGTCGTTGGTCGAGTAATGCCGAGTACCCTCATGAATGAATCACGTATATTTTTTTCAAAATTAAAAAGTCTTCGTCCCTTTTTTTTCCCACTTTTCTTTGATGTGTAAATTCATCATCACTGATAACGGCTCTTTATATTTTCCAATACTCGGTAGCTGATACAGAAATCACTCAAGGGGGAAGATATTTTGAGCTAAATACCTTAACTTTTTATCGTAATGAAAAATAACTGAGTCACTTGCAAAATGTTATTCAAACTGATTTTGCACTTATACAGGACAATGCCATCTTATCGTGTAAAAAAGTTACAACTGTGGTTCTACAATGTTTGGCAATGAAGGCGGCCCCGCAAGGGGGGCGCACTCCCCCTGCGCCCCCCATAAGTATCCGCCACTGTCGATACTGCATTTGCGTCTTCAAAACGATTTGTCCAAGGGTGGTTACTTCAATGGAATCAGAACAAGTAATGATAGTAAAGACAAGTTAGTGGACTGTATTATCAAGAGAACGGTTCACATCACAGGATAGATGTTTCTCGGCTGATGCCACGCCGAACACTGCCCCTTTGTCTATATCTCTGAGCGTGCGACTCCCTCACACCATGTCTCCGCCTCAGGCCCCATAGAAAGGCCCCCACTTACGCATCCATCATCCCAACCTCCACTCACCCCAACCCTAATCTCCAAACATATATGAGAAACTAAATATTTACATGAATATTTTAAGTGGCGGCTGTCGTATTCCTTGCTTCTTACCCTTTCATAATGTCAGCGTTTTCTCCTCTTCTTTCGTTTCCCACGTTACCCATCATCCCACTCCTTTGTCCGTAGGAAGTGTTTCATGACCACGTAAGGTAACCCAGACGGCACAGAATCCTCCGTATCTAATTCTTATGCAGATAGTATCCATTGACGAAAAGCGACGGAGCAGTAGTCAATGGATACTATCTTCATATGAATTAGATATGGAGGATTCTGTGCCGTCTGCGAAGGCATGCTGCGAACTTGATCTTGCATTGCACCCGAGCCAATAACCGAATCGCTGACGAGAGGGAGACGACGGCTCGCTGGTCAGTCGGCGCGGGTATGTTAATGAAGTCAGAAGAAAGCGTGATAGTACCCGACACGAGCTCCTTCTTTTTTCTGCGCGACTTTTCCTATCCATCTCCAGCGGACGACGACGACTACAGAGCCACGGGGACCTACAATATTGCATTTTCATCCCGAATTAATTAGCTAATACTTCACATTAGACAATTGCATGCAACTGGTGTTGATTAATTACAATGTATTTTCTTGAACAGATAATCCAAATCGAGAGGAAGCCAGGACGAACTTTAATTTTGCTAAATTTACACCGAAGAAAATAACTATGCATTAAAGTTACGATGCATCTGAAAGCTGACTAAAAACTGCTTCTTTACATCCAATTCCTTTTCCTCTTTGGTAGATAGATTTATAGCACGATAGATATTTAGTTTTCTTCACTTTCTCAAGACTTTTGCCCGCTTTCCCAAGTGAAACTAGTTCCCCAACATGGCCTAGGGGTTCAGTATCGTGGTCGAATACCAAATTCCAATTTATATTATCTTTATATTAAATTGCACAAATCCATGCCGGTATATTTACTTGATGAACATGCATGGAATTTTAATGGCATGCATTCATTCGGTTTGCGGAAAAAATGTTACCTTCATTTAAAGGCTAAAGATGATAAGCTTCATACTTATAGGTGATATAACACCATTGAAATACCCAAGAAATATTATTTGCTAGCATTTGAGAATACACTCCATCTCCATTTACATCATCGCATGCTATGATGGTGGAAAGAAATCATGAAGATTGGTACAGAATTGAAAACCAAATTTTGCATTCGCATCGTTAGATGAATGAAAATAAGTCAAATTTCAGCTTTATATCTTGGACATGAAATATAGTGGGTAAATTAACAGAGACTTCCCAACTGGCAAATATCGAAAGACAGTGAAAATGAAAGGCATAAAGAAAAAAATGCCTGTGATAGATTTAACCCATTGAAAACTATTCATAACACCGTTTATAACTGCAATAAGATATTAATATGATAAATCCCAAAAAAACCTACCGCATAAGTAATTTCAAAGAAATATATACTAACAGTATAGAAATTTCTTGAATCAACGAACAGTGCAAAGTAAATGCTATACAATTAAATGAGTCAAGAGATTTTTGGAGATGATCTCATTGTGACTTGCCCATTAATAATTTTTTTCGCATAATATTATACTCCCACTTCTTTTTAGGCTGACACCCAATTCAATAAAAAAATATAAAAATGTTCGCAGGGATTCGAGAGGGAGGCGTTTTTGAGATAAGTTGCCCGTATTGGCTTTTCCTTCTTAAGAAAACTGATCAGTTTTCCAACAAGATCAGGACTTCAATATTTTTCCCACCCCTTCTTCACAACTATTCTTCCAACTCCAGTTTTATCACCGGAAATCCATCCCAGGCTTCGCAATATTCATTTCTTTTTCGCCTCTCTCCTGCCCCAGCTCAGTGCCTCGATTTCTCTCCACCAATCCATCCTACTTTTTCTTTTCCTTCTGCTCGCCCCTCCTACCCTTTCTTTTCATCCGACCTCTGGATCTCACCGGAGGGTTGCATATTTTAAAAACTCTGCCCGGTTTATTTTTAGACGTCCGCGGTGCCTGTGGTTATTGGAGTGGGACCTGGAGTGGCTTTGGTTGCCTTATTCCTGTCTATCGCATTTTTTTCTTGCCCAGAATCTGAGGAAAACCTTCTGAATCATAATTTAAAACTTCTCAACTCCTCTATTGCTATAAGAAGGTTGTTTTCCGATTCTAGGCTGATCAATCGCGGGGAAACTGGAAACGGAAACCTCACTAAATTAAATTATGTATGAAATGGACAATCCAATGGACAATGGACGGAAACTTCATTAAATTATATTATCTATGAAATGTACCAGCCATGGAGATTGGCAGCGGTTTCCACGGTTTAGTGAATTAAAATAATCGTAATAATAGCCCGATTACCTTAGCTTATGGAATATTAAAATAAATAAAAATGAAATGAGTAGAAAAATCGCTTTATTTTAATGAATACAAGAATAACTAGTTGGTGTAAACGACTTACTTACGCCGCTACATTCCTACTGAGCTCTTTTTACGCATCCACGATGCCTGTGGTTTTGAAGTGACTTTGATTGTCTTATTCCTGTTTATGTCAATTTTTTTCTTGCTCAGAATATGAAAAATTCCTTCTGCACCTAAATTTAAAACTCTGTAATCACTGCATGTACTTTGTTTTCCGATTCAAGAATGATCAGTTTACGGGGAAACTCTAAACTGAAAATCAATAAAAATAATCTTTGAAATGGAACAGTCATAAAGATTGAAAGCGCTTATCACTGCTTAGTGAAATAAAAGATTTGTAATAATAGCTCCAAAACTTGAGCGTGTGGAATATTAAAATAAAGTATTATGAAGTTGTGTGCATAATTTAAACGCATGCAAGAATAACCTGTTGATGTAAATACCTTATTTTTGTCCCCTGTATTCCTTTTCCACTAAGCATTTGGTGAAATTCCTATATGATACTCCTGCAATATTTCGTTGATTCTATTGATTGATAGTATGAAATTAAATTAATATAATCATCAAATCTACGATGCATGCTTTAATAACTGCGTAAAATATCGCTGAAATATAAAAACGTGACCAGCTTGAAGCATCGCTAGGTGTCGTGAGATAATGGTGTCCATATTTCAATTCTTTTGCTGGTTTATTTGTGGATCTCTACGGAACCTGAGTTTATTCAAGTAGGACCTAAGTAGAGTGGCTACGGTGAAAAAAATCTGCACATGCACTTAAAAATATCTAGTTACTTAAAAGGGGTATTTTCATTCAATTTTAGAATTAAAGATTCACGCAAAAAATCAGAAATGTTAACATCAATTTAATCCAAGAAAATTAATTAATATCCAGGAAAACTTATTAATTTTTATGCGGGTTAGCATAAGGAAATGAAGAGAATTGGTCGAAACACCTGTAATTTCCTCTAAGATATAACGAATTTCGTAAACATGTGAATATTATAAATTTATGAGTAGTGTTTTTTTAACCTAAGGATGAAACAAACAAATTTACAATATCTGCCAAGTATGCATCTGGAAATTCTGAAAAACATTGTCTACAATACAGACAAGTTTGTACTATGTAGTCCATCTTATACAACTTCAATTTTCAACCTCTACGATAACTGTGGCATTGGAATGGGATCTCTAATGGCTTTGGTCACTATATTCTTGTCCATCACATTTTTTTAATACAGAAGGTGTTAAGAAATATTTGTTGATTTTACTTATTTATACAAGCATAAAATGTCTGATTCGCGTACTTCTTGAATTTCTGGAAATATAGATGATAAGAAATCGTATCGGATAAGAAATCGAACCAATTATGAATGCCTGTCACCAATGGCGTAGCCAGGATTTCGTCCGTTCGGGGAGTCCAAAATCAGGGGTGGAAATTTTTGAAAAACAGGGTACTAACTAGAGGATTTTAAACTAATTTTAACACTTATAATTAAACAATAAGATAAATAGTTAAAATAAAGTAAAATAATAATTTACACCTCATGGTTATGATGA
Organism: Ischnura elegans; assembly: GCF_921293095.1. NCBI lineage: Eukaryota > Metazoa > Arthropoda > Insecta > Odonata > Coenagrionidae > Ischnura > Ischnura elegans. The sequence continues at coordinate 20,700,979 of NC_060257.1, forward strand.
TCAACGAAATCAGGAGAATGGGATCTCTAATGGCTAGCTCACTATATTTTTGTCCATCACTTTTTTTCAAGCAGAAGCTATTAAGAAATATTTGTTGATTTTACTGATGTGTACAAACATAAAATGTCTGTTTAGCGTACTTCTTGAGTCTCTGAAAATATAGATGATAAGAAATCGTATCGGATAAGAAATCGTTTGTTTAAACAATAAGATAAATAGTTAAATTACAGTATAATAATAATTTAAACCTCATGGTGATGATGCTCATTCAACGAAATCAGGATCCCATTCTTCCCCTGGTCGCAAGCATTTACTCTACATGAGAAATCGTATCGGAAAATGGCGTGAGGACGCCACCGAAGGAAAATTCAGTACGATGAGGAAGAGTTCGGAGTGGAAGAAGGAGGAGGAGAAGGTGCGCTTACACATAAAAGGTGACTCAATCGATACAGCCGTGATATCGGAGGGAGAAGTTCGAAGCGGAGAATGTGGAGGTGTGGGAAGGAGTTGGGCTGACGGGAGTGGGGATAGGTTTACGGAGACGTAAGGTCGGTGTGGAGATGCCCAGGTGTGCGCTCAAAAGGTGGGGGAGGATGACATCAAAACGACTGGGTTCGAGGGTATCGAGTCAAAATTTATGCCTGTTGCTCACCGTAACATTTTCTATCAAACGCTTGTATAAAATTCACGTACTGATTAATTTTTAATATAAAAAACAATTGGGTATTTGTATTTTTAATTATTTTGCCCGAATCTTATAATGACTATGCCCGCTTCCTCCTAAGAAGTGGCCTTTTATAATCCATTTACTTTTGAAATTGCTAATGGTTTTATAAAAACTCATGCGTACAGTCTACCTATCGGTAAAGCAGGAGAAAATAGGCATGTGAAGGCGAATACGAGGAAATATGATAGGGTTTCTCCTGTCTACCGTCAACCGATCCATTTATATGCCACCTTATTTAAAATTATTTAACCTCTTGTTACATTTACCATATCTCCAGCCCCTAAATACGTGATAATTGTGTACCATCCACGTAATTTACTCATGATTTCATATAACTACCGGTAGAAGGGCCTCACCCACTAATACGTGAAAACTTTTAGGCGTCTATGCTGTCTGCTTTCCTCTGCTTACAGCCATCATAATAATTTCTATCCATCTATTTGTCTTAGCATGCTTCTTAATGTTGCATTTTAAGTGTATTTTAAATACATGACCTAAGGGAGTGTTCGTATTTAAAATGATTTGAATTAATCTTGCATTAATAATTGCACAGTAATACTCTACAAACGCTTCTGCGATACATTTTAGATGTGTTTAATAAAATATTTTCAGATTATCCACCGGGTGGTTTACCATGCAATCTAACGTAACGACGCAAAACTTGTATATCAGATTCATGACCATATCATAACCATATCATAACCATACTTTTTAGAAGGTTATTATACCCCGGCATATTGAAATCAGCATTTTATAGGCCTTTCTCTTTCTTTGCTTGCCTAATTTAATGAAAAGAAAATGAAAATATTTCAAACACTTTTCTGAACTTTACTCGCTTGATTAGGATGAAACTGCTCATGTTATTTGATGCACTCGTCATAATTCTATTGAACTATTTATGAAAGTTCTTCAAGCATTAGTAAAATTTGATCCACCTTTATGTGGTTGATAATGCAACCCTTCTAACCAGTTGAAAACAGATGAGAAAGTAATAATACTGTTAGTAGCAATAAAATTATAAGTGATAATAATAGCAATATAAAATCAAGAATGATAGTTGGAGGTTTATATTCAATTGATGACTTCTACTCTTTGCAACAAATTATTATTAGTGTTAACTAACGTGAGAGATTTTTGAGATATTAAATAGATGTATTGCGAGGAAACAAATATGATAAAGGGCCAAAGGAAGAAGGTGTAATTTGATACAAAGGGACGTGGATAATGATTTTTTCATCGAGAAAACAAGAGGAGAGGGGGTTTGAACTGAATGAGAAAACGAGGAAAGGTCATTTGGCATAAATGTAATGGGGAAAAAAGGGCTAAGATGAATAAGTGGGCGGATTTACCAAGAAAACATCAAATTTGAATAAATCCAATTTAATGTATGAGAAACTGTGGGAATTTAAAATCCATTGGAGTTGAGCTGATTACAGAAAGCAATATTAAAAGCAAAACACATACCTAGATAACATTTAAGAGCAAGGATGTAAAACAATGATAAACGGAGCGGTCTGCTAATAGGTAACTACCGATAAAATTTTTGTTGATTAGATAAACGAATTTAAGTAATTCCATAGAATCTAGCGCAAGACTCCAGTCCTTTTCTTTTTAACTGAAGGTTCTGGAGCTCTATTCCCAAGTGAATTCTTTTTGAGTTGTTTTTCACTCCAGAGCAAATTTTCTCCGAGTACAGGAGGCATAGGGAAATTAATCCCCCCCCCTACCAACATTGTGTGAAACGTCTCTCGCCTCTGCCGTTCTCAAATTCTTACCTTACTTATCCCTACCAACCTTCGGGTATAAACTCTAAGTGAGCCAGTACAACGCTTAAATTTGTAAGCCTAATCCTCTTTCTTATGCCAATGGCAGTAACGGTTTAACCAAAATCCAGGCAAATAGAGGCACGAAATAGAGGCAGAGGCTTCTATAATTCACTTAAAAGAATTTAGGATTATGAATTGGTACAGCGAGCATCATTAAAATTTCTGCATTGCTTTTTAATTAAAATTTGGCATTCCACCAACATTTGTTCCTAGTTAAAACCCACGGAGAAGAAATGGTCATGCAAGACTACAATGCGGCCAAGACTATCGAAATAATTTTTGAGGGAAAAAAGTAAAACGAATTGTAACCAACGTCAACACAGCGTCCAGGTTTTCTCCATTAAGCTGGTGATAAAAATGTATAAAATGAAGCAAGTTTTTTTTTTATATTTGTCAATTCAACTCTATCAGTTGTTTGCCAATCATGCTTCAACATCAAGGGGACATTTTATTTATTCCAAAATGTTGTGACGTTTGGACGTTTATTTCACATTCGAACGATCCACCCTTCTCTGTATTTACTAAAATATGAGGTAGAAAAATGTAAAAATCTATCTGAAGATATTCTCATGTCGGAAACCGGAGGTATCTCTTATTTTTACGGACGCCACATAGTATACTAAAATATACATGACCTCTCGAACGTGTCATTGCATGGCAATAGACGAGGTGTCTACCTCAAAATGGCTTTCGCGACGAAACGGACTGTTTCTATTATCTATTATCTAAGGCTTGAGTAATAATAATTTATAAAATCAATAAAGTAAGCATTTCTTCCGATACTTTGATACCTGCTACTATAGTTGATATGCATAAATCACAAAGAAACAATTCGACGAACTATGCATTGTTACTCTTTGATTAATATGAAAATTATACCTGGAATAGACTTGTATCGGATTGGACAGCTAAAACCGCCTGCCACAGTGGTAGTAAATATATGTGAATGTCACAAATATAACTGTAATGAAGATGGTATTCAATGTCAGACGTAGTTTTCAACATTTTCATTATTTAAAAGTAATAAAGAATGATTGAGGTACTCATAAAGTTCATTTCATCGCCATAGGATGTTTGCTGTCTGGGATGGGGATAAGAAGAATTTAGGGGAAATAACCCTGACGTGGCGGGTCGTCGGCAGTGGAGAGTAAAATAGGAGATCATTTTTCATCCTTCATCAAAGAAAACGTAAGGCATTGATTGCGATTCGTTACCCACCATTAGTGTATTCGTAATATATAAATTATTTGGTTTTAGAAATCCCAGTTTAGACGAAGGTTAATGGTCAATTTTAACCTCATTTGAAAAAGGCCAGATTGGCGCCCATGAGATGCCACTCCACGTGACGTCACAGGCACCTAGTTTCTATACGAGTAGATAGGAGTTTTACATCGTCTGAAATTACCAATGCATGCATGAGGCAGAGAGATCGGGGAAATATCTCTTAATAATCACTTATAAAAACTGCCTATGGTCGGAAAGTTTCCTTCGTTTGATAAGGTATTAATAATCCTTACTTAAGCCAAGAGCTACCGGCTTGCAGGGTACCCTGCTACCTGCTAGCAGCCTGCATCGCAGCGGCGCACATACCCTCGCCCTAAGGTCACCTAACACGGCGGTAGCGGGAACCAGAATGGCGTCACACGGGATTTTCCCGACATTCATACTTAGCCGTCGCGTTTTCGCGCGCTTGAAAATTTTCACTTTTTATTTAAACGCAAAAAATAGATATTAAAAAAAATAAAAACGTGAAATGCATACTCTATGAGTAATAATCTTTCGATTTGGGCAATAAAAAAATAATAGGAAACCACCCCATTGTATAAGGGCAGATATTGCAAAGGAAATGTCGGGGTTTGAAATATATACTTGGGAACACGCGCTAAGGTAAGGTATCGAGTAATTGGAATAGGTTACTCTACAATTTTGGCAACTCAGTAGAAGAGAACGGACAAAGCAGTAGAGGCATCAGGAAGTGAATTTCGTCATCAAAAGAAGCGTTCATGAATAGCGAATATAATGCGATATAAACTGATGAGGGGACCATTATGTACAGTTCGTTGACAAGAATAGTGAAGGATAAGACTTGGAGAGTGTAGCGCCTCAAAGTGCGGAAACGTGGACGTTGAGGAAGAATGACCAGAAGAGACGAGAAGCGTTTCAAATAGGGATGTGGAGAAGAATGAAGAAAGTGATGTGGACGGATGGAAAGGGGAATGACGAGGGGTAGGCATGGCGGCAGTGGCGCCGACTCCATGAGGCCTAAGGGGGCCCGAGCCCCCTGAAAAATTCGTAATGGGTGTGAGGAAAAAATGTGTCAGGCTTTTCCATTTTCCCCGGAGTGTCCAGATATCGAGATTCGAGTTATCAGGGTTCTAATTTTGATCATACAAGAAGTAAGGAAATAAAACTTTGTAAGGTTCACGTCTCCTCACCCACTTTAACCCCGCCCTCCCCTGGCTGGTCAGATACCTATCCTCACAGGAAAAACCCTCGTCCCAAATCAAGGCTGCCCCTTTCCCCCTTACGCAAGGCTGCCCCCCCCCCACTCACTATTCCATTCCGTGTTTAACCCTCACCCCCGCCCTTACAACCAGTCCTTTTCCTTTCCGATAGATGTCCTCACTGTCACTTGTGTACTTTGTATATAAATGTATGATGCATGCAAGATCAGTCACCTGACGATGTAACCAAGTTACGAAACCCGGGCCGTGCCCATAATTAAATAACAGTGAGCCTTACAAAGTTTTATTTCCTTACTTCCAATATGGAGAGGTTTCACAAAGTAAAGCCTGAGGTTATTAGTTATATTTTGATCATGCAACTCTTCTAAAATGCTTAGAAAACTTAAAAATCACTACTTATAAAATTTCGCGGGGCAAGATCCCCGGTTTGGGCCCAATATTTTTTGTAAGTCGGCATCCCTGCATGTTGGGCGAGGAAAGAAGCATTTTTAGATGGCATACAGAAAAGATGTGTTTTGATGGATCGAGTAATAAGCGAGGGAGGAGGAGGAAGAGAAGGGGATTTATAAATCTATCTACGGAATGAAAAGAATTTTGATTTTTAAGAGGGAAGTCCAAGATGGGAGTGAAGACGGCAGTAGTAATTTATAAAATGCTACATGAAAACCTAGCTTAAACGGAAGAATGCTGTGAATGGACTTAAAATTGCTGATAAAACGTTGCATTTACTAACGGTTTGGCCGATGAAAGCAGCTGAACTTTTAGCGAAGTAAAAACGAGGATGAGAAAAAGATTAAAATTAATGAAGTAAACCCAAGGACTCCCAAAATCTATAATACATTAGGTAGAAGATGAGGCACGTAATGTAAGATGGAAAAATAGAGATTATTTATCGATTTATGGAGATAAATTTGCGTTTTGGACAACTTTTAGCCTATATTTACTGTCAAAAGTGCATTTATTTTACTTTAAGTCGTTTATGCTTTAAAAATAATAAATTATAAGGAGTTAGAAGTGGAAAAGAGAAAATCTGTACATGTGGATGTACAGATTCAAAGTGAGTGAGTACCATTCCTGGACATGAGGCACAAAGATATTATTTTGGTCTACTCCAGATACCAGGGAAAACTTCATGATATACTTCAAATTTTTAAGGAATAAAAATATGTCACCAAAAAAATCTGAGGAACAGGTAAATGCATCATCTAAAAGCATAAATCATTTATAAATTTTGCGTATTTACGTTTAACTTTTAATAAAATTTAGCGTAGCTTGATTCGCTAAAATTCGGTTATTTTACTTAACGGGAGGTTATTTCTTTTTTTAAAAAAGGAAGGCTATAGGAAGGTAGAGGTGAAAAAGAGAAACGTTCGTACATGCACAGATTCAAAGGAAGTAAGTAGCACTTTGAAACACAAAGATATGCTACTCTATATACCCTGAAAAACATCAAGATGATTTCATAAGTTTCTTAGAAAGCATAATGTCACAAAAAAAACTTCTGCGGTGCGGGTACGATAGGTTACCATAAAATGTAGATCATTTTCAAATTTTATTCGATTTTTATAGAATTTAACCTACTTTAATCCACAAAATTCGGTTATTTTTTGTGTAAAGGCGAATTTAAAAAAAAAAGGATTTTACGCAGTTTGATTCACTTAAAATCTTTTTTTTGAAACTACGGGGATTATTTCTTTTTAAAAAAGGAAGGCAATAGGAAGGTAGGGATGAGGAGAAGAGAAAGGCAAGTTCACAGTTGCAAAAGGGTGTGAGTAGCATTTCTGGCCGGAGGGGAGGGGACGAGAGAGAGACGGCAGAGGCTGGAGAAGGAAGAGGTTGCGGTACCTATGTCTAAGAATAGAACGGGCCAGAAGAGGGGGAGGTGTTGGATGCGGGAAGGGGAGGGCAAAAGGTGTGGCGGAGTTTGGCAAGGGGATGGGGGAGACTTGTGTTGAACGCGGGCTTTTGGGGTGAGGGGAAAAAATGCGGATACGCTCGCTCAGGGGCCACGAAACTTCCCCTCATCCCCCTCCCCCTTCCGACTTCCCCTCCCGCGGAACCTCTTCCTCCTCTACATCCTCATCGCTTTCCCTCGCACCCTCCGGAGCAGCCTTCATTCAGCTTTAGCGGGGCTCCTACGCCGATCCCAGTTCATTCATTGGTGTCCTGCCTCTCACGACCCCACCCTATAAAGCCTTCCACTCACCCCTCTCCCCTGATGCCCCTGCAGTTTCCACGACCCCCCCTACACCCCACCAGCCTCCCCTATCGCTCTCCTATGCCCCACCTATTCCCCCTCTCCTCCACCCCCCTCAGAGACTCACCTGGACGCCTCTTCCCATATAAACCTTTGGCCCCCCGACGTTTCCAAACCAAATCCCCGCCCTTCTGCAGGTATACCGCCAGTGCTGTCTCATCTCTTCCTCCTTTTTTAACTTATATCAAAGAATTTTAATATCGTGGGTGCGCTGGCTACCATCAGAGATGTGCATGAAGTTAATTATTACTATTACTATCTTTTTATCACACTTTTGCACGCTTAAATTCGCATGCAACCAATAAATCAAAATCGGAATATACGTACCCTTATGTTATCTCATATAAAATGCTCAATTATGTCATATTTTTACAAATAAAGATGTGGGTATCATTCAAAATCAGGAAATGTATTTTACTGTTGTCAGAAATTTTGAAAAGATGCAAGTCTAAGAAGTTGAGACAAAATTTGCCATTCATGCGATAGGTGGTCGTGATATGGGGTCACAAAAATTGTTGTATTTTCTAAAGTTATGCATTCACCCATAGTCACTTATAATTTTATTGAAATTTACCTCATGGTAGGCAGAAAATCCGCATCTAAATTTATTGAACAGACTTTTGGAGGCTGCAAAATATCAAACTATTTATCTCTCATTATTCCCACCTGTTACCTTATCATGCAATCTACCCAGAGCCTCACCTCTACGTCTCTTTCCATGTATTCCTCTGGGACCCCGACGTTTCCTCCACAGCTCCTCGACCTTCTGCAGGTAAAATGGTAGAGAATACCTTTCAAACTCATATTAATGCATTATGCTTTGTGGGGTTAATTCCATTTCATGTGGCCCAGGGTTTTTCGGCTGTCAACTCCGAGTTGAATGAAATAAACCTTATATGGTGCGGTATATCTGCAAGCTATTTTTAATAAGTAAACACGTAGTAGAAATATACTTGTACAAAAGGTGAAAATGCCTTTAATGCGACAGAAAAAGAAAGAAAGATGCAATTTTCTACATTCACATAGCGGGTAGTCGTGACATTGGGGTCACAACTACGGTTACATCCCCTAATGAATTTTTGTCTGGTTTGCGCGCGGATCGGAAATATTAAGGCTAGGCTTAGATTGCTTGAACTATTGACAATAGATATCTTCAAAAGCGACAAGGAGAATATAATGTTAGAGCCCCACTCTACGTCCAGGTCGGACAGAAGTGATAAATTAATAGAGATATTTAGCCGAACGGATTGATAGGAATTCGTTTTTCCCCCGAACCATAAAGGACTTTAATAAATCCTAATCGTATTTTCATTCATAAGAGTTTTCCCTTTTATGTATAAACGGATGGTGCCCCTGCCTTATGCCTTTTCAGGCGGCTTTCGGGGTAGTATGCAGATGTAGATTTAGAAGTATCACCTGAAGAAAATACGTAAACCTCTCTCTGTTCTCTTTTTCTTTGCGGCCCTATTTCTCCGGAAGAAAGGTGGACCTACGCCTTCTGTTTTTATTACTCTTCCCTCCCTTTATACCTTGACTCGCTTTATGCCTCTCCCTTGCCTTCCTTTCCCAGCCCCTTGTTGCTCCAATTTATTGGGTTATTCTAGGAAGCGGGCGCCTCCTATTGGTGCCATGAATAATACACAAAGGGATGGGACTGTTTGGATCTTGAGTTGATTGGTTGGTGAGATACCCGGGCTATGACACTATCTTGCCCCTTTAGATAGAGGACGAGGAGTTCACAATTCAGCATCTTATCCGTTTCGAAGAGTTGCCTACCGGAGCTGGCGACGGTAACATTACATTATTAACGGATGAAATGCTATGTATTTACATTCGGGTTCACCTCTCAATAATAAATATACCACCAGGTATCAATAAACAACAGTTATATAATTTTTTATGATTTTTTTTAAATTCCAATCTTCATTTAACATTAATTTTTATCCGAATATTTTTTTCATCAGTAGAAGAACATAAAAATTGCTCGTTTTTTTCCTTATTTCAAGGAAGCGAAAATGTTTAAGCTAGTCGTGAAACTCGATTTGAGTCTTGTATCTCTTAACTCAATTTTTTTTTGTCTTGAAAATATGTGGAATACTACCTTCCTGTTCATACTCTGTCTTGTAATTAAATTGTGCCTTGTATAGGAATCTTATTTATTTAATTTTTATAAACTCATTTTTCCATGGTACGGCAAGTTGAGTTGAAAGAAGCATTTTTGGCCGCATCAGAGAATGTTTTTAATGCCATTTTATCGCCGGTTTTGTGCTGATTTCTATTCACTTAAAGAAGCCTCAATATGTAATAGCGCCTCTGAGATCCCTGATATACTTTCTGTGACCGTGGGCTGTCAATATTTGAATTTCTTTACATCATACTAACAAATCCTCATTATTTGAGAAGTCATGCATGCTTTGAACCAAAATTCTATATACTTGATGGGAAGTGAACGAAAGTAATCAAAGTTTATTTCCGGCCTGAGGGTCATTATTGCCATATTTAGGAGCGAGACGAATATATAGTCAGTGACCTTTACAGCTAGAATGACTATGGGTCATTGAAGTATAAAAGTTAATATGACCTTAAACTCTGAATATCTTTGCGATAATGGCCGGATATAGGAACTCCTCGTATCTATTCAATAAATTTATGAGACTCATAACTTACACTCACTCAATAATCATTGTTGCATGAGCATACAATGCCTTCATTGGATCCATAAATGGCCTCTTGATTTATTGTGGCCTGATAAAAGAAAAAGCCATATCGGTGGATGAAATATGGATCAATCAGCTGTATGCTTGCTCAATAAATGAGAGCTATGTTACTGGCGTTGATAGCAAGAGTTGGGGAGTGAAACTTTTGCATTAAATTTTAGATGGTTTTGGGATTCGCCGATGTAAGATAAAAAAATGAATCTTAATGGGTATCGGAAACTTTATCTTGCTAAGTCAACAAATTACAACCCAGCAATTATGAACATTTTACGAATTTATGTTTCAAGTCTTTTTCCCTACGTGTAAACAACATTAGCGGTAAAATTGAATTTGCCCTCAGATGATCCATTTATAGTAGCTATATATTTGTGGTTAATGATGTTGTTAAATGTGGTATTTCATATCATAATGAAATTTTTGAAATGAAGTGATACGTTGTCGTAAGGAACATTTTTTTCAAGTTTGACTAAAATCTAAAAAAAAACCTGCATAAAAGAAATATGACTGAAAAAGGAGCCGATGAAACGAAAAGGTTTAATTTTCTGAGTGAATAATATGTTCACGCTCTCTTTATTTTGAGGTATGTAACCAATCGGTACCATTATTTTTCAAGGCTTCAAGGTTATGCTCTAACCGCCGAGATAATGACATCTCAAGCAGTGCGCTTCAATATCGAAGTAATGGAGCTCATAGAGTAGAAAGTATTTGTAACGTGGTGCTACCGAAAATGATAAAGATAAAATAGATCAACCGAATACGTGATGAGATATTTTTCAGAAGAGTGGACGGTTCCTTAAGTCTCCTTATAAGTCTCCTTAGCACACTAAGAAGCATACGGAATTACTTAGTCGGCCACATTATGAGACATGTTGGCCTGATGAAAGCAATCGACGAAGAAGAGTAACTAAGGGCCCGTATGAGCTTCACAGGACAGGCTATGAAGACTGTGAAAGAAAAGACATAAATCGGTATGAAAAGGATAGCGTACATGTGAGTGAAATGCAGGGCTGCGTCGAACCAACCTTAGGATTTTTGACTCGTGATAAAGATGATAAGAGTATATAATACTAATATTTTGTTAATACTGTCATGTTTCTTGGATAGGAAAGTTTGATCTCGATATTTTCAGTGGTATAGTTTTATCTCTTAACTTCTCAGCAGGAGAATAATTTTATGTTTGAAATGCAAGTAACTGCTGAGAAGACTCTACGGTATATACCTTGAAAATTAACTGATAATAATTTAAGTATTACATTATCTATGCGTTAGAAGAAGGATACAATTTTGTCTGTTTAGTAATAAGCCCACTTGAGAAATGATTATATGCTGTAAGTAGAATTTTTCAAAAATGTTTTTTTTTTGCAAAATTCACCTTAGTTTTTCGCGATAAAGAAGACTTATTTTCAATTGTAAAATACCCTTTTTCCATAGTAACTCTATTTGCTCAACCGGATTCAGCATTTCTGAAACATTCTCACGGAACTGTGTCTTATTTATATTTTTCGAAAAACATATTTATTGTAATCTATATTTTATGCGTGCCTTGAGAATAGGAGAGAAGTAAGGAAAACGGTTGAGTGAATAAAATTATAGGGGAAAAGTACAAAGTTTTTTTCTCAGTGCTGTTGACCTTCGGCAATTTGACAGCTGAAGTAATGTGTATAATTGTCTTTACGAATATAGTAGCTTAAATGTGATAAAATGAATGTAATTTCAATACCGTTTTCATTTGTGGAAATAAGACAATTTCGTACTCTTTCTAATAAAATAATCTGTTCAAAATTTAACCGTGAAAAATACTTTTTCATGCAAAATATATTTTTTGCTCCCTTTGTGAGTGAGTCAAAATGTTGATCATGAATGTTTAAAGAAAGATTTATCAAACATCTTAGCCACATTTTAACATCATATATCATTATCGTATTTCCACATCTTATTGAGGAAGACATAATATAATATGAGCATACCCTGCCTGCGGCTGACCCCCGGTGAACCTGACGAAGGTCAAGTCACCGATCCGGCGCAGTTCTAGATTTAGCCGGCGGCGTGCGGTGGGAATAGCGGCAAAGTCTGTGGACCACGCCCTCGCTGCCGCAGACAACTCAAAACATCCAGAGATGAGAGATACACGCAAACGTCATGACCAAGCAACATGGGTGAGTTCTGCGCTGTCATTGATATTTTGCCTGAAAGCCGTGGGGATCATTGTTTGCGTAATCTAAATGCCTTTGACAGGGATTAACGAGGCCCTGTCTGATATTTTTGGGAAACGTGATAATTTTGTATTTTTTGAGGTACTCGACGGGTCGTGGTAGGTTTAACTTCACGACGCGGTTAAATGTATTGACTCATTCTTAACTGTGTGTAATTCTATCACAAGGTTTCTTGGATATTTCGCTTTTACTTGCATCACTAGATTTTATGCCTAGCGCGACCCGGGTTTCGATGAATAACCATCATCTTCAGGCGTAGTTTATGATGAATTTATCTTATTATTGTTACCTAGTTAACTAGCGGAAGGAGAGATAAATTTTAAAACGGACGCCAGAATAGGGGAATATGATAGATAAAGACATTCTTTTAATGGAGTGCTTTCCTGACTTTCAATAATTGTTAAAATTTCCAACGTGTCTAATTCACGGACTTATTTGCATAATTTTAAAGTATTAATTAATTAAACTCGCTCCTATGGCCGTTGCATATTAAGTCTTTAGGAAAATTACTTTTATCATCTTTCTTATTTTTTTAAGCACTCTAATGTTCTTTCTTCCTGACTTCGAAGCTTCTTCCTGTGTGCCCCACATAGACACTACTTACCCGGATGCACTCTAAATATATATTGTTTGAACCGCGCGGGTGACACCGTTTTTCGAGTGTTTTCCGACAAATGCCGTTCGGCGTCGCCGCTGCTCCTGCCCGGATGCTCGGCGCATGCGTCCCGGTGCTGTGCTTGGTACGCGACTGCTGGCCGTCGCCTCGTCCACTTTGCAACGAGACTCAACCCAGAAAAGCAGACTGTTGGATACCATCCAGGCGGCCAAACGCAAAATTGTATTTCAAAAGAGCGTCAGAATAAACCCAATAGCAAAATTATTTCCAGGGATTTAATTTATTTTAGTTCCTGCAGAAACATATATATTCAATCAAATTATATTATTATATTAAATTTCGCGTTACCTATATTAAAAAGTAGTGGTATAAGTAAAACTGAGCTATCCAAGAAACCTTTTAAGGGGAACTGCCTACAGTCCCTCTGAACTTAGCCCGCAAGTATTTTTGCCTAGGCCGTTGAAATGCGTCACCCGGGTTTTGAAATCGAGACCCTTCGTTCGGAAGCCAATTGATCTACCTATCTGGTCTCTATATCAATTTGTAGGAGCTAAATTACGGGCTTTTACCCCTTCGTTTTTGTGAATGAGCAATATAAAATCAATTTAAAAAATATATAATAATAAGACAACATGAATTTTTAATAATCAATTTTCTGTTATTATTTATGGCATAAAATGTGGAGTTTCTTCTGAGGAGACAACGATACTGCCGTCCATTTCATAAGAAAATATTTCACCCGCTTTTATCCCTGAATCTTCTATTTCACCAAAACATATTTACCAAATTATATATTCTAAGAGCTACCTACCAAATGAGAGACCTGCGTGCAGCGGAAACTTAAATATGGAAGTAAGGAAACAATTTATAAGAACCTACATTTGGAGTATACCCCTATATGGAAGTGGGATATTTACAATGACAGCAGCGGAGAAAGCAAGGATAGTGGCCTTCGAAATGCGGTGTTACAGAAGAATGATGAGGATCAAATGGATCGACCAAGTTAGTAATGAGGACATCCTAAGAAGAATATCAGTATCAGAAGAAGAGGAGAGAAGAGAAGCCTCATGACCCCCTAATAAGAAGATGGAGCGACCTTATAGGCCACACCTTGAGACATGATGGCATTATGAAGACAATCGTCGAGGGACAAGTGAAAGGCAAGAATGGAAAAGGAAGACCTCGAACAAAATATATGGAACAAGTAAAGAAGGATGTGAAAGAGAAGAGATATGCAGGTGTGAAAGATTACCTGATATGAGAATTGAGTGGAGAGCTGCGTCAAACCAATCCTAGGATTGTTGACCAGTGATGATGATGATATATTCAAGTTTCATGATATGGATTGCTGTAGTAACTCGTCATAGATATTCGATTTTCTATATTTTTATGTCACATCATATTTTACAGAATGGTATTATTCAGTTTCGCTTAAAATTTATTCGACAGCACATAGTTATTTTTCCTAGCGGCCAATCTCCTCCTTGGAACCTGTTTTTCAAAATCACAAGTGTGTAATTGTTTCCTCAGAAATCGGTATGATAGAAAATCAATATGAATATTTATGTGATTATATTATTAATTTCATTATAAAAATATTTTTAGAATATAGACATTAATCTATATTATTAAATTTATCTCTAGATAAACAATGCGGTATATCTTATGGAATACCAATATGTAAGTGATGTTGCATAACATTTCTTTTGTTTTGAAGATAATTTTTTACTTTGTTGCAAAGCTCGCTATAATTAATTGAGGAGAAATGAGCCTTCGCAAACATTTTTATCATTTAGTTTTGCGGAATTAGCATTGGATACCTTCTAATTATTTATTTTATACCATATGGAAAATATTTTAATATAAATCCAATAAACTTTAGTCACGTATAAAGAGGCCTTTGACATAGAGGAGGCTATCTACGGTCCTTTTCGGTCAAAATATTGCTATAGCCGTAATGCTATGGACTAGGGACTAACTCCAAGGCGACCTATATATATGCTTCTCGATGGCCCGTTCAAAGGACTCCAATTTCACCATGAATGGGTCGGTTCAATTGAAACATTTGATTAATTAAATAAACAGTGCGTAGTTAATCGCAGTGCAAAGAGAGAAGGTAACCTAAAAGGGACTTTGTTGGTTCAAAAGGTATTCTTTGACGTGACTCAGCCATTCATTATGAATATTGCGTTTGACTTTATGCGCTTGGTATTGTACTATCCTGTTCCATCTTCACAGAGAAATTCTAAGAAAATTTTGTAGATGATTATTTCTTAAAGGCTGAAATGGGTTCTGACATAAGATTGATTTTCAAAATGTTCACTTTATGAAAATTTATGGATAGTAATAATACAATAATCTGTACTTATTTTCCACACTTTTTAAAAATTTGTTGAACGGGCTTCAATGTCTTCATCATTATCTCGACAGCTCTTGATAATGGGGTTCTAGTATGTTGGACAAGCGAGTGGAAAGGTGTCAAAACTAGTTAGTATTTAAAATCATCAAAAAATGAAGTAATAGATTTTCTTGAAATGTGTCGATACCGTTCAGTTTAGGAACTAGCCCCTCCTAGTTAGGTGACCTGATAATTTCCCTGTGTTTACAGAGAATCCCAACGGAATGGAGGGATTTTACTTTGTGAGTGAATTCCAAATATGTACGGTGGTCACCTATTATACCGTTTGCTCGAAGCACCCTTATACCTTTGTGTGTTTTAAAAAAAGGTTGCAAGGAAGACATTGGTCGCTAGGACAAATAATTATGTGCTCTTGAATAAATTTCAAGCCAAAAAATACATGTGAAATAACCTTCAAACTAGGAACTTCAGCAAATTACAAAGCCAACATAATAAAATACAGTTTTTCACGTGTCTAACTATTAACTAACTCGGGTTATGTTGACTTGTATTTCCTTATCTCCAAAAGTATTTGCAGCGTATTTTTCATGATCGCTTCACCTTTGAGATTGGTTTTAGCCTACTTATTCTTGCAGTGCTTCGTGGACTTTCGTGGCTGTTCCTCAAACCAAAACACCATTTTCCAAAAGCACATGGTTAATGTCTTTAAACAAATGACATTCGATGGGTATGTCTTTGTTTCTCACTCACTCGTCTATTTATGTAATTTATAACCAGCTCCCTCTATTCCAATTCCCAACGTCACTGTTATATAAATAAAAGTTTTATAGTTATCCATTTAAATTTCATCCTCGGCCAGAGATGTTTTATCTGTATAGTTTTACATTGCTTTGGGGTCTTTCAGGGCTGTTCCACAAACCAATGAGTCATTTTCCAAAAATACACTGGTAATACCTTCAAATGAATGATTTCAGTAGGGCATATCCTTTTTTACTCCCTCAGCCGTCTATCCACGTTAACCACTGCCACTTTTCTTATTCCAAATATTTCCTTATTATTTCATGAATCGAGATTTCATACTCATTCATTATAATTTTATTCTCTGCCAGAGAGTTTTTTATTCTGCGTAGTTATGCAGTGCCTCGCGGTCTTTCATGGCTGTTACCTAAACCAAAATATAATTTTTCAAAAGTATACTTATCAATAGGATACTTTCTTCAAACAAATGATATCAAATAGGCACATATATCTTTTTCTCGCACCTTGTCTATTCTCGTAACTAGTTTCTTTATCGATTGAATAAATTAAGTTCTTATTTGCGCTGCAAGTTTTAGGATATTTTTTTTTTGGTCAGCTACTTACTTCGACCCTTCGTCTCCTCGGCTCCCCATATTTATTCACCCATTAATTTGCATTTTGCTCCGTTTGGGCGCATTATTTTCCCTTAATTGCTTATCAAGGCTGTTATGAAACATGAAAGCCCCCGGGGGCGGCTTAAGTTTTGGACCCTGCAAAAAGATCCTCAAACCCTTTTCAGGCGCCGCCGCGACCCTTTCCCCTCTCACACCTCCTTTTTCCCTTCCAATTTACGCCGTATTATTCTCACCAAAACGAAAAACCCCTTACCACCTACCTAGATCCTCCATCTTGACGGCCTTCTCCGTTACCTCATCGATGTCTTCTACTTTCACCGCAACTGTGATCCCTTCCATACGGACTCTACTCCACTGGATATTTTATTATCAAAGTATTCTACCAAATGAGGGCCTTAGAAGCCAAGGGGATAGTTGTAGAAAGGCAACACTCAATTGGCCGTATAATTCTCCCACGGCTTGTCCACCTTGCAAGTCAAAAAGGTCACTGCGTTTGTGTGCGGGAAGGGGGAGAAATTCGCCGCAGGGACCAAACCCCAGCCTCTCAACCGGAAAGCCCAAAACTTACACACACACATTCACTCACAACAAACATACACAACAAGATCCTTTGTGGGGTCTGTAAGGACCTCGATTAAGGATTCTCGCTCCACAAAAAACCGGGAATCTTCACAGGATGGGCCTGTTAGGGATAGCCAGTGATTTGTGGAAACACACGCACTCAACAAGCAGTCACTCACCCATTCACTCACCCTACAGATGGCTTCAACTTTCCGGGAGAAAAAATATTGCTCCAAGAGAGCGTCGTCGGTGATCAGCAAGGGGACGATGAAAACACACGTATACGTATTTCGGCTACAAAGTAGCCCTCTTCAGCGTGCTGAAGGAAGATTCAAATGCACTTACAACACGAGGCTGAAAGTGGAGGGGACGGGAGGACACCAAAATATGAATAGGAATGAGGATGGGGAGGGTTGAAGATTTCTTTCTACAGTTCCGAGGCAGTAGAAGCTCAACCCCGATTTTTGCATTTAGCAAGGGGATAAGTCCAACTTTCTTTTATTTTTGGGAACAAGTGCAGATAATGAATGGTTGGTGGGGTAAACAATAATGGTGTGGCAAATTCATACCAGGGAATCACTGATAAGGGTATACATATCGATGGCGAAGTTCTAACAACACGTATTTCAAAAATAGCAACTTTTCAGGAGAGCAAAAAAACGATTAATTTCTTTTAATTGCACACTGAAATCAAAAACCAAAAGTTTATAATACTGAAAAAGAAGCATTAATTTGCAAATAAAGAGTTGTTCTTTGCTTGTATTTTATTTTTTAACGTTACATAACTTTGTTTAAGATACCTGTAGCAAACCGGCCGAATTTGACAAGCGTATTGTTAGAACTTAATCATCGATATAGACTCGGTGATTTACATGAAACTCTTTGTTACAACAATAATGTGTACCCCACCAACTATGATTGGTAATTATCTCAAAACATTGCACTTATCTTCCTTGGCTTTTAAGGTCCTCAATTAAGGTAAGGTTCGATGGAGTACTTTAGGAGCATTCTGGCAGCATCCTCTTCCTCCATGTACATACTTCCCTCTTCAATTCACAGTAAGGCCTGCCCCGTTTCATTATTCTTTTCCTTCCTCTCCCTCGTATTGCTCTCAGTACACCCTCCCCGCTAAGTCCTCGCTCCATTCATTCCTTCTATCTCCTCCGTATCTAATCTAAAAGACGCCTCTCCTCACCCACCATGTCCAACACTTCGTCGTTTTGGACCCTGCAAAAAGATCCTCACTACCCTTTTCTGGCGCCTCAGCGAGTTATCCCCTCTTACGCCTCCTTTTTCCCTTCCAATTTACGCCGTATATTATTCCTACCAAAACCAAAAATCCCTTAACACCTACCTAGATCCTCCATCTTGACAGCCTTCGCCGTTTCACCATCGATGTCAACTACTTTCACCCAACTGTGATCCCATCCATACGGACTCAATCGACTCCAAGGATGTGGGTATCAGAGATTCCAGCTGCCTTGCCAGATTCAGGCAGCTTTTCGTCAATTTTGCCATTCCGTAACTTAGTACTTGCGACCCCATATTAGTGGGCAAAAAATGCATAAAATTGTCTTCTCTACCACTTCCTATAGTACTGCATATCCCTCCTGAAACACTTGTAGATATAAATTCAAATCAACGATATGGAAACAAATTAACCGCCCTCACTAGTCACCCCCACTTCATTCAGAATCATTGCAGCCATTTCCCTTCCACCCCACCCAGTGACTGGCACCCTCTTTCCACGACACTTCCTATTTTGCATACCTAATGGCACCGTCATTGAAGGTGACTCCTATGAGCTCTAACGTTTCCTTCCTCGTCACCTCGTTAAGCTCGATAGTGCTCTCACGAGCGTAATTCGTGCTATCAAAGAGCAACGTGCTCGTAACCAGATCAAATTAATAGCTATGACGCCTTGAGAATCTGAAAGTCTACCATCAAGACTATCTAGAAGACCGTACTATGAAGCTTTAAGTTTTACTACGGTTTTTCCTATCCATCTAAAGTTTGAGGATGGATTTTCTCTATTACTTAAAACATATGATAGGGAAAATACTCTGATATATAGTTCATCTAATTCTAAGGTTACACGTCCATTTTTCCATACAGAGTTGATCATTTAGTTTTTATAAATATTGTGATTCTGTTACAAAGAGCCAATGTTCTGATAATGAGTTAGAAATGATTTTTCTCAATAGTGTGCAATTATAGACGAAGTTTATAAAATTCACTTCACACTTATAGGTGGCTTACTTCAATTCCGTAGACTCTACCCTCTACATCGCCTATTCTATAACGTCTAGGTTTGGTTTAAACGTTATGTTATATCCCCGTGACCTTAAGTTGAGAATATTTAATACTAGCAGTAAATACGAATTAAATAAGAATTACTATAATCAATTGAGCTTGTGCCTTTAAATTTAAGAATTCATCAACTATAGCTTTCGGAAACTGTCCCTATTTTCATGAATGAAAAAATATAATGTGATGAAGGCTAAACATTATGCACCATTGCCCTGTAGTATTTGTCTCGGATAAAATACAACAGCTCGCCCTGAATTATGCGAATTTAGTTAATCAGTCGTCATTGGCAATCCATTTTAGGCAGAGACTATGAGGGTTCTAGGTGAACCATCTTAGGGATACAACGCACCGGGGCCGGGACCCAAGCCCGTGGCTTATACGCCCGATCACCCGGGGAGGGGCTGGAGAGGTAGGGAAAAGGAAAGAGGCGCCGCCGCGATGGGAGCCCGCCGACGCCTCTGGGAAAGGATAGGAGCGGAAGGGAGGGGACGAGGGAAAAACACCCCAACGCTTTAGAAGCGAAGGGGGCCCTACTATTAGCGAAACCAAGCATATGCCATTCATTTTCTACCGATCCTAGTGGATTTTATGAGGAAGAAAAATACATCGATCGAATCGGTAGGTCCATTTTAGGCGAGTGAGTACACATGAATCAAGTTGAGTTTAATATTTTCTTTGAGGCAACCCCAAAAGCCATCTAATACGTAATGGTCAATGTCGGCTATTCATTAGCACCCTATATTGGCTATATGCTGGTACTTAGATGAGAACTAATGAGTAGCCAATATTGGCAAGCCCATGAGCAGGCAATGTGGGCCCAATATGGGCTTACCCTGAGCAACTCAATATTGGCTATTCATTGGCACCCCATAATGGTAATTAAATGAGAACCTATGAATGGATGTGTTAAAAACTTTCCTATTTGCTTCTTTAAAGGTGAAATATAGCGAAATTACTTTCCGTTTGCTAGGAAACAGCTGAACTTCTTTTACTTTCTCCATCAGCATCTAGAAGAGTAGATGAATAAAATTCCTACTTGCCAGATTTCATATTCATTATGTTGTGAACCATTTTCACTATGTTGATTTTTTGAATGCGCGTCGTCCGTACTAAACTCTGGTAGACTGAAACTTAAATAAGTTTGGGTCTGTCCATTAAATTTCCACGTAATGCAGATCATTATTAAGGTAATTTTTTATTAAATAGTTCCTTTGAATGATACAATTTTCGGACCAGGTTTTCGAGCTGGAGTAATGACAAAGAGAAGACTTTGACACAAATGAAACTTTGATACAATGTGGCAATTAGATTTTTATTTATGCTTACTAACTTTCCAAATATGGCTGCACATTATTATTGGAATTTTGTTGTTTGAAAACCTAATTATTCCGTACAAATACGCGTCTAGACGCCATGAGAAGAAATCTTTTGTTTTCCTAATGAAATTTTCAGCACGATTCAGATAGTCATTGTCCTAAAATCAACATCTTAATTTTTTCGCATTATATATTTTCTAAACTATTCATTACTAAATTCGTACTCACCCTGGTGCTGATGAAACAGGTTAAGGAAGTTCAGCGGTTGATACTTTTTCGAGACATCTGGAAGGATTCCATAAAAAGCTGAATAACGATTAATTGATTCACCGCTCAATGCAGATGACCACAATTCGATTCGGGTAACAATAACACAAACAATGCAAACGAGATCGGAAACCACACAACCGTAGACATCTTGCATCGGTGGTAATCGATGTACGATGAGTTCGATTATAGTCGATAGATAGCTAGTTGTAAATCACGAGCGGAATTTCGAAAACCTGCCTTCAGAAATAGGAAAAGTCGGACTGACGACTTCAGGAGTATTAACCGCTGGAAAAAAGTACCTCATGTGTTCCATCACTTCAATGGATCACAAAACAGTTTTAAATCGCATTTCAAAGAGCATTTTTTTAAACCAAAAGATGCGTCTGGCCGTTTAGAAAACGGAAGCTACATATGTGCATTGGAAATTAAAATCACTGGGTAATCAATTATTTAAACTCTGGAATACAATAACGAAGCATTTTGTGACGATGTTAACATAAATTTCATGCATAATTTGTGATATACCTATATAATGATAGAGAATTACAAAATCCCAAGAGAAATAAGGATAAAATTGTGACCTCAAAGAGTGACACTTTCTTTGGATTATCATCAACTCACCCGCGAATACATAGGTCTCAAAGGGATTGTGGATGAAGGAAATATAGATATATTCCTTCCCCTTATGGTTAACTTAGTGGAGTAGCTAGGATTTTCGTTCGGGGGTGTCTAATACCAGTGGGGGGAATTAAAAAAAAATAACAAAATCCTAAGAAGAGGGTTTCAAACTAATTTTAACACTTTTCACAACGGAAAAAATCTTCATTTTTCAAAGAAATCTGAAAATTTCATGAGTGTTCAATATTTTTTACTTTTATGAGGCATAGTAATTCTGTTTTTATATTTGATTGGGGGGGATTCGGACACCCCTCACTGTGCTACTGCTTTATTGGCTCCAAATTTTATGTATCGAATCTTATAACTTAATTTAGTAGCTTCGTCAATATTCGCATGATATTATGTAAAATCTCTTACCCAGCCACATAAATGATTCAGTCCATAGCGTGTTAGCCCAAAAGAAATGAAATTTGCTGTAGGTGTGAAAAGAGCGTGAAAAAAGTCTGAGTCAGAAGTGTGAAATAAATATGCAGGAAGCGTTCGGTGAATAAGTGCGCGAAAAATGTGAAAAAAGCGTGCAAAATGGAACTGTGCGCACACTTTTTGCACGGTTTTTCTGCGCACTTTATTTTCACCAGGGTATCCATCATAAATACCAGGAGGCTCTATATATATATAGTTTCATGGGGTAACAAATTTAGCCCAATATTGGGAGGATTTTTGGAGTTGCTTTGGCAGCCCAAGGCGAATGAAAGCTAAAATTGCCATCTTGGTCCAACGGTGGCTCAATATGGGCCCAAAAAGGTAGGCTGTTGGGGAAGGTGTAAGAGTATATTTAGAGATTAACACACACTCTTCTTTTCTTTGACCGAAGCCTTGGTGAATTAGAAAACCAGTTTTGTGGATTTATTTCCACGATTAACATTTATCAGATTTTTTTGTCCAAAATTCTTATGGTGTAAAATTTTTGTCAAAGTTAACGGTAATATGATACAGCCGTAATTTCAACAACAAAATCTATCTAGTTAAATTTGCTGTAAAAAGACTTCGCTTTAATGAATAATTCGTCAACTTCTACCTTAACTGTATCAGAAAACTTGCTTGAAATGTCTAGCTTTTCCTTGTTGTGGCAAGAAGCTGAGATAAACCATGTACATACTTTCTCTGCCAGTTCCTCATATGGTTTCCCTCCAGAAAAACAATACTCTTGAAACTAGATAAAGCAAATGTATTCAGTCGTGATCCATATCCCGTAATAGGAAACTGTAGGACGGGTGCACTTGAACCGAGTAGAGTTCGCCATTTTTCAAGGTCACTGCCTCAAGAGTGCAACTGTGTGTTTATTTGGAAGGCACTAGAGCGAGGGTAAAACAGGGACTTGGTCGCTCGAAGGGACAACGCTTCGAGGAGTCCCTTAAAAAGCATCTAGGCGGAATAATGATTCTTTTCCTGGGAAACGCGTCTCGAATATGTAAGAGCAAACACGAGCACCATCTATCGGAAGAACTGCTCTTCATGTTGCGTATTCGAAAACGTGTATTGTTTTTTTTCTCTTCTGCCCTCTATAGAACTGCAGAGGTACTCTCAGAGTTGTTATAGACAAGTATAAAGTACCTTGCGGTACCATTTTTCGTCAGGGAATAGGAATAGGATACGATCTTGATCAATTTTCTCAATCATAAGACACACCAGCTATAAGTATATTTTAAACATTAATATTACTATTCGTCTTAATTTCCTACAGTAAGTAGTGGCTAGTGAAAAAGCATACGTAGGAGTGCCTGAGGCCAAAATGTTAACTTCCTCAAAGTTATGTTCATTGTACAGCCGTTTGAAAATGCATTTTTAGCTTGCAAAAAAATTTTTTTTTAATGCAAACGTTTTTATTTCTAATATTTACGCGGTATTTCCCTAATCACCGTATCACATTATATATGAAGCATGTGCCTCCAAAAATCAAGTAACGCAAGTATTATTTAATGATGGTTTGAAATTGAAAGTGGGATAAGCAAAGCAGGAAAGTTTTTCAGTGCAGAATACCAATAGAAAAAATATTTACTCAATTTCCCCATAGGTAAGAACTTGGTAGAGACCCTTCAAAGTTAATGCACCCTCAATCATCAGTGAGAGAAGGAAACAGTGGATATAGTGATAAAGAATTCCGCACAAGAAGGGAGGAATCGGCCAGGCCTTCGTATTGGGTCATTGATGAGTAGAGATTTGAATTGGATATTGCTTATGCTATTTTATATTCCGATTTAGATTCATTAAAACCAACAATTCGTCCCTCTAAAAGCGACCATTTTTTTTAAATCTCTCAAATTAAGTTTCAAGTTTTAATTTATTCACCAGAGAAAGTAGAGAAACCTATTATTATAATTAATGTGATTAAAGTTTTTCCCAATTGATTACTCTTTTCGGACAGGATATTCTCACCATTGTTTTGAATTTCGACAAAAAAATTGCCATTTTTTAATCAGGTTGACCTATTCATCAAGCAAAAAGTTACTATCAATTAAAGTTAGCTTATAATCTCAAAACACCAATTGAATTAAAAGTTATAATATGAGGGTTTTTTTCTTTTTCATTATGCCTTATATGATCTTTAATCTCTCATACAAGGTTGTTGAAAATTAATGCCGATATTAATTATTATTTAAATGCCAAAATGGTTCATTATTTTACAAATATTTGCCTCCAATTTTACTGAAGTTTTCATAAAAAATTGTAAGAATTCAAACAATGTACACATTAAGTTGGCAAACCGCTGTACATGTTCAACTTCATTTCATATTTATGCTGTAATCATACCAAATCGTCTTTTTCTCCAACTGATTTTCAATAAATTACGTCCAAATTGTTTTTACTAAGGACCATAGAGGAAATACTTAATGATAAAACCATTCCTAACATGTCAATCTTCACTGAATTTTATGTAAATATAGTTTCCAGAACAAGGTATACAAGTGATAAATCTATACATGCGAAAAGGCAAATCGTTGTGAAGATGACAATGAATGAAAAAAATTGAAATGTCCCTTTTATTTTGTGAAAGAACTTTTTTCGGAAAGGGCCCCTCGATGTAACCGCACCATCCATTCTTAAATACTCGAGTTCCTCACAATTCCCTGCCGTGCGAAGGGAGAAACGTGTACTGTGTGACAAGGAATAGGGAAAAAGAAGGGAGGAACTGGTCTAGCATTGGACGTGGGTTGTTGACGGTGATATGAGACGTGAATTTCTAAGGAACTCGGGATGGAATAGTTACGGGAGGGTTATGTTCCTCCCGTTATACTAAGGGCTGGGAGATTCCTAAAGAGAGGACCCTATAAATACAAGACAACGGGAGACGCCGGAAGTAAGGGGAGCCAAAAGTGTCCGGTCAGATGGTTTTGTGACGACGTGGGCGGTTTTTGATCTGAGGATAACCGGGATACGGAATTGAAACAAAGAAATCGCGATAAAGAGGAGGGATTTCCAGGAGGGGAAAAGGAAAACAAACAATGTTTATGTATCGAACACGTTACTTGCGGGGGTTTTATAAAGAGGTTTATATATCGAGGGCTAAGTTCGAACAACACGTATCTCAAAATTTGGCCGGCCTGACACAGGTATCTTAAAGTAAGTGTAATAACATTCAAAAATAAAGTTCAAGAAAAAACAACTCTTTGTTGGCAAATGCATGCTTCTTTTTCATTTTTATGAATTTTTTGTTTTTAATTATAGCGTACAATTAGAAAAAATTAATCAATTTTTTGCTTTCATGAAAAGTTGCTATTTTTGAGATACGTGCTGTTAGAACTTAGCCATCGATATGCTGAAGTTACTACCGGGTGCTTCCTTGCTTGATTCTGTGATTTTGGCTTGAAATTTTTTACTCTCATCCCCCCATGCTGATTTTAAGTATACCGGGACAGGCCACGGTGATAACACTTACGGGAGTCACCCGCGATTCACTAATTTTGCGAAAAATCCACAGAGAAAAATTAATCATTCACCTTGACAAGGATACGAACTCGGATCCCCTGATTTCTGGTCGAGTACTTTAGCCATTTAACCTACCGAGGCGTCGTTACTCTTTTTGAAATTCGTGGACACAACCGGGCTAGGTGTTATGGACTGCTGAGCATACGATGCCTTGAGCAGTCCAAATCGTGTGCACAGCGCCACAGCCGGACAGTAGGCCAGGACTTGGAACAGATAGAGGCGTTCGCTCTTGACTAATTTTACGTATACAGGGACCAGCCACGGTGATAACTTTTACGGGAGTCACCCGCATGGCACAAATTGTGCGCAAAAATCCATAGAGAAAGTCATTCGCCTTGACCAGGATCTCCAGGGATGGAACACTCACGGCGAATAATATAACAGTTCACTCCGAGTCTATAAGAGAGATTAGACCCTAATGATTCCCGTAAATTTTAGACATGTACTATGTGTGTGGTGCAGACCTTAAAGGATTAGAATACCTGTGTTGGGGTTGCTAAGTATTCAAGTATAAATGTAAGAGAATAAAAAATATAAAATTAAATAGCTCAAAATATTTTTCAAGTCCAACTTTACTCTATCGTTGCACACTTAATATCTTATACAAAATTTCACTAGTCAGCAAAATGGCCGTAAATGAATCGGAATAATAGAAAACCTAAGTCACTAAGTAATTAAGTTTTATAAAGCAAGTATCTGATTCAAACCACATATGAAAACGCACTTTTTCACCACCATTTTTATGTTTGTATTGTCTCATCTGTAACTCTTTGTTTTTTAGGTTAGCCAAGCCAGCCGGCCAATTCGTTAAAGATCAATATTACAAGCCATTTTAACTAGCCCTGCATAGATTATTTAGACCAAAGCTGGAACCCCTCTTGCTGCCTGTCTATTTTTTCTTATCTGCATTTGGTTTAATATGGTACTATTTTACTGTCGCTATATTATGTTCCCGATTTGTGTGTATCAAAAACGGAAAATATTACTCTCCCCCACGCGGCTAGTCAGAGCTATTGTTTACTATTTCCTTAGGAACGAAAGGGCAGTAATAAATTATTTACATCCCCTCTTTCTAAGTTCCTTGCCTCCAAAGCCATTTTCCTTGCCCCATCCTTCCTAAACCACTTCATCCAATTCTATCCTTTTATCATTTTACCTCACACTTAAATTCCCATGTGACCCCTCGAACCCTGTTCCTCATGTCAGACCTTTTTCGAGATCCTCACATGCCGATCGTGAGTGCCAACAACTTTTCATCAGCTGCTGATGGTCAAAGGAATGTAAATAGACGAAGTAGCTATTAATAGTACTTGTCTGCAATCAACGACATCTCTGACAGATACCCCTATGTTTGAAAGTCAATGATTATAGCAATGTTCATTTGCTGTAATATGATTGACCAAAGACTAAAATATCTATTTTCAATCAACACCCAAGGATTTATTAGTAAAAATAATTAAATTAATTTTTACGATGGATATATGGATATAACCCATCCATGATGTTTTGACTTCAATCAATATTTACAAGACATTTATTTTACAGCAAGGATTCCAAATTACCAATAGTTCATGTGTAAGGCATACTACCCATCAATGGTTTATATCCCTCCTGGCAGAAACAATTATTCATTATTTCTACAACATAACTGAAACCTACTGCAATTTTTTTGATTTCCGTGAATCAAAATGTTGAACTAGTTCACACTCCTCATTTATGAATATGTGCCACCCCATGTTTATTGGAAAAACAACGCTTACAACTGTCTCGCCTACGACCTCCTTAACCTTTGGTTGGCCGCACCCAAAAAATTACGCAACTGGTACCACTGAGTCATTGTGACCCGATTTGAGTGTATTGCGATTTACAAAAAAAAATTTCAATATTATAGTGTCATTTTGCTACTACTCATTAACCTAAGTTGTTCGAATAAGTTATATACATTGTTATTGCTAAATTTGAAGTTAGATACACAATAAACATTGCATAAACTATGGTCGGATGCTCAAGATATTTACGCAGAGAACATATATAGAAACAAGCATTTTATAAAAAGAGGCAAATTTATAGAGCTTTGGTCAAAGGAATGTCAATGGACGATCTAGTCACATTAGATAGTCTATTTATAGTCAGGTATTAGTCCGCAATCAACGACTTCCCCGACTGATTCCTCTATGTTTGAATAAATCAGCCTGCTATATAAAACAGAGTAAAACAAGACTAAAATAGAATATAGCATCGGGTCAAAGGCGGAAACAATCTGATACGCTCACGGTCGCGTCGGGTCAAAACATCGGTTGGAGCGAAAAAAGGCTATACTTTAAAAATACGGCTTCAAGCAGCGGTAGAATTATGAGATATAATATACTTGAAAAAAATCCAATTTCGAACGACGTTATTTTATTTTTAAAATCATCCAAGAAAATCTAGTCGGATCCATATGACCCCACACGACCAATTAAGGAGTAAGTATTGCAGATTCTTCTTTAAACACCCTGTAGTTGAATTACTATACTTTGACTATATTGCAAAAATTCAGCTATTATGTTAATACAGTTTTATATATACTGAACTATCTTTTATTATTATTCTCCTACGCTGAGATGCACTATTATCTATCACATAATTTTATCTCTTTCCCTTCATTAATAAATACCAAACGATTTCTATACAATACGTCCCAAAAAATCCACGGAACTTAACTTTTCTCTGAAAACACAGCCTATGGTGCATTTGAATACAAAGCATCAAAAAGGTGTTGTGCATCTTCAACTTCCGTTGTAAGAATATCATTACTGGGATTATGATGACAAAATGCAAATCCTCCAGCCAATCCTTTACATTTTTGACGTTTTTCTACGTCCAACTTTTCCATCAATCCATAAATATTCATCTTTTTTTGCCCTATAGAACTCTAAAATATCCAACCGAGTCTTTTATTATGTCCCAAAAAACCGAAAGTTTAAAATTTGAGGAATAATCTTCAATTTAATATGCAAATTTACGAAGAAAAACATCCAAAATTATTTTTTGGACAATATTTGTCCCTAGCACAATGCTTAAAAATATATTTTCTAAATGCATTCATGTTCCCTACTATGTAGGACCCTACATGGGGTTAATATCTGAAACAATTTTTTTTACTATCGGGTAGCCATATTACTCTTTCTAAAGTGCTGTAAGTAAAGAAAAGGGAAAAGTAGAGTTTCCACATTGGTAAAAATAAAGAATGCCACTTTCATCACAAAAAAAGTCCAAAATTATTTTATCTGATTTTAGGGTCACACTTAGGTTACTTTTTAAACAAAATGCTCTTTTCCTTTGAAACAGTCGCACCACACATTCCAGAGAACTGGAAATAGAGGGAGTGGTAAAAATAGAGTTTTCACAATGGTAAAAATAGAGAATGCCACTTTCATCCCAAAAAAAATCCCAAATTGTTATTGCTCATTCGGACAGTATTTGACCATAGTGTAACGCTTAAAATAATAAACAATATATTTCATTTTTCTCAATGCATTCATGTTGCCTACCGTGTAGGATCCCACGTAGGCCACTTTTTTAAACAATAAGGTCTTTTTCATTGAGACAGTCGCACCACTCATTCCAAAGCACTGAAAAAAATGGTAAAAATAAATTTGCCACTATAGTAAAAATAGAGAATGCCGCTTTCGTGCTGAATACTCGGCGAGGAAAGGAGAAGAAAGAATAGTATCTCAATGCTCTCGTGAAGTGAGGTGTTGTTTTCTGTGCTGGTGTTAAGAAAGGGTTGGGTGTGGGGAGGAGGTAGTCAAGCGCCCCCTATGCGGCAGAAAGGTGAATGGATCCGCTGAGAAGGATGAATGAACATGGATCCCTTGGACGGTGTTTGGGGAAGAGGTAAGGGGATTTGGGCGGGGTGCACTGCGGGCGTTGGCCACAGGTTTCACGGGGTTGGTTGGTGAGCAAGGGGGTGCTTAAGGGGGAGAGACCAGAGCAAGCAGGGGTGGTGGGTTCAGGTGGTGAAGACAAAATTCGGTGAAGACGGGAGAGGGCTAGTTCGATACCTACTTCAATCTCGCTTAGTCCAAAAACTGAGCCTATACTTCTAGATATTTTACTTATAAAGGGGGATTAAAATAAGAATAGGACTTCAAAAACATATAGAATAATAATTTATTTACTCCTAAATTTTGGTTTAACAGCTGAATACAAGATAACAAAGACAAGAAGCTTTAGGTGGTCTCCAAGGTCATGGGACCAGAATTAGCCACCATCAAATAACAGAAATATATGCCAATAAAATAAAATAATAATGCAGTAAATAATGCATGAGTGTTTTAAAGATACAACATCGAAGTAAATGTTCAATTATTCCTTGTGAGAAAAGCCAGTCTTTGGCAAGTCTTAACATTTTATTTGGTTATTATTTTTTTTATTTTAGCGGGCAGTTAATGAAATAACTTTGGCCCCATTCACAGATAAAAATAGAAAAAAATTGAGTGCTTATATCATGTTAACCTTGGTCTGTTTGTTACTACACATGACTCACTCCTTAAATTATATTTGTATTTATCACATCTACTCGGTATATTGCCACTTCCTACATAAAACAATTTAAGGACTTTCAATAAATACAAAATGCCTTAGTCGCAACAATTTCAGGGCCACAAACAACGGAAATGAGTGTTCATAAGACTTTTCGACAACATTACCCGAATTATTTTTTTTGCAAAATGAGTGCACACTTGAATGTGCTCATGTATGCACTGCCCCAGCAGATTATACCATAAGAGATTTTTGAATGAACAAGAGCATGATAAATGTTTTTTTTAACCGGAAGTGGACATTTGTTTCGTAAGTACCTAATATTTGGACTAGGCACCTCTAAGGCAATTGTTCACAGTAAGTATATGTTTATCCTAGCGTACGTTACTGTCCAAAATTACTCCTAAGAATTTCATTTCATTTTCAATAGCTGGACAATTACAAACACAGTTAAAATGATTTGTAGTATGAAATACAAGTTCACAATTAAAAATTCTTGTATTGCGTTTTTCATATTTAATCAAAGAAACACAATAGAAACTTGTGTCATACATCATTGTAATGATTATTTCCATGTACTTCAGACACTCGAGCGATATCAATTCCATAGGTACTCGGACTTGTTCCACACTCTCAATAGCATATCTGGCGTAACAGTTTGTAAAGTTGCTTTTATTTCTTGTTTCAGATCACCAATACTTAATTGTAGAGGCGGTCGAAACACCATGTCCTCAGCATACTCCACAAGAAAAATTCGCAGGAGTTGAGGTCAAGTCTTCTTCGAGGCCAGTGATGAAGTGCGTCATCATCATAGGCTGACGTCGACAGCGCCTCAAGCGAACAAATGAGCAACTAAATGAAACTTTAGAGTTTTAGAATTTTAGAGCTCCCTTAATTCAACGGCAGATAGTGCTTAGCTCCTCTTTTATTCTCTACGGATTTATATATTTTAAAAGTTGTGGTATTCTCTTGAATCATCCTGTACAATACAAAATTATATAAAATACAAAATACAACGACAAGTATTTATTTACTTGCAGTCAGGTCAATCACAATTTCAAGAAGTTATTTAGCAAGTAATTCACGTCCTTAAAAACCCAAGTAACCAGGTTTTGTTAACATCTTGCAATTTTTTTCATTAAGGGCTTTATAAACCTGTTTTGGCAAACTCAAAAATAATATTCAACCGAAGTTCTAATAGCTCTGCCAAAATACTTCGTTTTAAAAGATAGGATTTGTGTGTATCCTGTAAGATCTATCCTATTCAGCGAACACTGAAGGGGTCGGGTTAAAAGAGTGCCAAATCATTATTGTCGGCCTAACTGGATTGGCAAAAAAATATACAGGAGTCATAGGTAGGATTAAAATTATTATGCGATTTAAAATTAAAATATATAGATTTATTGCTAATTGCTGAAATTATTTGTTAAATGATTACAAAGGTTTATGGATTTAACCAAACTTTAAAATAAATTAATATCAACACACTTTGTAAATTTTCACTGAATTTTTTTTTTTTGCTGGTACGATGCGTTTAGACCCTGAGGTGTCGTTCTCGAGCACAAAACAATTATTCAGCATGAATTGTCACAATGTTGAAGCCGAATCTATATATGTATTTCAAAACTTTAAAATACCAATGCCTCATAACACTATAACTGATGGTCGGTATTCTTTTAACCTGATCCCTTCAATTCACCTTGTTTCGAAGTACGAAGTATTCACTAACCCTTTCTACGTACGAACACAGGATAGTACCACCCTTGACGCAAGCATGGGAGTTCTCCATTTGGGAGACACACTTGCTGTTCTCCTTTTCTCATCGACTATCCAGAGTCTCAGCCGAATGTTCCTCCACCAACACCACCATTTCATTTAAGTCCCACCTCACCACATAAGCTTTTCCTTTTCTCTATTCAACCCTTCTCCTATCGCCTTCCGCAAACATTGCCCAAGTTCCTTTATCCCCTGCCCCTCACAGTCTGCCTCAATCTCCGACATCGCGACTAAATCCTTGGATAAATTTGTTTCGGCACCGTTCTCAAACCAACCAAAGAAACATAATTTTTCTGTCCCTGATATAAGATAAATCCATGTGCTATACTGGAAGATCTGAATTAAATATAGCTGTACTGGTATTCTCAGGCAAAATAAAAATATTGAAAACTGCTCGTGTCAAACTGAGATATTGAATACGGTTAATTTGTAAGTTTTGGCAGTTTCTTCATGCATTCACGGAAGGACCTTGGATTAAATTCAGTTCAAGAAATATTTCTCGAGTACTTGTATCACTACTATGAAGAATAATAACAACGATATTCTGTTTCACTTCTTCCTTGAATAAAGAGTCCTCGACAAAGTGAAATACATTGTACTGGAATTCTGAGACAACATTAAATAACGGGCATGAATTGAAGTAAGTAAACCAAAATCTATGCTGCATACAAGCATAAAGTTTCGTGCTAGCAAGAATATTTTATCTCTTTTTCGTTTTTCGTTTTTCCTCTCATTCCAACAGCTATCTTGACTTAGTTTTAATAAATAAAACTCTGTTTCTTTGTTAGAAGTATTTTAATGTACGTCTTACATTGATGTAATTTAAATATTAGGTGATATTCGGAGAACGAAGTCGTTAGTTGGAATGAAAAATGTATCCTAAATTTAAATATGTTCAAAAATATACCATTAATATTTTATCACTGCTAATATAGAGGCCTACGGAGTTTTATTAAATCTTCCACATTATTTCTTTTCATATAATTCCCTTATTTGATTTGTTTATAACAATTTTTCTGCTCCCAAAGTCCTGTAATTGATGGTATTTACTACCGAAGGAAATGAAAGGTAGTTGTATATTTCCACAATTACATAATACGTACGACGCGTTACGGCTCACAGATCCATCTCTTGGCGCAAGACCAATATGAGAAATCAGCAATAGCAAAGGCGTGACAACGAAAGATTTTTGAAACATTTTTTATTTATTTTTATTTTGGGGATAAGGAGAAGGAAATTAATGGCCTTCTCAACCTGAGTATAATTTATACTGCAGTGGAATACTCTTGGGTGAGCTCAGCCATTACCTGCTAAAATTAACCGTCTCGATGAATCAATAGTGGTGTATTGGCAACATTTTTCCAAAACCATACAAAATTTATTTTTATTTTTTTATTACATAATAAGATATTTTGTTCTCCTATATATACCATTAGCATGGAGCTGTGAATCTTTCATAAATAGATTGTATTATTAAAAATTCACGGATGGCTTGTTTTTCTTTTTGGAAGAATTAACTTTCTTCGGCGCCATCCACACTTCCTCCATTAAAAACTTTGCATTCTTCCTTGCTGAATCTTTAGATTATGTGTTGTCGATATTCTCCGCTTTTCTCGGGCGGATGTTCTCATGGCTCATTATTCATGGGCTGTGTAACTTTGCTCGTAACTAAGCTTGAAATTTGAGAGGATTATGACGGCAAAAAAATGCGGACTTAGGAGGCATTAATTGGTGCTAGGAGGAAATTACATTATGAGGAAGGTGATAGAATTCTAAGTAAGGATTATTCTGCGGAATTACAAGTATGCGTTGAGAGGTGAGAAAATCTAAATTAGGACGGATAAACCTGCAACGGAAACAAACAAAATCATAGATAGAACACCATGTCGCTGGAATTCACAGTTAATGGATATAAAAAAATGCAAATAAATGCGGAAAAATGCATGAAGTTAATTAGAGGAAATGAGGAGAAATTAAAGTGCAATAAAATTTATATCAACTGATTAAAACTTCCTGTTGTGTTTTTGAAATGGTCCTCGAAATGTGTTATTAATGTCTAACGGATAAATAAATACAGGTAAATTCTATTATACTAGGATAGAAGCCAATTTTGTTTAGTTTTAATTAAGCTTTTATAGGAAACAAAATTATTTTATAACTATTATTTCCTATGAATAATAAATTAAAGAGGATAACTTGGAACTAACTCAAGTTCTGGGAAGATAAATTTGGGCAACTTATAAAGTTGATCAAAAATTAAAGTAATTATGCAGGAACACACAAGTTATTTGATTATTTTTTGTAAATCAATTACTCAAAATTGTTCGGTCATATAAAACTCTGAAATGTATTTTTAAAAACGGAAGATTTATTTTTATTAAAGCTGCAACATTGATTCTGATATTATTATGAATTTCTCGATTTCAAAGAATTGGTAAATAAAGTATTCATATGCATGTGAAAATTTGGTCCTCCCTACAGCTTGTGTCTCCGTCTGATTTTCAACTTCTTACAATGTCTCATCAATTCAATAATGCCTCATCGGTAGGTGCTACAAGGCGATAGATTTAGCTGTGGCCACATCGTTACTAATTAAATGATTTGTTAGCGGTAAATAGGTTTAATTTTATTCAAGACTGTTTTGCGTAGCGTTGCGATGGACATATCGAAATCGTCTCTCAATTAAACACAGATACACAGATACAATTAATGTCTGCAGTAGATATTTGGTAGGCACAGAATATCATTGAATGAACTTGTTAGAGACGAAACGCAATTTTATTAACAAAGTTTTCGGTCGTCAGAAAAAAGAAACTTTCCTCTACCAAAGAGTTATATGATGCGATTCAGGAATTGGATAGGTTTTTAGATATCTGGGGGAATAATTTATTTATGTTTATGGTGTTTTTTGGAATATGAAATAATTACAACGTTTACATTACCGTTAGTTGTGTATCTTATTGAGCCTCAATGATCAAGTTAGCTAAATCACTATTTTAAATTATACGTATTAACTCCCAGGAGAGGAGTGTATCGTATTTGAGTGTAACCTTTGCCTGCAAAGAAGGTGAGTGCTTCGGTAAAAATCGTCTGCACACTTCGGAATCAATCTTGACTTCTGCATTTATTTTCATTATAATTATGAAGTACCTAAATTACTTCTCCAAGATCTGCTGTGGTTCGTAAGATGTAGACGTAGCATATTGCCAAATTTATTTATTTATGATACGCCAGATTGGTGCCGGTTTTGGTTGCTGTTTGATGATTTAAGCTCTAACTAAATATACTTGCCGTACACCAGAAAGTGAAAATTATAATTTAAGTTTTATGGGAAATTGAAAATGGGAATTTGGAATAAATTTTACTTTAGGAAAAATTTACCTTAATGATTTCTTACAATAGTTGGTAAAAATATACCCAGTTGTAAGACCTGCAATAAATTTCCGTAGTTACACACCAAAATACGTATATCAATTTTACTGAGCATTATTCATTAGGAATTTGACAGGATTTAGTCAGCTAGGGAAAAATGTATTTATTTTTTTGGTGAATTTTTGTAAATCAAAATATTGCAACGGTTTTTTTTTCATTTAATGTGTAATTTATGAAACCTCATATTTATTTCAAGTACCTAAGCTTTTAACCCTTGACCAGTTGACCTTCGTAATTTAATGACGACCATAATTAAAATTCCAAAGTATTGGTTAATACATTTCATATTATAAATAAGTATTTAATGTTATTTTAAAAATATTTCCCATGTACCGTCGCGTCGTTCGAAAATTTGTAATAAATAGAATTAAAAATAATTATTTAAAAAATATTTCCAATGAAAGACTTATCGTAGGACTAAAACCTTAAAATTTCCATGAACAATAATTAAACTTTAAGTGAATTGTTTTTAGCACAAAAATAATCTCATTGGAAGGTGAAAAAAAACCCTCGTCAAAATGACGAAGGTTTAGTGACCACGCGACTCTGAGCCAGGTTTATTAATCTTGTGTTAATATATAATTTCTCCTTTTAATTACGTTTATCCCCAGTAGTGTTAGAATCAACTTTAGCAGTGAAAGAATCGGGTGCGAAAATAAATATGGACTGCACGCAAGGATATCAGTCGTGAATTCTCCATTTACTTTCATAATCACGAAGCATATTGCTCCACCAATGTGTGCTTCGGGTGCGGGATGATACTCCCGTATTTTTTATCTACAGCAACCTGCATGCAGTCCGATATGTGAGCAGTTCTACCTCCTTCGATGAAAGAGATGCTTCGTCCGGAGGTTGCTACGTGAGCCTTTTTCCGAATGGGGTGTTTGCTGCCCTGTTTGCCATTTTATTCCCACCATATCGTGCACTGAAACGCCGCCGGCCAAGAAATGACAGGGATAAAGTTTTTCGCTTACGTGCCACGAAAGAGTACTCGAACGACAAAAATGTACACAAAGTTATTTATCCGGTGAATGAATACATATGTATAATATTGGCATACACCTAACCGTTGAGTCAAAAAGAGACCCAATTAATTTGTAAAAAATATATTATTTCAAGCTAGGAAAAATAAAAACACTCTGACTAATAAAATCTGTGCAACTTAAACTTTATTCATCGACTAGTTTCAATACACTTTATCATATTCAAGACTAGTGTGGTGTAGTTGACTAGTCCTGAAAATGATATAGTGTTTTAAAATAGTCGAAGATTAAAGGCAGGAATTATAAATGGGCAATTCCATTTGTGACGGAATTACTTTTAGAGAAAACTATGTATGAGGATATTTCAATAAAATTTTAAAATTAAAAAAAGAAACTGCAAACCTTCTGTTCATTAATATAAAACATTTATGAAGGTGATTTTCATACACAGAAACAACATTAATTATCGAAATACCTTCAAAATATGCCAAAAAGTAACATGTGACGGAATTAATTCTAAATTCTAATCTTCAAAACTTTGTAAATCGAAGTGTAATTTGAAAACATTTAACAAGGGTCTGAATAATGTTTCAAATAGTGATTTCACAAAATTCAATAACTTAGCCGTTGATTTATCGATATAAAATATTTCCAGCCTAAATTTTAATTTGAGAGAAAAAGTTGACATTTTCATGGAAATGCCCAAATGCACTGAATTGTTGAGGCCTTAGCCCTGTAGATTTCCATTTTAAGTTAGGAAAAATAATTAATTTATTCTCTAAAAGTTAGCCTTTAATTTTTGACTAGTTTCAATACACTAATTCATATTCAAGCCTAGTGTAGTCTAGGTGACTAGTCTTGGAAATGATACAGTATTTTGAAAATAACCGAAGATTAAAGGTTGAGTTGTAGAGAGCGAAGTTGTTATTTTTCCTAACTTAGAATGGAAATCCACACGACTAAGGCCTCAACAATTCAGCGCATTTATTATTTCACATAAATTTAATACTTCACGGCAACTTATCATTAAGTTTCGACTTACCACTCCATTATGTGGTAAATTTTTAACGAAAACTGCAGTAAAACGCTGTCGGGTAAGAAATGAGAGGAATAAAGTTTTCGTTTACGTTTCACGATAGCTTAGTCGAACGACCACAATTTACTAAAAGTTATATATCCCGTGGGTAAAGTATAAGTTAGGTGTTAGCAAATAACATTAATTTTAACTTTTTCGTCCAAAAATAAAAATAATACAAGTAACTTTTTTTCAATTAATTTTTCTATGTACGTGGATGAAAACAAATTTGTCTCACTGACTATCATTCTCATTCCTTTCAATGAACGCAGCGCCGCCATCAGATTTCGTTGGCTAGTTTTTGAACTTATCTCCATATTTAATTTTAAATTCCGAATAACAGTCGAGATATAGCTAAAATCATAATAAAAGTGCCAGACGTTTACATTTTCTTCTGGTTCTGAGTAATCCTGAAATTTTCAGCTTGACACCTAATCGGAAAGTGTTTTAAAAAAACAAGGTCAAGATAGCAAACAAGAAATTGAGTTTATGAAAACGTTATAAAAATACCTTTACTAAAGACTTAAACTGTAATTATTAGGGATTAGATAGGTTCTTATACAGAAAGGGGAAAATTCATTCATTCCTTTGGAGTTTTATACGGAAAATGAAATAATAACAACGGTTACACTTCCATTTATGATTAAATTCGAATGGAGTAAATATTTTTCACATGTTTTTAGCAAAATTAAATCGCGAAATACATGCGAGAGCAGATCCGAAGATACGGATAAAATGTTTTTGTAACGTTAAGTATAAAATATCAGTGAGCGATAGGATTTTTTTCTCCGTGGGGGAAAGCAATAACGGTCCTTCCAGGAAGCTTGTGACTCTTTCTTTTTAATTAGCGACGCTAAAACGTTCACGCAGTTACTTTTTAACGCCTCAGGAGAAATAATTAGGCCTAAAAATAAAACGAGAGTATTCGCATCGTAATATTTTCCGCACTCAAGGCGCCAAAATTTCCCAAATAAACGTGTCATAAAACGCATTGCTCGGCAGTGATAAAAAAAAGCAAAAAGCTCTCATATAAAAATAAAGTAAAGAGCTATTAACTTTCTGCAGCGGAAAATAGGAGGAACCTTATAAAAATGGGTTGCTTACTGAGTGCCGTAAGGTGTTTAACACAGTTACATAAGTAATAAAGGTAAATATACCCTCCTTGCTCAATCGTGATGTAGCCCATCAACCTTCGTGCAGGTTGATGGGCTACATCACGTGTGTTCATACAGGCTGTTTCAAATAGAATACATGTATTTCGAATGCATTGAAGTGAAATTGAAATGAAAAGTGAAAGCGAATTACCATTGTGAAGTGAAGTGGTGTATATTAATTTATTTTGCATTTTGTTATAATAATTGAATTATGAGTTCCCAAGACCTGAACGAAGAGAAAAGTAAATATGATTTAACGTTTTTACAAAAAAATGCAAGGTTTTTTCTAAAAATATGAAAAAACATTGAATTTTCAAAATATCAAAATCTAGTAATCTACAGCGATTGAAAATAAATTTCCTTATAACCCATTGAATAGCTTCCTTTCTTCTAATTAAAAATTTTCTTCTGTAAGAAGGTTATTTTTTTAGTGGAATACCCTCTTCTGCTGAGCTTATTTATTATTAGTATGGTTCTTGCTGCCTGGGTTACGTATTTCTCAGCTTTCCAAGAAACGGAACTCTTCAATTTCGGCTCAGTTTTTATCTTAAAAGGTCATCTCCTTATGGCATCAATTACACCATTTTAGCAACATCAATTTTAGCTGCAATACGGTGCTTAAATTATCAATATTTACCTACTTGATTTTTTTACTCATGTCATTTCCAAGAACCCTTCTTTGTTAGCTTTGCTATCCCGAAAACAGCATTCAATTTTTCCCTACAACTATTTACTTCTGTATCCTACATTTTCACTGCAAGTATAGAAATTTTATGAATCAAAATGAAAGGATTTAAATCCGGACATTCCCTTTTGCGGTGCTCTCCATTTTATGCTTCGCAGGTAGGCAGTAAAAAAAAAAGACACCTAAGTAACCACAGCGTCCAGACTCGCGAACGCAAACGATTTTGGGTCAAGGCCCAATTTCATTTAGGTACAGGGGATATACGTAGGTACGTACGCGGCAGCAAGAAGCTACGTCTGCGTGTAATATACCTCCCGTGCCTTTGCCAGCCTACCCCTCCCCTTCTCTGACCTGATACACCTCCCCCCCACCCTCCTGCATTCCTTTTGCCTTTTACCCCCCTCCACAGCCTCAAAACCCCGCCCCTTCCCCACCGTAACGGCCACCCACGATTCGGACGGAATACCGCAGAGGTGGAGGGGAGGGTTGAATCGTAAGCCAGAGGCCAAGGTGAACGCGCTTACGTGCTCAATGCGAGTACTCCTTACTTCTATTCACTGAAAAATTATGACACCCGGCTATGGAGACAAATATCACGAATACGACAAGTAACAGAAGATTCTCTTTGGATTGCGTAATAGTATGTAGATGTAGTCGTCTGCACACTTCGGTATCAATCTTGACTTCAGCATTTATTTTCATCATAATTAAAAAAATAACTTACTTCTCCAAGATGTGCTGTGGTTCGTAGCGTATTGCCAAATTTATTTATTTATGATACGTCAGATTGGTTGCAGATAGATAGATAGACAGACAATCGTAGAAATAGATGTAGGTGGGTGGGTTAGCGGGAGACTTGTGTTCCCATTGAAAATAAACTGCATCGAAGCTCTTTCATTCCTAGTAAATACTTGCAGTTATGACTCGAATCGTGTGTCACAGAACTATCTCGGAACACATCTACTACTGACCACTATCTCATTAGTTTCAGCGGCATTAATTTTAGATGCAATACAGTGGTTATGTTTCCTCTTGTGCTTGATTTTTCTTAAATCTGTTTCTTTGTTATTCTATGACAGCGATACCAATAGCATCGTGATAACATCTTCTTCTTAATTGCTCCTTGTTACATCATCTTTTAAATTTTAAAAATATAAGAGCTAGTTGGTCTTTCCTTTCTTAGTGCTATCCTTCTTCCTGGGGTACTGGCGATAAAGACGAAAGGTATATTCATAAAATGTAGCGACTAGGAAAAAACAATACAAAGCTATTTTATTACATATCCATGAGCGGTTTTTTATCATTGTGGTTAAAATGGTTAATATTGACAAAATATATTTATTATTCCTGAAATAAAATATATCAATGAAATAAGTTATAGAAAATTAAATAATGCACCATGTAACAGCCGTTAGTGCCGAGAAGTTGCGAGTCTGAGACCAATGTGAACAACTTACCTTACCTTATAAGTGCGAGTACTCCTTATTTCTATTAACTGAAAAATTCTGACGCGAGATTGAAGACTAATTTCACGAAGACTAATGATAATTAACGTCTCCGAATATAGGTCTAAGAGTGATGCAAAATTGTTTGCCAACGTTTGGATTCATTACTTATATCTACTTCAAATCACGAATACTACAAATAGTAGGAGTAGGAGAATTTTTCCGCATCCTCAAGTTCAGTTCAATGTTTATCTTGGAGTATCATCCCTTTCTAACGACACTGTCTCATTAGTTTGAGCTGCATTAATTTTAATTGTAATATGACGGTTGTACTTTCCAATATTGCTTGATTTTTTTAATATCTCTTTCTTTGTTTTTAATGATTTCAATGCTTATTAGCATGCAGTAATAGCATCGTGCTCATTTTTTGCCACGGATATTCAATGAAGATTTCTTTGTGGCCTCTTATTTAACAAACACTCCACATAGTTATTCATCCTGTTAAGATGGCTGATGCTATTATAGCCTTAAATTTTCCTTAGAGCAGGAGGAAAGGAAAATCCGTTTTAGTATTGCAACAAATTTTTCTCTGAAGTATGGCCGTTGCATTTTCCAAGTTTGCTTGATTTTTTGTGTCTCTTATTTTTTTAGGACAACTATGTCAATATTTTTGACAGATGTATTCACTGAAGCTTTCTTTGCGGCTTCTTTTTGAATCCTCATTTAAACAATTTTTAAATTAAAACTTTAACGATTTAAATAATAATGTCAACAAAAGTTTCTCAATTTTATAAAAGAAACGATTAAATTGGATAGGAAATTACATGCAAACAACTAGTGATTAGAGACAACCCGGAAGACGAATAATGATGAGAACAGCACACTATTAGTAGTTATAAAATACTGTTACCGGAGATTAAAACCTATCACAATAAAAGACCAATGTTGAGGACTAATATCACGGATATTACAAAAAGATATACAAGGCGTCCGTCCATTAAGCGTTCTTTCACTAACTGTGCAATCAAATTCAGACATAAGTCCCTACCGTTCGTTCAACTATCTTTGCTGAATTTCAACTGAACTACATTTACTTTATAACGTATTAAGTATGTGCTAAAATTCACATAATTGGAGCAAGATAGCATCAATACTGACATATTTAGCAACTTGCGATATTTTGTGTAGCATTGCATTCATAATTGGCTCGAGATTTCATTTTACTTTTACCTTAAAAAGGTACAACACTCCACATAGTATTCTGTTAAGATAGCTGATGCTGCTATAGCCTAAAAATTTCCTAAAACTAGAGGAAAGGAAAATCATTTTTAGGGTCAGGACAATTTTTCTCTCAAGTGGAAATGCTCATGGTGGCCGCGTCCTATGAATTCATTTTACTTTCTCTGGGAGGATCGCGGTCATTATAAAACGTTACCGGAGTACCAAGCATCCGAACCCCTCTTCCTATTATCAGTGACCCAACGGATAAGGCAAGAGTTCTCCTTTCTCTCCCTTTTTATCTCTATCCCAATGGATTTCCTCGTTCCTTTCAAAGCTTTGATTGCCACTATAAGCGTGGTGTTGAAATTTGCTATCTTTTTCGCC
The DNA here is from genome assembly GCF_921293095.1 of Ischnura elegans. NCBI lineage: Eukaryota > Metazoa > Arthropoda > Insecta > Odonata > Coenagrionidae > Ischnura > Ischnura elegans. Next base: position 20,743,276 of record NC_060257.1, read on the forward strand.
ACTTGGGACTTTGCACATAACTTTCACGTCCATTCATTCCGTTTTGGAGATTTTTACTGTTGGAATTCACTCTTGCGACAGCCAGTATTTTCATCGGTGTTTGGTTTTTGTTTGTCTTTTTGGTAATTCATAATAATATTTTAAGCAGCAATTCAATGGATTTATTCTCATTTCCTTATTTAGTAGATAGAGATAGAGTTTAATTATTGTAACAATAATCTTCGCTGAACTTCAGATGCAGATATATTTATTATATCTTCTATTAACAATGCGCTTGACTTCACAGAAAATAAGCAATGTAGCATATATACGGAACAAGTCAACATATGTTTGCAATGTTTTATATAGTATTGTATGCTTAAGTGGCCTGAAATTCCATTTTACATACTATACCTAAAACTGGTACCACTAAGCCCAAAAATCAATTTAAGAACTTAAGTATTCCTATGGACGGATAGCCAATGCATAAATTATAGTTTTATTATTTTGAGAATGTTTTTTTCAATCAAAATAAGCAAATAGAGACTATTATAGCCCTAGGTCTCTAATTCAGTTATAGCAAATGTTTAATGTTGCACTGAACTGGGATGTTTAGCTAGCGAAGTCTCAAACTTTTGGGAAATGCTTTAAACCAATTTTGTTCTGCTTTTCAATGGCCTTTTGTGCTTGAAACTGTATTAAGTAAACGAACGCATATTTCGATTTTTTTCCTTAATTGTTTCAGCCCAAGAATAGTAAAAAGAATATGTTTTTGTATGATGCACAAAGGTTAAGAAAACACTTAGCTGTTTCACAAAATAAAATATATTTGCGACCGGTTTCGATACAGCGTATCATCATCTGGCAATTACAAGTATCAACACATGGAATTTATACCCTTGAAGGCGTTAGATATATTTTAATTTGTGAAACAGCTAAGTGTTTTCTTAACCTTTGTGCATCATGAAGGAGTTTCACCATGTTACGCCAACCACCATCGCATATTTTTGTATATTTTGACTTGAATTGTCAGTCAAATACAACTGTGTAGTCTTTTCACAAAGCTAGAGATATCACTTTGACTATTGCTCGACAGCTTAATTTTCCATCGTGGTAGTTAACTTTCTTTCTTGCATGTGTGAATATTTCTAGGATCAATGTCGAGAGTGTTTCGTAAACAATAAATAGATTTCGAATGCATTTATTTATTAAACTTTAAGGAATAAGAATATGAAAATTCACGCACATATTAACGAACCGCTCAATTTCAGATTGCAGATGTTCAATTTGTCCTGCAGGGCAAATATTTTAAGAATATTTATTTTTATGCGTTTGTTTACTTAATACAATTTCAAGCACAAAAGGCCATTGAAAAGCAGAACAAAATTGGTTTAAAGCATTTCCCAAAAGTTTGAGACTTCGCTAGCTAAACATCCCAGTTCAGTGCAACATTAAACATTTGCTATAACTGAATTAGAGACCTAGCGCTACAATAGTCTCTAATTGCTTATTTTGATTGAAAAAAAAACATTCTCAAAATAATAAAACTATAATTTCTGCATTTTTCTTTTTTTTCGGGTCCTCGTAACAGAAGAATGTCAAAGTGACATGAGCATATTACATCGGTATTGAAATTCCTCTTATACTCTGGCAGACATGTCCTTCGTCACTGATGTTATAGCACTATGGATCCGGTTTATCACCTCTTCAAAGTGTGGTGGGAACAATGGTACAATAAACGTCTTTAACGAATCCCCACGGAAAGAAAAGTCACTGGGTGTTGCTGTAGGCACTTCCAACTCCCGACTGATGCGACGAGTTGATTTTGAAGGACTATGTTGGAAAGCAGTTTGAATTCGTGCAACGTTATCTCCAGATACAAGAGAGCGGCCAGGACTTTCCTTTTCGTACACATCCTGTATCTACAAATTGTCGATACCATCTGCGAATTTTCCTCTCATTTGCAGGATCAATTTGGTACCTCAGCCTGAAATGTCTTTTAACTGTAATCACGGAATTGCACCTCGCAAACTCAAGGACACAAGATGATTGCTGCTGCGGAATAGCTATTTTAAACATATGACGATTACAAATCAGAACAGAAGGCAAATCACTCTTAGCGGCTATTAATTTCAACTAGTCTATGTATTTGTTTCTCCATTAGCGGAGCCGAGGCACAACGATTAATACTTTGGACAAAATAATGCTTTGTAATGCGTATATTCTTTTTAAACTCCCTGTATACAGAAGCAAAGCGAAAAAATATCTACTCCTACACATTTGTTTGATATTCACAACTACGCCTCAAAGTATAAGTGGATTGCGCGAAAGAAAATGTACTGAGCACTTAAAATCCCACAGCTCACCCACTATGTTTAGAGTACACCCGGCAATTGAGTTGAGAGCATCATTTAATACGTACTTGTAGAGAAAATTACTGGATAAGAAGGCTGTACTCTTAGTTTCTTCCACTTTTTGCAAAGAATTACAGGGAGATAATTTTTCTAAGAGTAAATATATGAGAGCCTTTTCTGTTGGATGAGGAATTTTTTGAGGCCTTGACTGGGTTAAAAAAATTTTCTCTTGAATTCATTTTTCACGACGTATTCCCAAACAATTTTTTTGAAGGGGCTAAGTTAATAATTTTTTCATTAGTAATTTTATGTCCATTGTTTACTTCTTACTATTATATCATGTACATTTTCTAAAAAGGCGCCTGCTTTTTTGAACACAGGCTGAGATGCTGAAATTTTAATTAGAGGTGAAATAAAACTGCAATGAAATTCTTGGTATTTTAGCAACTGTTTTCAAACTACGAGTTTTCTTGACTCCCGATTCCTTATTTTGCTCCAACAAATTCAGGCCTTTTAATTGAAGAAATTTCGTGGCAACTCAACAACTTAAACAATTAATTCTCGATTTTTTTGTTTAAAATAGTTGTAATTTCCAATTTATGTATTAATGCGTAAGAAATGAAAACTATTGTACAGAATAAGTGATCATTTTAATGCTTGTATCTTTACAACAATTTTGTTTATGTACCTTTATTTTGTACCCTTTTGTATCCGGTATATTTATGCAACTAAAAAGTTACTTCAATATCAGGAGTTATTTGATATAATTTCAAAGCTTATTTTAGTAACGTACCTAATTTTTTTATACCAAGGGGCTAATGTTATTATCTCATTGGAACCTTGGAAATTCAGCATAATGATAGTTCAAACCAAGGGATATGCCAAAATTCACCTAACTTCAGAACAACCTATCTAATAAGATTTGATCACTGTACTTTCCAACCCAGTAATCAGTAGGTAGATATGTATGTGCATTACTATGATCCTTCAGTATTTACCTAAATGAATTACTGAGCTTTGTTATTATAATTAAGTAAAGAAAACCAAGTTGAAAACAAGGATTGTTTCAAAAATTGAAATTACTTCTGGAGTCAATGGATGCAGTTCCAGTACTCCTCATACAAAAGGAATGAGCATAATTCATAAGCTGCGTACGCCATTTACGTATAAAGTGCATTTAAATAATATTTTTCTAATGAGACAGCTAATAATCGAAGCTTTCTTGGATATTAACTATTACTTATACCACTTTTTTAAATAGAGCGACCCGGGTTTCGATGTATTATCAACATCTTCAGGCGCAAACAGATATTCAGATGATAATTCTGATCCTAGTGGTATAAGCAATAGTTAAAATCCAAGAAAATTTAAAATAGGATACCACAAAGTTAGTAATGAGTTAGTTAATTAAGCTAATAATCTATTTTCATCCTTTTACACTCGTAAAAAGTAACCGCAGCTAATGTGGTGCACGACCCCTTAAACTAACTGCAAAAATCATAAAACCCACATAATTAATTTCACACCTATCTTGGTCAATTTACAACACCATAATTTATCCTTCATATTTCCTTTCAAATACCTTCATCAATCTACTCCTTCGTGGTCCCATTTCTTTCCTTTTTTTTCATGTCATTTTTATGTTTCTCTCTTCTTCACGCCCACTTCTTCTGTGTCCGCCGATTTTTTCCTCCTGCCCAAACGTGTTCGCGCATGCGCGATAAGACCATTCTCCCCCTTCCCCTAGCCCCCTCCTTCCCAATCCTCCCCCTCCCCTCATTTTGGTCTCCATCCCACACCTCCATTCACTTCCCACGCATATCGTGTGCGGCTCTTCTCTTCATGATATCATTCGCAACCAGCGGTTAACTTCCAGTTTTTTTCCCATACCGTTCAAATGTATTTTTTGTCCAAACACATTCTTGCCGATGATATTACTTACTCAGCCATATATATGACTTTATAGTTCACTTCCTATGCCGAGTATGAACGGTAGAAATTATGGAATCAAATTATTTAGATGATTCTAGTATTCTTGTAGTAGATGCGGTAAGGTACTCTTGCACCCATCGAAAAATTGGCTAATGGCTAGTGAAAGTATTGATGGATTTTTTTAAACACTTTTACAAATCATATCATCTATTTGGTATCACCTGTACAGTATTATCAATTGCTGTTTAAATTGTATTATTATTTTCTATGTTTACATATTTTTCATGTATTAACATGCAAATTATTATGTACTATACATCAAAATTAGCTACGTGTATATTGTGCCTGTCCCAATTCCCGCGTAAGCTTCCCCCCCCCCCTCCGATCCTACGAGGATATTAGAAAGAGTGAGGTTAGCCAGTGGGGCGATGCACACGTAATTATTTTTCCTGGGTCGGAGGAGTCACGACCTTCGTCCACCACTCCCCTTCTCCGATCCAGATGTGGGACCGTGGATTTTAAGCCACCAGCGCCGTTTGATTTGCATAAAATAATAAAATTGAAGGGTTCTAGAGGAACCGCCGAATAGAAGGACGAATCTCCTCCCTTAAATGACAGGATGCCAGGCCTATTTCTCTTTAACATATACCGATTTTAATCAATCAAAACATGAGAAAAAAGAAATAACCCTAAGAACACAAAATACCCTTTGAATAGTACTACAAACTGCAATAATTTGTTCACTTATACCCTCATTCAAAAAGATTTTTAAAAATGCACACAATAGTAAGAAATACAACAAATAACAAGAAATAACCCTCAAAATACCCTTTGAATAGTATAACGAACTGCAATTATTTGTTCACTTATACCCTCATTCAAAAAGATTTTAAAAAATGCACACAATAGTAAGAAATACAACAAAATATAACTTACACAACGAAATAAACATTTTGGCTGTTATTTACGGGGTGCCGTCACAATATCATATGAAGGTTTCCTCATCTCAGGAACTTTTTTGAAGAAATCTAGCTTGAAATAACATATCTATCTTGGTTCGATTCGCAATAGTTGTAAGCAATAAATCTATCTACCTAATACTCCACTACATTACCAGGTCCGACATAAACGTTAAATTAACAGAGATAATTTTCCCTGGGACAGGTATAGGAATTCATTTCGCCCCTGCACGATAAAGAACTATTGAGGCGGCTTGCGGGGTAGGGTGGGCCGAAAATAGGTTTTTTTTCCTGATCAAATTTGCCCTATGCGGGAAAGTTGCGAAATGATATAAGGATCTCGCACACCAATTTTTTTTCAAATCGGATAATATTAACCACTGCCGCCCGAGCTCTAAAGTTTAAAATTTTGCGAAAAATCAGGCTGATTTCAGACTCAAACGGCTATGAAGACGAATTTTATGAAAATATGGGATAATGGATAATATCAAAGAGTGGATACATGTTTATAGTTTATGAAAATGAAATTTGAAGTTTTTTTGACAAAATCTATGGTTAAAAAAATGTCTATGAATTAACAACAAAATTATAGTATAGACCACCCGCACAACACAACTCATTTTTGCCAACATTTCTAAAACTCCATTTTGGGGGCTAAATTGCAGGTAAAATAATATTTATTCCGATTGAATTTCATTTCTTATCAAATGAGTCATCATATTGTAGTAAATAATCCCACAAAAAGTAATAATAAGGTAAATTATTTGAAATTAACATCAATCATAATGACGAATAACGTACCTGTGGAGCTATTTTCAGCAAGAAATTCTGCCAAGGCTGAGAAAAAACAGAACCTGAACACCAAGCATTTCACTAAGTAGCTCTCTGCTAGTTTCGTAAAGAAACTACCCAGAACTCACCACGGGGAAGAGGCTACCATCGAGTTCCACCCGTGTCCCCCAACCAACCTTCCAAAGGATTACGGGAGGATTGACGCAATGGTTAGAATAGAGGGAAAGCGTACCAGGTGTGGAGTGAAGTGCGTGATATTTGTTGCACCCGAAAATTTCATGGGTAATGATTTGCCCACTTATGAAGAGATGATGAAAATGTTTTTGTACTCTCGGTACATCGAAGAAGAAAGTTAAATACCATTATTTCTCTGTCGGGAATCGCGGAGACAGTGGCTTATGCCATTGAAGGCATTTGGCATAGATCCTCTATCCCAGTTGTTGGATATAGGCAAATTGTTTGACAAATTATTCAATATCATGGAAATAATCGTAATATTCTTCGATCTGTCAACAAGAATGCTTTCATTGATCTTTAGCAAGACTTTCTTCGTCACGCACGTCAGCTTTTTGATGTCGCGGCATCTAAATTGCTTTAGTGAGACTGATTCTGTTTGTCATATTCTTTCAAAAATGCCTTGTTTAGAATGGGAATTCCCTAAGGACAGAGAATTGGCAGGAAAATGAAGATAGGCGCCATCGATGTGCAGGAGACCAAAAATAGGAAGACGAGGCTTTGCAGGTTAGGAGGAACAAAGGTACACCCGAATGTTCCACCCTATTTTGTCATAACACTTCTGTTCGGAAGACTCAGGTGATGAAATGGCATTGAACGGAGAGTTATGTGATGCAAGTGAAGGAGAGGATTTCATGGAAAAAGGTTAGTGTAAGTAATTTGAAATTGCCAAGATTTGCATCATCCTGTGAATAATTCTGCATGTCAAACCATACCTCTGCACTTGCATCTGCGCACCTAATAGATATGGGTTTGGTTACTCAAGGAGTCAATGTACTTTTTGTTGACAAGAACAAAGTTAGAAGGGAAAGAGAAAGATTGCGCACGTCTCTTCGGAAGAATGTGGGAACTGTTAAACTGCAAGCTCTTTACTTCGATGAGAGGAAAGACTGTGCTTTCGTTTATAGTCAATCAAAGTGAAAAACAGTAGGTGAGGAGCATGTAACTCTCGTTCAAGAGCCCGGTTCACGCTACTTATGGCATGTCACCCCATGTGTCAGCAAAGCTATTGGCCTTTAAGATTCCATAACGAATTTTCTAGGGGAGGAAATGATCATTATCGATGGACTCCAAGCAATTGTGTGCGATGGAACTGAGGTTAACACTGGAAGCCATGCTGGAGTAATCAGGAATGGAAATGGCCCTAAGAAGACCTTTGCATTGGTTTGTTTGCCTGCTTCATTGCAATGAACTATCGTTCAGAACCGTCAAAAGAACTGATGGCCTTGGCAAAATTTGTTATCGAAGTTTTCCACTGCGGTTTTCAATAAAATTGAGACAATATTGAACAGAATTCCCGAAGTATATTATGAACATGATTCTTCTCATGAAATATATAGATAGAGACATCAAATTACGACGCTACTCTATGATTCAGGTAAATGTAATTTTGCTCACCCAGAGAATATTCCGCTTGCATTGTTAGCCGATGAACGCAGACAAATTCGTGCAATGGCGATCACAAATACATTGAAATCGAGAGAAACTCAGCAGGAGGAATTGAGGAAATTCGAATTTTCCAAAGCTAACTTTCGATGGAGTGAAGAGTTCTCGGGATCGCCACCGGGTCAGGAACTCCATATCTGCCGACGTTTCGATGCCAGACTCTGTCATCGTCTTCAGGGCTGTGAATGAACACTTCACAGCCCTAAGGACGATGACCGAGTCGGACATCGAAACGACGTCAGATATGGAGTTCCTGACCCGGTGGCGATCCCGAGAACTCTTCACCCAGTCCATTCGCCGGGAAAGCACAAAATCTTTCTAAACTTCGATGCTCAAAATTATATTGACTCGGTTGACTGGGAACCAATTGAGATAAATCAACCACCAATAGTAGCTGGGATGACAAACAAAAACTTGGAAGACCTTGTTACGGAAAGATGTGTATTAGAAGTACCTTTTCCCTGCCATACAAAAGCAGTTGAAAGGATGGTACAAATGATAATGTTAGCATCAAAATCCGTGTGAAGTATAGAACGCAGGCAAGGATGGGCATTATCGTGCATAAGAGACGGATAATAATAGTAATAATAATAATAATAATAATAGAATAGAATAATTTTCTCAGAGTAATTGATGTGCTTTCACAATCGTGTCCTTCGGAAGGTTGGCTGGGGGGGGGGGGGGACACGGGTGGAACTCGATGGTAGCCTCTTCCCCGTGGTGAGTTCTGGGTAGTTTCTTTACGAAACTAGCAGAGAGCTACTTAGTGAAATGCTTGGTGTTCAGGTTCTGTTTTTTCTCAGACTTGGCTGAATTTCTTGCTGAAAATAGCTCCACAGGTACGTAATTCGTCATTATGATTGATGTTAATTTCAAATAATTTACCTTATTATTACTTTTTGTGGGATTATTTACTACAATATGATGACTTATTTGATAAGAAATGAAATTCAATTTAATTCAGGTGAATTGTACTAATCCCCTAATACTGAGCTAATTCCGTGAGCGTTTTACAGTTTCAGGATGGCGGAGCCAGATCAATTCACCTGGCTCGTATTTTTAAGATTTATTGGGCCAATGTTTCGGGACTTTTCGATGAGGACCGCATTAACCTTTTTGCTACCACGTTCTCTTATAAAGTAGAAAGCCTTTAGCATATTTTGCTGGTTCATTTGAAAAAGAGAGAACTTTAAGGGGTACTTTTTGTGTTTTTGCAAAGGTAGTCTTTCTAAAAATTTCGTTACCCTTCAGGTGAAAGTTATGGACTTTATATTTGTTGTCATGGAGAAACCTAGAGCATTATGAAACATTCATTCATTGAAATTTTCATTCATCCTAGGGAAACTTATTTTTAAAACCAAGACTAAGTGAGGATAAAAATTCTTCGAATACCCTAAGATACGGTATAGTATATATTTTGTCCCATCAGAGTAACTTTGGCCCACTCTCTAAAAAGAGTAGTTCAATATTTTCAAACAGTTTTCAGTCAACATATATTGTAATGGTGAATACTATTACCACCAGGTGGCAGCACTAACTGGAGATTTCTTTAGTTTTTCAAGGTTCCAATGCATGTAAAAAGTGTGGATGAGAAATTACATGGGTAAACTTTCTTCCTGGGGTAACATTGACCCATCAGTAAAAACAAGCATGGTTACCATAACGACAGCGTGACCCCAGGTTTGGGCCCCCTGGCCCAACATAAAAAAGAAATTTCTGTATAATTCCTGCTTTTGAAATTCATTGACACGTGGTTAGAACCCTAAAAAATAATATAGAAAATATTTTATATTGCATAGTATCAAATTAAGTGGTTTTAACATTTTTTGTACGCATAAGTGGTGAAGTGGGGCAAATTAAACCCTTCTTACGGTACTTTCTTCGATATGTTCCTTAGTCCTCTTTAAAGTTCCAACACCTCCTCTTCTTTTACCCCCTCCGAATTTCCCCCACGTACCCCCTCCCCCTCGAAATGCCCGTTTCCCCTCCTTTCCCATTAGCCTTGACACGGAGCGGTGGCGAGGGGCCTAGAGTCGGCCTTCAACTCAGCTGGGCCAGGGTTGAGCCCCAAATTCGCCCGGGAGGGAGGAAATGGAGGGGGTGAGGATCCAGCTGAGTAAGAGATCCAGCAGCCAAGTGATGACGCAAATATCGGGTGCAGACCCCAACGCGGAACTACGAGGTCACTCAAATCAGATCGGAGACTCTCTTTACTCGAGGGAGCTTTAAGAAGGCGCCTTGCTCCCTCTTGGCCGTCGCATATTGCCTTTTCTAGTGACTTTATTTTCGACGGGCAAAATACGCTTCTGTTACATCGTTAGTGGACCATTTCATAAAAAAATTACGGATCACTATTAAATAAAGAAAAACACAACTGGTACTCACTCTTTGAAGGTCGTACGATTTCCTTTTTAGTCATTTTATTTTCAACGAGCAGAATATTCTTCAAACATAGCATTTGTGGGCCATAATTTGATGAAAAATTATTGATCAGTATTAAATAAAGAAAAATACAACTGGTACTCCCTCTGTGCAGGTCGTATAATTTCCTTTTTAGTGATTTTATTTTAAACAGGCAGAATATGTTTCAAATATAGCATTAGTGGACCATAATTTGATTAAAAATTATTGATGAGTATCAAATAAAGAAAAGCACAACTGCTACTCCCTCTGTACCTTTCGTATATTGTCTTTTTAGTGACTTTATTTTCGACGGGCAGAATACGCCTCTTATATAGCATTAGTGGACCATCATTTAGTAAAAAAAATTACTGATGAGTATTAAATAAAAAAAACACAACTGGCACTCCCCTTAGCCGGTCGTATTTTGTCTTTTTTAGTTACTCAGGTGTAGATTATGCCTCTATTATATCATTCGACCGGGAGAATATGCTTATGTTATGGCATTACTGGACCATTATTTGATCAAACATTACTAATGAGTCTAAAATAGAGAAACGAATGACTGGTGTTGGAGAGTATTCATGTATTACAGCATTATTGGACAATCATTCGATGAAATATCTACCGAAGAGTAATAAAGTAAGAAAAATATAACTGAAATTCTTATAAGGCTCCCGCGGGTTCATGTGAATGAAGATGAAGCTCTCCCGTGCTATAATCCGCGTCGGTCCTTTTTTCCTTTTGGACATATGAAATCGTTTAAGGGTTGACGTGGTGAAAATGAGATATATCCATGATAAAATAGAGACAAAAATGGTAATTTCCACTTTTCAATGTATAACTCCACTACCGACCATGGTTTTGACACATCTTGTCATTTCAAGATGGTTAAACAGACACTCAGTCATGTATTTACACCAGAGCGAAGGTGGCAGAAGGGGGCATATTTCTTGTCTATTTTATGTAATCGGCCTTCATTTGTTCACCGAAACAGTTTTACCCTCTCACTCCCCTCACACCACTTCCATATACCCCCTCCTCCTACTATTTTCTTGGTATGAGAGAGTGTATGTTTCATCATCTTGAAAATGGCATAGTGTTGAAACCATTACTGGTAGTGGAGTTATGAATTTAAGTTTGGATATTACTTTTTTTATGGACGACAATTTCGTTGAAATTTCAACCGCCTTCGTGAGGCCACCGAAGTAAGATTAGATGCTGCATCGTTACTTCAGTGATCTGAAGACTGCCGTTGCAATGCAGACGACTATACTGTCCGGAATAACTATGGACCGACGCGTCGCGATGCTGAGTAAAGCACGGAGGACCTACATCTTCATTAATATCGACCCCCAGAAATCGTCGCAATGATTTTAGTTATGTTACTCTTAACTTAATACTCACCAGTATTTTTTGATCAAATAGTGGTCTACTAATGCCGCAAAATGTCGTATGCATCTTCAACAGCGCAACTGCTTTACATAAATATGATTAGAATTCCCAAATAATTTCTAACCAAATTGTTAAAAAAAATCCTTTAAAATGCTGGATTTGCTATGATAAGGAACGCATAAGTAGTAAAAATACTTGTAAATGATACTTTCGGTTTCATTAACCGTATCCCTTGAAGTTTGCACAGTTGAAATAATACGAGTATTATTTTATTCAATTTGCTTTATTTTTGCAAATGTCACGTTTCCTTTTAAGTTTCTATGTACACGCAATGAGTTAAAAATAACAAAGGGTAAAACAAGCATTGGAATATGGAGTGAGTCCATTATTTTCTAGTTTCATGAGCCACCTTAAGATAAGATATTACTTTCATAATATTTTACGAATTTTTTTTTAAATGGATACTTTAGTTGATAAAAAAATCTCATATTTAAAGTGTTCCGAATAATTTCAAACAATACAGGCGTGAAATAATGGAAGTTCGACATATTTAAAAGAAAGGCAGTCGCACTTTTCCGCAATTATTTAAGGCGTACGACGCGTTTTGCGCTCACAGAGCCATTGGTGGTACAGTAGTTCTTTCTCAATGTGCGCCTTGCACAATAGGAAAAGGGTAACTACCTTTTATTTCAGTATTCAAGGCTTCCTATCTCCTTAAGTGGTAAATAAAGAGGATATTTAATAATCAGAAAGCCGTTTACATGTCCATTCTCCTCGGGTACTAAATTTTTGTTTATTTTAAACAAATATACCCATCTTTGTGAGGCTGGTGATATGGTTACGTCGGATAGTGCTCAATAAGCACACATATCTCCCTTTCCATTGCCTATAAATCCTTGCGATCTTATTACAGTTTCATCTCCAGTGGTATTAAGCCCCGCTTGTAGACCCCACGTGTTGCTAGGGCTTGCTATCCCCTCGGCTTTCCCATTCCCTCTCATCCAACCAGGCTTTATCCCATTCATCCTCATAAAGCGTCTGTTTAAGCTCCATCTTTTCTCATCACTCTTTCATTATACGTTTCCTTCCTTGTCGCCTGCCCTCTAGCCAACCCACCTTTCCCCACTTTTGCTGTCTTTATTTCGTGCCATTGAGAGGGGAATTTTTCCTGTTTTCTTCCATGCCACTAATGCCCAGAAACCCATCCTGGGCCGATATTGCACATATCAGCTGGAACCATTTCAACCACCTCATACTTGTGGCTGCAGTGACAGCAAACCGACTCTTCAATTGCACAACACGCAAGGCTACCCTCATTTTCAAGAGTTGTGAATTCGATTTGAAATTTAGTCGGCTTCATTTTATTTGGCCGATTATTTATTGTTTATTTATATTGATATCATAGAGTGGAAGTGAACTATTACTGAAGGTGGGTGGCAGTAAGCAGGCAGTAATACATTTTTTTTAATGCAATTTATTGTCACAAAAATAACTTCAGGCAAACCACAAACCCTGCCAAAAAGCCGACCACGGCACACGGAACAAAGGAGAATTTATGGCATTGTGTTAACTCAAATTATTTTTTCTGCTTTCATCATATCTCAAAAAGAACAGGCATTGCATTTTTATATTGAATTAAAAGGGGTAGACCATACTGCGGATAGAAGAGAGAAATAGATGAAGGAAGAGGAGGCAGCCAGAATGCTTCTGAAGTACCCCATGAAAACCTACCTTAATCGGTATTATACTTTAAGTAATTATCATAAAATATTGCTACTAGGATATTATTTATGCTACCGCAGCAATTAAAGTTATAATTGCTATTTTGCATTTTAACTAAATTTAATAAACCTTTAAATTAGTATCAATCCCTATATACATATTTCTCACAATGAGGTGAATAGCGATCGCATTCAACTTTTCGCCTTATCTGCATTCACACAATATTCATCTAACATTTTACAATTACAGCTACTTAAAATATTATTATTTAAATAAAACATTGCAATATTTCCACTGAGTTTTATTATTACACAACGCGTTTCGTCGTTACAAACAACATTATCAAGTGTGACGACGAAACACAATGTGATATATTAAAACTCATTGGAAATATTGCAGTCTTATTTTAATAATATTAAGAACTTCCACCATATCGTGCCCAACATCATGAAAGATATACATAAAATATTAATCATGCATTGCTGTATTCTTGACTAAATGTATTTCAGCCTTCTATCGGATCCTAACTAATGATGATGATGTAAGATTTGTGATTTGTGATTGAAACAAATAATGATGTAAGATTTGTGATCAAAGAAATTTGCAGGGTAAAAATCTTAAAACAGTGGAGAATAATAATTTTCTAGAGAAGCAAGCATGATTGATTAATTTTGATAGTTAGAGCGTAAGTTCTTACATAAGAAGATAGAGAAAAGTCGTAATTAAATAATAAATATTTTATATTAAATGTATTATTTAAAAAATGTAATAATCTCATTCTGATTACTAACAAGAATATAAGAATATCTCCTCCATACCAAACCATATTACATATACTTTCATCCGTCAATATAAATGCAATTTACAATTGAATACTTAATTTTTAAATACCTCTATCATGTCCCGAATTTTGGCTCAAAAAATCGTTTACTTATAATCATTTTGGTTCACTAATTCATTTTACTAATCCAGAGAATTTAGATGTTCCATTTAAATGCAAATTACCGGGGTGTTATTTTGGATCGGATTATGCCCCATTGTGAAAGGAATATTTATTTCATTTCGATTCAGAGTTTTATATCCTCAACCTCACTTCCCTTTCTTTTCTCAGAAATACCATTTCTTGAAGTCTAACTTATTCGTTCTCTCCCTATTACCCAGCGCATGTATATATATATTTGGTCACCTCACCTCTGGGACTACCCTTGTCACTTAACGGGCTCGGAAATAATACGGAAAATGCCACTCTCGCCTTCTCCCTATCCTTTTATTGCTTTCTCACTCCCTATTGTATCTTAAGCACCCAATCCAATCTCTTTATCCTTCGAGAATGTAATACCTTAGATAGTTCATTCTATCCGTCTGTCCTAAAGAATGCAATTTGGATCCTAGACGCATAAATATAGTTGTTCTCTTTTTTCATCTATTCAGTAAGGTCATCGTACTCAGTTTAATATATCTCTCAGTGTAGTTAATGTTATTTTACCTCTCGTTAGGCTGGTGAAATAAAGATTTACCTACTCCCGAATGAGGTCCCAGGATTCTCTTCTTCTTTTAAATGGACCCATAGTTATTTCCTTATCTTCCATTTCGTCCCTCAGTTTTAAAAATAGAGTTTCCAGATATGTTTATCTCGCGAAGGTGTAACATTTTCATGAATATTTCAACGGGAATCACCTTTTGCTGCTCAGCGAAGTCGTTACCCAGTGTATGGCAAAAGGCTGTAATGGAGTGCACGGCATAATATTACCCTCAGGTTTTATTTTCTGCAATGCTTCCTTTCCCTTAGAATGATCGCATCTTGAAAGTTATTCCAGGCATTTGAAATGCTACTGCGTACTCGTATTATACCTTAATTTTATCGCATCAAGTGGAAATGAACCTCGTCTCACGCGTTTCAAATGAAATAACCATTTATTATGCTGTGTATGCTATTATGTAGAAAATTTTTTGCACGTGAATGGCCTTAAGTAGGAATGGAGGAGGTATTGGAAATACATTGTTCGGATTCATGAATGAGTGATTGCTTTAGAATATTGCTATTTGAGAACTCTGAAATTTTCAACTACAAACAATTATTTAATTAATGCATTTATTTGAAGCTCTTTGCTGCCTTTTTATCAGTTCCTTTAGTTCATTTTTCCATTTATTGTTGATGAAATTATATTGATTCATAAACATCATTCATCAATAGTTTTAATTCATTCTGAATTTCATTTGATGGCTAAAATGCTAAATATGCCTGATTGCCCTATCCTATCAATTTCGCCATACATCTGGATTTAGTTTTATCTATGGATAGACCGAATAAATAAAATTCTTGCCGTTTGCTGTTTATTTTGACACTCTAACTGGCAAAAAATGAATAACTAGTAGGTTGCACGCCTGAGGTAGCACAATGCAATCATGCTTTGGTTACCATACGCGGCATAAGATCAATGAATACTCAAAATATGATCGTGTTTTAACACCTTTGTATGATTGAGAATGTAATAAGGAATTTTTTCCTGATTCACAAAAAAATTTGTTGGTAAGCCTGTTAAATTAGTATTTTTAGCTAGCTTATTACGCCCTCTTCAGCAAGAAAATTTTCTCTGAACGTTTTCATACTCGGGTCGAATAACACTGACGTATCCTTAGGTGATGCTACCATCCATTCGTATGTGTAATGCTAAATAGCATACCATATTCCATTGCCAAATATCTGGAGGTGTAGCGTGCACACGCGTACTAAATGCTTACTTCTACTCGTACTAAATACATACTTCAAAAAATAACGCGCTAAATGCGTACTTCACTTACTCCCTCATTCATTGATTAAACCCAGGGGTCAAACGTAGCCGTGCACTCGTCAGAGTAATATCAAGAAATTGAACATTTTGTAGAAACTTAAAGGAAGTATAAAAATTTGGGAGGTAAGAGTTATGAAAAAATGGGAAAAGGCAATATTTTTCAACGTCTCTTAAAATTTTTTTGGTTCAAAATCATGAGCGAAGATATGAATTGAGACCATAATTTACAGGTAGACCATACATTTCACTGTTGATTTGTGTAAATTCCTCACATTTTCAAGTTGCAGGCTTTTTGTGTACCAACAAGTGAAAGAGAAGGGAAGGGGAATGAGATTTTTTCTAGTGGGTAGAGCTCTCGGCCGCTAATATCAGGGCCGGGGCTTTTAATCCCCGGCTATGGTTATTGGACGACCCCAAACAAAAATCCTCGCGATTCGTGGTGGTACAAGAAAAGAATCGTACCGCCTGCATTGGAGAAGCGAGGCACACAAGCATTAATCTGAAGCTTAGTTTGGGGTGAACTCTGTCCTCTCCTATCCGAAACAAAATTAGGGTCGAATCACAGTCTGAGTGCTGTTAAGACACAGGCTAATAATTGCTGTTTCAGAACGAAAAGGATTAAAAAATTTTAGCTGTTCTCGTATTTATATTTTCCTCACTCTCAATGTATCTGCAGGAATGAATTTCAATACATTACTTTCGTTACAGGAAAACGCTTACCACCTCAGAGTATATTTATATCATAAATAAAATTTACGTTGCATCATTTTTGCTAAACGTAAAAGTTTTTAGCAGCTCCATTCCTTTCCAGGGAATAAATGTTATTTTAACATCCTCATTTTGGGGTAAAGACGCTTTCAAAGGAATGTTTATGTTTTTAAAACAATGTATGCTGCGTAGGTGAATATTTGTTGAAAATCTTTGTCTCTTTATCCATGCATATCAGATTTGGGCGATCCCTTGGTAACACACCAAGGGAAGAGTTTCTGTTACAAAGACCGCCTCCATTCCAGTTATAGCCTGCGGTTTCCGGAAAAGCTACATTCATAAGGAAAGATACAAACAAACAGATTCTAAGGAAATATGCTTTTGAAGTGACGTGTTCGTGCGGATAATAGATAATCATGAAAATTCAAAGGGCATTCCTGCCACGAATCTGGAGGCTCTCATAATATTTGTTACCATGGTGAGCATAATGTCTTGCCCTGGATATTTAAATTTATTACATTTTTCTACTTATTCGCATTACTCCATATTATTACTTTTTTATGGATCTATATGAAGGACAGAGTATTCAACACACCAGTTGCTGAGGTCGACGGACTGAAGGCTATAATACGAGCTGCTCTGGGTACTGCGAAAGAACACATCCCAATAAATACTTGGCGGGAGCTGGATTACCGCTTTCATTCACCGCTTACATTCACCGAGCTACCAACGTTGAAGTTTACTGACGTGATTGCTTTTTTTTAAAAAACTAGTGACAATGGCCTATGTAACAGCATCAAATTTAAATTATTATGTGTAATATTTCGAATCTTGAATGAATCTGCGAATGAACGGCGATAAAATATACATGAATTGCCATGAGAATAAATTCCCCTGGACCGGGAATTGAACCACGGACCTAACCGGACCACTGCGAAGACCAATACGCTAACCAGGTTCCTTAACTCCCATAGCATTTTACCGAGACTGATGGTACTAGGTGTTAGGCACTCGCGGTCCATCAATGATGGCAAGGCGAGGGATAAAGGACTTCCAAGAAGCCAAAACCGGTAGAGAACCTTAAACATGCGCTAAAGCGGCGCAAAGCGGTATGTGTAAAGACACCTAGTACCAAGGAACCTTGATAACGTAGTGGTCTGCGCAGTGGCTCGGAAAGCCAAAGGTCCGTGGTATGATTCCCGGTCCAGGGGAATATTTTCTCATGGCAATTCTTGTATATCAAATTATTATGTCAAACAGTTGTACTGCAGTAAATTTTTCTAACCAGGTCAAGAGTTTATGCTCACATTTTATAATGACTTCATACTCAGGGTCTAAAAAGACTGCGCCTCGTGATGCATATTTCTAATGAGGCGCAGGTAGTCTTCCTGGTTACACTCCGAGTCAATTCATCTTTGTGACAGTCAGCAAGATGAATCGACGCGGAGAACAACTCAAAAGTCTACCTTCCCCTACCGCAACGTTCCACGGAAGCATCTATCAACATATTTATAGTAATGTTTTCAACAGAATGCGATACCTATGTATTTCTACATCACAGCGTATGACCCAAATTGGAGAGACAAAAATTTAAGGAACTATGTGGGTGTTCTTACCTAAATAGTAGCGAAGGCCAATAAAATAGCCGATTCATGAAGTTTTTCACAGGAAGAAGCTCCAGCGTACTTGTGATTCCTTCTCCATTAGTTTTACAGGAAGCATAAGTGGTTAAATAAAGACATTAACACTGTTAGTATCACAGTTAACTTTGTTATTTTCCAAACAGTATTTATCAAAACCTCTACCGTTAACGACCTTTTCAGTTCATTATCAAGATGTAAAAGAGATTTTCTCACCATTCCGCACAGTGAACGCGCGAATCATTGGTTTAAATTCACAATGGACTTTTATTATATACGGGCGGGAACGGATTATGGTGGCCCGGTAGGTACGCATTAGGCAGCTGGCTGAATGAAAAAATTGGTAGATATTTTGGACGCAAACAAAAATTTTTTGAGCACGTGGAAGCCCAGGGAAAGGAACTTGCTTCGTACCCATAAATTGATTTCTGTTATGCCTTTTTTCCTGGAATGTGCTATACCCATTTCTACCCAAACCAAAATTCGAGTTGAATTAATTAGTGAATGATGAATACTTAGTCTACTACTTAATTCCTACTTTACCTACATTTCTTGATACTTGTGGGCAGAGGTGCCGACTCCATGAGGCCTGAGGGGACCCCTAATATTCTATTTTATCTTCTGATACCCTTATTTTATTAATATATATGCATAATATTTTTCACTGAGAATTTTAAAAAAAGGAACTAATAAAAACGCATAATTTTATAATTGCAAAAAAACTATTGTTCATCTAATCTGAGTATTTTTATTACGACTTTTATATAAGCTTCACGCGAGCGTTGTGGGGGGCCCCTAACGTCGGGGTCCTCGGCGATAGCCAACCAACCGACCTGGTAAGACCGCCTCTACTATCACCCGTTCCCTAATGTCTTTCTAAATTACTGAAACCGCGGCATTCTTTTATGATAATCTGCGTTCTTCACATCCTTCATGCACTTATATCCGCTGTTAAACGAATGATGCTGGGAGCCGCGAAAGAACTTACATTGCTTGAACAATTGAGAATAGATATGAGTGGGTTGGAAGCCAAAAGTGATTTTTTTTCTCAATATAGTTAGGTAAAGTTAATTATTATTGGAAAAAACGAGTCAATCTGTGCTGACATAGCGTGGAAAATCAAATGCACTACTAAGTATCTAATTAATCTCGTTTTTTTTCTATACCTAATTTCTGCACCTAACCCTGTATGGTAGAAAGAAATCAACTGTACTTCTTGGCTTCCAACTCACTAATATATAATAGGAGAGACATGGAGAGAATCATATTGGAGCACCCCTATAGTTCCAGGTCAGAAACGAAGCGATAAATTAAGAGAGATATTTTGCTTAACAGATAAATATAGGAATTCGTTTTCCCCGAAATATTACGGCTGGAAGTAATCTTGTTTGAGTATTTGCTCTTTATATGTAGACGGCTGGTGTCCCTACACCCCCTGCCACACGCCTTTTAGGCAGTTTTTGAGGTAGTATTTAGGTGTAGATGTATCCATTTTAGCAACGCACCTCCCTCTACACCACTTCATGTGGACAGAGAATGCGTGGGAGTGTCTTGGGTGGAAGACACAGGGGACGAGTCGAGGTTAGCGTGGTGGTGGTGCTGGTGAGATAGGGGAATTTCTCGGAAGTCGAGTTGAGAGTTGACCGGTCGAAGGCGGCCAGGTGGACGGCAAGAACGGGCAAGTTTGAGAAAAGGTTCGGCATAAAGTGTCGCGCTACGCAGTGGCGGATAAGACTGTGACCGGAACGCCAAATGGCGACACTTGAGAATGGTTCGCTCCCTCGCTGGACGTTTTCCAATTACGTCATCATCTCCTTTGGTGACCATAATCTTGGGAAAAAGATTCAAAATGTCAAAAGCGATAAATTTAGCAACTAGGTAACCCGTGTGAAAATTTCGCACTTTCGCACCATCATGGAAAGGAAACGTTGTAATTGGGTTCAAGTTCCGTATGAACTTTTTTTTTGTTGTTAATTCCCGTTGATAATAATTCTCGAATACTTTCAACACGTTATTTTTATTTATTCCTGATACATGTTATATTTTAAGTTCCTTACCTACAATGCCTCTTTTAGAGAACGTAAAACATTATTTATGATTCTTAGATTTTATTTTTAATATTTTTCCTGCTTCTGTTAAGTTTCTTTGGTTTATTTACGGATTTAACAGGTTTTAAAACCTTTTCTGAAGCATAGAATGTAAAAGAATGTATGGTGTGGATATTACTAGAGCAAGTGATTGACATGGAAAAATCGAAAATTTTAATTCAAATCAATAGCTAATTTTGATCGATCAATGGCCTGCTTATTTTACGTTTCTTAGGTTAAGTCATGCATTTAACGAAACTTGGATAATCAGAGGGTATGAATAGCGCGATTATTTAGCACCTAGGGTACGTTGAAAACAGTGTTAAAGGGTAGAATTTTGGGTAAAAGAGGGAGAGGATGGAAGAGAATTGGAATTTTGGTTAAAATGGCAGGTAGAAGGTCTTATTTTGAATTGAAGAGAGAAATCCATGAATGGAAAGGAGCCTGACAGAATACTTCTCAACTACTCCATGGAAACATACCCTAATTGTTAGAATACTTTAATAATTATTTTACAAACTATCGTGGTTAATACATCTACATAACTTAGCAGAAACTAGAAAGAAGTTTAGGAAATAGTTGGCAATGGAGTAAGAAAAGCTTACATCTTCTCTCTGATTAAACCATCCAAATTCAGCACATGATACACATCATATGTGGGCTCTGACTTTAATTATTGAGCAATATATGTAGTCACAGAAGCGGCGCGGAGACTGTAGTAAATTTGGTTGTTCCTCTAGTGCTTGAAGTTGTCAGTTTTGCTGGGTAGAAATATCTCCATTTTATTGGACCTTGCCAATTATCTACTTATCCTTGTTCTTATAGCTAGGCTCTTTAAAAATATAAACATATATACCATAAAATGGCATTGTTATTAGCTAATCTCTGTGGACGGGTTAAGCATAAAAAAATTCGAATCCTACGATATGTACTAGCAGCCAAAAAAACAAATAAAATCAATATAAATAATACAAGTTTGTGTTTGGCACGCTGATGCTAGGCCCAACAATGAGATTGGGGGATTTCTCGGAAATTGTCTCGGGAGCTGAGCGGTCGAAGGCGGCCAGGTGTGCAGCGAGTACGAGGAAGTTGGGAGCAAGGCTAGGCCAAAATTGTCGCGCCACGCAGTGGCGGTTAAGACTGTGACCAGAACGTCAAATGGCGACTCTTGAGAACGATTCACTACCACTCTGAATGCATTGCCGTTCATCGCCACAAGCGTCAGATATGCTAAATTTAACGAATGTACTTCAAGGCCACTAAGTTAATAGATAGGTATGTTTTTGGGTTTCGAAAGGTTTGGTCAATCAAACAACTCAGTCATTTCCAACGACACTTTGCGGAGTTTGAGAATCCTGGAAGTATTTTTTAGTGGTGGTGAACATTATTTAGCGGATTCGCATCCACAAAAAACGTGCTTGTGACCTTATTTTGACAAAAATGAAGCATAATCTATTAATGAATGGTTTTAATACCCGTACGGTGGTCCTTATGATCTAGCCTCAAGCATTGAAGATATAAAATAAAAGGCCAACGAAGGTCAGGGGGATTGAGAAGGGGTTTCATCCTCTTGATCCCAGCCTACCACCGCTGCCCTTGTTCCACAGAACACCTTTCGCAGTGCCACTTGGGTCGTTCATCTTCCCGGCTACATCTTACGCGTCCAGCCTCAGGGTTGGTACGGAGGGGGAGAGAACACGCTACCTTGAACCCACACCCCCAAGGGGACACCACAATGGCTCTCCTTCTCTAGCCACTTCAGACCCATGAGTCCCTGAGCTGTTTTATGTATGATTCAGGCTCCTTTCAAAATCAGGGTGGGTGGAAAAAATAACATCACACTGAAATTTGAAAGAAATATTTATTAACAAGTATTTTTACAGTATGGAACACTCATGCGCTATGACAATACAAATAAATTATTTTCGTCAATAATACTTAATTATTGTTCATTCAGTTTAACTAATATCACCTTTATAAACATTATTGAATAGTTTTAAACAAATTAATTGTTTTGATGAAATAAGAATTCAGTTCTGAATGAACAAACCCATTCTGAAACTAACCACAGTTTTTTTTTCTTATCGCTTGTAATTATGAGCAACAGACTTTACATTCTTTTCCTGAATACAAAGCATTTTTATTTCCCTTGCTATTAGACGATAAAAGGCTTCCTACTTGTGGCTTTCCTTTCCTTGTGGCAGTGCTGGATTGCAGTTTTCTTCATTATTTTCGGGTTACCTGCTTCGAAGTTGATTTCAGATGACATTTTACAGCCTATTCTGGCCACATATTTAGATCAGGTCTGAGTGATCCAACTCAGATGAAGTTGCCAGCACGGGCGAAACGTCATCTTCAGAAACACTTCCACGCTACTAACAAGACAACCATGGAGAGAGATAGTAAAGTTCCATTACAACATTTGTGAATAAAAAGTACAAAAAGTAAACTGAGTAAGATAAAAGCATTTTTGTATCTGATGTGAACGCAAACTCAAGTAAAAAAATAAGTTTCTTAAAAAATTCCAATATAATGCTATAAAGAAAAAACAAGCTTTTTCTGCTTATTAAATTTACTGAATCGAAGCATTCAATGAGGATGTGCATGAAAAACTCCAAAAGTAAAATATTCAGTGATTTAATTTCATTGAAATTCATACAATTGACGATGCACGCTAATCTTGCTTGCCGTTGTTCATCCATCATGTTTTACGAATGCAAAGCATAACACATGTGGCATACTGAGGTAGGATGTTGTACTATAAGGTACAGAGAATTGCAGAGGCGGGTTTAAACGGCGGCAGCGGGATAATAGTTCTCACTTGAAGGATTATAATGATAAAAACAGTTAAAATTTATAATTAAACAAACTTTTTCGTAATTCTGATATTGCACTTATTCTTAGGACCAAAAATAACACTCTACAAACTACTTCAGTAATGGAAAAATACTGATTTAACATGCCTTTTCTATCTAATATGGAAATAAGTCCTGGTTCTGCGAAGTAAATCTCATAAGCTAAACACAATTTTACAGAGGGTATTTAATTACGGCGGTCAATAATGAGGCGAGCAAAATTCAGAGCCTTTTGTTGGAAACATGTTTTGAGTACAGTGTTTACCAGCATAGTTTTCAATATTTTTTATAACTAGTTTTATTAATTTTTACGTGGTTCGGCCGGATGTAATTTTATCTAGAGGATCTTTACTTTCCTGAGGGCAAAACGGCAACGTTAGCACAAAGCAGAGTGCCAGTTTTCCTCTTATATGTTGCCCTAATAATTGGAGTGCTCCACGTACTCTAGTCGAGTTCGTTTATATTTAGCCACACTGTACTTTTGAAAAACTATCTTGGTCATAGACTGTGAAAATATATTCTATTTCCATAGATGTTTTCGTAATAAGACATTTCGAGGAAATTTTCCTGTGACTGAGAAGGCCTAAACCACGTCGCAAACCATTCATCACGGTCATTTACCACCATATTCGGAACATTTATCTAAGTAGCGCTCATATTTTAGTCAAATGGATCACTCATCACAATCGTATAAGACGCAGGCTGGTAAAGAATCCACCGTATAACCGTTAGGGAGCCAAGGGACAAATATGAGGTTCCTTCCAAGAAAATTTCTTGGAGCAAGACTGTTTTCCCGGTACTAAGATATGGCACACATGGCATGGTGGTTTATCCTGAACAGGGGATGGAGTCTGTGTGGTGTCAAAATTTGGTGGCGCTGGACTGGGGTTAGTGACGCTTTAGAAGGATAATTTATCCTGCAAGATGTTTTTAAAATACTGAGTGGATTAAAAATCTTTAAAATTAGGAATATAAATGTTGTAGTGACGTCATGTATGACTTTTCCTATGGTTTTATCAAATTTATTTGCAAAATTTCGTAATGGCAGCCTAATATATTTTTGTTTCAATTTTGAAGAAGAGCTTGTCTATTTAATGATATACCAACCTAGAAGAATTTTCGAAGTCATGTTAGACCTTCAGACTTTGTTTGTTTTTGTAAACTACCTTCACTTTCTACTAAATCCTTTTAACCGAGTGAACTCGGAGTTAGAATTTCTTTAACTCAAGAGAGCCTCACATAAGGGAGTATAAATACATGAAAAATATGGAAACTTTTTCAGCAAAGGTAAAACTGAACAAAGCATAATTATCTCTCGAAATATACCATCGATAAAAATTGGGAACTATCACCTCAATAATGCTTTGTTATGCATGATTTTCTTGAGGAATTGTATTCAAAGCCTCGAAATTTCATGAAATAGCTTTGAGTTTGGTCTACGTTTCTGTAAGTGTTTCTTAGTTTCTGTTTCTATAGTGAAATATAGTTTTTAATTGCTGTGAAGGGTAGGTTAAGAATTTTTCCCCCTGGAAACAGCAATTTTTCCCATCATTGAGATGTGTGATATGTTACATCGGTATGTTCCAACAATGACGTAGTGGGATGGATTCAATACTCCATTTTTGTGGATAGACAAGATAAGTAATGATCAGAGTCATTTTATATTTCTATCCGTCTTTCATTCGACTTCGGGTAACAACTGTGCCCCGCGCCGGCTTCATTGAACGATTTTAGCTGCTCTTGGACTACGCCAAGTTTTGGGAGATATAAATTGCGAACTCTATTGCTGTTTCTTTTAGTGAAGGGAAATATTCGATTTTTAAAATCTGAGATTCCAAGTTAGTTGAATCTTCGCAGCAAGTCTTTTATAACTGATATATTTACAGTGCCATTCCATCAGGTTTTAGGTTTTTGAGTTCTTAGAATTGTCTATGTTACACTTCAATATTATCAAACTGCTAAAATTTTAAGATTTTCAGGCTTAGTTTTATTACTTGCATATCAATTGTTTTACGCACCATCCCATCATGTCGTATCTAAAGGGTCCACAAAAGAAGTCAGTCATAAGATATTCCCGCTATATCTTATGTTTAGTTAATTTTATACAATTTATTCAATATTTTACATTTTCTATGCCTTGAAAGAAAAACTTTCTCATTACGAAAATAAATTAAATTTGAAAAAAATAGTGTCAGAGCAATTTTTTTAAATATACGTATTTGAGAGTGAAATCTATTCTACATAAAAACAGAGATAGTTAAGCAAAGCCCATTGCGCCCATTGCGTTATAAATTCTGCATCTAATTTTAGAGCTTCTCTTACACTAAATGCGTTTTTAATGAGGAAGACTTACAAATTTGAAGAAAGCGGCGGATTTAATAAGAATAACATCGAGGCAAATATTGAAATCATATTTGAATCATTTGATTCCCTTGGTGGATAATAATAATGATATTCTAGAAAAATCGCCATTCTTGTGCATTTGCGCTATAATTCTAGGGAGATACCTACTAATTGAAAACTCGTTTGAAGTCCATTCGCGAAATAATACCATTATACGTATTACCATCGAAGTAGTGTAAAAAGCTACTAAAAATAAAAATAAGGTTAGGGATTTTTTAACGCTTCAAAAACTTCCATCGTAAAGACAGCATTGCGTAATTTTTATTAGCATTTATGTGTAGACAAGTCTCTGGGATTTTTGTTCGTAATATACTGTTCAAAGTCGTCACAACTTAGCTCATTCTTTATAAAGGTCAGATGCACCTTTTAGATTAAATTTGATGGCATATAACTACTCATGAAAACTATTGCTCACCTTGAATTTTTTTCATCCTCGTTCCATCGTGACAATATCTTCGATGTAACCCAAGTTTTATGTTCCCCGCGGCGGAAAGGGTTGACTTCGGCTTAGCATCTAAACAGGAAGACAAGGCCAGGCCAGCATCCCGTGGTGCGTTTATTACTGCTCGACTTGACAATGTAGGTACGTACAAACAGGAAGGAGGAAGCGGTAGTCGCTGTGCCCATAAAAGTCGACCTTGCAGCTCCGCTATTTGTCCCACGGCTGATAGTCATAAATCCGAGCTATTCCACCATTACCTGCCTTCGTCAGCCCCACCACGCATCTCTTCCTCTATACTCCACCCATTCGGAAGGTTTTACTCTAGAAAGAGCTGAAAGGTCACTGGGTCTCGCGCACGCAGTTCAGCATCGTGTTATTATGTAAAAGAATAAAGGATATTCATTGTTCTAAATGACTGATATTAAAAGGTGGAGTATGCATGCATTTTACATCTGTATAACATGATGATCGATTTGTAAGGAAATACGTGTTCGAAAAAATGTTATTGTAATGTAGAAGAATAAAGGATTTTCTTAATTGCCTGAAGCCTGAAGTTCTTGCAACTGCTTCGGGTCAAAATACGTTCTTATGTTCATTGGCATGCTGAATTCAATATACATAATTATGATAAAGGACCATTCCTTGAAGGTATTTTATCTTCAATTTCAAAAGCATGGTTTGTATTCTCGTAGGAAAGAGTTGAATTAGTGCGGACATTTTCACTTTTTCGTTAAATCATTAGCACTTAAGGCGGTTGATTTAATTTTAATCTAAAAATAATTGATCTTGTTTTTAAATTTTAATGGAGAAATGATGAAATCAGTATGCAGAAAACTAAATAGCATTAATTTCTTCAAATTTGTATTTGATAACTTTTTGAGGGCAATTAAACATTTTAGATGTACTACATCCGCATATTTGGCTTAAGGATGGCTTCTTCCAATCCAAAACGCATTCTTTTTATTGTGTTTCTAACCTTAATCATTAATTTGGGTCACATAATTTTTGCGAGATTTTTATTACATGGCAACAGCTGTCATAAAACTGAGCTATTCCGGAAGAGGGGTAAGCATTGCTTTTCTATTTGACTATTCTTACATATTATATTATGTCTTGCATATTATGTCATACATATTATATCTTGCTAAATTTGCTTCATTATGAAACAAAAAATCTCATGAAGAAAAGAAAATATTTCTCGTACCTCTTTTATGAAAACGCTTTAACCACACGCCAGCTGGTCACGTGATTTATGCCCCTTTATTTATTCGGTAATGGCTAGGGAAGCAAAGGGAGAAAATAGCGGAAGCGATGGATGGCTGAAATGATGTGAGTGATGGAAGGGTAGGCAGCAGCGACGAATCAAATAAAATACAGGAGTGTGACGCAAGAGATGTCGGTCATTTGAGCGATGACGACGAAAAATTGAAGAACACTACAGAGGCGAGGTAAATGACCTCGTTTGGCCGGAATGCAGGCTCTTTTGAAGGAGGAAGTACTCGAGTTTTATATGCTGCATGAACTACGATCGCTGCTGCGTCGTCTGTTATGGCTTCGCCCTCATTCCCTTCGATACCTTTTCTTGAATCATTTGGTGATGCGCATCTTTCGGAAGATAAAATGCGAAACCCGATAACCAATCAATCTTGCGTGTTTCGATCAAGAGCTCCGATTGGTCGATGTCAAGTCAACGGAATTAATGTAGGGCAATTCAATTTTGTTCTTTTTGTGTTATTAGATAAAATAAAGAGAGAAAAATGGTAGGTAGAATCCCGGTTCTTTAATCAAACGGAAGATAATTTAAGAGACTCAAGCGCTAAAAAGAAGAAGAAATTCACTAAAGGCTCTCAATTTTTGGCCTAGATGATGAGAAATTACGACCAATTAAAGACGCTTTATATGATTTCAAAAATTCACCACAAAAAATTACATAAAACTAAAGATCATCCATGCCTTTCTTAGCAGCTCCTACACATAAATATTCTTTATTAAATTAGCCAAAATATTTCAACTATGGCTCAACTTCTATTTATAGTCTTCTTTGTATGAATTTAGGTCATGTTGTCCGAAGAGAAGGGATTATTAATACTCATAATTACACTTTTTATTACGGGTGAGTGTACTTTTTGAAAATGGGCCGAAAAATTATCTCGAAAAAAAAATATTTTTCTGTTAAATTATATATTAATATTAACGATATATTAAAAAATAAATCGAAACGTTGGTCAAAATTAGTATTTGAAATTCGTCTAGGCTTATGCTCCAAGAGACTGAATAAATAAAATAATATTTGAAACGCTAATAAATTTTGAAAAGAAAATTAAAATGTTCTTCTCTGAGTACTATGAAAATTACCAGATAGTAGCTTAAGTTTTCAGTAAGTAATGCGTCACATAAAAAGGTATTTTTTTGCTGCTTGAGCGTCATTTATGAGTCTGTCTTCTTAAAGGAGAGACTAGAAGTGCCAACCTGCCTGTTACTAAGCCAGGTTAACTCTCCTATTTGCCTTTATGCCAATTGTTGTGGCATTGATGCTTGTTGTAGCATTTTAGGCAAGTAAGGTGTGGGAATGGAAGGTGTGGGTGCGGGCAATAACACACTGCACCCCTTCCCAATTCCGTGAATCATGACCCAATAATGAGAATCATGTCCCAATCGCGAGAATCATAGGCCAATTGCGAGAAATGGTCAGAGGAAGTTTGGGGTATATAGAAATAATTGTGGCATGTCAATTCCTGGCTCTCCTCTGCTAGAGTTTTGCAAAGGAGTACCAATGAAGTGGGGAGGCAGGATTTAATTGGGGCATGCCATTGTTTGTCTCCTGTTTTGTGTGTAGGCTATTTTTCGTCCGTTTTTTCACGTATTTTACCCGTAACTTTTCGCAATATCAAGCTACAGATCTGGGACCAAGTTTAAAATGTGAGTGCAAAAATTATTCGTCAAACGAATCAAACTCTATATCCCTATAGCACAGTGGCGTGGCCAGGATTTCTTTCGGGGGGGGGGGGTCCAAGAACAGGGGGGACATTTTTTGAAAAACTACTAAAAAATAGGTTTTAAACTTGTCATAATCGAAAAAACTTAATTTTAATGAAAAATTTTGTAAATTCATGATTTTTCAATATTTTTTCTATTATGAAGGAAAATAATTGTATTTTTAGATTTCGAGGGGAGTCCGGACCCCCTGGACCCTCCCCGCTGGCTACTCCACTGAAGTGTTGCACTTGATATAACTGGAGTAGACCCTAAAGTGTGAATGCGCAAAATGCAGACAGAATGAAACACTACAAACTTAATATATTTGTATAGACTGGAGTGCAGCCAACAATAAGGCGGTAGAAAATGCTTAGCAAGGATCACCGTAGCGCCCGTATTACAGCCGAAACCCCATCAGGACCGTCTCACCGTCGCATCCTGCAATGACACTAATATAAATGTAAATGAGATGAGGGGAAAGCGAAGATAATGAACAGAAGTCGCTTTCATTTTCGAAGCGTAATGGCTACGGTGCCCCCAAACGGCAGGCAGAAAAGGGAATTGATACGATGATGAGGCAACTGGGTGGGTGGCGAAAATGGCAGTAAAGGTATAAAGGAGAAAATACGTGGGAGTTTTGGGAGTGGATGTCACTTTCTCGGCTATTGCGTGGAATTTCTGTCTTCACTGACTAACCATCAAGTAGTCACATTGGCGCACTGAGTAGGCCAGTTGATATTTTTTCTATTCTTAAAGTGGATATGATGTTTTTTTCTTAAGTTTTAATGTAGGCTTCCGCGAAGATTTTGACTGTGGGAAGTTGTTTTTCCAGTTTTCGTTTTGTGGGGGTGAGGAAAACATGTGTCAAGATTTACGATTTTCCCCGGAGTGTCCAGATATCGAGATTTGAGTTACCTATCAGGGTTCTAATGCTGACCATGTTACTCTTCTAAAATGCTTATAAAATCTTAAAACTCACTACTTATAAAATTTCACGGGGCAAGATCCCCGGTTTGGGCCCCCCAATATTTTTCGTGAGTCGGCATCCCTGTTTACAAGACCACTTTCTGTAACATGGAAACGCCTCTAGTGAAAATAAATCCAGTGACAATATTACAGTGTCTTATTTAGCAAATGTTTATAAATTGGTAACGTCAATAAACTTAGTGAATGAATCAAATTTCCTCAAAGGAACTATACTCCACCAAGAAATCACAAGTCCTACATGCTGTCGGAAGCATAAAATAAGAAAAAATAATTTTCCACCCCCATTTTCATGAGTTAGTGAATTCATTAAAGTTTGGTTAAAGGAAAAATTCTTCCGGATTTCCTTCCACGTTTATTCATTTTTCTGGCTACATTGTTAATCGTCAACGTTACAGTTGGCTTATTGGCCTAATATCATTATTTGAAAAAAATCAATTCAGTGAACCTGAGGAAGCCGACTGGTACGTTGGCAAAATATTGTCCGGAAAAAATGATAAACGCGGAAGGAAATCTGAAACATCACACCCTACAGATATATTTTTTTTAAATCTCTTTCATGCGTGCTCAAAACTAATGGTTGCTTTATTATGGTTGGTTTAAATGGTTGCATTAAACGTTCTCTAATCTTCCTTTCATGGGGTCTTCCAATTGGAAACCCTGGTGAGCGATACCCTCCCACAACGAAATTTCCTCTCTGAAGAAATAAATGAACCAAAATTTTAATGACGTATCAAGGTCATTCTCACATAATCGAACAAAATGATGATCGCTAAGTACCATAAAAAATTAACCCCTGAAGACGATGGCGGACTTACCCATTGAAAAGTTTGGAGAATTAACTTCATACCTCACCCGGTGGGACACCCGAGAAAATTTTCAGTAATATTCGTTTTCTGTCGTATTCCGTGGACATATATATCATGTCCATAGGCATCACTAAAGTAAAAAAAAAGAATAAATATTTCTAAATATCTCTGAAACTAAGTCATTAGCTTGTACGAACGATAAACTGTTATGACACAATTTTGGTTTTTATATAAATAAAAATATTTTTTTCTATTTTGCCTGTAAAAAATGTACGCCTTTGGGAGAATGATCCGCCAGCTCATGGAAAAAAGTGCGGCATTTTTCTCATTTTATGCTTACGATAGAATGTGGGATTTATTCTTTCTCGGTTTATTTGAGTAAATTTGTTTGTTGAAAAATATTTTTACCAGCTTTATTAATATTAGCCAAATAAGGCACCTCAATTATTCTACTTATAATCGAATTAATTTTCACTAGGAGCGATTCGTTGATACAACAAGGGCCCTTGGAAGCGCTTTGTGTGAAAATAAATTCTGTGAAAATATTGTAAAGCATTATTTACATAACACGAAGACAAAGATAACTTTTTGGACCCCCACAAGGCCTATTGTAATGTGCGATCAAACTAGTTCCTTCATAATATCAAAACGCTTAGAGGTCGAGGCACCTAGACCTTCTCCCACATTTCAAAATACCTAAAATCTTGTCAAGGCCCCTTCACATGAAATTTAACTCGGCGTAGCTTTACTGCTAATGACCTTGAACAATAAATAAATAAAGCACTACACCAATCTCAGAATACGTGGTGTATAAATTCATCAAATCTAGTATGGAGTTTGGAAAAAAGAGTTGTCATTCCACGTGAATTAATTTGTTTTGCAACTAGCGATTGCGCTAAGCCCACTTACATCGCTTCAAGAATTCGTGATCTTGTGGACACACTTCTTTATCCCTCTGCTCGGTTTACAGCAACATAACTTGGCGTAACTTAAAATAATGTGAATAAGACCAGTCGCCACACTAGCCACAGACATCAATTATGAGATCGATTGGTGAGGGCCGATAATATATTTTTTCCCCCTCGATTAACGAATGTATGAATTTTAACTATTCTAACTGGAGTGACGGCTTATTAAGTTGCAATCAATCAATAGATATTCTATTAGAGTTTTCAACTTCGCAGCCAGCTCAAGTTTACTCAAGTTCCGTTGCTGTAAATTATGCTTAAAACTGTATAAGTAGTAACTCTTTAGTCTTCGCAGCCAGCTCAAGTTTAATCAATTTTCGTTGCTTTAAATTAGGCTTTTAACTCTATAGTTATGCCAAGTTAAGTCAAGCTGTTATGAACGAGACTTTGACTCCCACAATAACCTCCAGGGAGTTCTCTGGACTAGTGATACTCTCTAACATAAAGGATCCGTGGCGAATGTATTGAGGGTTGCGGATTGACTCGCTACGCGGGGCCATTGTTCAAGAGATTTGTGACTTGGATGCGAGAGCCATTAAGCTGCCGTAGGTCGTTCTTCAGGGAGCGATAACTTCACCTTTTGGGCATTAAATCCTCGAAATAAAGGGTTGTGCCCGATAAACAGAAGAGGAAGGAAAATAATGATGATCTGCATATCGACGCGAAGAAAAGCTACATTCCTGAACCTAAACCAAGAGAAAAAAAACAATTTAATTCCATTACTAGACCTAGAATTGAGGCAGATATTCAGCTTTTAAGGCACCACTAACTCAGTTATTTAACTTGAGGTACTGTATGTGAGGGTAGAGTTCTTCCAACTTTGAGATAGAGGTGATATTTTCATGGCAGAAGTGCCAGTTCCTTTTCATGGCTCAGCTTGAATTTTGACGATTTGTGTTAGGCGGTATCTAAAGAATATACTTGGGATTTGAACATGATTTGAACTTTCTGGTACATTGTCAAGTGCTTCACCTACTAATTTCCATTCATAAATTTCCGTTTCGTTATGTCGATAATGATAATGACTACATTATTCGCGATTCCTCCGCGTAAGCTGCGTTAGTTACTTTCAGTAACACTGCGGTAGAGCCATTTTGTTGTCTTTGATCTGAGCCTTTTTTTACTTACTTTTGACCTCTGGATAAGAAAATAACCTCAGCTTTTATCAACTCGTAAACGTTTTAAGCTACAGGATACCCTCTTATTGTCTCATATGTCAAACAAAATTTGGGTATGCAGATATTTAAAGGGAAATCTTACCGTATATACTGCCTATACATAATGGGCTAATTAATACAAGGGTTATATACAGTTACTGCAAGTGAAAATCCAAAATCAATCAAATAGTTTTTACCAAACGATAAATATGAATACAGTGAAACCTCGGTTAGCGAACGCCTCTGATAACGAACAATTCGGATAAAAGCCAAAAATTTCGCTAAAAATTTGCCTCGGATAGCAAACAAAATTTCGGTTAGCGAACAGATGTGTAGCGGCCTTGTATGTGTTCGGTTCTGTGCGGTCCCAAATGGGTACAAAGTAATACAATGTCTACAATAGTAAATCTACAGGTAATACAATGTAATACAATACCAATATAGCCTGTAGCTTTCATATGATAGCGAGTCAATAGGAGCTAGGAACCAATTATTCCTATTAACTTTATTTCTTGTGGGGAAAATTGTTTCGGATAGCGAACATTTCGGATAACAACCAGATTTCTGGAACGGATTGCGGTCGTTATCCGAGGTTCTACTGTATTAATATAACAATTTTCCCTTCCACACTTTTTCCTGGAGGACTTAATCCGTAGAAATTTATCGGTGGCAATCTATTTGAGAGAGACTCGAATCTAGTAACAAATTATTCCACTCATGCTGGTCAAATCCCTTACGAACAGAATTATCTTCAAGTTCAGTGTATTCGTCATTGTGGTCACTTCGATCTTCACCAGATTCTAAAAAGCATGTTTAATTCTGCTGATTATGGTAAAAGTTTTTTTCTGCTGATTTTGGACATTCAACCACTTGTCACCCCATTCTTTTATTGATTGACTGCTTCACATAAAATTGGTGAAAAAAAACATATAAAAATTAATTTTGGGGTCACAAGGTTACTATTATAATACTTAAGTGAAATAAATGATAGGATTATGGTTCCATAGCAATTCGTATACTTCTTCTGCGAACGTTTTGGTAAATAGACATTGGTTCCTTAGGTAAATAAGAGTATTAATTTTATAGTTAAAAAAATAATTTGTTAAGCGCTAATATAAATAGTCAATTCTCGTTACTACAGAGTTCTAATTACTAGAATGTTTCCGTTTGGCACATATGCCTCAGGTGCCAGTTAATTACGCCAGCAGTTGAACACTAAGTCAACAAGGAAATGGGAGATCAGGGTGCCAATCTTGATCAAGTAATACACAGGATCTTTCAGTATTTTTACTTATTTGAATGGTATCGTAGGCGTTTATAAGCATTCATTTCTCCTGGTGATGGAGTATAAATTTATCTTTCAATGTGCAGCTTTGGCTACAGTGTGGCACTATTCATTCTTAACCACGCTACAAATTTACTTAAGCAAATTAAAATAACTTTTATGATACACAAATATTCAAAATTAACTTCAATATGCCTTACAGGAAATTTCACCTAATTCAAAACACAAATTCGATATTAAGAGCGTAGTCTTTTTGCCAGGACATTTGTCTCTTCATCGTTCATTATTGTAAAAAGTCCTTTCATTTTTTATCAATTTCAAAAATACCAAAAGTGTAACACACAAAACTGTGTTGTCTATTATGTTTCCTTTGTATGTAATTTTTTCTACTTTTTAGAGTGAATAAATACTTTTATTCCCTTGGTGATTGTATATGTTCTTGGTTGGTAATGGATTTTGCCGTAATTACTCACTTTTATTAAACAGCTATTGACGTATTTTACGTTGGATATATTGTTTAACTTGTCAAACAGCAAGAATTTCCTGTTAAATTTAATGATCATATATGTGTAATTATGGCGCATAAATATCATCCACGTGATACGGAGACAAAACAATTAATTGAAGCATGATGACTGTAACGGCGAGTGAGCATTTCTACATACATTGTCATTATTTTAAAAGCAACTATAGTTTTAACAATTCATTTCAATTACTAAAGCTATGAAGAAGCTATGAAGGTTAGAGTACGTATTTTTCCATATTTGATAGACTTACTTTCGTTTTATCGCAAGTTATTATTTACTCATCTCTCTATTACAATCCCAATTTAATATTTTTGTATAGTTAGCCACGTTCTAGGCTATAAATAATTGAAAAAGTACTCTGTAAATATCAAAATGCACTATAAATTAATAATGTTCTGGGCAACTCTCCCTAAAAGCAATAAATTCAAAAGCTTTCAGTAATTAGTTAGATAACAACATGTAAATTTCATGACCGATAGAATTTGGAGAAATAATAAATTTAAAATGCTACCAAACCTTTTTCTGCGTGTACAATGAATGCAAAATGTGTACACATTTCATGACATATTCATCTGGATTGGCCTCAAGCAAGTATTTGAAATGGCATTGGTTAATTAAGGTTATTGCTTGAATTGCTGTTTCGATTGAATTATAAGGTTGATTTTACCTTTACCTCTCCCGATGATCTCTTAGTATTTACAATACTCTAAGCCCAAATTTTGAATATCCATAGGTTATAGGCAAAAGCATGATACCTAGATGGTGAATATTGAACGAGTTTTTAGAAATATCACTATGTCAAAGTGAGATCAGTGGATCTCAGAAAGAGACAGTCATTGTCAAACTCTGTCGTGACGTTTCACAGAGATCAGCCAATATATCTTACGACAAGTTTAATCGCAGAGCTATAGAGAAAATCTCCTTGTATTAAAGGCTTAGTGGCTTCATGTTACAGCTTCCTGGTAGTGTCAGAACTTAATGAAAGTGAACAGGATTTAATCGGAGGATATTTTTCCGTCAAAACTTTCTGAGTTGGTAATCTTCTCTGTCCAAGTTACAACATGCAGGGCGGTGAATGTAGACTTGAAGACGAGTTATTTTGTTTCCACTTATATTGGGCGGGCCATATACGTTTCTTTTTTTAACACAGTACCGTACATAAGCCAATGATATAGACAAATACTCATTTTAAACACAAAAACGCTAAAATCCCAAAACAGACTCAGAAGACTTAAATCATTATTCCACTTCTTTATCGCAGCTTTAGTTTTCATAAAATTATTGCAGACAAGCATATACGTTTATCTCGTGCTATTCATTGGAATAAAAAAGGAAACAATTTTGGTTTTATATTTGAAATTGAACGAAATATATGTATCTAAAATTCTGAAGCTGAATATTTATTTTAGTTAAGAAAGCGTAGCATATACACATGCTCTTTGAGACTTGATGAATCAGGTGGTAGCGTGACTAAATTCAAACCCGTTGCGGCTATGCAGTATGTGTTTATACCTTATTAGATCAAATTTAGAGATGAAAATAGCACTCAAATTCGGTGTATTTTCGCACAATATATTTAGAGCAATTCATGAATTGGTATCATGAAATAATTAGTCTTTAATTTCATACGTGTTACATAACATCAACTCCCTGGGTGATGTCAGATACATGCTTTCATATGCTCGTAAAAGTTGCTTTTTGAGGAGTTCTCGTCGCTCCTGACGTGTCTTCCTTATTGGTGTGAAAAATTTAACTCGACTTGATCGACATGAGAAAGTGCCTCGTATATGAATACAATGACATAAGCACAAAAACTAAAATGTACGAAGCCTAATGATTTATTATTTTCCAACCAAAGCAAACACCCAGTTATAGTATTACGCGAAATGTTAAATTCTATCATTCGTTTTAATGAATAAATGGCCTGCAAAATTTATCGTGATTTTACGCAACCACTGTTGTACAAACTGTTGTTGCACACACACATATAAAGTCTTTTTTTTCAATAGTTTTGTGAGTTCTTTTCTTCATAGCGAAGTCTTCAATGAGCATTATTAAAGGTAAGGTAAAATGAATTTTACGAAAAAAGTTATAATACTTCAACATCTGACTGAAAATGCTGGTAAATATATATTTAATGTTACATAACATGCCGCTTTAAGCGCAAAACCTGGAGAGACATTCTTAGATCAACGAAATTTCCTCATATTTCAAATTAATAAGAAAACGTCAACCAAGTCATTCATTCCTTGCATTGCTTTATATCAAAAGCGAAATAAGATGTTGTACTGGAGTAAATTTTAAGTTAAAGGCAGATTTATTACTCTGAGTTCACGGAAAAATATTGCATTATTTCATTCTTTTGAACGCGGCGCAAAACACTGGATTTTGGCGTCGTTCTCACGAAAAACATCCAGCAGTGCTCAGGTTACTGATTCAATTTGGAAAATGGCAAAATGGAAGAGAAATATTTCCTCAAGGCTTACCCTTTCCGTAAAGTTAAACATGGTGTGGGAGGCATCTCTCGAAGAAATATTCTCCACATGAGATCCAAAAAGTCAAAGTTTTAGGGTGAATGCAGTATCTTCAAGGGCAACCAGGTGAACTTAAGGTAATGGACTGGCATCCATCGCAAATTATATGAGGAAACATTGAACATACATTCTTCAGTTCAAATATTTTCATGCCATTCAGGAAAATGCATTCGAGGCCTAGTTATCCGAACCTTGACATCAAACTGTAAAGAGCTGTGAGACTTTCACACAAATAGAGTTGTTTTGATAGCCAATCCGTTCAATTCCAAATGCAAATATTCTATAATCTCCTGTAGCTAATGTGCCAGTACGTAAACCACTAAATACTTATCAACCTTAGCGGAAACTTTAAATTTTATCTTTTGGATGGAAAATATCGCAGAAGAAAAATACATTGAGTGAACAAGATGGTATAGTAATCTTTCAGTATATTAATGCTTACTGCAAGTGACCCATATTAAAACTAATATGAGGCGTGGAATAAAGGTCATCTAAAAAATGACGACTTGCCTAATAAGAATCGAAAAGCAGAGTAGCAGATATTATCATTTCTATTCTTAAGTTAAAAAATTATTCCAACGCGTGGGTTGATGACCAATTAAAAGTGCTGCGGGTACTTTTTACCGCTTGTTCAGCGTAAATTCTACTTATTGTGAACAGTCAACGCGAATACAATATAACTCTTATAATATAAAGTAAAATACCGTAGGTTTTTGTTTATATTTCCGTTTATATTTTGTTTAACAAATTTATATTGCAATTAGCTTTACTAATATTCAATTTTTTTATAAAAAATAGGATTCAATATACGGTTAAATACCCTTGCAATGCGATGACGTTTAGTCAATAGTATTCAAACCTGATTTCAGTATATTTTAGCGAATTATATTGTTATTATATCACTCGTTCATTAAAAATAGTGTCCAAAAATATCATTAAATTTTTATAGCGGAACTATTATTTTCTCTCAGAAGTACCACAGCTTATTAGACCGTTTCTAAGTCTTATCAAGCAAACAAATTTTTAAAGAATAAAGTTGTAGAATCTTCATCATTCTTGAAATATTTTTAAATCCGGCTAAGTAGGTATCACTCCGATTCTCTGTCATCGATTTTTACAAAGAAAACTCTCGTCACCGTTCACCTTCAACAGTAAGTGATATGATCCTTTTGAAACCTAGGTTATACCTCTCGTTCAAAGTACTGAAGCTTGAGCTAATCCCGTAGACAACTGTAATGACTGCAGAGGAATAGATATCTCTCAGCAAGATTGCTCTTCTATTAATCTTGGAGAAAATAAAAAAGGAACGGTTTTTTGTTTATCAGACAAGGGATAGTGACTTTTAGCCAGTGAACCACTTAAGGTCGAGAATACAAACATGTGTATGTGGTATATTACTCGGAGCAAATAAGTTTTTTATGTTGATATGAATATACCTCATACGTACGCGC
This sequence comes from Ischnura elegans, assembly GCF_921293095.1. NCBI lineage: Eukaryota > Metazoa > Arthropoda > Insecta > Odonata > Coenagrionidae > Ischnura > Ischnura elegans. Next base: position 20,782,107 of record NC_060257.1, read on the forward strand.
TAACTCTTACGCAAAGGGACAATGCTCCGAGAAAAGCATGAAGTATAAAGCCTGAGGAAACGCCCCAGTGAATTCAGCGTGAAAGCTTGCTCACTCCAGGCTGTAGTTGGTTAGGCTAGGGTAGAGCTCACGAGCTCACTTCGAACTGAACCAAAGGCGAGTGTTTATCACACATTCAATTTGGAGGCCAATGCCTTTCCCAGGGCCACCGCGATTTTTGTTTCAGGGATGTCTGAAGGCTTCATCCGGGATGTTGAACCCAGGACGCCTCGGCCAGAAACTCAGCGTTCTAACCTCTAGACTACCACGCTCCCCTCTAGTCTTAAGAAAAAAGACGTTGTGTAAATTTTTTATGATAGCCGACCTTTTTTCCGACTGGAATTCAACAGGAAGTAAAAAGTTTAAAAACTTGATTACTACTATAAGTATATTAGTAATAATATTTTTGTATTGGTGAAATAAAGCTTTTAACTTAAATTGCTTCCATAACAATTGACAACATGATGATATTCTGAAACCATTGTGATATAAACAAAAAAAATAACCTATTTTTAGTGATGTGCGAGTAAAATTTAGGATGTTAAAAACGAATTAAACAAAAATCCTTCAAAGTAACACCTTTTCCTAAGATAAGGAGATTTTGTTATTATTATTTTTGTAGTAAGAGCTTGCATTGATAAATGAGTAAATTCGTAGGGACATCTTTCTTTACATTACAAATGTACAGTTTCAGATCCTCCAAAAATACAAAACCTTTCATATGGCTCCTTCAATAGTGTAGACATTGGAACTACTCCCTGATAGGAAGGTGGGTGGAACGGTAATGAAGTAATATGGGTTCATTGTGCGCGGATACTCAGGTTCTGCCAGGAAGAACCACGAATGCGATAGAAGAGAAATAGAGGATGAGCGTAGTGTAAGGCAGAAAGACGTTCCGCCGGTAATGGTTTGAAAGCAAAGACTTGCCGAATGCTTTGGCTGAAAAGGACTGAGAACAAAGGATGGAGAACAATGGATCCCAGATTCACTTCTCCCTTCGCTCAGATATAAACGGTCGGGGATACAGCGGCGAATGAAAGTTAACTAGATAATGGAGCTGGCCTAGAATAAGGGTGATAATGGCTGTAGCGTGAGGATAATTGAGAAGTGGCAGAATTGAGCTATGCTTTATTTTATCTGAGTGAAAGCAATAGAATTTATGAGTCCTCAACTTATTCATTAAAATACCTGTGCAAAGATCTAAATAGACATAATGTTCGAGTTAATAGATCATAAAGTCTGAAAGAATTTATTACGTATCTAAGCAGAATTATAATACAAATAGAGCATAATTTTATAATTCACTTATGAAAATGATTATGCTATGGTGTTTGTATAGTTGTTATTGCAAACATTAATGATTTCCAATAATATTTTATGCTGAAATTCGCAGTCTTACTCTCTGTGTTAGCCATAACTATTTTTGTCTATGAAGACTCATTGCAATCACATTAATTTCCATTTTATGTAGAAATATTAAACGTTTTTCGATTTATTGATGCAAAATATTAACGAAATGGCATCTTCATTTATCTACATAGGAAGCCTTTAAAGTGAAGATCATTATTTATGATGACACCTTGCATTGCTGATAAAATCAAACGTAACGGTATCATTTAGTTTATATGTGCAATTATTGATTAATTTTTGAATAAATTATCTTACGTTACGTTTGATTAAATATTCTTTAGCGTAAAATTCCTTTGTTTAAAAGTTATTTATTGGTATTTGGAATGTTTTAGGGGTGTAAGAGTTGTCTTATGGTATTTTAGTAAGATGCAGATACTTATGGTATTTTAGTAAGATGCAGATAAGTTTCACCCATTCAACAAATACAAATGTAGTTGCGCAGGGTGGAGAAAATTGTTCCACGAAATTTTAACTTTGGATACCTGATGAAAGGATCAACCAAAATATCTAATGATGTTTAGGTCAACGAACCAGTTTTAAACTACAGAAAATTTGACCCAAGCGTACCATTGGCTGTGAGTTTGTCCTGTTACTGGAAGCTCTAGATAACTCATGACATCGAATACTTTTCCTGCATTTGCCTATGCCTTTGCTTAATTCGAAGTTTCCGTAGCTAAATAAAATGCGTTTTGGGCCTAAAAACCTTAATGGGTCTCGTATCATTGGTGACTTTGGTTTCTACTGGCTTCAGCTTTTCAAGGTTAAAATTTTGTGACATATTTTTCCCCACCTTGCATACAAAAATAGGTATTTACATATTGAGTAACGTTGTTGGGGCCTAAAATACTTGAAAGCGTGCAAATCCAATACAGCTTCTCGAATCAACCAAAATGTTTTTACAATGTAGAGAGACAGCAGGGACCGTTGCCCCCCTCAAACCCCCTCACCTCCGAACCAAATTACGCATTTCATTGATTTACGATTTTCGGGGACGTGGGGTTTCATTCGAGCGATAACTGCCGTTTCCCAAAAGGGGGCGCGCCCTATCCTAATCATCCCTGTGGAGAAGACGGTTAGGATGTAGGGGAGGGTGAGGATCCTAGGGTTCAGGGAAAGGCAGGGGTCCTGGGACGGGGAAGGTCACGCAGGCTTCAATTTACGCGCGCGGACGGGCCTACAAATGGAGATGACGGTAGTGCCGAATTTCGCTCCTTGTCTTGTGCCTCTGCTTCATCGCCTTTCCGCACAACCTTTGCCAGCGAAATCTGTCGCCCCAAAACGACGCAAATCATTTCGCTGATTTTAGGGTGGAGCACAGGAGACGTGCGTAGAAGACAAAAACCTCACCAGCTTAACTTGGCGTAACTGGGGGTTTGACAGCCAGAAAGGTCATATGTGGATTCACAGCAACTTAAGATGATGTTACTCGGCTCTAAGAAGTTTCCAGTTGAAAATACCAAAATGTTATCTTGAAATAAACTATTTAGGATGATATATCTGTCCATCAATAGGCATAAATAGTACGTGGTCCGCTAAAACCGAGTTTTTTAAATCTCATGCAACAGAGAATAGCAAGAATTGGCCTTTTACTTCTGTGTATTTTAAAAAGTTAACAATTTCACGGGCACAAGCAACCATGCAGTTGATAGGCTCCAATCTAGAATTCAAGACCTCTTACTAGGAAGGGGAGAACCCAGCCGCCACTACGTGATTTATGCACGTTTATTTACTGTGAGGGACGGAATTAATCAATTATTGGTCTGAATCACGATGAGTATTCCGATGTTAAGTCGTAGTGAACCGGACCTAAGGCTCATTAAATATTAAATTAACTTGGTGTACCTTAAATAAACAACTGAGTACAAAAAGTACTTAAATACAACAACCCGAGCACTCAAATAGCTGAAAATATAAACATTTGATTTATGAAATAATACACTCTAGGCTCAGGAATTTCCACTTTTTACCACAAAAACTAGATTCAAAATTTCAGTCACTTAATAAAACATATATAAAGGAAAAAATATGATATAGTTACTTCTTTAATAAAACCAACTTCGATAACGTTGGATCGTAAAATGATGCTGTGGCTTTCGCATGTTTAGTAAGTAACGCTATTGGGATATATATTATTTATATATTTATAAAATAAGAAAAAGAAATTTATTTTGTCCATAAGTTATACTTTGTTCTTTGTATATTGTAAGTTTTCAAACGAGTATTCATTTAAAAAATATTGTATATGCTCATGAATTTATCACCTTACATTTGTTTTCAGATTGTTTGCTTTGCCACGTATTAGATTCATAATGATAATTTTTCAGAAAATTATTATATTTCCTTTGTTTTCTGGCTTGCCTCGTATGTAATTTTCAAGAATGGTCCATGCTGATTTTTTTTACCATTGAAGCTACCTAAAGCTCCTTTTACTTGTGTTGTTAAAAAAAATGTGTACATTTAAGTTTGGAGTAATAAATTCATTCATGGGAACGCGAAAAACAACGATTTGCTAGCCGTTATAAAAAGTGAACCATCAGTCATCAGTCGGGTATCCACGTGTAAACTAAGTATCTTCCTTCACATTGTAAATTTAATGTAGCTTTTATATGTAAAAGAAATGAATTTTTCAGTAATAATTATGGCATATTAATACATTGTCTGCGGTAATTATTAACTGTGAATAATTAATTTTCGTTTGTCATCATTGTAATATTCGCGGTCTACAATAAAATTACAGAGTTTATATTCATTTCCATGTATTACACACATTCATTCATTTAAATTAGTGTTATCAAGTTAAAAATCCGAAAAAATAGAATTGTTTAATAAATAAAACTTGCTAAAGAACATAATGAAATAAATCTTCGATTTAATCATAAATATCCCCAATATTCCAGGTTTCGTACATGAATAAATATTAAAGACCTTTACAAACCACGTCACCATCGAAGAATTGAAACTTACTTCGGCTATTAAGAGAAATTTTGAGCTCGATGTCATTGATACAGATAACGACACCTATCTCCGATAAATCACTGTGGCACTCAAAATCCTGTATCCCTTGAGCTGCCCGGGTTACTTCATAGGTATCCTGCAACATATACAAGGTAGCAATACATTGTAGTCAGTTGGGTTGCATAATTAAAGTTCCCATCTCTTCCTGCTCACGGAAAGCTCAGGTCCTCTGAAAGGAATAAGCGGTTGCTTTTAATGACAAGAAACTGTCCATTGCTGACATTGATATTTAAACCTCACGATATGTTCGCATATGGTTTCTTGTTTCAACAATAGAATAATACTGAAAAACATTTTCTTGCTTCATCTTCTTAACAGCACATTAAAAACTATTAAAATAAGCGTTATGCCTTGTTATATAAAATGTTTATCACACGTTAATTGTAGATAATCGATTTTTGATCAGCATAAAAATAGTAAAAGGAAGTAAAAAAAGAGAATGCTTATGGGTAGGTCCATCGGATTTTACCGGTTGATAATCCGCGGCTAATTTCCCAATAAAACTTTTTATAAATTGCAGTAAACAATAAATTTCCAATTTTGGATAAGAGTAATTATTTCTCCCATTAAGTGTCTCCTAGCATAAATCCTGAGAACACATTTTTTGTATAATTTTATTAAACCTGCACGACTTGTAGGTTTAGATGGCTGAACTCACTGCCTCTTTATAAGCCATTTGATCCTTTATAGAGCTCATGACAATGTAAACAAGAAGTACATCGAGTTTTGTATTTCAATATTTATGGCAAGCTTTAAAAATGAAACAATTAGCAAAATTTATTCTAACAGAGAAGTAAATTTATGTGCTTCGATACAACGGAAGGAAATTCGAATAAATTTGCTCGGTAAGTTTAATCACTTCACCTTCAGCAGCCAATAGTTTGTAAAAATCAAGAGTTTTAGTGTAACGTGGACTATTATTTCAGTATTATAAATAATAACTTGTGAAAGTGATATCCATAAAAAAATCTTAACATGGGGAAAAATGTCAGCGCCATCCCCGGTAATCAACTTAAACTTATCTTGGCCTTGTGTTTCCCGGAAAACATTCCTGACAAGAAATCCCATCGGTCATAATTTTGCGTTCTTTCCGTATCTTGTATTGATTTTATGATGTGAACTTTGGCCTTAGCGTTGCCCTTTTTATAAGTTCACCCTTTCCTTCTTTAATGATTTCGCAGATGAAACTCTGATGTTGTATTCCGGAGAAATTAAATATCTTTGCGCTATGCTAAACATTCCTTCAAATAATTTCAAGTTTTATCAAAAAATACGATTTTTTACATAAAAATAATTTACGTTATACCTAACCTTGTCTATGTCCACCTTTTCTGTTGCCTGTTTAACATTTTATTAATATTATTCTTTATACATGCGATTTTTTTACGTAGGACCCAAAATATATGCCCATCGTATTTAAATCTCTCTCTTTTGATTCCTGTTTTCTAAGCGTACCTCTGATTATATTCTGCAAGTAAAAATATGTTAAAAATAAAGAATGGTTTGTAGAGCGATGCAAACAATAAAAATACATGCAACCAAAGAGAAAAGGAGTTTCACCAAAGCTTCCGTGATAAAAGGAATGATTAGCTAATTAAGAAAGTAACATTATAGCAATTTCCTACCCGCAGTAGAAATACGTGAGCATGATATTCCCATGTCATATGTTTTATATTCTCCTAAATGATTGCAAATATATTCAAAATTATATTTTATATGTTTCGCAATATCGTGTTTTAAACTTGTGCTTTGAATGTAAATCCCAATGAGATGAAAACTTCACGATACCTTGATTTCATATTTGAATGATGAGTAACTTAACTATAAATAAAGTTTGGAAGGACAATTAACTTACATGCATATAACAGTGTTTTTAAAAATTTATTTCGGTAGACCATGCTGTTTTTCCCATATTATAACATCATATTAAGTTGCAATGAAACTATCTTTTAACCACATCACAAGGTTTTCTATATGCCATGTAAAATATTCCGCAGGTTTTCTAGAAACCTTGTAAAAACATTATCATATTAACTGGTACAGCAGCCATACTTTTTTAAGCAACTATTCAATGCCTCGTGGTAAATCGACCTCAAAGGGAATTGAAACAGCAAATCAGCTCGTTCTAGCTCGTATCAACGTTACGGTCATCGTAAATTGCTTTACGCTTGGCCACCCCTCGTTTGGTTAATTAGTTTAAGCTTTCTTCTTTACGGGTCAATAAATTTGCAAGGATAAGGGCAAAACTCAATTTTTATCGCTTGTGGGACTATTCTTCTTCAACATTTTAGCATAGAAAAATCCTCAGAAAAAATCGTTGGAAATGTTTTTAAGATTGCTACCCAGTGCTCTTACTTGACGTGTTGAGCCTATTAGAATGAATAAGAAATCTTATTAATTCATACGATAGCAGATGAGATATGAGGGGTTGAAAAGTCAAGTGGTATTTTCTGCTAGGATCTGAGAAATAAGGTTAAGAAAACAAACGAGACCAACTAGATATTTAATACTAAATTAGATTTTCCACTCGATGTCAGCAAAGAACAGAAAGACACTCGTATCACTTGTCCACCAAGTTTCTGCACAGCTCTTCTATCAATTTCTGTGTCTAACTGTTTAGAAAAAAACGATTTGTACTCGTGGCTTCTCAATCCCTCATATATGTTTTATATCGATTCTGGGGTAATTATTATCGTTTGTATTATTTTTAATCACAATTTTATCGTAATTTTTATCTTTAATCTCATTCCACAAAATAATATATTAATATTTAACACTATAATGAGAATAAGAAAATCAAAATGATAATAAAAATTTTCTTCCTCTTCAATTACTCCTAGAAATTGGTAGAAAAGATTCAAGGAACTCTTGGTAGAAATGATTCAAGCTACCGAGGAAGTTTTCATCGTACATGCCCAAAAATATTTAGTCAGTTTTGTCTGAACTGATTTACTTGACTAGCTGTCAACTGCTATTTCTATTTATGGTATTTTTTCAAGAACACCGCCCACTCTGGGAATTATAAAATAGAATAAAACACATCTCTAATTTAAACATAAATTTTCGTCAAAATATATGATACCTCGTAAAATCACCTCATTTCATAGTAATAACTTGCAGTATTCCTTCAAATTTATGTCATTCAGTTTAAAAATATTTCATAAAACCTAATGTATCCCAATCTCACTATCAGAGCAAGATGTGATGTTGAGAAAACTGTACCGAAACACGGCTGTTTAACCGCCGAGATTCTGGTTCGTCTATTTTGGGAAGCAAAGCGCCCAATTGGAAACATGGGAAGTGAAAAGAATTAGCGGAGAGTAACCCTCATCAGAATTGGGTGAAAAAAACATGCTCTCTAATCCCAATTCCATTTAACCATAATCCTGCCACATTGAATTTAACCACAGCCTTAATGATACTAGTAAAATTTTTAGGGAATGAAATATTGCTGCCCCACCCTAAAATCAATATTCATGGATTAACTATGGGCCGAAGAGCAAAAAGTGTATTCCGAGAATTAGCTATTGAAAATAATGTGGATTATTTATTTTCATATTATAAGAAATAATAATTATGTGAAAAAAGCATCAATAATTTTAGGCTAGCATATATTTGAGGGGACCAGTAGACCTGGGTACCACCCAAACGAGAAATATGAATCGAGAATTATGGCATTGTCATGGTATGCACTGAATCTCAGTCATTATTAATATTATGTATTTAAACATAAATCCATATCGGTAGTCTCAATATGTGCTAAACACACCTTACATTGATATGTGTTCCGGTACTACGCCTATATTTCCTAAAAAGTTATTAATAAGCTACGTTTGCGACTGATAGGGAAGGGTAAACGCGATGAGGCCACGTTGCCCAACTGAACTTTAAGAATATTTCGAAAAAGTCCTGAATCATGTGATCAGCTATCTCAACCAAGGCAATGTATGTACCATGTATTATAGCCAAGCCGATGTTTGGAGTTGCTCATAGTGGTAATCCTATCTGGGGCCAATATAAGTGAGGACACACAACCAAAAAATAGATTCCATGCAACAGTCAACAGTCAAAATTTAAAATTATTGATATATTAATAAAAATTTACTGCTATTTTCCAAAAATTGTTTAAACTATGAGGCTTCCTTTTTCACGCCTTCTATAATGAACCATGAATTTATTTAGTTAGTTGATTTCATGAAACAACTGAAGTTCAATAAATTTTCTCAATTTTTTATATAATTTTCAAAAGATACTTTCTATGTTGCTCTGACAGCTAAATAATTATCACATTCGAATGTAGCTTTTGAAACTTAATTATAAAGCCGGATACTTGGTTATTTTATAAAAAAAACCCTGCGAACTTAAATCGGGAACAGCCATTTTGTTGTCTTAGATCTGAGACTAGTTTCTGACTAACTTTTGCCCTCTGGATAAGAAATATACTTCGGTTTTTATCTATCACGTCAATTTTTTAAGCTAAAGGATTCCCTCTTTTTGTCTCATACAAAATTTGGGTATTCAGGAATTAAAGGGAGAATCTCACTTCATGTAATGTCCTTACAGAATGGGTAAATTTATACAAGGGTTATATACACTTACTGCAAGTTTTAATAGCGACCAATCAAATAGTGAATATTTTACCAAACGATAAATATTAATGTAAAACTTTTTTCTTCTAAATTTTTTCCCTGGAGCACTTAATTTGCGTACATTTATCGGTGAATATATATGTTTGAAAGATACTCAAATCTCGTGCCAAACCATTCTACTCATGCTGGCCAAATCCCTTACGAGCGGAATCATCTTCAATTTCAATGTAGTCGACAATGGGGTCACTTCGATCTTCACCGGATTCTTATTCCTGTATTTGCAAAGATATGAAATTAAGTACTTTGAAAACTGGCACTGGCATTTCAGCTAGATGGCACTATAGATACATAGGGGATAGCTGAGTAATTAGGACAATCTAATTGAAATTAAATTTTCTTGTTGTGTACATACTTTTTTTGCTAGTAAAAAGCAGCAGCATGAGTGCAGCAGCATCTTTGGGCTCTCTCCAAATCATATCAAAAATAGAAATTTATATGTTCCGTTAATTTCCTGAGGGGACCATGAAATATCTTGATCACTTATTTTCCCCTTCAAATTAGCAAACCAGGCATGCCTTTCGAGTGCCATGCTCTGACGCCAAATAACACGGGCAGACAAGAAATTCGAAGATCCAAGCGTGATGGAGTTGAATTTTTGCATTACGAAATAATAAATTTCAAAACAGGAAATTTCACAGTCCATTTGGATGAAAACTAAACACTGCTAACATTATAAAAACATTCCAGGTTAAACCGGGTCAGAGCCTAGCCCTGGAGCACCTGTACTCTGACGCTCCACTTTTTGATATAGTTACATTTCGTAATACCTGCCAATCACCAACAACGAATTTAACCTTCAGCAATATTCACACGAAATTTATTCGTGATCTATTCACAGGGAAGGATTACCGATGGGTATGAATGGACAACAATGTTTCAGAGTATGTAATCCGCTCAACATTGAAGCTCCCTATTGAGCAAATTTCGGACTGCGTACCTGCGTCTCAATGTAATATCTCATGCGTAACTACACAACTACGTACCTTTCGCTGGCCTCCTATGGCGTCAATCAACCGGTAAGAGTTGCATGAGGTTAGTGTCAGCCGATTGGAAGGCAATGATGCCTCCTGCGACCGAAACTCAATCAAGCTGAGTGTGGTAAAACTTACTCAATGAATAGTGAAAAAATTGACATGGTAGAAGAACTCTCAAAACAGCTCAAAAATTGAATTAAAAAGAAAATAGGTTTAAAACAGTTTCCAAGTGCTATTGTTCTTACTTTCTGTATGTGGAAATAAAAAATTGTTTAAATATGTATTCTAATAGAGTGAAAATCAATGAGTGAAAAAATAAATTACAACTTCTCAGATGATGTGGCCATTTTAAATGTGTTTTTAAAAATATACAGGTTTATTAGCAAATGTACAAAAATAAAAACTATGGCAACTAACTTTTCATTTATTATTATGCAAAGTATCTGTAAGGTTACAGATGAAACAGTTCTCTCTTAATGGTGAATACTTTTAATATACATTGAATACAAATTACTTTATTCGGCGGAAAACAATGTAAGGTGTTTTACTTACAAAATGCATAGCATAAATAATTTATTCGTTGCGACTGCGATTTGGCTACGTCATTGTCCGAAATGTGAGGAGTAGGTAGATTGCATGTGAAAGGGGAACACGAGGAGAAGGGAGTAATGACAGGTTTCGAGGCCTTCCATTTACGGCAGCATTCATTTTTTTCTCTTTCCCAAACCCCTTACATCCCAGGACTACGCGCCACCCCCGTGTATTTTTGGAGATTTTCTGTTTATAGGACCGCTTCGTGAGACGCGAGGTATGTTATTTTACAGATTTTCGAGTCAAGATAACGTGATACCATAAATATGATGTCGTTACCAAAATAAATATCCACGTGTACACACACACTGAGGCAATATATCCACCTTTTGCAGATTGCTAAAGCAAATTTAACCTCTCAAGTTTAAAATTCAGCCTTTAAGCTAAATTTTAAAGCATAATTTTTCTCTTTTTCCTCCATAAAATAATATAATTTCATTGAATAAAATGGTAGAGAAAGAAATTTCAAAATGATTAAATTTAAAAAAGCGCTATATAAACGCTATTTTTCATTGATAATTTCATATAGGTGGGAAATTTTCATTTAAAGAATGGGAATAGAGTGACGTAATAACAGGAAAGATGGAGTTTATAAGAAGTATTTAACAACACCACACAAAATGAGAAACGTTGAGATGAGTGAATTAACAATTTACCAAATATGGTGTTTTAGAAAATAGAAGATCGTATATGATCAGGAGGAAGGTGAAATGAAGGCAGATGAAAATTGAGAAGAAAGAATTTTCCTTGGTCTTAATATCAAGGCATGAGTTAAGGAACAACAGACATCAATAAATACGTAAGATATATTCCTACAACCACAAAAATGGAACTGGATATCAATATGTATGTGTGTACTTAAAATATACCTGAATGAAACTATGATTTAATAAATTTATGTGTTTAAAAATTACTTGAATCAAATAATGATTGAATATGCGGATATTTAGAAGGCAATATCCAGATAAAAACACCGCAGAAGGTCTTTCTGTAATATTATTCTCGCAAAATTCTCCCGTGGCGTAAGAATGAAATCCTAGTATAATGTCTAAATCCACCAAGATCAAGTAAGTCTTCAGCAGAGAAAAAACGCTTTCAGGTTGTGCATGCATAAGAGCCATCCTTTTATCCAATCATCTCTTGTTGTAGCTACTTAGCACTTTTGCTGTCAAAAATTGCTTTCTAATCGGTCTCTGTATTTATGGTATCTATTGTATAACTTTTCTTGACTATCTCCTTTGCGTTTCTTTCACATCGAATAAAGTTTTTATGAAGAAGCATATCAGTTTAAATAGCAATAGATGTAACTTTGTCTATCAAGTCCATAAAACCCATTAGAAATTATTCATTTGAAATATTGAAATGTGCTCACTATATGAGCTGTTAATTAGCATTCATCACGGATTAAATGGAAAATTACCCATTTATTTCTTAAGACAATATTCTACTTGCCATCATCCCTTATGCATCACCACATCTTACAGTTTCCATTAAATTTACTTAAACTTAAACTGATATGTCATGAGCCAAGATTAGCCATTTCAACCAAGCTTAGACATTCTTACTGTCGGGTGAAAATGTCTGACTTTGTGCCTATGTAGCCTCTGACTATGTAAAAATGTAGCTTAATATGGCAATACTTTGAATTATTTATTTTTAACCAAATTTTTTACAATTAAAAGTTGTATTGTCATAAAAACACAGCGATAACTTTGTTGCGCACGTACTGGTTATTAAGTTTTTTTAATGCAACTTTTCGTGAGTAAAAATCACGTCATATTACAGTGAAAATAAAATCCAAGCCGATTCAAAGAAAGGTTACGATGCTCTTATTTAGATCCATTATGACCGTGGTCATTTAATACCAAAACAGATAATGAGTTAATGGGTATGATTTGTTCCCAAAACCTTCGCAATGGCTATGGTCGACATTTTTCCAGCCCTGCATCCAACCAATCCATCAATAGCCGTCAGATCTCCTGGCAGGTATCAGCGGATGAGTACGCTTAGTATCTTGCTACGCTCCGTGACTCCCATTTATCTCATTTTCTTATTGGATTGACATTTGCGTCAAATGCAGATTTTCCTCATTCTCTTCAGAGGAATTGGGAAGATTTTGAGAAGCTATCCGCCACGTACTGTACTTGTTATGGAAGTGCTATTTTTCTAGGTGATGATGACTAAAATGTATCTATAATGCCTTACGATTTCATCAAATGCTAGTGGTATTTTTTTATAGTATAAGGAATCCTTCCTGGCAACATTTCAGTTTTTTTATAATCATATCAAGGGTGTTTTATGCAAAAATGGGTCTCAGTATGCAAAGCATAACCCTCTCCCAACCAATGTAGTCAATTTATTATTTGTATTAAACATAATGGGCAAACTAAATGCTATTTTTTACACAACTTTAGAATTAATTGTGGCTATATAATTGAAATAGCATTTACAATAACGGTACTTACCGTCTCATTTTTTTCTCATCAATAAATCAAGTGGCTGGAGGGAGAAATATGACCTTGAGGTAATTCAAATGAAACATTTGAAGATGAGATTATTGTTAATTATTTCTAGTGCGACTAACCTTCAGAAAAACAATAATACATTATTGGTCTACATTTATTTGCATGAACATTATATAATAATTTTAAGACTTATATTATATAATATTTTTGCTTTTGCGTGAGCTTAAAAACTATTTCTTCTATAATCCTGAATTTCGAGTGATGTCTCATTGATAAGCTACATTCCAAGGATATCTGATTGGATCTTTGATATTAAATGAGAATTAATTTATATTGTTTCTTTCCTGAATTTTTTACGGTTTAGGTTTATTCTTAAAACCCACTCATCTCTAATCATCGGTGTTATTTGCTACAGCTAAATTGGATTTCTCTCATACGAGAGGCTTCAAATATACGTTAAAAGGTAATGCTAACAGACTGCTAGAGCGGTTTCCATTGAGAAAATGTTCAGCGTCATCAGTGTCAGTACATCAGCGTCAGTGACAACGGTTAAAACATTCTGTGCAAATTCTGTCAGCCTTTCTTTTTCATTCTCCATTCCTCAAATATCTTCTGTTTTAGACAAGGATGTCTTTTCCATGCTCAAGCAAGATATCCATATGTAGTGAAGCACCGTTATACGCATTCAGGAATCTGAAAATACATTCAATATACGGCTAGTTGGAAAGGCAATGTGTACCTGTTATCTGTATCTGTAACTCCTTTATTGTTGTTTATTTTTGGGTTGTCTAATGTTGGGTTGTGTAATACTAGCCAAATATACTTCGATATAACATTAATTGTGATTTTTTTCCGATGGTCATCATATAGGTACTTCAAAATAGAAATACAGGCTGACAGATGTTGAAAAAAGTAACTGGTGATACAATATACCTCTCGTGTTATAACTAAAGGTCCATTTATGACATACCTAATTTGTAAATTTAGCCGCATTTTCAGCTGATCACTATAATGTCAATCAATATCACTTCCCAACTGTAGCATATGCTCCCTTTAGCACTGTATCTTAACCACTGGCAGCACTACATTAATAAAAACCACCACAGAATTATGAATGTTGTGAACATACTCGTAAAACCGAAATTGGGTATAAAATTGAATGCAGAACTTTAATATGATTCCAGTCATTCAAGAGTACTTTCAGTTTAATAGATGAAACAGAATTCTGCGATTTATTTCTTTTGGGTCTTTCGCGATATGGTATTTTCTAGTAAGTCACTTCGGAAAGTTAATTTTCATGCACACCTTGGTATGTTCTCCATTGATTTGAAAAACATGAGCGCCTCGTGCTGTACTGCTTCTCAAGAACAATCACAAAGAGTAGAAACCCGAAATTTTATCCACCTATTTAATTCACTTGATACTGCGCGGAACGATTTTCATTTCCAAAAATAATAGCATGAAAAGTCTATTTCTGCGTTCTCTCATTGTAGTAGTAAAACAGAGAATAATTGTATTTAACAATTCTTTGAATCAGAGTTTATTTCTGAGATGCAATTTGTGCAGCCCAGGATATTAGCTGTCATTATTGGATCTAATTCAACTTAAAATATATTATTCAGACTATAATAATCAGAAAGTACCCATATAAAGTTAAACCGCCAGGCTATATTTTGAGCCTTCGGCCCTGCAAGAGCCATAATTATTTCCTGTCTCTAAATTAGTATCGTACTCCACTAAATAAAGTAAATTTCTCTCTGGTAATGTGTCCAATAAGTCCATTTTTCGGCCAATATAAATATAATTATAATAGTTATAATATCGTCCATATTAAAAATGAATATAGAACTAGATAGTCCTTTATTACAATATTCTTGTTTGACACACACATGCATGCCTTGTATGTCGATAAATCCACCCACGCGGGATTCGAGCCCGCGACCATTATATCCGTAGATGAGGAAATTACTTCGACGCTACCTAGGCCGGCAATATAAGAGCTAATTATGAAGACTTCAGAGATTTTATAGGTTTTCCTGCCTGGTATTTAAGGTACGAAAATAATTTAATTTCATTCATTTTTTATGCGCAAAACAATTTAAGAATTGCAAAATTTAAGTGATGTTTTCCCTTTAAATCGATTGCAGTTAGCACTTTTAACATAAAAACATTTTAATGTCTTTCTTTATGGTCTATAACAAAGTGGATCCTTTACGCTGGTATCTTCACAAGGAGAACATGGCCGAGAAAGCATAAATAGGTTGTTAAGGCTTCAAAATTTAAGAGAAGGCATCCGAAAGGTCATGTTAAATGAACAAAATATTTTTCCTACTATTAAAGGTACAGATAGTAATGCAGAAAATTTGAACTTCAGTAAATATTTTTGAAAAAAAAACAGATCATAGATTGCAATATTTAAGTGAATTTTTATTGCTCTCAATTTATTTGGACTAATCCTAATTATCTCAAAACATTTTAATGTCTTTCATAATGGTCTGTAACACAATGGATCCTTTACTCTTGAATCTTCACAAGGAGCATCTGGCAGAGAAAACATAACGGGTCTCCGTTCCCTCTACGCCAGTTCTAAACTCAGCAGACACCCAGACACTCACGGTCGCCTTCCGTCCACCATTTACCACACTCATAAGCCCATTAGATCCCAGGGGAAGGCCTTGAGTGTGCTGTGAGAAGGCGACGCGGTTATTGCTGGCCTTTCTCTTGTCTGCGCTTCGAGAACAGGTTTGTTTCACAGACGCTAGGCTCACACCCTCGTGCTATTTTCTTTCCTTTGAGATTTTAGGTCACGAATGTCTTAACCCTTAACCGCATGCATTTAGCGAAATACGTGCCAAAATATTTTTTCTTTGCAAAATATTTCCAGAAACGCTTCAATTGCTACATTTTAATGACTTTTTTCTATTTTTTATGTTTAGGAAACATTTTCCGAGGGCGGTTTTTTTTTCAAACTTCGATCGCTCGGAAAAAAACACCATACAAGCGACAGGCGGGTACTGCGCAGGTAGGACAATCGCGCGTCCTCCGTACCACACCCTCAAGCCATTTCTGACCGTAATTTGTTATTTTAAGGTTAGCAGATATCTCATTAATTCCTTACCTCAAGAAATTCTCCATCCTAGTGTGCACTGCGGAGAGACAGCCAGAAAACTCGCCGAAGGCTTCAGCATTGACATGTCTTGACTTTAATGCCAATAAAAGAGAATTATTTAATGGCTTGTAGGTATCTAGAGTGTGAAACAGTGTGAAAAAATTACGTCCATTCCCATTCAAAACAAATGAAGAGATATGCTGACTTTTGGAAGTGTTCTTAGACATGACAACGCCCGTCATCTCAGCGTCGATGCAGCCCAACTACTCCTTGAGCAGTTTCAATGGGACATATTCTTTTATCCGCCGTGCAGTATCTATACAGTGCCGTGAGACTTCCATCTTTACGCTGAAATGAAGATGTGACTAAGAGGGAAGCATTTTCAAACGGGCGTTCAGCGTTAAGACAAAGGCAAAGTTCGCAGAAAGTCATTGGCGGCAACATCCGATGAAGAAGATATAGTTAAGCTTGTCCACAGGCTCGACCAATTCCTCAATCGCCGAAGCGATTATGTCGAAAGGACACCACAGGTGTGCTCAATATTGAGCAATGAAATAATTTTTAATTTCAATCACTTCGTCTTCTGTTCATAACCCATCGGAGGTTAAAAAAATACGGCCCTCGTAATATGTATCACATATATGCATTATGGTTACAGGCAACTTTTACATTAACCCTCCATCGCATGGTGTCTACAAGACGCCCGGCCATTTCTTTCCCGGCATCGTATTTTCATAGTTAGGAAACTCATATTCCTTGCATCTTATTATTTTTTGATTCTCAAAAAGTCACCTACGTGATTATATGTTTCGTCACACTTATGGAATAAATTTTGATATTTTTTGCGACTCGTCTATGCCACGCAACGATTTGACTTACAATATGTTACATGCTAATAGCTTCGTGATATTCATCGAAAATTTTTTATATACCTTTGACTGATTTGGTTATTACTACCTTATATTACCTTATAGGTTAAACTAACAACTATTTAAAAAACTAAATTTTGGATATGCGTCTTACTACTACGAATTATTTATTGTAATCATGTTGATATAATTTCAATGAAATAAAAACTGTTAGAATATATAAGCGATAAACTAGAAGCATATCCTGGTCAAGGCGAATGATTTTTTATCTGTGGATTTTTCGCGCAATTTGTGCATTGCGGGTGATTCCCGTAAAATTTATTACCGTGGCTAGTCCCGGTATACTTGAAAACATAAATATAAATAGGTAGGTATGTACCACAGATTTGGCAATTTTCCACGAAAGGCCTTCATTTCACAGACTCATTGAAAACTTCTCACAGGCGTCCGTACCTTTACTAATTACTTATATAGATACAACTAGGGTAAAACTCCTTAATCGTTTTTCATGCGGGGAGCAGACTTCCTTCAATATAATTAGAAGCTGATCGTCTTTGGCATCTACTGAGTGCTTCGAAAACAACATAGTATAACGACGGGATGTATCATATCTAATGCACCATGCGTTAGAGAGAAAGAATTTTGCCTTTAGGTAATAACCGGCAACGAGTGTATTGTATCATCATGATAAAAAATTCACTGAAGGGTTAAGAACGATAGACTTGAAATTCCCACTAGTTTATTTTCGTTAAATTCATATTTATTTGTACCTAACCGCTTTTCAAGACAAAAAACTTGATTAGGCCTCAAAGTATAAGAAATTCTACTCTAAGGATCATGTTTATCGTCCAACATATTTTACCTTTTTGGCCATATCTTGAGACTTGAAATCCTCGCTTTTTTATACTGGATAATTTAATATTTATTTGTACCTAAGCGATTTCTCAAGGCTGAGGCACCTGATTAGGCTTCAAAATTTAACAGATTCTACCCTAATACCCTGTGATTGATTCCAACCCTCTGAGCCCAGCCAGTGGTGGATCTAGGATTAGGGCAAGGGGGGCTGAGTGAAAGTTAAAATTCCAGTAGTAGTGGGGGTCGGAAAAATTAGTGTAATTTGGTACCCAAGGGGGGGCTAAACCCCCCAAATATCCCATAGATCCTCTAATGAGCCCAGGTTCCCTATGGGGTGGAGAACCCTTAGAGGCAGCCCGATTCCTGTATGAGTGCTTCAAATATTCCGTCCGTCGAATAGGACGTTAAGCCTAGGTTCTCTGGTGTTTTCCTAGATAGCGAGTGAATACCGCCTTCTATTATAACTTATTTTTTCTCTCCCCTTCTTTCCAATCATTTCCGTAAAATGCGCAAATTTCGTAAGTTGTCTGTTTCTTCCTCCAAATATCAGCCTACCTGTAGTAATAATTTTAATTTACTGCCTTGAATTTACAATCAATATGGTGATTTTTTATTACCAAGTTTAAATTTAAATGTTACAGTTATGTGTTAGTAATTAATAATTATTTCAACAATACATTAAAGATTCACAAAGATTACAACCACTCCATGGAAATGAGAAATCTTACTCATTACTATGTACCGAAATATAATAACAACTATGGTAAAAATGAAATGAATATTAAAATCCCAATGGCAATAAACGAGTTACCAGATAACTTGAAAGGAATAAAAACTATTAGGGAATTAAAAAGTAAACTAAAAAGGCACCTACTGGAGATATCGTAAAACTGATATCTTATAATTTCTTAGATATGTTTTTGAGTGTCATAATGTAATACCCCTACGTGGCTAGGGAATTTAGGAATACTTTAATGCTCATATGTATGTTGGGGTATATGTATATTGTCTACGTGTAAAAACTTAATAAATGTTTTGTAAGAGTAAAGATAATAATGGAACCTCCTGATAAGCTTAATGCTTAGCAGGACCACTAAAATGCAAAAAAATGTAGTCTTTATTCAAATGTAAATATTTAGCGAACTTAAATGTTTCATTGGAAGATATACTTAACTGAATGAATTATATAATGACAATATCATATTTTTCAGATATTATTTTATAAACAATACTTTTTAAAAATTTTGTAATATGCTATGCAATGTGACTACTTATTTGAATGGATGTTAACGAATGGTTAAAATTTTATCGGTATAGATATATTGTTTGAAAAAAATTTTAACTATCAAATAAAATATTTTAATAATCTAAGTTAAGAATTTTCAGGTTAGCTGGTTGAATCAAAAACTATTTTCCTAATTAAAAATTCCAAATTCCATTCATCTTGAGTAACAGCATTCTCATTGCAAGTACTCAAGTAGTTATTCTGCTACTCTAGATTGGAGTGATACTAACTCAATGTGTAGTCACCCTTACCAGATGTGTTAAAGAGTATGAGCCGTAAGAAAGGTTTTCGACTTGAGGATAATAGCTAAGCTCCATCAGCCTATTCCAAATTAGACCAATTATAATCCACAAAAATCGTCAAATTAATAATAATGCGTTTATGAATTATAAGTTTCTTGCTACATAGAGATTATTAAACCAGTCCAAAATGTGCATACTAAATAACAATACTTCCTATTTAATCCATTTCTTTATAATACCTATATTCGGTGATTTACATTCAAGTATAACATGAAATGGCTGCGATTACGACAATTCACAGCACAGTCAAGCTTCTTCTATCATAATTTTAATACATTTACTGATACAAAAAAATTTGGCAGTGTTGACAGCTCTGTGAAAATTTTTAGTAATCATTAATTTTTCAAGAGGCTTTCTGATCTAAAATATAGATATTTATCTTTATTTTCGAAGAAAAAAATTTCCTTGATCTTTTTATTCAAATTAATTTTATTTAAATTTTTATTTCTACACACAAAATTCATCGTTCAATCCAAGCCCGGTTACCTATTCTCACCTTTTCCCACCTCTTGCTTTTCACCAGCTCAACACCCCTGCCACACACTCTACCTGAATTGAAACCTTCGCTCTCACCCCTCTCTCTCCGCCACGACATCGGCGACGACTAAAAATAGGCAGAGAGGAGATTGAGAGCAAAGTGGGGAAAGCAATTGCCCCGCCTTTCAGGGGAGCAGGCGGAAAAAGTGGCTGGGAACGCCAAAGTGGGAGGGATGAAGGCGTAGGGGGAAGTTAGAGCAGAAATTAAGGGCCAAAATAGACGACGTCTTGCCTTATGCCGGCGGAACTCAAGTTCTCAATCATTTTTCAACCATTTTTCCCATTCACGCCAGAAATGATTTCATGCGCTCACTCAGTTATTCATGCGGAAAGTTGGTTTATATTTGTGAGCGTAAAGCTCCCCCTAAACGCGTAATGTTCTTACCTCGCATTGCGTTACTGTCCGAGAGTAATCAATTGGAGTTCACGGACTCGCACAGTGATTAAATGCGAAGTTTAGTTTGGGTAGGTGAGGGTAGAATTCGCCCCAGTCCAAGCTAAAGGTAATATCCGGGTAGGTTCTGTATTAAATTGGTAATAAATAAATGTTATGGTATCTATATACTATACTCACGTTTACTCTCCTCCAGGTACCCCGAAAAAGGCCTGCGGCCTGTAACGGTTCCTTTTGCAATGTCTTACAATTTTTTCTGCCATATGTTACTAAAGAATCGTTTATTTTTCGATTGGCTTTATCTTCTAGCCAAAATATTCAATGCTCCATATGAATCCAAATTGCGATGAATTCCTTAAGAAATTGGTATTTCTAAATGTAATGCTTTATTAATTTAAAAGAAGTTAACTGTAGTTCATCGTATTTTGTACATTCGTTATGTTAAGATATGAATTATAAATTGAGTGTTACAGTGGAACATGTACTCAAGGTTTTTTGGTATTTGAAGCAAAATGATATATTGGTACAACATAACGGTAATAAGTTTATGACTCATAGAAATTTATTTTAATGTTTTAGTCCTTCAGAAAAATGTTTCTCTCCTTTAATAATTTGATATCACATTGTAACCTATGCATCATAACCTCGTTTTGTCTGTGCTATTCCCCCACCCAATTCAGGTTGAAGCATTTAATATTTAATCAAGAAAATAAAAAATATTGTTAGTTTTTATATCTACCTTTTCGTTATTTAGCATTTCGTATCCAAACACACGTTTCATTTTTATTTATATTTAATTTCATGTTATAATTCACATCATATCAGTTTTTAACAACGTTAATAACATCGTATTTTTACATCGCTCATTATTTATAGCTTTAACCTGCGTTATATTTTTTCTTTTACAATGAGCTCTGTCGTAAAGGCCTGTATTAATTCTTATTTTTGAATTCCATACCAAAAACATGCAGCGCGGAAAACTCAACTTAATTGATCAACAGTCGGTCTATTACATCAAGAAAGACGCTTTTTCAACCTCGTTAAAACCGACTCAATACCCTCGACTTTACGAGTAGGACGATTAGCGGAAGAAAAGCTTGCGTGGAAGAGAGGGAAATATGAGAGTTCTTGAACCCAAAGAAATGGCTGAATGGAGATGTGGAGAAAGTCAGGGAGTTGTTCTGGTTGGATGACGGAATATGCATTTTTTTCCTTTCTTTGCTTTTCGAGTGCATATTTGCGGTCGCTTTCTAAAGATATCTCATGCTAGATAATGATGAAGCATCAAAAGCCCTACATAGCCAATAGCGAAAGTTCCTAACTTGTTATTAATTTAATCATTTTGCTCATCATTTTCGACTAGAGTTTAAGGAAGTAATACAAGTTACAGCATATTTAGTTACCACCGATGTCGAAGTATTGACTTTTAATCAAACAGTGGCTGCTCCCAGCACTATTTCACTTTGCACACTTTAGTAATCGTAAACTGTATATGATTTCTGCTAAGTGACAGAACGCTAAATATAATAAATTTAAGATAGTTCCCTTTGAGATATAGGGTAAATACTCCTAGTAATTACTTAAAATCAGTAAAGGTCATGTCAATAAAACAATCATGGAAAATATAAATCTATTCAGAAGATATTTGTTTGATTTCATAAATTTCACTTCATGTACAGGGCCCAATTTTCAGTTTTATGGATTAATAAATTCATAATTCGATTCCTACATTTGGTTTTAATCTGCTATAATGTTTTCTTCATTGTATTTTGAAGAACAGAAGTACGCTTATGGGATCCTTGGTACACTTACTTCCTTTGGCAGCATATAATTTAATTAATAATGGGAAATTCAGCCAATGCATTGAAATATTAATGTGATTTCGACTTCTTTATAATAAGATATAAAGCTTTGTACTTTTATGAACGTTGGTCAGTTGCTCTATTACTATAGAACTCATTTTAATATTATTGCTAATTCTAGCTGGTTAAAAAGAGACTTCAAATAATACCATAGTAGGAAGAAAAAATATATTTTAGAATAATTCACGTATTGATCTATCCCCATACCAACCTCCCCAGATCAAAGTCTCAGAATGTTTCATTCAGTTTACGTTTTAGAATGATGAGAAAATACTGATGCCATCGCCGCAACCAAAAACCAAATTACCAAAAGCGTAGCCCACATATTCTTTTCTTACGAACTTTTCACATATGAAAAGCTGAAAAGCCTAGGGGTGCAAGTCATTTTTAATTTCCAAAAAGAGTTAGATACAGAAATTAGGTAAAATAACACACGAGATCAACCAGTAGTGTATTTGTTACTCCGCTTGATGTCAGTACAGAACAGAGAATCACTCGTACCCCTTGGCCACCAAGTTTTTGTGTATTTCTTCTCTCAATTTCTGTACCTAACTCTATTCAGAAAAAAAATCACATGTGCCCCTTGGCTATCCACCTTCTCATATCGATGGCTAAGTTCTAACAACACGTATCTCAAAAATAACAACTTTTCAGGAGAGAAAAAAACGATTAATCTATTTTACTTGCACACTGAAACTAATAGCAAAAAGTTCATAAAACTGACAAATAAGCATCCATTTGCAAATAAAGAGTTGTTCTTTGCTTGTATTTTTTTATGTTATTACACTTTGTTCAAGATACCCGTCTCAAACCGGCCGAATTTCAGATACGTGTTGTTAGAACTTTGCCATTTCTACAATATTTGCGTGTGTTTACGTCCTAGTCCCATTGTATTCTATAAATATCGCTATTACCAATGCCCATCTGGCAAGAAGGTACTGGGAAATGTAATGCCAACGTCTGGCCGTCTGCGGCAGCCACAATTTATCGACCGAGAGTGAATCCGCCGAGATAACGGAAGTTGGGGAAGGGCATGGGTTGAGCTGCCGGCTAAATGGTTTTCCTGAAGCGCGGCTGCTTTCACATCCTCCACGCAATGTATGCAGCTCACCATTGCACAACTACCCGTAATGTAGTACTTACATCGCTTGTTCGCACATAATGGAGGGATCTCTAAAATCAAGTAGACTCCATTTGTCCCGTTAATTCTTGATGTTTTTGTCACTTTGGGTTCATTTTAATCTCTTTACTAATATATCCTCAGCTCCACAATGAGTAAAGATCGATCCAATTAATCTAAATATTAACTCTTTAATATTTATAATAGTGTGGAATAGCATTAAAAAGTTATTTATTTGGTATATCACATAATCACGAATATAATTCTCGATTAGAAACCCCAATTACAGCTTTTGTTCCTTGGAGTTCCAATTGCTCTATAACGTAAGTAAGCGGCTTGAGTGACGGCTACTTTAAACTAATTAAAATGCGCGGGTGATAGCATATCTGGGAATCGAATTGATGATCCTCTATTGTAAATACACTGGTTAAAATAATAAGAAAAACTGTTTGATTGCAGGTAAAATGTTATTAGGAATTTTCTCTACCTTCCATAATTCTGCGATGTTTTTCTAATGGAATATAAAACCACCAGGCTAAATTCTTGGAATGATCCACATAATGCGACAATTTATAAAACGTCGAAACTATAAAACTAGATATAAAGGTCAATGAAATTTGGAGGTAACTGGTAGAGATTGGTCTTGTTAATATTACTCATCGCGTCTATGCAAAGAGCGGAGAGTATACGATTAACATTTATATGAGTTGTAAAAATAAAAATGAGCATATCATATGAAAAGGTCAATCAACAGACTCTGTTACAAGGTGCAGGAAAAATTAGAATGGCGACAACAGAAAAGGCACTTTAAAGATAAATACGCTAACATGGAATAAATTTATGAAATTATAATTAATGCCCTCAAATTATCGAAATTAACTGCAATGTATGCGTTGCAGATCATTGGAGCGTAAAAAAATCAATGGACTGTGCTCCTAACATAGAATTCATGAATGGAAGTAATTTCGCACCGTAAACTTTCCATTTGAATTTTGAACGTCATCATCCATAATTAAGCAGATTCTTGCGCTGCTGTTGCCACCAGTGATAAAGACAGGAAAATCCTGATTCCACGCGCTTGTTTCCACTAACCATACGTGGCAATTATCTCCCGATTTCATGCATAATGGGTTTTACATTTGCAAGTCAAATTCAACCTCCCATCACTCAGTATAATTTCGCTCCCGCCTATGGCTATTTAGATCGTTTTAGCATTCTGTCCACTATACGGCTAATACTGTCCCCGGTATCTTCATACTTCTGTGAAAAAGTGTGAATTTTGAAACTCCTGGCCATAATTAAAAGTGAAATGTGCGCACGAAAACGTAAAACAACAAAAGTGGAATTTTGAACTCATTTCTCATCATGTTCAATCCATAGCTATTTGAAAATGTGAAATGAATTACTTTCAGCATGCATTTTAATGTTTTTAATTATTAAATGCATTTCAAGATTGACTAATTATGAGATTTATGACTTAACATGAAAATTAGCAATGAATCGCATTGGATTTGTCATTGAAGTAAACAATAAACGATGGCACATTTTAGCATGGGTAACGAATGAAACTTAAAAATGATAACTTCATTTCGAATGTTAAAGTTTAAAAAAATATGACATGTTATTTCTTTTAAAAATAAACATGAATACATTAAAAACACTTTGTTTATATTTAAACATTTTATTATCCTATAATAATCATATAACTTTTTAACGGAAAACCTTGATCGGGGTAGATTTATCTCTAGTCGATCGAGTATCAACAGAAATAATACCAGATATAAAATCAGAGGCACAGCTTTGCAAAATGGTGCCTTCTTCTTTTGAAGTATTCTTTTCAAGAAATAATCATTTTAATGGTTCAAATAAGTCGTCACTTTTCCTCAGTTTTTTGGCATCATAAGTGTAGGAGAAAATAATAATAGCTTTATGAAAACCTTGGGAAGAAGAAGGAACAACTTCATCAGTCAAATCGAGAGACATGCTGGACTAATGAATACAAGCATTGTAGGGAAAGTAGACAGGAGTAAGAAGGATGAAAAACATAGAGTAAAATATTACGTTGAATAAGGAATAAAGCGTGTGGAAGACAAAAGTTCGTGGGTGCACAATCGCTCATTAAAAACTGAGTTGAGAATTGCGTCTAAACGGTCTAAACTATCTTTCAATTGGTCCAGGTGAAAATCAATTGGAAAAGTCATTTAATTATAATAAAACTATTATAAGTATTACCAAGTTTTATAAAATGCAACAGATTCCATATTGGTAAAAAAATGAAGTAAAATTATAATTGAAACGCCTTAATTAAATGCAGCTTTGCAATTTCCCGACGATGTTATGATTTATTTTGACAGAAACGAAAATCCAATCACATCCACATAGTGATTTTCATCGTGTAACACCCAACGGTGCTTATGGTACAGCAAAGAACAGCGTGTGATCGAAAACTACCTGTCAGAACTGGTATAAACAGAGTATGTTAATAATTCGTGCTTAATCTCTCGACAAATTTAGCCGTTCTTAAATGTATATAAAATAAATATTCTTAAACTTCACTCCCGCTCAGTGATTCAGCCCGACGATTGGTTTGAATAAGTGTGGGTAAAGCTCAACTAAGACTTATCTTCAGCCGTGTGAAGTATCCTCAGCCGTTGTGTCATAGGCCGGTTACTTTACATAGGCCACCTTGTACTCCGAGTACCTGTTTTGGGCATACGAAGGCCTACTATTTAAATTTACTCCAACTTCGAAAAATGTATCGATCGATATAATGAAAACTGTAAGTCTGGAAAAGGACTTCACTGTTAAATACATAAAGAGGTAATGTTTCGGTAAGAGACATATTTTTCATTCTAATTAAGAGGCGAGACCTTTAACTATTAACCAAATTATAATGATGGCAGAGAAAATTCTAGTGTTAAACCTTTAGATTGACTTCAGATGTGCAGTGCCGTTCTGTATAAAACACTTGGGCGTTGATGAGAATCAATGATGCGAGGTGTATTCCATTTGACTTCTCTTCCATGAATTAAAATTCTAGACAATGAATAAATATAGTTCTATTGATGGCTTATCAGTTACTACCGTCAAATGAGTGTGTCGCATTAGCGTAAAACTTGGGAGATAGCTCAGACGTGCCCGAGAAAGTCGTAGCCTCGATGTATAAAAGCCCTCGATGTGTATAAAGCTTGATTGGAAAGCATAAAATCGCTCATTCTAACACATTGATACGTGATAGCTAAAAATAGACCTGGGAAGATAGAATAGATCCAGATCATGGGAACCAAACGCGTTGCCATGCGAAGAGAATGAAATTGACTAACGTTATGGACGCCGAAAATATGCATGCATTTTCAAGCCTATATCCCATTATTCGGTTTCTTGAAATGAGGAAACATCATAACACGAGTTTACCGTGGGAACGTTGGCTGAATCAATGGGGACTGCCACAGGCAACACTAAAGAAGGAAATATATGGTGATAATTGACGTGAGAGTATCCTTGTGTACCAACGGGAGCTCCATATGTATTTACTTCCGGGTAATTTTATATATTTTTGTAACACCTTGCGGTTCATAATATTTTAATAGGGTAACTAAGCATGAAGAATTCAGCCAAAAACAGCATTTGTGGTCCAACTATACCAACGCGATTTTTTCTGCTTGATTTTCCTTGTCCTTCTTTGGGTAAATTGCGCGAAAATCATTCACATATTAATTATTCCTTATTATTGTAGCATGAATACAAATAAAGAATTGTTTTGGGAGAGAACGATATTTTTCTCATTTATCACCAATTCATTTATTTCCTCATTATTTCACGTTCTCGTTTACAGCTCACAGAATTACGTTGTATCATTTTTCTTATGGGGACCAAAACAGCTGTGTGATCAAGAATGAAATATAAAGAGAAATAGGCGTTCTCTATTTTCGATCAACTTTCCTATTTTTCCTGATAGATTTCTCAAGTCCATGCCTCATGAAGCGTGGAAAAATTATTTCCAAGTGGACATAATTTGAATCGCATAAGGGTCTTTTTTTGGAAAGAATCGGGCTCATTTGGAATTAGGCTCAAAGGAGGAATGTAGTTGGTGTGATGAATAGAGCACTGGCTTCCCACCCCGTTGGCCCGGGTATGATTCTCGGCAGTGATGGAGCTTATTCAGTTCAATCGCACGATCACTTCTTGATTGCTTTTTGAACGGTGCTTCAATTTCAACACTATATCCATCGTATGGAACGTTTTGCCTTATTCCCTTTGTCGCATTTCGTTGGGATTAGACTTATGCCGCCCAAGAATTTTCTAGGCTAAATCTTTGATGCGAATGCTCTGCTGTCCGTCACCTTCTGAAATGTCTACCTAATAATTTGTTAGATGAACTTGCGCTGAGCTGCAATTTATACTAAATGCATACTCCAACATTAGAAAACCATCCTAAGGTAGTTACGATCTTGTAATTCTCTTGCAACATAGAGAAATGGGGTCGTTACCCGACCTTAACAGTAAAATTTTCCAATCATGGGCGTAAGACAAAAATTTACCCACACATGTCAGCTATTATGTTAATATGTAAAAGTATATGAATTTGCTTATGCATTTTGTGCTGCACGTGCTAATTTTTCTAGCATTGTCATAATTTGCTATTTTTAATTGCATTTGCATCTTTCAAATTCAATTCCACTTGCATCAATTAATCCTGCCTTTGATATGAATGATTATATCAATAATTTTAAATATTATTTGAATCATCATATAATCTTGTATATGATTTCAAACTAGCACCATAGCTTATAATTCTGAATTTATTAACCCCGTACAGAAATATTTCAAGAGTAACAAAATTACACTAGAGAATATAAAATAAATAATGAATTATTATTACTGGTAGTTATTTAAAAAATCAATAATTTACTATTACTGTATGCTGTTCCTGCATGTAGTAAGATGTTCTGCGTAGACGTTAGATGGCAGAATATGAATGATCTTCTCCTTTCAGCACTGAATTCCCCATTAAGTAAATAATGATGTTCCAGATAATCTCCTGAATCTCCATCGCTGCCGACGTTTCGACGGCCCTGATGACGATGGAAAAGGACGGTGGGTTATCTGGATGAGGAAATCCCGACGAGAATTTACTGACACCATTTGCCGGGAAAAAGTCCTGCATATTTTTATTACTACTGATGCATGGAGTAGGATACATTGTTAAAAATATACTGAGGTATACTGGATGGCAGAATTGGAATGATGTTCTCCGGTTTGGTGCCTGTTCAGTATTGGTTCCCCCATTACATAATTACAAGTTTTTAAAAAAAACGCTCTTCTTAGAGATCCTCTTTTTAAAAAAGTTTTCATTGTCTTTTTTTTATTTTCAACGAAATTCCTGCTGGGAGTAGAATAATGCCACCCAGATTTCTCTCCGCCTCGTCTTCTCTACCTTTGGCACCTGCTGTCACTCACATTCTCTAAATTTCTACCTGATAATTTCCTAGATAAACTTAGGTTAAGCTGCAAGTAATTCTACCGGTTGACCTCAACTACAGACATACAATTTTGGGCAGACAGACTGAGCATTGTGTTTACGATTACATAATCCTCTTTTATCAAAGGGAAAAGAGCATGCTATCCTATCTTGGCAGCAAAATTAACTAATCGTGGGCGTAGGCTGAAAATTTACATGCATATATCTCATTATATTTATGTATGAAACATATTTCAATTTGATTATGCACATTTTGCTCTTAATTCAAGCATTGTTATAATTTATCATTTGCAATTCATTTAATTTGCATTAAAAATAAACTTACCTCTGATTTGAATACTCATAAATATAATTTTAATTATTACTAGCATTATCATATAGAAAATTTTATGCGTGATTGAACATCAGGATTAGAGCTCCCAGTTTTGAATATGGCAACCCAGCACAGAAGAAAGGGTACCAATAACACACTACAGTATGTAAATCAATAACATACTATTGTTACCTACTGTTCCAGCATGCAGTAAGATACATTTCTGTAGATATTTCATGGCAGAATAGGAATGATCTACTTAGTTCAGTACCGAAGTTTAAGTGCAAGTTTTTGAAATGACGCTGTTCCTAGAATTCTTCTTAAAAAAAGGTTTAATTATAGTTTATTTGCTCCGAAATTCTATTTCGGACGCCTCCATGTGGCAACGTAGGGAAGCAAAACTCGGGGCCAAACGGTTTTCCGTTCCACCTGAGTCCTTATGCCTCCCTTCACCTCCCCAAAAAGTTCCTGGATGTATCCATGTACGCCTTTCTCTTCAACCTCCATTTCCAGTCTACTTTAGTCATGTCAGGCTTATTTTTGGGGATTCCAAAAATACACGCCTCGCGAAATAGACCTTCGGAGAGAAGGAAATATTAACTCCACCCTCCTCAAAACTTCCCCATCCTACTTTTCCTTCAAAAACGGGTGGCGGGACCTTAAATCACATGCCATTCCATCACGCGAATATATTATATGCCCAGCAGGGAAAGAATTACCTACACCGCAAGTCCGTCATCCACAAGGGTGACTCTTAGCCTCGAATTTTTATGCATGAACCAGGCTATTTCCCTGGAAGTCTAAAATAAATATAACCGGGATCACTGGACAGTTAATATACGCAGTGCATTCAGATACATCCTAAATGAAACTTTTTTTTGGCACCGCAAAATTTTATTGAACAGAATGATGGTGTGACTATGACTTTGAAATAAAAATCTTTCCAATTAAAAATTAAAACGCTAAGCTAAGTATAATTTTCTTGGCTCCGCAATTGTTACGTTATGTCGTTTTTAGGGAAAAATGTCATTACGGCTGGGGCACATGCTTATTAACCTATTTTTCGAAATAATACACTCGGAACATCCACTTTTAACATAATTTATTTATGTTAAGATGGTTTTTTCTAATAATATGTTAAACATCCTTGCTGATGGCTCTCACGCATCTATAAATACAGAGCTGTTCTCCAAATAACCAAGGCAGGATACGAAAAAGACCCTACAGTTAATGATTCACAAATCAAGTGAATGTATTGTATTGGTAGCGGACTTTTTTGAGGTTATTTTATGAATTCCTTTGGCGGGATAGTAAATTAAAGACTATCTTCAGCAATACCAACGGTACATAAAGTGAATTTACGATTATGACGATAAATACTATAACATCTGTACTTTTTCCAGATGAATTTTGAAGGCTTATTTAGCGTTATTCTGATAAGAACTCTGTCTCACATCAGTTTCGGATAAAATTACTTCGGATAAATTTAAAGACCTAACGAACGTAAAATGTTCTTCATAAGGATTCATAATTCCTATTTTTTCTAATCAAACTTTCAAATTAGCTATACTTGATGAAATAATCCGCTTGTTACGTAATATGTTTTTTTGTACACTCCCCTTATCATTTTAATCACCCCTATTGATTTCAAAATTGGTTTGTCATATTCTAGGAGGGGGCCTGGTAACAAAATTATTTCGTACAATGTTTTTACATTTTAAAGAGTAGTTTGTTATTGTTCTTCCTATCATCTATATTTCCTAATAACCAGCTAATTTCTACCATTCAGAAAACAACAGGACGCAATCGTTTTATTTTTAGCAAAGTTGACAAAGGCAACAGTAGAGTAGTACTAAAAAATTGATTATAGGGGTATATATCACGGTTTCACACCATTGAGCAATGTTAAAAGACTGAACAAGGACCCGAAAATAATATTCCACAATAACTTAGAATTTCCCAAATTTATATTGTGAAGGATATGACAAATTTTAAATCTTTCCAGGGTTTTTTTAATTGTTTTAAAAATTGACTCAATGGCAATTTTTCCCGCACTGCTGTCCTTGATGGAAGAATATTCTCTCCCACCCTCATCTTTCCCACCACACCACCCCCTCTACTCCTAAATACTTATCCCCCTTCGGCTTTGGGATGCATCTACTCCTTGAGGATTGAAGCGCGTTAAAGCTGTGCATTAAATGCTTTTTTGAGTTAATTTTCCCCCTGGAAAACGACACCTTGCTGTTGAACTCAATTGGAGTATTTAAAAATCTATGTGTAAAGTACAAAGCAGTTTCTTTTAACGCGTTTTTTTCAATTTTTCTACCAATTAGGTTTTCTTTCTTTCCATACAGCGAAAAAAACCATCTTAACAGTAGGGGATTTTAATAGTTGCAGCTTCCACCTGATCCACAAATTGTTAAATACGGTAAATTATTCAATCTGTCCTCAAGATATTCATCATAAAACTATAAGGTGGTGCACACTACCGTTTCTCGGCCAACTTTCCCACAAATTTCACTGAGTATGTAAGCAGTATTCTAGCAGTTTCCCTCTTTAATTCTCAATTAAGGCCCATTTCCTTTCATTGTATATAAAAAACTATTTTCTTCCTCCCGCTTCGTCGTTTACCCAGCATTCTGCCCTCCAAAACTGTTTCCAACGTCCTCTCCCTGCAAAGTACTAGCTCAATCCATGCCTTTTATCTCCTTCGTATCTCATCTCA
This sequence comes from Ischnura elegans, assembly GCF_921293095.1. NCBI lineage: Eukaryota > Metazoa > Arthropoda > Insecta > Odonata > Coenagrionidae > Ischnura > Ischnura elegans. Next base: position 20,814,103 of record NC_060257.1, read on the forward strand.
AAGCTATCTTTCCTCAAAAACACGGAAATTTCACGTCGCTATCGCCTTCATCCATTTATTTATTCTTGGATGTTTATTCTGTTTTTTCCTCTGATTAGCTGAGGAATATTTTTTTCCTTTAATTCCTCCCACCAATCCATACAATGAGAGGAACACCGTCTGTTGAACTGGATTTCATCCTACTCCGCACCATAGGCAACCCTTATAATACCTTCCCACAACAGACATGTCTTCGTGCAATCCATGCCGGGCGGCGGCGCGGAGGTTCACACGCACATATCAGTGCTGGACGTCTCTTCACCTAACCTGCGAGTGCGGTTCGTCCCAAAAATGTTAAGGCTAATATTTTGCCATAGTAACGCGATCTGAACAATCGCCGAACTTTACCTTAGCAGAGTCTAATAATAAGAAGTATAGATTTACATCATAGGATTTTTTTAAAAAGAATTAAACAAATTTTTATCAATTTAAATCTCGAAAACTTTAGAGGATAATATTTATATCTCTTTAAGCTTTTTGAGTGTTGCTCAAAATAGTTATATTTGTTCATCATTTGGCCGGTGTTTGGGAAAATTTCTTTCCTTAATAGGGGCTAGCTAAAACAAAAACAAAATTAAAGTAAGGCACATGAACAGCTGACGATGAAAATAATAACAATTTCAATAAATCTTATCAATAAAATATGAAAAGCTATTTTTTACTGCTATAAAAGCTTTTGTAAAGGCCGTGTTATAACTCACTTGTACGAGGAAAAAAATTATTTGAAGCATTAATTATTGTTGAAAGGAAACATCATTACAATTCGCTCGTGAGACTACTGCTTGTTTTGACATAATTCCATGAATCCTTTCAGTGGAGTAGCCTGGTAAAGGCTCTCTCCAGCAATACTAGGATTTCTTGAGGTACCGTTATAAGAACGTTCTTTGAGCAAATTTTGATTTTTTTAGTTCAATCACTGGCTTAATTGGCGATTTTGTGAAAAATAAACGGCCAAACTTCTCCGATAAACGAGTTCATAATTTAGGAAATAATGCATGGAAAATGTTTTTATAGTAATCATAGCAATTAAATTAAAATATGCAGTTTTCGACGTAATTCGGTGGAAATCTCTGATATTTAACATAATGGAAGTATTTGTCTATTTCCGCTCATATTTATTTCATCCAACCCATGGTATGACACTTCATGTCATTTTCAATGGCGACTATGTCGAAACCTGAATCAGTTGAAATAACTAAGTGTACAACATAGACAAGTAATTTCACTATGTTAAATTTTAAATTGTATACCCCTCCCTAACCTTACGCTGACAGTAACATCATCTGATCTCTTCCTCAGTTGAACTAACCACGTAATCCTGTCCAGCAGTCAACCCAAGGAACAGTTACTCCTCGCAGATATATCGATGGCTAAGGTTTATCAATACGTACCTCAAAATTTGGCCGGTCCGATTTAATATTGCTAATACTGTTAATAAAAAATATAATTCAAGTAAAAAACAACTCTTTTTTTGCAAATTTATGCTTCTTTTTCAGTTTTATGTATTTTTTGGTTTTTGATTTCAATGAAAATTACATACAATTAACGAAATAAATCGGTTTTTTTTCTCTCTCCTGAAAAGTTGTTATTTTTGAGATATGTGTTGCTAGAACTTAGCCATTGATATTCAATCTTCCGCGTGCTACATGGCCAGAGCTAAGCTCACACGTACCTATCTATCCAGATCATCAGATTGGTATATGTAATTTTTTTTCGTGGCCGTTTTTTACCTCACTGGTCTCAATATCTCGAATATAATTGCGCACAACTTACGAAATAATGCATCAAAACATTTTCATGATAATTAACCCTTAATTTGTCGCGTTGGGCCACATTGGCCCTAGTTAATTCTCTTATATGAATTTTAAATAAAATAATGTCATTAGCAATTGGAATTTTTTCTAGTTTTTTATATCTCGTTATTCTACCACTGAATTAAGTTAGATTTTCAAAGTATAACTTAATTTCGTTGCAACCGATGTTTTGATCCAACGCGACCGTATCAGATTTTTTCCGCATATGGCCCGACGCATTATTCTGTTTCAGTCTTTTATTAGTCTGTTTTTTTTATAGCAGAATGACTTCTTCTTATGTTTCAAATCTCTATGCATTTCACTTTTTGTATTAAAGTCATGTTTCTATACACGTTCTCTGCATGAATATTGATATCGTGTTCCATGAATCGGCCACAGTTTATGTAATTTTTATTGTGTATTTAACTTAATATTTAGTAATGAAAATGCATAAACCATTTTTTTTTAAACTTACTGAGTAGCAGTAAAATGACACCAATATATTGAAAAAAAACTTTGTAAATCGCACTAAACTCCACTCGGGTCACAATGAGCCGAATAGTTACGCAGGTTTTGGGGAGCGACCAGTTAAGGGTGAAATTGAACCTATATTTGCCAGCCTTACTCTGACTGTAGCATCAGTTGAATTTAATTCTACGTCATCCTGTCCAACGAACTAGCCACAGCACCTCCTCCCGCAGCAAATATATTCAGTCATCCGTGCGCTACCTCGCCAGCGCTCAGTTCTCACCGCGCTAGTTCACACACAGTTTTCTTAAGGTACGTTTATGTAGCATGTTATATAAACATTTAACAAGTTGCTAGTAACATTTGTTTTATATAATATTTGTTTTTTAGCAATAGTCCAGCGGAGCCAAACATGCACAAGTAACATGATACAGATTGAGTCGCTGCCCACCCCCATCAACTGGCTATCCCAACCATGCGCCTCGCCTCTTTTCTGTAACATGTTACACATATTCCCACTTCGTGCAGGAAACCAAAAACTTGTTTTATAATACGAATTTTGATTTTGTAGCACAATGTTACATTAATTTATTTATTTAGTATGTTTTATGTTCGCCCAACATATACATAATTATAGAGCAAACAATCCATGAATATAACTACAAAAAAAAATTGAAATTAATACATGTAAATTGTTACACGGATTTTTTAACTTTTTCGTAAAACAGGTTTTATGTAACATGTTACATAGTGTAAACGCACCTTCACCCGCGCGCAAACCCGAGAGACGCTTATTTATTCTATTAGTTATTATTATGTTTTTTGGGAAAATAACCTGTCCAATATCGTGAATAAAATTGGTCATTACTTACAAAATAATTCATTCATAACATTACATTATAATTAAATAGCAACTTTATTTCCTAGGCTTACTCTGACTGTAGCATCAGTTGAAGTTATTGATTTCATTATACTATATAATTGAATCCTATCTATCACTCCTAGCATTACTCTTACAGTAGCATCAGCTGATCTCTACTTCAGTTGAACCTATTACTTCATCTTGTCCAACAGGCTTGCCACAACACCTTCTCCTACAGCAGATATATTCAGTCTTCCGTGCGCCACCAAGTCAGGGCTCGGTTCACACGCACCCATCCATCCAGACCGTCTCTTGATCTCACCGAGACCGCATAGGCCCAATATACTCCTTCCCTCCACAAACCCCAAGAGTCAAATGAAGCCCGAGTATAAGGCAACGTTGTGCGGTAAAGAAGAGGAAACGTTAAAGGAAGCACGGGACGAATTTAAACCATCGGCCACCCCGGAATAGAACACAATCGCGTGTGTGTGGAGTTTTCGCTTCAAAACTCGATCACTAATTCACGTATCCCGTCGGGGAATTCAAAACGGCAAGCGTGGTGGTAGCCTGCGGGGGCGATGGTTCTCTGCCTTTGTGGAAAGATTGATGAACGCTGATGGAGCGTTGTGATGGCCGCTGACATAAAAATGCGACGGATCGGTCTCAGAGTAAATATAATATAGAGGACTCAAGATGGCGTAGATTATATTCATAAATAGCTTCCTCTTGCTTTTTGAATGTAATTTTTCATAGAAATAAAATATCCAATAGAAATACACTACGGGAAACAAACATAATTATTGTCACTAACATACGAGATGAGATGTATTGGTTTCAGAGTAAATATAAAATAAAGAGCCCAGGATGGATTATATTATACGGATTCTTGTGGCGTTCTATTATATAATACAAAATCTTTTTCGCAATAGATACCTTTTTCCATCACTGTTGAGATAGCTTCCATTTAAAATATCTCCAATTCCATTAATAATCAAAGTTTCTTTTTATAGCCTCTGGAATATGGTGGATGCATTCCATTTTCAGAATAAAAAATATTTAAAATGAGAACACAATGTAATAAAGGATGTCGACAACCTGTAGAACAGCATCAGCATTGCAGTAATGGTAAAAGTTAGCAAGCGGAATACTCATAAATGGCTTTTATTGCAATGCTGATACCTCTCATTCTTGGTGAACGTAATATTTCATAGAGATAAAATATACATTAGAAATAAACTACGGAAACCAAACATCATTATTATTAATCTATTCGCTAACTTTGCAGGCACGGAAAGCTTTTAAGGGTAGGAATAAAGATGAGTTCTTTGACATGAATCCACATCGCTAATTCTATCGATAAGAATACCTCTATTCCTTTATTATGAAAGTAAAATTCGGCCCATCGAATTCCAGAGGTCGTAAATAGTGTTTTGGACTTTTAATGGAATCAGAGATTTTAAAAATTGAGGACCCCAAAAAAATGGAAAAAGGAACGTACTCACTGCTAAAATGATCGTGTATGTTGTAATTGAATGCCATTAGTATCACTTGCACGCTCTTTAAAAAGTTAGAACTTAGAAAGTTAGAAAGATTTATCCATAGTAATGATTTTCACAATCGCGTGGTCACCTATTCTCTATAACTTTTAAAGGATGGCCTATGAAGTATACATTTAAATTATAAAATAATATGACAGAAAAATTAAGCAATGATTACTTGATGTGAATATTGCCAATTGGATAAGAGGATAATGAGTATGTCTCTTCATGATTTTGAGTGCTGATAAAAATAATTGTTTTTGCTTATTTCTTGTCCGGCGTATCGGAAAATTTCTCTTATTGACTGGCGGCTTATTAAAAAACTAAAAACCAAAGAAAGTAGCATTAATTGGTCGCGGTGAAAATAATAACAATTGCAATAGAATATGAAATTCTCTCATTTTTCAGTGCAATAAAATCTCTTAAAAAATAATGTATCCGAGATTAAATTGTAAAGCAAAAAACAAGGAAATCGACCGATAGACCTCCGAGTACTGTTAAATGTTTTGCAATAACATCGCAATGAGTAAAATTTGTGACACGTCAATTAAGGGAAAAATCAGAAATTTATCAAATAAAGCGTTTGATTTCTTTTCCTACACCTCTGAGTCTGCTGTAATGAAAACTTTCATAGTAAATTTCCAAAGGATCTGCAATGGAATAATTTATCTCCATTGTACACCAATGTAAACTTTTAATTTTAGTCTGATTGTAGAAGTCTTTAAGTATTCCAGTTTCAGTATCTTATTCGATAATTGAAGACTTATGTGTACTAAATGTTATATTAACCACTCCTTTTGTGCATAAACATACAAATTAGCTGACGAGTTTTATGCATTTGATTGTTCCTTGCCCCAGTCCTGAGACTTCATTATTAAGTAAAAGATACGGATAAACAACCGACAGATTTTGAGCATTTTCAAATAGGTATTTGAAAATAACGTCGCTCAGATTAAAACTTGTGAAAAGTAAATTAAGGGGAATAAATACGAAGAAAATGTGTGATTTCTTATCCTTAATCTCTTAGCCTTTAGTAGTGCAACCTTGATTGTAAATTTTATTCTTATTTTGGAATGTACTTATTTGAAATTGTAATTCTTATTCTAATTTATTTATCTCCCTTGTAGACTTATATAAATGGTGAAATTTCAGACTGATTTCAGAAGTCTTTATGTATTCCACTTAGAATATCCCTTTCGCAAATTAAAGATTAATGTATAATAAATGTTATATAACCTTAGTCACTGTTTTTGTGCATAAACTTTCGACAAAGAAGGCAGATTTCTATTAATTTAGATGTTCAATGCATCAGTCATCTACCTACTTGATAAATCACAGTTCTCAAGCCGCACGTCGAAAACACTCCAGCCTCAAACGTAACATTTACCTCTCACCACGTAAAAACAAAAAAGAGCACGTCCCACGGATATTTGAGCTTGCCTTTCCTCCAGGTTACGATTTCTGCCGATGAAAATGTGGGAGGTAGAGAGGAGATTTAAAAAATAAAGGCGTTGAGTGAAAACGGTGGATACGAGGAGAAGAAAGAAATAAAGAAAGAATTTCAGGCCTTAACGCCTTGCGTCAAAGACAGTTTCGAGTTTGAGAATCAAAGTGAGAGGAAAAAGAATGTGTCCCACCATTCTTCGATGCAGTGAAAATTCAAGTTTATTCAAGTTTCAGCAATTGTTTTTTTTTTTTTTTTTTGCTCTCTTCAATGATTCGAAATCTCCAAGCGTGATCGAGGGTCAATGCGATTTTATTTTCAAACCTACCTTTATTCTGAGCATTCTGAGGTTCACACATCATGGAGGTATTATGTGAATTTTACCTCACAATTGGCAATATAATTTTACTTTATTAATGAACTTTATGAAATTTTAGGCATTCATAACATTTCAGAATCAAATTTTAACAGCATAAATTATTGAAATTTGTAATGATCATTTAAAGTGATTTTAGAAATTATGAACGGCTGTTTGCGCGTATATTTTTTTTTAAAGGATCAGTAGCTAGTATTATGTTTTAATTATTGATATACATTTTTATTAAAAACGTATTAACGGCGCAATTGGGAAGAACGTCCCACTTTGCTAATACTAATGCAAATATACACTTTATTGTATTAAATTTTAAAAAGGTCTTTCTCAATTCATGCCATAAATAGAATTTCCTTTAGCCCATTCTAACCCAGAATTGCTTCTGAGAGGAATTTAATTTCAAAATTTCTTTAAACGCGTGAAAACTCTCCATGTAATCATAATTATTTCGGCAGCTATATGTTTTACCATTAAAATGTACAGCACTAAAGAGCACGTAGTTTCAAACTTCTCATAATAAGCTAAAACTTTATACGCTTTTGATGTTACTCAGAAGCAATATTAGGCTGTAATGGGTTAATGAGGAGATTTTCCAAAATATACAGCCTGGCACCATCTATAACTGAAGTACATGAAGCCGTCAACCACCTTAGTTATTATAAAGGTTCACGGAATGATGGTATCTCTATCGCGATTCACAAAGTTGTGATTAATCTATAAAAACATCCTTGAATTATGGGGAAAATAATATATGACTGATGATTGGAAATAAGCTTTAATACCTCCTACTCACAAAGAGGGGGATAAAATGTAATGTAGCGACAACAGAAGGAAAATGCCTCCCAAACTTAGCTAATAAAATAACGTAAAAAATAATTTTAAAGCGCATAAAAGTCTATAGAGGTGACTATATAGGATCCCGTGTTTTACCATTAAAATTTACAGTACAAAATAACACGTAGTTTCAAACTTCCCTGAATAGAGCTGAAAATGTATGCGTTTTTGATGTTACTTAATGTCTGATTACACGATACATTATGTCTAAATGTATGAACGTGAGAATGGACGCCAAAATGCACCGTGTAACCACCCAACTTGTGCGGATGCAATATAAAATAGAACCTGTTCTAATTTGGTTAATGTATTCGTACATGTTCCGTTCCGATCCACCAAATCATTCGCTCAAACGTACATTAACTCGTACATGTTAATGTACCGTGTTACCAGGCCTTTAAAAGCAGCATTGGGTGCTTTCCATTCATCGACACACGTCGATACAAGTCGACTTGCGTCGCGGTTGTTGTGTTCCATTCTATGTGTGTCGCCGACTGTTGTGACACAAGTGAACAAACGATTACGCGTAGAAATAGTAGAGTTACAAGGGAGTAAGATCTCCAACGACGCAATTTCCGAACGCGAGCCGATAGGCAAACTTTGACTACAGCATTGCATTCCTTGGTTCCTAAGCTAAAATTTATTACCTGTCACGTTACCTTAGGTCACTCAGTCGCTGTGTAGCAGTCGTTAAGGATGTAGCTCCTGCTTAGCGCGCCCGCAAGGTGCGAACTACGCTAAGTCATTCAATTTTTGAAAGTGAAAAAGTTTTCTTCAATAGAAATTCGTCACATGATAGTGGAATTATAGAACGAGAAGTATATGGGCATCAAAAACGTGCGGAAATGGTATTGGGAGTTTTATGATGGACGGGAAAACGTCCATGATGAACAACGGTCGGGGAGGCCGAGTTTGCCGGAATCAACTGCGGCTCGAATTGACGATATGGTGCACAATAACTGAAAAATAACCCTTCATGAGATAAAGGAAGGTCTTAATGAAGGGTGTGGCAACTTTTCCATGCAGAATATTGTGTCGGAGGTCCTCCGTTACAACATGGTGTCTGCCAGGTGGGTCCCAAAGCAGCTCACCGATGAACACAAGAAAAAGTGCGTCCCCATGTGTCACATCAAACAATCGCCCTACTCAATGAATTTTTCTGGGATATCATCGGCCACACTCCTTACAGCCCAAAAGTTGCTCCGAGTGACTGATACCTTTTTTTCCGCTTTCAAAAACCTCCTTGGAGGACAGAGATTCAAGTCAGACGAGGAAATGCAAGACGCAGTCGACAGTTGGCTGCGGGAGAGTGGCACGACGCCGGTATTAAAACGCTGGTTAAAACGATGCAAAAAGTAATTGATCATCAAGGTGTCAATGGAGAAAAATAGCAAATTGCTCGGCCTTTCTAATAACATACGCAAAGTTGAGAATAAATTTTATTCCCATTTTTTTTAATAGGAGACCTTACTTTTAAATACCCCCTTCTATAATCAGTTTCCGGAGGCACCATTGTCGACGCATAAGTCGCATGAATGGAAATCACCCGGGTTATAATGGGTGAAGAAGGGTCGTTAAAGACACCAACCAGTGTAATAATCAATTGCCAATAAATACGTCAGCATGAGAATAATACCTTAATTTGTAATTTCTCCAGAAAACTATGATAGCTTTTTTCATTTAATGTGTTTAGATAGAACATTTGAATCAGGGACTGATAAAAGTTTCCTCTAAGAAAAGAATTCTAGAGCTAAAAGGGCTTATATATTTCAAACATCCTTTTAATAGCGATTTCAAGGAATTGCCAATAACTTTAGCCTTGAAATCTGAAAAACAAAAAGACAGGCCTAATTAAAGCTACTATCTGTTTTTTTGCATTTGAGGTCACCATGCGACACTGAGGTTTTCTTAAATCGCATTACGGCAAAATTCTCAAGAAAAGCGTCCCTCGGGCTATAAGTACGCTGTTGGCATTGTTTAAGCTCAGCTTAGTTGGCAAGCTGTTAATTCAACTGCGGTCAAAGAAATACCCTTTTCTCCGAACTTGTGTATTTTTAAATGGATACATTTTTTCCAAAGCCCGCATTTATTAAAATGATTTACAGTCTTTTTCTCCCTGATTTTATTTAAGCCGGCCGCGAGAAGGAAAAGTGTGAGAAGAATTATACTAGAGGAAAGACTTCCATTATGAAAGTCGTCCTTAATATATATTTTGCATATGTATACGTAAGTTTATGAAAGCCGTCCGTAATATATGTATTTTTAGCAAGCAATAAATATTGAAAAAAAGAATGATTTTCCCAGCACTGAGGGATTGCATGACTCGAGTACGTTTCAAGGTCTGCGCTTGTTTTCTTTTGGGTTGCCCTGTTGTTGCGTGTAAAAATGCCGACAATTAGCGCTCCAAAGTGGGCAACAGACGGGAGTAGAATGGCATTATCTTCAAAATCCGACATTGGTAATGCATCACGCGTCCTCTACGAGCAAAAACTCGTGTGCCGAACGAACTCGGGAGCTTATGAAATTTTGCGCTCCGAGGCGGTGATCAACAATTTTCCATTCAGGATTCATTTAGCGTGCCACCAATTGATTGGCCGGTCTTTGTGAAGTCCCAACATAAATTTAATCTCCGCGCTGATCCAGCATCAAGTCATACAAAGGTTCTTAATGCCCTACCGAATCTCCCTTAATGTCCTTAAGTATCAATGAGACCGGGGTCGAATACCTTTAGCGGTCACCAATTTGCCGCTTAACCAAGCCAAATTTACGGCGGGATAAAAATGTAATTGTTAGACCTAGACGTTGATACAGTGATCCAACAATTCCACTTGATGACGGGAGAATACAATGGGAGCCAAATAATGGCAAAGAGCAATTCTCTTTGACGACACGAAAATAAATAAAAATGGAGTCATCTAATGGAAATGATGGCGTTCTATCTTAGCGTTCCGTATCTCGATTTTTCGTCATGAATACGTTTATAAATTGTGTTTACAACTTGAGTTAATTTGATTTGTGAAGAAATAGTACCTTAATTTAATTGTGGCCTAAACGTTGATACACTGATCCAGTAATTCTCTTTGACGACGGGAGAATACATTGAGAGTAAATAATGGTAAACAACAATTCTCTTTGACAGCGAAAAAAAAGATGGAGATAGTGGATTTCAGTCGTACGCGACGTCGCTCCCGATTTTTCTACCAGAATACTTAAAAATTGTGTTAATTTGATTTGTGAAATAATGATAAGTTTAATTGCTCCCGGATTTTATTTGTGAGTAATTATCCAGGAAAATTGTGTTTATAATTTGTTTTGGTTTTAATCGTGTAATAAAGGTAAGTACTCCAGTGATTAAGTGAGGACATTTTATAAACTTATGAGCCTTATTGGGACATAAAGTTTTGATCATGTGATCTGTAGATTTGAAGAGAAAAGTAGGGTATGAGCTACCCGTGTCAACCGTGCATGCTACTTTATCAGACTCAAGCGCGAGAAAGTAGAATTTCTCCAAAGAGACAGTAAGCTTTATTTTTTTTCCTTAGATTCATATCCATGGTGCTACATGATGATTATAGACGTGCTAACATTGTTTCAATATTAGTAATTAGGATTATTTTTTATTGATTTTGCGCAATTTTACCGTCGTGTTCACCAAACTAATCATTATTCGTTGTAAATCTTGTCCACATACCACGCAATGAACGTACTCGCGGGTCTATTTCAAGTGTATTTTTTTAAATTGATAATTATATGTACCCAAGTTAATTAATGGACAATACATTTACTCTTTATAAACCTTTAGTTGCGCATCTCATTTGATTTGAATTCGGGTTTACTTTAAATAAATATTCAATAAATTTATGAAACGAATATTAATATGCACTTTTATCATTAACTTGAAGGTTTTCATGATGATTATTTCAAATGTGTAACGAGGAGCAGGGGCGCAGGTAGGAATTAAGACTAGGGGGGGGGGTTTAGGTGCAACTAATACAGGGGTGTGTGGGGGTATGGAATACCCACCAGGATAAGCGGTAGGTACGAGATTAATAAATTGCTGAATTTTAAGATAAATGGTTCAAAATGGTGAGTTTTACGGCTTTCTGAGGGTTATTTTACTAATCCTTACCCCATTCTATTATTAATATCAATCCAATTAAGTAAAATGGATTAAACTAAAAAATTTCTCTGAGCACTGGGGGTGGTTTTAACCCCCAAAAACGCCACCTCGCTGCGCCACTGACTAGGAGCGTCTATGTTATCACCTCGATACTCGTACTCGAGTACTCGATAGAATAGAAAAATTCCTTAATAACCATTCATAAATTTTTCAACTAATTATTACAACCTATTATAGGAAATATGTTAATAACACTTGAATGCTTACATAAAGTTATTGCACTCTGATTCGTGATTTCAAAGTTTTGGTATATTTATTAATTTCATGAAAGGTGATAACATTTAATTTCATTGTAAATGGCTATTGGCGATACTTTGTACGAATGGTAACTGGCGATATTATGTACGGCAAATATCTACCGATCTAAGGAGAATGCTCATGCATTCGCGATATATCGATTTCCTGGACAATGTCAATTATCAGAATATATCATCCAATACACTGCAATGCATCGTGATATTTGATCGCGATCCGATTACTGTTGGTGAGCATATAACGACATTCTATCGTAATACATCAGCTAATATGTCGCATTAAAATATCAGGAGATATGTCTAGATAAAATATCGCGAATTATGGGGTACAAAAATGGTAAAAAATTCTATCAGTCGATAAAATATTGAAACATATTTATCGAGCCAGATAAGGCAACAGCTATTGTCCCTATATAAACAGATATTTTATCGACTAACCGTATAACTGACTAATATTCTGATCGATAAACCTCGTGACATATCATTACTAAATATCCAGAGTTTTCTAAGTGATAAAAAATTCCATCAGTAGATAAAATATAGTGATATATACATCAGGCTAGGGAAGACAACAGCTATCGTCCCGATATATAGTTATATTTTATCCACTGGCAATATAACTGACTAATAGACTGACCGATACACCTGCTGGCATATTATTACTAAATATCGGGACAATAAAAATTTCTACCAGTCGATAAAATATAGTGATATATTCATTGGGCTAGAGAAGGTAACAGCTATCGTCCCGATATATAGCGATGTTTTATCAACTAACCGTATAACTGACTGATTGACTGACCGATATTCCGGCTGACATATTATTACAATGCATCGTGATTTATAGGGCATATAAAAGATAGAAAAATTCCATAATTCGATAAATATTATTCATAATCGAACCAGAGAATACAACGGCTATCTTCTCGATAGTTACCATAGTCATCTCTAATTGTTGCTATAGAAAAAAGTATCGCATTCCCATGTTGAGTTTTCAACATCGCAGAGGCCTACCGCGCTGCACTGCGGTCCGTGTGAAAGGGGGATGAGGGAGGGGTAGACCCCACCCCGCCCCATCCCACCGAAAACACTCCCCTCTGGGGGTAACCTGCGTCATAGCACTGGGCGAAATCATTCCATGTAGAGCGATCGCCACCATCACTCAAGTTCTATTAATAGAGCGGATGTGGCCAATGTGGAGAAGGAAAGAGAGCGACCGAGTGAGTTTATGCATAAACGGATTCGTCGTCGCGCTAGGTAATAATAGGTTGGGGTCGCCGAAGGGTGGTTAAAAAAGGGAAACCCAGAAACCAAAATTGGAGAAAATAATGACGGGAGATCATTACAAAAAAAGAACCCAAGAGAGCTTTGCCGCCGGGAGTGACATTGGCTGCAGTGGAATCCACAATCAATTCTTTACTCCCAGGAGAGGATAGCACTAACTACATCGGTGTTAACTCATCCTGAAAAGTAATAGGTGGGTATCTCTTTTGTGCGAAAACTCTAAGCACAAATGTGCTTACAATAGTCTAGATTACCAATTCTTTTTCTGGCTGCAGGGAACTACACAATCAATTATTTATGCCCACAATAGGATATCACTAACTAAATCGGTGCAAACTCGTCTTGAAAAGTGATACGTGGTTCTCTTTTTTTGTTCGAAAACTCTAAGCAGTGTACTTACTGTATATATTTACCATAATCTAGTACAATAATTCCCTTCCACTGCTGATTTTGAGTTCTAAAAATATAAAGACCGGCATTTTTACGTTTTTCCATTCGAGGCTTACCACTCAAGTATTCTTAGAAAAAAATGGACAGCCTCAATCCTTTTATAGATAATTTTATAACGTCACCATCTCATGCTCAGCAGGTTACTGCGTATCAACAACATCGGCTACTATACTCACCTACATCGGCTCCCTAAATCGGATACTGGTACAGACACTTTCATGCGTGATTCAAGGCGGCAACTTAATACCATGCTCCTCAGTAACAAATGCAAGCATGGAGATGGTTTTTTCGCTACTTCACGTTTAACTTTGGCACGGGTAGGAATTTTTTGATCTCAATAAAATTTTTCAATAAACATTTTAGCGCTCCATGTGCAAGGTGAAATGGCAAATTCATAAAAGGTATTAAAGGTAAAGGTCTGTAGCAAGTTTTTTAATATATATATAGAGCCTGCACAAACTGGTGTTTTCCAACACGGCTGCCGAAAATAGGAATGTTCCGCTTAAAAATTCAAAGACTGTATTCATTAATTTATATCTGTCATCGGCAGTATCTTGTTACAATTGCTTTTACTACCTCCTAGGAGAGGTTGTGCTATTCAAAGAAGTACTTAATCTCATTGCCATTGAAAAAAAAACTTTTTTTCTAAACGAATCGAGGATAAAATCAAAATTAGGGATTTCAAATGTGATAATTCATTACTTTTATGCTTAATAAGCTATTTCTGAGGTTCATTGCAAGCGCATTTTTATTCACTGTGATTAGACTTCAATTGCAGCATGTATGCGATTAACTCATAATTTAGTCTGGTAAACTAGCTACAGAATCTTTACCCGTACATTCATGGAATATTATTTGAAGAGCATATTTTGATATCTTGATAAACATTACATACATTGTTCGTCTATTACAGTAATCTTCCGGGAAATGCATGAAATAAAATATTTTTCCAAAAATAATATGTGCTTAACTTTTCGTGCCAAACTCTTTGCTGGTTGAATGGCTCCAGGAGTAAATCGCGTATAATGGAATGGGGAGAAACGAAAATTGGTGAAAATAATGGCGAGATGATTGCGGGAATTATCTCATGGGAGTGTTGCCCAAGGGAACGAGTTGACTGTTCCGAGCTTCGCGATTGCCTCTCACCCGATCAATTTCTCATTAACTGAATTTGGTTCTATCTTGCACAACTACAATCAAATGTAGCTTTATGTTTTAAGCACCTGTCCATAAATGCATCTGTATGTATTTTATTTATTTTGACATGGTTAACTTGAAATAACACCATTTTGTAATCGAAATTTACGTGATAAGTTTTTAATTTACTGAAGATAAGTTTCCTGAGACGACTCCTTATTATTAGAGTGATATTCCTTCAAATACTCGCCAATTATTTAGGAATATTTCGTAGCACCCGGCCATATACTCACGGAGTTACTATGTTATAAATCCTACGAACGCATGATTCCAGAACGCATGCAAAGTACATTGAATGGTAATTTTCATGCTACACAAAGTATAACACAATCAATGCCCAAAAATTGTATTTAAGCGCTTTGATTTTTTTATATTGTAGAACCATTAAGAATTTCCGAATTCATGAAGTAAAATTTAGGTTTATATAGCCAAATTGTATCATTACTATCTTGTTCTTTTTACGACTTCAATTAACCGTTGAAAAATTCAGCTTCTATAAGCAGGAAAAAGATTAATAAATGTATGAATGAAGAGCACTAACAATAGAAAATTGTCAATTAAAAAACGATGACGTGTAGAGCACATTCACAGCTTTAAAAATATGAGCTAATAAAAAAGTTGAAATTGGTTGGGTTATCAGATATTTTGAGGGTGTCAATACCTCTGTGACCATTTTATTGCCTGATATGAGGCTTTTCCAATTACGATAGATCATTAAGTTACCACCAAGGAATGATTTTCGTCATTGGAACAGATTCATCGGCAGATTAAATTCAGGGAAACGTAAAAATAAAAGTAAGAAAGCAATGATGGAATGATACAAATCGAGATCGCGTCATTATTATGAACAATATGCTTATGTGACGATAGAGAGGAGTTTAAAACCATTTGACTCAAAACTAGTATTGACCTCTTCAGACCCAGGGTACACACACATGAATCTCCACGTTTTTATTTTCATAATCCTGCGTGAGAATTGCTGCCGTTTAAACCCTCCGCTGCCCTTCTTTGTACCTGGTAGTACACGATTCTGCCACTACAAGCGACAGGTGTTATGTTTTGCATTCGTAAAGCAAGATGGATGATACAACAGCAATCAAGATGAGTGTACGTCGAAGCAACATTTCTGCTAAGTTTCATATTTCTATCATTTTCCCGCCAATTTTGAGAGAAAGAAGAAGCCTGCCTTCATAAGCGTAACGATTAAAAATTCCTAGAGTATAGGTCAAAATTTGCGATTACCTCTCTCCCGATCAATTTATCATTGACTGAATTTGGTTCTTTCTTGCACAACTACACATAAATGTAGCCTTATGTTTTAAGCACCGGCCCATAAATGCATCCGTATGTATTTTATTTATTTTGACTTGGTTAAGTTGAAATAACACCATTTTTTAATCGAAATTCAAGTGATAAGTTTTTAGTTGACTGAAGTTATCTTTCCTTGAACGACTCCCTACTAAGAGGAGTGTAATGCTTTCAAAAACTCCTACGTTATACATGCTCATACTCATACTTCTATGTTTATGACCTATACTCCAGGAATATTTAATCATTAATTAAAAGAGGTGAAGGCAAGAGAAAAAAGAAAATCTTTATTAGCATATACAAACATGGTCCTTCTAAGCCATATGCCTCGTGAGAAGGTTCCATTTATCCTACATAGTGGCAACATTGAAAGCATAGCATTTATATTACATTACAAGCTACAACTTCATAAACAAAATATTAGTATGGCGGAAAAAGTTTTAGGAGCTTTGAAACAAAAATATGAGAATTTAATATAGTAGGTACATTTCAGATAAAATTAAAAAAATTACAAGCATACAGTGGCACTTATTAGCCATTTTTCACTTTTCTTTTAATTCGGCCAAATATTTTAGATTAAAAAAAACCTTTTGCATAGAATTGAAGGCATGGGGTACAGTATACTTCAGCAACATTTTACCATACATGTTTTTGTAAACATACGTTTTCAGCAAAGGACTGTTAAGTTCATCCAAGTTAAGTTCATCTGGGGTGAACGGTTCCATTAGGTCGTCTCGAACCACATGCATCTTTACTACCATCTTCCAATAAAATTCTCCAGTAATCATAGATTCGGTGAGAAGAAAATTGGTTTTACAAATCCTCTGTTCCTTATTTAATTAAACAATTAACATCTAAAGTTAACAATGCTATCGATCTCTAGGGTCGTTTGCGAGACAAGTATTTACACCTATAGAGCTTTCCAAATTGAGGGAAAAGTCCCCAGAGGAAAACCAAGAAATAAATACTTCTAACAAATCATGTAGGACTCAGGGAATAAGGACATAAATACACTAGCTTGAATAGGAAGTTTACCATACGATTTTAGTACTCAATGAAGAGAAATCATGAGCATTATTTCACTCGCTAAGTCTCTTTACCCCTACCGAGAACAAGAGACATGAATAGAGTTTACAAAATCATAACAGGTTGGTGAAGCCTAATGGCATCGAATTAGATGTATTTAGGGCTAAGATATAGTTAAACTCCCATTCGGTAAGAGCTCATGGGAAGAGCTTTAACCAGTTGGTTCATCCCAAAGGGGTGAACAGATCCATAAGGTAATATTCGCAATAACATTTGAAATACATTCATTTTTTTCACCAACCTGTTATGATTTTGTAAACTTAAGTCTTTCATGTTCCCCCTTGGCATTCAGTATCCCTTGAGATCAACTGGTGTAGGCATTTCAATTTATTACTGACTGTTAAAACAACACATTAGACGATGGAACGTAATTTATTGGAACCGAAATTGATTTTAAAATCTATATTTTTGTTAAATCAACAACAAATATCTAAACTTTACATTGGTGGCCACTTCTCGGATTTTTTTGCAGGGGATGGATGTTTTCTTTTGAGCTCTGCGAGGTCTTACTCCGTTGTGGCTAATTGGGAGTACTATTCACGCGCTAGCTGCCTCTCCAGGAGGAAATAAACATAAATGGGACTAACTGTTATCGATATATAGCATATCTTAAGAGTTTGCGGGACGCATTACTTAACCTCGACCGGTATCACTGCTATTTTTTAGTGAATTATAATTGGATTCAAACTCAAGCTATCTCTTTGAAATTTATGTGGCAGGGTAAGTTTTTCAACACTAACCTGAATATAAATTAAGTAGGTTTTACCGCAATAGTTCCTTAAATATAATAATTATTATTAAAAATGCAGTAAATTTAAAAAAAAGGCCTACAATATCCACCCTGAAAGTTTAAATACGACGACTTGAATTTAAAGTGAGTTGTGAAGAAAAACAAAATACGATCGGCGGAAAGGGAGTGACGCGTCCTCTCAAGGCAAGTTTAGTTCCTGCTCGCAGGAGTCCGTTGAGAGAATGTTACAGGGGTTGGTTCATCCCAGAGGGTTCGGATAATCTCGATTGTGAGATCTGGAACGGAATAGCTTCCGCATTTAAGTGAATACCCCTGGGTTTGGCCCCTCGGATACCCATGGATCCCAGGGAAATGAAATCCGTTGGAAACGGAATATTTCCCGGAAATCGTTTGCACTTGATGAGAGCAAGCAGATTTGACAAGGGACAACTGCTCTGCTGATTGGAAAATTCCACGTATCAATATGGAACTCATGTCATAAGATGATGGAGAAGTACGAATTCGCGGAAAGGATGGCTAAGGTACGCGGAATTTGAAAAGGTACGGGGATAACTTTTTATGGGAGTCGTTTCCCTAGGGATGAATATTATTCTTCCCCAGCATGCATGTGAAAGCATGATCATATATCAATTAAGAGGAATCATCATCTTGAGCATAATCGATAACCATCCCTTACGTAACTAATTTAGCAGCACACATTTTTTGTTTGAAGCTGTGGAAAAGAATTTATGAGTAATTTGATTGACGACTGCATGTGACTAGCCTCCTCGCCAGCGATAACAATTTATTTTTGAAACAGTTAAGGTCCTCGATGTTATATTTGAAAGCTATGAATTGCTTCCGGAGAAACATTCTCTGTAACCTGGGCTTTGATCTTGGTGAAATAAATTTCATTTTTAATAATGAACTTCCACGGAAACCACATGAGATAATTGCATATTTAAATTGAATAATAATTTATTTTTCATTACAATTAAAGACTTCTAATTAGTATGACTTTTTTACAATATTAATTGACATGAATATGAATAACTGATTATCGTACTGGAAATGAATACTTTTTTTCCAGGCATTAGTTAGAACTTATTCATCATCTGCTGAGTAGTACTCAATATTATGGCGAATAATGAAAAGGTTAGGTTGCTGAAGACGGAAAATTTGAATAAATTACTTTCCCCAAAAAAAGTATTAATTATATTTTGGAATTAACTTGTAGGAAACAATTGAGATTAGACACTTAGGATATGACATTTTTGCTTGGTTTGTCATTGATTTCATGGCTTAGGTATAATTTTTATATAGTCCATGTGAAGTCAACCAGGTGCTTTAAGGCATCCGGAAAATTATTTTTGAAAGATATTATTAGCGTCACTTTTTAGATGAAGAAAAGGTTTGAAAAAAAGTTGTGATAAAAATAAGATAACCGTTATTTATATGTTATAGTTTTCATCATGTTGTTATTTAATTAAAATACACATCCAAGCTATTCCGTAGGCTCAGAAGCGAGAGGCGATATAGTTCAGCTAAATGGTAGAAAATACGGAATCAAGTTACCAATTTCCTACAGAGTATACCTCATGTCATTCGATATACCAGACATGGATCCTTTCAGCTTTGTAAATGGTATTCAGTAGTATTAAAATTGAAATAATAGCTAAGAAAAAAGGATGTAACCATGTATTTTGAAAATCTCTTAATGAAACATTTTAAATAACTTCCTTTTGTTCCTTTGAAACTGTAAATAATAATATAATAGCGTATGTATTCAATAAAAATTAAATTAAACCTTGTTCTTGATGTTATCCTTCGCAGAATGCATCATTAACTTTTTCCGGATGAATTAATTAGGTAGGAAAGAAATTCTGTCATTTTAAGAGTTTTTAGTCTAAATATAACTTTATCTCTTCGGTTTATAATATTTTGATTCTAAGAATTTCTCTCGCGATGTCATTGGTAATTATCTCAGTCGCTTCTCGCAGATTTTATCGTAAAAGAAACTTCCTTCGGTGACTTTCCTTAAGAATAATCAAATAGAAAACAAGCTCTAATGCCATTTAACAAAATCATTTCCAGAAAATGTAAATGAGCAGGCAGTAAATCATTTTATCTATTGCAAAGCATTCATTAAACGGTTTATCTCTTAGGTAATGCTTGAAAATATTAAAATTGATGAAAATACTGGGAGAAAAAAAAACGTGCTAGTCAATCCTTAATGTTGAAGTACATAAATTTCATTTTTTAAATGTCAATATTATTTATTACGTCCGTACGGTTATAATTTGTTGAAGTTGCTTATAGTTATAGTTATAAAATAATACAAAAAACATTTTTCGATTAATCTCCAAGTTCCTCAATCGTATTACTGCCATGCCAAGCATTACACTACAAGTATTTAATGATTCAGCCATTATCTAATTCTGCTACCAATAAAATATAATTATCTTTATAGTTTATGATTAGTCTTTACATTATTAATTAATAATTTTTTATTTCTTACCATGATGTACTTTCAAAACTTTACATATGTAGTTTGGAGGGATTCATTTTGAAAAAAGTTTCAATGCATTCTTTCCCTGTTAATTCACACAGAACTAAAAAGGTCAGTCATCATCTTTAGATTTAAGATTCAAATTTGTATCATTTGTTCTCTTTATTAAGTATAACATTTTTTCATTGGGATTTTTCCCTCAATCAGTTAAGCATTTCATACAAGCACAACTCACATTTTTTTAATCTCAAAAAAACCTTTCAGAGGTTACTAATCTCAAGTGGATTGGGATTGAAAACCATGTTCATTCTTTTCTTGGAACGTAGTCACCTTGATAGCTTGAACTTATGTGGTTGTTCTCTTTCTAACTCACAACATGCTATCATTTACTGAGAAAAATAGGGATACTTTAAGTGTGTGAATTGTATCCCAATAATGTTTCAGTTTCAATAATCTATTACTTTGAAAAATAAATTTTCCTGTTGTCTTGAAGATTCTATGATTCCATGCTTAATTAATATAGTAAACATTAAGGTGGCATTTTTTAAAGAATTTTCATCACAGAATACAATCATATCGTTTCTTACTATTTTATTTCCATTCTCATAGGACGCCATCTCTCATTTTCTGAAGTGGGTGGAAAATACTAAGGCCAGCTAAGCGGTAAAATGGCTTAATGCGCTAAGGTGGTCATGCCCAAACATCTTTTCCTTTTTGCTCATTATTAGAGAAACCTGTAACGCATGTTCAAACCTTGAAAGGTCTCACGCCTTGGGGATGATAGATCAATGACGTACTCAATCAATGCGTTCCTCCTTTGCAATACTTCCGCAATCTCTTGACCCTGCATACCTCAATATCTTTGCTAATCGTCAATTTTTCGTTCCCTCTTTACACTTACATTCGATAAATATATAGGAAATACATGAAGGAGATATTTCAAAGACAGCTGATACCTTTCAGAATTGAGTTTCAAAGGGCAAAGGGAATGTTGGACTGTACCTGAAGCAATGGGTGGGGCAGGTTAGGGGAATAACGCCGATGAATTTCGCAATGAATTCCGGCCAAAGTGTGGGCGGATTTCATTTCTCAGAAGGCTCCGCGCCGCCGCCGTAGCACCGCTGTTTGCGGTTCGTAATGTCGTTAAGCGAGGTATAACTCCTCAGAACGGGGGTCGTTAAGGCGGAATCTCCCAAGTTCCGTCTGCGTTTCGTGGCTTTGGGGTTTGTTTCCCAACCGAGTGCGCTCGAGACAAGTCACTTGCGGGAGTTCATTTTGAGATGAAAATCTGTGGGAAACGGCTGCGAAAACGGGGCCGTTCACTCAGAACCCGTATCGTAATTCATTGAAAGAATTTGGTAGATGGAAGAGAAAGTTTGATGCGAAAATTTGAAAAGCCTTCACAGGTAGCCATTTCCTCATGAGCGTGGTATTAGAAGCCTTCCGCGTGAACGGCGGTGAAATATACATGAATTGCCATGAGAAAAAATTCCCCTGAGCCTGAAATCGAACCGCGGACATTCGGCTTTCCGGGCCACTGCGCAGAATGCTACGTTATAGGTACTTTCCCTATACAAGTTTATGACCGCTATCTATTACTACAAGCCTAGGCACAATGGCCATGCGAATACAGGAACCTTGATAGCGGAGTGGTCTGTTACAAATTCTTGGAAAATTCAGAAATTATTAAGTTAGTAAGGTTGGTGGTTCTGACTGTCGAATTTTATATTCTTGGCTGTAAAAATTAAAATCATGACTCGGTTCTATTTTATTAATTATTTATATAACTCGGCAGTCAGTCTTTCCCCTATTGACGATGACGGAGTTTCTCAACGAACCGCTAGCCTTAAACAGCCTTACCCGTTGGTAAAACAGAGAAGATTTTATCGATAGTATTCGCCGGGAAAGCCTACGATCTTTTGTTAGCTGACTCGTATATTTTTGCACAACTTTAAAGCCTTTCCAATTCTGAGAAAATAGAAACTGGGATGGTACTTTGGGAAGTTGGACATAAACTTTGATGGGTAGTTACTAGGTGCACGTTCATGAGAAACGGGAACTTATGGTGAAGCTATTATTGGTTATAGCACGGCTCCAATAGTTCTCTTCTATTTCAATCTGGCGTGCCGAACCGCCGTTTGTTAATTTTTCCTTCTCAATGCGAATCGATTTGCTCAGTTCCTACGCAAACCTTGCACGTGGTACCATGGAAGTTGCAAAGCAAACCCGATGAGAATACATTCATATGCTATTGACTTTCCAAGTGTTGCGCTGTTTCTACTTTGAGATCTGATCATCGTAATGTTACGCGGACGTAATATGTATATAGATGTCTACATTCAGTTTGCACAAGCGGATAGGAACCCGCAAATAAGAGTATTGCAACTACTTATTGACTAAATCATGAATTATTTGCATAAGATGTATTTTAGCTTCCAGAAGCAAGGTTTCATTGTTAACCATTGCCAATAAAAATATTTGTAACATAAAAATGAGCATATTGATCTAATGATGAATTATGATTTTTTTAACCACCTTCTTCACTGAAAAAGTAGGAAAATTTAATTAAATATTAAACTTTTTCTGAATAAATTTGTGGAGTGAATAAAATTTAGGAATGACTAGGTGAGAAGATCTCCACGTTTATCGAAACAATAAATTAGAGCTGATTAAGCAATGCCACATACATTTTCAATTCCATGACTAAACACATTAACTAATTATAAAGCCCTCCATGTCAAACAATGTAAAATAAGATGGCACCATTTACGGTGACCACAGGTTTCATATCCTTATAACGCCCCATGGGCTGAAGAAATTGCTACTGAGTAATACTTTGACAGGTCTTCATTTTGACAGAACCAAAATATATCGAGAATTTCAAAAAGTAAATAAAATAAAATATAGTCTCCCTATCACCAATTCAACTGGGTATAAATATCAAATCCCACAGACTCACAACAAAAATGTGGGTATTGAAGACTATTGCTTAAGAAGAGCTTCATGTCTTACCCGAAGTAGTCAAATTCAGCGTTAATTCAGTAGTCAAATTCAGCGTTAATTTCAGGGAATAGAAGTAATATTTTTGAGAGGCATTTTTTGAAACAACAAAATAAAATAAACGAATAATTGTGCCTATCAATTAGCATTGCTTAACCATTCTCGTCGGAATTTTTCTATTTTACTTGATTATTTTATCATCATCATTATTCACTATTTAGGCACCTATTCGCGATGATAAACCAATCATTACCTGGCATGGAATCACTCTATGCCACACAAACTGGTGGTGGCGTGCACGGTATCTCTTAAAGTAGATTTTTAAAGTTTTCACTCAGTTGCGAAGATTTCATTCATACTATTCCTTGACAGATATCTAACATATCTATTGCATCCTGAATCAGAGCCCGACAATACTTTTCCCCATCACGTCTGTAACCTCTGGCTACAAGCTCTTATATTTTTTTGTGTTTGATACATTAATTGGGGTTTATTTTGAAGACATGCAACTTATGAAGTTCTGTTTATACTTGGGAGTTGGCTGGATTTTTTCAGAAGGGATTGTTGAATAGAGATGGAAGGCTTTAAACAGCCAAACCCAATACTAAACCCGATAATATTTTATTTATAGTACTTACCGGGGAAGCCTACGATCTTTTATGAGTTATTCCGGGTATTAGCCTTTCTAACCCAGAGCTACTTTTGAAAGAATTCAAGTTTCAACGTATTTCATAATGAAAACTTGAGAATTTTGCTATCAATCATAATTATCGTGGCAGCTGAATATTTGGACATTACAATTAACATCACAAAACAATGCGTAGTTTAGATATTTTCTGAAAATAACATATAATTTATGCATTTTTGATGTTGCTTAGAAGAAACATTGGGTTATAATGGGGTATTTAATGTCTAAATGTATGAACGTGTAAATGAACGCAAAAGTACACTTTGTAACCACCCAAATTGTGATTTCATTTAATTTATTCCTTTTACCTGGCCCAGATGAGATCACAATCCAGCCCCTCTTCCTCTGGGCCAGGGATGCAAACGCATGGACAGGAAATAGAATTTTGTTCGTGTGCACTCGTACTTTTTCCGTTCCGGCCCACTAACATCGTTCTCGCATATTCACACATTAGCCTATAATGACCCAATGATGCTTCTAAGTAACATGGAAAATGTATACATTTTCAGCACTATTCAAGAAAGATTAAACCTACATGTTATTTTGCGCAGTAGATTTTAAAGGTGAAATATGTAGCTGCCACAATAATTATGATTGAGTAGAAAATTTTCACTTATTTTTGAAATGAGAAGTCTTGGTACCTAATTTTTCCCAGAAGCAGCTCTGCGCTAGAAAGGGTTAATCCGTAAGTGTTAATGTACCGTGTAGCCAAATCTGTACTACGGGATCTAAATTCCGTCTTTGAAATTCGGATGCTCTCATTGATGGTATCGATATAAAGTCGGCGTTAAAGGGTCGATACCCAGCGAGAAAAAGCGTAATGCACACGAGAAAATACTCTCCTGCGCGAAGTGTACCCTCGTTTTTCCAGCCCCTTTGTTCCCTTCCCGCCTTTACCGTATACAAACCACTCCTGTGCCTTTTTAGTACTTACTCCAAGCCGCCCGCCTACTCCTGGTCCCTGCGACGAAGATAAAGTGCACGCGAATATACATCGCCAGCTGTTGCGTTGCATTAATACCTGTTGAGCAGGAAACAGAGCAAGGGGATGAGAGGCGAATAGTAAGGAAGGGAAGATTAGGTATGAGGGTACATTCGCGGAGATTTGAGGGTATATTGGTGGCAGTGGCGTAACTAGGAATATGCTTTGGGGGGATTTTTGAGAGAGATGAGGGGGGTTTGTGGTGGCTAACCCCCCCCCCCCCAGGAAATGGATAACTCAGGTAAATCTTGGAAAAATAACATGCCTGAAAATGCATTTAACATCATTTTGGCAATGAAACACTGACTTGCAATTTTCCACAAAAATAAAATTTAATTCGACTCGAGTTTCGATGTTACTACATCATTTTCAAGGTACAACTGGAGAGAAGAAATGGGGTGGAAAGTGCTCAAGGAGGTGGCTGGAAAGGGTAAAAGTGCAAGGCGGGGGGGGGGGGGGGGGAGGGGAGAGTGGAAAAACCAGAGGAGGTAAAAAGGTTGGTAATTAAAGGGTTTTTTTCCAGGGTTAACAAACTTTGAGCATAGAAAGTTTAAATTTTATTTTTGTGGAATATTGCAAGTCAGTGTTTCATTATGAATCAATTCCACTCCATCTCGCTTGATTCTTCGAATTTTACATCATTTTGGCACTTAAAATTTAACTTTAATCAGAATCAGTTATTATATATCAAATCTAGCAAAGATTTTTAAACGTTTTTTCATTTTTCTGAGGTTTTGGGGGGGATGCATTCCCTCGTCCCGCCCCCTCCCCCCCCCCCATAATTACGCCACTGATTGGCGGTGAAAAAGCAAAAGACTATGGCATTACAGTCAAACCCCGTTAGCAAGAACTGGCTAAGTAAGAAGCCTCTATAATTGATATTAATTGACAGGTTCCGTCATTTTTACCATTTAAAAGCCATTATGAGTGAGAAATATTTTGGCCAGCTTCGGATGGGGAAATGTGGGCACATTATCCGACTAAATACGGAATGACAGGAAGCCTAAGTCCCAATCAAACTTTAGATTTTTATGCATTTTAGTTGACGTTACCTTGAAGGGAACACATTCTTCATGACTCTATCAATTCCTAACACACACAAGTTAAGAGAGAAAGACAGAGATATTTTTAGAAGTTTACATTGTTGCCTAATCGAATCCAGTTAATCAAGGCATGCTATTGCAGAGTCATTTCAAAAAGGTAACAACCTAGTTTTGATGAGAGAAATGAGATCAAAAAATACGTCAATGACACCACAAGAGAATCTCGAAAGGCATCAACTGATTTCTTTAAATAAAATTGTGAATAATTTAAAATTTATAGATAATTATATAGAATAAATTGTGGATTCCCTGCAATCTTCTCTTCCTACTCTCTTGTTTGTACCTCTATTAGGGAGAGAGCTTATTACGGAGAAATTGCATGTGAAAGAAACTGGGGAAGTGAAAAATCTATATAAGCGCGAAAATAATGCCGGTCCTTTGAACTTTCACTTATCAAGGTTAGACTGCATTCCATTTTCTGACTCATTTAGCGTCCCTTTACCAGACTAGACAAATTGCGCTTTCAGTTCTGACAGAATTGCATTTTCCGGTTGAATAGAATTGCGAACAGAGCGTAGTTCTAGATGGCGTCAGTTCAGATACGGCGAAGGGCACATCTGGTGTACCACAGGGAAGTGTTCGTGGTCCCTTCTTATTCCATTTGTAAATTTATTATATCACTTCGGTTGTATCCAGAAAAATTCAGCTTTCCGTAGATGAATGATTGATCGATCGATGGTTGATTGAGCAAGTAATTTAGGCAGCTAAAAATAAAGATGTGGATGACTGAATCTTGATAAATCAGGATCAAATAGCCAGTACTTTGCGTTAATTCAAATTTATTGACTGGGTAACAAACAAAAACAAAGTTACCAACTATCCATCTGAATTTTTAAAGTGCTTAGATGTGCGTGGCTTACCGCGGCACAATTTACAGCTGAAGGTAGGTCAAGTGTTCACAATGATTTCAATATATTGCATACGCACGATGCTTTAAACAATATGCAATTCAACAATAACGTGTTTATTTTATTTAAACTCTATTAAGTCATAAAAATTGTTCCAGGCAGTTTATGTGAATGTATCTCAGCAATTTTAGCTTAGATCTTCCTTTTTATAACCATTTTATGCCTGAATGATGCTCAGTGTTACGAATAAACTTAAGCGTGATATTCTTGGAACTGTTTCTAGAGGCTGCACCTCAAAAATAGATTTTCAACGCGGTGTTCTCGATTACAGTTTCACCTCCACAAAATTAGTAACTTGGGAAGTTTTCTCCGTTGTTCTTCATGGTTTAAGATCCATATTCTACGTCTTGTTAATGTTTGTGCATTTTATCTCAGCTGAGAGGAGAAGTTTCAAAAAGAAACCAAGTTTTAAACTTGAAATTGAAATATGAAGTTTTGTAACTTAGTCTTTAAGAAGTTTTTTGCCCTCTTGCTAATTTTCTTTTCTATCTTGAAATACGATTCATACAAGGGAATCCTTAAAACATTTACAGACAAGGCATAGTTTCTAATTAATTAATACTTTTCGAAATGTATATTCTTTGTCGTGGTATTCCATCTTTTTCAAGGGTGAGCTCCCAGTTCAAGGGTTGATAAAACTGATGCACTCTTCTAACTAGGACGATTAACTTTTTTCTTTTTACGCTTGATCATGGAGGAGCCCCGCAGGGTATTTCGCGAGTTGGTGTATATTTAAATGAACCATCTCAGAAGACGCAAAAGGAACAGAGCCTAGAACGTGAATAACGCCGCATAATCTTGTGGAATAGCAGATCAGATTCGTGTAACTACGGTGTTAAAGATGGAGGGGCAATGATGGTTAAATAATGGGAGTTTTGCATGGTGGTACTGTTAAATTGCTACACGTTAAATTGCTTATAAGTAAAATTCACCGGTTTTGTATAAATATCTGTATCCCTGAAGTCCTAAGAAGAGTAGGAGAGAAGAGAAGCCTCATGAAAACCTTAATAAGAAGACGGAACTTCACACGAGGATAAACCTTATGGGCCACATCTTGAGACATGATGGCCTGATGAAGACAATCGTCGAAGGACAAGTGGAAGGCAAGAATGGAAAAGGAAGACCCCGAACAAAATATATGGAACAAGTAAAGAGAGATGTGAAAGAGAAGAAATACGTAGGTGTGAAAAGATTAGCTGATAGGAGAACTGAGTGGAGAGCTGCGTCAAACCAATCCTAGGATTGTTGACCAGTGATGATGATGATCCCTGATTATTGGAAACTTTAAATAATGCACATGATTTGAGAACGAAAACCACAAAAAGTATGACTCTTTATTATAAACATTAAGGGTTTGACTGAAAAATCGTCAATCGTCAGGATATGTTTTCAAATGTAAAAAATACGATTTCATGGACAAAATTTCAGATACAATTATATGGATCAAATTTGAACTTACTGTTTTCTGGGCTGTATATTTTTAGATGTGCTTCAACGGAATAATTTTTTGAGGTACTACTTTGCGGCTAGGAGCCGTCGAAATGAAAATTTTGGCGGATTGTATGAGGTCCATGGGCCTCGTGTAGCAACTCACTCAGCTATTCAACCCGATAGGTCAGAGTAGAGATCACCTCAAACTAAGGCACAGTCGGGCGAACTTCACACATCCAAAGTGGGTGGGTGGCACTTTCTTTCCCAGGGAAACCTCGTACTTCGAGTATTTTGGAGGGTTTTTTTTCAAAAGCTTCGTCAGAACTCTGAACTCGGTACCTCTTGATCAGAAGTTAAGCGCTTTAACGTAGGTGTACACGTTAATAATTACTACAATGGCACTAATGCATTCTCCCAATCTCTCATTTCCCTGCTATTCGCTTTCACTCTTTATTTCATAATGGGTTCTTCCTCTAATTTTGTTTTGCTTTCCATGATCATCGAGTTTGAAAAATTATTTCGACTCGTTATTTTCCGTTTTCAGGAAGGTATTCGTTCCGAGTGTGTCACCGTTTCTTAGCTATTACTGGTCTTCTTGCAAAGCTCTCGCGTGGATCATGGTTCCTCCCATTCTTTCGATCGGTACACACTGGTCAGTCAAAGTAGGACAAAGTCGGCAAAATACCAAAGACTTGTCCGATTTGCATGAAAATTCATCCGATAGCACATTATAAGTTGGTCATTAGGAATGCATAGTGCAATTATAAAAAATGGCATAAAAAAATAATAAGCGCATTTTAAAAATTGAATTGAACTTGTAATGAGTTATTTACTAATAACGGCTATTTATTTATTACGTTTACAAAAAATTCAGAATAAAGAATTGTCTGGTAAAACAAAATATGATTAAAGATAGGGTTCACATCCTACGGAGGGCCACAAAGCTTCACGTCACTTTACCACCGCATAAATTTTAATAAAATAAACATATAATTTCACATGGCACTAATCTTTATTGGTTAAAGATTCAATCGATCAACGCGATTTTTGGCATTGTTTATTTTTGACGAGTGTGTCTATATTTGGTTATATTTTTGTTGTGACGATACAATATTGTCTTTAGCCTCTAGGGGCCGCAATAAATGAGCCGGCGGACAGCATGCGGCTCGGGGGCCAGGGTTTGAAGACCCTAGGCTTATGGTATAAAAAGGCAACTTCAAATATACCCTTCATTGCATTAATCTCAAAGGTAAAATCAAATGAAAGAATTCATAATGCTGGCAATAATCACACTCAAAATAATTTTAAATTTTTACAAGTTATAGGAGTACTTATCAACAAACTCATGCCAAATACACATAGCTAAAAAAGTAGATATTCACTTAGAACTCCGAAGAAGAGCTCAGAAGCCCAGTTTTTAACTTCCACCTATTCTTGGAGGTAATAGCCGCAAGGATGATAGGAGGGTATCGGAGGGTATCATTAAAATGTTGAGAATATATTTGTTTGTATGTCCTCTATAGGTTTTTCTTCATAATTTCTTCCGGAATTCTCCAAGTGCCGTGGCACTACGAGAATTTTTGTGAAGATCGCTCGAAGACCAGAGAGGTCCAGGGATCTGAACCGGGGGCCGCACGCTCAGTATCCAGGCGCTCTATCCACTAAGCTTCCCGAGAAATATCTATTTTGACGATGGGGACGTTCACCTACCCACGATATTACTTGGAGAAAGGAGAAAATTTGTTCTCAGCGGGAGAATTTCCCAGCAATATCGCCGGAGAGAGGAAGAAAAAGGACTGAGTTTAGGGTAGGATCGTAATTTTCTCCATTCCCCCTGCCCCCACCTCCTCTTCCCAGGATTCCACGCGGCGAGCCTGCAGTGGCTATTTTCGGAGTCGCGCGACCCTTACGAGGGTCACCCGCATTCGTTTCACCTGCGGGATCCCGCAAGAACAAGCCGCGGGAATATTCATTTATCCTCGAAATCTTTTCCCATCACCACCTCCGTTGTGCGACTCATTCCCGGCGATATCTTCGGGGTATATTTTCTCACGTATCAATGAGGCTAATCGTATCTCAAATATCGATTATTCCAACTTGAAGTCTTTCTCATTGCTCTCTAATCTCAGTGAAAAATTACCATTTTATCCCCAAAATTTGAGTTTGGTTACACGTCGTATTGGCTGAACTTTTATATATTTTAAAGTACGTTCTGGCCAAACGAAATAGTTTGGCGAATCGTATGAGGTCCGTGAGCCCCCAGGTTGCCGAACTCCTGGTTTGGAGTCTCTCACTCACTGAGCGATTCAACCTTGAGCTTGGTTTGGATAGGTGAGGGTAGAGCTCCAATCAAATTAAGCCTCAGACGTGCGAATTTCACACATTCTGAGGTGGGGGAGGGAATTTTCTGACCCCGGGCCTCCTTGCACTTGGAAAATTTTAATTCAATTTTTTCCGAAGGCTTCAATCGAGATAAAAGGAGAGAAAGTGTAACAGTTGTGCAAGGGTGTTTAGGATGTAAACCTCTAAAAGTGAGAAGAACCATAAATAGGTTATGCGGGGTGTACAAAGCCTTACAAAAGAGCAGGCTTGGGAGGAAATAGGTCTAAAGCTGGGCTCATCCTGCTACATAGGAAGGAAAGATCATTAGTTCAAAACTAAGTGAAAAAACATAAGAGAGACATTTTGAAAAATCCGTCTTACATAGAGGAATAAAGGAGTGGAAGTTGAAGTGTACTTGAAGTTATTTTTAAGATATTCCCCGCAAATGGAAACATTTTTGGGGATAAGTTTCCTCATTTATTGGTTAGTTACATAGTGGTTTATAAGGGAGTGTTTGACATTGTGTTATTTGGATCAATGCTCATTGCTAGTTACATGATATTAGAATTAATTTATTTTATGGAGCGTTTGAAAATTGGGTTAGTTGGGTCAACGTTCAATTTTTATTTGTATGGTATTAGAATTAATGAATTTTTACTAAGGGTACCTTTTCTGTTTTATACTTCCTATAAGATAGACAGATTTGTTATTCATGAGTGTTAATCTAATGCTGCTACCAGGCCATATCCTATTTGCAGCAATATGTATTTACAATAATCTGAACCCCGGACCATTCGATCAGCATCAAAATCTCACTACCCACTGACCTTTCACAGAAATAGTGACATAAAGCATAAAATATTCATTCTAGGCAGTTGAGTCCAAATGTCCACATTTGAGGACCTCTAATTTTCGGCGAGTGGGGTGGTTTAATCTTTAAAGGATTTGTTTTAGATGGGGGGAACTGGAGGAAGAAACACTCCAATGGCCGTAACAAGGCGAAAGGGAAATGGGAAAAAGGAAAATACTACAAACAGGGAAATACTACAAATAGGGAAATACTACAAACAAAATTCCGGTACCACTATGGGAAATTCACTCTCACCATTTCTAGCCAACGCCTTCATGACGCATTTCGAAACAACCTTCAAGAAGAAATTCTCCTACTTTCCTTCTATTTATTTACCTTGTTATGGCCATTGGAGTGTTTCTTTCCCCAGTTGACCTTGAGGCCGTAGAGCTTACCTTAATATATATTTTGTTTAGACTTATTTCGTCATATAATTATTTTTTATGACAGCGCTGGACTCTGGACTGAGATCGTATAACAGCTGTTTGTAATCGCGTTTCCGGGCTGTGTAGGAAATAACTATCTTATATAATCAAGAATGGAGTGTATAATTTGGCTTGAGGCCTGTATTCATTTCATGTGATTTATACTTTTACATTTTCCCAAGACATGCCTTCTGTATCGCTGTCTGGTGGTCCTTAAGTGCTGCTAATAAATTCTCCTAAGCAATGTAAAAATATCTCGCGGCTATACTCACCTATGCTTCATTATATCAATCCGTCTCAACAGGAATTCTTAATGGTATATTTTTTGTTGAATCTTACGCTATCATCCGGCAATTTTCAAAGCACCCGGCAAAATTGTTCAGTATCTCAATTGAACAATTTACCATGAATAAAATACTGAGATAAAAATTTCACATTTGAAATATTTTTTTTGTATACAATGGTATGCGTCCACTCCATTACCAGGCTCATGGGGCCCCAAAGGGCTAATTACTCCCTTTAAAAAAGTGGAATATAACATTAATGTGAGTGATTTTTAATGATTTAAACTGAACAGTTCGATTTATTAATTAAAGTAACAGCGCTTTTGATTTGAATATTTAATTATCATCTAAAAAGCTTTGCGATTGTCTCATTAAATATCTGCAAAATAGGATTTTTGGATTCTTAAACCCATTCCCAGTTTTAGGTAAAATTTCCATCTTCAATCGTCACGTGTTTTTATAACTCATGTAGGGAGGTATCTCTTTGAATATAACTGAATGCCTTTCCACAAAGCCAAAGCCATTCCAAATCCATCGCGAAAATTTTCAGCTTTTTCACCCATTTCTACAAATTCACGGTTATTTTCTCTCGATTGTCCTCATTGAAAACAATCTCCTCTGATCGATTTCATCGTGCGAGTGCATCAGAGATTCATTTCGTGCCTGATACTAATTCTGAAATTTGTTCACCCCTCTTGACTTCACTGCTTCGATTCGAAGTTATGAAACTGCATTGTCAAAGTTGATAATCGCAGTCCGGTCCACTTATTACCCCCGAGTACGAACCTTCGACGGTATTAAGCCGACGGCAGCCGGCAATGAACTTCCTATTACACGGCCTATTACCGTAATCCCGCGATATATTCGCCACTGGGAATTGACTCGGGTGATTTCAAGGTTTAAAAATAACTCCCGAAAGACTAATTTCCTTTCCTCTATCCATCCATGAGGCGAAGTTAGAGAGTAGGCCGTAGTTATCGCGACGGGGGAAGCGGAGTATTAGGTACGCGGTCCTAGAGTAAATTACGGACAGAAAACAATTGCATCCCGATTACCAGAGGAAACGGCGGGTAGATGGCGTTGAACCTGCGAGTAAACTTAAAACAGCAGATGCCATTACCCGCGCTGCAAATACGGCTGGCCTACTTATACGTGCAACTACCCTACTCTCTAGAGTTCTATCCCCCACTTTGAATGCAACTTTAATCTGAGATCTCACCGAAATGTATCCTTTTTTCACTCTACTCATTGGGTCAAAGTTTCAAGGCCCCATACTATATTCCTTCACGCGCCTACGCAGTTGCCCATTATATCATGCCAGAGGATGTTTTTTTTATGGAGGTAAGTGGAAGGAAATTAAAGTTATTCCAGAGGAGAAAGTATTTCATCAGTAATAGAATTTTAATGCTGGAGATAAACTGCATTAGACAATGAAGCAATAACAATACTTCATAGGAGATAAGGAGTTACTGGTAACTTGCACTATGCCAAAGAGATCACAAAAAGCCTCATCCTCCAAAATTGAGGATAAAAACTCAGAAATGAGCCAGAGAGAATCCTGTCAAAAATATTTTTCGACTACTAAAAAGAAATAATTTTTCTTACCTCACATGGCATAATTCCTGGTTATTAGAAGCCCTAAATTCATCACAATATAAACAGCATCTTAGAAACGGAATTATGCTGTTTGTTTTTTTTTGTTTCTATGCGTTGCTTTGCAAAAATTTAATAAAATAGTAAAGACAATGTACTAATTATTAATTAATGTACTAATACTTCAGAACACCTTTCAAAGAAATATCGACAAAAAATTCTGTTTTTGCTGAAATATTCATTATGAGTACAGAGGTATCCATATGATTTTCAATTTTTCGAAACTGGGGTGGATAAATTTTTCTTTCCAATGGATTACTTTCACATAGCTCCTAATGGCGTCATTACCTTGAAATAATGAATTTAATAGTGAAAGTGCAGGACTGAAGAGAATTAAAGCATGTGTCAAAAAAGTTTCTGATTGCCTTGAAAATTTCGAAAAGACAATGTAACTTGAGCGAGTAATACTTAACCACAAAATAAAAACTGCGAACAATAGAGAGAGTCCTCTTCAGTGATTAAGTCATGCAGCATACATTTTCATCTTGAAATTTGCCAAGTGCATACATGCAGAAGGTTTTGGCTGACTTTAGCAAAATGTTATAAGTATATACTTAGACCTAAACTGAGAGAGACTGCTCAGATATTTTACAATTTTGTAAAATATCTGAGCAGTAGATTAGTGATGAAAATGTTGTATTCTATATGACCTGAAAATTTTAAGATGATCACGGAAGTTCAAATTTCTTATATCTATTTAATTCGTAATAATTCACCAATAGAGAAAAATACTCACAATTAATCTAACCAAATCACAATTAAATAATCATTTTTTTATGATGGAAATTTTCATCCAATTGCTTAATCGCTGCAATATTAATATTAGTTCTTTGTGTACCCACACACTGAGATGAGTATTGGACCTTGTAAGCTTGGCCCATTGTGGAGAGAATTTATAGTATTTGGTGATTTTTTGGGAAGTGTCACTCGCTTCGAACTTAAATTATCTCGAAATTTTCGGGGCGTAATGAACACAATATTTTCATCACTATTGGTACATCTGAAACTCGGATATTTGACAAAATTGCCAACATTTACGCCGGAGAAAATACTGTGGCAAAACTTTAAAATTTGATCTTGATTTTCGACTCAATTATATGCATTGCGCACCCTGAATTGAAATTGTAGTGTCATATTTCTTATGAATGGAAAATTAAAACTATCAGGGTGTAGTTTCATGATGTTAAAAAAACTTATTCGATCGCTTTAATTTTTTAACGTATTCCTCAAGGTTCCTCCTTTCACCACCTAAAATTTTAATGAATATCATGCAAGTATGAGAACCATTTTTTGTTACATTTTGAATGGAAATAAGTAACATATCTGCCATGCCGAGTGCCGTGTAGGCCGGGGGCAAGAGAAGTAGAATCATCGAGAGCGTTTCTCATTTTTAATTTTTTATTGTAAAATCATTTGAAAAAAACCAGTGGTATTGATAAATAAAGAAAAAGGT
Source organism: Ischnura elegans (assembly GCF_921293095.1). NCBI lineage: Eukaryota > Metazoa > Arthropoda > Insecta > Odonata > Coenagrionidae > Ischnura > Ischnura elegans. Next base: position 20,849,551 of record NC_060257.1, read on the forward strand.
TATAATTAATGAAGTCATCAATTAATTTTAGCATAAACCAAGAAATATAAATAATAATTGCAACCCATTAAAATGATTGCTAATGGTCCATCTATGTAGCCATGCAAACCCGGTCCTTCTAGAGTTAAAACGTTTAAAAGTATCCCTGAAGGCTCAGTCTACCTCCAGCGTTACTTCCTCCACGAATGCCTTCCCAGAGACCCCGTTTTCCCATTTTATCCCCGTAGCAATCTCTTCCTTCCCCTACCCGTTGTGCACGCATTACGCCTTTCAGTTCCCCGCAGATGCAGGCCCCGCGCCATATGGCGACGAAAGGCATACCGCGCTAACGTGACGCGCTGGTCACAACGCAGACAGAAAGTGGGAAGAGAGAGAGAGAGGTTTTTAGAGACACAAAAAGGGGTTGCGAAGGGGAAGAAGGAGGAAGTGCTGAACAGAGAACCGTCACTCGGAAATCCGATGGATTCAGGGACCGTCGCTTTTCCTCGCCGTTGCGAAAAAAAAGGAAGTAAACAAAGCGGGGACGATAAAGCCGCTCGGCGTTCTTCTTTTTTTTCGTTTCGCTCTTATCACACACAATCCTTCCCCCGCTCTAGGCTCGCTGGTTGGCCGGCCGGTCGCTTCCAAGTTTCCATCAGAGCGTGCCGTTTTAAATGCACCCCGCAGAGCGAGTTTTATTCCTTTCCACTTTTTTTTCTTTTCCCGCGTTCTCTCCTCTTTTGCGGGTTTATTTTTTTTTTCAAATCAATTGGTTCGGGAAGTGAAAATTTTCAAGGGGGTTGGCGCACGGCGTTTTTTACGCTATTTTCTTCTTTTTTTATCGCTTTGATTGAATTTTCTAATTTGGAAAATAAAAAGCTTTCATTTTATAAGCGTATAGTGTAGAGAATATTGATTCGTTTTTCTATAGTTTTCGTCTATATTTTTAATTTGTTTTTCCTTGTTTTTTTAGATTACAGGGATCGGCAACTCGAAATGGGAGTGTTGACAATAATTAATTTTTTTATGCTTTCTTTTCTATTTATATTTTTACTGAAGGCTTTATAAGGGGGATGAAAATGCAAGCGATTTGTTTTTTCTTCTTACCTTATTTTCTCTTGCTCTATTTAATTTTGCCACAGCATTTATTTTCAGTTTAAATGATAGGGGAGTTAAAACGTAAAAGGTTTAATCCCAAACAATTTTAAAGTTATTCTTCTCGTTTTATTTTTTTATTGACAACGTGACTGAATAGTTTTAAAATGTTTGAATAAAAAACTACCAGCACCTATATTTATTGATTGCTGTGGAAATCGTTGTCTCAAAGTTTTTCATCGCTTATTAGAAGACCAAATAGTTCTATGGTAAAGCCCTAAAGTGGACTATTTTTGAGATTTTTTTAGTCCCCAAGGCCGACAATTTTTATATGCAAAAGTGTAATCGAGTAAAATACAATTTTATGAACCGCAAACACGATAAATCACCTTTGTCATTAGTTCATTGCCACAAACACTTAAACTATGATCTTATAAATATCATTATTACCGGTCGAAACTATTACACGAATGTTATCTCGTCAAACAGTCATTCTTCGCACTAGCGTCTAGAAAAATCGAGGTTTTCGTGTCTGAACCCCCGAAGAATGAATCTGGGCGACTCGGAAATCGCCAAATCTGGCCAAGAGATGAAAATTTGGGTAAACCGCGACATGTGTGTGGGCGCGGAAGAATATAAACGCGATTCTCGCCGTGGTACATGTTTGTGCACACAAGAGTTGCGTCCATCTGTGGGGAATGTGACTCGTGAATATTGCAAGAGGGGTTTTCGGGAGATGTGAGAAAGGCAAGGGAAGGTCGGGTTGGAACCGTGCGGTGCGGAACCTCACCAATCTCCGGATTCCGTCCTCGGAAAAGGGAATAAATTATGAGACGATACACCCACGGGCGGCGGCGTGGGTCGCGAGGGATAGTGGGAAGGGAGGAAACGCACTGTTATGGGTGAGTGAGGAGATGGTTTTTGTGCGAAGGAACCGTTTTATGACGAGAAAAGAAGGTAAAAAGTGATGAACATGTGATAATCACCTTCGATTGGTATCGGGTGGCATTTTTGCGATGACACCAAGATTTTGTCACGGTTCCCAGTTAACATTGCCATCAGTAGTTTTTCCCCTATGAAACGAGAATTGGCAATTTTAATCCATAGAATTCTACCAATATACCAATGTATACCATATCTACCAATTTTTCATACCAATATTTTTACGAATAAACTAATTATTCGTTCAATGGTATTAGGCTCAACTATGTGGAAATTAATACTCAAAAATAAAAAGGAGACTTCGTTGATTTCCACCGATTTGTTTCGTCCGTACGATATGTTTCGAGCCAAAAAACTTAATAATGATCTCTATGGTTCGAAAAATGTCGTAAGGACGAAATAAATTAGTGTAAATCAACGAAGTCTCCTTTTCATTTTCGTTTAAACTAATTTTTTATACCAATATTGTCACCAATATCCTATTTCCTTATATATGAATCCTCCAGTTATACCATTATTTTGTCATGGAACCATTTTATGGCGAGAAAAGAAGGTAAAAAGTGATGAACATCTGTGAATCGCATTACATTGGTATCGGGTGTAATCGGTCTCATTATTGCTTTCAGTTTTGTAAAAAGAGCTTGGGCATCTTGCTATGTAATATTACTAGATATTTCTAGAATTATAAAAGATTTTAATTAATTTCTTGATGAATAATATCGATGAATTTTCTCGCGTCCTACACCAAGTTAATTCAGCCATATTCTGTTTCATTCAAGAGTCTTACTCCAATAATGTCCAGTTACAATGAATGATTTGATAATAAACCATAAAGTAGTTGCATAAAAACATAAAGGAAGCACATAAATAACTTCAAAAGATCATCAGACAATCGGACAGCTGAGCCTTATCGTTAAACTCGCCAAACAGTCGATTCGGTTCAGTCTGAAATTGGACATACATTCGGTAACACGCCCTTAAATTGGTAGACAAGTCGTTTTCCGACGAGTCCAGCGAGAAAATGCATTGTTATGGTTGAGTGATGAGATGGTTATTGTGAGAAGGAACCGCTTTATGGCGACAAAAGAAGGTAAAAAGTGATGAACATATGATAATCACATTAGATTGTTATGGGGTGGCATTGCGTCTACGATAGGTACCAATATTTGTTCATGGAACTGCTTTATGGCGAGATAAGTCGACGAAAATTGATGAAAACATAATAATCGCATTATATTGGTATCGGGGGTCATCTTTCTCATTATTTCTTGCAGTTTTGTAATTATAGCTTGGGACTTGACAGGGGCGGATCCAGGATTTCTTTCTGGGGGGGGGCACAAGCAAGCCCGTATCCAGGATTTTGTTTTGGGGGGGGGGGCACAAGGATACCTTGTAATACAAAACGAACGCAATGCTAATGGGACCGTATTATAAATCTTTCTTATTTTTAAGGGTCTGGGGGGGCACGTGCCCCCGTGGCCCCCCTCATAGATCCACCAATGGGACTTGAAATATTCCTAAATTTCATAACATTTTTATGAGCCCAGAGAGGAAACGCATAGTTATGGGTGGGTGAAGAGATGGTTTTTTTGAAAAGGGACCGTTATGTAACGAGAAAAGAAGATAAAAATGATAAACGTATGATCATCGCCTTAGATTAATATCAGGTGGCATTGTTGCGAAGATTTTTTTTCATAATTCCTCGTTAATGTAGTTAGAGTGCCTCATTAAATATTAAGAATTTGATGAGACTCTGGTCACATATTCTCTGAAAGACGAACTTTAAATGATCCAAAGAAAAAAGGATTCCCAGGTGCCATTTTTGATATATTTGAGGGTAAAATTAGGATAATTTGACATGGGATCTTATGGAGAAATACGATTTTTTCGAGCTAGCAAAGATGTTTGTAATGAGATGTTGTTGAGACGGCATTCGATAGAAGCAAAATTTTAGAAAAAAACAAAATATGTACGAAAAAGAATATGTTTGTGATGAAATAAAATAATTTTCTGGCGCCAAAATCGCAAAACGAAAACCACTACACCGAATTCGCTTAAATTACACACGTTTATTTAGTTTCTCGGCTTTTACATACGTCTTACATGTCTTTAGTAAATAAAGTAATATATTTATTTAGGATTTACCACTTAGACTATGAATATCTAGCCAATGAGTGCCATCAACAGTGTAGTGTGCAAAGGATCGATGCAGAGTTGAAACTAGTCAAGTTGAAACTGTAAATACCTTTTAAAAATCATTTTTTTACGTTGGCATGGTGCTGAGGTGCAAAATCACTTTCACATTTCATTCCTGATAATGTTTTCTTTTGTTTAAAATTTTTGGGGACTCTAATGCGTTAACACACTCAATGCTGAGAAAATTTTTCATAACACACCGCCACGCGGAAAAAATATTTTGCAATAATATCAGAAATTATGTCTTCCTTAATCGTATACAATCATACATAGTTCAAAATTATCAAAAATTTCACTATTAATAAAGAAAATATTTATGCCTTGAATTCAAGGCATCCGCGTTTGACGATTACCCGTGGTTATGCAACCCGCGGCACTATTTTGTCGAACTAATATCTGAAATCAAATTTTCCATTAATAATGGTAAAAATATTATTTTATTAGTATTTTCCCAAAAAAATAAAACGCATAATACATTGATGTTTGATATGATGCAATTTAATAATATTTATCAAGAGAAATAAGTGATGCAAGTGAAGTCATGCATAAATAACTTTACATTTCAATAACATAATAAATTTATAGCTTTTAATCTCATAAGATAGAAGAATAAAATACATAAAATGGTAACATAATCTTGAAGACTTTAAACATCGTATTTTCAATTTTTTAGTTAATGTATACTCACATTCCATTACAAGAAAATCAAGAAAAAATGCATTTTTAAAATTAAATCCAAATAAATATGACATAATTATAAATTAGCTTTTTTGTGCTCCTACTTATCATGATCATACAGTGGAAAGCAATCAAGACAAATACCTGGCCCACCCTTGCAGTCTTTGCACATGTATGTCACCATTTTCTTGATGCCTTTAGTATGGCACACCCTGCACCTTTTTTGTATTCTGTGTTTTCTCTTGCCTTCAGAGATTGGGGTAGGTGAAGGCAAATGTTTAGGAACGATTGTAGGGTCGGATGGCCTTTCTTCACTACCTACGGAAAGTAATGACTGTATTACTTCATGCCTAAAGTCATGCAGATTCTTTTTTCCCCACTGTACTTATTGTACAATAGGTAGCTGTTTAGTAACATTATTTGAAAAATGTGTATAGCTACTTTTTTGTACCACTTGAGAGTGCGGTGCTCGCAAGTGTAATACGACATATACTGATCGAAATGATCGATGCCCCCCATACAGCGATTGTACTCTACCACCGCTCTAGGTTTCCTTACATTGCGCTTTCCGAGCACCTCAACCATTTCTGCACCAAACTCAGTGCTCAGAGCCAGGACCTCCCTCCTATCGCGCCACTTCAACACACACACCCCGTCGTCTGACCACTGATGGAATTCTTCTCCCTTTCTCAATTTCTGTTTTATAACATCAGGTGGGTTGTTCACACGTTGTGACCTTAGCGTTCCTGTCGTGTAGGTCTTTTCCCTGAGGAGTTGCCGGGACAGTTCGACACTGTTATAAAAATTGTCCATGTAAATGGCATGTCCCTTATTTTTAAAGTCCGTTAAAAGGGAATGTACCACTTTCCCTGCGTGCCCTTTCCCACCAACATCCTTGTCTCCAGCTCCAGCGTATATCAGTAACCGATGAACTAATCCTGATGGTTCAGTGAGCATATAAATTTTTATGCCAAATTTATGCCGCTTCCCTTGGACATACTGCCGAAAAAGTAAACGGCCTCGCCAAAGAAGCATTGATTCGTCCAAAGACAGGCTCCTGTTAGGGTAATCAATTTCCCTCATGCGTTTTTCAAAAAAATCTAAAAGAGGGCGAATTTTGTAAAGCCTGTCAGAAGGCTCGGGGTCATTTTCCCCAGGATTCTCATTAAAATGCAAGGCTTGCATTATGACGAGAAAGCGATCTCGGCTCATTTTTTCCCGGAAAATACCTACATTATAGAGCTTGTCGGTCCTCCAATAGCTCTCTAATCTGTTTATTTGGATGTGTGCCCCATATGGAAAAGCAACCCTAGCCACACTCGAAACTCCTCTTTGTCCAATTTTTTCCACGAAGCAATTCGCGGTTTAACGTAGGGACTTTCCAAATACAAATGTTCAGCAAACTTTTCCGTCTCTTTAAGAATGAGTTCAAAGAACTCTTCGCCGAACAGCAGGTCAAAATACCCTCGGGGAGTTTGGGAATGCGGTGCTTCTTTCAGTCCGGGATTGCCAGTGAATGGAATACTGCCAAGAAGTGGTCGCGTCAATGACCATGCTAACGGATTAGTGGGGTGCAACTGGGTGACGGAACCACCCAAAGTATGGGCTGGGGTAGAAGGGCCTGAGACGGACGGCGAAATGGAGGGATTTTCTTGGGTTGTGAAGGCAAGGGTTTCACTGACGGTAGCGGGCACCGAAGAGTGTGAGTATGTTGTCCTTGAATCCTCCTCGCCCTCGAGAATACCTTGCATGGGTGTCCCAGGCCTCTCGTCTTCACTTTCCGAAGCAGAATCGGTGTCTTCGAATTCTTCATCCGATGAAAATGCTTTTATTATCTCATCAATGGCACCCTCTGTGAGAGTTGATGTCGTCAAGGTGGATGTTGTTTTTACTTTCTTTCCAACAGGAACTCCTAGAACAATGCGTCCAAATATTATTATAGTTACATTGATTATTTAAATAAATAAATGCACTTCCCTATGGCTAAGATAAATAATATAAAACAACAAATGGCTAACCTGTGCCCAAAGTGGTCATACGCCTCTTGCCTCCCGTTTTCGTTGGAACCCCTCGTCCTAAAAATTACGGAATGTAAATTATATTAAAATATAAAACCATAATAAACATTAATCTTCAAGAGACTGAATAGAATATTCACCAGAAGTCACATTAGATGGCCCTGCGACTGGTTCATCGGCATCCGCGGGTACTTCTTCAACACTTCCTGAAAATGGATTGTCCTTATTATTCATAATATATGCCCATAAACAGTAACTATATCTTCAATAATTATAAAAAAAGGGACATTTATTTCACTGCGCTAGAATTTGTAAAAAATATTAATGAGCATATATATACTAGACAAAATTTATCTTTAATTATGTCCGGTAGAGCAGTTTGTTTTGCAAAATAATACGAGCTCGTTAAATATTTTTAACCATTTAAATGAGCAAAAATGGAATGTATTTCCATGATATATAACAATAAAAAATTGAACGAAATTAAGTTGAGGCCATTTAAATAAACAAATATTGATGTTATGCCATAAAAAATGAAAATTAGAAATAAAAATTAAAAATTGAGCGAAAATGCCTGGAGGAGGATATTTAAATAAAAGAACTGAATTTGTTGCCATTGAACAAAAAATTCAAAAATTGAAAAAAAAACGCTCTTTGGGAGTATAAAACCATAATGATATAAATAAAAAGTAAAACGTAACACTATTTCAAGTGGATTAGAAAAACAACATACCTATTCTGCGTTTATGTGCCATGGAAAGTCCTCTGCAGTAACAAAGTGCGGTGTGAAGGCAAAAAATCTGCTGCAAGCAAACGACTTGTATCCAGTCACAGGAAAAGACACACTGAGACGCTGAGCACAATTGCAGGGTCTAGTAGAAGACGCGGAGGCAGATGGCGGGCCGAAAAACCTAACGGGACCGATGCCTTGTATTCAAGGCATCCGCGTCCTAGGCTAGCGCGGGATGCCTTGAATTCAAGGCATCCGCATTGAGTGTGTTAATAATAGGTACCTCGAGTACATCACTTGACTTCCGCCGATGCCGCCCTATTTTACCTTAATATTGCAATTAATAGTTTCACCCCTAGATGAACGGGAATTGGCCATTTTAATCCATAAAATTATCTTCCTTTACGCATATTTCTGTTATCAAGTTAATAATAGTAATAATATTTATTTTACGGCAGTAAATCTAATTTACAAATATTAATTGTGAGGAAATAACAAGAAAGGTAATACATTAAAATAACTATGAGAAGTGATATGTATTATCAAGATGTACTATATTGGTGTTCCTGTACGGATAAACATCACAAATAGCCATACTATCTACCAAGAAAAGATCACTATCCGAAATAGACCCTCTTAAACAGCTTTCAAATACTGTGAAATATTCATTCCTTCATCGGAACCAGGGTATTGGAACGGTCTACCAAAGGTAGTTTTTGAGCCCTTCCCGTGTAACCTATAGACCGTCATGAGAAGACTATATAATATTGAATTGAATTGATCATATCATATTTGTATCTTTACTATGTTTGGGGTAAATTTTATGTTGAATTACTTTTTAGGTGTTTCTCCATGTATATGCATCGTTTTCCATAGCAACCTCATGTATTAACTTGAGTAAAACCAATCTATGTTACCACTTGTCGTAACGGTTGACTTGTGACTTAATTTATTAATAATAATAACATTAATACTCCTTCATTTTCGCGAATGAGAATTTTCCCATTCTCATTATGGCTTGCACTTTCGTGATTTAAGCTTAGGGCCGCTCGAGGGGTAGCTTTTTGCCATGAAATATTTCTAGATATTTCTAGAATTCATGACATGTTCATGAGATGATGTTCTTGAAAATTCAGACTTCTGACAAATATATTATTTTAAATAATGTAATGCCCTACGCTGGAAAGATAATAGGATACTGCTTCTAGTGCAATTATAACTTAGGATTGGTGTGGCTTGATTTTTATTAGGAATTAACAAAGCTACGCCACTGATCTTGAATGCCTTCCTGAATATATATAATGTTACAGTACGATGTGACCAAAGAGCATGTTTTCTAGGATTTTTTTACCTTTCAAATGATGTTTATTGATGATTAATAGAAATACAGCAATTTTTTACCACTAAATTGCCAATATTTACGTTTAATGTGCTGTTTAGGCTGTCCTATGGCTCCACAACGACAGTATAGTATGTTTAATGCATTTTCGCCATACGGTCAAATGAAACTAGAGATGAAATAAAGGTCATATATGATTCTACTAATGAATGATTCAGAGCTCAATACGGTATAATGGACGAGATGAATTCCTTGCGGAGTGTCTTATTGACCTCGGCTGTAGAAAAAATTTTGCTATTTATGCGACTGCAAGCATAGGAGCCACTGTAGGTTAAATGCATCTCTCTATACTTCTAACACACTCAGTATGTTAAGGAATGGCATAAGTTGGTAGCATTTTCCTTGGGAAAGAAAGCTGCGGGAACAAGTACAATGCATTTATATCACGAAATAATGTTTCAGGAATCAAGTTGATCGAGTAAACATACTTTTTGCCTGCATGCTATAATAATATTAAAACTACACGAGGGAAAAAATTACAACATTTTACATTCCATGCAAAAACTCCTGTATTTTTCAATATTTTCCCAAAAATAAATCATGCTCAACGAGGAATAACATTTTAGGTTTAGGAATAACGTTTTAAGTTAAAGTTAGAGGTGTAACGTGAGAGGTTATAGGTTTATAAGAAAACAATATTTTTATACATATTCTATTACCAATTGATTGATTACTTTCAGAGGGTAGTGCTGAACACACGTAACACTGCTTATATAGGGCTTGACAACCTTGTTCAGTTATAAGTGCAACAGAAGTTAATATATAATATAACTGGTATTAACCCTGGAATCAGAGTCACCTGATGACCCCTAGAGTGTTTCTGAGAGTTTTTTAAAAGTATTTAAAATTCAATGTACACTTGCGTTTGAATAATTATTCCAGCTTTAACATTAAATTTCATACAAAATAACTCGGTTTATTAGTATTATTTATACCAGATATCTACGGCAATTCTTCAAATGCATCTCCATTCATTTTTATATGTTGCTGAAATGATGAGGCACATAGTACATCCAATTTTAATAAGTGATTGATTATGATCTGTATCTCTCTCCAAATGCATTTCACAAAGCAACCTAATTTCATCAGACTCGTTATTATGGATAGTATGTTGTTTGCTTTTTGGAAAAAAATAAATTTTCCCTAGCATGTTCTTTATATGCTGCCAGCTGATGTTTGATGGTAATGGAGTTAATTATGATTTCCACATCGCGAATTGAAATATATTATGGAAGGTCAAGTTTGAACAGGGATGTTCCAATGTCTTGCTGATAAGATTTACTATTGTAAATAGTCTGTTAATAAGGATTTATTTCTTTTTAATCTAAAAATTGTGTAGCGGGTTGCCGACCTTATGGTAAAGCCTAATTATGACGGGAATGCCCAACGTACCAAATTTGGCCCACACCTTAATTTTTATCAATTTTGAGCAAGTTATAAAAATGCAAGGGTGTGCTTCCTATGAACTCCCTTGATTGAGATTTGGAAGGAAAAAATTTTCTCCATAAGTAAATAAATTGATGTCCACAAAGAGTTTGTCCAGAAACACCTTTCATCCACTTAGCAGTCAGTTTATAGCGATAGTAAAGCATCCGTTACGAATTTTTAAAGGTGTAAACAGAGACATTAAAGGTCATGGCTTGGCATATTCGGAACCAATGGAAATGATTTCTTATAACCTTTTGGAAGTTCTTCTTTTCGCCTTAGACGCATGATTTATTTATGATTGAAAGAGCATGTGTCGAATCTTTATATTCGCATGATGAATATTTATCACCAAACTGGTCGTGGTTTGACATGACTTTTGGGGCACCTTCAGAATGTAACCCGGAAGCCTGCCAACAGATCTGAATTTTCACACCCTTTTCGCAATACCCTACCGAAGACACTTCATTTTTTTATGTGCTCACATCAGAAATGCAATCCCCATTTCCCGAATATTTTACGACTATTTTTACCCCGCATATCCGTATGGTGAAGTTGAAAATCGTTCTCAATGGGGTTACAGGTAAAGTACCACCACTATATTCTCCTTTCAAACTTATATCTTGCTTAGATGTATTTTTTTGGGAAAAATTGTTTCACCGATAAATTCAAAGAATATTGTTGAATGATAATAGAGAATTCACACACCTTAAACTTTGCCTAATCTACGTAAATGAAGTGCGTTTCCATTTTCAGTATTTCCTTTGGCTAAATTTGAAAGGTAATTTCATACTACCAGTTCTTCATAATTAGTTTTGATTGGAAAACTATAAAAAAATACTGTTTTAATAAATTTTTCAGAGAACATTTGGTTAAGTTCGCTATTACTCCATATAATCATCAGATTATCATATATAAGGATAGAAATATTTATTTTACTTAGCTGGTAAATAAATTTTGTGGTAAACAAGGAAAAATAACTATAATTTTCTTAATTCAGGATTGATGCGCTAAGCATAAATTTTATCGTTTTTTGAAAGAGTAGCATCGCATCCAAGACCTCTGACTTCATATTAAAGCAACCAGTCATTATATTAGTGCATATTATTAGTGCTAATAAACATGATGGTTTGATTAAAATTGAGTGTAATAGCGTTTTTGATCGCCATAAATAGCCAGATTTACAAAACGCCCTAGAAAAAATATTTGTTTTTTATTGATATTCTCCATTGCTCTGAAAGCTGTAAAATATTACTGCCCAGTCTTGACATGCATGTTCCACCTATGAAGACAACTACAATTGAAAATTTATTTAATCAGACTACTTCTTTGTGCATTGAATTTACTCTGGATTTTTAAAGAGAATCAATAATTCTCATGTCCTCATGTCGAACGAGCTTCGTTGAATTCAGAGTTTGGCATACTATAAATCTTGCTATCGCAAACAGTTCATTCACATAGGACCGCCATTTTCTTCTCGACGTAAAAGCTCTCCTGCTACTGGTCTGACTTAAGCTTTCAGTAAAATACCCGAAAATGCCGAAGTAGAAATTATTTGATAATTTAATTCAGAAAATTATCCACCGCTATTTGAACCACTTAAAGGAAGTTTTAAGTTATATATCAGTCACGCTCTTGATTCTTCTGTGTTTCAAATGTGATATAATAATGTTTTCTAGTCGTTAAGTTTTAAATTTCAGCGTATCCGATATCAGCAATTAGCTTGTGAAATAAAAGTGCTACGTTGAGTTTCTTTCCGGTGCGATTTCACACGGATTTGCCCTCTTGAGGTCATGATATTTTCCAATTTTGGGTTTTTTACGGTAATAAGCGATGAGTTTAACTGATTGAGAAATCATATAGCGGAAGTTTGTCACTTCGAAATGAAAGGTGGGGATGTAATTATTTTGGAAAATTGCAACCATTTTTCAATCCCATAATGATCGATGAGTCAACCTTTGCATTTCCACAAAAAAATATTATACTTCATCGATCCTGCTCACGGTAATTGCAAGGAAATCTAACGGTTACGTTGTGGTTCCAGTGACCGATTTGTTCATATTACAAAACACTCAATATTCTTGATTGAAAGACACACATGCAATTTTCCACGATTTTAGCTTTTACACTCGAACTAAGTTTCGATGTTACTACATAATATTCAGCGTAAAAAATAGTTTTTACTATTTAAATAGTTGTTACTATTTTGTATCTTGTATCTACACTACTTTGTAGCTTGAAGATGATGTGGTAAAATTGTAACCTATGTCGGGAGTAAAAGTTAATAACTGTGGAAAATTGCATGTGTTTCTTTCAATACGGAAAAATTTCACTCCTGCAGGCATAGTTCTTCTGATTTTACACAAAAGATTCGTCCGAAGAGGAGTCGTTTAAGGCCATAAGTCATGATAAATAATGCCATTTAACTGAACAGCCTGAAATTTAGGATTATAACCGTTACAAAGGGCTACAAAGGGAGCTCCTTTTTAACTTTCACGTTGAAAAAATTAACCTCCAAGGAGAATCACGCAAGTACTTTGACAACCTGCGGGAAAAAATATCTTCGTTTTCCCACGTGACGTCAAATAATCTACATCTTGAGCTTTTAGCATGAACCCTAATCCCTAAAGATCTCAGCATATTTTTAAACCCACTATGTCAAATTTTTGAATAGCCCACAGCCATGCTTAAAATGCTTCCATTGACAAGCATCAAAAAAGTTTCAAAAATATTCGAAAAAAACAGCCGCTGGCCACACTTTTGGAAAAAGGACGTAAATAGCATTCAAAAATGTTGCGCGAACGGCCTTTTTAAGCTGACATTCCATTGTTTTCTTTCTTTTCTAAGATTTCTATCAAAATCTTCCGTTTCAAGCCACATAAGTAGGAGGAGAATGGTGAAAAAAAAAAATTCCGTCCCATTTTCCTGGGGTAGCCATTTTTTTTTTTAAACCCATGGTCATATCCATTCAAGAAAAGGCAAAATACGGAAAATACAACGATGCTGTTTTTTTTATTCTACCCCAACCTTGCGATACACTCCTTGTTAAAAGGGATAAATAGGCATGCGACGATGGTTTATGGAAAAAATAAAGAATCCTTCCCCTCCGCATAATAGCCCGTACTAATATCCTTACACACTCTTCCAGGGTTGCACGCAAAGGGTTGGGTAGGGTTTGGAATAAAAAAAAGGAGCTAAAATGACCCCTTAGAAGTCCTTCCCTGCTCTCTTAATAGTCGCCGGTCAATTTCTCATCGGCGAGCCTTGCCTACAAACAAGCCTCTGGACCCGGCACGCGACCTTACCTCCAGAAAGCAGTCACGCACCCCGTGGGGAGGCCGAAAGAGCCTCTTAATTAATCATTACACACAGTGGCTAATGAGAAGCCAAGAGAGATCCCGTCTCTCGCAGCTAGCAGACAAAAACCCCTCGCCTTGCGGAAAAATATGACGCGGGCAGTGGCTACTTCCGTTACCTATTACTGGCACATGTTCGCCATGTCCCACCGGTCGTGTATCTTATTCTCGGTGCGCTTTTCCCCCGTCGTATGTCAGCTGTTCTACCTGTTCAACTCGTAAGGAGTACAAGCGCAAGCTTGAGTTAGACCAGTTGCAGAGGAGCGTTTACGTGGGGAAGAAAATGGCGTTCCAACGTGAATGAATTTTATGCGATAGCAGTCCGTGATTTGTAGCTTGCGTTACTCCGATACCTAATAAAAATATATTTCCCTAAACTTATTCAACTTATAGGTTTAATAAAAGCGAATCATAAATATTATTGGTGATTTGTAAAAAATGAATCGATGTTATAACATATGCCGATATAATATTTAGTCATGTTTATGTACCGATCTTGACAGTAAAAGTTGCCATACCCCGCTACCTAATAAAAAATGTATCGAACCATTTACGAGTGAAGTTTAACATAATGACGATGCATCAAATATAACTAGTGATATTTAAAAATAGAATTGAAGTTACAATATGTCTCTGCAACATATTGTTTCATGTTTATGGATATACTGATACATCTTAGAAATAAAAGTATTTTTGCAATAAACAATCAAGCGATTCAATACCATAGGTCAATTCAAGAGAAGTTGATGGCTTGAAGCTGAATACATTAAGTTCGAAAAAGAAAGAAGAAGATAAGCAATAAAAAGTAGAATTACAAGAAAATTTCAATAGGGGTTAAATAGGGTTATATTTAAGGCGTGAGTACTTGTACTTGTACAGTTGTTAATTATCGAGAATATTGATTTACCGGCCATTGCGAGCTGTTTCGGGATTTTGGAAATTAAAAAAAAAATAAAAAGTTTAATACGATCTCAAAATAGTGGGAAAACCTCCACGAAAATTGAGTGTGTTAAAACTTATAGTATTAATCCTTTAATGGTTTTAAAGGTAAAAAATGCATAAGTATCATAGACCAAAACAAGTCATTATGAAATAGCAAGAAAATGATAGTGTTGGCTCATTTTCGTAATTTCGTCTCATCCCAAAATATCAGTCTTTATGAGCTATCATATACGAATTTTCGAATACTAGAGGAATTTCCTGAAATTATTCTTCCTCAATATGGTGGCATTGCATTAAATGCAATACCAGTCTCCGGTCATTGAGGTTTAGCTTTCCTTTATAGTTATGGAATAGTCGTCTCCACGGCGCGGCGTCCTATATTTTATGTGTAAATTAGCACTCTTTCTTTCATCAGAATTTAATGATTTCACAGTTCTGGTCCCCATCAACACTTTCTGAGCAAAAATGGTCCATTTTCTTTGTTTTTTTGGTGTATTTTTACATTGATTTTCCTTTTCTGAGGTTTATCAAGTTTGAATTATGAATTATTTGATCGATTATTTTAACCTTCGTATGCACAAAAAATACACAAATTTACAGCTATTCGTTGAGCTCAATATTCTTAATGATCCATGCAAATTAATTTGACACCCCTTAAAGCTCTAGAGTTCAAATATTTAGTCATAGCATGATAGGTCAATTTTTTTAAATTGATTTCTTATTTTCGAGCTAGTTCTCTATCTAATACTGCTGAAGTGAGGTAGGTATTTACTCTGCTACGTAAACGACGGTGAAATTCTTTGGAAAAGCATTTCCTTGCACAGGTTCTATTTTCTGTAATCAAACCAGGGTCCTTTTGCCTTCCAGGTCACTGCGCAGAACTTTACGCTATCCAGATTGCTTTATTCGTTTCATCCTTTGATAATGGTATGGACAGTAGGCCCGAAATCCAAAGGTCCTGTATTCGATTCCTGGTCAAGGGAAATTTTTTTCTACTCCGAATAATTCGGAGAAATTCAGAATGTTTTCACTCATACGAATGAATGTGAAAACATTCGTGTGGACAGTGGCACTCTAAAGGCATGTTTATACGGTAAATTAACCCGTACGATTTAATGTCTAAATGTATGAACGCGTGAATAAACGCAAAAATGCACCGTGTTAACTCCAACTTGTACGAATGCGTGTACATGCAATAGACCCCGTTCTCGTTTGGTAAATTCAATCGTGCATCCGCACCAACAAAATTGTTAATGCAATTAGACAAAACTCGTACTGGTTAATGAACCGAGTAACCAGGACTTTAAACAGTTGGAAAAAGCTCACCATAAATGACTTGAAGCCTTCGAGAACTGGTGCTGGTGACGGGTTCTGAATGTCAAGTGGACGGATGGAGTGAGAAAATATAAGGTGTACCGAATTATCGCGTAAATAGAACATTACCGTGAGCCTTATGCCAGAGAAGGATTCCACAGTAGAAAAGAGACTCCAGGGCGGGCTCGCAAGGCTACACTCCTGGGCAGGGTCTATAAGACCGAGATATTCACCTCTGCACCCAGAAGGGGGAGGACGGGAAGGAGAAAGGAAGGAGGCGCCGCCGCGATAGGAGCCCGCCGACGCCTCCTGGGAGTGAATAGGGAAGGAAGCGAAGGGACGAGGAATCCCGCACCGACACAGAGGCGGGCGGGTCCTACCATCCTAGCGAAACCAGGCAAAGCCATTAATATTCTAACGACCTTGGAGGATTATTATATGAGGAAGAATAATCCAACGATCAGATCGTTAGATAGAAGGATTCCACAGATGGGTCATGTCATAAAGGCCTTTTCATACGGTACATTAACTCGTACAAGTTAATTTTTAAATGCATGAACGCGAGAATGAACGCCGTAATGCATCGTGTAAACTCCCAAATTGTACGAAGGCATGAACAGAAATTTGAACCTGTTTAATTTGATTCGTGCATTCGTTCATGTTCCAAAAGTCTACCAAAAGTGCTCATGCAATCAGACATTAATTCGTGCGAGTTGATGTATCGTGTAAACAGGCCTTAAGGCATGGCAATTACGTTAGGGACGTAATGGAAGGAAGAGTTCAAGGTAATGTTCCCGAAGACTTTTAAATAAAGCCCGGAGATAAGATAAGGAGACCCTAACCAGCTTTTCTTCTGTAGACGTCTCCTTTGCCTTCCCACTGAGTTCTACTGCAACATTTGTTTTTGGAGGTTGTCACTTCCCATTCGTTGCACGTTCTGTTATACGTCAGCTATTGTGGCACTTATATTCATTTATTCTCTAACTGCCTAATATTTGTTCTAATTCTTTCTTTTCTTTATCTACCGGCCACTCTTTGCCAGAAGTCCATTTCCAATAGTAATAGATACTATTTCCGAATAGGTTTTCTGATTATTCCATTGCTGACCATCCCTCACAGCTGAAGGTTTCTGTTTGTTATTCTGTTTTTCTCCATTATCCTGTTTGTGGAGATGGACGAGTGATTAGATCTCCACTTTTATCGAATCACTTCATTAGAGCTTACTACGCAATTCCACTACACACTCAGTCCATGACTTAAATACCTAAGCATAAACAAATAGCAAGGACTCCTTGGCAACAAAATAAATGATGATGATGACATAATTTACCGTCGCCACAGGTATATTCTCCTCTTATTTTCATTGGATATTATCTTGTTTCATGGTTAGCCAGTCAAAAGTTCAAATACCTCTTTTTCCTTTATATATATCCCTGCTAGCTGCCTCTTTCGTTTTGTGTCTTGAAATTTACATCCCTGGTTATTTATATTCTAGGTGTCTTCTCAGTAACTCTTCTAGGTATTATTTATACGTTGGCAAGCATGAGTTTTGTGTTTTCTCTCTAATTTAGTACCTAGCGTTGACTCAGGACGCCAGCTTTTCAACGACAGGTTTGGTATTTGTAACACATTTTTAGAGCTTTCCGCTGTCAGGGCCAGGCTCTGAGCAAGAACTTCAAAATTTGATCTCTGCGAGGCTTAAAACTTCGCGGAAAATCTCTCGTTCCATCGGCAACGCTTCAGCATCTCATAATTAAGCCAATCAAAGTCCCAGGTCCCATTTTTACGAGCTGTGGAAGCACTTAAAAGTTGGGCTGATAAAATATAAATTCCAGAGGCCAGAATGATTGAATTCTCCAAAAATAACCTCATGTTCGATCGCAAATTTACACTTTCAAAGGCAAAACGTTGTTATGTGTATTGGCCAAATGTATTCATCTCTCGTTTTAAATTTTAATCGCAAATTACATCGTCAATTCACTGCGTCAGGACATGTAAATTACTCAGTGATGTCTGAAATAAAATCATAACAATCATTTATGACGGTCTCTTTTATACAAATTGTTTGAGGAGGAATCTGCAACACTTGGCAGGGGAGAAAATTTTAAGAATTTTTCTCCGTAAACATGGGGTCGCTACTGCTAAGTTG
The DNA here is from genome assembly GCF_921293095.1 of Ischnura elegans. Taxonomy (NCBI): domain Eukaryota; kingdom Metazoa; phylum Arthropoda; class Insecta; order Odonata; family Coenagrionidae; genus Ischnura; species Ischnura elegans. Next base: position 20,867,774 of record NC_060257.1, read on the forward strand.
CTGAGCTATAGCAACGAAAATATTTTTAATGCACTTTGCAATTACCATGAAAACTTTTTCTTTTCCAGCCTTTTCGGCGTAATGTTTAATGCTCTGTATTTTTAAGGGCATCAAATAATCAACGTTGGACGAAAATGCGTGATTGTAATCTCCTGAAAAAATCAATACTAGAGCTTAATTTAAAAAGAGCTTTGAGCGAGTACCACCAATACGATTGCTCAATCTCACTCATTTTGAGTTTAATTTTTAACGGTGTGGTAAATATGGCATTATACCTATGCCAGAATGTTTTGCAAGCATTTTTCTTGGCGAAAGTTTGATATTCACTCATAAGATCAAGGGGACTACATCTAGGAGTCGCAATTCCATTCCATAGAAGGTGGATTTCTATTGCCACTTCGGTCGCATTTTTAATGGGCTTTGAAAAATATCCGCGGCGCCGTGATGAGTGAAACGTGATACAATTTTTTCCAATATTTTGCATTAAATTGTTTGCCTTTGCCATTGAACTCGATAGATCACATCATCGTGTACTTATATACAGTTCGGTTGATACCCATAATTAATCTTTATTTCCCACCGAAACTCGATTCAATTTGTCCATCCGGGACACGAGTGACGACTTTTGTGAACCCAATTAAATGCGCGGAAATAAGTTTCGCTAATACTACATCTAAAAGGAAAAAACACTGTTCCACAGTAGTATTTTTGGCCGTGAGAATTAAAAAAGATGGGTAAGCGAGGGGAAATTGCAATATAATTGCTAAACCCATGGTGTGTTTTCCTCTGTTGGCGCACATTCTGCGGTCCAAGTAGTGAAGCTGCCGCTCCACAGTCCTTTTAAAACTCCAAAGCAGTATCATTTTAGATTTTACGTTTCTTCGTAACTTTGTGCACATCAACAATAGTTCTCGCGGCCCTTTATGCGCGGGCGGTTTTTTTTCAACCTCCGGTCGCTCATCAAAAACACCATACAAACGACACGCGGGTTCTGCGCTGGTAGGGCAATTGCGCGTTCTCCGTACCACACTCTCAAGTCATTTTTGACCTTAAGTTGTTAGTTTAAGGGATAGAAGCAATCTCAATAACTACACTACCTCAACTGATTCTCCCGCCAAGTATGCACTAAGGAGAGACAGCCAGAAAACTCTCCGAATGGCTTCAGCATTGACACCTTCGTGCCAATAAAAGAGAATTTTTTAATGCACTGTGGCTAGAGTGTGACACAGTGTGAAAATTTTCGTCCATTCCCATTCAAAATAAGAGAAGAGGCATGCTCACTTCTTGAAGTGTTCTGATCCATGACAACGACCGTCATCTCAGCGCTGATGCAGCCCAACTACTCCTTGAGCAATTTCAATGGGACATTTTCGATCACCCGCCGTGCAATGTCAACATAGTGCCGTGTGAATTCCATATTAACAATAAAATGGAGAAAAGGCTAGGAGGGAAGGGTTTTCAAACGGGCGATGAGCTTCAAGACAAAGGCAAACTTCATTGGAAGACATTGGCGGCAACATCCTATTAAGAAGGCATAGTAAAGCTTGTCCACCGGCACGTCCAATTCCTCAATCGCCGATACGATTATTATATTATATTATATTATATTATATTATATTATATTATATTATATTATATTATATTATATTATATTATATTATATTATATTATATTATATTATATTATATTATATTATATTATATTATATTATATTATATTATATTATATTATATTATATTATATTATATTATATTATATTATATTATATTATATTATATTATATTATATTATATTATATTATATTATATTATATTATATTATATTATATTATATTATATTATATTATATTGTACAAGTTACAAGTTGGCTATTTGCCAGGTGGTAACAGTTTATACAAAATAAAAAGAAAAACAAAAATATTGCAAATGAGAAATACATTACCAAAATGAAACTAGAAAGTGAATATTTAAAATTCAGTGATATTAATTTTCCAATATTAATCCTCTACACCTCTTCTTGAAAATCCTTACGTTGTTAGGGTAGGGCTTAAACAGTTCTGCAGGGAGTCTATTCCATTCCGTAATCGTCCTGTTGAGGTACGAGAATTTCTTTACGTTAGTCCTTTGCGGCCGGCATTTCATCTTGTATTGGTGATCATGCCTACCAAAGTCGTTACGTCGAAAGGATACCACAAGTGTGCTCAGCATTTAGCAAATAAATAATTTTCAATCAATTCTGTTCATGAATCATCGGAGGTTGATAAAAAAGGGTATTTACCTGATTTATTTTTAAAAAGAGAAATAGTGGATGAAGTAAGAAAAATTGCTTATATGAGGTAATTTATTGATAAATCTATATTAAATATTTTGTTTAAATTCTTTTTTGGGTAAAGGTTGGACCTCCACCCATAGAGTACGAAAATTTTATCTGAATTCAACAATTTTTTCCTCGTGGTAGCATTAATTTTCGTTTTAAGTACATTGCAATTCAACACTCATTTTAACTGTAGGTGGTCTGGTCGTGAGAATAAAACTATCAGGCAGCCAAGGGATATCGCAACAAAATGCCTCTGATTTATTTTCATTGAAGCTGATGATGGCAAATTATATATATCACGTCAAAGCAAAAAGTAGTCCCTTACTATACTGCGCGTTTCTTGGTATTATTTCGCAAGTATACTGTAGTCGCGGTACCTTTTATTTCACCATCAAAGACGCAGGTTATTGTGAATTTTTAGGTTCTTTCTACTTGAGTTATTCTTAAAAAGAGAAATATTACATGAGCTATTGATGATGTGAGACAAATTTTTCATCAAGTGCTATTAATGAACTTGCCTTTCAGTAAACAAGATGAGGCGTAATTTACTTTATTTAGATATACCTATGCATGTCGCTAGTTTTTTTAACTAAACAAAACTTAAACTAAGCATATTAAATATGTTTTGGCAATCAGAAACAATATAAAAATAATATCTGCCTTGAAGTCCATTATCTGAATTAATTTAATGGCTACCCAATGAAGAAAAATCTTTGCGTAGGTTAGCCAAAAGAGACCTCTAACCTACCTACTTACGTCCTATTTTCCATATATTTTATGGATATATTTGAATACAATTGGAATGAAATAGGTCAGATGATACTATAAATATGTTTTTTCCTCGTGGTGGCAATAGTTTTCACTATAACTACATTGTAATGGTGGACTGGCTATTTCAATGCAGTTGGCCGCTAGAATAAAGAAAGAGGCGGGCGTCCGAGCGGAATTGCAAAAATATGCCTGCACTGTGACCTATTTTCGTTGCATCTGACCTAGTAGGAATAAAACGACGTACGCTTTCGACGCGTTCCTTCTTGAGCGACCTTCCGTGAGCTGCGTCCACTGCTAGCACTTGTTTTTGCCCTCTTTTTCCGAGAACGCTACTCCTTCATACGTCTCGATGTTTATCATTTCCCTGAAGTGTCCAGCTCTGTTTTTCCATTATGATGTAACTGCCCTATTACCTCTTCATATTCTATGCTACACACACATACGTCAAGCGGGCGGAAAGCCTTAAATAAACTGCACCGCTCGCATATTGTTAATTTTCTCTCACCTTTTTGACATTAGTTTGCATAGTAATTGGGTCAAATTAAAAATATAGAGCTTGCACCGGTGTAATTAGGATAATTAGTATTACAAGTCCCTGTTATCTAATAGATATTTCATTCGTGCGTTGAACAATGACTTCTGCTTCGAGTCTTTTATTCATTGAACTCAAAAATTTTCTGTGTTCTTTGGATATTCATTTTCTGGTAAAAACTTGCTTGAATAAAAACTGCGTGATTAGTTTTAAAACTTTACCCGCGGATAGTCACTGGTCAACAACCCTAGAATTATTGTCGGTGTCAAAATGATGTGCCGCTCTACTTTGCAAATTTATATCTGGACTTCAGTGCATGCTAAAATAATGAATGACACGTCATTTTAAAGGAAATTTTATTCTCAATTCTGATTTATTTTTTTATTTTCTGAAATTTTTAAAAATGTAGACACGCCAGTGCAATAAATGACTCCACGCACCGTAAAATTAGCCGTTTTGTCAAGTTCATGAACTTTGTAACTCAACCTAGGGAAGACTACTACGTTTACAGCATTCATCTTCCACGATAAATTTAAAACATTAATGTAGATAAATAAAATGGCTTTTGAGTGTGTATATTGCACTGGCGTGTCTACATTTTTTAATGTTTCATAAAACAAAATATAAATCAGAATTAAGAATAATTTATCCTTTGAAATGACGTATTATGCATTTTTATTGCATGCACTTATGTCCAGATATAAATTTGCAAAGTACAGCGGCACATCATTTTGACGCCGATAGTAGTTTAACGCAGCTCTCCATTCAATTCTTATATCAGCTAAACTTTTCACACCTAAGCATTTTATCTCTTTCACATCCTTCTTTACCCGTTCCATATATCTCATTGGGGGTCTTCATTTTCCATTCTTGCCATCTACTTGTCCCTCAAAGATTGTCTTCATCAGGCCATCATGTCTCAAGATATGACCCACACGGAAGTTCCGTCTTTTTGTCAAGGTTTTTTATAAGGCTTCTCTTCCCTCCTAATCTCCTTAGGACTTCCTCATTACTATATCTGTCCATCCATTTGATCCTCATCACTCTTTTACAGCACCACACATCGCCGGCCTCAAACCTTGATTTTTCCGCTGCAGCCATTGTCCATTTCCTCACTTCAGTAGAGAAGCATAACCAAATCTAAGGTCTGATAAATGCTTTTCCTTCCTAAACTAAAACTAAAACTTTCGTCTCAAGTGGCCTATAAAATCATTCAGAAGGTTGAAACACTGCGAATGAATTCCATGTGAGAATACCCGATTATTGAAAGAAACATCCACCAATTTTTTTGCGTACGATAAGTATACGATGTAATATATCGCAATACAAATATATGAATACAATACGTGAATTACTCTAGTAGTTCTTATATACGTATAAAATTCCTATTTGGGTACAGTAATAGTGATACTATTCTGTCCCAATTAGATTAGTGTGACTTAAGTTAAGTACGATAATATTTTATCTACACCGATGAAAACCTGGTCTTCATCAAATCAGTTCTGATGAAACACTTTAGCTGAATTGAATTTTTTATTAAGGCTGATATAATATACATAATCTGATTTTGCGGTGAGGTCATATATTATGTGCACATATCTGGTTTAATTTGAGCCCTTTCGGTATTTTAAATAATGAAAGCGAGACTTCAGTGATGCAAATTGCAATATCAAAATAAATCGTGATCATTCTGAAGTCAATGCACTATTTCAATAGGTGAAATTCCTCATTTTACACGAATTGGTCAAAGTTAAGCTCCTTAATCTATCCATGCCAACTTCCTTGTTGAGTCACTTAGTGAGTGATGACATAACAAATAAATTTTCCAGTTAAAATTTTATAACTTGAATCTCATTAGCTTCTATTCATGTGAATTACGGTCGGTAATTTTATATTGTAAATACTTTTTTCTTACATAGCCCTGATGATGATTTAAAAATAAATCGAAACGTTGGCTGAAACTTGTTTTAAAATTGACCTAAACTCCAATAAATATTATATCGTATATTAAACAAGGTCAAGAAAAGAAAAAAATATAATAATTTATTATTCACAATGTTCAACTTGATAAATCCAAATAAAAATTATAAGAATGATAAACTGAAATTAACTAATCGGTTCGGTTACAGAGCGGCGCATCAAATAGAATTAAAACTCATATTCCTAGGGAGAGAAATGATCACGGGGATATTATAAGATGAAGTACCATCTAGCTTGTACTGAATTTCCGGCAGCTTATGGGAAGGTTCTTGGTTCTGATCCCGGGTGGTGCTTTCGGACACCCCCAGAATAGATCTTTGAACTGCTAAGTGGCCTAGGGAAAGGAACTGCCACCCTTTCTATTGTTTCGTTAGTCCGAGAAAAGCTCTACCCTCATCTATCCAAACCATCCTTGAGGTTTAATCACCAAGGGACCTATATCCATCTATTCCGAGAAAAAGACAGCAAACAATAATTCTATACATTGTATAAAATGGTACGAAGTTACCAAGTTCAGAGGTCATTGCATATCATGAAATACAGGAAAAAGAGCTTTTAACTCGATCACAAATATTTTTTCGATTCGTTATTCTTATTTGCGATGATGACGAGGAAGTAGCATGTAAAAATCATATTTACCGCAGTTCAAATAATCGTACACGTGGGTTTTCCAAAAAAATATAAATATCATAAGGTTCCTGGAAAAGGCTCGTGGCCATAAATCGACCACAATTACATCTTGAGGCTATGTACAACACACGCAAATAAATGATGATGCCTTGATTTTAATATGCCCTAAAACCACTTACTTCCTGGTTTGGGATCATTATACGTCCCTATGTTCTGACTTGGATTGCATTCGAGATAACTCCAATGATAATGATTGCAATTAACGATGGAATTTATGTCTTTGAAATTTTTTATTTTTCACGATTATTTTATTGTCGGAAGTCAGATAATAAGAGTATTATTGCATTGAATGCGAATGTATTGATATCAACTATTCGACTAATATATTCACCAAATCCTTTGTTTTCTTATTTTTCAGAGAACGATGCCCGACGAGGGTAGTATGGTTTCGTCTGGCTAATTATTTTAACGCTCAAAAATCGAACCCATCTATCAAAGACCAAGTGCTCTACCCACTAGGCTGCAACACTCCCCAAGAAGTTCCACAAAGCATTTATCAGAGTCCTTCTTTAAATGTACGTCGGACTTGGATATATAGCAGGGTTTTCATGTTTTTCTTCGGATCTCTGTGAAAGATTTCTACAGTAGAGAGCCGATTATCTTAAATTATTGGTGCAGATATATATATATATATATATATACATACTCTGTGGCATCGGACGCTTCGAATCGAGCTCCCGAAAAAAGCGAGTTTTTGTGTGGTTTTTTTACCTCCCGACCTACTTACTACGTACTGTCGAGAGCGTAAAGTTTTCATCTTTCCATTGGTGTTAAAATCATTATCGTACGCCTCATAATATAATTTATATTAGTGTTTTTGTGTTTCTGTCAACTCGACTTGCAGTCGCCGGCGGACTCGCCACCTGCCGCCCGGGCTTTGGCCCGGTCGGATGCGGGGGACAAAACATCGCGATCAGCTGATGTAGCCACAACTATCTACACTTCAACTCCAATCTCTAATACTACTCCTGCAATCATCCCTGCATGCAGCATGCCATCTACTCCACCTACTTCACCTAAGAAGACAGCGAAAGGTTCGCCAATACGCAAAATTAATCAACTTAATTGTCCTGATGATTCTTCTGACTCATTACCGCCAAGCACCGTCCTACGCCGGGAGCATGGAGCGCTCGTGGCTACAACGGCTGTACCGTTATCACCTGAAAATTTAAATACGGTAACTACTTGTGCTAAAAGTGAAAATATTACTAAAGTTATTAGCAGTGAAAATGTGCTCAGTCCAATTTCGAGTGTTGGAGGGGTGGGGGGAGCCAATCCCCTTTCCACAGCTGGGAGTACGTCACTCCAAGTGACCTTGAAGCCGGCTTCGCGAAGCATTGGCTATGCCTCGCCAACCACTGCAACCCCACCCCTGCCGCCTACTGCCCCCACCTCCCTTGTCGACGCGTCGGACGAGCTCATCGCAAGACGGCCAACCGCCCCGCCTGCCTCCTCTACCGCTCCCGCAACTCAACGACGCCGCAGCTACGCATCTGCCGCCAGGCCGTATGACCACTATGGCGGTCCGTCGGGCGCGCAGTTCTCAACAGCGGCGAAAACTGTCTTCGCCTTCCAGACAAAGAAGATCGTTCCCTCGGATTCCGGTCCGAATAAAAAGAAAGGAATTATTTTATCTGCTATACCTGATACTTCCATTCACACTTACGTACTAAAACTCGGGGAAAAACTTGGAGGGGGGCATAACATTACGCATGCGACCAGACTGGCTCATCAAAGAATTTGTATTTATTTAAAATCGGAGGAGCTGGTCGAACAGTTTATTGCAAATTATGGTGGATTATCAATAAATAATACCTGGGTTGAGGCAAGGCGAATGGTAACCCGCACCGAGAAAATAACACTGAAAAAAGTTCCTCCTGAAGTAAGTGATGCTGATTTGGCTGATATTCTTAGCCAAGCAGTGCAGATTGTATCCCCTTTTTACTCCCTTACACTCGGCGTCAAAGATGACGGCTATAACCATATTGGTTCATGGAAAAGAACGGTATATGTAGTCAGGCGGGAAGGAATTGTTCTGCCTGATTCCTTCCTTGTCGAAATTGGAGATACACCGCACCGAATTTTCATTGAACATAATGACCACAGATGTAATACTTGCAATAAGCATGGTCATATTTCCAAAGATTGCCCACATTCCCTATTTTCACTGGCGGAAGCAGAAACCAACGAGGAGATTGATGCTACAGAGCGGCTAGAAATTCCCGCTCCACCCCCACCTCCTCCTGAACCACAATCCCTCTCCGTTTCGGGAATCGCACAGCTATCCACCATAAACCCTGACTCCGTGCCTTTGTCATTGCATGCAGAACCCTCAACCTCTAAAAATCTTCCTGGTCAAGAAAAGGAAAAAGATCCCCCTAGTATCACTGTTCGGTCACAATCACCTTCTCGTGACTTTATATCCGAGTCTCATGAGAGGGACTCTGATAGTCAATCTTTTTGCTCCCTTTCACTCCCTCTGAATGCTGAGGATCTTTATGATGATCCTGATATTGGCACAGCTTCTTTACTGGACAGGACGGGTAAGAGGAAGAATCCTGACGATCACCGAAGTACGAGGGAGGCCGGTGGATCGCCGCAGAGGAAGAAGGGGAGTAAAGTTAAAAATCCAGACTTTGAGGGTCTCAGACAGATTGAAGAGTTCTATTTTGAACATCCTGATTTCAGTTCAATACCCTATCCTCGATTAGAAAAATATTTATCCGGGGTAAAGCGGATGGATCCGCAAAGGAAGGCCAAAGAACTTCTCCTCGATGAGGAGGAACTGTTAAATACGTTAAAAGAAATAGTACAGGGGAAAATTGTGAAGGAACAAGCTTTAAAAAATAGACTTCACAGGCTTGTCAGTGCTTTGTCAATAGATAAGAGGTAACTACCCTTCATCGATTTTTACACACATTTATTTATTTATTTAATTTTTAATTTTTAACTATTTATTCATACATAGCACTAGGAATAGGAGAGGATGCATGAGATTACATTCATGACCTTGAATGTGCGTTCAGTACGGAGCCAATATAAGTGGGCTCAGTTGTCGTTGTTTATGAATAAGCATAATCCCGACATACTTCTCATACAAGAGGCAAACACTGACTTTCCCACAATGCCTTCATTGCCAAATTACACTTTTTACTTTAGCACACCTGTTATTCCTCATGTCGGTGTTGCCTTTGCGATTAAAAATAATATTGGAATATCCTCTCTTTCGACCAAGGTTATTTTCCCAGGTCATGCCCTGGGTTTATGTATGACCATAACGTATCCAGAACGTCATACGTTTTTGCTGGTGACTTATTATGGGCCTCATGATCAAGACCGTGCAGTAGAGCTGGTACATGAGGTGAATAGGTACATAGAGGCGGCCTATTCACAATCAAGAAACCATAACATTTGGGTTGTGGTAGGAGGAGATTTTAACTGTACCATGGCTCCTTCTATAGATAGATCATCTGGAATAGAGACACATGCTAGGTATGTCTCAAAATTGAGGCAGTTGATTAATCAACATCGACTCGTGGATGTTTGGCGAAGACTTAAACCTAATAAGCCTGGCTTCACCCATTTTTATCACCGAGGTGTACATACTGCATCAAGGTTGGATAGATTTTATATGACGGACACCAGAGTGCAGTCAGTGCATAAAATATGCATTGAATCTAGCTTTTCGGACCACAGAGCTGTGTCAATGCGCCTCATTATTTCAGATAGGAAGAAACATATTCCCTACTGGCGATTTGATAATGCTTTGCTTGAAAATGATAAATACTGCTCCTATGCAAAGCTTTTGATCAAATCAATAGCAGACACACAGGTCCATAAAAATCCATGCGTAGCTTGGGAGCTTCTCAAACAGGAGATAAAAGAGCATGCTGTTACTTACAAAAGAGGATTACGAATGAACTTATCCGCTGAGACCGAAGAAGGTTATTATACTCGTGAGGCTAAAGCCATTGTGGCAAGAGCCGGTTGGGAAAACATCATTACGAATGACACGCCCTCAGCGACACACCTAGCCAAATGGGCTTCTGGAACACAACCAAAGCCAATCCAGAAACTAAAGATTGATGGGCAGTGGGTTGAAGACCCAGAGATTTTGGCGGCTACCCTGCATACACATTTAAAAAATGTTTTTGGCTCAGAGTTAAATATCTCTGAAGACGTCTCAAGTCAAAATAATTTTTACTCTACTCTTGATGTGATCGAGGAAGATAACTCTTTCCACTTGGAAGCTACACTAGAACCCAATGAGCTATTTAACGCTCTCAGGAGTCTCAAGAAAAACAAATCCCCTGGAGTAGATGGCTTAACAACAGAGTTTTATTTAAAATTCTGGAGGGAATTAGAAAAACCCTTTCTCTCAATGTTGAATGCGAGCTTCGCACGTGGAAAATTGCCTCGATCTACATCTACAGCCTTACTTGTAATGATACCTAAGATAAAAAATGTTGAAACACTAAATGACCTAAGGCCTTTGTCAATCACAAATTGTGACTACAAAATCATTGCGAAATGTCTATCCAATAGGTTGTCTCAGGTAATTTCCACAATTATATCCGCCGAGCAATCCTATTGTGTGCCTGGCAGAACGATATTCGATGCAATTTCGACAACACGTGACATTATTCGATGCTATAACGAAAGTGGTGAACCTCTGGCTGTGCTATCCTTAGACCAGGAAAAGGCCTTTGATAAAGTCAATCATCAACATCTTTTTCGGGTATTTACCAAGAGTGGTTTTGGTTCTTCTTTTACTAATATGATACAGACCTTGTATACTGGTGCGGAATGCATGGCCAGGGTGGCTAATTGCATAACTGCTCCTTTTCCATTCAAAGTAGGGATTCGACAGGGCTGTCCCTTGTCAGGTCAGCTCTACTCTCTAGCTTTTGAGCCTTTCATCAGAAAGCTGAAAACTCACTTGCAACCAATTGAAGTAGGGAATTTTATAAAATCCAGAATTGTATGTAGCGTCTATGCTGATGACATTAATATTTTCATCACAAGGGAATGCGATTTCAATAAGGTATTAAGCATATTTAAGGCCTTTTCAAAAATTTCGGGTGCTAAGCTAAATCTCAATAAATGTAACGGTCTCTGGGTTGGTCGATGGAAAACCCGGGTAGACTGTCCTCTAGGCGTTGCATGGTCGACTAGAGGTTCGAAATGCCTTGGTGTCTGGATTGATACTGACCCCATACGCGGAGATGCTAAAGTTGAGGAGGAAATAGCTACGAAGTTAAAAGAGACAATGAACAGATGGAAAGTGAGAACCGGTTCAATGTCCTTGAGAGGGAGAGTACTGGCTTGTAACCAGTTTATTGCTCCAAGAATATGGCATGTACTTCAGGTTTTTACCCCGGGATCAGCCATGGTGAGGAGACTACAATCCTTACTGGTTGACTTCGTGTGGAATGGCAGGAAGCACTGGCTTCGTGCAAATGTAGTGACTGCACCCATTAACGAGGGCGGCCTTGGGCTCGTAGACTTGACCACAAAAATAATGGCATTTAGATTCCTTACAGCACAACGTTTATTATTAGAAAAGGATATCAGCCCTTGGAGAGCTCTTGCGTTGCAAAGAATGGAAGCAACCTCGGGCACTGGAAATGCTTACGCTCTCCTCTCTGGAGCGAAAACAATCTACCTTAATCAAACAAGTGACAATTATTACTATTCCCTTTTAGAGTCTTGGAAATCTTTTGATGTACAGCCCCTGATGCCAAGTAATGATAGAGGATCTGATCGACCTCGCTTGACTGGGTGGCCTCCCCCTGATTTAATGCCAACCTTCGTGTTTCACAGCAAGATACATAAATTATTTATGAAATTGCCTTTAGTCAAGCGAAAAGCGTACAAAGAAACATTATATATCAAAAGCTCTGAAACATGGCCTCTGAAATCGAAGGAAACTGATGAAAATGTGCAATGGTTAGGAATCAGAGGGTGGCCAACCCTTGGTTTAGACGCTGATGTGTCGTGGAGACTCTGCCATGGTGCGTGGGCGGATGGTGTGTTCCTCCACCGGATTGGAATAATTCGGACATCAGCCTGTCCCTGGTGCCCTGGTCAAGAGGCTACAGCCTGGCATTTGACATTCCTATGTAGTAAAACGCGCTCGATGTGGAAGGCTGTCGTAAAATCAGTAAAATCACTGACTGAATTAGAGCAAATACCGCTACTTTTCTTATATTCAGGGTTACCAAGGCAGAAAAAATTTGATGCTAAGGGAGTTAGGCTAGCAAATTTTCTTGTATCTCTAGCCAAATCAGCAGTGTATCAAGATGTAACACTTTATTTTAGAGGAAAAGTAGATTTTGTGAACTATTTGCCTTCTGTAAAAAAGAAATTATTGAGAAGGTTAAAGTCCGAAGAAAGCTACCATCGGGCTAATGATTCCATTACAGAATATCTAGCCTTTTGGGGGTATAAGGATTACCTCATAAATTCAAGGACTGGAGAGCATAACAAAAATGCTCTATAATTTAGTTCATTTATAGTAAAAGAAGGAAAAAAATCCTCTCTGAGATGCAATTTTGAGTAATTAGAAGCACATTATTACCTAACATGATTTGATGATTGGAAACTAAAAATTCCCACACCTTGAGAGATAATAATAATAATAATAATAATAATAATAATAATAATAATAATAATAATAATGTAATGTAATTCTGGAAAAAATTCTTAGCCGAACCCATAACTGGAAAAGTCCAGGAAGTGATAATATACACAACTTTTGGTACAAAAAATTCACCAGCTGCCATAAGCATCTACTGAAATATATAAACGAATTTTTGAAGTTTCCAGAAAATATTCCAGTTTTTTTAATGGAAGGTAAAACATATTTATTGCCAAAAGAAGTCGCATGTAACGATCCATCAAAATATAGACCGATAACTTGTCTACAAACATTTTATAAAATTTTCACCTCTTGCATAACAGAAGTCATCAACAACCATATAGATGAGAACCACATTTTTACGGAAGAGCAAAAGGGGTGTCGCAGAGGAAGCAAAGGTTGCAAGGAACAGTTGATAATTGATTCAATTATTCTTAAACAAATACAAGAAAAGAATAGGAACCTACACAGTTGCTACATAGATTACAAAAAAGCTTTTGACTCTGTTCCCCATTCCTGGCTTATTGAAGTACTAAACATCTATAAAATTCACCCAGAAGTTATTAAATGTCTCCATACTGTGATGAAAAAATGGAGCACCATCTTGCACATAAAAACTGACGAGGGTCTTTTGCAGACGAATAATATCAAAATCAAACGGGGAATATTTCAAGGTGACTCTTTGAGTGCGTTATGGTTCTGCCTTGCGCTAAACCCTCTATCAAACCTCCTGAATAATACTCAATATGGAGTCAAAATAAAAGGAAAAGAACCAGGATGCCACACTCTATCGCATCTCTTCTATATGGACGATCTCAAGCTATATGCAGGATCTAATAATAATCTAAATCAATTAGTCCGTTTAACTGAAATATTTTCTAAGGATATAAACATGGAATTTGGAATAGATAAATGTAGAACTATCACAATATTCCGAGGTAAAGTACAAAGGAATGATATTCCACTACTGGATGGGCAAATAATAGAGGCCATGGATGAGGGAGATACCTATAAATACCTAGGATTCCAACAAGCAAGACGACTAGACCACTCTACGATAAAGCAAAAACTTTCGACTGAATTCCAAAATAGAATCAAGAAACTTGTTCGCACGGAATTGAACAGCAGAAACCTCACTAATTCAATTAATACCTTTGCCATCCCTCTCCTGACATACTCCTTTGGTATAATCAAATGGTCACAAACAGATCTAGACGACCTACAAAGAAAAATTCGATCCCAAATGACGGAGAAAAATATGCTCCATAAAAGCTCAAATATAGAGAGGAGCACGCTGCCCAGAAAATTTGGTGGAAGGGGTATCGTAGACATCAAGAATCAGCACAACTCACAACTTTCTCAGTTACGGAAATATTTTTTCAGCAAGAAATCTACCTCGGATCTCCTGAGAACTATCTGTGACGCAGACAATAAATACACACCGTTAAACCTATCTGACGAAAGTATGCAAGTTAGTGAAACCACTGTTACTATAGACAGTAAAATGTCAATATGGAAAGCTAAATCCCTTCACGGAAGACACCCTCATGCCCTGGAGGCCCCTGAAATCGATAAAGATGCATCGCACGCATGGCTCAGGCATGGGCAACTCTTCCCAGAAACAGAAGGATTTATGATCGCAATACAAGACCAGGTGGTGAAAACAAAAAATTATGAAAAATATATAATTAAAAACCCAAATTTGTTGGATGACAGATGCAGAAAATGTGATAATGCCTCTGAGACGATACAGCACATCACAAGTGGATGCACTAACTTATCTCAAAAAGACTACCTACACCGTCACAATCAAATATGCAACATCATACACCAGAAATTAGCTCTGAAGTATAAACTCATAGAAAATGGAGTTCCTTATTATAAGTACACACCTAAAACCATCCTTGAAAACGACCATTGTAAGATTTATTATGACCGTTCAATTATTACCGATAAAACAGTCCATAGCAATAGACCTGATCTAGTAGTACAAGATAAAACTCACAATGAAACGTACTTGATAGACATTACCGTACCTAATTCGCATAATATCACTACAGCCTACACCAGCAAAATGGAAAAGTATGAAGAACTTAAAAATGAAATCAAGAGATTGTGGAAATCAGATAAAGTACACATAATACCCATCATTATCTCCGCCACAGGAGTAGTGCCTCATTCACTCCATCAAGGTCTTCAAACTATTGGACTGCCGAAAAACTTGTTTATTACCATACAAAAAGCAGCAATTTTAAATACTTGCCGGATTGTCAGAAAATTTTTCAAAATAGAGTAAAGAGACGAGAGTACTTGGTGATACCCGTACCTCGCCTACAACCAGCAAAAATGCTGTGAAAACATAAAAAAAATATAAAATAATAATAATATATATATATATATATATATATATATATATACGTTCGTATAACCTAACACCACTAGAAACAACGTCTACTTCTTTCTTGAGGGTAGGGTAAGGTGTGGGATTCAAAAACCAAATTCGTTTTTAATCTTTAAACATACGCACGAAAGTACAAATTATTACATGTAGATCACACATAAAGTAGGGATTGCACATACGGTACATAAAATTTTCATTTCTTTCGTTCGGCTTTCGGTTAATCAACGGTTGGGATTACCGACTGTTATAAGCATAGCATTAAGTAGCTTTTGGCAGTTGATGGAAGGGTCCCGGGTTCGATTACCGGGCGTTAAAATAATTAGGCGAATTTACCCATTATACGAACCAATGCTACATGCATGTATGAATATGTGCGATTAAAAGTTTCTGAAACAATTAATCTTTCAGCATGATTAAACGAGATATTTGAGCAAGTATTAGTGATACGATTGCGTAATCTCACACAATTGGATATAGTTTATAGATATTACGGTATCATATGTAGTTCATAGTACATAGTACATAGAGCCTAAGAAATAGGTGGTAGGACATAGAACATATTATAGTAGATCAGATAATATTAATAAATAATATAGAAAGACTGTGGAACAGATTCACAATGTCGTTTTCTCCACGATCAATAAGAGACTACAACGACACCGTTATAACACAAAAATAAAATAGATGACTTGTAGAGTTGCCTATTAACTTGTGCATACCCTATGCATGTTTCTGAATTTTCTTATTATTTCCAATAGCATGTTTTTTGTGGGATAGGTTTCTTGGTAGATAACCTTAATGAGTATTCGGACTTTGCATGAATGTGGTAGTATAATTTATTAATATGCGTAACGTTTTTGGACCAAGTGGTGTACATGTGGGAATTATCTAGTGATTTGATCGTTGGATTATTCTTCCTCATAGAATAATCCTCTAAAGTCTCTGGCACAGTAATGGTTTTGCCTGGTTTCGCTAGCTAGTGGGCCCTTCTCGCTTCTACAGCGTTAAGATGTTTTTCTTTTCCCCGTCCCATCCCTTCCAACCCTTTCCCTACCCCAGAGGCGTCGTCGGGCTCCTATCACGGCGGCGCCTCTTTCCTTTTTCCTTCCTGTCCTCCCTCTCCTCGGGTGATCGGGCGTATCAGCAAGGTTGCTGGGTCCCGGTCCCGGTGTGTTGTACCCTCCAAGGGCTCCCCTGAGCCCTCATTACTCGTGCATGTGGGAATCCTATTGCATGCTGCATGCTGGTGATTGATCACCCCCTGCAAAACACCTTAGACGTGGCTCGCAGGGTATCATGTAGATGTAGATACTATTCCAGTCTCACGATCGTCTACTGCGCATCACCCCGCCGTGAGCTACTGATGGGAATGCGCTCTTGCTCTTCAGAGTCAAGCGGGCGCTCAAATCCAGGAGGAGCACATGAAATTCCATCAAGCTCGCGGGTTTCATTCGTTTCGAGCACTTTTCCCCGTAATTGGCTGGAGGGAAAAGCCTGTTTGGTATTCCCCGAGGGGGCCAAGTTCAATTTTAATCGTGAGAATCACGGAAAACTCGGCAAAGGCCGGACATTCGAGGAAAATTTGGAAAGAATCTTAAAATGAAGTGGGCAGGTTGAGGGCTCAAAGAGATTGAGGAGAGATTAAAATGTCTTGAATGGAATAAGAGCCGATCTTAGCTTATTTTTGCTCAATTCTGTTGCCGGGTCAGATTAAGTTATCATATATTCTGTGAAAGAGAAGGAAACAAAAATAAAACGCAGAAACATTGCTAAAAATTGGCATAGGGAAACAAAATTTTTATTAATGAAGGCAGGTTTTCGTTTAGTTATCTTAAGTTTAATGCTTTCCAGTTTTAAATTCATATCAGCCTTACATTAATTGGCGCTTAAAAGGGGCAAATTGGATGTGATAAAAATTTTATTCTTTGGCTGTAAAATAAACTCTTGTAGATAGGTAAGGTAAATGCAACACCCGGAAATTTCGGAAAACGCTTTTTATGTGCTTCACACGCGTCTCAACATAATGTCATTCTTTTACGTCAAATAGATACACAGTAAAATCCATCCTTCACTAACTAGGATAAAGCTTTTTTTTAAACTTCCTTAGTATTTCATATCAAAAAAGTTTAATTGAAACACAAATATAGTCTAGAGGCAAATTGACAAAAGTAAACATTATATGTGAGATTGTTTTTCTCTTTTTGTGAATACATCGCGTTACAAGAGGCAATTTTTTTAATCTTGACGTTATTTTCTCAATATCAATGTACACGATAAGGCTAAGGATACAATCGTGAGGCCGCGCACTTAAATGTGATTTTGGATGACGGTATGTATTTTGTAACACGAATCTTCGACTGTAGGACAAGTTCAAAAAAGAAAATGATTCCATGAGAGAATTCACGTAGGATAAAGAAGATTTGAAGCTAAGTTAACCTATTTGTATGTAACGTGTCTCTGATATTGCACTAAGTAATCCGTTTGTCGATAGTCACGGACAAAATTCATTGCGTCATAATAATAATAATTAATAATTAGAAAAGGTAATTAACGTCATAAGAAATTTATTCAAACTGAAATACTGAGTTATTGTCATTTTGTGATAAAATCATGATCCAAGTCACAAATTCTATTCTGATTTAAAATTTCAATCAGATCTCGTGCCATTTCATCTTCGTTTTGCTCCTTGACATTCATTACTCTAATCATAAATTCTCAGTGGCTTGCTAAATCTCAATCCATAACGCTTGAGAACTTGCGTGAGGGATGAAATCGTCGGCAGTGAGGAGTGAATTTTGGGGGATAAACCCCCCCCCCCTCGCTCGGAGAAATATTTAAGTTTAATCCACTTTACTTAATTGAATTAGGAATACTTATATAATGCTGTTAGGATTAATAAAATATCCCTCAGAAAGCCGTGAAACTCGCCATTTTGAACCACTAATCTTAAATTTTTCTGGAGGAGGGCCCCGGCAAATCTCTCGTATCCTGGCGGGTATGCACTACCCCACACACACACCCCCAAGTATTAGTTGCGCCTAAACACCCTATTAGCCTTAATTCTTAGCTGCACCCCTGATCTTTGGTACACGTTTTCAGGAACATAACCGTGATTCGGGATCCTAGTGTACATTAGGGTGCATCGTTTTGCCACTTTTTTAGAGGAGCGAATCGTAATACTCGGCAAAAGTTGCGTCCCCGGATGGATATTGCAAATATAATTTTTTCCAAATCTTTTTAACGTCTTCAGACCAAAGGATCCTCCCCGTTTTCATTATTATAATCCTTCAAGTGTGAATTATTATCGTTTAAACCCGCCGCTATACTTCTTTGTAGCTTATAGTACACAAATCTGCCACAACATGCCGCATGTGTTTAGTTTTGCACAAGAGGACTGGAAAGAGGAGGCCTAATTCCGACCCATAGAAGGCAGATTTCTGTTGCCACTTCGGTCGCATTTTAATACGGTTTCAATTATGTCCGCGGCACGGTAATGCGTGCAATGTGATCCACTTTTCTCCAATATTTTGCAGTATAATGTTTGTCATTGCGAGGAATGGCATTGAAAAGTTATGAATTTGATATATCACATCATTATGTATAAACATTTCGGTTAATAACGCTAATTATACTTTATTTCCCAGTGAAACTCGGATCAATTTGCCCGTCAGCGACGCGAGTGGGGAGTTTTGTAAACCCAATTAAATGCGTGGAGATTGACTACACTTTTAGAGGTCGAATTGAGGATCCTCTTTTGTAATATTCCTGGTTTTGCATTCGTAAAACAAGATGGATGACACAACGGCAAGCAAGATGGGTGTGTCGTCAATTATTTTCATGAAGTTATTAATTTATTTGCTTAAAACTAATAAATAAGGTTTATAAATATTACACCAATTGAACACAATGAATGATAATAAAGTATTCTTGATAAGAATAATTTCTTTGTATTATCGTAGTGCATAAAATTGAATTCTGAGGGCTTTTCCAAACGTTTATTTTTTTAATTTTGGTGTTTCATGTGTTTTGCTTTGGTCTTCATATATTCTTGTGTGCTATTCATTATGTGAAGATGGATTTCGAGGGTTTTTTCAAAATTGTTTGTACTTAGTATTTTATGTTTTGTATTTTGGTTTTCGGATATTTTTTTGTGATGAAACCTGAACCAAGCTAGTACTTAGTATCTTATATTTTTGTCTTTATATATTTTCTGACTTTATGTTACCACCAAACTTTATGGTCGACTTATAACAATTTTTTTTATAATAATAATATAAATATTGTTGTAAAATCCCAAGAGGCACACAATACAGTAAATTATTTGTTAATAAATATTAAGAGTTTTCCTGGATATAACACAATTACTTATACAGCTTATGTTTTACAGAGCGCGACCCGGGATTCAATGAATTATCATCATCTTCAGGCGCAAATTATGATTTATCTTATTATTGTTACCCAGTTACTTGATGAATTTTAAAACAGACGCCAGAGTAGGGGAAGAGGATGGGTAGAGATATTCATTTAAAAGAGCACTGTCCTGACTTCTCAATAATTTTTTTTTAAATTTTCGATAATTTTTTAGGGAGCAGTTTGAAATTTTAAAAATTATTAAAAGTCAGAACAGTACTGTTATAAATGAATATCTCGACCCATCCTTTTCCTCTATTCTGGCGTCCGTTTTAAAGTTCATCAAGTAATAAGACAACAATAATGAGATAAGCAAGTCATAATTTGCGACTGAAGATGATGGTAATTCATTGAAACCAAGGTCGCGCTCTGTAAAAAATATGTGGTATAAGTAATTTTATGATATCCAGGAAAACTTATAATGGAATACCACCAAGTTAATCAACTGTTAGTGAATTTTGTTAACAAATATTTCTTGCAAATTTAACTGCGATGTTATTTTTTCCATGTACACCCTGATTATACAAGGAGCCTGAACATAAATAAAACAGCTCAGAGACTTATGGGTCTAAATAGGTTAATATCTTCCAACCGCCAAATCGACTTACAATTTCGAAATTTTCAATGAAAAATTCTAAAACTTTAAATAATTTCAATTTGATTTGAGGGAGCACTCATTAATTCAGTGGGGTATAACTTTCGCCTTTAATTGATATCATAGATCAAATATGTCAGCTATTGATTTTAGTCATCGAGAAAATCCTTTATGTTCCAAATGAAACCCTTGGTTCAAAATTCGAATTCCACTCAGAGCTGGTGTCGTTAAATCTTCAAACAGCATATTTTATTTTAAAATCAATGGAATATTTAGAGTTTTGTGAAATATTAGGCTCCAAGTGAATATTGTTCAAAATCAAAATTTTTAGTAGATCTGATGTAGTTGAGTCTCCATTTTCTCCTTGAAATACATAAATGTAATAATTTAATTTCATTTGATGGCTCAATATTGATTTAAAACGCTTGGAAACTTTAAAAAAAGTAGAAAATACAATCGCTATGCCGCACTCTCGTGAACGTAACTGTGATTCTGGATGGCGGTGTATGTTCTTCATCCGTGGAGAGAAACATAAAGAGCGAAAAGGAATGCAGTAAATGATTCTTCGAGAGATGCTCCCGGAGGGGCAAGAGGGATTTTAAGTCTATTATCCGCCCCGAGAGACCCTCGGTTGAGAGGCGAACCTAATCCCTGAATCTTTTGACGCGGCGGAAAGGAAATAAAAAATAACTCCCCGAAGCCGTCTGTCCTCTTCAAATCTCCCACGTTTTTTCTTTTTATTCCCTCCTCCCGAACATCGGCATCAGGGCGAGATTTAAGGGAGCGTGAAGATGACACGACAGAAACATGGCCATCTCGCAAGGAATCTCACTTCTACTGAGCATTTTTCTTCTTCTTCTACTTCTCACTCAAGAACTCCACTTCTACTGAGCATTTTTCTTTCGCTCCTGGGCCGAATACCGCAAGGGAAAGGTTAGAGGTTATTCACAGGGTTCGTTTCATGACGTAGTACGCAATAGTCATTTCATCCATATAATGGGATGGAGTGCGAGAGAAGTCTAGAGGCATTCGAGATGTGAACGACGACATCGCATCTTGAATATGCCGAGAGCGTATGGGATCCGGTGCAGAAAGACTTAATCCGCGAACTGAATAAGATACTAAGGAAGGCTGCGCGGTTCGTCAAAAACTGCTACGGGCGTACAGACAGCATTACCCAGACGTTAAGCGAATCAGACTGGGAGCTGAGCTGGAGACTCGGAGGCTGCGCGCTAAACTTAGATTGCTCGAACAATTGAGAATGGATATCTTTAAGAGCCAGACGGAGAACATCATCTAAGAGCCTCACTATATTTCCATGTCCGACAGAAGCGATAAATTAAGAGAAATATTTTGCTGAACGAGTACATACGGGAATTCTTTTTTCCCGCGAACCATAACAGACTTTAATAAATTCCAGTCGTAATTTCGTTAGAGCATTTCCTTTTTATGTGCAAATGGCTGGTTTCCTAACACCCCCTTCCACACGCCTTTGAGGCGGCTTGCGGGGTAGTATGTAGATGTGGGCGTGGAGAGGAATGGAGAAGGTAAAGTGGACGGAAAGGGGGCGTTCATGAACGGGAGGAACTTGTGAGAGGATCGTAATGTAAGAGTTTAAATATAAGGTTTGTGAAGAGTCTTATCTGGAGAGCTATTTCCAGTGCAGAGACATGGACCCTTGAGAAGAAGATCGAGAGAATACTGGAGGCCTAGATGGCAAGTTAAACGAAACAGAAGTCAAAACCACTAAAATTTCAATAGCTTCGTTCCCGAGAACGAAATTTAGAAATTTACATCAAAAATCATTAGAACGAAATGGATTTAAACTCGGGGAGCTAAACTCAAGGGTCGAAACGAGATCTGAGTCAAAACTACTTCGGGTCGAAACTAAACTAAAACCCTGGGACGAAACGAGACGAATATAATGTTTTTCATCGGAGGGACCACGTGCCTCACCTACGAATAGTTTAATTTCGACCCACTCACCGAGTAGGAAGTAAAGTTGAATGAATTAGAGGTTCGGCCTTCCGCCATTAGATGCATGGAGAACTCATATTTTGACCGCAAACTGCAGAACGGTGAACGTAAACTGGCCATTCGATTTTTAAGCCAAATCTTTTAACCTCTCTACATGTATGTCACACGTAATGGGTCGAAACTATTCTCTCATATCCCCCTCCACACAACTACTGGGATCGAAACTATGAGCAGTGGAGTTTCCATTTCCAAAGTTTCGTCCCTGGTCGTAACTAAACTCCTTGGTGATTTTAATTTTATGCAGGAACGAAACTAAACCAAGGCCTTGTTTTTCCGTTTCGCTCCAGGTCGAAACGAAACATTTTCGTTTCGTTTCACTTGCCATCCAAGCCTAGTAGATTTGTATGTGGAGAAAAAAGGAGAAAGGAAAGTGGACGGAAAGGAGAAGGAACGACGAAGTGCAGGAAATGGTGGGTGAGGATAGGAAGCTTCTAGATGAGATACGGAGGAGACAGAAGGTGTGGATGGAGCGAATACTGAGTGGGTGGTCATGATCAAGGTATTGAATTGTTAGTCTTGCTTTCCCCTCCCTTATTTTCCATCCTGAACATCATAAAAATTATAAATCGTTATCATAAATAACCATAATCGTCATCATAAAATAAATCGTTATTTTTTCAGTTAGTTTTCATTTTCTCAGTAAGCTAACGTATTAGCTAATATTTTCATGCATAAATTATTTTCCGTATAATATACGTACATTCATTCATTAGTCAAATTCATTATTTTCCCGTGACGTGTATAACACTCCATTCAACCCATGAAAATAAGTATAAGTACATACTCTTTTGCTCTAAAAATTGCCATAAACATCCAAGAGTACCTTCCTGGTGTACAAGGAACTAGTGACATTTAAGAAATACCGGATCACGATAAGCATGCATTTTTTCCGCGAAACTGAGCGATAGGAAAGAGTTTTGAAAAAAATAAAACATTCCGTGGATGAAAGTACACAGAAAAAAATTGCCACTCAATGTTCTTTATTTTATTACAGTCTTATCATATGCTTTCCCATTTAACAATGTTTCGCTTTTCCCTTCCTCATTCCCCTCGATTCTGAACATTATAAAAATTCGATAAGTACGCAAATACGTTGCTTGCGTCATACTAAAATGTCACGACCCCACCACATGACCTGGCTCCGTCTCCTGGGCGGGACACTCAGTGAATTGCCCACCTCGTCCTGTTCCCAAGCATCACGTTTCCTCCTCATTGTTGCTAGGACCCTGTGCGGAGAGTGCTACACTCAAAAGGTCCAGCAAGGTTGCTACTTAGTTAATTACTCAACGCAACTACTCAAAATATTGCCCCTTGGAATTGTGCGAACACCTTGCTGCTAAAATCAGAGAAAATATTTTTTTTTAAATTGATGTTCCAAGAAATATTTCTCCTTAAGTTCCCGGATTCTCTCGATTTAGCAATTCTAAAAACTTTTCAAACTTTTAACTACCACAAAAAATAACATTGATGTAGCTGCTATCAAGAGTGATTTTCCTGGTCATAGCTTGCTATCCACGCGTCTCTTTGTAGCCTACTGAATTCGAAAAAGGCTATTCGGGCTTTCAGCCGGGTGGTCTTCCTCCATTCTGCCGACGTTTCGGAACACGAGTCAGGTTCCATCCCCAGGGATAATGGTGAGTGGATTAAGTTTGCCAGCTAATATAGTCTTCAATTGGTTGTAAGGTCTAACGTGATTGGCCGGGAGGCAGCCAATCTTATTTTCTTAAGTACCGGTTTCCATAAATTACTTGGTGAATACCCGGCGTCACGGTTGAGGATGTTACTTGTCAGCCGGATCTCGATGGATTATTAGCCTTTTTCGAATATATTCACCGGGAAAGCATCAGATTTTACTTAACCTACTGAATTCTTTGCATGCTTCTCTTTCTGACCTTCGAATACTCTTTATTTTGAGTTATTAATGATTTTTACCACAAACAAATCATGTTAATTTGATTTACTTACCATTATTTGCATTTTCTTAAGGTATCGTCATAATTCGTGCTTTCGAATTAGGGTCATTAGATACACTCATTATCATTATCAATACTTCGTAAAAAAAAATTCAACATAATGAATTCATTAAATTAAGTTAACTTATCCAGCATTAAAATCAAACTCACCGATAAAATTGTAAATATACCGCATATTCTAGTGTCTGCTTATGTGGGCAAAAATCCGGATGCATGCATGGAAATTTATATATGGGCAAGGTAAAACTAGAAGTGAATGACTTCTGGTTTTACCTTGTGGAAGGTATGCATTACAATAGCAATCATTTTATATTTTCTAAAATTAAAAAATAGAGTGGAATTACAGTGTTTACCGATCGTTACAATTTATAGAGAAGGGTATTGCGAGAAACGGAAGTATATGTCATTTTCATGAAAACTTTAAGGCATTTTTCTTCTAATTTCACTTTTGCATTGATGTTGTTGAAATGACACATTGCAATATTTCCACTTATAGATTTATTTTACACTACGCGTTTCGTCGTCACAACGACATTTTCATTGAAATCTATAAGTGGAAATATTGCAATGTGTCATTTCAACAATATTACGAACTTCCACCACATCGTGCCTAACATTATGCAAGATATTTGCATTGATGGCCGCAAAAAAGCTTTCCTAGTTGTATTATTCGTAAAACATACTCGAAAATACACTTTTTGTAGCTCTTACGGTATTGTAGACGTGTTTTTAGACGTGGGAAAAATGTTGGTAAATGCAAGAATGTACAATTCATTTTTACGATAAAACTGTTGTAATTTCATGAACCCATAAGTATCTTATTACAAATAAAATGCAGCCCATTCATCGCAATGCTCATGAGCAATTAACAAACAAATGCTGTAAATAAAATCAAATCAATAGAGTTACCTAACATTTGGCATTAATCCCACTTTTTTACCGTTGCGGATGTTTTCAGTTGGGTCAAAATTAAATTTATACACATAACGAGAAGAGTTATATCTTATAGCCAAAATAAGGAAACAATGCCAATTTTCAATTACATACTTCATCTTTTCATGCATATTCATTATACTATGTCTCTATTCTCTCGAGTAAAATTTACTTTGATGCAGGAAAATTTTGATTGCTAGCTTACTTTTTTGCTCTCCTAAGGTGTGCGTGTATTCCGTTCCTATTTAAATGTAACTTAGTGAAAGTAGAAAAAATATTGATAAAGATCTACGCAATATGTCTTAAGAACACCGAATATACCATTTACTTAGGAACCTCTTTGTATTAGGATTATTTTCCCCTCTGCATTTTACTCGAAACAGTTGGACAGGTTATCTTCTTCTTCTTCCTTCCAGGATTAGGCTACTAAGCCTGTTCCGGCTCCACATCACCATCTTTTCCTTGGTCTTCCTATACTTCTCTTGCCAAATGGCTGATATTCCATTGCTTGCTTTGGAATTCTTTCATTTGGCATTGGAGTCGCACCGTTATTATTCTTTCGTTTATGAAAGTGTATTCCCTGATATTATTTTTCCATTTTTTGTCTATTAAAACACTCACTCCACAACGTGCTCTTTTATTCTGATCAACTCCACTGTATATCATTACGTAATCTTCCAAGTCTTTTGTCCCTTTGAGTTTCTTCTTTGTTTCAGTGATGACCGCCATATTCACTTTGTATTTTTTAAGGGTGTTGTTAAGTTCTAACTCGTGATTGCCTAAGCCTTGTATATTCCATGTGGCTATGTTTAATATATCCGTTATACCCGTATTCATGTCCTTACTTTTGCCTAGTCGTCGTCTGTTGGACAGGTTATATCCCTGTAATATTTTTTCTCTCCATTAATGGAAATCAATTATGTCAGTCATGCTTTTGTTGAAGCACTTTTGTAGTTGTGTTGTGTATATTCTGTCAAATATTAGGCATATATGAAGAAAACAAATATAATATTGTAACATATTAAAATGAAGTTTCAAAATGATCTCTGAAACTTCAAGCAATTTCCAAGTAGGTATTCTGGCTTAAACTGGGTTGTAGGTGGAGTAAATAGGTTAAATAAAGTAAAAATGATGGTCGCCATAGCTGTCAAGTACTTGACATTAATATCAAAGGTAAAGTTAGTCAGATATTCCCTCGCGTTTGGTCATTAACGTTAGTGGTTAGAGCTGGAAGTTGGTCATCGTGGAAGGACAAGTACTTCAAGCGCTATCCAAACAATGTCTTCACCCAAAATCAAGGGCTGAAGTCCTCCAACCTGCGTCGAAGTTTAATTACTGAAGTTATATGAAGAATTCCCAGAAGCTTTGCGATAGTTTTTCTCAGCATCAAGATAAATATATTCCTCACCGTCTTCATAGATAACTTCAACGGTATGTGTCCTTGGGTTAGTTTTAATTTTTTTCTCCTCAGCGGCCTTTCTTTCCAACAAAAAAGCTTTTCCAATCTTCTCCCAACAAGTGGCCAATTAAGCGGCTTTCAAGACTTCATCTAGCACCCGGTCCCCAGGAGCCGAGTTAGCTAAATGAAGCCAGTAGGTTTTGATGCCTAACTTTCTTAGTCTCTCCGTGCACATTATCAGTTTAACCTTCAGACTTGGGTCACGACATGTTTCTTCTTCACGAAATCTTACCTAGGGAAGTTTTTCTATGAAACCAAAGTGCACAAAGGGAGAAATAAACGTGCTGTTGATTAAAACATCATAATGTTACATATTGCAAGATTAAATGTGAGTTTCCAGGAATTAATTACTACTTCCGACTCATTTTACCATGGAATTACACCCGCGTGGCGATAAATTAAATTAAAAATTTGGCGATAGATGTAAAAACTTTTGGAATTTTCACTCATTCATTTATAATGTACAAAGATATAGTTTTTCAACGATCCCATCACTTAAGGTAGCTGCAATTATTATAAGTTATCATTAAGAAAGGACTAATTAATAGTTTTGATATTGTATTATTGTTTAGTCCTGTTATTTCATTATATATTAGCGCATTTGAAATCAGTGATCTCAGCTCCTGAACATCTTCGAATTCATGGTTAGTAAGCCAAATATTAAATGATAGATTTCAAGGGTTTCGAAGGTTTTCAAGCGATGCTCATAAACTTTGCTTTTCATCGCTAATAAATGAGATGATTATGTGATTAACATAACAAGCATTTTTCGTTTGATATCTACTGATTAACTATAATTTGGAAGAATCATGCTCTGAAATTCTGATGATCCATTCAGCAATTGATTCATTCTTGTGCGTGTAAAGCCGCTATGTTAAGCAAAAATTTATTTCACCCGTTAATATTCATTTTTTATTATGTCCCCCTCTCTACTTTAATGGAAATGGCTAGAACCGTCATATCTTTAAAAAAATTGCATTATTTTCATGATTTCTCTTACATATTTATCCATTCTATGGGTAAGTTCTACGCATAATTTAAATCCAAGATTTTCGTGACTGGGTTAAGTAATGGGTGGATTTGGATAGCTTCTACTTTAAATTAAGAGCAAAATATTCTTAGCACTTTATCCTTAAAGTCTCTTGACTCTACCACATCTATGAAAAGCTATTTTCAGTTTTGCTTTTCAGGGAAACTGCATTTACTCATCCTCAGGTAAAGTTCATTTGCTGCCCAGTTTATCAAAAGCAATTTTTCCTTTTTTGCAACGCATCAGCTTTTGAAAAACATTGATTCGAAATTTTATTAAAAAAACTATACTTTTTTCTGGACCCTAAAGTACAATATCGGCACAATTGAGTCGATCAAAAATAAACATTTGGCCCAATAATATTTTAGCTAAATTTATTTCAGCAGATTTTTCATAATTTTTAACTACTGTTATGGAAACGTTTTTGCATACACACTTGGGGAGTAGTTATTCAGGCGTTTTTAAATTTTCTTGAGCTCTTTAAAAAAAACAAAGCATTTAATCTGGTAATTACTTTTACAGATCCCTTCCCTCTATAAGCTATCCAACGAAACTTGTTGATCGTTGCAAAGTATTTCTTGGTCGAATAATCAAATAAAGAGTACTGTTTACGTTCCACTCCATAACATATAATATTTTTCGATTATCATTAGTGTATCAAGTCTTAAAAGTGCAAAATATAATAATTATTTTATATTTCAAGGCTTAGTATGGGTTTTATTGTGATTGATACGAATACTTTGGACTCGTTATTAGTTTTACAGATTATTTTCTGCCTACACGCACTCCAGCGTAACTTGTTGGTTGTTGACAAGGGTTTCTTGGTGGAAAATCAAACTCCAGTGCACTTTGCTGGAGACAAATCCGTGTGAGCATTACTGAGCCGGGCGAGGAAATGGGAAGTAAGAGATAAGTGGCGAAGAAGAGGTAATCTCCCGCGGCACTCATTAGCACGGAAATTTCTCGGGATCCAAGAGGTGCCTTAAATCGGGAGACACGCTATTTCCGTCCGACGAATAATGAATGCTTTCTTTTTTCGGTGCCATCCTTGTTGCACATTCCACCTCGAAGGCAATGTCCCCATTAGACACACGGATTCGCCCGTTTCTCTCAAGACAATACACCAGATAGTTGCGACACCTTTTCCTGCTACTTTGACAATCTTAATATATAGCCAAAAAATACATATAAATCCATTCGTTATTGTTGAATCAGAACTACTTATACAGATTTATGTGATCATTAACTTATTCTACAGGGTGTTTCATGAGGAATCTGCAATACTTCAGCAGGTGGTAGAGGAGACAATTGAAAGGATTATTTGTCCTATTACCACGGGGTCGCAACTCCTTGGTTACATGGCTATGGCAACGCAAACATTTTTAATTCACTTTGGAGTTACCATGAAAACCGTTTTTTTTTTGTATCCAGCCTTTTCGACATTTTATTGAATGCCCTGGATTTTAATGGTACATATTAAATAATTAATGTTGGACGAAAAAGAGCGACTATTGCGGAAAAATATATATAATTGTCAGTAAAATCTTCTCAGGATTCCCACCGTGTTAATGTATTCATAATGGCCAATGTTTCAAGCTTCGACTCAGAGCTCATCCTCAGGGCTGACTTTACCCACAGTATTCGCCGGGAATGCATCAAATCATATTTCAGTGATTATAATTGCCTGAAACAATTAATCTCAAAATGGGTGGAATTAAGCAAATGTATTATTGGTACTCGCTCAAATCTTTCATATAATTAAGTCCAAAATACAAGAATTTCCATGAGAAAAAATTCCCCTGGACCGGGAATGAAACCACGGACCTTTGGCTTTCCGGGCCACTAAGCAGATCACTACGCTATCCAGGGTCTTAACGTAAACAGGTACAGAAACATACCAAGTGTACGATAGTATAACATTATTCTTCAAGTTAACTTACGTCTATAGATTAAGAGATTCTCTGGTGCTAAAAGTTGATATACAAAGCGAAAACTGCAAATTATCTGTATTTTTTAAATTCAATGTCAGCTGAAGAAGAATGGAATGATGGAAGCGACTTATTTTTCGGATTCTATATTTTTTTTATTTGTTAATTTGGTAGGCACGACAACTTGTAGTGGTAATGTTATTTATAATGACTCTATGCCCGTAACTTGAATTTTTCACAGTGTGTTCAATGACTTACTTTCAATCTCGAAGATATTTATTATGAAGCAGTTTACTTTTTTCTCCATCTGTTTTCCTTACTCCTCTTCCAGGAGTCATTCAGAAACATCATATAGTAAAATTGAGCTATAAGAACATCACAGATGAAAATTCTTACCAGGTGGGTAGAAAGAAGGTGATTTGATTCGGTGAAGATAATCCAAGGAACGTTTTTAACAACTCGTGGGTGTAAAAAAAATTAAAATATAATAAGATGGTAATAATTTTACGGGAAGAAAAAATTTACGAACCACTGATAATTAAATATAAGGGTGAATGACTTAGACGAGGAAGTTTCCTTTGGGAATGCCGTGATATTTCTTGGCTCATATAAAAAGGCGGAAATCGATAACGATGAATTCCCTGGGGAAATTTGATTATAGCGAAAAAAAATTTCTTGTCTGTCTGGCTGCGGCGATTCTATTTCAGTGAGGAATTTTTTGATCATTTGAGATAGAGTTATTCATCTTTACCTTCTTTGATGATAAGTCATGACCTTACCATAAATGGCAATTGTTCACAAATAATTTATATGGTTTAGAGTTTTTTTTTAATTTTACCACTAAAAATGAAGTAATGCGGCGATTAGTTTCAGTATACCAGGACTAGCCACGGTGATAACCGCATGGTATATGGGATTCGCGTTGGGATTTGCTTATGGGATCCGGTGCAGAAAGACTTAATCCGCAAACTGAAAAAATACTAATGAAGGCTGCGCGTTTCGTCAAAAACTGCTACGGGCGTACAGACAACGTTGCCCAGATGTTAAGCGAAGTAGGCTGGGAGCCCCTGGAGACTCGGAGGCGGCGCGCTAGGCTTAGATTGCTTGAACAATTGAGAATGGATGTCTTTAAGAGCGACACAGAGAACATATTATTAGAACTACACTATATTTCCAAGTCCGATAGAAGCGATAAATTAAGAGAGATGTTTTGCCGAACGGGTAGATATGGGAATTCGTTTTTCCCCCGAACCATAAAAGACTTTAATAAATGCCAGTCCTAATTTCGAGAACATAATATTATAGCCACACCATATTTCCAGGTCCGATAGAAGCGATAAATTAAGAGAGATGTTTTTCCGAAAGGATAGATATGGGAATTCGTTTTTTCCCCGAACAATAAAGGACTTTAATAAACGCTAGTCCCAACTTCGTTAGAGTACTTAATTTTTTTTTAGCTGTAAACGGCTGGTGTCCTAACACCCCCTGCCACACGCCTTTTAGGCGGCTTGCGGGGTATTATGTAGATGTAGAAATGTGCGAAATTCACAAACTGCTGTCGCCGCAAAAAAGGTGGAACGCTTGGAGCACTTCATTTTTTTTTAGCTGAAATGGCTGGTGTCCTAACACCCCCTGCCACACGCCTTTTAGGTGGTTTGCCGGGTATTACGTAGATGTAGAAATGTGCGAAATTCACAAACTACTGTCGCCGCAAAAAAGGTGGAACGCTGAACTTTAAGCAGATGTACAAAAATCTGCCGAAGGTCCGCAGGGTATTTTCACATATCGTTTTACTCATTGTTTATTTGGATGCAACAATGAATCATTAAACATTGTTTAAACTTAAACGTTTTTGCTTCTACGGTCGAAGGAGTGAAGAGAAATACGCGAAAAAAACGGTCGTCTCCTTCATCTCGTCGCATGCGAAATATTTGATCGGTGCATTTTATTGGTTTTTTTTTTAAGGGAGAACGACATATTTGCATCACAAAGAGTTTTTTTAAATGAAATTCTACCCATTCCTTGATTTTTTTAAAAGGCCAAAAGGTATATTTCAATTTCCCAGGTTTAATTTCCCAGGTTTCCCAGGCATTTCATTTTATTTTTCATAGAGAGAACGGCATCTTCGCATTAAAAAGAGCTTTTTAAAAATAAAATTTTACTCATTCCTTGATTTTTTTAAATGGCCAATAGGTAGATTTCAATTTCCCAGGTTTAAAAGAGTACATGAATATTGAAGTTACGCATGCTATATGTAAAAGATATTTATAAAATTTTCGTCAAAAGAAACTTTCCTATTGTTCCTCTTACTTAAAATAAATCAAAAAGACGATGAAAGCCTCGTGACAACGCACCTAAACGACGATTTTCTTTTTTTTTTTATCAGTAGTCATTATGTTACTATCTGTATAATTTCTATAACAGGCCACCCGGCATTTCTCGGGGAGGATAGTACCCATAGAAGTGGGAAACTTGGAATTCATGGTAACAAATTAGGATACTTATGTTTTCTCTTTTTAAGCGGACCAAGCAGTGTGTCTACTCGGTAGGATATCGAGCCGAAGGAGAAGTATAACGATGTAAAAAATGGCAATGAGGAAACGACGCAATGAACATAAT
Organism: Ischnura elegans; assembly: GCF_921293095.1. NCBI lineage: Eukaryota > Metazoa > Arthropoda > Insecta > Odonata > Coenagrionidae > Ischnura > Ischnura elegans. The sequence continues at coordinate 20,900,088 of NC_060257.1, forward strand.
CACGGGCAAAATATTTGATTGGTGCATTTTATTTTATTTTTCATAGAGAGAACGATATCTCCGCATTAAAAAGAGCTTTTTAAAAATAAAGTTTTACTCATTCCTTGATTTTTTTAATGGCTGAAAACTAAATTTCAATATCCGAAGTTTAGAAGAATACATTAACGTATCACAGCGATTAAATGTAATGTAAATATCACTTGACACTCTGTTTTATTCTCAATCCTATTTTACATCCACTTCAAGATGGTTATCTCCTTAACAATCCATTATTTATCTTTTATCACCATAGCATCGTCTCAAACAAAGAATTAAAGAAATCAAAATAAAAACAAACATGCTCACAAGTAAACAAAACAAAAAACAAATGAACTTAAAAACAGAAAATAAACTAAGCATATACAAAAGTGATATTGGTCATAAAGACATTCATCAACATGAATAATGAAGTTACGTATGCTATATGTAAAAAATAGTTCTAAACTTTTCATGCAAGCAAATGTTTATATTATTACGGTGGCTTCCGCGGTGAGGTGAAATTTTCGTCTTTCTGCGGTTGCAGAGCATGCATGGTCGGAACCTGGGCACGTCAGACTATTCAAAGAATCAAAAATCATCGCCAGGGAAAATAAATATTTCCCTCGGCTGATAAGGGAGGCGATAGAAATAGCGAGTCAACAAAAGAACTTTAATAGGGAAGACGGCTATCCTTTAGCCTCATCATTCAAACGGCTTTACCAACAATGGAATTCAAACCAAAGGCCGCCTGACTTGCCTTATACAGACTGTTCCAAGGGTCTTGTGTCATTTTGACTTGTAATTTTAGTAATTTTGCATCGAGCAATATTCATGAAAATTGGCACACTTATGAGTAAAGGTCCTAAGTTTTGTTGAGTGTAAACAAAATTTTACAATTTTGAACTTTTGACCTCACAATGTGGGTCCAAACCAAAAATTTGAATTTTCCTTGTGGGGTTTCAATTTATAAAAAAATCGAGATAGAAAAAAGTCTGAATTTCATTGACCAAGATGTCAATTATTAGGTTTTCGGACACGAGAAACCCGAAAATAACACTTTTATTTACGAAAATTCAACCGTTGACCCAGTAAGGTCACCGTCAATCATGTATATAAAGGATTACAGCCCTGCAGATCATTTGGACCCGAAGACGGGAGCTGGAACGCGCCCGAAACTGTCGTCCGCAAAATATGAGTCAACGCGGAATGAACCCGAAAAACATTAATCACCAAATGTTTATATTGTTCCTCCTACTAAAAATAAACCAAAAAGACGAAAATCGTGGTTTTGATAGAGTGAATTGCCGCGGGGCGTCTTTAGTAAGTATCTTCCATTGATAAAATGGGGTCCGAGGATATAAAAAGTAGTGAACTTTGTACTTTTTCTCCTCATTCCGGCACACTTTTACTGCCGCCACTTCTTTCCGTCACCGCCAAGATCCTCCGCACCGTCAACGACGTCCCATTCCGCCGACCAAGCAGTCCTTGGCCTTCGACTCGATTCTTCGTCGCAAAACCTGCGACCACCCTGTCCCCAATCCATTCTTACGTCCGCTGTTTCCCAGCACCCTTTTTATTTCTTCCCCATCCGCCCTGCGTATCCTTTCCCATCTAAGGTTTCCCTCTTTTGTGCGACCGCGAGTGAAATTGAGTGCGCCCCAATTCCCTCCCCCAACTCTCTTACATTCGTTCCCTCAACCTTCATTTGGCCTTGACACCTCTCCCACAGTTTCTTTTTCTCTTCCTGTACATGGTGTTTCAAAAAGGTCTATACAAATTTGAAAATTCATATGCATTTATTTTAAAAAAAACGTGCAGTGCTCGGTTTAGTGATATATTAAATAAACTAAATTACCTTTGAGGTATTTATTTGTTTATAAGGTCCTTAGAGTATTTTATATTAGAGTTGGTGAAAAGAACTTACCCATATCACATTATCTCCGACATTGTAATACTTTTCACATACCCAGGCCAAGAACGGAATTATTTAAACAAAGTTACCTATTCTTGGGACCGAAAATTTACTGTCAGTTACGAAAATACATAACTGATGAAATGAATGTATACAGATATTGCAAAAGGATAAAGATGTGTTTGTTTGCTCATAATGATGTTTCACATTGCTTAGGTGAATGAGGTATTGTAATGAATGGAATGAGATTCTAATATTGTTTATGTTAGTTAGAGGTTTAATATTCTATATGTTTATTTATATATATATTATGTTTAGATATTATATATGTTTCATATGCTAGGGAGCTTATTATTTCTCAATACGAATGATCCAGCTAGGTAACATTTTTTGTGTCATATGTACAAAAGCACTCTAACTGAAGTACGAGTCGGTAACCCCAAAGCGGAGTATTAACTCCAAAGGGGTACCTATGTTCCTGTACCCATGTAATTCTTGAAATCTATATTTGTATGGAACAATAAACATAATTATTATTATTATCAAAGGAAAATACAACAAATTTTTTCTCGTGCATTTCGATTGTGCAAAGCGCTAGCGGCAGTTACGTTAAATATAGCTGCCTTAACGGTACTCGAGCGTGCTATATGAGTGTTTTGGTTGAAAAATCAGAGTCGGAGACAACAACTCAGCGTAATTTTTGCACCGATCCTCCTAATAGGTCTGCAATGAGAGCGACATATCGATGGCTAAGTTCTAACAACACGTATCTTAAATTCAGCCGGTTTGAGACAGGTATCTTAAAGTTTAATAACATTTAAAAAATAAAATACAAGCAAAAAACAACTCTTTGCTTGCAATTTAATGCTTCTTTTTCAGTTTTATGAACTTTTGGTTTTTTAATTTCAGAGGACAAGTAAAAAATAAATCGTTTTTTGCTCTCCTTAAAAGATGCTATTTTTGATATACATGTTGTTAAACTTAGCCATCGATATATTAAATGTGTTGTAGAGACGGGGTGCCAAGTAAAACATAGGAAATCATCAGATCTCCCAAGCGCATATGACGATGTCGTAGAGCAAATGAGACCAAGTTTTGTCGACAGACCTACGAAATCGATCCGATATGCATCTCGTGAGCTGCAAGTCCCATATACAACGGTTTAGTGTTTTGAGAAAATGTTTGCATTTGATTTTTCAAAGTTGTCAAGTCCTTTTTGAAATACCCTGCAATAACTTTCACGCTGCAACTACCTGGGAGCTATCCGGGAGCAGGGAACTAGGCTGGGAGTCGCTAGAGACTCGGAGGCTGCGCGCTAGGCTTAGATTTCTTGAGGAATTGAGAATGCATATCTTTAAGAGCGACACGGAGAACATAATATTAGAGCCACACTATATTCCCAGGTCCGACAAAGCAATAAATTAAAAAAGGGGATCGGCATGGTGTGGTGGCTAGTGTTGGCTTCACACCCAGCGCGCTGCAGCGGTCTCGAGTTCAAATCCCGGCGGTGGCAGAGAATTTTCAGAGACCTCCTGATCCCTGCTTGAATGTTGCGTGGAGGACATTCCAAACGCAATACTCCGTCCGTCGGATGGGACGTTAAGCCGTGGTCCCTTTGGCGCCTTTCGTTAAGAGCAGGTTAATGCCGACGCCGGGTTTCTCTCCATCCATCCTTCCATATCCTTCACTCATAGTGCAAATGACTTAACCTGTCGTCGCCTCCTCCAAATACCATACCATACCTTAAGAGAGATATTTTGCCTCACGTATAGAAGGGAATTCGCTTTCTCCCCAACCATGAAGGACTTTAATAAATGCTAGTAGTAATTTTGTGTGAGCATTTTCTTTTTATATGTAGACGGCTGGTGTCCTAACACGCCTTTTTATACAGCTTGTGGGGAAGTTTGTAGACGTAGATGTATACTCTGTATTATTCAGTGGCATTATAATTAATAAATTCACGCCACTACTACCCACTAGAATTAATTTACAATTATTATTTTCTTCTGTATCGATACTTATACTCTGTATAATCAATTTATTATTTATACTTTTAGCGCCACTATAAAATGAGTAAGATATTTTTTTTAAATAACTTATGAATTCTCTTACACTCAACGGATAACCTCTTTCGGCACTTGTTACCTCTCCCACAATTCTTTTTCTCTTTCTGTAAGTATTACATTTCACGCCTCAACTACCCGTTAGAACAAATTTAGAATTAGTATTTTCTTATAAATTCATACTTATACTCTTTATTATTCAAATTTGTTAATCCTCCCTTGCATATACATCTTCTGTATATATACCACAGAACCGTTGTCTTCGTCCTTTTTCCATTATATGTTCCTATCCCTTTCTTTCCTTACCTCTGAATTTATTTGTATGTATGCGCTTGAGGCGCCGTGTGAATGAATGAAGTAGTGTATCGGCCATATTGGCTTATTCCACTTGGGCTCTGCGTGCCCCGAAACGCATGTTCCTGTCTCTTTCCTGCTATCGTGTGAGTGTGTATCATTCCTTTCATCCTTGTGTCCTCGTCCATTCCTTCTGTTGGTGAGCGGTGAGCTGCCCCAGTCTATTGGTCAATCTATTGGTTACTCTTGCGGGATCTTGTGGGCCAAAGCAAGGGGAGTTTTCTGTGCATAAACCCCCGCCGAAATCATAGTAAATCTTCCACGAATATTACAATAGAGGATACTCCAGTTGGCGTTTAAAGGACTGTTACGTCACGTCATACAACTTCTGTGGTCAGACATCCTGGATTCTACATTGTGTGTCCAGAAAAGATCGGGAATATTTCAATTGGGTTTGGAGAATCCGATTGTCAATTTATTTCCTATGTTGCTGCACATTCCTCTGAAGTATGATCAAAATTTTCGGCTGAACTCATTTTTTACCTAGAAGGTAGCAGCCGCCTCGAACGCTCCAGCACATCAACATTCGAAGAAAACGTGGAAAAAATAAAAGGCGTGTTTTTATGAGATCGGCGATTTTCGCTTGTTAAAACAAATGGATCAAATAATAATTGAGAAGCGAAGAATGATCAGCAAATAAAGTGTAAAAAATGTGTAAAATGTTTACAAAAAGGCTATTAAGTCTTCTATGAGGAAAACAAGGAATTTGATACGTTAAAGATGACGAAACCCCCGGACATCCCAGTACATCATCTTCATCTTGTGGTGTTCTGCCCGTCGGCAAGTCCCCCGCGCCAATGCTGTCTCCAATCCCTTCTACCTCCGGCCATCTCCTTGAAGTGTACATATCTTCCAATTTTTACGTTGTCATTGAACTTCAGCCTTCTCCTTCCCCTTCTTCTGATCCCTTCCTCCGTTCCCTCCAAAGCTACTTTCAAAATTCCATTCCCTTTCATCAAATGTCCCAGCCAGTCACCCTTCCTTTGATTTATTTTGTCCATCAACGTTCTTTTCTCATCTATTCTATTTAACTCTTGCTCCGTCCTAACTGGATCCGTCCACCGTATTCCCTCCATCTTCCTCCAAACCCACATCTCAAACGCCCCAATCCTGTCCCTGTCTCTCTTCAACATCAACAACAGATTAAAAACAGAAGGAATTCTCGGGTTCTTCATCGCTTAATTAGCTGCATGCCTGAAGGCGTTTCGAAGAAAGACTTCTTCTTCATCCTCAGGGGATCTTCTGAATTCCGTGTCTCAAGATGTTTCGGTGTATGTACACCCAGTACTTGGTTGAGGTGCAATAACATCGGCAAGTAAATCACGAGTCTCTAACGGGGACTGTTTTGAAGGCGACAACAGTAATGTCAACGAATAACTATTTTTTTCAAAAAACTATTTTTTCCGTTATTTTCTGAGCACATTTCGTGCAACTACAATCTTAATTATGTATAAACTCTTCTCGGGAAAACTGTAACCTTCCAAAGGTCCTACCGTGTGTGGATAGGGAACATAGATGTGGGTTTGGTGGTAGCGATAATAGTGGAGAGCACTGGGTCGAGGCTAGTAAGACATAAATGTAGTAAGACCCAAAACTACCGCTTTACCGGGCATATTTATTTTGCTAACGCATTTTTAATATTAATAAGTAATCATATTGAGATTATCATGATATTAGGTATAGATTTTGTTTAAAATTGTCTGAATTCCAAATTTGGAAATTTTACCTCAATATTTTTTAGCATTTGAAATTAATATGCATTCCAGATACTGGAAATTATTGACAACGTTCTACTTTCTTTTTCCTTAGAGTGATAAGACGATTACGAAAACTTGGTGGGCTCCTATATTGTCTTGTCTTTACACTATAGTTATTTTCTTTAAAATTATTCTAAATTATTAATTTTAAACTGTTTTTTTATTTAAATTTTTCTCTTCTTATTTTTACAATCTTAAGTGCTTGCGCAGGAGCCGATTATGGATCTTGTTCATATTTACCCCGAGCCCGTAACTCCTATCTGATCGCATCCCACGCATTCCTCTTCCCAAACACTCCTTTCAAGTTTGCGAGGGTCAGTTTGTGGCAATCAGCCAGATAGCGGTGACTTTGGCCCACACTCCCTTGCGTCCACGAAAAAATAGTTTCCGCAAACCGCATGGGGGAGAAATAGGGGTGGGAATGAAGGGAAGGGAATTGTGGGAAGAGTTGAACGCAGAGTTCGTTTCCACCTCGTATGCCCCTTCAACGTTTCCTGTCAACCATCTTCATCTTCCACATTGTATTTAACTATTAACCCTTTATGGATTGACCGTGTGAGTAACGAGGAAGTGCTAAGGAGAGTGGGAGAAAAGAGAAGCCTCCTAAAAACATTAAGCAGAAGAAGGGACAACTTAGTTGGCCACATTTTGAGGCACGATGGTCTGATGAAGACAATCGTTGAAGGACAAGTGGAAGGGAAAAAGGGCAGGGGATGGCCCCGAATGAGTTATATAGGACAAAGGGTTATAAAGGATGTAAAAGAGAATAAATATGTAGCTATGAAGAGATTAGCGAATAGGAGAGAGAAATGGAGAGCTGCGTCAAACCAATCTTAGGATTGTTGACTAATGATGATGAACCCTTTATGACCCAATGTTGCTTCAAAGCAACATCAAAAATGTTTAAACTTTAAGCTCTACACGGTAGTTATCTAAACTACCTATTATTTTGTAGTGTAAATTTTAATGACGAAATATTTAGCTGCCGGAATGATTACCATTGAGTGTAAAATTTTCAAGTTTTCAAAATGAAAAATCTTGAAATTCGATTTCTTCCAGAATCAGCTCTGGGTTGGAAAGGGTTAATTTCTCAGCCACTTTTTTACAAAATATTTTGTCTTTTTTAACCTTTTTTTTCCCCAGAGCTGCGCCCGGGATAAATAAAATTTCAAGATCTCTCACTTTTTAAAAAAGTGAACATTCTACTCAATCATAATTATCTCGTCAGCTACATATTTCACCATTAAACTTTACAGCACAAAATAATACGTATTTTAAATCTTTCCTTTATAAAGCTGAATATTTTATACATTTCTGATGTTACTTAGAAACAACTTTATGCTAAAATGAGTTTATGAGCATTTTTTCAAAATATATAGCCTGGGGGGTGTTTCAGAGTCTCGTAGGATTGGCGGCGTCGGAAACAGATTCATTCCGAGTCGATTGGGAACCTATCCTACGCTCGTCTTCCGTGCGTTTCACACATACTATCGGAAAGCGTTCCGCTTTTGGTATGACGTCAACAGTCATCCTCCTCCGGGAAACGAGAAAACGTCACAATTTTCAAGTGACAAGTGAGCAGCGAAAATAACCTCCCGCAAGATTTGATACTTGACAAGGGAGGCGAAAGGTATGTACGGGCATAAATAAGTGCTAATTGATACATTGTCACATAATTGACGTTGTTGCCGGGTAAAATTATTTTAGAATTGTTCGTACGTAGTTTTTTTAACGTAATACCCTGTCGTTTTGAGCAAATTACGGGAATTAAGGAAAATTTGAACGAGTTTGTTCTGTCATTCTCGTGAGAGCATAGTTGATTGTTCTTAAGAACTAAATTACAGGCAGTCACGAAATCCATAATTTTTTCCAACAACATATGGTTTACTTACTCAATTGTTTAACCAAATTGTCATATTTTCATTCAGTATCTCAATTAAATATGAATATTGACCATCATAAATAATGTTATGGCCTTCATGATATGCCGTAAACGTCTTAAAAATTTTCCGTGAAAGTGGAGGTACGCTGGAAGAAAATATAGCGATTACATTAGGTTGAATAGTGTACATTAATAGTAATGGCTCGAGTTATGTACGTTAAAATAACGCAAAATAATTTTGTTAGTTTGTTATCTGTTTTGCACGTTCTCGGTTATTTCTATAACACCATTTTATTTGGTACGAAAATGACAAATTGTTGCTACTGATGCAACTTGAAATACATCTTCTAAATTATATTTCAGTGAGCGATAATTCCACAAAGAAAAAAATATTCGCTGCAAAAGGGAATCGAACCTATAACCTTTACCTCGCTGCATACTGCCTTAACCCGCTGCGCCACCGTCAATTGTTACAAAAAGGCCGAAATTTGTGACCTATAAATAGAAGGATGGTATGAGGGAGCTTCGGTATAGTTGTTATCGTGGCTATTCCCGTTATGCTTGTGTTCAGGTTTCTCGGGTTAACAGATTTGAGTAAAACTTAATTGATTAAGTAATTGGGCTTTATTGCCAACAAAGAAAATACATTCCCTTGCTACACACCATGGCCCCCTGGGCCCATGGTAACACACCAGGCTCACATACCAACACATACAGAGCGACTGCGAGAGACTGACCGAGACTGGCTCTCCCGCCAACTAACGTGCGTAACCAACGTGCGCACACCAACGTGCGTACACCAACGTGCGCATGCGCATCAACAGTTTTGCGCAATATAGATGTACCACACAAATATCCAACACACCTCCTTACATCTATATTGCACTTACACTAATTCAAACCCAACACATTTCGAAAACTTTCAAACTTTTGACGACACAAGGATTTAGTAAATACATCAGCAACATTATCCTCTGAATTTACCTTGACAATATCAATCATACCTTCCCTAACACATTCATGCACATAATGGTAGTGTACCTCAATATGCTTTGAATTTTTAGTAAAATTACCATGATTTGCAATATCAATTGCACCTGAATTATCTTCATAAACCTTCATTGGCTTTATTAATTGTACATCAAATGTACTCAATAACTCTTTTATAAATTTTAATTCACTCACTGCTTCTGACAAAGCCACATACTCTGCAAAAGTTGAAGCTTTCGTCACAGACTTTTGCTTTTTCGATTTCCAATATACAACATTCCCAAATAATCTTATAACATAACCTGTTGTGGATTTCCTATCCAAATAATCACCTGCCCAATCAGCATCAACATAACAATCAATAATATTTACACAATCATTCATTTTGTAACATAATTTCAAATCCTTTGTTAAAACTAAATATTTCAAAATTCTTAAAGCATACTTAAAATGCGTTTCATTATAACAATTTTGATATCTACTTAAGTAATTAACGCTGAAACTTATGTCAGGCCTTGTAGCTGAACTTATATATAATAAGGCACCAATTAAATTTCTGAATTTAATGTTTTTGTCACAGATATCCGCCTTCTCAATTTTTAAGTTTACTTCCATTGGTGTATTGTACAATTTACTATTTTCTAAATTATATTTCTTAACCAATGATTCAATATACTTGGTTTGATTTAATTTCAATTCATGCTTGTGGGACTCATATTCAATGGTAATCCCAAGATACTCTTTAACTTTCCCAAGATCTTTCATTTTAAATTTTTCAGATAGTAAGACTTTAACTTTCTGTATTTCTTTCTTATTTGCACCACAAATTAATAAATCATCAACAAAAATTAATAAATAAATAGAATCTTTTCCATTTCTAAGAGAATATAAGCAGGAATCAATATCACTTCTTTTAAAACCTAAATTTGCCAAAAATTCATCAAGGCATTCATACCAAGCTCTTGGACTTTCTCTTAAACCATATAAAGCTTTGAACAATTTACATACTCTTTTTGTACCATCTTCATAGTCTTTTGGTTGTTTAACATAAACTTCAGAAGTGACCTTGCCATTTAAAAAAGCAGTTTCCACATCCATTTGGTCGACTTCTCAACCCATCTTACAACAATATGACAAAAGAATTTTTAAAGTCTGCATTTTTGCTACGGGAGAATAAATATCATCAATTTCATCGGTTTGCTGGAAACCTCTCACAACTAATCTGGCCTTATAAGTACCATCAGTTTTTTTTGTATACACCCATTTAACATCTAAGACTTTATTTTTAATATTTTTGACCAATTTCCAAGTGTTATTTTTAATTAAACAATCAATCTCTTTATCCATTGCCTTTTTCCATAATTTACTCTCGTTGGACTCAATCGCCTCCTCAAATGTATTTGGTACATCCGTTCTGCACATATTTACAAATATACCGCTATTGTACACATAATAATCATCAAGTTTCTTAGGAGGATTCCTGTCTCGTTGAGATCTACGAATTTCAGCTTCCCTCTTAGTGTCTGACTCTAATGATTCATTTTCAGAACTATCGTTAATTTCATCTTTCAAATCACTGTTTTCATTGTCCTCATGATCAGATTCATTCTCATTTAATCCAATACATACAACATTTTCTTCTACAATATCTACATGCCGTGCTACTATGACTGTACCATTTATTAGTACCCTGTATCCAACATTACTATAACCAATTAAAATACCCATATCTGCCTTTTTATCCCATTTTGAAGATCTTTTCTGTTCTGGAACTCTAACAAAAACAGTACTTCCGTACAAACGTAAATTGGAAACATCTGGTTTCTTACCGAAAAATATCTCATAGGGAGTTTTTCTTTCAATAGTATTGGCTAATGTACGATTTTTCAAATACGTTGCAGTAAATATAATTTCTGGCCAATACCTCTTGTGCACATTTGCTTCTGCTAACAAACAACGTGCCATATTCATTATGGTCCTGTTAAACCGTTCCGCTGTTCCATTCAGTTCATGTACATATGATGGACAATTGTTAATTACAATACCTCTCTCTCTGGTAAAATTATAAATGTCACCATTCAAATACTCCTTCCCATTATCACATCTCAAAAATTTTACCCTTTTACCTGTAAGATTTTCACATTCATTCACAAATTCAACAAGACAGTCAAACACTTCAGTTTTAGATTTCATCGTATAAACTTTAGCAATCTTACTATAATCATCAATGAAAGAAACAAAATATTTTTCACCTTTAAGACCTGTGGTTTGGAAAGGTCCACAAACATCAGTATGAACAATTTCTAAAATATCTTTTGCTCTGTTCCTATTATTCTTAAATGGAACATTACTCATTTTGTTTTCAATACATAATTTACATTTCAAAAAGTCTGATTCAAGTTCACTCGGAATACCGTCCAGCAACTGATTTTTCACCAAAGTATTTAAATATTTAAAATTTACATGTCCCAATAAACGATGCCATTTTTCCTTAAGAGTCATAGAATCAACACTTTTATTTGCAACATTTACCAAAGTTCCTGATTTTACTTTGCTTTTCATAATGTATAAACCATTCACTTCCAAAGCTACTGCTGTAACATTACCTTTAAAATCAATAATTTTGGTCATTTTGCCTTTAGAAACAATTGTATTACCCACAGTTATTTTGCTGTAGCTAATCAGGTTTGATTGCATATCTTTAACATACAATACATTCTTCATATTAACTAAATTCTTCTTGCCAAATGCATCAAAATAACTTAACACATTTCCGATTTTTGTGGCTTTTAGAATTTCATTATTACCCAAATGAACATTTATGGGTTGCTTTAGAACAATACATTTATCAAAATATCTATCATCATTAATGATGTGGTCTGTACAGCCACTATCAAGAAGCCACTTTATTTCATTACGATCTACATTACTTATCTCAGTGTTATGCACCGCACGATGAGCAACCGTTGTAAGCCATGCGCTGTATTCTTCATTCTTCTGTCCTTGGTCTGCGCATGCTCCGTGCCATACTCCGCGCTGCCCGCGATGAAAGCTGCCACGCCCCCTTACGAAGCCTCTTCTTCCGGATCCTTGTCTGCATCGTGATGAACGCCATGTGCCTCTGCTACTTGTCATTTGTCCACTACTTCTGCAATCTCTTCGTATATGTCCCACTTCACCACATTGGAAGCATGTTCGCTCTTGCCTATTTCTATCCGCCGCGAATACGTTGCTTTTCCTAGCCGAAGTCTCGCATCTTTGATTTTTCAACTCGGCCATTTGAATTTTATTCCTCCCATAGTCAGCTGTTTGATCCTCTTCTTTTAACGTGTCAATTAAATCACCAATGTAACTGTACGAGTCAGGCAACGTGTTCAACATATAATTTAATTTTTCCTTCTCTGAAACACTCGCGCCAGCGGTTTTCAACTCATTTACCAATTTTTCAAAGTCACTGAAAAATTTCGCCGAGTCACTGTAATCTCTAAGTCTCAGTCTTTCCAATTTATTTCTACACACAATCTGCAGTGCTGTTGACTCTTTCAGATATAAACTATCGAACTTCTTAATTATATCGTACGCCGTCGTTTTATCACATACAAATTCCAATTGCTTATTTGAAATAGCGCCGTATATATAGTTCATTGCCTTTAAATCATTTTCATCCCAATCCTCTTTGTCCGATGAAACTTTTCCTCTCATTATGACATTGTCACACTTTTTAAGTTTCAAAAATAATGTCACACGTTTCTTCCACATACCGTATTCTTCTCCGTCAAACACGGGTATAACCAAATCACTGTACTTCGCCATTTTACCGTCACTCGTACAATAACCAAGAAACCACCACGTGAACCACGGACTTCTGCTACCATGTTCAGGTTTCTCGGGTTAACAGATTTGAGTAAAACTTAATTGATTAAGTAATTGGGCTTTATTGCCAACAAAGAAAATACATTCCCTTGCTACACACCATGGCCCCCTGGGCCCATGGTAACACACCAGGCTCACATACCAACACATACAGAGCGACTGCGAGAGACTGACCGAGACTGGCTCTCCCGCCAACTAACGTGCGTAACCAACGTGCGCTCACCAACGTGCGCACACCAACGTGCGTACACCAACGTGCGCATGCGCATCAACAGTTTTGCGCAATATAGATGTACCACACAAATATCCAACAGCTTGAACTAGTATTTCATATTAAAATGAATATTTAGAATGTACATGGAATGTACTGAAACCATGTACCACGTAATCAGCTGAATTAGGTACATAACCACGTCTAATTTCGATGTGACTACGATGTCAAGTCACACACACAATCATTTCAAACTATACAAATTGTTATACTTCCTAACCCACGGACACGTATTCAATGCATTATGCTACCTGCATATTTGTAAGTCGTTACGCCATGCATTCCAACTTGTTTCACGTTCTTTTTGCCAAATTACTCGTCCAAATAACAACGCAAACGAATTTGTACCGTCAATGATACAGTCTGCCTATTTATCGCCTAATTTGCACGAGAATTAAAGTCACTTGCACTTATATTACTCTATCAGAATATCCGCATATATCAGCACTCATGAAATAAAGTGGTATGATTTTATTATAGCCAAATACTTAATAAAAAACAGCAATATAACATATCTCCACTCGCCACGGGAATGAGTTTCCGGCACCTCTAGCCCACTCGACTTCTATCCGATAGGAAAGCCGGCCTTGAGTCGATAGGAAGCCAGTCTGAAACGCACGGATAGCCTGGCCGATAGTAAGTGACGCAGAATCCGCGTCAAGTCTCCCGATCCGCTCGGAAAGGGAGACTCTGAAACACCCCCCTGACCCCATATATAACCGAGATACATGAAGCCATCAAACACCTTAGTAATTATAAAGCTTCAGGGAATAATGGTATCGCTATCGATATTCAGAAAGTTGTAAGGAAGGCACTTCCGATTAATGTATAAAAACTAATCCTGACATTGTGGAGAAAAGAATCTTGGCCTGATGATTGGAATTAAGCTTTAATACCTCTTACTCACAAAAGAAGGAGATAAAATGAAATATAGCAAAAACAGAGGAAAAATGTCTTCTAAACTGAGCTAATAAAACATCGTAAAAAATAACTTTAAAGAAAAAAAAGTCTGCAGAGAAGAGAATATAGGATCCCACCAAGCTTAGGTAACCATTTTATCACTATAAGGACAAACAAAGTAGATCATTGTCAATAATTTCCAGTATCTGCAATGCATATTAATTTCAAATGCTAAAAAATATTGAGGTAAAATTTCCAAATTTGGAATTCAGACAATTGTTAACGATAATTTAGTCCTATTACCATGATTAACTCAATATGATAACTTAATTAAAATGAATAGTGCGTTATTAAAATAAACATGGCGGGTTAAGTGGTAGTTATGGGTCTTACTACATTTAAGTCTTACTACACCTCGACCCAGTGCACTCCACTAGTATCGCTACCACCAAACCCACATCAATGTTCCCAATCCAGCTCACGGCATGACCTTTTGAAGGTTACAGTTTTACTAGCCGGCAATATCTAGCATACGACTCCCTAGGTGGCCTATAGAGTGAAAGGTTGAATTATATAGGCGTCGAATTAAAGTGCGCGAGTACCGCACTTTCCTTTGATTTACACCCTCGGTCTGACGTTGAGATTGGGAGAAGTTTCTCCCAGCCGTTATATAGTCGCGGGGGAGAAAAATTGACTGCGGATAATGGTTACGTAAGCGTAGTATGCCTGTCATAAATTTGGTATATGAAAGCCTGGTATAAGGCATCTGTGAAAGTTAAATTGTCGTGTTCATCCACTTTTTCATGTCCATGCGCCCAACTCTATTTTTACTCGTATTAAGCGTAGAAGTATGCATCGCAGCTGAGAAGGTAATGGTGATATTTTTTATGTAAGCACTATCAATTGGACGCATATACATGCCTTATAGTCTTATGTTTTGTGAGGGGCTTTAACCACGAATATTACGAAAGAGGTGGCCTCTAAATGTATTGTCACCCACCGCGCATTTAAATAGGTTTACAGAAGTCGCCACTTGCGTCGCTGACGAACAAATTGATCCGATTTTTATGGGGAAATAAGGTGTAAACAGAGGTTTTAACCAAACTTTATGTACATGATGATGAGATCAACCAAATTCATCAAAGCTCAATGCTATTCCTCGCAATTTAAAGCATTCTACAGCAAAATATTGGTAAAAATAGGATCGCATTGAACTCATCAACGCGCTGCGGACATTTTTGAAAACCGATTAAAATGCGACCGAAATGGCAAAATAAATCACCCTTCTATGGGATGGAATTGGGCCTCCTCTATGCAGTCCCCTTGAACGTAAGGAAGCAATACGAATATTTTCGTCACGAATTTACTTTTCGATAGCGTATGAATAATAGAAGTATAAAATATAACTTCAGCAGATATAATTACCACTCTACATGAATTCATAAGTGAAAAATCAGATCAATATTTTGACACATAAATTACGTTTGTTATACTATTCCGGTGGTGTGATTGTTTCTTCCCGTGACCCAAGTTTACGAGCTTTGAAAATCCCATTTAGAGTGTATGTTTTTCCGGCAAACAGAAGACAATTTCTATATATAACCGTACTGAAGTAAATGCATTGTATCCCGACTAATTAAGTGATGGCATTATTTATTTTTCTTGCTGGAATATCAGGTTTAAAGACAAAAGCTAGTTTTCAGAATTAAAAATGCGAGGAAAAATGATATTTTATTCTGGGAACAAAAACTGAGGCAACAACTACAATCACCTGCGTCTCAATTTACAAGGCGAACCTACGTCTCAACCTACAAGGCGAAAAAAAAATTTCGCTCATAATTTATGTGCGTTAACGTTTGAAACCCATTGTTTCTAGGAGAATCGACCATCAAGGTCGTATCGGATCACGAAAACGTGACTAATAGCCTTGGACCTGGCGCAATTACTAGACCATGAACTTGTTTCTCTTAATCTCGATTCCCAGGGGCCTAAGTCTGTAACTTCGTTTTCTCCCGAGTTGGGAGAAAAGAGACTCGTGAAGCTCCAGTTTCATCCAACTGAAGTCTGTAACTCGTTTCTCCCGGTAACGGAGAAAACTTTCTCCCAGTAACGGAGAAACTGACTCTCCTGGAGAGTATCTTTCTCCCGACTGAAGTCCGTAACGCGATTTGGAGAAACTGACGCGCCCTGGACGGGAGCTTCGGAGTCACCCGCCCGGGACCCGGCGATTCATTTTCTCCATAGGAGAAACGAGGAAAATACCAATGGCGGACCGTTATAGGCGATCGTACTGCGGTTCTAATTGTATTCTAATATGGTTTTTTACGTATTTGTGACAAAATAGAACACGAAAATGCATTCTTCTAGTTAGGCAGGCAACGTATGTAGTGTAATTAGTGACAAGGATAGAAATTTTTGTATGGCTGCATTTGCAAGGAAACTACGTGCAGTGAACTTTCATTGTGCCTCTAGTATAAGTGAACAAAATTTGTGTCCTTAGTGAACCCCTTAGTGAATTGATTGCACATAGACGATGAAGTAAAGAGTGAAGTGTGTTGTGAATGTAACATCTTTGACGAAATTATTTCGCACGTATATAACTTAGGCTACGAATCAACTGTATACATTACGATGAAAGGTATCTAACTATTGCGAAGGGGATATGTTTCATGTTTGAACTAGTCTTACTTTAGGGATACATCGAACGCCTGTTAATGTTCATTCGTTTGTTCGCTTCTAAGTTCTGTTTGATTTTATTACGTATTGCATCTATTACCAATTCCCAATTCGTTGTGAGATGTGAGCTTGGCAATGTTTACATTTCACGCATTTCGTTGTGTTGTTGTTTGTTTTTGTTTTTGGTCATGTTACGGTGAGAGTGATAGTGAAATTTGAAGTTTGTTGGTGTTACAATAACTGGTTTAGCAATTTGTTTCAACCTATTCATTTAATTGTCTTCGCAATGTTAATGTGAAATAACGTAATCTGATTCTAAGTCGTTAGTGATGAGTAGGAAGTGAGGTGTAAAGAATCCTTTCGAACTTCAAGGAGTGCAAATTCTTTTAGTGTGTGCAAAGTGATTGGAAAACCGATTATCATGTTTTATTAGTGTTACATAATAGTGTTTTATATTTATTGTGAGCCAAGATATTTATTGAAACAGTTGATTCCGAATATAATGATTATAAGTATTAAAAAGATAGAAATGTGTGCGTTGTAGTGCTGTATATGATATGATGAGCAATAAATATGTACAAGTAAGGGTAATTTTGCTTTTGTTTTCTCTATATATACCTCTAGAAAACCATTTTCCCCATGTTTTCGCTATTCTACGCTGTCAGTATTTGAAATTTTTAAAAGTAGCGAGGCAGGTTGTTGTGTTTCCTAAACTATAACATTTTGGGAGATTGTAACATATGTTACTAATTGCTGGCACGTAGGTATTTGCAAGAATAACTATGTACCATTCACACATTCATCTTAACGTTATTTTCTTTACGATTCTTTTCTGCATAGTAAAGTTTTTCAATTTTCTTTTTCCACTCCCACATTGTGTATTTCAGCTTTTCGAGGATAAATGCATGTATTACTGACGTTGATAGTTATGTTTTTCCATACTCATCATGCATTCACCAATGAAAGTAAGCATTCGAAGTGCAAAAAAATATGCCATATATATCATCAATGAATACAGCGGCCGTTTGTATACAAGATTACCTACATCTAAAACATAAAAATGCTTTGGTGTTATGCATTAGTCTCTCCTTTTTCGATGGTATAATATACTCTTTTGCGTGTACTAATGAACAAATATATCTGCTATGGATTTAAATCGATTTATCCACTATCAATTATAATTTCGATGCATCAATTTCTTTTATTTGAAAGTTTAACTTTAATGATGAACGAGTAGCCCTTATTACAGGTGAGAATCGTTTGATTTCCCTCTCGTTTTTTTATTTGAAACGAAGCTTTTCTATTGGTTCTTCACGGTATCGCCGGCTTCGGATTCAATATTTTTCATACCTATCTGCTCTTCCTATCCGATACCGAGAATTAGAGTTTTCTCCGGTAGCGGCCAGGAACTGATGTTTTCTCCGCCAAGTTACGGACTACAGTCGGGAGAAAACTACGGGAGAGTACACTTTCTCCGGAGAAAGTAGAATTAAAGTTACGGACTTAGGCCCCAGGGCTAGTTCCGGTAGCGCCGAAAGGGAAAGAGGCCCAGAAGCGATGCTCAAAGTAAGGACACTAAACATTGGAGGCATTAGTCCGTCACGTTTAAAGCTTGATATTTGGTGCCACTTAGGGCACATTGTAATCGGTTTTTTTAATGTCCGCAGAACGTTGATGAGGTAAGAGAGATTTATTCATTCTTAACTTTCACTACATAATATTTCTAATCGTGAGGAATAACAGTGAAACGTTATGTATTTGATTATTCACACGATCGCGAGTAAACATTTCAGTTAACAGCCTTAATTATAGCTTATTTCTCCGTGGAGTGGCGAATTTTGTCGACCAGTTTTAATGAGCGCTGGGTGACTAAATATAATAGATGCTGAATGGAGAATCGTGTATTGGAATATACCTGCTTCATTGATCGCAACCTTCCCAGACGACTGATCTTTCTTTTTTTAGACGAAGTAATTGCTCAACACCTACGAAATAGAGTTAAATCTCCTACAAGGCGAAAAAAATTTTCGCTCATAATTTATGTGCGTTGACGTTTGAAACCCATTGTTGGTCTTCTGGTTGGTTACTGTTGGTCTTCCCTCACTCCAAGAACAGTTGATTGGTTTCTTTCATGATAGCTCGAGTTGCATGAATGACAGCGTCTGATTTTCCTATCCCAAATCCCTCTCTGGCTACCTTAACCACTGGGTGTGGTCATCCTCAACACCGCGGTTCATCTTTCCTAAAACCCTTCCCATTAACTAATTCTGAGAACGCAGGATAAAAAGCCAATGATAAATAGACCTAGCCTCCAAAGCGCAACATCATGAAGTGGTAAAACTAAGATGCCGTTTTTCAGTACTTACGCTGTCGTTTTAACATTTTAAACATTTTTAGCGTGCATGTATCTCTAGCGTAAAAAAGTTAAAAACAGAAAGGATGTTAGTATTCAGTATTATTCGGGGAAATACAGGAGGAATCTTCAATACTTCAAGGTATGGTAAAGGAGACAATTTAAAGCATTTTTTGTTCATAATTATGGGCTCGAAACTCTTTAGTTACTGAGCTATGGAAACGCAAACATTTTTGGATGTAGTTTGCAGTTACCATGACAACGGTTTTTCTTGCGTATCCAGCCAGCCTTTTTGACAGTTTATTTAATATGCTGGATCACACCTTTTTCGAGATTTTCATGTCATCTGTATCGGCTCAATATTTAGCCCGGAAGGACGTACAGGTAAGGACGTCACTGATATGAAAACGCTTAAAATAGCATACAAATAAAAAATGAAACTGATTTCTTGGTACACTGATAGTGGCAGCAAGAAATGTGCAGTCATACTTTATCCCCAAAGTTCCCATAGCTGAAGGTCTATTGGGATTAAATGGTATCTAAAGTCTGCCATAGCTTCCCATATCGATACACATCCCGATCCATTAGATTAAAAACCTCTACATAGCGAATAAAAAATGAATAATCAAGTCCACCTTGATTCTTTGTGACTGGATAACTCATAGAGTTCTTAAAGGATGAAACTCACGGTAATCAATTACCATAATGTTTTAACAGCCATGTGGTGCAAAGCGGTCGAAATAGGAAACTGCAAAGGTATAAATAATAAAATACGATTTATTTAGATATATTTAAAAGCTTAATTAAGTCAATTAGCTTCCACTAATACTATTGATTTACTGTTGAATGATTTTAGGAACTTGTTAAGCATGCAAATTATCCAAATTATGCATTCCAATCTATTGACGTGATACTTCATTAGTCACAGTTTACCCTTTCCATTCCCAACGACTCGTGGTGACGTCATAGTCGGGATTAGCCAATCATTGATTTTCAAGCGATTGGAGAATACAAATCCTTCTTATTACCGACTAATAGATTTCCAGTCTACATTTCAATTTAATGGACGAATCTTGCGAAGTAAATTGACTTTCTTGATCAGAATGTAACTCGTTACTTATTAAAGTGTGCATAGTTTTTAGATAATCTTTTTGAAAACCATTCTGTCACCTTAACCGCGGAGTTTTAATGTATGTTATGAATGAGATATTTTGCGTTGCTAAAGGTTTTTCTGGAAGCGTATATTTTTACCTTTCAACTCACTATTACGTTTGTGTCCATACTTAACGAGTAAATGGCTAAAAATGTTAAAGTATTTAGCCAAAAACAAGTTTTTTATCCATCTTCCGAATTCAAGAGTAAAAATTCAATTTATGTTTTATATTAATGACTCCAGTATTTAGACAGGATGAAGAACACAAGTCCCTTGCGTGAAAATTTGTATATTCTTTCCATTTTTATGAAATGAAATGAAGTAACGATTTTTCGGTAATTCTTTGTTGGAGTTTAATAATACTTTCGGTAGAAAGGATCCGTAAAAAAGGATATTTATTAATTATCGATTTTATTGAAATTCTCGGTAAAAATGTACACATAACTAATAATAACACATCTTTCTGCTAGCTTTCAGTGTATATATCCCCTTATTTTAGATTCCTCAAAATATCCCTTCAAAATTATAAATATAAAACTAAATTTTAAACAATGCACCTAAAATAAGCTGATGCTTCAATGATTTTTTGTTTATTTCCATTGTTTTCCAACTAAAAATCCAGCCATCTTTGATTGACAGCGAGGGCCTAACATCTAATACCATGAGTCTTGGTACCATTACACTTGGAATTCAAGAACCTAGATAGCATAGTAGTAACCGTAGGGTCGCGGAAAGCTAAAGGTCCGTGTTTCAAATCCCGGTCCAGGGGAATTTTTTCTCATCCCTATTCATGATTACTTCACCGTCAGTCACGCGACAGGCTTAGATAAATTACAAATGTATCTACATGGCCAAATCCTGAATGATTTTTGGTTAGAAATACACTGGGACGTGTGAATGTACCAATGTCTTTCCAACTAAAAATCATTCAAGCATTGAGCATTTAAGCATCAGTCTACTACAGTCGCTTTTTTATTTCATTTTATTTTATTCCCTAACCACCAAATATAACTCTCATAGGCCATTTTATATTGGGGTATTCAACAAATTCAACAATTGCACATAACGAACAACTATTCCCTAGATAGGGAACTTACCTTGGCGGGACTCGAACCCAAGACCTCTTATTTAGCAGGCGAGCACTTTACCCCGCCGCCAACGAGGCCGGCAAAATAATTCATTATCTAAGATTCGAACCTGGGACCTCCGGATAGGAGTCAAATATCGTAACCATCTGGCTACCACTCCTAGCTAAAGTTTTCTGTTTTGATTTTCCTCCTCGGAAACTCTTAGTTAGAAAAATCAAAAATCAACATTATGCTGGATAAAAAATCCAGGGGAGTTTATTAATTAACAGTAATGTGTGGAATTTTTTTATTTTTCTTCCGAGAAAAGCGACGGGCGGCGCGCGGTAGAGTGGGTCGTGCGTGGGTGTGAACTGCAGAAGGGAATCTCTGTGTGCGCTGCCGCTCGATGTCGCGGCGCACGCCCAGACACGGTGACCGAGGGAGGGGATGAATGCTGGGCGGGAGGGATGTATTGAGGGGGAGAAAAACAACATGCACGTACACATCTGTGCGCACACAATCAGTCAATCAAGTGGGGAAGATAAAGATTAACCCTTAATAGGGTGGCTTCTTATTATTTTTTATTTATTTATATATATGCATTTATTTATTTATTCAATTATTTATTTACTCGTTAATTTATTTAATTATTTATTTACTTGTTTAATTTTTTAATTTTGTATTTATTTATTTAGTTATTCACCACTAAAAACGGCACAAAAGCTTTACATTGGCTTTTATTTAAATAAACAAAAGCTAAAAGATAACAAACTATAACACAATAAATAAAAACTAACAGATAAAACAATTTTTAAACATAAGAAGGGGCACTATGGATTAGACAATGATGAATTATTCAGATGGAATTTTAAGAAGGATTTGTAACTAGTGGCAGAGGAAAAGAGATCCAGGGAAGGGTATTTTGAAGCCATGGAGTTAAATAAGGACGGGATTCGGTAAAACAGAGAGCGTTGAGAGATGGGAAGACGTATTGCCTAAATCGAAAGATTATTACTCCAGGAGTACGTATTTCACGCTTTTAGATTTTTAAATGATCATATCTATTTTTCGCGATTAAATGAAAAGTGAAAATTTTCAAGCGGGCGAAAACGCGACGGCTGAGTATGAATGCTGGGAAAAGCCTGTGTGACGTTTGGCTGCTGCTGTGTGAGGCCACCTGGGTGCGAGGCTATGAACGCCGCTACGATGCATGCTGCTTGCTGCCGAGCGCGGCAGTAGCGTAGAGTACCCTGCTAGCAGGTAGCGCTTGGCTTAAACAAGGATTATTGTTACCCTACCAAACGAAGGAAACTTTCTGGCCTTAGGAAATTTTAATAGGTGATAATAAGAGATGTTTCCCTGAGCTCTGTGCCTCATACATGCATTGGTAATCTCAGATGATGTGAAACTCCTATTTACTAGTATAGAATCTTGGTCCCTGTGACTTCACGTGGAAAGGCGCCAATATCGCCTTTTTCAAATGCGGTTAAAATTGACTATTAACATTCATCTAAACTGTGATTCCTAAAACCAAATAATTTTTATATTATGGATACAATAATGGTGGGTAACGAATCGCAATCAATGCCTTTCGTTTTTTTGATGAAGGAAACTACCCTTTTGCATGAATTTATAAATACATGCCAATAAAAAATGTCTTATAAAGTTTATTCAGGAAGGCTTCAATAAACTTTTTTACTATGTTTTCATTTTTAAAGAAAATTTGAATATCCATCACACATGATAAATAATGCTTCAATCAACTTTAAAATTAAATGTATATGTATCACAATAGATAGACATAATCATAGAAAACTTCTCACTCACACCTATGCCTTTACCTTCTACTTTCTTATAGTATTCACATAATAATACTGATTACTCTAGATATTGTTTGGTAAAATTTTCAGTAATAGTAATTAATAAAACCTCTTCTTGCTTGTCCATGGAAATGGCTTATGATCTTGACTCTTTCAACAAACTGAACCAAACTTTTTCTTCCACCATTAAAACATTCACTAAATAAAGTATAAACTCAAACAACCCAATAAAGGTTACAGTCTCCTTATCTACAAGCTGGTTGCTCAGGGTTGCCACCATCTCCTGTGAATAATTCCCCCTTTCCTCGATGCGTCCACGAACATAACTTTTTTGGGTAGGACCAAGGTTTTTTTTATTTACAATAAATATAATGATCTTACCCAGATCTTAGTATGCAGCAGAAGAGAAGAAGTCAAGACCAACATTAAAATAGGGAGGCAAAAACTGATGGAGGTGGATGAATTCTGTTATTTGGGAAGCAAGATAACTAGTGACGGGAGAAGAAAGAAAGAAATTATCGGCAGAATAGCCCAGGCGATGAGAGCATTCCACCAAAAGAGAGACCTGCTTACAGCGGGATACTTAAATATAGAAGTAAAGAAACAATTTATTAGAACCTACATCTGGAGTATGCTCCTATACGGAAGTGAGGCATGGACAATGACCGCAGCGGAGAAAGCAAGGATAGACGCCTTTGAAATGTGGTGCTACAGAAGAATGATGAAAATCAAATGGATCGACCGAGTTAGTAACGAGGAAGTCCTAAGAAGGGTAGGAGAGAAGAGAAGCCTCATGAAAACCTTAATAAGAAGACGGAACAATCTTATAGGCCACATCTTGAGACATGATGGCCTGATGAAGACAATCGTCGAAGGACAGGTGGAAGGCAAGAATGGAAAAGGAAGACCCGAAACAAAATATATGGAACAAGTAAAGAGAGATGTGAAAGAGAAGAAATACGTAGGAGTGAAAAGATTAGCTGATAGGAGAACTGAGTGGAGAGCTGCGTCAAACCAATCCTAGGATTGTTGACCAGTGATGATGATGAAATATAATGAAATAATAGCAAACCAAAAAAGGCTATTTTGGAATATTTATATTGTTGTAAATGTTTAAGGATAGATTTTATTATACATTATTTAGCAATGGTAAAGTAAGAATAGTAAAAATTTAGTAAAAATTAAGTAAAAATAAAATACAAAACCCTCTTAGAAAATCTATGTGGGAATGACCACGGACATGACGAATCATAGTTTGTGGACATTAAATTTAGGGAATATAATTTTTTTCCTTACTAATATGTCACTAAAAGTAATAAATGGGTACATAAAATAATAATCCAGTTTATTTTTATTTAAACGTTTTGGTTTTCTTATGGCGGTCCGTGGATATAATTCTCTACGATTATGGGAGAATGACCCAACAATAGAATCTTTTGGCCTTCATTTGAGCTGCAAACGGTCTAATAATTGATTTCCTGCCGTTCTTCACTAACTTATTGAGTCAAATATCCTTACTTTACTCCAGCTAACTTGATACTTGATTCTGTGTTTTCCTTCATCTTTCTTGAGGTTCCTTTACATTCTAAGTTATTGATCTTAGCTGGGGCCGCCATCAGGTTTCAGACTGCGCGTTCAACAAGTTGGCTATCCTACTTCGCAAAGTTTTTTTTATTAAGCGACCATTTCTTCCCAATTCTTCATAGGACTTCTTCATTGAAGCTTATCTCCGACCCCATGATCACCACCGCCAAATGTGGTCAAGCTCGTAAAACGTTTTCATGAAGTTTTCTCATCTCTTCGAGGTTGTTTTCCGAGTCTCGAGTTGACACTTCCTGAACTGCCTTCCGTACACTTTAGGTCTCACTCAATGCTAGGGTCCAATTTGGAGTAGTCAAACGAACGAGAGGTGACATGATCAGAATGCATTAATAGGTTAATTAAAACTATGAAGGCAAATCAATTAACTAATCCGGAAACTTAAAAAAAAAAAGCCTTGATTCATTACTTCAGATGTTGTATTCACGACTGCGTGATTTAATACAAATAATTTTCTGGCATGTTATTTCCATAATTTTGTGCCAATATAATGCAATTAGAAACATATGTTTATCAACATATACGTTACATAACATCTTATTGCAAAGAGTTGTTTTCTTTTTATTGTATTAATGAAATTCTAAAAAATATTGTCTTCAATTAATTGTCTGGAAACAGGTAAACTGTATTGTAATTTGCTGGGGCGAATTTAAATTCTAAATATGAGAAATAAGTGTCTCCGTTAATATAATATGGTGGTTACCCCAAAAATAGGTCGTTTCTATAGGTGTACCGAATTCCACGTTGAACTTGGGAATTGTAATATTGCTTCATTTTTGTCCCCTAATGGTGGAATTAAAGATTTATTTTATATTTATATCTTATAAATTCATTCATTTTTTCATTTTAATAACGTTTAAGCTTAATAATAGAAGTATTACGTAACGGCTAAGAGAGACTGTTAAATCATGCCTTCTAGCTGTAAAAAAAGCTTTAAATGCAAAATATACGAAATGTGAACTGATATTCATTCTATTTCAGGAATTTGGGTGTTTCCTTGCCAATGGAAATCAAAATACTCCTGTAATTACGATACGGGTTGGTGCGGTGACAATAATTTTTGCTCCAAAACCCGTGGGCCCGGCTTCAACTCCCGGTGGAGGTAAATATTTTCCAGAGGTAGCTCGATCCCTTATTTTGTCCCGTGGTTCCTCAAAGAAGGCGCAAATAATTTTGAAAATCGAGCCGTGTCCAACAAAAAGTGATCCACAACTTCTGATTTCTTGGGGGCTGGACCCCCACTACAATCTTGCCTAAGGGAAAAATCCCCACCTATCCCCTTGCGCCCCTGATTTTTGCATATATAGCCTTCATATAACGAGAGAATTTTACAACCTTCCGAGTAACCGAGTAATATTTGGTATATGGTCATCATTTGAGCTGCGAACAATCTGAGGATCCTCTCAGTCTCAGAAAGATTGACTTTCTGCCTTACTGCAATCTTTTCTCTAGTCAACTGCCCTTACCTTACCTCGGCCTACCTGGTACTTGTCTCTCGGATAAGACGCAAAGGCGTGGTCCCGCTGCAAAATCACCTTTCGTTAAGGGCAAGCTATTGCCGACTCCGGATATCTCTCCATCTTTTTTCCCTGCCCTTTCCTCATGGCGCCAAAGACCTCGGCTGTTGATCACCTCCCCCAAATACAATGCGTGAATATAATTTTCACGAATTTCTGGGCAAAATTGTAGAAAAATTATGGTTAATTTTTAATCCTCTCTAAAGGCCGTTTTACACGGGGCACGGGAATGCGCAGGTTAGAGCTGCATTAATTTCTAAAATGGCGTGGAATTGCGCGAATGCATGAACGAAATTAGAACAGGGGCTATTTTGCGGTCTCGCATCCACGCATTCTCGCATGTATTCTAGCAATTCACCGCTTTACACGACGCAATTTTGATTGCGCCTTCGCACGTACGTCAGATTGCGCAATTCCGTGTACCGTGTAAAACGGTCTTAATAGCGTCTCGTGAGTAAATTTTGCTTTTTCCATCGAGAAAATTATCAATTTTAATCATCAAAGAATATAACTTTTCCGGTTATGTTTTTTTCCCACTCTGCAGGGTGTTAAAAGTTAAACTTATAACGAAATCCGATTCGAAAACTAGGCGTGAATGGTAAGATGGACTCCACAATATCATACTGCAACATAAAAGGAAACCAAACACACGTGTATCTTAAAAATGCATCATGTTGCGACGCATAAAATGAAGTCATTAAAAAGGAAGCTTCCGTGCGACAAAATGGGAAAACATCAGGCATCTCAAGTGTACAAAAACATTTCCTCGCACAGAAATAAAATTTTCAGTGAAAATCATTAATACAATTGTGAAACGTAGGTTTCTGCAAAAGAAAGGGTAGATGGAAATAATGAAAAAAATATCGCAGAAGGGAATCGAACATGGAACTTCAGAAATTTATTCCAACACCGTAACCAATGGTTCACATTTGAAAGGAGTATTTCTCATTTTTAACTGCATTTTTAAATGAAATTTAGACCGAATTCAGTCTAAAAACTGCAAATTTTGAACTGAGTTTTTTTATTTATTAGATATTAAATTAAGCTTCATATTAATTAATTGAGCTTGAATGTGAGCATTTAACGATTACATTCAACGCGTAGCGTATCTCTTGCGGGCTTATACGCATGTTGACTTGTACCTTACAGAGTCCTCTATATTGCCATATAATAACGATGAGAGAGTAGTGTTGAGAGAGCAATCTAGAGGACTCTGGTACCTTAGTACAAGAGCGCCGCTATTTATTGCGACCGGTGGGAATCAATGGAATCATGGGAGTGGAGAATCCTTGTGTAGAGTATTAATGTATGTAACTTTGAGTTTTAGCGGATGACGCCGTTTTTTGTTTGACGGCACAAGTAGTGCCATCTTTTTTCAACTTCTGTCACTATTACGTACGTTCGTGGTTAAGGATTTGTTCATTCCTTGTTTAAGTTGGTTATTCTAATAGTTGATTAAAACGAAGTTAGATAGTAAAGTGTGATTTTATCATTCGTTCTACACGGCTGTAGCTCGTTCTATGCTCGTTTACATTGTCCACTTGAATCCTGGGGATTTCTGATGTAATTTTAGTATCTATTTTTAGAGAGAATGAGGAAGAAAAACATTCGAAAAATAATACCTACATAATACCTACATAATTCTAATGGAATCGCATTCATTACGCCTTTTTTTAAGTGTCCTCCCTCATCATTCACCAATGAGATAACGATTTTTTTCACTGGAAAACATGGCTGAGATGGTCCCAAAGGAAAAATAAAGAAGATAAAATTCTCTACGGTTTCGAAAAACGAATTTTTTATCCCAATTCTTTCCCACGGCCCGAATCCTAAAAATTCCTTTGCGACCGTTTTGACACAGTGGGTTATTTTTGTCCGCGGGACATCAATTAGAACCTCAAGCTTTTTTTTTCGTTCGTTCGGTCTTCACTCATTTCACCCTCTCAGCGCCCCATTCCAACCCTTTTCCAAATTTGCGAGCCGCCGGCCTGGACCGAAACCTTCCACAATGGCTCTCCATTCATGTCGGGCCAAAAATTATCATTATAAAAAGGTATAAAAAAACTTAATCCCACCCGTTGCGTTGGCGTGAAAAAAATTTAAGGCAACCCTTTGTATTATTTTTTTCCTTTCAATTCATTCAACATTATATTCCTCTCTTCGACTCTTCCACATTTATATTTAGATATAAAATTGCAAACCAATACATTTTTTAAGAATAGAATAGCCTTATTACTCCATTAGAGCATGAAATGTTTAACAAAATTGAAATGAGCTTAAGAATACAATATTTCACAAATAATATACTGCAACAATATATAAAAATGCAAAATATTTAAACAAAATGTTACGATAAATCAACTCAATATTTTCAAAATAACAAAACAAAGTAATACGATAATAAAATCCAATAAATCCAGAATAAAATAAATTATATATGATGCATTGATTAAACAAATTGTTACAGGAAAAAACCCTATCAACGACAATGCACATAATACAGTATTTAAGTCTAAATACCATGGTTAAATGGCGTAATAACAAACAAGATCAACGTATTATAGGTAATACATATGAACATAAACTAACCCAAGAAGATACAACATTTCAAAAGGATTCAAGTTGTGAGATAAAAATCATTTTCGTACACTATTGAAAATATTTTCCGTTAAACTATTTGAGCATTATAGGAGTTGGTCATTTTTTTCCTGGAATATCATTTAATCTTCCAGAAAAATCAGGTATGTGTTTGGCATGGGGTGAACGACTAACAGAATACTGCATGCAATAGTTAAGGCTGAAGAGGTCCAAAAAATTCGTTTTTTAATTTGCCACTGAGGATAAATTTTTGATGAAATATATCTAGAGAGCAAGCCACAGAAACAGTCAGCTTATTCGTACAATATTTGACACTGACGAATCGTGCTAATAATTTTCGGCTGTATTTTTATCGAAAGTTGCCTATTTCACAAGGATGGTCTTTGTTTTTCCGAATTTTTACATCGGACATTGCAGTTACTAGCCAAGCGATTATTAGCCAAGGATCTATTCAATCCTATCTGATCCCCTCCCCAAAGCCAAGGCTAGATAAGGCCGATTTTTAGAAAAAAATTGTCAGTAAACGTAAGTTACGATTAAGAAATATTATCTTCGCAGCTTCGCGCCATTTAAAGAAAAGAACTAGACGACATTTAACATTCTACAGAACTATAACAGCAATCTGCCGCACAGATATTGAGATTGAGGTCAGCAGTTTCCTAGCCGCTTCTGCGTCTTTTCCATGGTTTACTTCTCAATTTCATATCATTTCCACTTAATACACTCCAAAGTGTCATCTTCCTCGATACACGGTCAGTACTTCCAAAACACGGGTGCAAAGTGTTTGGAAAACATTACTGCGACGATGAATATTACATTAGACCGTCCGATGATTAGAGGATTGTCAAGTCCGCTGCTATAATTATTGCCGTGAACAATAAAATCAGATTTCAAAACCGTCACTCGCGGCGCTACTAGTCATCTGTATCCACTTTTCACGAGGAAATACACGGCAGTAGTATGTAACTGAGCCATTCATTCATAATAAAAACCACACATTGTACGCATGCAAGGCGATTGTCAACAAAAAAACACCACTTCTCTTACAGTTAATGGCGTTACACTGAACGAGATATGGCTGCATAATAGTGCCGCCGAAAGAAATGCGCGAGAAACTGCAACAGATATAACGCTCAACCTTCATGTTCATAGGCCTCCTTAAATTGGTGAAAAAATTGGTGCATTAGTGAAAAAGTTCATTCAATTAATGCGATTTTTAACATATTTTATTCTTGACGAGTGCGAGTGTGCCGATATTTGGTTCGTATTACTATAGATTACATAATCCTTAAGTCTCTAGGAGCCGCAAGAAATTTTCTGGCGGGTCGCTGGATAAAGATCCTTTCCCTAATCATGCATTTATCTCGGCCAGAGAATTTTTTCGCATTCCACGTTTGTTCCGCGTGAAGGAAGAGAGGCAGCTCGAATCGTTAAAAAGGATCGTAAATACCAGTGGAAATGGGAGCACACACTTCTTGTTCTCGAGAAAATCGTTACGATTCCTCACTGAAAGAGAAAACAAAAAACTCTTTTCCACACTGTGCTTGGCCGCCAACACCAGCGACGCCAAACGATCTTGCACTTCCGGAAGAACATGAATGGAGTAGCGCGGTACATACACATCTCAAATCCGGACCTGTGCTAACAAGACTCCCCTTGGCCATTTACCAGTCAACCTCATTGTCTCGCAAGCGAAGCGCTCGACGGGCTCCAACGTTTTTTTGTCCCTTTTTCCCACTACTATCGTGCCCACGTCCGTCCGAACCAAGCGTACTTCAATCTATCTATACATCGATGGCTAAGTAGTAACAACACGCATCTCAAAATTTGGACGTTTTGTCTAAGTTAATACTGCATAAAATTTGTCTGAGTTAATACTGCAAATAATTTTAATAAAATATAAAATTCAAGCAAAAAAACAACTCTTTGTCTGCAAATGTATGCTTCTTTTTCAGTTTTATGTATTTTTGGTTTTTTATTTCAATTAAAATTATATACAATTAAAAAATAAATCGTTTTTTTTATCTCCCGAAAAGTTGCTATTTTTGAGATACGTGTTGTTAGAACTTAGCCATCGATATGTAAAAGGGGATTTCTGCTTGTCTGTCCGCTATCCGTTTTCATACGGCTTCATGGATTGCGACCAAAGTTTATACATAGATACATATTATGCTCTCAAACCTCATAGTGCTACTTTCGGTCGCGTCCTTTACGTTATTTTCTCATTACAATCCGTTACGCCACGTCATTCAAAGTCTGTGGTTGGACATCCTGACGGGTAGGCACATTTCTTGGCTTTCTCCAAGGGAAAACAAAACTCAAAAGGATTCCAGACTGTTAATTCTCTTGGTGCGAACCTTTTCGCTAGAGTATGCGTTCACACAAGTGTTTGGACTGCCCACCTACGGACACACATAATGATTAATGTTGTGGAGTTGCTGGGTATAAGCCGACCCGTGCGAGGCAAACGTAAATCGTTTTCTCCATAGTTTGCTGTTACATAGGTTCACAGTCATCATACCTGCTTTGTTCCTTTACCTAATTCAAATAAATAAAAAGATCGTTCCACAAAATTTTGTGGAAAAGTGCTGCCATCTTTTATTTATTTAAATGTGTCCATCTTCCACCAATTGAAGCCTGAATCTGTTAAACCTTTACCTAATATTCCTGCCATGTGACCTTGAATTCCAAGTTCCATGTTTCTCACTTCTCGGAATCCAGGATTTTTTCTGGGGAGGACACAATTAAGGGTCTGACAGGTCTTCTCATATTTGAGATAAAAAAACACAACAATATTGTAGAAGATATTTTCTTTATTTTGACATGAAAGTTATATTTATATTGTAGCGATAAGTTATTGAATACCTTAAGTTTTAAGCACCACATTGAAGCTGTAATTATAGTATTTATACTTTCAAATATTTATGAAATTAAATCTTTTATTTTTACATTGAAAATGTAATGTTTTGATTAAACTACATAAACTTAAGAATATTAATGGAATTAAACCGCTTAAGAGTTAAGTTAGCAGCTTAACCTCACTTCTAGTCTATTCTCTTAACTGGAATGATTTATACAGTCTTATCATTAGCAGTGATATGCCTCTTTTTTGGCATCAGATAATCTAAATGGAGGCATAGTATGCATTTTTTCAGGTCGAAACTGATTGTAATATTTCACTTTCCATTCAAGATGGATTGAAATAACTCAATACTTTTTTAATGCAAATCAAATGTTATAATTAACTACCATCCTAAGTTCTCAAGACCTCCTTGATATCATTCATTATATAATCCTACTAATAAAATTACGATGAAAATTGAGAATGTAATTAATCTTATTTCTGGTAATGATGTATTTATATCTATTATTACTGGTACGATAATAGCAATTTCTACATCAAAGATTAAGAAAATGACTGCAATTAGGAAAAATTTAAGGGAGAATGAGACTCGCCTGTTAATATTGAATTAAATGTTTAAGGCTCCCTAATACGTAAATTAAAACTAACGTAACGATATGGAGGCTGCGCGCTAGGCTTAGATTGCTTGAACAATTGAGAATGGATATCTTTAAGAGCGACACAGAGAACATAATATTAGAGCCATACTATATTTCCAGCTCCGATAGAAGCGATAAATTAAGAGAGATGTTTTGCCGAACGGATAGATATGGGAATTCGTTTTTCCCCCGAACAATAAAGGACTTTAATAAACGCTAGTCCCAACCTCGTTAGAGCCCTTATTTTTTTTATAGCTGTAAACGGCTGGTGTCCTACCACCCCCTGCCACACGCATTTTAGACGGCTTGCGGGGTATTATGTAGATGTACATGTAGATAACCGTATTAAAAATCTTGTCTATTTTATAAGCGTTTGGGGGGGTAACGTGCCCCCCCTACTAAATCCGCCTACGATCGTGCTGACGATAACAATGCGAATTCCTCTCTCCCTTGTCTTACACCGCCTGGCCCCTGAGAAACACTCATAACCCCTTACGTACCCCCTTCTCTCGACCGTCTCGCTATCTACATCTCTCTCGACGGTTTAACTCATTCAGAGTAGACTCCACTGCGGTCACACTCAAAAAGTTTGCCACCATGCTGACGTCACAGCTCGCTCGCGCCCCTCCCCCTCCACCCCTCCAAGACCCTTCCCCGTGTACCTCTCTCTCCCCCCCCCCCCTCCCCTCCGCCGCATTTTTGGCCCCTCCCCATTATCATTCATAAAAGTGGAGATAAAATAGAAAAAAGATTTAAAAAACACGCTGTGTCCAGAAATATAATAAAATGCACTAGAGCAAGCTTCTTCTACCCGCCGGCTATAATATCTTGCGGCCCCTGGAGGCTAAAGTAAATGTTTTATCGCGCCACATAAAACAAAATATATATCGACACAATCGTCAAAAATAAAAAATGTGAAATATCGCATTGATTTATTGAACTTATTAACCAAGAGGGAATGAAATAATAAAACTTTGTGAGGTTCACTTGTGTATTTAAATAGGCACGACCCCGGTTTCGTAACGTAGTTACATCTTCAGGCGTAACGACGAATATGGAGAGGCTTCACACAGTCAAGCCTGACGTTATCAGTCATTATTAACCAATAAAGATTATTGCACTTTGAAATTATTTGTTTTAATTTTATTAATTATTATTATTGCATAAGTTACAATTTGGCATGTATGTACAAAAAAGAAAATCACAACATCCCCACAAAGTCACATATCAACTAGACAGTTGTACAAATTTTAAAATTTAATTAAAATTTCTAAAAATTAAATACTTATTCAGCTTTTTCTTAAATATTTTTACATTACTAGGAAAGGGCTCAAATAACTCTGCAGGCAATCTGTTCCAATCTTCAATTGTTTTATTCAGGTATGAAAATTTTTTAACATTGGTCCTCTGCGCCCGGCATTTGATTTTGAACTGATGATCGTTCCTGAAATGATGATCGATCCAATGAAATTAGGTTTTCCCACTTCATTGCCTAATTCCCTCCATGCTTTATCACCTTTGTATATTTTATACATACCGCAGAGTCGGTTTCTTTTTCTCCTACTTTCCAAAGATTCCCACCCCAGTATATTTAACATGCCTGATACGCTCTCTATCCTCCGATGCCTACCCAAAACGTATCGAGCCGCTTTTCTTTGAACTCTCTCCAAGGCCATTATATATGTCCCACCTCATAGGGATCCCACACCATTGAGGCATACTCTAGGATAGGCCTAACCAGTGTTTTATACGCCATTTCCTTCGTGCGAAACTTGCTTCCCTTTAGATTTCTCATCACCCAGTGCAGTTTCTTGAAGGCTTTCTTGGCAGTATATTGAACGTTCAGCCCCCAATTCAAATCTTTAGACAGGTGGACACCTAAGTATTTACAGTTGTCACACCTAGGAATAGGGTGACCTAAGAACTGATAGTCCCTTTTGCTAGAATTTATCTTGTTGCCGAAGGATATAAGCTTACATTTACTAACGTTTATATCCATCCCGTTCTGAGTCACCCAATCTGCCATTTTATTAATGTCCACTTGCAGAGTTTCATGATCGGTCTCTCCTCCGATCTGTTTATAAATAATGCAATCGTCGGCAAAATGTCTAACATGCGAGTTAATTTTGTTTGGGAGGTCATTTATATAAATTAAAAACAAGATTGGCCCAAGAACACTACCTTGAGGCACCCCCGATGTAACCATTGTTTCATTGGAACTCATATCCCCAACTTGTACTCTTTGAGTTCGACCTTTCAGAAAGTCCTCAACCCACAGGGTCACCCGTTAGTCTATTTGCTGGGGTAATTGTCTCATCTTTAGTATGAGTCGATTGTGTTCGACTTTATCGAAGGCTTTAGACAGGTCTACTACAACGGCGTCCACTTCCAAACCCGCATCCATGGAGTCGGCCATTTCTTGACAGAACCCTAAGAGTTGGGTTTGACATGAGTGTCCTTTTCTAAAACCGTGCTGTCGTTCGAATAACCAATTTTCACTTTCCCACAAATCCCGGAGGTACTCAGCAATTATCTTTTCAACTAATTTACAAACCACTGAAGTCAAGCTTACTGGCCTATAATTCTCAACAAGTTTTTTGTCACCACCTTTAAATATGGGCTTTATGTTAGCCTTCTTCCAGTCCTTGGGTAGGGTATTGTTGTTCATCGTTACATTGAATAAATGAAGAATATAACCCGTCACAGCACTCCCTCCCAGTTTCAGTAAATCGATTGAAATTCCATCTGGTCCTATTGATTTATTTGGCCTCATTTTTTTGATTTTGTTATATATTTCTGAGTTGGTAGTGGAAATATTTATAGGGCTCTGTGTGTTCGTCATCCCCGACCGTTCCCAAGAAACCAGTGAAATATCTGAATTATCTATTCTATTCATTGCACTCGCAAAAACATTAGAATACCAGTCGCTGAACTCATTAGCCTTCTCTTTATCATCTGTAACTAAGGACCCCTTTTTGTTTAATAAAACTGCGATGTTGTCCCTGCTCCCCTTCCTCCTTCTCAAATATTTATAAAATTTATTACCGTTGTCTTCAGAGATAATATTCCGCAAAAACGTTTCTTTGGCTAATTTCTTTTCCTTATTTAATAAGCGGATTAACATTTTATACTTGGTAGATAACTCTGGACTCCGATCCCGTTTTTTGTGAATCACTCTTATTTTTCTCTTCAGTGATCTAATTGTATGGTTGTAGTATTCTGGGTTGGTATTTTCTTTCATTCTTTTATTCGGAACGAAGGTACTTAGGCCTTCATTCATTATCTGCTTAAATGTCTCCCAAATTTCCTCAACACTCTGTCCCTTGCTTATCCATTCAGAGAAGCTCTCCCTTAAATATAACTGGAATCTTTCTCTACCCCCTCTCCCAAACTGCCATTGTGGTGGTAATGTGGTGGTAAAGTGGCGTGGAGCATTTTCTACAACCGGATGATGTGAAATCGATTTTTGGCCCTTGCGTCAACAAGGTTGAAGACCCCTGCACTAGAGTAATAATGTAACTTTCGTAGAATTTTAGTTTTCCCGGAAAATAGTTTTTTTAATCTCGGGTTTTCCACCGGGTATGGTTTTGGTTATTTGGTCCCAAGGTTTCAACGGCTGAGTTGGACATCATTTTCAGGGTAATATCTTCACGGCATTTTGTTTATTTATTTATCCGTATCCTTGGTTGCCCTGATTGTTATGTACGTATGTCGCGATTAACTATGACATTCCCGGCACTACTAAGTTTGAAGCATTTGTCTCTATTTGTGCTCTTATTTCGTAAACTACAATTAGGGCAACCAAGAAAATGAATAAATAAGTAAAATATCGTAAAGATTCCACCCCTGAAGACGATGGCAAACTCAGCCGTTGAAACTTTGAACTTTGGGATCAAATACCCAAAACCTCACCCGTGGGAAAACCCAAAAGTTGTTCCTTTAAATAAATCACTAGGAGAATGAATAACTCATTATAAAGAGTAAGAACCCATTGACAGTAAAAATAAAATTAAAAATATTTTTAAAAATGCTCTATGCCAAAAAAAATGTTATGATAACCACAAAGAATTTTTTAAAAATAATCTTTTTATGACTGAGTGTAGTGTGAGAATGAATGTAGAAAAGCCTGACAGGTGAGTCTCCATCAGGCTTACTAACAGGCTCACCTATTTCGCCTGAGTTCTTTATTTTTAGGAAAATTTCCTAGGTTTTCAGCGGGTATAATTTTGGGTGAGTAAAGATTGGCACGCAAAATCAATATCTAAACTTAATGAGCACCCACGCGTTTTCTCCGAGAGATGAAAAGTTTATTTTTTTTACTTTTTGGTACAATTTATTATTTTTATGTTAAAGCTATTCCGAGTCATTATTCGATTATTCATGGTCATTGCTAATATTATGAAAGCAGAGAGAAATTACAAATCTGAAGATTCCATCTGCGGCAGTTTTGAAATTTTTCATTTAAATGAAGATGAAAAATTTACACAGATTCCATGTGATTAACAGCTCTGGATTTAACCACAGGTTTTTACACAAAAAAGTTATAACTTGGAAAAAAATCTGAATGGGCTGGGCAAGAACTCCTTTTCTCCAGTAACTCCCAGTGTATATCAGAAACTAACGCCATCAAGTGAGAAAATTTTTAACTATATTTCCAAATGGAAATTCAGCTAATTACTCAGAGCAAATTGAAACAAAATTTCAAAATTCTGATAATTGAATATTGTATTTTAATCAGAAACAAGTTATGGAGCAAATTTTCAATTAGATCCGGCAACGGGAAGTAGTTTTAAACAATTACAGGATCGATGAAACATACATAAGAAGAAAATTACGATAAAGCGTTTGAAAAGTAGTGTACACAAAGCGATTTTTTGTTTTTGTTTATCATTCCAATTTCAACAGTAATGCCATGCAATGCATAGAACACCATGTACTTTCTTTAAACCTTATGTATCTGAATTTTCCGTGACTAAAATTCGTTACTATTAACACGGTAATGCTTGAGAACCGAAATTCTATGGATTCAGTGACTAACTGAAACTATGCATCGATTTCTGAGTCAAGGTCCAAATTATATTCTTCTAGTAATGGTTGTTAAAGAAGTGACAAGTTCCAGTTGTGGTATTGGCAAGTGAAGAAACGCTCTGAAGTGTAGGTGCGGAAAAATGGACACTGAAGAATGAGGAGGAGAGAAGACTGGAGGAGTTCGAGACATGGGTGTGAGAAGAATGAAGCAGGTGAAGTGGACTGTGAGGAGAAGGAGCGACGAAGTGCTGGACATGGTGGGTGAGGAGAGGCAGCTTCTAGGTGAAAATTGATTAATGAGGGTGGAGGTAATAGTGAAAACGGTGTTAGATGGTAGAATTATTACAGGTGAACGAGGGAGAGGAAGGGAGATAATTGGATTTGTAGATAGAATGAAAGGGAGTATGCCTTATTGTGAATTTATTAGGGAAGTCCAAGGAGGGAGAGGAGACGGTATGGTATGATATTTGGGGGAGGCGACCGACATCTGAGGTCATTTGCGCCATGAGGGAAGGTTAGGCAAGGAAGGGTGGAGAGAGCAGCGGCATCAGCCTACTCTTAACGAAAGGCGCCAAGTGGACCACGCTTAACGTCCTATCCGACGGACGGAGTATTGCGCTTGAAATGTCCTCCGCACAACACTCAAGCAGGGATTGGGCAGTTTCTGAAAATTCTCTGCCGCTACCGGGATTTGAACCCGAACCCGCCGGGTGGGAAGCTAATATTCTAGGCACCTCACCAACCCAATCCCCGGGAAGGGGAGACTGGCTCAATACGTCTTAAATGCTCCATGGAAACTTACATGAATTGGTAGAATACCCAATCATTTTCGACCGGTTCATAAAGATTTGCATGGAGCATTCCCCATATAACCACGGTCTGACTCCCTTCCCTTCATGGAATTCCTTCTTCAATTCACAATAGGGCCCACCATATACGGATCTAGGGGGGGGGGGCACGGGGGTACGTGCCTCCTCCCCCCACTCTCCCAGACTCTTAAAAAATATCCAAGATTTGTAATACGGTCCCATTATCATTGCGTTCGTTTTCTATTACGAGGAATCTGTGACCCCCCCCCCCCCCAGAACCAAATCCTGGATACGGCCTTGCTTGTGCCCCCCCCCCCTGAAAGAAATTCTGGATCCGCCCCTAGGGCTCACCACCTTTCATTCTATCCGCAAATAATAATCTCTTCCTTTTCCTCCCTGCTCACCGAATATTCTTCCCTTTAACATTGTTTTTAATATCCCCCCCGCGCAGTGCCTACCCTATCTAAACCAGTGGCGAAGCCAGGATTTTTAGGACTCAAAAACTGTAATTTTGTACGAGTTTTTATTAAAAGTTGTTGACGCCATATTTCTTGTTTTTGGCGCCTGTTTTAAAGGCTCAAGCGGGTGGGATGTTGCAATCCGGAAAACCCCCCGTGGATAAGCCACTGATCAAAATCCTCTGCCTTCACTGTAGCGATTGGCAGTTCATTGAGGTGTTCGAAAGTACAAGTTTTCAGTTAACTCTCATGCGTTGATGATGTCTGATCTGGGGTCCTACTGGTAGGTTTTCTCCTCGTAGTCGATGTCTATTTGATTACAGGCTTACCTTAACCCATTCTAACACAATTTTGCTTCTAAATAACATCAAAAATGTATACATTTTCAGCTCAATACGGGAAAGATTTAAACTACGTGTTCTTTTGTTCTGTAAAGTTTTAATGGCGAAATATGTAGCTACCACAATAATTACGTAATTCGTACGATTGAGTAGAAATTTTTCACATTTTTATAATTAGAAGTCTTGAAATTTAATTTCTCCCGGAAGCAGCTCTGGGTTAGAACTGGTAGAATAGTTTAATAATAGTAGTATATGACTAAAAAAGACGAAATGGAATCAGTCGAGAAGGAGGTATGCCTACTCTTTCAAGTTCACTTTTCATTCTTCAAAAGTTTCAATTTTCTACCAAATAACAATCAAACTCAGAGTTGAATTGAAACGGAATTCTACAGCCTCATGCCGCTGGTACACGATTTTCCTTCTAGAAAAACTTCTGTCGATTTCAAAACTTATTTACCTACCTTAAGCATGTCATTGTAAGAGACGAGGCCGGAGAGTGCATTGGCCCTTTCAAAGAGCAACATCCCACGGAAAACTCAATACGGGATGTCTTATTTCTTTTCAACATCGCACTAGAAAGTTCCTTCTATCTCTCCTCCTCGTCCCATCAAGGAAATATGTATGCGTGGCCGACTCTGTGTCCAAAAATAGCTTGCGTGCTCAAAGTTATCTGGGAGGGAAACCTCTTTTCATCCGGTTCCATGGACGACGAATTCACAAATAAAGAACTTTGTTCATTCCTTCCCATTCTGCCGTTATTTTATGACCGCGACATTGCGTGCGGCTCTCTTGTTTCTCATCGCCATCGCTTCAAGGCGGCGTGGAAACGTTTATGCATGCATCTTCGCATTATATCTCTTACTAGCCGGCCACCCGTCGTTGCTCGGGAAGAGTGGTACCTACCCAGAGAATGGGAAACTACGAGGGAGATCGGCTTGGTGTGGTTACTAGAGTGTTGGCTTCCCACCCAGTGGGCCCGGTTTCAAATCTCGGCAGCGACAGAGAATTTTCAGAGACTGCCCGATCCCTGCTTGAGTGTTGTGTGGAGGGCATTTCAAGCGCAACACTCCGTCCGTCGGGTGGGACGTTAAGCCGTGGTCCCCTTGGCGCCTTTCGCTAAGAGCAGGCTAATGCCGACGCCAGGTTTCTCTCCACCCTTCCTTACCTACCCTTCCCTCATGGCGCAAATGACCTCAGATGTCGGTCGCCTCCTCCAAATACTATACCATACGGGAAACTATAAACTTGGAATTCATGGTCATATTGACCTCTCAACGGGAAAATATGAAAGAGCGTAAGAAAAAACACGATTTGTCGGAATACACGGTTAAAAGTACAGCAAGGTTAACCGGGGGCCATTTACCTATGAACGGTGAAGTTGAGAGAAAAGGCAGTATTGAAACTGGAAGTCACCATCAAGGGCACACCCAGGATCAAAACTAGCGGGGTGGCAAGCCGTGGTTGTTCGAGTTGTAGGTAAGATTTAAATAAGGAAAAGGTGAATGAAATCAACATTTAAAGGAAACTGTAACAGCTATTTGTTAGTTTTTAAAATTATTTGATTGAAAAAAAAATATTAGTTTCCTTTGAGACATTTGCGATTGGGGCTTCTAGGGGGGTCAACTGCCCCTAGCTGGGTACGCCCATGTGCCGGGTCTACACTAGTAACTTAAGTGACTACTTAAGTTGGCTCTGTATTTAAGTTGGTAGTGTAGGTGTCCCCAGCTTCATTTAAGTACACCTCCACTTAAGTCATCTTAGAACCCAACTTAAATTGCGTAGGCAACTGTTTCCGCACGGTTGAAGCTCTTCATGTGTTGTAAATGGCACATAATACCCATCTCACATCATCCCGTTGATTATGTTCTAAGTTGTGCTGTATTGTATGATGTGGTTATTGAGCGTTCTATTTCGTTAGTTAATTTCTAGTGTTGGGGATATTAATTCGACAAATTTATTTTGTAGTGTTTCTCATCTTATTGTTGGTTTTATTTCCGTGAAAACTAATTGCTATGCCTGTTGCTCACGGTGAAACTCGATTTATAAAACTTAGAAACGTTTTAAGGAATTTTAAGACTGACAATGAGACGACGGCAGAGGATCCGGTAAAACAGTTTATTTTCCATGGTGTCATAATCGAAAATAACGTAAACGAATGCACTCAATAACTTCCCACACACTGTTATTGAAACTATTGCATAGGGCTTTAATGTTAGTCCTAGGGATGCCGAGGGAGATAAGATGTGGCGATTTCATTGGACGTGGGAGGAATTAATGGTTGAAATTTAACATCAATAGTTTTAATAAAGCAGTGGAATTTGACTAGCAATAAGTGTTTTTGTTTACGTTATGAATATGTCATTCCACGAGGTCACGCTTAGTAATTCTAAATTCCTCTGGCTCCATCACCTCTCGCCATATAGCGTTCCCTCAGGAACTGAAATCGGTCTTTCCTTTTAACCTTCTGAATCCAAAATGGTTAATTCACGGAGTTTGGAAGTTTATTTCAAATAACAGTCGCTTTGGATCAAAGAATCACTAATTGCTCTCCCAGACCTTCATCTGTCAACATAACTGTTTCCCGATATAGACAATCACGGTGCTGAAGTCGACTTAAAGCTCAAGTGTAGCTACCGCACCACATTTAAGATTATATTTAAGTGAAGTCACTTAAGTTAAGTGTGTAGTGTAGACAAGGCAATGGTCACCGTATCGGCCTTCACCTCGCATGGAGCGCGTAAAAATATATACAAACATGGCCGGCTGAATGGGGATGTTAAGGGGAGGTGGTAGCGTAAGCGGAGGGCGGGGAATGAGTGTCAGGTGGCGCTGAGCGCGCTTGCAGGGGGTTCGGTAATGTGAAAACGATGCAAAAGACGTGTCGGATGAAATCAAAAGTAGCACTACAGGCTCCGGGGACATATAATGCAGCAATGTGCCAATTTTGATCATAATCGGTGCCGCCGTATGGAAACTCATAGCGGACAGACAAACAAACATCCTACGCAGAAAACTCCCTTTGCTTTGGCCCACAAGAGTAACCAATAGATGGCACTGGGGCAGCTCACCACTCTCCAAGGTCGGTAAAGGACGTTGACGGACCTTGCCACTCACCGTTAACAGTCCTCGCGAGAGGTTACGACGTCTAGACGCGGAGAGGATCGGGTTGGTGTGGTAGCTCGAGTGTTGGCTTCCTTCCCCGTGGGCTCCAGTTCAATTAACGGCGATAATTTTCAGAGATTGCCCGACACCAGCCTTAATAATATGTGGGAGACTCGTGGATCACTACACCCTTCGGGTTTTCGCCGCGTTGGTTATCAGAGGTTGACGTCAGTTTCGCCGGGATTCCACCATTCGTCTTACGGTGGAGGTGGTCAGGCATCCTCAGGACGAACAATTCGACCTGAAGAAGTCTGATAGAATCCCGGCGAAACTGTAGTCAACCTGAGAACCAATAACCAACCAACAAGCGGCGAAAACGCTAGGGATAACTATGAGCCAATATTTTGTGCAAATATCCAGACGCGCCGTGGATCGGGAATTGTGTGGTGGCTGGAGTGTTGGCTCCCACGTGCGCTTGAGTTCAAATCCCGGCGGCGTAAGCGAATTTTCAGAGATTCCCAGATCCCTGCTTGAGCGCCTTGTGGTGGGGCACTTCAACCGCAACACTCCGTCCGTCGGATGGGACGTCAAGTCGTGGTCCCCTTGGCGGCTATCCATATGTGCGCGCCAACACCAGGTTTCTCTCCACCACTACTTTCATACCCCTCCCTTTTGGCGCAAATGACCTATTCCTTGTATCTTATTATTTTATGAGTATGAAATAGTCACTAATACAATAAATATATGTTTTGTCAAATTTATGGAATAAATTTTGACATTTTGATGTTTTTGGAGTCTTGTATAAGCCGCGCGACTGATGTAGTTATAATACATTACATGGTAACAGCTTCGTAATATTCAACGCAAAGTTTCAAATACGTTTATTATTTGACTTTTAACTATTTAAAGCATTAAATTTTGGATATGCATGTTATTGCTACGAATTTTTTATTGTTATCAATTTTACGCCTGATTAAAACTATTATTTGTGAAGACTTTAGAATGGTTCTCACATTTGAGTGAACTTTGGCATATAATAAACCTTCTTGAGTGCCTTGTGCAATTCTACCTCAACATTCTGCCCATTGGATGGACCATTAAGCCATGCTCCCCTAGGCACCTTTCGTTAAGAGCAGGCTAATGCCTAAGCTGGATTTCTCTCCACCCATTCCTACCTACGCTTTCACCATGGCTCTAATTAGAGCCATGGTGAAAGCGTAGGTAGGTACTTATAAGCCAAACCTTCAAATACATTTACCATTCAGCCACATTTATTTCTTTGGCACCATTCTGAAGGATAAATTCATCGCTGACCATTGGAAGATATATTATTAAATATACCTGCATATTTTAAAAAATGGAGTGCCAAAGGATAGGAGGACAGCCTATGGGACAGTACTTGAGTCAGCAGATGTATTCCATGGGAAATTACTTAAGGGAGGGGGAGGGGGTTGGTAAGAATGGTGTGCAAGTTTCCACCCCTCCTCCTTCTCCCCCTATTACTCATTTGTCTTTCAGTACTACATATTACATATTACAGTTTCACAGAGGCAGATCTATGGACCCCCCCCCCCTTGAATATCCATTTTGCAATTAATAGAATGGTAAGTTTGTCCAGACCCCCAATACAGCTTGGAGGTTACCTCCTACTTAGCCCCCCCCCCCTTCACCCTATCAATGAAGCCTCTAAACTCAATCTCTCCGGCCTGTTTCTTCCGTCATACAGATCCTCCACGTATTCCTTCCATCTACTCTGTACCTCTTCTCGCTCGGTTAGCACTCTCCCATCTTTAGCCTTAATTTTAAACATGGTGTGTTCGGAAGGAAAAGATGGAACGTTATGCAAGTGGAAATGAGAATGTACGAGGTGTGTTCAGAAAAAATTAAATGTGTGTTTGGGAATTTTTACAGTTCATCTTACGGAATTAAATTAAAATTAGCTCATACCTCGTATGCAATAGTAGCCAGCTGGTTTTTCCTGTTTCCAAGTTTAGGCTGCTTACGCAACTCTTCGAAATGAAAAAAATTAAAAATATACTTTATGCTCGCTTGGTGCTCACAGGACGATATTATATAGCGGCGCAGGGATATCTAGTAGTCCAATGCGACTTAAGTCAATAATTATCATAGCGAATTTGTGTGTGTAGTTGTAGTGCAGTGTGTGAAATAATAGTGCTGTGAATTAGTAGAGAGGTGAGTGAATTATGAGCCTCCTAAGGGACCGCAGAATTGACATCGACACCGAGGAGTTAATTCATTGGTGTATTTAACTTTGCACCCGTGCATGTGACTGCGTACAAAGTCACTTGTTCCTTCAGTGCTTTGAAATTCGTCGCCACAGACCAGCGGAAAAATAAGGGTTCTTCACCCCGACAGTGGCTTAGTAAGCACGACCCTTTCCACGTGTGCCACAGAGTGGACTTGTGACGTCAACATCTTGTCCGGTAAAACCCATCCCGAAGTTCGCTCTGAGAAGATGGCTTGGTGGTGGAACTGGTTAACACGCCTGACCGGCAATCGGTAGATCCGGGTACGCATCCTGGCTAAATCAAATATTTTTTCAT
Source organism: Ischnura elegans (assembly GCF_921293095.1). NCBI lineage: Eukaryota > Metazoa > Arthropoda > Insecta > Odonata > Coenagrionidae > Ischnura > Ischnura elegans. The sequence goes on from NC_060257.1 coordinate 20,944,694, forward strand.
GGCGAACTTCATCCTTTGGTGTATTTAAATTTGCACCCGTGCGCATGACTGCATACAAAGTCACTTGTTCCTTCAGTGCCTAGAAGGTTAAATTCAATTTTATAATAATATTTTTATATTTTCCTTTAAGGGTTTATAATAATTATGTATATTTAACCATATACGCTATTTTATTTATCTTATAAAAATAATTTTATGTTTGTCTACTATTCCATAAATCCCTCCGAAAATATTTTCTGGCTATGGCCTTGGTATTAGCTTCTCCTAAACCCCCCCAAGGCTTGATTCCTAGCTGCGCACCTGTTGTCAATAATCTCTCTTTTTCACTTTCTTACCTATCTTCATACATGAATAAATTAAATGTAATCTTGGCATCGATAGGAAATCTTAAATTTCCTACCTAGCCACAGTCTCATTCTTGCATGATGCAATGGAATACATAATGCAAAACCACGGCACAAAAAACTACAACTAACGTGCGAGGTCCCCCCATCTTCTTATCGTGCTCCTGGATATCTTCCACGTCTTCATTCTTCTCTCCTATGCGTAGTCTTCGCTCTTCCATTCTTGAGTTCTAGCGATGGCTTGAATCTGTGAAGAGGTAAGATTAGTGCATGCACAAACAAATATATAAATAACACTACCCTTCAAGCCCTAACGTCGATCAGCCGATAGTAGCGACGCAATGGAATAATAACTGGTGGCACACGCAAATATAAATAAACGCACGCATCACACGTAGAAAATATCACACGAAGTCACACGATAGAGAAAAATACACACGCAATTGCATTGGTACCATTCTTCGAGCTCAATTTGATGTCTTCGTCCTTCATAGCTGGAAGGGAAAGGGGTACAAAACATGTTACAAATAAGTACAAAAAACACATGGATATCAATGTCCACACACTCCTGGTAAACACTCATCACTATCTTCATTTCTTCATTCTTACAGGCCCCAGCGATGTCTTCAATCTTCAGGGCCTTAACTATGTAACTAATCTTCATTCTTCATTTATAATCTTCAGTCTTCAATTTTACAATACTTTGTGTTAGTACAAAACCCACCCAAATACCCTAAAAAAATATTTAAATACCTCAATACCAAAACTCAAAAATATCCAAATGAATTTCCTGCCTAAGAATGTATTCTCTGTCTTCTATAACCAGTCTCATTTGAAATTATCTAATACCATTGGAGTGCACTCACGGATACCTTTATTATAGCGCTGTGTGTTTTTGTATTTGCTCCATTGAGTCATCATATTTCGTGTGCTTTTGTTACCTAGACCTCGTACTTTGTTATACCAGTGAATTCACTTTCCACAACTGGAGTCTCTCATAACTCCATTAGTGGGGTATATATCACCTCTCATTACCATTTCACGTTCAAGATAACCTGATATACCTTCATGAAAAAATACACAAATTAACAGCATCTCAGGATAACTGTACTCTTCTCTGCCTTATAGTCAAATTGATGGATGGTGTCCAAACCTGGCAGTAGGTTCTGAAATTGGAAAAGCAGAAATTTGAATTTTAAAAAAATCAAATATTCTACAATAGTGCAGTAAAATTAGCATTTGAGGAGCTGCGAGTTCATCTTCCCTATTGGAAATTTCTTATAAGTCTTACAGAAATTCTTATAAGAATTCTGTAAGACTTATAGGATTCTATAAGTCTTACAGAATTCTTATAGGATTCTATAAGTCTTACAGATTTCTTATAGGATTCTATAAGTCTGATAGAAATTCTTATAGGATTCTATAAGTCTTACAAAAATTCTTATAAGAAATCTGCATTTCTTATAGAATTCTACAATAATGCTGTGCGGGTCGCATACCTTTTAGGTTTTTATCCAGCAGGCGTGTCACCATAACTTATGTTGGCAATAGATAATTATTTAAGGAATTCTACATAAGATAATTTTTGGAAATTATGTATAACTCTTTTTTAAGTAATGTTCTGTTAATTTCCTGGTTTTTTCAGCATGGTATTTGACATAAATGGTTCCAAGAAGCGGAGGCTTCTTTTTTTGCGACTTGTTAGTATATATATCGCTGAGGGCATATGAAAAATTGTAGACTTAAAAGATCTGTCTGTTTCGAGTCTACAGATCACTTGACCGATGGAAGTTCGATATGGGCCATGAATAACCACGATGAATACTACGATTGCATATGTTGCAGGATACTGTTCACATGGTTCCCTAGAAACCTAACAACCAAAACTTGTTAGGTTGCTAGGGATTGCTTTTATATGTTAATCATTCACTATGTCTTTGTGATAGCAGTTTAATAAAATAAGTCGCGTGCTTCTAACCAAAATAAGGCATTGACCTCATTTGGTAAGTATTAAAAAACTGGCATTCCTAAAATTATGTTACCTTAAACAGATAGTTTCGTTGAATTTTAAACTTTTCATCATTAATTTAGATAGACATGTATATTTTTCAGATTGTGGCATATCTAACATAAGAGGAAGTTTTAATGAAAACAGTGTTTTAATGGACAAAGTGAGTGATTTAGTCGTCTCTGAAGATAATGAGAATGATTTTGTATGAGTATGCCAACATCTGCACAGTTATTATTTTATGGAAAATACATCAACTATTATTCTCAATCAGTGTTTCTGTGATTCCTATTAATTTCCCTAAATCTTGCAATTATTGTTAGCCATATTCTACATATCCTTTTCTCCAAAATGGCATCAAATTCCATTTTGCTTTGCTTATTTCTTTCATTATCTATCCAAATCTGCATGTAGAGGTCTCATTCTCTCTGGTATCTTAAATAAACATTGCTCATATGCATTTGATTCATCAAATTTTACTCTTCCTTCCCATATAATTTCTTGAAGTACCTACCTATCCCCAGTGGAACTTGAATTTTATTTCATTTGCTTCTTCAATTTTCCAGGTTAAATCATATTCCATATTGCAATTCCTGTATCTTTCATTGCATAATGATTGCCAAAGTTGTATTCAATTATCAGTATATCATTCTAGGCTATCGTTGGTTTCATTGATTTTAGTTTCTTTTAGCATGTGGGGACATTAACCCTATACAGAACCCATGCCCTGAAAGACCTCTATGGTATCTCGCCTTGTCTGGCCAGCCAGGTGAACTTTACAGGGCTTCAATGTCCTTTTTGATGTGCATTAATGATAGACATCTACATTTGGTTCATGGGAAATCATTAGGTTTGCTGTATAAGATATAGGCGTCTACATTTGGATTGAATTAGGTATAATGCTAACTTTGTATCAGTAGGGATGTAAATCTTATGTAGCTTTTAATAGAAGTTTGCGCAAGTGTTTTAAGCATGTTGATATGATATTTATAATAAATATTTCCATCAGAAAATTTGTTATAAATAACATTGTGTAACTGATGGTTAGAAGATATTTTCTTATAAGAAAAATTCTTATAAGAAATATGCCCAATTTCTGATAAGAAATTTTCTTATAGACAAATTCTTACAAGAAATTTTCTTATAAGAAATATGCCCAATTTCTGATAAGAAATTTTCTTACAGAAAAATTCTTATAAGAAATTTTCTTATAAGAAAAATTCTTATAAGAAATTTTCTGTAAGAAATATGTCCAATTTCTGATAAGAAATTTTCTTATAAGAAATTTCCAATAGGGTTCTTCTCTTCTTAGGATGGGTTTTCATTCTTATATTCACATCGAAGGAATGGGGCTTGAACCTGGAAAGAAAAAGAGAAATAAAATTTAATTTGGGGCTTAGGTCTTAAACATGGATAATTAAACATTTATCACTTTGGGTCTCAGGTTTGATGAAAATTTCTAATAGGGTCTCTATCCAACTTAAACTAAATATCCTGAGAACGTTTTAAGAAAAGAATGCTTTATATGCATTTTAATTATTTAATAACTAAACAGTTTGGTGATGAAATAGTGGGATTTATGATATGAAGGCAGAGATGAAAAAAAATTAAACTTATCTAATTTAAAAATTTATTAATGATGTCAATTCACACCAAATAATCCTGGTTTTAAACAGAAAATAAAATAATATTCAAACATGGTAGCTAAAACTAAATTTTATATTGGTCTTAATTGATCTACTAGAGGGATCTACTATATTGGTCTTGATTGATCGTGATGATTTAATGTAAAATCATAAGATATGCTCGTAATAGGAAAACATTTTTCAATAATAATGACTTCATATCCATAAAATAAGAAAGAATTATTTTTCCAGCAAAATCCTATTGATTCATTATTGTTATAGTCAAAGAAATATTTGTTTAAAAAACAAACAGTCTTCATGTAATACATAAAACATACAATTCTACTTATTTTCTCAACAAAATATCTTTGACTTTTTACTTTGACTTTGATGTTTTAGCATGTTTGGAGAGTAGAAAATGAAATTATCCTGATTGTGAATGTAACAGGGTCATGCGTACGTAGTTTAAAATACGTAGTTTGGCCCAAGAAAAACCTGAAAATCTTGATAGACATACAATAATCAGATTGACTGAGAGATATGTACATATTTTTCTCTACCTCTATTCTTCCACTACTATATGGCTCTTTCACCATTTATTTTCAATATTCTGTTATTATAAACGCTAGGAGAGTAAAATGGACCAATATTTTACCCACTTCTATTCTTCCCCATCTTCCTGAGTTATTTGCAATGAGAAATTGAGTCTTTAAACCCTTTTCAAATGAGTTCATGACAGGGGTGCCGACTTACAAAAAATATTGCTGGGGCCCAAACCGGGGATCATGCCCTGGGAAATTTTATAAGTAGTGAATTTTATGTTTATTAAGAATTTTAGAAGAGCCATATGATCAACATTGGAACCCCGATAACTCGAATCACGATATCTGGACACTCCGGGGAAAATCGACAAGCCTGACACATTTTTTCCTCACGCTCATAACAAATTTTTAAGGGGGCTTGGGCTCCCTCAGGCCCCATGGAGTCGGCGCCACTGGTTCATGACATCATGAGCTCATGCTGAGCATGTGTCGGTTTGCCCTATTTGGCCTTGCACCGTTCATTTCATTCGCACTCACAAGAGCGATTTCCTCTCTGAGTGAAAGGTTCTTAGTGGTTGAGTACATTAACACTAGGAGGACGGGAGTTTCGCGCTACCTAGAAGGATGGCTAGGGGTCATTTGACCCCTAAAATGTATTTTGGAATAAAACGCCTAATTTTCAACCAATATTCAGTTTAATCGTATTAATTGTTGAATCAGTTCATTAAAAACACTACTTAACATTATTAAATATATATATTTTTTTTAGATCACGAGATGTGGGTCAATTGAATTGAAAACCCACAAGACCCACATCTCGTGATCTAAAAAAAATATATATATATAATAAGGGGTCGTGAAGCATAAAGTTTGAATTATTAAATATTATTTCCATCGTCAAAAGTTAATAACAATTATTTTAAAGAATCACGAATTAAACCGTGTGTAGTGGTTGATTGCAAATCAAATAATGAAAATACATACATTCAATACAAAAGTTGTGTTACATGTTTAAACAATAGGGGTACTGGGTTTACAAAATTTGCATTAAAATTTTTAAAACTTATTACTTTGTTGTAAATCTCAGACAGACTATTTTTTCAGCGCTGTTTCCACAAAATATTTTTTTTGCGCTGAATGCGTTCATTAGACGATTTATTCATCTACATCTAAATCTACACTCTAACACGCAAGCCGCTTAAAAGCGTGTGGCAGGGGGTGTTCGGACACCTGCCATTTGCACATGAAAAGGAATTTAGAAAATGGAAAGGAAATTGGTGCAATGATTCAATTTGATGGTATTTGGCACCTTTTTCTTTTTTGTGCCCGTAGAGATATGGCTGTTGAATTTGGAGACGTGTAAATAAATTGATAAATGCTATCCATCATATCTAATCCCGCTTTGTTTTTATTATGAAATAGGATGATCTCTGATATTCTTTTATTCGTTTCGGAAATAGTGTCGTCTGAGATCATGCTGCTGAGTGAAAGTACATTATTGTTCTAGTTTGCCTGATTCTACGTAAGAGTATGACCTAAGGTATTTTTGAACACTCGCGTTGAATGGATTACATGGCTATTAAAGGGGTCATGGATATTTGCGCGTCACACCTGTTTTTTTCAGATCGTTCATGCAAGAGAAGTTTTCCATTTTTTTATGACTTCCTGCCAGCTGGATGGATGGAAAATAATTGTAACAAGTTACATTTATTCCTGAATTCTTGTATGTTACAGTCACTTTAGTAACTATTTATTTCCCCAACGCTTGATTTGATGGCCAATCATCATCTTTGCCACAATATGGAAATTCATTTAGGCATTTTTCATTTCACATCTGTCAAAACCCAGTACTCGATTCCAAATTTGTCTGGTTTATTTGGAATTTACCTCATAAAAGGACAGCTGCATTTTGTTGGATAGAGCTGTGCATTTGATATCACGCCAAAGTCGCCATCGGATTCACTATCTTGGACTTCGTCGCTTCCATCACACGCAGATGTTGATGGATTGGTCAGAATTTCCTTGAACTGATGTTTACGATTCACTTCCAGACTGATCTTCAATATTCCCTACAGCTATTTGAATCGCGACGATTCTCTTCTCTTGATATATTTCTCGACTTCTTACTTTCTTCCTCAACTCGCTACTGATATGCATGCAAAAAAATCTACTAACAAAAGCGCATTATGGTAGAATCTTCTCTAGTTGCATTGGAGGTATAGAGAGCTGGAGAGCATTAGAAATTCATACAAAAGGACAAAGTTTCAGAAGTAACGCTGATTGCCGTTTGAAAGGCAGGGACTCAACCGCCAACCGTATCCTGATTCGTATCTTCCAGGAACTTGCAGTGATGCTTCTTCTCCAACCTACGTGCGGATTCCAAGGGTAGGATTTACAGTAGAATTTAATAGTCCACCCAATTCCTCCGCTCTCTCAAAAAAAGACAGGATTGTTCCAGTGGCGGCTCGTGAGTCAAATGCTAGGGGGGGCGCACTCCACCGGGGGGTCATAATTTTTTAATATTTCGCGTATTTTATTAAGTTTTTACGGCAATATAGGAATTAAATTCTGTGATGCCATACGTTCCGTTTTTTTCAACAAAAATACCTAGTTTTCCTAATAAAGCTTGATTAATAAATACTAAATGCAGTAGACTCTCGGTCATACGGATCGGCTTAGTCCGGACTCTCGATGATACTGATCAATGATCTTGAAGAATAAAAATATATTTGCTGCTATATTTTGCAAATACAAACGAAAATACGTAACTTTAGGTTTTAGCGTCTACATTCTTCGTGCGGATATGCCCGCAATACACTTCTGTTGTTCGTTTTGCAATCATAATGCGTCATTTGTCAAATCTATACAACATTTGCAATGATTTAGGTAGCAATGACACTTGTAACACCTGAGGAGGGAGGAGAGTGTCACTGACTTCCACTAGGCAACAAACACTACTAGAATGCGCGCGCTTTGCTATTGCAGATGTAAACTTTGATGGCGGTGTTCGCGTTGCTTCTTGAATACAGTATGATTTAAAATCAACAATTAGACATTTTTCACACATTTGTAACAAAATATGAAATACTCACAGGCCTTTAGTTATATTGCAAAAGTCCATCCTTCTTTCATTTTGTCCAGCAAAGTGATCAATTACACGTTCGTTGAAATCAGCGCTGGACAACAATTTCTTTCTGATTGAACACATGGCAAGGGCACTAGTCTATAAATAAACAAGGGACGACACAAAATAGGCCGACGAAAAATACGACCAAAAAGAACAAGGTGCCTGGACACAGAATTGGGACAATTTTTCCCTATATTTCCCTTAAAAAAACGAGCACTGTTGATTAATTAAAATTGTCTTCTTGAATGTACACACAGCACTAAGAAACTTCTTAATCGGCAATTACGCACAATTAACTCCTCGAAAATGACGTCTGCACTCATTTCACTCCGTTCTTTCCGAGAGTCTTGCCGTTACTATAAGGACTAGAGCTGTGTCGTTCATGAATGAATCGTTCATTTTGAACGGTTCATTGGTATGAACCGAATGAATCGAAATACGCTCCTCGTTCAAAGGGTTCATAAAGAATCGTGTGGTTCATGAAGAATCAAAGAATCATTTAGAATCGAGGAATCATTTAGAATCGAAGAATCATTTAGAATCGAAGAATCATTTAAGAATAGCAGATTCGTTTAAGAACCGAAGAATCATAAGAATTGAAGAATCATCTAAGAATCGAAGAATCATTTGAACAATCGTCGGAGTAGTAGAAGTATAAAGGTCTTGAATTACTTCGCGGGCCGCGGATGACAGTAGGTCTTTCTAGTCATTTAAGAGCAGTGGCGGATCCAGAGAGCCTCTAAATATCACCATTATATCTTGAGTTTTTTAATGCACCATTATATTTAGAGTTAAATAAAATAATAATTTTGTTCAGTTGTCGGGGAAGGTTTACTCCCAATCCCCCCTAGTTACCTAGGTTACCCCAGGTACCTTGTCACAATCTTGAATCCACCTGCACTGGTTGAGAGTGAATATTCCATGAATTTCTCGCTTATTATATGGAACCTATGGAACTTAACGTTCTTCGTCCTCCGACAGTTGATAAATAGGAAAACACATAAATAGGAATATGCTGAAAAATAGGAATTACTTAAATTCAATGAGACATGAATAGCAATATTCCTTATTAAATGTTTTGTATAAGAACGGAATATCTAGGACGTATATATATACTCGCTTGAGAGGTTAAATCTTAATTGCCTCTTCTTGAATTACTTCGTGAAGCATTTATTTTATTTTCTATGTCACTATGGTTTCATTAACTAATTTTTTGTAGCATAATTGATTTCATTGCGGTAGCATGCATCATGATCATTCTCTTTTGATGCTAAAAGGTTAAAAGCCCTCTGAGAGACTGACGCATAATGTCAGGTGGCTCGGGCTTTAATTCTTTCTTTGAGCAGCTTAAGGTTCGTCGCTGAATTTTTCATAAAATCACACTTTTCCTAGAGTTAATATGACAAATGTTATCCCGTTTTACCCGTATGTTGTAGGGGTCGCGTGCGCCATGATGCCTAACAATATTGCTAACACCGCTGTCAGAGGTGTTGGTGAGTAGGCGTGAGTTACCCGGAATAATTTCATGACCACTTTGCTCCCGATAAGTCTGTCTGTTTTAAGGGAAAATTTCTTTATGGTGTAACGCCAATTAATAGAATCTAATTTAATAATGAATCACCGAATACGAAGGAAACATGTTTAGTCGTATATATCGATTATTACCTTAAACTTTTATATGCATATATTTATGAAGATATTCTTACTAATAATTACATACATAATTATGTAAGTTCATGCGTACAGCCTTAAAATGTTTTCGGTGAACTCTGGATTATTTCGCTTCATTGCAATCATTTGATTCACATTGTTCGTTTAGCTCGCAGAGTTCATTTAGTTCACGTAGCTCATTTAGTTCGCAAAGTTCATTAGGTTCACGTTGTTCATTCGGTTCGCAGAGTTCATTTAGTTCACGTTGTTCATTCGGTTCATGTGATTCTTTATGAACGACATGAAAGAACAGTTCAGTCACATGAATAGAACCGAATGAATCGAATCACGGAAATGAACCGAAAATCCCACCTCTAATAAGGACGACTCAAGGGAGATAGAAGTCGTGGTCCACTAATGCTGATTCAGCTGAGGGACGAATTTAAGGTCAGCAAAGGCATTCAAGCAAACAAAGGACGTCACGGACCATCTCCTTGAGTCTAAGATTCATATGTGGTATACACACGAGACGCCAACGGGTCGCATTTGGATTAACCGTGTCTTCGAAATCATTGCCATGATATAATAGAAAATAAGTTCTAGATCGTAAAAGAAGACGACTCGACTGAGCCACAGATGGGAGCTGTAAGGATTTCCGCACTGATATGAACTCTTCGAGGCCACTTAAATCAGACATAAGTGGGCATTTTCCGTCAGACAGCTACCGCTCTGCCGCTGAGGAATTAGGTGAACATGAACTAATACAACAAGGACGGCTAGAAAAATGATCAACCTACACACAAAAGGTGCATTGTACGCGGCATTTCATGACATTAATTGAATGACTCTATTTAAAGTCGCGCTTAACGATTTAAATTATATTTAATCCTTCACCCTATCACGCACTCAACTATTTCTTAAATTATAAATCAGTGGGGAATGTTAACTGATTTTTCCTAATACTGCAGGTCTTTTGATAAATTTATCTGAAAAATAGGTACCGCATATCTAATCATCGGGAAGATATGAATAAATTGTTAAGGCCTAAATATTATAATATTAGTTTCCCCAAGGTTCTTGAAATTCGTAATCATAACATAACTGTGTCAAATACTCGAGAATAGTTTTCCTTCGTCAATACGGCCTTTAACTGGTTGGATTATATGTGTTCCGGAATTCAAAAACCAAAAAACGCAAGCATAATGGGATAATTTATTTACTGTAGCAATACCTACCAGTAATTAAAAATTAAAATCGGATAACTACACCCAGTACAGTGACCATTCTGATTCCGTAGGTCCCTTTTCTGTGGCAGCACCAAGTAGACGCCAGATTATACGCCCGCCGGCCTGCGCAGCGATGTCAACTCACTCGTCGCTCTGCGCATTTTCGGACGACGTCCCAAGACTTCCATAAGACACAACGTTAGACGCGTCATAGCACCAGCGGCCCCCACCACTACCACTCTCCATATAACTGCATGGGGATGGATTGGGACGTTCTGGCCAGCGCCCCACGGCTACAAATACGAACTTCTCGCGCTATTTCTTTTCGTGTTTTTCCAACACTTTCGATGTATGGGACTGAAAAAACGCTTTGATTAATCAGATGTATAATTATAAATTAATGGATTTTTTTTTTTTTACTTTTTCAAATATTTGGGAGGGGCGGCGTCCGAGAGTCCTTATGGGCAAACCGCCACTGGATTGTTCCCCAGGACGCAGCGTGCAGTCAACCCGCCCCAAACCCCGACAGGGTCAGGCGGCACTAATGCTGGACACACGGCAAAGGGGCTAGGTCAAGTGACAGTGCCGTCAGGCCAGAAAAATGAAAGTTATTCGTAAACCTGATGAGTCGATATTGAAAATAATGTCTCTAAGAGCTCTGAATCTTGGACGACGGAAAACAATTCTTGGGATACGTGATGATATTCCGGTGTGGGTAATACAATAATCATTGAACGATAAATAAAACAAAATTAAAATATCATTATTACATGAATTTACGCAAATCAAGGAAGGAAAAGGTTTTATTTCCCCTTGCTGCCCAAAAAATATCGAAAGATTGTGCACAACAAGTCGCTTTGCCTAAGTTTTCGAATACAGATAGGAGCCCTTGGGACGAAACTGGCATTGAACCGGGTACTTCCAGATTCAAAATGAAGAATATCATCTACCACACTAGCCTCTTGCTGATTATATGATATACATGGCACTAAAGTGCCCATGGGCAAGAAAATAGCGCGAAAACCAGTTGTGGGTCAAATGACCCCTAGCCGTCTTTCTAGGTATAACACGTCATAAAAATTTAAAACAAAATATTATTGTTGAATTTTCACTAATTTATCAAAATATAGACCAAAATGAACAAAGTCAAAAAGTTTCAAAATTTAAAAAAATATTTTAATAAGAGAAAAATAAATTTGAATTCTGAAAATGGGTCAAATGACCCCTGCCGTCCTTCTAGTGTTAAACCAAAATCCAATGATGTCAGAACTCAAGAAAATGGACAGCAACTTTTGCGTTTTCTTATTTAAAATTGGCCTAAGTTGGCAATCAAGAGCCCATGAGGTGCAACAATTCCACTTGTGTTTTTAATAAATATTATGTGAAGCTACATAGTGAGTATACCAAGTAATTTACCAATAATCAAGGGATTGCAACATGGCACAGTCGTCATAATTGTATCGTAATTGATTTGGTACATGGGGAACCAGTAATTACAAGTATTAATCCTGGAACATATATATTAGTCATTGTGTGGGCATTATTAAGTGCAAAAACTAGTATTTTCAGTAGCAAGTAGCAAGGTGCAAGGGAAGAAGAATTGTAAAACCTTCCAGGCGCAAGTATTATGTTATGTAATAAATTCATTGATGATTTTGAGGGTGTAGTGTTGTAGGGCCATGCTGGTGATGGGGATGTGTATGTTGGTGTGTAGATGGCAGTGAACTCTATCCAATTAGTGAAATTAAGTTGAAGAACATTATAGTGCATGCTCTGTATGTCCGCCCATGATCCTGAAGTAATATTCAGTGAATGAGAGTGGAGACAACAGTTATGGCGATGAGTCTGAAACGTCGGTGACATGTTTTGATTTCCTCTGACTCATTTTGAGAAGTGGAGGCTTTTCAAAATGAGTGAAGCCTGAGAAGATCCCCTATGACCCTTCCAAATATACGGCCACATGATAGGGGCAGATTCAGCATCAATTTTGGGTAAGGAAAGGGGTCATGACCTGAGTCTAGGGAGCATGGAAAGCCTGGAGCCTCCGAGAGAAAGGGGCATTGTTACAGTAGGGAGGGCTGTTCTCAACAATAAATAAATAAATATAACTCAAACTTCTCTCATGTCTGAGACTTGTAGCCATGCGTTCGCATATAAAAAATTATACAAAAACTATAGAACTAATAAACGTTAAATATTTTTGATAAACTTTAGGGTAGGGTCACCTTTGTGCCTCCCCCATTAATTCTGACCCTGCTACAGAATGGTTGGAGCAGTTCAATGTTTATGCCAATTTTTTTTATGTGGTGAATGACCTGAAGAGAGCTAATGGCTCATGTACTTTTTGGATGAGGCTCAGAAAGTGCACATGCAGAAAAAACATCTCATAAAAACCATCAAGGTTAGAACTCAACTGCAAGTCAAAGGGGTCTACAGACTTCCTTGTCAAACCTGTGGGAAGAACTACATCGGCAAAACAGGCAGATGGGTTAAAACATGCCTCGAGGAGCACGAGAGAGCATTTTGACTGAGGCAGTCAACAAAGTCCGCAGTAGCCGAACACGCAGAGCTGGGCCACACATGTGACCTAAGGAAGCAAAAATAGTTGCCAAAGTGAAAGGTTTCTAACAGAGACGTGTCTGAAAAGCCGTAGAAATAACTAGAACAATTTTAACAGGGACACTGGCCTTAAAATAAGTGGTACTTGGCTACCTGTAATCCTAAAAAACAATCAACAGCCTACTCTTCCAACCTCTTGCTCCCCTCCATTCACCCCCTGACACAGATACCGATATTTATGAATTAAAATTCCCACTTCATCCGATTCCCTTAAGAAACCGACCAGCATTGGTCAGGAAACATTAAGGCCACCCAAAAATTGATGTGGCGACATAGCCCAAAAGTTTTTATTTTACATATACTGAGGGACTTGGGAAGCTATTGTAGGTAAGTGGATGAACACCCAGACTGTTGGTCTATGCCTTTTGTTGTGAAGTGCAAAATGATTTATTGAAGGCAAGGCTACGAGGGGCATGTGAAAAGTTCTCCAAAGTCTAGGTGTCACTGCACGCAGCACTACGCAAAATATAGCCACCCTATCGTGTTAATTGGTCCTTCCCGATTGCAGTCAAATAAACAGTTCCTCATTAGCAAGATAATTATCAGTGGAGCTCTTATTCATGATGAGCATCCCAATTGCTACTCCTGCCAATTGAAAACTGCGGCTTGTCATTAAGTTTTGAGAATGGTTTGAAGAAAACTTTTACAAATATGGAAAGGACAATGGCCAGCTATCAGCTGAATATCAACAATAACGAGACTATGATATAAATAAGTATGCAACGAAAGAGAGGGGGCTAGGACAAACAGTAAAATAAGTAAACAAAATCTTCAAGAGTTGACAGATTGGTTAGCTAAGAGGCTGATTTACCATCAATGGAAAAAGAAAGAAAAAATATTCATTACATAGCACACCCAAAGAGGGCATTCTGCAGAAAATACAAGTATAGAAGTGAGGAAACAATTCATCTGATGTCACATATGGAGCATGCTTCTCCATGGGTGCAAGGTTTGGATGTTGAAAACCGCAGAGAAGTCAAGAGTGAAAGCATTTTAAATATAGTGCTGCTGAAGAAGAGGATGAAGATAAAATGGATTGACCAAGTAATTAGGAATTGCTGATAAGAGTGGGAGAAAAGAGAAGTCTCCAAAAAACATTAAGGAGAAGACAGTACCACTTAGTAGGTCACATTATGAAGCATGATTGCCTGATGAAAAAAATTGTGGAAAGGCAGGTGGGCAGGAGGAGGGACAAGTGATGGCCCTGAATAAGTTACGTAGTCGCTAATAACAAGGCTGGCACATAAGAGAGCGATAGTTGTATCAAATCAATTTTAGGATTGTTGACTTATGATGATATTTTCATGCCATAATGTCTGCCAATAGTGATGAATTTAGCATTCAGCATTATTCAAACAAAATAAATTCTAATAAGGAATGGTTTACTTATGCGTGTGCATTGATAACAAAATACTTTGGTATGCATTTAATCTAATGACCAGCAAATCTAATTAGCAAGTACTCACGAATTTCATGCAGAAAAGACCCACTGCAAATACTCAAAATAAGAAAATAAATGATCATTGGACAATCACTTAGCCTTGAAAAGCTATGTAAAAATATTATTGAAAGAAACATTCTAGGTATGAGAAAGAAAACAACCAATGACTTTGTACCTTAATGTATAAGTGATTTAAATTGGATGCAAAATTGCACATCATATAAGAAGTTGGAGGGGAAGGTGGAGAAAATGCTGTTGGTGTTTGTGATGGCTATGCAAGTTGGTTTGATGTGGTAGTCCTTGACTAGGAGTGTTGGTTGCAGCTGTAAGGGTGTCACTTGCCGTCTTGTGTCAGCTCAGTTATGCTCTCAGGGTACAAGAAGAACTAGACACTGAGTCACGCTCAAGTGATGGGTAGAGTATCTGAAATTCCTTAACACCTTGCAACCTCTCAAGTGGGATCGGGCTCCGGGTATTTCTCTAACACTCTATGCCGTTTAACACATTGCAGTATCTTGGCGTGGAAAGAGGCAGGAAACGCAAAGTCATGCGGCCATTTCCGGCCAATGGGAAGACGCCAAGAGGGTCACGAGATGGGCGCAACACGGGAGGCAGCTTCATGGAGGGAAAATGCACAGGAAGTCTTGCGCTGTATGTCCGAGGGAGAGAATGTACCTGTGCTCTGTGAATTAAAGGTGTGGAACCAGACATCCGACTTGTCATCTCACTCTGCCTTCTACAAACCTGGCCCTTCCTAATAAGCTTAGCACTTACACAGCATTAAGGACAGCCACAAGAAGAGAAGACTGAATACAAGCAAGAAATTAAGAGGTAGCTTTGGCCACCCATGAAATTCATGAAATTTTCCATTCATTCCATGAAATTTTTTCCGACATGGCTTCTACCTGCAATAGGTCTATTGAGAGATTCCAGGGGAACCTATCCTATAACACACCATTTATAAATATACAGTTTCAGTATTATTGGTATATTTGAATATGATAAAATAAAATAAAAATTTTGTACTTTCCACACAATTTTAATATTTAGCGCCGGTTTTGATGTGTTCTACGTCATTTTCAAGCTAGACTACCTAGTTTTTACAAGCTATGCTAGTTTTTTTTTATTTTATCATGTATAACTTCTGCAAAGTTATCTACTATCCTACTATCAACTTCATATTTGGATATATCTGTACATATAAAACATCTCTCTTAATTTATCGCTTCCATCGGACCTGGAAATATAGTGTGGCTCTAATATTATGTTCTGTGTCGCTCTTAAAGATATCCATTCTCAATTGTTCAAGCAATCTAAGCCTAGTGTGCAGCCTCCGAGTCTCCAGAGGCTCCCAGCCTAGTTTGCTTAACATCTGGGTAACGCTGTCTGTACGCCCGTAGCAGTTTTTGACGAAACGCACAGCCTTCATTAGTATTTTTTTCAGTTCCCGGATTAAGTCTTTCTGCACCAGATCCCATGCGCAAACCCATATGCAAATCCCATATCCATTACGTTTATCATCGTGGCTAGTCCTGGTATATATACTGAAACTAATCACCGTATTACTTAATTTTTAGTGGTAAAAAAGGGTTAAACTCAAAACGGTATAAATTATTTGTGTACTATTGCCATTTATGGTAAGGTCATTAGTTATCAAAGAAGATATAGATGAATAACTATTTCAAATGATCAAAAAATTTGTCACTGAAATAGAATCACCGCAGCCAGACAGACAATACATTTTTTTTTTCCGCCATAATCAAATTTCCCCAGGGAATTCATCATTATCGATTTCTGCCTTTATATATGAGCCAAGAAATATCACGGCATTCCCAAAGGAAACTTCCTAATCTAAGTCATGCGCATTTATATTTAATTATCATTGGTTCGTAAATTTTTTCTCCCCATAAAATTATTACCACCTTACTATATTTGAATTTTTTTTACACCCACGAGTTATTAAAACGTTCCTTGGATTTTCTTCACCGAATCAAATCACCGTCTTTCTACGGTCTACCCACCTGGTGAGAATTTTCATCTGTGATGTTCTTATAGCTCAATTTAATTATATGATGTTTCTGAATGACTCCTGGAAATCGGTAAAATCATAAGACACGATGGGTAAGAGAATACCGTATTTCTCCGAATATAGTCCCTCTCTGAATATAGCCCCCCCCCCCCATAATTTTGAGACTTCAATTTCAGGAAATAATTTCAAAAATGCATTTGAATATAGTCCTCCCTTTACTTTTACCACCGACATATCTTTATCTGTACATAACTGTATCCACCACTGTCACTCAGGGGAGAGAGTAGCAGCTCTTCTTCATATGAGTGATAGTGGAGATCATAGTGATTAGTATAGTGACACTCATTTCACTGTAGGCTTGATAAAGTGGTGGGTCGACCTCTAGATATAGAGGTTAGTGGAAATTTAAGCGAAGTTTACTTGTCAAATAAGCAGCCATGGACAAAAAGTTACAGCATTCCGAGGTGGTATGGGTCTATCCCTAGGTAAGATAGGCTATCAAAACGCTATAATAGGCCTGAGATGATGCCATGACTTGGTTATGAGAGGCTTTGATCCCCACCCATTCCCCAAATGTTTTCCCACATAGCTATTTCCTCCATACATCTTTTGACAAGACCACTAGCCCAGGCATAGGCGGATCCAGGGGGGGGGGGGGGGGCACCGGGGCACGTTCCCCCCCCCAGACCCTTAAAAATATGCTAGATTTTTAATACGGTCCCATTATCATTTCGTTCGTTTTGTATTACTAGGTATCCTTGTGCCCCCCCCCCCTGAACAAAATCCTGGATATGGCCATGCTTGTGCCCCTCCCAGAAAGAAATCCTGGATCCGCCCCTGAGCCCAGGGGCACTTATCCACTGACACTCCATTTATCATTATATATGGTTTCATGTCATACTGTCTGCCAATAAACCAACGATGAATTTAGCCTCTTCATTGAGTCCAGGCCCATGCTGGGTCGCCGGGACGTACCCCGGTGCATTATCCAGCCTCGAAATCTTAGGCACCCTCCTGTTCTGAAACTGACAAATTTTGCTGTCAGAATGCCAGCATCAGTGGCATTTGGGAGATAATCCCTTCACCCCCCCCCCAGTGCTTAGAGAATTTTTTTGAATAAAAATATGTTAACATGACAAATTTTGTTATTAATATTAGGGGGAAGGATGACTCACAAACAAGCCATCGAACTATTCACACAGCTGTAAAACTCACCATTTTGAACCATTTATATTAAAAAATTTCTGGGGGAGGGCCCCAGCATCTCCCGCTTCCATACCCCCAGACTCTACAGTATTAGTTGCATCTAAAACCTCCCCGTAGGCTTAATTTCAAGCTTCAGGGTTTTCTAGACTTAATTTCCACTTCCAGGTTCCCTGGCCTTCCACAGGTCCTGAGTGATATCAAATTCCGTTTTCCTTCCCTCATAAATTTACCACATTTGACCAATATATCGTCTTGAGTATTCCTGACCTGCAGATCCAGATGGGGGCTAGTTTATCTTCGAAACACGTTACTCAAGAAAGTTGTTCGCGCAATCCGGCCCGATGGTGGCTCAGAAGAAGTGCGCAGGGGGACGTGTGCCCGGGGTTATGATAGAATGAAAGGGGAGGACACCTTCAATCGAATTCGGTTTATTTCGCGCGCGACTTGCGGAGAAGCACACGCCGAAACTCCGTGTCCACACGCTCCCGGTTTTCAATGAGCACTGACAAACACCCACGCAGTCGGCATAGGCATGGATGCTAGGGTTTGAGGGTTACTGACCCTCAAGTAACAGCACTCCCTCACTCCAAAAGGGTGTGAGTTGAGTCCCCTTGGCAGAGACCATGAGAAAGGGGCCGAAAGGGACTTGGCTGGGCCTTGGAAAGCCCCGAGGGCGATGACACTCGCCGAAGGGGAGGGGGGGAAATACCCAACAAAAGTGGAATCATTTATTTAAAATAAAAGGTGGAGTAGCTGCAAATTCCTGGGATAAAGATGTGGTTTCTTCTCGCGTTCCACATCACAGTAATACAGTCAATAAAGAAAATGTCACTGCACCAGCAGATAAATGATTGTTGCTGTGCTGACCACTATGGTCTCCACCTTCACTCTGAACAGAAAACTGCTACCCTCTAAGAGGATGATGGGAAGTATGCCTAATTGTTGGTGGCCTCCCTTCACTGAGTCACAGCATCTTCACGGTGTTTAAGTATCATTTAAATGGCCTGTATTACTCAGGGATAGCACTATAATACCTTAGAATGCTGTTGCTTTTCGCCCACAACAGTTTATTTGATGAGTAAACTTGCTTATCTTGCAGCAAACCTCTTTATCTGTAGGTCAACCCACCACCCACTACCTAGTGGATGCACTTGTTGGCTTTAACCTAAGCCATTAAGGAAAAATACTAGTCCCTTTATTTTTAAAAAAATTTTCACAATTGAAAGTAATAAAAATTTGGTGAAAGAGCTAATTGGCAAATAAAAATAATGTATGGGTACCTCAAAGAGGTCCTTAGAGTAGCCTTTGTTTTTCTCACAATGTATGGCATGAAGAGGTCAAACATAGGTATTCTCCCTTATAAAGTAGGAAGTGTGAAGAGGAATTTAGAAAGAGTATGTTATGCAAGGGTTGAAGGGGGGAGAGTATGAAGCCATTGTTCACAATCATCCCTCAGAAAAAATGGTTGAAAAGGGAGGGTACACTACATTTAAAGAGACAGGAGTATGAGATATGTCAATCACAGGGTAAAAATGTTTGGGGCTGGTTTGAGCTGTTTTGAAAACTGGTTCATTAGAATTTTTTTAAATTTGATAACATTCTTTTAAGTCATAATATCTTTTTATCTGCAATAGATGATGCCAGTTTTGCAAATAATAATGTCGATCAACACTAAATACCTCAAAGTATGTTTCCATGAATGACTGGATTACACTGATTTGTATTCTTCTCATCAATTGCCAATTACTTATAATTCTTTTAGCTACCAATTAATAGGAAATCTGTGAGTGGTGAGCGAGTTAAAACTGTGAGTGGCCTAGAAAACTATGTTTAGGGTGGCTATAAATGTTTTGGCCTAGAGCAGGACATCGTAGTATCGGTGTGACACACACTGTAGGAACTAAATTTGAACATTTTTTCTCAAAAATCACAACAAACGACCACTATTTGAATAAAGTGCTCTTTTACGTTCATATGTATGTTCTTTATGTGTTCTTTTTGTCAAAAACCCACTAAAAGAACAGCAAATGAACCATGTGTTCTTTTTACAACCCTATGCTCTTTAGTTGCTCCTTTTCATATGTTGAGTTTACTGGGACTAGCCATGGTGATAACTGCATATGATGGAGTCACCCACAATGTATGCTCCTATATGGAAGTGAGGCATGGACAATGACAGCAGCAGAGAAAGCAAGGATAGCGGCCTAGCGGAGACCGGTTTATTAGACCATCCCTGCATCTCTAAGAATCTACCCATCATCCGTCGGGCTTTCCTCTGATTCCATGAGTTGAGGTTGAATTTCCCGCTCTTAACGAAAAAAAAAATCGTTACGCCAATGGGCTCATATGCCCGCGACTGGAGCGCGTTTCTTTTTTTTTGTAATCCTATCCTGGAGTATGCTCCTATACGGAAGTGAGGCATGGACAATGACCGCAGCGGAGAAAGCAAGGATAGACGCCTTTGAAATGTGGTGCTACAGAAGAATGATGAAAATCAAATGGATCGACCGAGTTAGTAACGAGGAAGTCCTAAGAAGGGTAGGAGAGAAGAGAAGCCTCATGAAAACCTTAATAAGAAGACGGAACAATCTTATAGGCCACATCTTGAGACATGATGGCCTGATGAAGACAATCGTCGAAGGACAGGTGGAAGGCAAGAATGGAAAAGGAAGACCCGAAACAAAATATATGGAACAAGTAAAGAGAGATGTGAAAGAGAAGAAATACGTAGGAGTGAAAAGATTAGCTGATAGGAGAACTGAGTGGAGAGCTGCGTCAAACCAATCCTAGGATTGTTGACCAGTGATGATGATGAAATATAATGAAATAATAGCAAACCAAAAAAGGCTATTTTGGAATATTTATATTGTTGTAAATGTTTAAGGATAGATTTTATTATACATTATTTAGCAATGGTAAAGTAAGAATAGTAAAAATTTAGTAAAAATTAAGTAAAAATAAAATACAAAACCCTCTTAGAAAATCTATGTGGGAATGACCACGGACATGACGAATCATAGTTTGTGGACATTAAATTTAGGGAATATAATTTTTTTCCTTACTAATATGTCACTAAAAGTAATAAATGGGTACATAAAATAATAATCCAGTTTATTTTTATTTAAACGTTTTGGTTTTCTTATGGCGGTCCGTGGATATAATTCTCTACGATTATGGGAGAATGACCCAACAATAGAATCTTTTGGCCTTCATTTGAGCTGCAAACGGTCTAATAATTGATTTCCTGCCGTTCTTCACTAACTTATTGAGTCAAATATCCTTACTTTACTCCAGCTAACTTGATACTTGATTCTGTGTTTTCCTTCATCTTTCTTGAGGTTCCTTTACATTCTAAGTTATTGATCTTAGCTGGGGCCGCCATCAGGTTTCAGACTGCGCGTTCAACAAGTTGGCTATCCTACTTCGCAAAGTTTTTTTTATTAAGCGACCATTTCTTCCCAATTCTTCATAGGACTTCTTCTAAAATAGCCTTTTTTGGTTTGCTATTATTTCATTATATTTCATCATCATCACTGGTCAACAATCCTAGGTAGATCAGAATTGGGTTTTGAAAACTGGTTCATTAGAATTTTTTTAAATTTGATAACATTCTTTTAAGTCATAATATCTTTTTATCTGCAATAGATGATGCCAGTTTTGCAAATAATAATGTCGATCAACACTAAATACCTCAAAGTATGTTTCCATGAATGACTGGATTACACTGATTTGTATTCTTCTCATCAATTGCCAATTACTTATAATTCTTTTAGCTACCAATTAATAGGAAATCTGTGAGTGGTGAGCGAGTTAAAACTGTGAGTGGCCTAGAAAACTATGTTTAGGGTGGCTATAAATGTTTTGGCCTAGAGCAGGACATCGTAGTATCGGTGTGACACACACTGTAGGAACTAAATTTGAACATTTTTTCTCAAAAATCACAACAAACGACCACTATTTGAATAAAGTGCTCTTTTACGTTCATATGTATGTTCTTTATGTGTTCTTTTTGTCAAAAACCCACTAAAAGAACAGCAAATGAACCATGTGTTCTTTTTACAACCCTATGCTCTTTAGTTGCTCCTTTTCATATGTTGAGTTTACTGGGACTAGCCATGGTGATAACTGCATATGATGGAGTCACCCACAATGTATGCTCCTATATGGAAGTGAGGCATGGACAATGACAGCAGCAGAGAAAGCAAGGATAGCGGCCTAGCGGAGACCGGTTTATTAGACCATCCCTGCATCTCTAAGAATCTACCCATCATCCGTCGGGCTTTCCTCTGATTCCATGAGTTGAGGTTGAATTTCCCGCTCTTAACGAAAAAAAAAATCGTTACGCCAATGGGCTCATATGCCCGCGACTGGAGCGCGTTTCTTTTTTTTTGTAATCCTATCCTGGAGTATGCTCCTATACGGAAGTGAGGCATGGACAATGACCGCAGTGGAGAAAGCAAGGATAGAGGCCTTTGAAATGTGGTGCTACAGAAGAATGATGAAAATCAAATGGATCGACCGAGTTAGTAACGAGGAAGTCCTGAGAAGAGTAGGAAAGAAGAGAAGCCTCAGGAAAACCATAATAAGATGAAGGAACAACCTTATAGGCCACATCTTGATACATGAAGGCCTGATGAAGACAATCTTCGAAGGACAAGTGGATGGCAAGAACAGAAAAGGAAGACCTCGAAAAAAATATATGGAACAGGTAAAGAAAGATGTGAAAGAGAAGAAATATTTAGGTGTGAAAGATTAGCGGAAAGGAGAATTGAGTGGAGAGCACAAGGTTTCCACAATGCATTGCATTTTCTGTATGCCTGGAGATTACCAAAAGCCATAATTAGCATTATCTACTCATTAGAAGTTGTGAAGATATCTAAGAGATGCTGTAATATGTACACCTATATCCACTTTTGAACTTTGCTGCAATGTTGTTGGGCGGGTCCTTGTATATTTGACAGATATGCATACAACAGTAATTGGATTAACATGAATATTGTACGGATGTCATATGTTAACACCAGCAATGTTGTCTGGATGTTATAGGGATGTTGTACTGCTTGGGTAGAGGTCCCATGTCATTCCCTTTTCTCGTATTTAGGTCGATAATTTAAGCACATCAGAACTTCTGATCAAGAAATCGAGGCCATGATGTCATCGAAAGAGCTGCATTCTTTTGCCCTGCACTGCACTTTATTGATTTTGGCTGTTTTTGTCTTGAATATTACCGAGTGAAATTGATGGAAACCTCTAGTTTTTGGAAATTTATTGAGTGGGGCTTTCCATTAGTAGGTACCTCATTAAATTTCAAGCCTGCAATTCATTTGGAAGGAATGGAGACTTCTCGAAGTCACTGTGTGGCGGGTTGCTTAACTTAGAAACTTATTTTTTTCCATCCGTTGAAGTCTCCGGAAAACATTAGTTCTGTACTTAGAATTTGATGATATTTTGCAGTACTGTTGTTGGCAATAAGGAAATGAGTGGCAGATCGCATGGATTTTACATCTATCCAATATTGAAATTAGCAATGATATTCAAAGTAATCTTAAAATTTTCGCAGCTCGAACTATTAGAGTGGTGAAATGTACTTAAAAATTGTAATTTCCGCCTTTTTGAATTCTTTTGGGGGAAAAGAAGGGGATAGTCGGAATTTACGCAATTTTTCTTAGGACCGTTTTCGGTTCCGTGCATCCAATAAAATTTTCAGCTTCACAACTTTTCCGAAAGAGGCCGGGACTTTGTATGCGTTAGTCAGTCAGTGAGTCACGCAATCATCTGTAATATGGTATTCCTTACCACCATGTACTTCTCGGCTCGACGTGGAGAATGCGACCGAGTGGCCGACACTTCCCCGCTTTCCCTCCGCCGCCGTCTTTGCTGTGGAACCGTTAGATCTGCGTGATGACGCACTGCCGAGCATTTCCATTACTCTAGATGGGTGGGCAAATAACAGCCCGAGTGACCTCGTATGGTGGTCCGCCGAGTTAGTTGAAAAACCTTCCGTGAACCTTGATTCCTTCCCGTGCTCGACCAATGATTCAGCTAACAATTCATTAGGAGAGTCATTTCAAGGCATCTACGAAGTACTATGCAAGCCACTACCAGGGTGATTGGAACGGGGTGATTTCACACCAGGCATGCAGCACTCATCCTAGCCTTAATCCTTTAAAGTCCATAACGATTTCAGCTGTTAAGGCCGTTTTACACGGTACACGGAATTGCGCAGGTTAGAGCTGCATTAATTTCTAAAATGGCGTGGAATTGCGCGAATGCATGAACGAAATTAGAACGGGGGCTATTTTGCCGTCTCGCATCCACGCATTCTCGCATGTGTTCTAGCAATTCACCGCTTTACACGATGCAATTTTGACTGCGCCTTCGTACACACGTCAGATTGCGCAAGTACGTGCCCCGTGTAAAACGGCCTTTATAGTGTCTGAGATACAGTCTGAGAAGTGAAATAATACGAATACGAATTCTCCCTCCTTTATAGTTCATCGGGACACAAGTGTCACGTGACATAATAACACTACTTTTGTGAAAATGTAACCACAAATGCGCAGTTTTTCGTACCAATTCCACAGGATAGGTAGACATATAGGATTAACCGAAAGTCCTGTTAGGTACGACCTTCTCATTGATTTGTTCTAAAATGTCGAATCCCTACTTCGTAAACAGCATTTTAAGGGAAACTTCTTAACAATCTGGAAACTACATTGTTACTGCCAATGAACATTGTTTTAATTGGTTGAAATTCCTTTTAATTAAAGTATTTTCTACATAACTTTGTCGCTTTTCGTACGACTTTATCCTATTTTCATTGTTCCTTATAATTTTTTTGGAAGAAGGATATTTCAGATTTCGATTTAAACATTCCTTACTGAAAAAATGGTCATTTACAGGAGTAACCGCCAAAGATGGGTGGCCGGTTGGGGAGGTTTTACTGTATATGAATAAATATGTAGATGAATATCGTAGGATGTGAAGTTTGGATTCCCATTTCCGAACGCGACAGGAATAATGAAACTCAGTGATATTTTATAATTTAATATATTATCATCACCATTAGACAACAGTCCTAACATTTGTTTGACGCAGCCCTCCATTCCTCTCTCTTATTCGCTAACCTTTTTAAAGCGACGTATTTCTTCTCTTTTACATCCTGCATAACCTGTCCTATGTAACTCATTCGGGGCCGTCCCTTGCCCTTCTTTCCTTCCACCTGTCCTACAACGATGGTCTTTATCAGGTCATCATGCCTCAAAATGTGGCCAACTAAGTTGTCCCGTCTTCTGCTTAAGGTTTTCAGGAGGCTTCTCTTTCCTCCCACTCTTTTTAGCACTTGCTCGTTACTTACACGGTCAATCCATTTTATCTTCATCATTCTTCGGTATCACCACATTTTGAATGCTTCCCCTCTTGACCTCTCTGCTGCTGTCAACGTCCAACCCTCGCTTCCATAGAGAAACATACTCCATATGCAGCATCTGATGAATTGTTTCCTTACTTCTATGCTTGTATTCTCAGCTGTAAGAAGAATTCTTCTTTTTGTAGAAAGCCCTCTTTGCCAGCGCTTTTCTTCCGACTAATTCTTTCTTGCTTCATCCATCGTTGGTAATTCGGCTTCCCAGGCAAGAAAACTCTTTCACCTTTTCAAGCAAATTACTTATTAATAACTTATTGGAGTATATATTTTATTACTCATTCCTTTAACACCGAAAATAGCACCATTGGCCTTTTACATCGGGGTTCATAATCCAAAAATCAAACACACAGGAATATTCATGCCTTTCATAGGGGCAGCCTACCTAATCGGGACTCGAACCCACGACCTCTTATGTGGCAGGAAAGGACTATACCCGGCTGCCACTGAATAGGTCATTTTAATGACAATTTCAAAATATGTATACTCTACCGATTGTACTTTATCGACTAATGGTTACAAAAATAGGCTGTCCAAACAAATGTCTCTAGAAATTCGAATTGATAACCTGAATTTTTATACGCACCTTGCATGTGGATTCGATCCGCTAACCTTCAGTCAAGCTCTATTTTCTATACTGGCTAGCCAGGTTCGCATTGTTAAGACCGAAATGAGGTATGTACATATATTTCATGTACTCTGGACTTACAATTAGTTTCTTTCCGTCATAAACCTTTTTTCCATTAAACTCGAATTCTTCATTTATTCTTTTTAGGTGACAGGATTATTCATTGTAGATTTTTTCCATCTTACAGCATCGCCAAAGCAAAATACACCATTAAAAAACTTTAATAGGGTAGTTTGCTTCATCAAAGAAAACGAAAGGCATTGATTGCTATTCGTTACCCACCATTAGTGTATTCATAATATACAAATTACTTGGTTTTAGAAATACCGGTTTAGACGAATGGCAATGGTCAATTTTTATCCTCATTTGAAAAAGGCCAGATTGGCACCCATGCGATGCCACTCCACGAGACGTCACAGGGACCTAGTTTCTATACGAGTAGATAGGAGTTATACATCGTCTGAGATTACCAATGCATGCATGAGGCACAGAGCTCAGGGAAAGATGTCTCAATAACAACTTATTAAAACTGGCTAAGATCGGAAAGTTTTCTTCGTTTAATAAGGTTTTAATAATCCTTATTTAAGCCAAGCGCTACCAGCTACCAGGGTACTCTGCTACCTGCTAGCATCCTGCGTCGTATCAGCGCTCAAAGCCTCGCCCCTAGGTCACCTCACTTGCGGCAGCGGGAACCAGAATGACGTCA
The DNA here is from genome assembly GCF_921293095.1 of Ischnura elegans. Lineage (NCBI taxonomy): Eukaryota > Metazoa > Arthropoda > Insecta > Odonata > Coenagrionidae > Ischnura > Ischnura elegans. The sequence continues at coordinate 20,971,268 of NC_060257.1, forward strand.
CACGGAGTTTTCCCGGCATTCATACTTAGCCGGCCCGTTTTCTTGAGCTTGAACATTTCCAGTTTTCATTTAATCGCGAAAAATAGGTATCGTCATTTAAAAATCTAAAAGCGTGAAATGCGCACTCCAAGAGTAATAATCTTTCGATTTAGGCAATTAAAAAACAATAGGTAACCACCCTATTGGCGTAAGTTTACTGTTGCTCAAAGTTAGTGCGGCGGTATAGCGTATCCAATATTTCTCTATTTCTCTGGTCTTGATGATAACGAATTTTCCCCTTCTTTCAGGTAAATTGACGTCTTGATGGCTCCGCGCTGTCACTCACCAAGAGTTGCATCATCTGCAACGGTTGTCGCCTTACAGCCCGCTACGTTCGTCACTGGAGCAAGAAGAAATACTAGTGGCAGAGCACTGAGGCTCATCACATAAATAAATCTATTTCTTACCTGAAAGAATAATTTAGATATAATTCATCTCATTTAAGATGATTTCCATCAAAATGTTATAAAAAATAATAAATAAATATAATATATGTTGTGTACATTTTAATTTTGATTTAAAAATATCCTGCAATTTATAGAACCCGCACTGTAATCCAAGAATATCCTCCTGCGTTCGAGACCCGCACTGCAGATACTATTTGCTGCCATTAATGCTTATGAAACTGAGGAGGAATAATTATGGTACCCAGCGAAGTGATAAAGTTATAGATAAAACTTCAATAATAAAATAAAAATGGATACAATGGAAAAAATTAGACAGTCTTACCCTAAATTAAGACAGTAGGTGTCGCAGGTGGGTGGGGATGGGTTAGACTAGGCTCTACCTCCATCCTTAAATACTCAGTCTAATACTCTGGTTTGGCTCACGAAGTAATGCTGCCTGGAGACACATGTTTTTCAAATAAAACTTAACTTCCTGAGTTAATTATCGTAGGAAATTCATTTGAAATGATTTCAATGAACGCGATGATTACTGAGCATAAAATCCATCAATTTTTGTTACAAGGTTTTCGTATCTTCTTTTGTCAATCTGATCTGGAAAATGCTGCATGGAAATCATTGTAATTCAAAGTTACACTCCTCCAATTGCCGTTGTCAAGAGAATGAGAGCGACCTTCTCGTCTCGATCTTTTATGAAGGGGATGAGAAGCCAAGGGGTACAAGTGATTTTTTTCTCAACAGAGTTAGTCAAAGTTAATTGTTAAAAGAAATATAGAACTTGGACCAGATAACACGGAAGTAGTCTTCGAGCCTTATATAATGACGTTTCAAATGGTAAAAATTAGTGTATAATAACCTCAAATATTTACTCCAGAAGATACTACGATATCAAATTCCTCGCAGAAAAGCAGATATAAGCTGAATGGACGACGAGATGTACCGACATGTTGATAAATAAAAGCACCAACATTTAATAATAAACACGGATAACTTTCCTTGTCTAAGCATTCAACAGAACAAACTGAGGCAAGAGAATAGTAAATGAATGCTAGCAAAAAATCAAAAACAACTATAATCGAAAAAGAATAAAGAGTTATCCTCTCCAGCAAATCCACAAGCTTAAATATGTAGCCATTCTTAAGAGGATATATCAGCCCTTGCCCAATTCCTAACTTGTATATGACTAACTAGCATGTATAAAAGTGTATACATCAATTGCAGCGAGTTTCACGACGAGTAGAATACTGTGAATAAATAAAGAAAATTGAACGAGCAGAGAAAAATTGATTGTAAATATTTCTTGACGGGAGCCGATTCAAATATCTATCAATTATCAACATAATATGTTGCCCACCGCAGTTTTTAAGAATAAATGTTTCATAGTATGTAAAATACCAACAACAGAGAAAACCAGGACAGGTACGCAGTAAAATCACACGGAACAATAATTAAATTCAGCAAATATCTAAAAAGTAACTTCGTCAAGATTCGAGCTAATACTATAATTCACGGGATGGTCAAAAAACTCTATCGCACCTCTTCATTGAATAGAGAGTACTGGAAATTCAGCCAGAAAATGAATATATCACAATGAATGGTTATTCATGTTATCGCAAGAATAAAATCTCCACATGGACATGCATGAATAATGAGCAACTCATTTTATATTTGCTACATTTTGGTTCGTAACAAAGTCTCTTGAACTCATAACGGCACAAATCATCATATTAGTGGATTTAATAAATTTATAAGCAAATTAACATAACTGTCGTACACCCGCATTTCTGACGCGAAATTCTCACTCGTAATTGAGCTCTGTTCTATTCCTAAATCCAGTGGCGTAGCTATGGGAGATATGAGGGGATAGATCCCTCCCAAAGCCTCGGAGAAATAAAATAAATATTTAAAACTATTGTCTATATTTGATACATAATAACTGCATCTGCTCAAAGCTGAATTTTAAGTGACAAAATAATGTAAACTGTATTTCCAGGCATGTTTTTTTTCAAACATTTTCCCGGACCGGATTTTGCCTGGGGGGATCACCCCATACTGTCATATATCAAAAACTACTGCCTAGATTTGATAAAAAATAACTGTATCTGCTTAAAGCTTAATTTTTAGAGACAAAATAATGTAAACTGTATTTCCAGGCATGTCTTTTTTCAAACATTTTCCCGGACCGGATTTTGCCTGGGGAGATCACCCCATACTGTCATACATCAAAAATTACTGCCTAGATTTGATACAAAATAACTGCATCTGCTTAAAGCAGAATTTTTAGTGACAAAATAATGTAAACTGTATTTCCAGGAATATCTTTTTTCAAACATTTTCCCGGACCGGATCCGCCAAAGCATATTCCTAGTTAGGCCACTGCCTAAACCAATGATGAGCGTTGAAAGTCATTACAAACTAAAAGTAGGGAATAAATGAACAGCAGAAAACGCAAACAGTCAAATATTTCTAACACTTCGAAATAACGTTAGCTCCATTTTGATGATGAAATGTTTTTTTAAATATACTCGTAAGGCACATTTTTTTGGAAATTTAAGGGCAATCCTTAATCATCTGCTCAATGTTTCTGATGAAATACATACGCAGACGCCCATAATTTACCGATTAAAAACCACTGAGTTCGGGCGGCTCGATATTCTACCTTCACTCAGCTCTGTGGAACTTTCGAGGAATTTTCTTTTGTTTTGCTTTATTTTTTTCCGCCAATGTACTTTGAAAGGGGATAGAGACGTGTAACTCATAAATAAATTTAATTTTGTTTTATGGCAACCATCTACGTATTTTTAATAGACTTTGCATATGAGGGAGGAAGAGTAGCCCGTGACACATCGCAAATGCAGCTAATGTTAGGAGCCTTGATGCGGGGCTGGACTACGCGGAAAAGGTAGTAAAAATTCACTCCACAGTCAACTGCCCTAATGGTTGTGCAAGATAGGAATTTAGATTCGGAAAATAAATAAACGCGTAAGAATTCAGTAGCCATGCAACATCCTGTAGTGATAGGTATTGCGAAGTTTCAAGATCAGAAAAATTTAGTGCAAGCAGCATCAAATTTTCCTGCCACCGAGACTTGATCTGTGGAACCTCGGATTCTTTGCATGATACTTTACTCACTACGCCACCGAAACGATTGTGCCTTAAGGCAGTATCAAGCCCAATGTGTCGGCTGCGTCCACTGATGTCCCGATGAGAGTAAACCCCATTCTAGGTGAGCCGTGGGCGAAGCATTCTTCGGAGAATATAGGAAAGAATGCGTAGCTGGATCTTCTGCGCGGTCTCATAACGCCACGGATATGATTATTTTCCCCGTATATTGGGCATATAGCTTTTAAAATTCCCGGTTGTATGAGAGCATTACGAGGGCTAAATTTTTGAAGACAAGTAGTTCCTCAACTGGTAGCTTTCAGACCCCAATGAACTGTGCTTTAATTTTTTCCGCCACTGTACTTTGAAAGGGGACAGACACGTGTAACTCATAAATAAATTATATTTTGTTTTATGGCATCAATCTACGTATTTTTTATAGACTTTGCATAGTGGTGTAATCGCTCCAAACTAGTCTTACCTTAAAAAAGTCATCCTCAGGTTACTTAGGATGACGCCACCGCGTCGAAACAAAAATAAAAATTCGCTAAAATAAATTGGTGGATTGCAACAAAGTTTTTCGTTTCATTTAAGTTAAAGTTGGTGAAGGAGGACGAGAGAAGACTCGAGGCATTCGAGATGTGGGTGTGGCGAAGAATGGAGAAGGTGAAGTGGACGGAGAGGAGGAGGAACGACGAAGTGCTGGACATGGCGGGTGAGCAGAGGCAGCTTTTAGATGAGATACGGAGGAGACAGAAGGTATGGATGGAGCGAATACTTAGCGGGCATGGGATCTTGAAAACAGTGTTAGAGGGAAGAATGTTAGGTAAACGAGGGAGGGGAAGGAAAAGAATAGGATTTTTAGATGGAATGAAAGGTAGGAGGTCTTATTGTGCACTGAAGAGGGAAGTGCATGATGTAAGGGGAGGCTCCCGGAATTCTTCTTAAACACTCCATGGAAACCTACCTTGATCGGTAGAATACTTTAATAATAATAATAATAATAATAATGGTATGTAATTATTTTTTTATTACAGCCTACTATGAAGAGTAAGTTTAGCCACCACGCCAACCCGGGAAATGATGTTGAGGACAGGAGGGAGAAGTGGGAGGGGTAGGGAGGGAATGGGAACTCGCCTGTCTGGTGGACCTCCAAGCAGGAACTGGACTTGATCAAATATTGCATAGAGCCGAGATTTGAAGAGGACCTTGGCTTTATTTTTTCCCCTGTAGGAGAGCACCGAGCGAATGAATAAGAGATGTGGTTCCGAGGAATGGGTTGAACGGCCGTTATGACGACTGAAAGGAATCTAGTAAAAATGGGTGCGGGGGCTTTCAGGGAAGGGAGACGAGTTCGACGAACTGATGTTAAGACAAAACGGTCAACTTGGGGAATGCAGAATTTTAAGATATTCAAACGAAATGGCGAGAGCACCGTCCGTTTCAAAATTTAAAGCGGCACGTATTTGAATACTTACGCGTGGGTGTTTAGGAAGAATCTGCAATACTACAGGAGTTGGTAGGGGAGACAATTTTAAGCGTTTTATGTCCTATAATCATGGGATTGCAGCTCCTTAGTCACTGAGCTATGGCAACGTAAAAATTATTACAACACAAATGCACGTATACCATAAGTGGTTTTTTTATTATACCATATAAAAATTTTCTGAAGGATATTTCAAAAGGAATAGGGTAGTTTCCTTCATCAAAGAAAACGAAAGGCTTTGATTACGATTCGTTACCCACCATTGGTGTATTGATAATATACAAATTGTTTGGTTGGACGAACGTTAATGGTCAATTTTAACCTAATTTGAAAAAGGCCAATTTGGCAGACATGCGATGCCACCCCACGTGACGTCACAGAGAGCTAGATGTTACACGAATAGTCAGGAATTTCACATCGTTTGAGATTAACAATGCATGCATGAGGCACAGAGCTCAGGGAAACATCTCTTATTAATCACTTATTAAAATTGCCTAAGGTCGGAAAGTTTCCTTTGTTTGATAGGGTATTAACAATCTTTATTTAAGCCAAGCGCTACCTGCTAGCAGGGTACTCTGCTACCTGCTAGCAGCCTGCATCGTAGCGGCGCTCATAGCCTCGCACCAAGGTGGCCTCACACAGCGGAATCCGGAACCAGAATGACGTCACACGGTCTATTCCCTGCAGACATGCTTAGCCGTCGCGTTTTCGCGCAATTGAAAAGTTTCACTTTTAATTTAATTGGAAAAAATAGATATCGTGATTAAAAAATGTAAAAGTGTGAAATACGTACTCAAGGAGTAATTTTTCGATTGAGGCAATTAAAAAAATAGGAAAGCACCCTACTTTTAATGCCTCAGGAGGTGTTATGGGAGAATTATTTGAGCACTTTTTGTCCTATGAACATCAGAATTTTTAATACTCGTGTGAGTCACATCCTAAAGGGTATGGTGTATATTAAGATAGGCCGAAGAAAAACTTCATTTCAAGATCAAAATTTCCATACGCGGGAGTTTTAACAACAAATTTTCACCACATTTCAATTTTTTTATAGTATTAACCACGGCGGCTATGGCCCCTAAGTTTAAAAGTAAGCCGAATTTCAGGATAAATTTGGAGTCAAATATACATGGAGAAGAAATCTCTGCAACGTGGCCAATTTGGGTAATAACCAATGATGAGTATAACTTATGCATAATATACAGGTGCTTCAGGAGGAATATGCAATACTTCAGGAGATGGTAGGGAAGATAATTGTATGCATCATTTTTTTCCATAAATACGGGGTTGTAATTCCTTAGTTATTGAGCTATGAACAACGCCAACAGTTTTTGGGTTCACTTTGCAGTTACCATGAAAACGGCTATTCTTGGGTATGGGAAATTCCATTTGTGACGGAATTACCTTTAGAGAAAATTATGCGATTGGATATTTCCATGATATTTTAAAATACAAAATAATTACAAAACTTCTAACTGCGCATGACAAAAAAAACCTTTAAGGAGGTGATTTTTATGTACAGAAACAAAATTAATTATCGAAATACCTTCTAAATATGCCCAAAATTAACATGTGGCGGAATAACTGCCATGTCACCCTCCTAAGTATGATTTCAAACAATTTCAATACTCTGTGAATCGAAGTATAATTTAAAAACTTTTAATAAGGCTACTCATAATGTTTCAAATACCGATTCTTTAAAATTCAATCATTTAGCTGTTGATTTATCAAGATAAAATATTTCCAGCCTAGATTTTAGTATGAGAGAAAAAGTCGACATTTTCATAGAAATCTCCGTATCCAACCTTTTCCACATATTATTTAATACTCTGTATTTTAATGTACATTAAATAATTAAGGTTGGACGAAAATGAGTGATAGTAATTGTCTGAAACCATGAATTTTTTAGCTTTATTAAGCGAGAATTTCAAGCGAGTATCAACAACACGATTGCTGATATAATTTTGAGGTTGAAGTATCATTCATGAATCCGAAGAAAACTGTGAAGAACGTAGGACAGGAAGAAAATTTGAAGGGAGCTCGATATCAACTAGTATTTCAAAGAGCAAAATCGAGTAAAACAAAAGAGAATTTTATTATTATTTTATTATATAGCTTGAAATATATTAAAATGGGAGGGAATTATTATCATTACTACAGGAGACGACAAAAGAAGTTCTTGGAAGAAAAAGAACTGTCAAGAAAAATCCATGGATCACAGATGAAGTCTTAGTACTCATTAAAGAAAGAAGGAATCACAAGAAAGCTAAAACCTAAGGAGGCCAACTTTTCTGCAAGAAGAAAATAATGAACGAAATCAGTTGCAAAGCGAGGAAAGCTGGAAAAATTTGGATGAGAAATATCTGAAAAGTTGTGCACAATGACCTCTCACGATGTAAAGTATAGGGTGCCGATAAAGTAAAGAGGCATAAAGTTAGAGGATCAGAGCAATGGATGCAAAATCAATAAGAGTAAGATCAATGATCTCTTGTTTGAAAAGTGTGATAAATTGAAGAGACAGAAGGAGTACAAGGAAGAGTTCCACAGCGCAAAAAATCTCACAGCGCAAATTATTGAAGAGGAAATTGTAGTCGAAAAAGGATGATAAGGGAGCTTCAATATTAACCGAATCTAATGCCGCTATTGAAGAATTCCGGATGAATAAATCACCTGTAATTTACAATATTCCCATATAAATTATTAAAAATGCAGGAGGAAAGACCTAGAACCAAGTGTACACAATCATAAACGAAATCTCACTCAGCATGTGAGATACAAAAAGGCTTCGAGAGGAGTATCCTTATTCTTACTCCCATCGGAATATAACGGAAAAATGTAAAGATTTTAGGACATAAATACTGATGCATCGATTATATCAGCAGGAATTATCTACAAGAGACTAGAACGGAGATTAGAAGAGTTCCTGGATGAAGATCAATTAGATTTTAGGAAAAATGAGGGCGAAAATGAGGACATATTGGGCTTTAGGCTGGTCGTATAGAAGATATTGAAGAAAAAAACCTACCTACTCCCCATTTTTGGACTTATAAAAAGCTTTTAATAACGTGATTGCAATGCAATTCTCGCAATTATTAAGGAAACTGGAGAATTTTATGATGGCAAAAGAATTAAGATAAAAAAGATGTAGCTATGACTCAATTACAATCTAACTACAAAGAAGCAAGAATAAGGAAAGGCATGAGGCCAAGGGTTTGCTCTGCCACGCCCCCTAATTTCCAATGTCGTAATTGATAAAGCTATCAATGAAATAAAAGAGAAAAAACGGTGAAAACAAAAGCTTGATGCGGTTTCCCGATGAGCAACCATATCGGAGACAGAGGAAGACCTGAAGAAAACTCTTATACCTATGGGAAACATAATAAGTATAACATTATGGTAGATTTGCATGGTGTATTTACGAAGTATTCTGACAATATCACCTTCCTTAATGGACTTCCCTTTGCAATTAAGAAAAATGCCAACTCCTTTTTATGCTATCTAAAAATTCTATTCTCTTCCTTCCTCTCCCTCATTTACCTAACATTTTACTCCCTGAAACTGTTTTTTCGCCTTTCCGCTCGTACTACTTCTATCCATACCTTCTATCTCCTCCGTATCTCATCTAGAAGCTGCCTCTCCTCGTCTACCATGTCCAGCACTTCGTCGTTCCTCCTCCTCTCTGTCCACTTCACCGTCTTCATTCTTCGCCACGCCCACATCTCGAATGCCTCCAGCCTTCTCTCGTCCTCCTTCCTAAGTCCACGTTTCTGCGCTGTAAAGAGCTCCAGAATCTCTCCAGAGATAGTAAGTCCAGATTAGACTCCTCACTTACCTTTTCTTCAAACTCTTACATGGCGATCCTCTTATAATCTTCTTCCTGTTCATGAACGTCTCCTTTGCTAATGCGCTTCTCTTCCTTATTTCCTTCCTACTGTAGCCATTTTCCTCTAACGTGCTGCCTAAATTGTTGAATTGTTCTACCTGTTCAAGTTTTTCCCCACCCACCTTTATCTTTATCTCATATTCCTCGCTCACGATTCATTACAAAACCGCTTAACCTTGGTCCTCTTCTAATTAATCCTCATCCCATACTCATCGCATCGTTTGTCTAACGCATCCACTACAGCCTGCAGTGCCCTCGCTGACTGGCTAATAAACGCCTGATCTTCCGCGAACTTAACTGATTTCAACGTCACTCTTCTTCATTCATTCCAGATTCCAACTAATCCCACGCCTCTCTTACCATCTCTTCACTATACTTATTTAAAAATCAATGGCGATTGTGGGTAGCCTTGCCTCACTCTTCACCCAATGATTGCCCACCCCGATTCTTCATCCGCTACCCTATCTTGCGCGGTCTGGGCCATTTACAGATTGCAAATGAGAACGCCTATCCCTCCTATCTAAGCCTATATTCTTCATAGTATTCGTTATATATACCCTGTCCACTTTATCACAAGCTTTTTCCAAATCCATGAAGACGGCATACATGTCCTGGTTATATTTAAGGTTCCTTTCCCCTATGGATGGACTTGACGCTATTGAATCGCGAATTTACTTTCCTTTTCTGAAGCCAAATTGATTGTCGCCCAAATGCTGGTTTGCCCTCACCTCCATTCATCCGTTTAACCCTTAGCTACTGGCACGGTTTTTGGAGACGCTAGCACTGGCGTGGGGTCATATCAGATACCCAAATTATTTATTTTATTTCTTAATATCTATTGATATTTTGTCAAAACCACCATGCATTTTTGAAAGTTTAAATTGTTTTCAAAAGTTGTAGATCATTAGATTTTGATATTTTCAATATTTTATATTTTTTCATATTTTTAGGAAAAAAACCTTGCATTTTTAGCGAAAACGTAAAATCATACTTAATTTTCTCTTCATTCAGGTCCTGGGAACTCATAATTCAATTATTATAACAAAATGCAAAATAAATTAACATGAACCACTTCACTTCGCAATGGTAATTACTTTAAAAAAAACGAGGTATCTATAACGCAACTAGTGGCGCGGGGACATACCGAGTCCCAATATCACTTTGCATAGTGTTGACACTTCATAAGGGTGAGATAGACTGGCAAAAACCAGATCGGTGGGAGGGGGAGGAGTAGACTTGAAGCTACTAAGTAGCTAAGCGATGTTGCCAAATCACCATGGAAGTAAACAACAAATTTACCAGCCTTGGAATCTACCATCACCTCACGCCAGTAGTTAAGGGTTAATATCCTCAGTACCACTCTCGCCGCGTGCGATATAAGGTATTTACTCATATATTCTCCGCATTCTGCATTTCCCGTCTTTTTCGGTAGCGGAATAAGAAGTATTTTTTCAGGAAACCCTCCGGCCAAAACCACTACTCAACCTGCGACAGATCCTGCGAACAAGTTCAAAAAACCTTTTTCTTCCCACATTCCCTAAATTCTTCAACAGCCACAGTCCACCCCCACAGCTTTCCTAGCCTTCATATCAGGAAGGGCTCTCTCGATTTCGTCATCTAAGATCCCCGGTCATAGGTTATCCTCCTCCACTGCACTTTCCTCCTCTAAATTTATTCCCCTCGGCCTGTTCTTCCATATACGCCAGCACTGCTCTCGCTCGGTTATCATCCTTCCACCTTTATCTTAATTTTCGACATGGCTTGCCCTCTTTTCCCGCCCGATAGCAACTTAACCTTGATCTAAAACGCGCCTACCTCCTTCCTTCCGATTTTTCCTTTTTCTAACACTCTTCCTCCTAATTTTCCTCTGTCTTTTGGATCTTACCCTGTGTTTCGCTAGAATGAGGCTGTGACCTCAATTCCCATCCGCCGCAGGGAAGCTGCGCCGGTTTTTCACAACTATTCCTAAACATCTGTCTTACAATGGTGTAGTGTATATGATATCTCGCACACCCTGGACTCTTCCAATGGAGTCTTCCATATATATCTCCACCTTTTATGATGATTGAACCATGTGTTTATTTAATATTTTCCACTTTTTCCTGATATTCTCTCCTCTTCAGAGTATCAACATTTCATTTCCTCGCCTTCCTAACTTTCATGAGTCTTCTGAATAATACGTTGCATATCATAAGTACTAGATTGTGGTCTGAATCTGCATCCGCAGCAGGGAAGATGCGCGGGTTTTTCACACTAATCCAAAACCTCTGTCTTACATGATTTAATAAATCTTATATATCCCGTATCCCTTGAAATCTTCCTTGGAAAAGATAATGACTGAATATAGATAAAGATAAGCTAAAAATCAAAACAAAGAGGAGAAAAGTATTTGTCGGCAGTAGAAAAGAAAAACCTGTAACTAGGAAATCATAAAATTGAGGAGTTGAAGTTCTTCTACTTGGGTAACCAAGTAACCAACAATGGGCGACGCTAGAAGAAAATAGTCAGTTGTGTAAGTCACCCGAGCAAAGAGGGCATTCCTCAAAAGAGTCGTCTTACGCCTGGAAACATAAGCGTTGAAGTTAGAAGACACCTTATTAAGACTTACATTTTGAGCATGTTTCTTTATGGTAGCGAACCATGGACGATGACAGGAGCGGAGAAGTCAAGGTTGGAAGCTTTCAAAAAGTGGTGTCAAACAAGAATGACTAAGATCAAATGGATAGATCGTGTTGGCAATGCAGAAGTTCTAATATTAGCAGGAAAATGGCAGGGGTAAGTCGTGGATTAATCTATATAGCAGGTGATGAAGTATGTGAATCAAAAGAATTATAGAAGTGTTAAAAGATTAGCCGATTGAAGAATTGAGTGGATCACTCTTCCATACGAATTTTATGATTTATGACTCTTTTCAATTGTGATGCTTACCTCTTGAGCTGTTTGCAGCGAAAAATCAATGGCCGCAACCCTTTTACCGGAAAGTTGATGACGTCACGAACTCATGCCGAGCGGACCGCCGCGGTGCGCCGCTGGTCTGCCTCTCACATTGTCCTCATGTTATTCACTGATGTTTATACTTAACTAACTGACCCAGTAAACTTCGCACCACCTAGCAAACAATAAAAAGGTAAAGTTATAGCATTTATAAATTAAGAACGGCTGTACTGATTTCAATAATACTTGACTTGCTATAAAATAAGTAAAAAACTACAATAAAACTCCAAATATAAATGTAACAATGGCTTTTCAGAAATATATTTTCTTTATTCAATCTATATAGTAGATACGCATTCGGGTTTATCCTCGTGAGTGAAGCGCCTTCTGATATAAAAAAGTTTCGGTAAACGCAAGTTTCGGCTTAGGCGCAAGAACAAGTAAAGAGGGTGGTTTACCAAAACGTGAACATATAATTGACAATGAAAAAAGCATGGGATTTTTGGTGTTACTTGACAAACACTCAACGATTGCTCTTCTGATTTGTTAATCCTTAAATTTGTTTGCCTTACTTTCAAATTACGGAAGATTAGCTGAGTAAGGGAGACTTTTCTTTCATCACAACTTATCTTCCCATTTCGTCTATAGAATCATTTTCATCTACATGCTACCCCACAAGCCGCCTAAAAAGGCGTGTGGCGGGGGTGTTAGGACAACACACATTTACATATAACAAGCAAATGCTCTAACGAGATTACGACTAGCCTTTATTCAAGTCATGTATGGTTTGAGGGAAAAACTAATTCCCATCGTATAAAATCGTGTCCGGTTCGATTTTGTGGAATTTCTTAATATCCATGATAAAAAGAAGAACAATGGTAATATCCACACTTTTAATATTACAACTCAGCACCGACCATGGTTTCAACACATAAGCGTCATTATCTTCAAGGTAATACCTTGATAATGACACTTATGTGTTGAAACCATGGTCGGTGCTGAGTTGTAATATTAAAAGTGTGGATTTTACCATTGTGTTCTTCTTTTTATCATGGATACTAATTCCCATATCTATCCGTTTGGCTAAATATCTCTCTTAATTTATCGCTTCTGTCGGACCTGGAAATAGACTAATACGATTTTCTCCGATACGATTCTCAAATTCTCAAGCAATCAAAGCCTAGCGCAACCTCGGAGTCTCTAGCACCTCCCAGCCTTATTCGTTTAACATCTGTGTGACGTTTTCTGTACGACCGTAGCAGTTTTTGACGAATCGCGAAGCTCCCTTTTGTGTTGCATTCAATTCTCGGATTAAGTCGTTCTACACCAGATCCCATATGCTCGCCTAAATTCAACGTGTAGTCGGACGAGTGCGAAACAGCACTTCTCTTCAAATTTCTCACCCGAAAATCTTCCCTCAATACGCTAGAAGAATCCTAACTTCTTCAGGGTTTGACCAAAATGCTCCTTGCCTTTGTTGTTGATAGGTTCGAAGTTATGGTAACTTCCAAGTACTTAGCTTCGTTTGTGGCCTATATGTTAACACTTTTCACAGCACATACATGGAGATAGTTGGACGACCTCCGCAAGAAATGTCCCGCCGTGCATTTGCTCCGAAGTTTGATTTCCCATCTCTTGGCTCGACAAATGAACGTATTTTAAATCCGATGATAGAATTTAAAAATAAATGTGACCACTAAAACCGCGATAGATGGCACAGTCGTCAGCAAATAAACGTATTTTACCGCTAATTCGGGAGTAGAAGTCATTGATGAACATAATGAACAAAAAGGGACCGATTTTGCTTCCTTGTGGGACACCTGATATCATTTAAACTACACCAGAGATAATTCCGTGAAGAACTACTTTTTGCTCCGCAATAAATGTACCGCCGTGTATTTGCTCATTTGTATATTTTATTGTCCTAAGGTTTCAAAGTTATCGACCCAGTTCAATAATCTTTTCTTCGGTCATTCTCTTTCTTCCACAACGTGCGATGAGTTCACCGACATACCTCACCCATTTCCATAACATTGTCCTTTCCCGTTTCTCTGTAAACTCTTGGAAAACTCGACGTGAACGTTATATGAATACATATATATATACGATCCCACACTGTTGTGCTTCGTCATATCCCGTTTTGCTTCTCCAATATCATCTTACCGAGGAGAAGAGGAACCGTGACTTACGTCTGAGAAGGGTGACTTTGAACCACAGGCGACCTCGGAGGAAGTAAAAACAAGTCTTTCGACCGGTCACTCCCCCATGGGCAGTGTACTAGTAACCGAAATATGAGAGCAACAATGAGACGACGTGAATTCAGAAAGAAGCTTAATTATCATGCATAAAAAGGTAATATAAAACTTTCTGTCATATTTTTTTCTTCACTATGGTATAGGGTAGACCAGGGCTATTTCAATCATTCCACTACCAATCCGTTGTAGAAGTTGTAAAGGTTTTTAAAGCAATTAATTAGCACCTTATTTCAGCGTAAACACTGCTATTTGCTTTGCGACTTCAAAAATTATTTAAACATAAAAACTTTGGGCAATAATGCGGTATAACTCACGTAATGTAAAGTTCTAAAATAAAAAAATGACGTAAATATTAACATCATTTTAGTGTTTACAATTACAGCCAAATTTTATTTCATGTCTCCCCTTATAATTAGAAACGAAAAATATTAGACCATACTAAAGCAATAAAATAATCCCAACGTCATAATTACTTTTATTTCAAATCTAAAATATTATCCTTGCAAAATGAGGTGGTCTCATGAGCTTGGTCCTGGGTATTCTATGCAGATCTTCACCATAATATTTTCCGCCATTTTTCTTCTTTCTATTTGTAATATTCATAATTGCCTTGTAATTTCTCCCAACTATTTTCCCAATAAAAAATAATGCCATAGAGATTGAGTATGAACAATGTCCTGAAACAAATTAGCTTACTATCAACAAATCCCCGTAAAAGTGATCTGAATAGCCCCGCAGCGCAGATAAATAAATTGATTAGCTAAAAATAGGTTACAGCACTCTAGGATAAATTTGATATTTTATTACGAATATAATAAAGAGTCGTCAATAAATTGACGGAATTGATAAGCTCCAAGGTAATAATTAATACTCGCAGTTCAGAGAGTTTCATTTGTGCCTGAAAATTCTTTCAGCCTTGGATTCAGGTAGATTTTTCAGCTCCTGATTCTTTTTTGGTGGAATACAGGTACGTAGTAATATTATATTATTCACAAAATGTAAGTAACGAGAAAAACATTCGCCTTACTTCGCATTCCTAACAATCAAAATGCCTACACAGGCACTCCATAAACAAATATCACATATTGATAGCAACGCATTTCTGCACGTCGGACCCTAACGAATAAAATCTCAAAGACCGGGTAAAAAAATCGCAGATTTTATTACCCGGGCCTTGAGAGTATTATTTTATTCCTCAATTCTGCTCCGTTCAGAAATACGAGAAAAAAATATTTGGTATACATTTACACGAAATAATAATAACTTATTACAGAATTTTATAGGATCATTGTTACATTTCCTCATTTTTTTAATAAAGAAAAGATCGTAGCACTTTTCCACAAATTTTTTTACTGCGTACATCGCGTTTCGGCACACTGAGCCATCATCTGGTACAAGACCTTGAATCAGATGATGCCATGTACTCAGTGAACCGAAACGCGTTGTACGCAGTAAAAACATTTTGTGGAAAAATGCTACGATCTTTTATTTATTTAAATGTCTTACCTTAACCAATTAAAGCCTGAATCTGTTGACATTTTTCTCACTTTTTTTACACAATTTTGCCTTAAATAAATTATATTTTTTTAAATAATTTTTTATTTTTTATATTAAAATTTTAATATTATGAAGGGTGCATTTCACAACCTGTTTTTTTAGAGGTAAGTTTTGCGATGAGGCTTCCTTAGACTATAATTATTTCAAAAGTAGTTGATATAGCTTCTGAAGATTCCTATAAAAAATTCTCCATGGAATTTTAATTGAATTAAAAATTTTGAGAGACTAAAATAAATTCTTTCCGTAGTTCAGCCGCAACGGATAATTGCAATACTTCTTCATCGTCATTTAATATAAATAATTATATTTAACTGGAAAATATATAATTAATAATGTAATTTATCAATTTAAAAATGATTTAATCAATTAAATTAAATAGATACAATTATAATTAGCGATATAAATTACCCAGACAGCACAATCCCTTGTACACAGATTGTAAACCTGTTGCACAGTTACAAAATGCATTAATTTTTGTAAAACTATTTTATTACCGTTGCATTCCAAAACCTCGCAAAAAAATCAATCGTAATACGATTGTCATTCAGAACATATGCGAGAATACGTAATTACGAGGATAAAAAATATTTTGTCCGGAAGAATGTTATATGTACCGTACGACGGGTCCCTCAACTTGCAAAAGACGTCCACGGCCACTCCATAAGGTATTGACACAGAAGATGGTGTTTGTCCGAGATGGAAGAACTCCTTACCTTACATTGTTTGCTCACCCTTTCGGAGGAGCAAGCAAACCCCCCTTATATCTCGACCACCTATTCGTCTATTGACCGCTCTGTTGGCGGGGGATGGAGGGGAGTATTCTGTTCCGGCCTGAAGGGTGGGACCCAAGCGACGACCTGCGGGCGACAACCACCGATGTCCTGCTATATGTACATTCCAGCTCAAACACGTGCATAACTCTTAGATGGAGGGTGCCGACCATAAGAGTGGAAACGGAATGATATTTAAATAAAAAAAAGACCGGCTCAAAGGGTCGCGAGCCGTTCCCAACATCGATATAAGGGACCGGGAAGGAGAGGAGCCCCTCACTCAGGGACGTATAGAACCACCATCACCTCGGATATCGAAACCGACTTCGTCTTAAACGCCAGCGCAAAGGAAAGACTTCAATCCATCGGGAGCAGAGTTCCAAACAGCCGGCCCCGAAGCTTCATCCCTTAGCAATGGACTTGCGCGGTGTCTTTCTGGTGCTTCTCGTCGCTGTTCTGACGGCCGCAGACCCGTTGGACGAGGAAGGTGGAGGATCTGAAGCTATCAGCCGGAAGGAGAGATGTGAGTTCATTTGGATACACTACATCATCCATGATAAAAACTACAATGGTAATGTCCACACTTTAAATCACAACTCAACTAACGACCATGGTTTCAACAGATTGGGCTAGTTTTGTAATATAACTGATAACTTCAGGCTATACTTTGTGAAACCTCTCCATATTGGAAATAAAGGAGTAAAACTTTGTCAGGTTCACTATTATATTAATATGGGCACGACCCGGGTTTCATAATGTAGTTACATCATAGTCACCTGAAGATGTAACTACGTTACGTAACCCGGGTCGTGCCTATTTTAGTAAAATAGTGAACCTGACAAAGTTTTACTCATTCATTTCCAATAGTTTTATAATGTCTGGTAAACGCTAACAGTAGGATGATATAGCCTTTGACTTTTCCTACATGTGGTTGAAAGTTTTGTTTAGCTGCAGAGTAAGATCAGACTTCGGGCGATCCAGAACTTTCATTCACCCCAAGGTAAACCTAACGGATGTGTAATCCTATGGTTATCGTTAAAAGACATTATAAAGCCGGCTGATCATGTCATTTTAAAGATGAAAAGGATATAATATGTTGAAACCATGGTCGGTTGTTGAGGTGTGAATTAAAACTTGAAAATTACAAATTTTGTAGTTTTCATCGTGTATATTTCTGCACGTAGGACCCTAACGAATGAAATCTCAAATACCGGGTAAAAGAATCGCAGATTTTATTACCCGGCCCTTGGGATTATTATTTTATTCCTCAATTCTGCTCCGTTCAGAAATACGAGAAAAAAATATTTTAGCAAAAAAATATTTATAATACAGTGAAGCCGTCCCAAGGAACAAGCGGCGCAGCCGCTGGTGGGTTCATCCCCCCCCCCCCCCTGGGCGGCAAAGCCGCCCCTTAACAAAAAACGGCGAAAGAGTTCGGATCTGCCACTACCCTCTGGGCGACGAAGCAAACCCCTTACGAGGAACGGCGAAGTCAAAGCCGTTCCGAGGACTGAGCAACTTCCACCTCGTCAAGCCTGAAACTATTAAAAACATTTTTAATGGGATATTGGAGTTGGCGTGAAATATGTTGAAACCATGGTCGACAGTTGAGTCGTGAGTTAAAGTGTAGAAATTACCATTTGTAGTTTTTATCTTGGATATAACAAACTTCCACCAAGTTAATCCTGAAATGATTTTACGCAACATCATGGTTAAAAAAGTGCAGTAAAATTCGCTAATAACGAATTTCAGGGGATTATCGTTATATTTTTTATAAACGGGATTTCGCTAAAGTAAAACTAGTCATTAACTACTCATTATGAGAGAATATGTTGCGTTCCCTCTTGATAAAAACAGGTGAGTGCTAAAACCAATCGAGGTTGTACCAAACGAAGCTGTTTGGAATAGACGAGGTTATCAATTTACAATAAAAATTGCCAATAAAAATCAACGAAATCCTGCATATAACGAGGTCGGTTCCCGGTCCCTTGGAATTTCATACGATCGACAATGTTTATTTCCCCGTACGTAACGAGTTCGCATGGTGCTAAATTTCCGCAATTACTAACAATTCTTTTTTCTCTCGGTGAATATTTTCTCTTCTATAAATAAGTCATTGCCGCCTTCACTAATTAATCGTTCCTTACCTAATTATCAGTTGTTTTCACGTTTGGCTATGAAATTCATTTCTAATATATTTAATAATCAGATCTACTAATCTAAAATCAGATCTGCTAATTTCAAACAGATGAAAGCCGAAATACGGACCATTCGGCCGATTCGGCCAATACATCTCGGAGGCTATAGAATTAACTTACGGGGGTAATACGCAGTGCATAGTGATAATTGCTTTGAGTTCGGCGAATAAAATTGGTAAACGAGTCCATTTTACAGAGGCCTGCGTCAAAGTCCTCTTGTTGCTGGCATTATTGATCGGTGATAATGATTGGCCTAAAACGGTGAGATCGGTGTGACGCATATCCGTGCTTAAAACTCCCTAATCAGCTTATCTTTTCGCAATTATGGGTTGCGAGCGTGTGCTTACATATTTTCCTTAAATCTTCAACCATCTTATCTACATATCTCGTGAAAAGCCTTACTTTATAACCCATCCTGGTTCCACTGCGACCTACGTCAAAGCCCTCATATTGTTTGTATTGTTGATCGTTGATTATGATTGGCCTAAATTTGTGACATTGTGATGAACGTCCGAGCTTTAAATTCCCTGATGAACTTATCTTTTAGTTTGTGCGCATTTCCTGCACCGGCTTACCTCTTTTTTCTTAAATCTCCAATCATCTGATCTACATATCTTGTAAAAAGCTTTACTTTGTACCCTTCCAACTTCCACAGAGACCCACGGAAGGCGAATGATTTTTTGCTCTGTGGATTTTTCGCACAATTTGTGCATTGCGGGTGACTCCGTAAAGCCGTGGCTAGTTTTGGTGTAATTAAATTCACTCTAATCACCTTACTTGTTCGTTATTGGGCATAGAGAACGCCTGCTTACACCATTTTATATGAATCTTTAATCATCTGATCTAAATATCTCGTGGAAAGCCTTACTTTTTAATCCTTCCAACTTCCTCTACGAACCTCTTATTGCTCGTATTGTTGATCGTTGATAATGATTGGCATAAATTTTCGATATTATTGTGACGAACGTCCGCGCTTAAAACTCCCTGATGAACTTATCTTTTCGTTATTGTGCATTGTGAGCGCCTGATTGGCCTGCTTGTATGTTTTCCTTTACATCTCCAATCATCTGATCTAAATATCTCGTTAGAAGCCTTCTTTTGTCATCCTTCCAACTCCTAAAAGGGCCTGCGTCAAAGTAGTAGCGGATATAGAAAAAACTCAAGGGGGGCGCAAAATATATCTTGAGTTTTCTTTACTTTTATCGTAATAAAAAATGATCAAGTCACAGGCAGAGTATACGAGAATTTAATTTAAAGTGATTATACACATGTTAAATACAATGCCATCTTATGATATAAAAAAGTTATAATAGGGAAGTGCACTAGTGTTTCAAATGCACCAAACACATTTTTTAAATTAGAGTTCAGAATAACATAATGTCATAAAACCACAGTTTAAATCCTAATAGTGAATACTTGATTCGAGATGACCGTCTGAAATATGGAAAAATTCAAAGGCCGCTAAAACGGGTGTCCATGTTGAATATTGGCCGTGACGTCACAAGGCAGTAGCAGAAGGCATCTTCTACACCGTTTAGTTCTACCACTATTATTGCATAGAAAAATTACAGAATTTGAGGGTATCCGTTTTTTGCTGTCATAAAATATCTTCCGAATATATATGTGGCTGCTTCTCTTTTACAAGTTATATATATAAATTTAAAATATCCACAGTTCCTAATGGGTCGGTTGGGGTAGTGGTAGCGTGTACGATTCAAAGGAAACATCTCACCCGAAGGACCGTGGTTCAAGACTACGTCATGGCATTATTTTTTGTTGTCTTCATTGTGATCATGCGGCATCAAGTTTATCATTAATTATAATTGCAGCAATCATTAACATGAGACAATTTTTTATCATCATTATGGCGTTTAGGTATTTTAGCAGTGTCATTACAAACGCAGAGATACGATGACTACAAGGGTTGGTGTGCGCTAAAATGTTAATTTTTTCTTTGCTTATACTGACCAACTTCCACATTAAAAATGAAAACCACTCTTGCACGAGCACATACCATTAAAGGCTCGCGGCAAGCAACAATATGCGTACAGGCAATTAATAAGAACACAAAGCGAATATAAAATGCCATATATCTCGAACACTTGTAATTCACATTACTCCAAAGGGAGTTTACTTACTCAGTACATACCTCAGTACCTTGTACTCAGTACCTACCAGTTTACCTCAGTAGCAGTGCTAAAAGAACCATTCTAAAATATAATTTCAACTAACAAATAGGATGAAATAAAAGTTGATAACCCTGGACCAGGCGCGCTGGCGTATAAAATACGTCAATCTTTGAAAACCAAGGATTTCGACATTGTACGTACATTCTGGGCTATAATGGTCTCGTGTATTCTTACAATGTACTTTGACTGCCTATATTGCGAGTTTTCAAAGTTTGAGGTATTGTAGCTAATTTTTTAGATCAGCAAGATGAACCCGTCACCAGTGGAGTACAAATTACGCCGCGCGACCTGCCGTGTACCTTTATATCTGTATCAACTATAAATGTACTAATTTCTACAAATAAAGATTAACTTTAACAAAAATCGTTTGTTATCATATATGCACATATCATGGGCAAAGTACGCATTTTGCCCGGTCGTGTAAAAAAACAGTCGCGCCATAATTCTTTAACCAAACTACTTTCAGTTTATAAATTACGTAGGTCTACGCGGAAGATGCTATATTTTGACTCAACACACTTTCTGATGTGACTGAGGTACCTATTAAGTAAATTATTATAATATAAATATCAATTTGATCTCACAATACCTTCAAATGATCTTCAAAACATAATATCATCGATAGGTAAGAGTCAGGAGCAGCCTTGAACCATTTATTCCGTATGGCTTGTACTTAAGGAACGGGAATGAATATCTTCTCCAGGCTTTTGTTTCGACGTCGAGATGAAATTTGGAACAAAAAATCATTTATAATTCTATTTTGAATTCATGTTTTCGGTACTCGACGACATTTTTAGGATGCAAACTCCACCGATTCCCGGAAACTCTCGCCGCGCTAAAGAAGGCGACGGAATACAGCGATACTCCACTGGTGACTACTGCCTTGTGACGTCACATCTCAATCAAGATGGAGGCACTGTGTTTCAGCGCAACATGAAATTTTCCGACTTTCAAAACGTTTTAAAGTGCATACCCCAGATGCAGAAAATAAAAGTGACTATACTAATGTTTCTTTTTTAGGCTAAACTTTCAAATTCAGCAATAAAAAAAAATTAGTGCACTTCCCTATTGTGATTTTCCAATGTTTGTCTATACGGGCGGACCCGCAAGGGGGGGGTCTCGCCCCCTGTGCCCCCCATCTGTATCCGCCACCGAGTCAAAGCCCTCTTGTTGCTGGTATTGTTGATTGGTGATAATGATCGGCCTAAAATTCTAAGATTAGTGTGACGCAAATCCGTGCTTAACTCTCTAATCTGCTTATCTTTTCTTAGTTACGCATTACGAGCGCTTGATTACATATTTTCCTCTACATCTTCAATGACCTGATCTTCATATCTTGTGTGAAGCCTTCCTTAGCAAGCCTTCCAACTCCCACAGAGGCTTGCGTCAAAGCCATCTTGTTGTTGGTATTGCTAATCACTGATAATGATTGGCCTAAAATTTTGAGATTAGTATGACGCACGACCGTGCACAAAACCGTAATCATCTTATCTTTTCGTATTTCCGCATTGAGAGCGCCTGCTAACGTATTTCCCTTTAAATCCTAAACCCACTTTAACCCAATAATAATGAATACGAGTAGTAATTACTCTGATTACCTTTACCTAACTCTGTTGAGAAAACAACCACTTGTAC
Source organism: Ischnura elegans (assembly GCF_921293095.1). NCBI lineage: Eukaryota > Metazoa > Arthropoda > Insecta > Odonata > Coenagrionidae > Ischnura > Ischnura elegans. The sequence goes on from NC_060257.1 coordinate 20,993,720, forward strand.
CCCTCGGCTTCTCAATTCCTCATATGCTACATAAGGATAATATTTGAAACAGCAATTTTTTAATATCACGGATATTACAACCTGGGACTTTATGTAGTTATTTTTAAGATTCGCCGTGGATGTTACTAATAGGATATCTATGTAACGTTGACAAAATATCTAACAGCGGGTTTTGGATGTTTAAACCTTATTTAAATATCACATGGATATCGTCCGCTGTTTGGGTGGGTTTCCCGAACACAGTGCTAGTGTCTTCACTCAGTGGCAAGGGAAACAGAGATCCTGCAAAATTATGTCATGCAATGAATTTTATTCGGTCCTCATTTTTAGCATGTAGACAGATGAAAATATAAACAATATAACCATTAAAAAGCGGAGTTTTTCAGCACTGCATATCAGGAAATATATTTCAAACAACCATTACCAAACTTTCATTTGAAAGTAACTGACAAAGGGAACAGAAATAGATAGCATTACGTCAACAAATAGAAAATAACGCAGCGTTCAAGATTTTTTGTTATAACGTCCATAATATTGGATTAAATATACCAAAACATGGTGAGAAATAAAGATAATAGATGTATTTACCATTATCAATCAGAAAACTTGTAAATTCAGGCTAACTTTGGAAGATAATAAAAACAAATGACGCAGCGCCACTGCGGCGCCGTAAATCCAGCGACGTAACTAAATTTTTAAATCCATATGAGGGTTAATAACTGCCCTTTGATATTGAAAAAGAAGCCGTTGGCTTCGACAGCTCCAAAAAATTTTCCCCTGTCAAAGTATATATATATTTTTTATTTGGTGCTTGTGACTCGCTGATTTACTATCGTTATGTTCTCCGCGCATCATTTTTCGAAATTACTGAGTAATGCATATATGTATAACGACTTATCGACTTCTGCTGCAAAAATATTTGCTTATTCCACGTCAATTAGGGAAAAACTGGATATTTCCTAAATAAATCCCTTCGCCTACTCCTAAATCTACCCCGCTCTGTCTGAATGTCTGACATCCTTTCTGATCACAAGCTGCTCGTAGTAAATGTCTTAATCTCAAAGTTAGTCAATAACTTCAAGTCCAAGCTCGGGGCAACCCAGAATGCATTCCTCATAAACATCTGGAATTATGACCCAGCAACTCCAGCTACATACAAACTGCCTCAACAAATTACTCGTCCACGAGTCTCCTCTATGTCTTTCCTTCTTGTAGAACTATTGAGTAAACTATTAATAAATAAATTGTGAATACTTATGTTACAATATTACTTGCTTTATTAAAAGGATATATAAAATAAAGATAACTTCTCTTTGCAATTTAAAAATATAATTAAAAAATCAACGATGATAATGAATGAAACAAGCAAAAGACCGGAGAAAAAGACGGAAAGTAGACAAATTCTGTTTTCAAAGTTCAATGCAATTATTAGTGTTAAATTTCCGCTTACACTAACACAACACCACTCCCACACCACAAAAAAATGTGCACAATAATAAATGTACTGTCAACTGGTTGGTTAGGGTGAACTTGGTTTACCGAGACAGCATTAACGTGCCTCCGACGCACCACATAATAAGTGAGATTATTATTTCTATTTTGCCTGATGATGACGCTAAGCGTCGAAACACATTATTATTATTGATAAACCAGTGGACAGAACAATAATTATTTTTTATCATTTTATTCAGCATGCTGCTCCACAATACCTCGCCAAACTCAGTTGAACTTTATCCTTATTAATCTTTCGCAAATCCTTTTTTTATGATTTTCTTTTCTTTTGTAGTTCTACTGGCGACTCTGAAATTCCGGAACGAGCGCTGTCAAATCAACAATGACCGAGGAGTGTGCAAGAGTTGGAAGGAATGTTGGCTGCTGGGCGGAAGAAGTGTTGGACAATGTCCCCTAGGACATGGAGTTTGTTGCTCAGGTGAGACAACGCCTCAAGGATTATATCACCGTCAACCCAACCCAACCGTATTTTTGGCCCAACTTTTTATGATTTCTTCGCAAAAAAACACACTTATCTAATCATCACGAATACCTTAAATTCTCAAATCGGCCTCTAAATGTGTTGTCAACTACCGTGCATTTGAATGGGTTTACAAAAGTCGCCACTCGCGTCGCTGACGGACAAAGTGATCCTGATCTCGGGGAAAATAAGCTATAATCAGGGGTTTTCACCGAAATTTATAATCATTATGATGAGATCTATCAAATTCATAAACTCTTACTGCTATTTTTCGTAATTTTAGACGTAATAATGCAAAATATTGAAAAAAAGTGGATCGCGTAGCACTCATCATCCGCGCCGCGGATATTTTTGAAAATAATTAAAATGCGACCGAAGTGGCAACAGATATTAGTCTTCTAAGGGATGGAATTGGGCCTCCTCTATGTAGTTCTCTTGCTTATCAAATATATTGCTACAGAAAGATCTTTCTCCAGTCATTGTGCATATGCTCCGTTAATATTGCATCTAAAGTGATAAATGAGGTATCATTTTTAAGCGTCGAATCACCTGCTCCTGACGAAAAATACAATCTCAATCTCAAATTCAACCATTTACCTATTAATTTTACTTAAATGTTTTGATTATGAAATGCATGAAAAGTTCGTTATTATTTCCTGCTGACCATTTTTCTTTTGCATTTTTAAATTAGAGATAACGGTCACACATAGTTGAAACGTATACTATTGGAAAGAAAAATTAATACACATTTTTTTTCTAGCATTCGAATTTCATTTTTCACGTAAATTACGGTGAAGTTTGAAAAAAGGAATTCATAAAAATGCTGAAAATTCAGCGTTTATTCGCTTATTATCCCCTTGATGACCGTCAATATTGTTTGTTTTTCGACGTCTCTTTCTGAGTTTAGTCACTAAATAAAACCTTTATCCTACATATTATAACGTAAAGGCCTTTTTCTGTCATCCCGTATATGCTCCGTGAATACTGCATCTAAAGTAATACATGAGGTATCATTACAAACTTTGAATCACCTGCTTCTGACGAAAAATACAATCTAAATCTCAAATTTCACTATTTACCCATGAATTAGACTTGAAATTTCCTATTATTTTTAAATGTCGAGGAGTCACTCGAAGTATATCGACTCCACACATTCATTTAATTCTAACGACGACTAAACGACTGCTAATTTCAATAATGAGCTCATTAACCTGCATTTAATGAGTTCACTAGTCAGCAGAAGTCAACCCACCATCGGCAACGAATTAGGCGGCTTTAAGATTAAATTAAACTAATTCTGTAATTAAAAATGTCCATTTTTCTTCCTTTACAGTTCAATACACTTGCGGGAATGTTACTTCGGAAAGGGTCTCTTACTTCGTCAATCCGAATGTTATACCTTCTTATTGCTCACTAAGAGTGAATGTTTATGACCGCAGAGTTACTCAGCTAAGGTGAGTGAACGTTTTCATTTAAGTATTTTTATTAATAATTGCTTATAGCTTAATCGAAACTAAATGAAAGTCAAAATAAGTAAAATTTCAATGTAGAATCTGAGTTTTTCCCGGCGTATGCTCTGCAGGAATATTTCTCGGGTTTCCCACCGGGTGTCGTATCGGGTTGTAGTTCCCAACGTTTCCATGACTAAGTCCGTCATCGTCATCAGGGGTTAATGTTGAGCCAAGTTTTTTCTCCGGTATTTATACACAAGAGGGCCGTTCAAGTGGGCCCTGATTGGTCCTTTCTGAATTGGGGTGATTTATAGTGATTGATCACTGACTTCCACGTATTACTTAACTGGAAGCCTTTGTCTCTGTTTAGGTTCTTTTGGTGTATGTTGATTTGTATGGCTTCTTTGACAATTCGATCCCAGTAGTTGTCTGTGCGGCATAGCACTTTGGTACTTTTAAAATCCACTCGGTGACCGAGGTCCAGGCAATGCTCTGCCACCGCTGATTTCAGTGGGTGGAACAAGCGTATGCATCGTTCGTGTTCCGTCAGCCTTTTTTCTATGGTGCGGCCTGTTTCCCCAATGTAAACGTGGCCACATTCACATTCATACATGTGGCCACGTTTACATTGGGGAAACAGGCCGCACCATAGAAAAAAGGCTGACGGAACACGAACGATGCATACGCTTGTTCCACCCACTGAAATCAGCGGTGGCAGAGCATTGCCTGGACCTCGGTCACCGAGTGGATTTTAAAAGTACCAAAGTGCTATGCCGCACAGACAACTACTGGGATCGAATTGTCAAAGAAGCCATACAAATCAACATACACCAAAAGAACCTAAACAGAGACAAAGGCTTCCAGTTAAGTAATACGTGGAAGTCAGTGATCAATCACTATAAATCACCCCAATTCAGAAAGGACCAATCAGGGCCCACTTGAACGGCCCTCTTGTGTATAAATACCGGAGAAAAAACTTGGCTCAACATTAACCCCTGATGACGATGACGGACTTAGTCATGGAAACGTTGGGAACTACAACCCGATACGACACCCGGTGGGAAACCCGAGAAATATTCCTGTAAAATTTCAATGTTTTCGTTCCCGTTAGCAAAATGTTGAAACGAAACGAAATGGATTTAGACCCGGGGAGCTAAACTCAACATCTACATAATACCCTGCGAGCCACCTCTAGGGTGTTTGGCAGGTGGTGATCAATCACCAGCGTGCAATTGGACTCCCACATGCACACCGCACAGTACAAAAAGCGTCACGAATACTAACAAATAATACTCCCATATGCTGTTAGAAATAATAATAAAATTAAGAAACATGCATTGAATTTTACATAGGTTATTAGGCTATACTATAAGTCATCTAATGTATTTATGAGTTCCATCGCTGCCGTCATAATCTCTTATTGATCGTGGAAATGAAATTCTGTACCTGTCTGTTCTACAATCTATCTCTCTTATTTTATTTATATGATCTGATCTTCCGTAGTATGTAAGCGTCCGTAAGATATGGTTAACTTCGTTGGAAAATACACTGCTCTTGAATTTATCTAAAAGTTTTAGTCTATTTTTCAATCTACGATCCGACAGAGATACCCATCCGAGTTTATCTAAGAGGTCAGTTACACTAACAAGACTATCGTAACGGCCTTTCACATACCTGGCAGCTCTTCTTTGCACGCGTTCTAACTCTGTTATTAAGTAAACTTGATTGTTTCTGGCTTTACTTTGTGAAAATCCATTCTTAATAATTAAACCGTGTGGAAAAGTACAATAACGTTTTATTATTCTGTTATTAGGCCTTTTTCATGAGGGTCCCAAACACTGGCAGCGTATTCCAAATGTGGTCTAACGAGGGAAAAGTAGCTAAATTCTCTCACTTTAACGTCACACTTTCCTTATATTCTTTTAACAAAACCCATTTTACGATTAACTTGACCGGTTACTTCTCGGATATGTTTATTCCACGATAGATCATTATTGAGTCTACCTCCTAAATATTTCTCGGAGTCAACAGTCTCTAATTGGGTACCCCGAATTATATTATTATAGTATTCTACCGATTAAGGTAGGTTTCCATGGAGTACTAAAGAAGTGATCTGGGAGCCTCCCTTTCCTTCCAGCACTGCCTTCTTTAATTCACTGTAAGGCCTACTCTCTTTCAATCTATCTAAAAATCCTATTCTTTTCCTCCCCCTCCCTCGTTTCCCCAACATTCTACCCTCCAACACCATTTTCAACATCCCCTCACCGCTAAGCACTAACTCCATCCAAACCTTCTGTCTCCTGCGTATCTCATCTAAAAGCTTTCTCTCCTCGCCAACCATATCCAGCACTTCGTCGTTCCTTTTCCTCTCCGTCCATTTCACCCTCTCCATTCTTCTCCATACCCACATCTCGAACGCCTCCAATCTTCTCTCGTCTTCTTTCCTCAGAGTCCACGTTTCCGCACCGTAGAGAGCAACACTCCAAACCAAACTCTTCACTAACCTTTTCTTTAAACTCTTACACAATGATCCTCTCAGAAGCTCCTTCCTGCTCATGAACGCCTCCTTCGCTAATGCTATTCTCTTCCTGATGTCCTTACTACTGTATCCGTTTTCCTCTAACGTACTGCCCAAATAGTTGAATTGCTCAACCTGCTCAAGTTTTTCACCACCCACCTTTATCTTGAGTCTCACATTCCTCGCTCGTGATGCTTTACAAAACCGCATTACCTTAGTTTTCTTGTGATTAATCCTCATCCCAAACTCCTCGCAACGTTCGTATAACGCATCCACTAGGGCCTGAAGCCCCCTTGCTGACTGACTGACCAACGCCTGGTCATCCGCGAATCTCACTGATTTGAACATCATTCCTCCCACTTTTATCCCAGCTTCTAACTCATCCCACGCTTCCCTTACCATCTCTTCAGCATACACGTTAAAGAGCAGTGGCGATAGAGGACAGCCTTGCCTCACACCTCGGCCAATGCTTGCCCACCCAGATTCTCCGTCCGCTATCCTCACTTGCGCAGTCTGGGCCATATACAGATTACAAATCAGTCGTCTATCCCTCCAGTCTACACCTATTCTCTTGAGAATATCCATTAACTTTACCCAGTTCACCCTATCAAACGCTTTTTCAAAATCCACGAAACACACATATACGTCCTGCTCATATTCTAGGTTCCTCTCCACGAGGGCCCTCATTATTGCTATTGCATCACGAGTTGACTTCCCTTTTCTGAAACCAAACTGATCTTCGCCCAAATACTCGTTTGCCCTCGCCTCCATTCGTCTGTTCAATATCCTCAGCACTACTTTAGCCGCATGGGATATTAGGCTGATAGTCCTATAATCTCCGCATTCCACAGCTTTCTTCTTTTTCGGAAGCGGAATTAAAACCGTCTTCACGAAATCCTCCGGCCAACATCCCTCCTCGTAGATCTTGCGCACTAGTTCGAAAAACCTTTTCTTACCTTCCTTCCCTAGATTCTTCAGAAGCTCACACGGGATGTTGTCCACGCCTACTGCTTTCCTAGCCTTCATATCACGGAGTGCTCTCTCTATTTCTGAATCTAATATCTCCGGCCCAAGATTATCCTCCTCCACTTCACTTTCCTCCTCTAGAGTCAATCTCTCTGGTCTGCTCGTTCCGTCATACAGGTCCTCCACGTATTCCTTCCACCTACCCTGTACCTCTTCTCGCTCGGTTAGCATCCTCCCATCTTTAGCCTTAATTTTAGAATTGGCTTGTCCTCTTTTGCCGCCCGATAGCGACTTCACTTTGGCGTACAACGCGCCTACTTCTCCATCCTTCTGGAACTTTTCCATTTCCTCGCACTGTCTTTTCCACCAAGCCTCCCTTGCCCTCTTAGTTTCACGTCGTAATCGATTATTCAATTCCCTATACATTCTTTTGCCCTGTTCTGTGTCCACGTTCTTCCACTTCCTCCTCTCCTCCATTTCATTTACCATTGCCTCCGTTATCCACGGCTTCTTTATCCTTCTACTGTCAACGTAACCAATTGACTTCTCCACCGCTTTGACTATTCCCGTTTTTATATTATCCCATCTTTCCTCTACCGTCTTGGTACTATCAATCTCCCGTGTACTAATGTCCACTAGCTCCTGATATTCTCTCCTCATACTCCCCTTCAGGGCTTCTACGTTCCATTTCTTCGCCTTCCTAACTTTCATAAGTCTTTTGAATCTTACGTTGCATTTCATGAGCACTAGATTGTGGTCCGAATCCGCATCCGCTGCAGGGAAGCTGCGCGAGTTTTTCACACTGTTCCTAAACCTCTGTCTTACCATAATGTAGTCTATTTGATATCTCCCCGCATCCCCTGGACTTTTCCACGTGTACCTTCGCCCTTTATGATGATTGAACCACGTGTTTGTGATGAATAATTTGTTTCTCCTACAAAATTCTGCTGCTTTCTCTCCCCTGTCGTTCCGTATTCCTAGACCAAAATCTCCTATTTCGTTTCCATCCCTCCCTTCCCCGACTGAGGCGTTCCAGTCCCCCATCACTACCAGATATTTCTTACCCGGTGTGTCTCTAATTATTTCCTCGAGCTGTTCATACACCTCGTCTACTTCTTCCTCCCTATGATTGCTAGTGGGCATGTAAACCTGGACCACCACAAGGTTGGTGGGCCGCGCCTCAATCTCTACCACCAGAATCCTATCGCTTACCTGGTCTATACCTACCACACGCTTACCCATCTTCCCGTTTAATACTAAAGCTACCCCTCGCTGGCTTTCTTCCCCTCCACTATATATAACCCTGTACCCATCACTCCAATAGTCCCCCCCATCCCTCCACCTCACCTCGCATAATCCTAAGATATCCATCCTCCCTTTATCCATTTCCCTTTTGATATATTCTAACTTTCCCGCCCTCATCATAGTCCTCACATTCCACGTCCCCACATTTATAGCAGACTTCTTCTTCTCCATCTTCTTGGTCTTCTTTTCTTCTTTCTTCATTGCTGCTGCCACTGATGTTGATGATGATAAGTCTCTGCAAGGATTTCGCATGTTGGCGACCCCGAGGACCTTGCCGACCTCGTTGCCGTGCCCGACACCCGCCCTTTGCGGACGGGTCCCGGGCGATGAGATTCCGAGGCTCATTTGGTTGTACTCCATGTGTTCAGGGAAGAGATAGTTGGTAGGGTTTCCCACTTCCATTCCAACAGTGTTTTTTACGTGACACCATCACGCGGACTACCTTTCGTCTGGCTCCTACCCTTCGACCTATCTGGCATGGGTGGCCCTACCGGGAATAATTTAGAATTAATCCCGCCAGTGCAGCTCTAGGGGTCATAGGAGCGCGCAAGCCTTTCCACCGCGACAAGGTTGTAGCCCAAGGGAAAGGCCGAATTATATAGCTAATTATATTATATAGCTCAAGTTCGAAACGAAATCGGAGTCAACACTACATGGGAACGAAACTAAACTAAACCTCAGGGACGAAACAAAACACAGATTACGTTTCGCACCGGAGGGACGACGTGCTTAACCTTCGAACAGTATAGTGTCCACCAACACACCGAGCACGAAGTATGGTTGAATCGAGTGGAGGTGCGGCCTACCGCCATTAAATGCATGGGGCACTCATATCTTTACCACAAACAGGAGAACGGTTAACGCAAGCAAGCCATTCATTTTTTAGGCTCAATTTTTTAACCTCTCTACAAGGTCTCCAAACGTAATGGGTCGAAACTATTCTCTCTTATCCCCCTCCACTCAACTTCAGAGATTGAAAACTTAACTATGAGCAGCGGAGTTTAGATTAATTTAGTTTTGTTCCTGGGAGTAAAGTTTCGTCCCGGGTTGAAACTGAACTCCTTGTTGATTCTTATTTCGTTCTGGAACGAAACTAAACCAATTCCTTTTATTTTCGCATCGCTCCGGGTAGAAACGACACATTTAGTTTCGTTTCAGTTGCCATCCCTGCTTTTAGCCATATACTAGAGGGAAGGAAGTATTCCATGGTACAATCTCTTCAAGTTTTTGTTTCTCTAGTTAAGCTCTTGACTTGGCTTAAGTGTCTTATACTACATATTAGCTACTTGTCTTAGCCAATCCTAACTATCATCATTTTTATTTTCAGCTGATATTTGGCCACTTTCCTTCGCATATTTACCACAAAAGTTCTTCTGTCCCCGAAATGAATGCATTCATATATCATATGTACTTTACATTATGCGTTGTCACTGGTTCATCAAACTCTATGATTGCAGTAAGAAAATTTGAAAGGCTGCATATGCAATTCCAATAATTTAAAAAAAAAATTATGCTACCGTTTCAAAGAATCTTAAAATTGAAAAATCCTTCAAATGTCGATTTTTCTGGAAACAGCCAGAATCAACCGCCTGTAGTCCTAATATCCGCGCATAATAAGACGTCACGACCTGCACTTGACGTCATTCGTAAGCACGGAAGTGTGTACATTTTATTTACAGTTTAAACATTTCCTTAGCGTACTCAATTTTGGAAATCAAACCGAGAAACATAGTTTTGGCTTTTATCCTCACTTACCAAGCATTGAAATGTGATAATTATTTTTCATGAGAATCTTCATTGATATAGAATTATTTGGAATATGAGCTCGGAGATGCCCATCTATTCACAATTTTAATATGTAAAAATACGAAATATATATCACACCATATAAAATTTCTCCATATTTATATGATATCAAGCATCGGCCTGCTCTTTAAAAATTGAAATATATGTAAACTACTACTTAATTTAACGGATAGTAATGTAGTTCTTACACATTTCGTAATGACTTTAAAATGTCCCAGTTTAATACGCATTTTTATTTCAGGTTGGACTTCGAAACATTCAAATTAGATCAGCCCACTATCTCGGGCGCTAATCCAGGGGCAAACATTTATCCGCCGTATCTCTGTAATAACGACACCTTCACAGTGTCATCGCCCTCAACTGGACTGTCTGGCAACCTGGGATTCGAAAATCTCTGCGGTGAAAACTCGGGGCAACATAGTAAGTCATTTAATGCATTTAAAACCACACCCTATCCATAGAAATGTCCTCATAAACACTGGTCAACGATCCTATGATTAAAGGAATATTACAAAAAGGTTTGTTTCTGCCATTCTGTATATGCTACATTATTACTGTACCTTCAGTGATAAATGAGGTACAATTTTAAACACTGAATCACCGGCTTCTGACGAAAAATACATTCTCAATCTCAAATTCCACGATTTGCCCATTCATCATCTGGTGTCCTGCCAGTCGGCAGCTCCCTCGCACCATCTCCACTCCATTCTGTCTCTGACCATCTCTTTGAAGTCTCCCTGCTTTCCCATCTTCAAACTGTGAATCGACTTCAGCCTTGTCCTTCCCCTTCTTCTTATCCCTTCCACCGTTCCCAAAAAGGCTATCTTCAGAATACCATTACCTCTCATCACATGTCCCAGCTAGTCACTCTTGCTTTCATTTATTTTAGCCACCAATGTTCTTTCCTCACCCAGTGGCGCAGCGAGGGAGGAGTTTTGGGGGATAAAATCCCCCCAGAGCTCACTGAAATTTTAAGGTGGATTTATTTCGCTTAAATGGATTAATATTACTCATGAAATAGTGTGAGGATTGATAGAATATCCCTCAGAAGGCCGTAAAACTATCCATTTAAAACCATTTATTTATCTTAACTTTTTTCTTACGGAGGGCCTCCGTACCTCCCGCTTATCCTGGCGGGTATTCCATGCCCCCAAACCCCCCAGTATTAGTTGCGCCTGAAACCCCCCAGCCTTAATTCCTAGCTGCTCCCCTATCCTCGTCTTCAGCACTTGCTCATTCCGTACTTGATCCGTCCACCGTATTCCCTCCATCCTCCTCCAAACCCACATATCGAACGCCCCAATCCTACCCCTGTCTCTCTTCCCCTTCGTCCAAGTCATAGATCCATACATAAACACCCTCCACAAATAACACTTCACCAATCTTTTCCTCAATTCTAAGTCCAGTCCATAGATACACAACACTCTTTTCTTCTTCTAAAAAACTTCTTTCGCCATTCCTATCATTCTTTTTATTTCTCCCATACTTTTCTAGTCCTCTGTCATCAAAGTTCCCAAGTAGGTGTAGGTTCTCATATTCTCTATTTCACCTTCTATTGTCTTCACTCTCATACCATTTACCCATTTCTTTGACTTAAAAGTTTCCACTTTTCCATGCTGATTACTAGAGGTACATCGTCCTATTGACTCCACAAATTTTTTATTCTAAACTTCATAAGGTTAAAAAGCCCATTAAGTCATTAACTAAACCGAAAGCAGTTTAACAAAAAGCAGAAAAAAATGGCATTCAAGAAGTATGAAGAAAGTTAAACGTTCTCTAAAATAGACATCGTGTGTAAGGAACTTAAAAGATAACATGTATCACGAATAAATAAAAAACGCCGCGTCAAAAGCATTCAAGAAGTATTATCAATGGAAATTGACGACAAAAAATGAAAATAGTGTGAAATGCAAACAGTGATAAGTATTATGTATAAAAGTGAGAGACCCCTTTTTCCGCATGGGCAGTTGTGTTTAGCATTTTCTAAAGTTCGCACTTTCCGTGATATTTACGTTTGAGTTAAAGAAACTGATAACCAAAAAGTTACAGACGACAAAATTGTTGCTTCTTATATTGTCTTTAAAGAAGTTTTTTAAAATGCGCGCTATATTCAGTAACAGACGTCGTGGTTTTCCCACTGGTACCAAACTATCTTGCATGTATTGCAATCATATGTTTTGTATATTTTTACAAGAAAACAAGTATGAAGGAAATACATTATGATACATCTTCTTCCCTAATTAAAACCCAATCACACCGTATCTTTGACATGCTTATTCCCTGATAGCGTGCTAGTGCGAAATTTTCGCACGGGTCACCTAGTCCTATGAGTAAAGGAATAATTATCGGGTTTCCAACCAGGTGAGGTTTTGCGTAATTGGTCCCAACGTTTCGACGGCTCTGTCTGCCATCGCCTTCGTCTACATTGGCCGCGCAATCGAAAAAATTAGCCGACAGAAAAGCATGAAAGATGCATACGCTTATTTTACCCACGCTGCCCAGTAACTTTTCCTTGGAATGTTAACAATTTTTGGTGCACTCATTTTATGATTTCGTGTCATTTATTTAAATTTTAAACGTGGAAGATTCCCCACAGAGATTAGATGAAATGACATCCGCAAACGAAAAAAATCTTGATATTTATATTGCGACGGAACACGATGTCACGTACGTGATATGAAGGGAAACAATCAACTGTCCCGAGCAAAGGAATGATCGAGTGAAACACCTCATTAATCACTCTTAGCATTGCATGATATATTTCACCTTTTCTGCACATTACATTATTCACAACAAAAAATATACCCTGATGAGGATAAAAAGAATGAACTGATTAACAAAAAAAAATTCCCCCCTCCAAAATAGTACAAGTTTCAAGAAAATATAACATTCAATCTTTGGGCCACTGTTAATTATTGCCTTCCGATAAATTTTCTGAAGTTCGCTAGGAAGTTGATTGACCTTTACTTTCTGAGCACTTTTTAAAATTAGTTGCGAGGACAAGTTGCACTGTGGACTGGGAGAATAGAGCTTTTAGCTTCTGACCGAGAGAAGTGATTGGTCGTCTGATCTAAGCAGATGATGGAAAGGTCGCTAATTGCGACGTTCTTACAGTTTTTGTTGAAACTGGAACAGTAGAAAACCGTCTGTAGCAAAACGGTTAGGACCAGATGATCCAAGACACCGGGAGTGAACTCCTACCGCACCGGGCGTGGGACACGGCCGTAACTGGTCCGGTCTCCTTTCAGCGTACGCCGCGAGCAGCACTCCGATTTCACTTATGATGGCATGCACATCAGCATTTCCCCTAATCTCGCTCCCTTGGTCGTCATGCCAATTATGCCTCTCGAAGCACACCTTTTTTTTTGGGTTTATATACCCCTCGGGAGGGGAAATATCACTTGTGGAAAGGGGTTTGCGGGGAGAGAGGATGATTTTACTCAGGCCGGGGATAAGTGGGTCCCAAGGTAGCCCTTGTTGACTGGGGCCAACACACCGGCCACCGCACACCTGAATCACACACACGCAAGCATACACACAACATCGCTACGTGACCATTCCCTGCTCGAGACAATACATTGCCCCCCAGCGTGAATGAAATTCTTTTCCGGGGTGAAACGGTCCGGTACGTCACAATACATACAAATATTGATTTTTTTTCTTTTCCTTTTCAGTTTACGTCCCCGTGAATGCTACAACGGGTAGTGCAACGGTCGAATTGGCTTTCCACCTTGCTGACCGAACCCAGTATTCTGGATTGATTCAGCCTCAATGGAAGATAAGAATAACACAAATTGACTGCTGTGCCCCTGACACAAAGGATCTATGCGGTATGCACTTTCATGACACTCTCAGGAGGGTTGGACAATATTGTTATAGCCCTTTCGAGGCGGTGGAGTTCTCTCCTTAGCATGACTGCTGGACTGAGTCGCAAGAGACTTGCCCGTCCCCTCAGTGCGGGGAATTTTTGCTGGAAATTCTGTAATAAGGTTCTCGTGGATAATCACACACTCTCACCTCCAACGTTTTTCTACCACTCCTAGCGGAGTGGTTGGGCTCCCTCTTTCCGGGCTTATAACATAAGTTACATGGATAATTGTCATGGTAGATAAGAGTCTTGCACTTAGGCCCGTATTCTTAGTCGACCCTGTTGGGCCAACCGACCCTGGATGCGTCATCAGGCCCTACATAAACCGATCTCGCCCTACATACGCCACATCAAGCCCTACATATGGCCGTTTTTGGAACTAAATGGGCCCTACTTGATGTAGGGTACCCGAATCAGCCCTACACCCTACAAAAACATGTCGGCCAAATATCGTCTGCTGATCACTTCGATTGAAGAATCTACGTTGTAATGCATATTAAGCGAGTCGAGCTCACACGAACTATTTTAAAATGTACAGAAACACAGCAGAAAGGTAATAATACTACCACATTATAGACACTTAGTTAAATAAATTATAAAATTGACTGAACTAATAAGAACAATATAGCGGTAGGTATACATCACCTTGTTTCTACGAATATATAATAATATTTTTCACGTTTGGCACTTGGTATACTTTTGGGAAACTAATACTTCGTTTACGTATAACCATAGAAAACGTATTTTATGCCACTATTTGCCACATAATAAACTTAACTACGGAATGTCCAAGCGAATGACGAACCTTGATGATGCAACGTAAGTTCCCACGTCAATGATCATATTTGCTCCGTACTTATTACTATCTTGTACAGACCGCTTTTGAAGTAATTTTAAGACAATAAGGTTCTACTTTTTGCTCGATATGAGAGTATTTTCAGCGATAATTAAGGTACCGACACGACTTGGCGGACGACACCGATTTCTATCCGTTGCCCTAACAATACGCCCGAAAACTATCAGGCGTCTTTTCTTAATTTCATAGTTAGTTCCCATTACGCCAACAGAGTGGGAAATTGGCGCTGGGCCATCATCTACGTCATTTCAGAGAACTTGACGACAGAATTACCCCCACCACTTATCCATATAGGGTCGACTGACAAACATGTAATGTTCTTTTGTTATGTAGCGACGGATATGTAGGGTCGACTAAGAATACGGCCCTTAAATTGAATTGCAGACTTTGAATTGATTTCCTCAGTTTTTCCTGTGCATTGTCAAATTTTCAAACAAGCCCTACCGTCAATATCTACGGCTTTAATGCATAAATAATTTCCATAGCGATGATTATACTGAAATCGAGATATCAGTTAATATTTACGGTAGAATTTTGTCTAAACTTGTAAACGCGGATTAAAAGACAAAGAATTCAATTTTTAGTATGTAAACATATTTTTGGGAAAGGAACAAATATTTATTTCGCGAAATTACTGA
Source organism: Ischnura elegans (assembly GCF_921293095.1). NCBI lineage: Eukaryota > Metazoa > Arthropoda > Insecta > Odonata > Coenagrionidae > Ischnura > Ischnura elegans. Next base: position 21,009,100 of record NC_060257.1, read on the forward strand.
ATAAACAATTGAATGACCGCGGTCCCTTACCGCAAAGAGGGGTAATATAAGACGAGGTGTCCGGGTACCTGCTCTCGGATCTCAAGGATAAGGGCTCAGCCCCGCTGCGTTTAGTCCTGAAACTAAGACTTCGCGGACCCGCGACCGCCATGAAAGGGGGAGAGCAAGGAGCCGGATATTTCGGACCTTTCTAAGCCTGCGTAGAAAAATCTCCGTCGGATATCTCCGGCTTTCGTATCCCAGGCCATGAAAAACGTATTGTTATTATTTCGCGACGGGTGACGGGGTGCACTATTTTTCTGGAATGTGCCCCCCTTTGCCATCGGTGAGACGCTATTGTAACTCTTAATGAAATGGTATAGCTTACTTTGTGGAATTTCATAAATACAACAGTAACTTTTACAAACCTGGATTTCAATTCTGGAGTATCGCAGTCAGGTGCTTTTTTTCAAATGACTATAATAAAATAGCTATTTTAACTCATGAATGAAATTGTAATGCTCACTTTTTGGAATTCCGTTAATTACAACAGTGACTTTTACAAACCACTATGGTCGAAGAAAAGACTTGCACAATCCGTATTTCAATGCTGGAGCATCAGAATCAGGTATTACATTTAAAATTATTAAAAAACAATGTATATTGTCAATATTTTGCCAAATAATATTAACTTCTCGCCAATGTTACCAAAATTGTTACAATAAAATTTACAAGCAACCCAAGCTGCTCCAACGCTGTCTATGAGCCTCGAATCGCTCAAAAGTCTCCTTCTTCAAGGCCGTGGTTACGTTACTTCAAAACTTCGTAACATGCCATGAAAAAAACAACTCAGGTGCAAGTCTTCAAGAATGGGTCACTTGCGTAATTCATGGGAAGATTTTGAAATGATAAATATTAAAAAAAAAAAAAGCATTATATGCGCTTCAAAGACATGGTGTTATGCTCTTTTCCCTGTCCAAATATATTTTGAATCCACCTGCTTAGACAGGCCTGTCATTCTAAATATCTTCATGAGGGCCCCATTAGATTCAAATTTAAGGTCAACCTAAGGTCAAAACTGAGTTGAGTGTGACTATTGATGAGAATGGGTCGGACAGAGACACTCACTGCCAAATAATTATCTCGCAGGTGGGCTAGATCTTATGCAAACCACAATTCCCTTTAAATTCCAGGAATAAAACATTAAAATCGTTGTATATCACATGTTATTAAGAGTCCTAACAAAATTGTTTAATGTTGTTTGATTAATATTTTATAAAATTAAAATGGATACATTCTACCTTAATTTACGTTCAGCTGGTAGCACTAAATAATATTTGTAATAACTGCACATTTTTTCTGCGCCCTCAAACCCCTCTTTTTTGCCAGGTGCCTCGTTACTATCCGGTTCAATAAATTTGATGTCTGGCCTCCGTTATTTTTCTAACAGCTCCTCAAGGGTGCCTGCAGTACTATCCAGAACGCACTGGACAATTTGAAAGCTTCAACTACAACAATGGCAACGGCCACTATCAAGGATATCTGAATTACGCCATCTGTTTCAAGAGGTACGATGGAGTCTGCAGTATCCAGTATACGTCTACGGGTTTCCAATTAGCCGCAAACAATTTGATGAATTCATATGGAACTGCTGGATGCAACCTTGCCACGACTGACCCTACAATGCCCAACTCACAGGACTACTTATTCATACCAGACGCCCGAGTTGATCCTACCGGAACCATGGATTCACTTTTCTGTGGCGACTCCATCAGGAATTACACGACCAGAAGTGAGTAACATATCTCTTTATTCTAATACGGACGATAATCTAGTCATTCTGGGCTCATGCCTGGGTCACATGACAGCGGGGTCATTCACTCGGAGGTCAAATTATTCCCCCCTCCACAGTGGGGAACATGCACAATTTTTTTAAATATTAGAATAAAAAGGTCCCTACCTGAAAAGTACTCGTAGATGAATAACGTTTTTTAGCAGAGTTATGAGCATTCAAAAATAAATCTTCATCGGCTGCTTGAAAACAAGACGTCATCGGACCGTTACGTCACGGGACGGTATCCACTGATGACAGACTGAGGAAGTGGATAGAAAATCGGTCTATGCAAGGACTCAAACGCAAATTTGGAGAAAATAATTGCTGTTTTAACGTCAAACGGCAAATTGTGAATATTTTTGGTTGCCAAGGCGTTGGGGATTGTTTGGGAAGATTTGGAAAGATTAAATGAAAATAAGTTGATTGGAGATTGTGGTCTACGCTACACACCCACATCATTTTCTCAATGGAACAAGTGTATTGCAGCATGGATACTCAACAGAAAATCGTAAGAAAACCATATAAATCGTGTACAGTGCCCTGTAGCTCAGGTATCTCTATTTTCTCGCCAGAGAAGGTTTTTTTCTTGTGTCCCAATGGACAAAATTAAGAGAATAAAGTGGTTGATGACCTACAGAATAGAGTTAAATACCTTATATACCTTGTCAACGGGATATTTCTCGACGTAATTACACTCTTGAATCTGGGTTACCGAAGGGTTTTATCTAATCGACGGATTTTCTCCGATGGCCACCAAATTTAGGATGTAACACTTATTTCACTTTGTAAACAACCCTAAATATGTACCTATGAGACCCATTGCAGGATTAAATGTATAGGTAGGAGGCTATTTACGAGAATAAATACTGATTGAGATTAAAAAACGGTGAACAGTAAGGAGTATACGAGAAATATGAGGATTTTGGCAAGGTAAAC